>NC_142641.1:25015000-26265000 GCF_053813885.1 Theobroma cacao
TTTTGCAGGCATGAGTGACTATAAATGAACTTTTCTTGTAATTGATGGCTTTTGCTTCACATTTCTCTAGGCAAATATTCAATTTTAATATGTTCTAACAAAAAATATAAAAAAATTCAACTTAAAATCATTTGTGAGATTATAAAGGCATTTAAATCAAGTAATAGGCTTTCGAAGGCATGAATGACTGTAAACGGACTTTTCTTATCAATGGATGTGTTTCGCTTCACGTTCCTCCAGGCAAACGATCAATTACAATATGTTTTAATCAAAAAATACAAAAAAATTAAAATGAAATTCAATTATGGGATTATAAAAGTATTTAAAGCGAGTAATAAAGCTTTCGTAGGCATGAGTCACTAAAAATAAACTTTTCTTGTCAATGGATGAATTTTGCTTCACGTTTCCCTAGTTAAACAATCAATTACAATCTGTTTTAATAAAAAAACTATAAAAAAATCAAATTAAATTCAATTATGGGATTATAAAAGCATTTAAAGCGAGTAATAAGGCTTTCGTAGCCATGAGTGACTATAAATGAACTTTTCTGGTCATTGGATGGCTTTTGCTTCACGTTTCTCAAGGCAAGTATTCAATTATATTATGTTCTAACAAAAAATGTAAAAAAATTCAACTTAAAATCATTTGTGAGATTATAAAGGCATTTAAATCCAGTAATAGGCTTCCGAAGGCATGAATGATAATAAACGGACTTCTCTTATCAATGGATGGCTTTCGCTTCACGTTACTCGAGGCAAACATTCAATTATAATCTATTTTACTCAAAAAATATAAAAAAATTCAAATTAAATTCAATTATGAGATTCTAAAACTATCTAAAGCGAGTAATAAGGCTTTTGGAGGCATGAGTGACTATAAATAAACTTTCTTGTCAATGGATGGCTTTTGCTTCACGTTTCTCGAGGTAAATATTCAATTATAATATGTTCTAGCATAAAATGTAAAACATTCAACTTAAAATAATTTGTGATATTATAAAGGCATTTAAATCGAGTAATAGGCTTCCAAAGGCATGAATGACAATAAACGGACTTTTCTTATCATTGGATGGTTTTCGCTTCACGTTACTCGAGGCAATCGATCAATTATAACCTGTTTTACTCAAAAAATGTAAAAAAATTCAAATTAAATTCAATTATGGGTTTATAAAACGATTTAAAGCGAGTAATAAGGCTTTTGCAGGCATGAGTGACTATAAATGAACTTTCTTGTCAATGGATGGCTTTTGCTTTACGTTTCTCGAGGTAAATATTCAATTATAATATGTTCTAACAAAAAATGGGAAACAATTTAACTTAAAATCATTTTTCATATTATAAAGGCATTTAAATCGAGTAATAGGCTTCCGAAAGCATGAATGACTATAAACGGACTTTTCTTATAAATGGATGGCTTTCGCTTCACGTTACTCGAGGCAAACAATCAATTATAATCTGTTCTGCTCAAAAAATGTAAAAAAATTCAAATTAAATTCAATTATGAGATTATAAAATGATTTAAAGCGAGTAATAAGGCTTTTGCAGGCATGAGTGACTATAAATGAACTTTCTTGTCAATGGATGGTGTTGCTTCACGTTTCTCAAGGCAAATATTCAATTATAATATGTTCTAACAAAAAATGAAAAAAAACTCAACTTAAAATCAGTTGTGAGATTATAAAGGCATTTAAATCGAGTAATAGGCTTCCGAAGGCATGGATGATAATAAACGGACATTTCTTATAAATGGATGGCTTTCGCTTCATGTTACTCGAGCCAAACAATCAATTATAATCTGTTCTACTCAAAAAAATGTAAAAAACTTATAATTAAATTCAATTATGAGATTATAAAATGATTTAAAGCGAGTAATAAGGCTTTTGCAGGCATGAGTGACTATAAATGAACTTTCTTGTCAATGGATGGTGTTGCTTCACGTTTCTCAAGGCAAATATTCAATTATAACATGTTCTAACAAAAAATGCAAAAAAACTCAATTTAAAATCAGTTGTGAGATTATAAAGGCATTTAAATCGAGTAATAGGCTTCCGAAGGCATGACTGATAATAAACGGACTTTTCTTATCAATGGATGGTTTTCGCTTCACGTTACTCGAGGCAAACAATCAATTATAATCTGTTTTACTCAAAAAATGTAAAAAAAATTGAAATTCAATTCAATTAAGAGATTCTAAAACGATTTAAAGCAAGTAATAAGGCTTTTGCAGGCATGAGTGACTATAAATGAACTTTCTTGTCAATGGATGGTGTTGCTTCACATTTCTCCAGGCAAATATTCAATTATAATATGTACTAACAAAAAATGCAAAAAAACTCAATTTAAAATCAGTTGTGAGATTATAAAGGCATTTAAATCGAGTAATAGGCTTCCGAAGGCATGAATGATAATAAACGGACTTTTCTTATAAATGGATGGCTTCCGCTTCACGTTACTCGAGCCAAACAATCAATTATAATCTGTTCTACTCAAAAAATGTAAAAAAATTCAAATTAAATTCAATTATGAGATTATAAAATGATTTAAAGCGGGTAATAAGGCTTTTGCAGGCATAAGTGACTATAAATGAACTTTCTTGTCAATGGATGGTGTTGCTTCACGTTTATCAAGGTAAATATTCAATTATAATATGTTCTAACAAAAAATGCAAAACAACTCAATTTAAAATCAGTTGTGAGATTATAAAGGCATTTAAATCGAGTAATAGGCTTCCGAAGGCATGAATGATAATAAACGGACTTTTCTTATCAATGGATGGTTTTCGCTTCACGTTACTCGAGGCAAACAATCAATTATAATCTGTTTTACTCAAAAAATGTAAAAAAATTCAAATTAAATTCAATTATGAGATTATAAAACGAATTAAAGCGAGTAGTAAGGCTTTTGCAGGCATGAGTGACTATAAATGAACTTTCTTGTCAATGGATGGTGTTGCTTCACATTTCTGAAGGCAAATATTCAATTATAATATGTTCTAACAAAAAATGAAAAAAAACTCAACTTAAAATCAGTTGTGAGATTATAAAGGCATTTAAATCGAGTAATAGGCTTCCGAAGGCATAAATGATAATAAACGAACTTTTCTGACGCAAACATTCAATTATAATCTGTTCTACTCAAAAAATGTAAAAAAATTCAAATTAAATTCAATTATGAGATTATAAAATGATTTAAAGCGAGTAATAAGGCTTTTGCAAGTATGAGTGACTATAAATGAACTTTCTTGCCAATGGATGGTGTTGCTTCACGTTTCTCAAGGCAAATATTCAATTATAATATGTTCTAACAAAAAATGTAAAAAAGCTCAATTTAAAATCAGTTGTGAGATTATAAAGGCATTTAAATCGAGTAATAGGCTTCCGAAGGCATGAATGATAATAAACGGACTTTTCTTATCAATGGTTGGCTTTCGCTTCACGTTACTCGAGGCAAACAATCAATTATAATCTGTTTTACTCAAAAAATGTAAAAAAATTCAAATTAAATTCAATTATGAGATTATAAAACGATTTAAAGCGAGTAATAAGGCTTTTGGAGGCATGAGTGACTATAAATGAACTTTCTTGTCAATGGATGGTGTTGCTTCACATTTCTCAAGGCAAATATTCAATTATAATATGTTCTAACAAAAAATGCAAAAAAACTCAATTTAAAATCAGTTGTGAGATTATAAAGGCATTTAAATCGAGTAATAGGCTTCCGAAGGCATGAATGATAATAAACGGACTTTTCTTATAAATGGATGGCTTTCGCTTCACGTTACTCGAGCCAAACAATCAATTATAATCTGTTCTACTCAAAAAATGTAAAAAAACTCAAATTAAATTCAATTATGAGATTATAAAATGATTTAAAGCGAGTAATAAGGCTTTTGCAGGCATGAGTGACTATAAATGAACTTTCTTATCAATGGATGGTGTTGCTTCACGTTTCTCAAGGCAAATATTCAATTATAATATGTTCTAACAAAAAATGCAAAAAAACTCAATTTAAAATCAGTTGTGAGATTATAAAGGCATTTAAATCGAGTAATAGGCTTCCGAAGGCATGAATGATAATAAACGCACTTCTCTTATCAATGGATGGCTTTCGCTTCACGTTACTCGAGGCAAACATTCAATTATAATCTGTTTTACTCAAAAAATATAAAAAAATTCAAATTAAATTCAATTATGAGATTCTAAAACTATCTAAAGCGAGTAATAAGGCTTTTGCAGGCATGAGTGACTATCAATGAACTTTCTCGTCAATGGATGGTGTTGCTTCACGTTTCTCAAGATAAATATTCAATTATAATATGTTCTAACAAAAAATGCAAAAAAACTCAATTTAAAATCAGTTGTCAGATTATAAAGGCATTTAAATCGAGTAATAAGCTTCCGAAGGCATCAATGATAATAAACGGACTTCTCTTATCAATGGATGGCTTTCGCTTCACGTTACTCGAGGTAAACATTCAATTATAATCTGTTTTACTCAAAAAATATAAAAAAATTCAAATTAAATTCAATTATGAGATTCTAAAACTATCTAAAGCGAGTAATAAGGCTTTTGCAGGCATGAGTGATTATAAAAGAACTTTCTTGTCAATGGATGGCTTTTGCTTCACGTTTCTCGAGGTAAATATTCAATTATAATATGTTCTAAAAAAAAATGCAAAAAAACTCAATTTAAAATCAGTTGTCAAATTATAAGGGCATTTAAATCGAGTAATAGGCTTCCGAAGGCATGAATGATAATAAACAGACTTTTCTTATCAATAGATGGCTTTCGCTTCACGTTACTCGAGGCAAACATTCAATGATAATCTGTTTTACTCAAAAAATATAAAAAAATTCAAATTAAATTCAATTATGAGATTCGAAAACTCTCTAAAGCGAGTAATAAGGCTTTTGCAGGCATGAGTGACTATAAATGAACTTTCTTGTCAATGGATGGCTTTTGCTTCACGTTTCTTGAGGTAAATATTCAATTACAATATGTTCTAATAAAAAATGCAAAAAAACTCAATTTAAAATCAGTTGTCAGATTATAAAGGCATTTAAATCGAGTAATAGGCTTCCGAAGGCATGAATGATAATAAACGGACTTCTCTTATCAATGGATGGCTTTCACTTCACGTTACTTGAGGCAAACATTCAATTATAATCTATTTTACTCAAAAAATATAAAAAAAATTCAAATTAAATTCAATTATGAGATTCTAAAACTATCTAAAGCGAGTAATAAGGCTTTTGCAGGCATGAGTGACTATAAATGAACTTTCTTGTCAATGGATGGCTTTTGCTTCACGTTTCTCGAGGTAAATATTCAATTATAATATGTTCTAAAAAAAAAGGCAAAAAAACTCAATTTAAAATCAGTTGTCAGATTATAAAGGCATTTAAATCGAGTAATAGGCTTCCGAAGGCATGAATGATAATAAAAGGACTTTTCTTATCAATGGATGTGTTTCGCTTCACGTTACTCGAGGCAAACATTCAATTATAATCTATTTTACTCAAAAAATATAAAAAAATTCAAATTAAATTCAATTATGAGATTCTAAAACTATCTAAAGCGAGTAATAAGGCTTTTGCAGGCATGAGTGACTTTAAATGAACTTTCTTGTCAATGGATGGCTTTTACTTCACGTTTCACGAGGTAAATATTCAATTATAATATGTTGTAGCAAAAAATGTAAAACATTCAACTTAAAATCATTTGTGATATTATAAAGGCATTTAAATTGAGCAATAGGCTTCCGAAGGTATGAATGACAATAAACGAACTTTTCTTATCATTGGATGGTTTTCGCTTCAGGTTACTCGAGGCAATCGATCAATTATAACCTGTTTTACTCAAAAAATATAAAAAAATTCAAATTAAATTCAATTATGAGTTTATAAAACGATTTAAAGCGAGTAATAAGGCTTTTGCAGGCATGAGTGACTATAAATGAACTTTCTTGTCAATGGATGGCTTTTGCTTCACGTTTCTCGAGGTAAATATTCAATTATAATATGTTCTAGCAAAAAATGTAAAACATTCAACTTAAAATCATTTGTGATATTATAAAGGCATTTAAATCTAATAATAGGCTTCCGAAGGCATGAATGACAATAAACGGACATTTCTTATCATTGGATGGTTTTCGCTTCACGTTACTCGAGGCAATCGATCAATTATAACCTGTTTTACTCAAAAAATGCAAAAAAATTCAAATTAAATTTAATTATGAGTTTATAAAACGATTTAAAGCGAGTAATAAGGCTTTTGCAAGCATGAGTGACTATAAATGAACTTTCTTGTCAATGGATGGCTTTTGCTTCACGTTTCTCGAGGTAAATATTCAATTATAATATGTTCTAACAAAAAATGGGAAACAATTTAACTTAAAATCATTTTTCATATTATAAAGGCATTTAAATCGAGTAATAGGCTTCCGAAGGCATGAATGATAATAAACGGACTTCTCTTATCAATGGATGGCTTTCGCTTCACGTTACTCGAGGCAAACATTCAATTATAATCTATTTTACTCAAAAAATATAAAAAAATTCAAATTAAATTCAATTATGAGATTCTAAAACTATCTAAAGCGAGTAATAAGGCTTTTGCAGGCATGAGTGACTATAAATGAACTTTCTTGTCAATGGATGGCTTTTGCTTCATGTTTCTCGAGGTAAATATTCAATTATAATATGTTCTAGCAAAAAATGTAAAACATTTAACTTAAAATCATTTGTGATATTATAAAGGCATTTAAATCGAGTAATAGGCTTCCGAAGGCATGAATGACAATAAACGGACTTTTCTTATCATTGGATGGTTTTTGCTTCACGTTACTCGAGGCAATCGATCAATTATAACCTGTTTTACTCAAAAAATGTAAAAAAATTCAAATTAAATTCAATTATGAGTTTATAAAACGATTTAAAGCGAGTAATAAGGCTTTTGCAGGCATGAGTGACTATAAATGAACTTTCTTGTCAATGGATGGCTTTTGCTTCACGTTTCTCGAGGTAAATATTCAATTATAATATGTTCTAAAAAAAAATGGGAAACAATTTAACTTAAAATCATTTTTCATATTATAAAGGCATTTAAATCGAGTAATAGGCTTCCGAAAGCATCAATGACTATAAACGAACTTTTCTTACCGATGGATGGCTTTCGCTTCACGTTACTCGAGGCAAACAATCAATTATAATCTGTTCTACTAAAAAAATGTAAAAAAATTCAAATTAAATTCAATTATGAGATTATAAAATGATTTAAAGCGAGCAATAAAGCTTTTGCAGGCATGAGTGACTATAAATGAACTTTCTTGTCGATGGATGGTGTTGCTTCACGTTTCTCAAGGCAAATAGTCAATTATAATATGGTCTAATAAAAAATGCAAAAAAACTCAATTTAAAATCAGTTGTCAGATTATAAAGGCATTTAAGTCGAGTAATAGGCTTCCGAAGGCATGAATGATAATAAACGGACTTCTCTTATCAATGGATGGCTTTCGCTTCACGTTACTCGAGGCAAACATTCAATTATAATCTATTTTATTCAAAAAATATAAAAAAATTCAAATTAAATTCAATTATGAGATTCTAAAACTATCTAAAGCGAGTAATAAGGCTTTTGCAGGCATGAGTGACTATAAATGAACTTTCTTGTCAATGGATGGCTTTTGCTTCATGTTTCTCGAGGTAAATATTCAATTATAATATGTTCTAGCAAAAAATGCAAAAAAACTCAACTTAAAATCAGTTGTGAGATTATAAAGGCATTTAAATCGAGTAATAGGCTTCCGAAGGCATGAATGATAATAAACGGACTTTTCTTATAAATGAATGGCTTTCGCTTCACGTTACTCGAGCCAAACAATCAATTATAATCTGTTCTACACAAAAAATGTAAAAAAATTCAAATTAAATTCAATTATGAGATTATAAAATGATTTAAAGCGAGTAATAAGGCTTTTGCAGGCATGAGTGACTATAAATGAACTTTCTTGCCAATGGATGGTGTTGCTTCACGTTGCTCAAGGCTAATATTCCATTATAATATGTTCTAACAAAAAATGCAAAAAAACTCAATTTAAAATCAGTTGTCAGATTATAAAGGCATTTAAATCGAGTAATAGGCTTCCGAAGGCATGAATGATAATAAACGGACTTTTC
Source organism: Theobroma cacao (assembly GCF_053813885.1). Classification (NCBI taxonomy): domain Eukaryota; kingdom Viridiplantae; phylum Streptophyta; class Magnoliopsida; order Malvales; family Malvaceae; genus Theobroma; species Theobroma cacao. The sequence goes on from NC_142641.1 coordinate 25,023,177, forward strand.
TTATAAATGGATGGCTTTCGCTTCACGTTACTCGAGCCAAACAATCAATTATAATCTGTTCTACTCAAAAAATGTAAAAAAATTCAAATTAAATTCAATTATGAGATTATAAAATGATTTAAAGCGAGTAATAAGGCTTTTGCAGGCATGAGTGACTATAAATGAACTTTCTTGCCAATGGATGGTGTTGCTTCACATTTCTCAAGGAAAATATTCAATTATAATATGTTCTAACAAAAAATGCAAAAAAACTCAATTTAAAATCAGTTGTCAGATCATAAAGGCATTTAAATCGAGTAATAGGCTTCCGAAGGCATGAATGATAATAAACGGACTTCTCTTAACAATGGATGGCTTTCGCTTCACGTTACTCGAGGCAAACATTCAATTATAATCTGTTTTACTCAAAAAATATAAAAAAATTCAAATGAAATTCAATTATGAGATTCTAAAACTATCTAAAGCGAGTAATAAGGCTTTTGCAGGCATGAGTGACTATAAATGAACTTTTCTTATCATGGATGGCTTTTGCTTCACATTTCTCAAGGCAAATATTCAATTATAATATGTTCTAACAAAAAATGCAAAAAAACTCAACTTAAAATCAGTTGTGAGATTATAAAGGCATTTAAATCGAGTAATAGGCTTCCGAAGGCATGGATGATAATAAACGGACTTCTCTTATCAATGGATGGCTTTCGCTTCACGTTACTCGAGGTAAACATTCAATTATAATCTGTTTTACTCAAAAAATATAAAAAATTCAAATTAAATTCAATTATGAGATTCTAAAACTATCTAAAGCAAGTAATAAGGCTTTTGCAGGCATGAGTGACTATAAATGAACTTTCTTGCCAATGGATGGTGTTGCTTCACGTTTCTCAAGGCAAATATTCAATTATAATATGTTCTAACAAAAAATATAAAAAAATTCAACTTAAAATCATTTGTGAGATTATAAAGGCATTTAAATCCAATAATAGGCTTTCGAAGGCATGAAAACGGACTTTTCTTATCAATGGATGGCTTACGCTTCACGTTACTCGAGGCAATCAATCAATTATAATCTGTTTTACTCAAAAAATGTAAAAAAATTTAAATTAAATTCAATTATGAGATTATAAAACGATTTAAAGCGAGTAATAGGTCTTTTGCAAGCATGAGTGACTATAAATGAACTTTCTTGTCAATGGATGGTGTTGCTTCACGTTTCTCAAGGCAAATATTCAATTATAATATGTTCTAACAAAAAATGCAAAAAAACTCAACTTAAAATCAATTGTGAGATTATAAAGGCATTTAAATCGAGTAATAGGCTTCCGAAGGCATGAATGATAATAAACGGACTTTTCTTATAAATGGATGGCTTTCGCTTCACGGTACTCGAGCCAAACAATCAATTATAATCTGTTCTACTCAAAAAATGTAAAAAAATTCAAATTAAATTCAATTATGAGATTATAAAATGATTTAAAGCCAGTAATAAGGCTTTTGCAGGCATGAGTGACTATAAATGAACTTTCTTGCCAATGGATGGTGTTGCTTCACGTTGCTCAAGGCAAATATTCAATTATAATATGTTCTAACAAAAAATGCAAAAAAACTCAATTTAAAATCAGTTGTCAGATTATAAAGGCATTTAAATCGAGTAATAGGCTTCCGAAGGCATGAATGATAATAAACGGACTTCTCTTATCAATGGATGGCTTTCGCTTCACGTTACTCGAGGCAAACATTCAATTATAATCTGTTTTACTCAAAAAATATAAAAAAATTCAAATTAAATTCAATTATGAGATTCTAAAACTATCTAAAGCGAGTAATAAGGCTTTTGCAGGCATGAGTGACTATAAATGAACTTTTCTTGTAATTGATGGCTTTTGCTTCACATTTCTCTAGGCAAATATTCAATTTTAATATGTTCTAACAAAAAATATAAAAAAATTAAACTTAAAATCATTTGTGAGATTATAAAGGCATTTAAATCAAGTAATAGGCTTTCCAAGGCATGAATGACTGTAAACGGACTTTTCTTATCAATGGATGTGTTTCGCTTCACGTTCCTCGAGGCAAACGATCAATTACAATCTGTTTTAATCAAAAAATGCAAAAAAATTAAAATGAAATTCAATTATGGGATTATAAAAGTATTAAAAGCGAGTAATAAAGCTTTCGTAGGCATGAGTGACTAAAAATAAACTTTTCTTGTCAATGGATGAATTTTGGTTCACGTTTCCCGAGTTAAACAATCAATTACAATCTGTTTTAATAAAAAAACTATAAAAAAATCAAATTAAATTCAATTATGGGATTATAAAAGCATTTAAAGCGAGTAATAAGGCTTTCGTAGCCATGAGTGACTATAAATGAACTTTTCTGGTCATTGGATGGCTTTTGCTTCACGTTTCTCAAGGCAAGTATTCAATTATATTATGTTCTAACAAAAAATGTAAAAAAATTCAACTTAAAATCATTTGTGAGATTATAAAGGCAGTTAAATCCAGTAATAGGCTTTCGAAGGCATGAATGACTATAAACGGATTTTTCTTATCAATGGATGGCTTTCGCTTCACGTTACTCGAGGCAATCAATCAATTATAATTTGTTTTACTCAAAAAATGTAAAAAAATTTAAATTAAATTCAATTATGAGATTATAAAACGATTTAAAGCGAGTAATAAGGCTTTTGCAAGCATGAGTGACTATAAGTGAACTTTCTTGTCAATGGATGGCTTTTGCTTCACGTTTCTTGAGGTAAATATTCAATTATAATATGTTCTAACAAAAAATGCAAAACAATTCAAGTTAAAATCATTTGTGATATTATAAAGGCATTTAAATCGAGTAATAGGCTTCCGAAGGCATGAATGACTATAAACGGACTTTTCTTATCAATCGATGGCTTTTCGCTTCACGTTTCCCGAGGTTAAAAATCAATTACAATCTGTTTTAATCAAAAAATTTTAAAAAATTCAAATTAAATTCAATTATGGGAATATAAAAGCATTTAAAGTGAGTGATAAGTTTTTCGTAGACATGGGTGACTATAAATGAACTTTTCCTGTCAACGGATGGCTTTCGCCTCACGTTTCCCAAGGTAAACAATCCATTTCAATCTGTTTTAATGAATAAATGTAAAAAAAATCAAATTAAATTCAATTATGGGATTGTAAAAGCATTTAAAGCGAGTAATAAGGCTTTCGTAGACATGAGTGACTATAAATAAAATTTTCTTATCAATAGATGGCTTTTCGCTTCACGTTTCCAAAGGTCAAGAATCAATTACAATCTGTTTTAATAAAAAAATTTAAAAAATTCAACTTAAAATCATTTGTGAGATTATAAAGGCATTTAAATCGAGTAATAGGCTTCCGAAGGAATGAATGACTACAAACAGACTTTTCTTATTAATGGATGGCTTTCGCTTCATGTTAATCGAGGAAAACAATCAATTATAATCTGTTTTACTCAAAAAAATGTAAAATAATTCAAATTAAATTCAATTATGAGATTATAAAATGATTTAAAGCGAGTACTAAGGCTTTTGTAGGCATGAGTGACTTTTCTTGTCAATGGATGGCTTTTGCTTCACGTTTCTCGAGGTAAACAATCCATTTCAATATGTTTTAGTAAAAAGATGTAAAAAAAATCAAATTAAATTCAATTATGGAATTGTAAAAGCATTTAAAGTGAGTAATAAGGCTTTCGTAGACATGGGTGACTATAAATGAACTTTTCTTATCAATGGATGGTTTTTGCTTCACGTTTCTCAAGGCAAATATTCAATTATAATATGTTCTAACAAAAAATGTAAAAAAACTCAACTTAAAATCATTTGTGAGATTATAAAGGCATTTAAATCGGGTAATAGGCTTCCGAAGGCATGAATGATAATAAACGGACTTTTCTTATCAATGGATGGCTTTCGCTTCACGTTACTCGAGCCAAACAATCAATTATAATCTGTTTTACTCAAAAAATCTAAAAAAATTCAAATTAAATTCAATTATGAGATTATAAAATGATTTAAAGCGAGTAATAAGGCTTTTGCAAGCATGAGTGACTATAAATGAACTTTCTTGTCAATGGATGGTGTTGCTTCACGTTTCTCAAGGTAAATATTCAATTATAATATGTTCTAACAAAAAATGTAAAAAAACTCAACTTAAAATCAGTTGTGAGATTATAAAGGCATTTAAATCGAGTAATAGGCTTCCGAAGGCATGAATGATAATAAACGGACTTTTCTCATAAATGGATGGCTTTCGCTTCACGTTACTCGAGCCAAACAATCAATTATAATCTGTTCTACTCAAAAAATGTAAAAAAATTATAATTAAATTCAATTATGAGATTATAAAATGATTTAAAGCGAGTAATAAGGCTTTTGCAGGCATGAGTGACTATAAATGAACTTTCTTGCCAATGGATGGTGTTGCTTCACGTTTCTCAAGGCAAATATTCAATTATAATATGTTCTAACAAAAAATGCAAAAAAACTCAATTTAAAATCAGTTGTGAGATTATAAAGGCATTTAAATCGAGTAATAGGCTTCGGAAGGCATGAATGATAATAAACGGACTTTTCTTATCAATGGATGGTTTTCGCTTCACGTTACTCGAGGCAAACAATCAATTATAATCTGTTTTACTCAAAAAATGTAAAAAAATTCAAATTAAATTCAATTATGAGATTATAAAACGATTTAAAGCGAGTAATAAGGCTTTTGCAGGCATGAGTGACTATAAATGAACTTTCTTGTCAATGGATGGTGTTGCTTCACATTTCTCAAGGCAAATATTCAATTATAATATGTTCTAACAAAAAATGCAAAAAAACTCAACTTAAAATCAGTTGTGAGATTATAAAGGCATTTAAATCGAGTAATAGGCTTCCGAAGGCATGAATGATAATAAACGGACTTTTCTTATAAATGGATGGCTTTCGCTTCACGTTACTCGAGCAAAACAATCAATTATAATCTGTTCTACTCAAAAAATGTAAAAAAATTCAAATTAAATTCAATTATGAGATTATAAAATGATTTAAAGCGGGTAATAAGGCTTTTGCAGGCATGAGTGACTATAAATGAACTTTCTTGTCAATGGATGGTGTTGCTTCACGTTTCTCAAGGTAAATATTCAATTATAATATGTTCTAACAAAAAATGCAAAACAACTAAATTTAAAATCAATTGTGAGATTATAAATGCATTTAAATCGAGTAATAGGCTTCCGAAGGCATGAATGATAATAAACGGACTTCTCTTATCAATGGATGGTTTTCGCTTCACGTTACTCTAGGCAAACAATCAATTATAATCTGTTTTACTCAAAAAATGTAAAAAAATTCAAATTAAATTCAATTATGAGATTATAAAACGATTTAAAGCGAGTAATAAGGCTTTTGCAGGCATGAGTGACTATAAATGAACTTTCTTGTCAATGGATGGTGTTGCTTCACATTTCTCAAGGCAAATATTCAATTATAATATGTTCTAGCAAAAAATACAAAAAACCTCAACTTAAAATCAGTTGTGAGATTATAAAGGCATTTAAATCGAGTAATAGGCTTCCGAAGGCATGAATGATAATAAACGGACTTTTCTTATAAATGGATGGCTTTCGCTTCACGTTACTCGAGTGAAACAATCAATTATAATCTGTTCTACTCAAAAAATGTAAAAAAATTCAAATTAAATTCAATTATGAGATTATAAAATGATTTAAAGCGGGTAATAAGGCTTTTGCAGGCATGAGTGACTATAAATGAACTTCTTGTCAATGGATGGTGTTGCTTCATGTTTCTCAAGGTAAATATTTAATTATAATATGTTCTAACAAAAAATGCAAAACAACTCAACTTAAAATCATTTGTGAGATTATAAAGGCATTTAAATCGAGTAATAGGCTTCCAAAGGCATGAATGATAATAAACAAACTTTTCTTATCAATGGATGGCTTTCGCTTCACGTTACTCGAGGCAAACAATCAATTATAATCTGTTTTACTCAAAAAATGTAAAAAAATTCAAATTAAATTCAATTATGAGATTATAAAACTATTTAAAGCGAGTAATAAGGCTTTTGCAGGCAAGAGTGACTATAAATGAACTTTCTTGTCAATGGATGGCTTTTGCTTCACGTTTCTCGAGGTAAATATTGAATTATAATATGTTCTAAAAAAAATGTAAAACAATTCAAGTTAAAATCATTTGTGATATTATAAAGGCATTTAAATCGAGTAATAGGTTTTCCAAGGCATGAATGATTATAAATGGACTTTCTTTATCAATAGATGGCTTTCGCTTCATGTTACTCGAGGTAAACATTCAATTATAATCTGTTTTACACAAAAAATATAAAAAAATTCTAATTAAATTCAATTATGAGATTATAAAACGATTTAAAGCGAGTAATAAAGCTTTTGCAGGCATGAGTGACTAGAAATGAACTTTTCTTGTAATGGATGGCTTTTGCTTCACGTTTCTCGAGGAAAATATTCAATTTTAATATGTTCTAACAAAAAATGTAAACAAATTCAACTTAAAATCATTTGTGAGATTATAAAGGCATTTAAATCGAGTAATAGGCTTTCGAAGGCATGAATGACTATAAACGGACTTTTCTTATCAATGGATGGGTTTCACTTCACGTATCCTGAGGTAAACAATCAATTCAATATGTTTTAATCAAAAAATGTAAAAAAATTAACATTAAATTAAATTATGGGAATATAAAAGCATTTAAAGCGAGTAATAAGTCTTTCGTAGACATGGGTGACTATAAATGAACTTTTCTTGTCAATGGATGGCTTTCGCTTCACGTTTCCCGAGGTAAACAATCCATTTCAATCTGTTTTAATTAAAAAATGTAAAAAAAACAAATTAAATTCAATTATGGGATTGTAAAAGCATTTAAAGCGAGTGATAAGTCCTTCGTAGACATGGGTGACTATAAATGAACATTTCTTGTCAATGGATGGCTTTCGCCTCACATTTCCCGAGGTAAACAATCCATTTTAATCTGTTTTAATCAATAAATGTAAAAAAAATCAAATTAAATTTAATTATGGGATTGTAAAAGCCTTTAAAGCGAGTAATAAGGCTTTCGTAGACCTTTGTGACTATAAATGAACTTTTCTTGTCAATGGATAGTTTTTGCTTTACGTTTCTCGAGGTAAATATTCAATTATAATATGTTCTAACAAAAAATTTAAAAAAATTCAACTTAAAATCATTTGTGAGATTATAAGGCATGAATGGCTATAAACAGACTTTTCTTTTCAATGGATGGCTTTCTCTTCACGATTCTCGAGGCAAACAATTAATTATAATCTGTTTTAATCAAAAAATGTAAAAAAAATATAAATTAAAGTCAATTACGAGATTATAAAACCATTTAAAGCGAGTAATAAGGCTTTCGTAGGCATGAGTGACTATAAATGAACTTTTCCTGTCAATGGATGGCTTTTGCTTCACGTTTGTCAGGGCAAACGTTCAATTATAATCTGTTTTAACAAAAATATCAAAAAAATTTAACTTAAAATCATTTGTGAGATTATAAAGGCATTTATATCGACTAATAGGGTTTCGAAGGAATCAATGACTACAAACAGACTTCTCTTATCAATGGATGGCTTTCGTTTTACGTTACTCGAGGCAAACAATCAATTATAATCTGTTTTAATCAAAAAATGTAAAATAATTCAAATTAAATTCAATTATGAGATTATAAAACGATTTAAAGCGAGTAATATGGATTTTACAGGCATGAGTGACTATAAATGAACCTTCTTGTCAATGGATGGTTTTGCTTTATGCTTCTCAACGCAAATAATCAATTATAATATGTTCTAACAAAAAATGTAAAACTATTCAACTTCAAATCATTTGTGAGATTATAAAGGCATTTAAATCGAGTAATAGGCTTTTGAAGGTATGAATGACTATAAACGGAATTTTCTTATCAATGGATGAATTTTCGTTTCCTGTTTCCCAAGGTCAACAATCAATTACAATCTATTTTCATCAAAAAATTTAAAAAAATTCAAATTAAATTCAATTATAGGATTATAAAAGCATTTAAAGCGAGTGATAAGGCTTCCGTAGACATGAGTGACTATAAATGAACTTTTCTTGCCAATGGATGGTTTTTGCTTCACGTTTCTCAAGGTAAATATTCAATTATAATATGTTCCAACAAAAAATGTAAAAAAACTCAACTTAAAATCATTTGTGAGATTATAAAGGCATTTAAATCGAGTAATAGGCTTCCGAAGGCATAAATGACTATAAACGGACTTTTCTTATCAATGGATGGCTTTCGCTTCGCGTTACTCGAGCCAAACAATCAATTATAATCTGTTTTAATCAACAAATGTAAAAAAATTCAAATTAAATTCAATTATGAGATTATAAAATGATTTAAAGCGAGTGATAAGGCTTTTGCAGGCATGAGTGACAATAAATGAACTTTCTTGTCAATAGATGGCTTTTGCTTCACGTTGCTCAAGGTAAATATTCAATTATAATATGTTCTAACAAAAAATGTGAAACAATTTCACTTAAAATCATTTGTGATATTATAAAGGCATTTAAATCGAGTAATAGGCTTCTGAAGGCATGAATGACAATAAACGGACTTTTCTTATCAATGGATAGCTTTCGCTTCACGTTACTCGAGGCAATCAATCGATTATAACCTGTTTTACTCAAAAAATGTAAAAAAATTTAAATTAAATTCAATTATGAGTTTATAAAACAATTTAAAACGAGTAATAAGGCTTTTGCAGGCATGAGTGACTATAAATGAATTTTCTTGTCAATGGATGGTGTTGCTTCACATTTCTCAAGGCAAATATTCAATTATAATATGTTCTAACAAAAAATGCAAAAAAACTCAACTTAAAATCAGTTGTGAGATTATAAAGGCATTTAAATCGAGTAATAGGCTTCCGAAGGCATGAATGATAATAAACGGACTTTTCTTATAAATGGATGGCTTTCGCTTCACGTTACTCGAGCGAAACAATCAATTATAATCTGTTCTACTCAAAAAATGTAAAAAAATTTAAATTAAATTCAATTATGAGATTATAAAATGATTTAAAGCGGGTAATAAGGCTTTTGCAGGCATGAGTGACTATAAATGAACTTCTTGTCAATGGATGGTGTTGCTTCATGTTTCTCAAGGTAAATATTCAATTATAATATGTTCTAACAAAAAATGCAAAACAACTCAACTTAAAATCATTTGTGAGATTATAAAGGCATTTAAATCGAGTAATAGGCTTCCAAAGGCATGAATGATAATAAACAGACTTTTCTTATCATTGGATGGCTTTCGCTTCACGTTACTCGAGGCAAACAATCAATTATAATCTGTTTTACTCAAAAAATGTAAAAAAATTCAAATTAAATTCAATTATGAGATTATAAAACTATTTAAAGCGAGTAATAAGGCTTTTGCAAGCAAGAGTGACTATAAATGAACTTTCTTGTCAATGGATGGCTTTTGCTTCACGTTTCTCGAGGTAAATATTCAATTATAATATGTTCTAAAAAAAATGTAAAACAATTCAAGTTAAAATCATTTGTGATATTATAAAGGCATTTAAATCGAGTAATAAGTTTTCCAAGGCATGAATGATTATAAACGGACTTTCTTTATCAATAGATGGCTTTCGCTTCATGTTACTCGAGGTAAACATTCAATTATAATCTGTTTTACACAAAAAATATAAAAAAATTCTAATTAAATTCAATTATGAGATTATAAAACGATTTAAAGCGAGTAATAAAGCTTTTGTAGGCATGAGTGACTAGAAATGAACTTTTCTTGTAATGGATGGCTTTTGCTTCACGTTTCTCGAGGAAAATATTCAATTTTAATATGTTCTAACAAAAAATGTAAACAAATTCAACTTAAAATCATTTGTGAGATTATAAAGGCATCGAGTAATAGGCTTTCAAAGGCATGAATGACTATAAACGGACTTTTCTTATCAATGGATGGGTTTCACTTCACGTATCCTGAGGTAAACAATCAATTCAATATGTTTTAATCAAAAAATGTAAAAAAATTAACATTAAATTAAATTATGGGAATATAAAAGCATTTAAAGCGAGTAATAAGTCTTTCGTAGACATGGGTGACTATAAATGAACTTTTCTTGTCAATGGATGGCTGTCGCTTCACGTTTCCTGAGGTAAACAATCCATTTCAATCTGTTTTAATTAAAAAATGTGAAAAAAACAAATTAAATTTAATTATGGGATTGTAAAAGCATTTAAAGCGAGTGATAAGTCTTTCGTAGACATGGGTGACTATAATTGAACATTTCTTGTCAATGGATGGCTTTCGCCTCACATTTCCCGAGGTAAACAATCCATTTTAATCTGTTTTAATCAATAAATGTAAAAAAAAATCAAATTAAATTTAATTATGGGATTGTAAAAGCCTTTAAAGCGAGAAATAAGGCTTTCGTAGACCTGAGTGACTATAAATGAACTTTTCTTGTCAATGGATAGTTTTTGCTTTACGTTTCTCGAGGTAAATATTCAATTATAATATGTTCTAACAAAAAATTTAAAAAAATTCAACTTAAAATCATTTGTGAGATTATAAGGCATGAATGGCTATAAACAGACTTTTCTTTTCAATGGATGGCTTTCTCTTCACGATTCTCGAGGCAAACAATTAATTATAATCTGTTTTAATCAAAAAATGTAAAAAAAATGTAAATTAAAGTCAATTACGAGATTATAAAACCATTTAAAGTGAGTAATAAGGCTTTCGTAGGCATGAGTGACTATAAATGAACTTTTCCTGTCAATGGATGGCTTTTGCTTCACGTTTGTCAGGGCAAACGTTCAATTATAATCTGTTTTAACAAAAATATCAAAAAAATTTAACTTAAAATCATTTGTGAGATTATAAAGGCATTTATATCGACTAATAGGGTTTCGAAGGAATCAATGACTACAAACAGACTTCTCTTATCAATGGATGGCTTTCGTTTTACGTTACTCGAGGCAAACAATCAATTATAATCTGTTTTAATCAAAAAATGTAAAATAATTCAAATTAAATTCAATTATGAGATTATAAAACGATTTAAAGCGAGTAATAAGGATTTTGCAGGCATGAGTGACTATAAATGAACCTTCTTGTCGATGGATGGTTTTGCTTTACGTTTCTCAACGCAAATAATCAATTATAATATGTTCTAACAAAAAATGTAAAACTATTCAACTTCAAATCATTTGTGAGATTATAAAGGCATTTAAATCGAGTAATAGGCTTTTGAAGGTATGAATGACTATAAACGGAATTTTCTTATCAATGGATGAATTTTAGTTTCCTGTTTCCCAAGGTCAACAATCAATTACAATCTAATTTTATCAAAAAATTTAAAAAAATTCAAATTAAATTCAATTATAGGATTATAAAAGCATTCAAAGCGAGTGATAAGGCTTCCGTAGACATGAGTGACTATAAATGAACTTTTCTTGTCAATGGATGGTTTTTGCTTCACGTTTCTCAAGGTAAATATTCAATTATAATATGTTCTAACAAAAAATGTAAAAAAACTCAACTTAAAATCATTTGTGAGATTATAAAGGCATTTAAATCGAGTAATAGGCTTCCGAAGGCATAAATGACTATAAACGGACTTTTCTTATCAATGGATGGCCTTCGCTTCGCGTTACTCGAGCCAAACAAGCAATTATAATCTATTTTAATCAAAAAATGTAAAAAAATTCAAATTAAATTCAATTATGAGATTATAAAATGATTTAAAGCGAGTAATAAGGCTTTTGCAGGCATGAGTGACAATAAATGAACTTTCTTGTCAATGGATGGCTTTTGCTTCACGTTGCTCAAGGTAAATATTCAATTATAATATGTTCTAACAAAAAATGTGAAACAATTTAACTTAAAATCATTTGTGATATTATAAAGGCATTTAAATCGAGTAATAGGCTTCTGAAGGCATGAATGACAATAAACGGACTTTTCTTATCAATGGATAGCTTTCGCTTCACGTTACTCGAGGCAATCAATCGATTATAACCTGTTTTACTCAAAAAATGTAAAAAAAGTGAAATTAAATTCAATTATGAGTTTATAAAACGATTTAAAGCGAGTAATAAGTCTTTTGCAGGCATGAGTGACTATAAATGAACTTTCTTGTCAATGGATGGCTTTTGCTTCATGTTTCTCGAGGTAAATATTCAATTATAATATGTTCTAACAAAAAATGGGAAACAATTTAACTTAAAATCATTTGTGATATTATAAAGGCATTTAAATCGAGTAATAGGCTTCCGAAGGCATGAATGACTATAAACGGACTTTTCTTATAAATGGATGGCTTTCGCTTCACTTTACTCGAGGCAAACAATCAATTATAATCTGTTTTACTCAAAAAAGGTAAAAAAATTTAAATTAAATTCAATTATGAGATTATAAAATGATTTAAAGCGAGTAATAAGGCTTTTGCTGGCATGAGTGACTATAAATGAACTTTCCTGTCAATGGATGGTGTTGCTGCACGTTTCTCAAGGCAAATATTCAATTATAATATGTTCTAACAAAAAATGCAAAAACCTTCAATTTAAAATCAGTTGTGAGATTATAAAGGCATTTAAATCGAGTAATAGGCTTCCGAAGGCATGGATGATAATAAACGGTTTTTTCTTATCAATGGATGGCTTTCGCTTCACGTTACTCGAGCCAAACGTTTTACTCAAAAAATCTAAAAAAAATTCAAACTAAATTCAATAATGAGATAATAAAACGATTTAAAGCGAGTAATAAGGCTTTTGCAGGCATGAGTGACTATAAATGAACTTTCTTGTCAATGGATGGCTTTTGCTTCATGTTTCTCGAGGTAAATATTCAATTATAATATGTTCTAACAAAAAATGGGAAACAATTTAACTTAAAATCATTTGTGATATTATAAAGGCATTTAAATCGAGTAATAGGCTTCCGAAGGCATGAATGACTATAAACGGACTTTTCTTATAAATGGATGGCTTTCGCTTCACTTTACTCGAGGCAAACAATCAATTATAATCTGTTTTACTCAAAAAAGGTAAAAAAATTTAAATTAAATTCAATTATGAGATTATAAAATGATTTAAAGCGAGTAATAAGGCTTTTGCTGGCATGAGTGACTATAAATGAACTTTCCTGTCAATGGATGGTGTTGCTGCACGTTTCTCAAGGAAAATATTCAATTATAATATGTTCTAACAACAAATGCAAAAAAACTCAATTTAAACTCAGTTGTGAGATTATAAAGGCATTTAAATCGAGTAATAGGCTTCCGAAGGCATGGATGATAATAAACGGTTTTTTCTTATCAATGGATGGCTTTCGCTTCACGTTACTCGAGGCAAACAATCAATTATAATCTGTTTTACTCAAAAAATTTAAAAAAATTCAAATTAACTTCAATTATGAGATTATAAAACGATTTCAAGCGAGTAATAAGGCTTTTGCAGGCATAAGTTACTATAAATGAACTTTCTTGTCAATGGATGGTGTTGCTTCACGTTTCTCAAGGCTAATATTCAATTATAATATGTTCTAACAAAAAGTACAAAAAAACTCAACTTAAAATCATTTGTGATATTATAAAGGCATTTAAATCGAGTAATAGGCTTCCGAAGGCATGAATGACTATAAACGGACTTTTCATATAAATGGATGGCTTTCGCTTCACTTTACTCGAGGCAAACAATCAATTATAATCTGTTTTACTCAAAAAAGGTAAAAAAATTTAAATTAAATTCAACTATGAGATTATAAAATGATTTAAAGCGAGTAATAAGGCTTTTGCTGGCATGAGTGACTATAAATGAACTTTCCTGTCAATGGATGGTGTTGCTGCATGTTTCTCAAGGCAAATATTCAATTATAATATGTTCTAACAAAAAATGCAAAAAACCTCAATTTAAAATCAGTTGTGAGATTATAAAGGCATTTAAATCGAGTAATAGGCTTCCGAAGGCATGGATGATAATAAACGGTTTTTTCTTATCAATGGATGGCTTTCGCTTCACGTTACTCGAGCCAAACAATCAATTATAATATGTTTTACTCAAAAAATCTAAAAAAAATTCAAACTAAATTCAATAATGAGATAATAAAACGATTTAAAGTGAGTAATAAGGCTTTTGCAGGCATGAGTGACTATAAATGAACTTTCTTGTCAATGGATGGCTTTTGCTTCATGTTTCTCGAGGTAAATATTCAATTATAATATGTTCTAACAAAAAATGGGAAACAATTTAACTTAAAATCATTTGTGATATTATAAAGGCATTTAAATCGAGTAATAGGCTTCCGAAGGCATGAATGACTATAAACGGACTTTTCTTATAAATGGATGGCTTTCGCTTCACTTTACTCGAGGCAAACAATCAATTATAATCTGTTTTACTAAAAAAAGGTAAAAAAATTTAAATTAAATTCAATTATGAGATTATAAAATGATTTAAAGCGAGTAATAAGGCTTTTGCTGGCATGAGTGACTAAAAATGAACTTTCCTGTCAATGGATGGTGTTGCTGCACGTTTCTCAAGGCAAATATTCAATTATAATATGTTCTAACAAAAAATGCAAAAAACCTCAATTTAAAATCAGTTGTGAGATTATAAAGGCATTTAAATCGAGTAATAGGCTTCCGAAGGCATGGATGATAATAAACGGTTTTTTCTTATCAATGGATGGCTTTCGCTTCACGTTACTCGAGCCAAACAATCAATTATAATATGTTTTACTCAAAAAATCTAAAAAAAATTCAAACTAAATTCAATATTGAGATAATAAAACGATTTAAAGCGAGTAATAAGGCTTTTGCAGGCATGAGTGACTATAAATGAACTTTCTTGTCAATGGATGGCTTTTGCTTCATGTTTCTCGAGGTAAATATTCAATTATAATATGTTCTAACAAAAAATGGGAAACAATTTAACTTAAAATCATTTGTGATATTATAAAGGCATTTAAATCGAATAATAGGCTTCCGAAGGCATGAATGACTATAAACGGACTTTTCTTATAAATGGATGGCTTTCGCTTCACTTTACTCAAGGCAAACAATCAATTATAATCTGTTTTACTCAAAAAAGGTAAAAAAATTTAAATTAAATTCAATTATGAGATTATAAAATGATTTAAAGCGAGTAATAAGGCTTTTACTGGCATGAGTGACTATAAATGAACTTTCCTGTCAATGGATGGTGTTGCTGCACGTTTCTCAAGGAAAATATTCAATTATAATATGTTCTAACAACAAATGCAAAAAAACTCAATTTAAAATCAGTTGTGAGATTATAAAGGCATTTAAATCGAGTAATAGGCTTCCGAAGGCATGGATGATAATAAACGGTTTTTTCTTATCAATGGATGGCTTTCGCTTCACGTTACTCGAGGCAAACAATCAATTGTAATCTGTTTTACTCAAAAAATTTAAAAAAATTCAAATTAACTTCAATTATGAGATTATAAAACGATTTCAAGCGAGTAATAAGGCTTTTGCAGGCATAAGTTACTATAAATGAACTTTCTTGTCAATGGATGGTGTTGCTTCACGTTTCTCAAGGCTAATATTCAATTATAATATGTTCTAACAAAAAGTACAAAAAAACTCAACTTAAAATCATTTGTGATATTATAAAGGCATTTAAATCGAGTAATAGGCTTCCGAAGGCATGAATGACTATAAACAGACTTTTCTTATAAATGGATGGCTTTCGCTTCACTTTACTCGAGGCAAACAATCAATTATAATCTGTTTTACTCAAAAAAGGTAAAAAAAATTAAATTAAATTCAATTATGAGATTATAAAATGATTTAAAGCGAGTAATAAGGCTTTTGCTGGCATGAGTGACTATAAATGAACTTTCCTGTCAATGGATGGTGTTGCTGCACGTTTCTCAAGGCAAATATTCAATTATAATATGTTCTAACAAAAAATGCAAAAAACCTCAATTTAAAATCAGTTGTGAGATTATAAAGGCATTTAAATCGAGTAATAGGCTTCCGAAGGCATGGATGATAATAAACGGTTTTTTCTTATCAATGGATGGCTTTCGCTTCACGTTACTCGAGCCAAACAATCAATTATAATATGTTTTACTCAAAAAATCTAAAAAAAATTCAAACTAAATTCAATAATTAGATAATAAAACGATTTAAAGCGAGTAATAAGGCTTTTGCAGGCATGAGTGACTATAAATGAACTTTCTTGTCAATGGATGGCTTTTGCTTCATGTTTCTCGAGGTAAATATTCAATTATAATATGTTCTAACAAAAAATGGGAAACAATTTAACTTAAAATCATTTGTGATATTATAAAGGCATTTAAATCGAGTAATAGGCTTCCGAAGGCATGAATGACTATAAACGGACTTTTCTTATAAATGGATGGCTTTCGCTTCACTTTACTCAAGGCAAACAATCAATTATAATCTGTTTTACTCAAAAAAGGTAAAAAAATTTAAATTCAATTCAATTATGAGATTATAAAATCATTTAAAGCGAGTAATAAGGCTTTTGCTGGCATGAGTGACTATAAATGAACTTTCCTGTCAATGGATGGTGTTGCTGCACGTTTCTCAAGGAAAATATTCAATTATAATATGTTCTAACAACAAATGCAAAAAAACTCAATTTAAAATCAGTTGTGAGATTATAAAGGCATTTAAATCGAGTAATAGGCTTCCGAAGGCATGGATGATAATAAACGGTTTTTTCTTATCAATGGATGGCTTTCGCTTCACGTTACTCGAGGCAAACAATCAATTATAATCTGTTTTACTCAAAAAATTTTAAAAAATTCAAATTAACTTCAATTATGAGATTATAAAACGATTTCAAGCGAGTAATAAGGCTTTTGCAGGCATAAGTTACTATAAATGAACTTTCTTGTCAATGGATGGTGTTGCTTCACGTTTCTCAAGGCTAATATTCAATTATAATATGTTCTAACAAAAAGTACAAAAAAACTCAACTTAAAATCATTTGTGATATTATAAAGGCATTTAAATCGAGTAATAGGCTTCCGAAGGCATGAATGACTATAAACAGACTTTTCTTATAAATGGATGGCTTTCGCTTCACTTTACTCGAGGCAAACAATCAATTATAATCTGTTTTACTCAAAAAAGGTAAAAAAATTCAAATTAAATTCAATTATGAGATTATAAAATGATTTAAAGCAAGTAATAAGGCTTTTGCTGGCATGAGTGACTATAAATGAACTTTCCTGTCAATGGATGGTTTTGCTGCACGTTTCTCAAGGGAAATATTCAATTATAATATGTTCTAACAAAAAATGCAAAAAAACTCAAATTAAAATCAGTTGTGAGATTATAAAGGCATTTAAATCGAGTAATAGGCTTCCGAAGGCATGGATGATAATAAACGGTTTTTTCTTATCAAAGGATGGCTTTCGCTTCACGTTACTCGAGTCAAACAATCAATTATAATCTGTTTTACTCAAAAAATCTAAAAAAAATTCAAATTAAATTCAATTATGAGATTATAAAACGATTTAAAGCGAGTAATAAGGCTTTTGCAGGCATGAGTGACTATAAATGAACTTTCTTGTCAATGGATGGTGTTGCTTCACGTTTCTCAAGGCTAATATTCAATTATAATATGTTCTAACAAAAAGTGCAAAAAAACTCAACTTAAAATTATTTGTGAGATTATAAAGGCATTTAAATCGAGTAATAGGCTTCCGAAGGCCTGATTGATAATAAACGGACTTTTCTTATCAATGGATGGCTTTCGCTTCACGTTACTCGAGGCAAACAATCAATTATAATCTGTTTTACTCAAAAAATCTAAAAAAATTCAAATTAAATTCAATAATGAGATAATAAAACGATTTAAAGCGAGTAATAAGGCTTTTGCAGGAAAGAGTGACTATAAATGAACTTTCTTGTCAATGGATGGCTTTTGCTTCACGTTTCTCGAGGTAGATATTCAATTATAATATGTTCTAACAAAAAATGTAAAACATTCAACTTAAAATCATTTGTGATATTATAAAGGCATTTAAATCGAGTAATAGGCTTCCGAAGGCCTGATTGATAATAAACGGACTTTTCTTATCAATGGATGGCTTTCGCTTCACGTTACTCGAGGCAAACAATCAATTATAATCTGTTTTACTCAAAAAATGTAAAAAAATTCAAATTAAATTCAATAATGAGATAATAAAACGATTTAAAGCGAGTAATAAGGCTTTTGCAGGAAAGAGTGACTATAAATGAACTTTCTTGTCAATGGATGGCTTTTGCTTCACGTTTCTCGAGGTAGATATTCAATTATAATATGTTCTAACAAAAAATGTAAAACATTCAACTTAAAATCATTTGTGATATTATAAAGGCATTTAAATCGAGTAATAGGCTTCCGAAGGCATGAATGATAATAAACGAACTTTTCTTGTCAATGGATGGCTTTCGCTTCACGTTACTCGAGGCAAACAATCAATTATAATCTGTTTTACTTAAAAAATGTAAAAAAATTCAAATTAAATTCAATTATGAGATTATAAAACGATTTAAAGCGGGTAATAAGGCTTTTACAAGCAGGAGAGACTATAAATGAACTTTCTTGTAATGGATGGCATTTGCTTCACGTTTCTTGAGGCAAATATTCAATTTTAATATGTTCGAACAAAAAATGTAAACAAATTCATTTTAAAATCATTTGTGAGATTATAAAGGCATTTAAATCGAGTAATAGGCTTTCGAAGGCATGAATGACTATAAACGGACTTTTCTTATCAATGGATGGGTTTCGCTTCATGTATCTTGAGGTAAACAATCAATTCAATATGTTTTAATCAAAAAATGTAAAAAAATTAACATTAAATTAAATTATGGGAATATAAAAGCATTTAAAGCGAGTAATAAGTCTTTCGTAGACATGGGTGACTATAAATGAACTTCTCTTGTCAATGGATGGCTTTCGCTTCACGTTGCCCAAGGTAAACAATCCATTTCAATATGTTTTAATTAAAAAATGAAAAAAAAAATCAAATTAAATTCAATTATGGGATTGTAAAAGCATTTAAAGCGAGTGATAAGTCTTTCGTAGACATGGGTGACTATAAATAAACTTTCTTTTCAATGGATGGTGTTGCTTCACGTTTCTCAAGGCAAATATTCAATTATAATATGTTCTAACAAAAAGTGCAAAAAAACTCAACTTAAAATCATTTGTGAGATTATAAAGGCATTTAAATCGAGTAATAGGCTTCCGAAGACATGAATGATAATAAACGGATTTTTCTTATCAATGGATGGCTTTCGCTTCACGTTACTCGAGGCAAACAATCAATTATAATCTGTTTTACTCAAAAAATGTAAAAAAATTCAAATTAAATTCAATAATGAGATAATAAAACGATTTAAAGCGAGTAATAAGGCTTTTGCAGGCAAGAGTGACTATAAATGAACTTTCTTGTCAATGGATGGCTTTTGCTTCACGTTTCTCGAAGTAAATATTCAATTATAATATGTTCTAACAAAAAATGTAAAACATTCAACTTAAAATCATTTGTGATATTATAAAGGCATTTAAATCGACTAATAGGCTTTCGAAGGCATGAATAACAATAAACGGACTTTTCTTATCAATGGATGGCTTTTGCTTAACATTACTCGAGGCAATCAATCAATTATAATATGTGTTACTCAAATAATGTAAAAAAATTCAAATTAAATTCAATTATGAGATTTAAAACGATTTAAAGCGAGTAATAAGGCTTTTGCAGGCATGAATGACTTCAAATGAACTTTCTTGCCAATGGATGGCTTTTGCTTCACGTTTCTCGAGGTAAATATTCAATTATAATATGTTTTAACAAAAAATGTAAACAAATTCAACTTAAAATTATTTGTGAGATTATAAAGGCATTTAAATCGAGTAATAGGCTTTCGAAGGCATGAATGACTATAAACGGATTTTTCTTATCAATGGATGGCTTTCACTTCACGTTACTCAAGGCAATCAATTAATTATGATCTGTTTTACTCAAAAAATGTAAAAACATTCAAATTAAATTCAATTATGAGTTTATAAAACGATTTAAAGCGAGTAATAAGGCTTTTGCAGGCATGAGTGACCATAAATGAACTTTCTTGTTAATGGATGACTTTTGCTTCACGTTTCTGGAGGTAAATATTCAATTAATATGTTCTAACAAAAAATGTAAAACAATTCAAGTTAAAATCATTTGTGATATTATAAAGGCATTTAAATCGAGTAATAGGTTTTCGAAGGCATGAATGATTATAAACGGACTTTCTTTGTCAATGGATGGCTTTCGCTTCATGTTACTCGAGGTAAACATTCAATTATAATCTGTTTTACACAAAAAATATAAAAAAATTCAAATTAAATTCAATTATGAGATTATAAAACGATCTAAAGCGAGTAATAAAGCTTTTGCAGGCATGAGTGACTAGAAATGAATTTTTCTTGTAATGGATGGCTTTTGCTTCACGTTTCTCGAGGAAAATATACAATTTTAATATGTTCTAACAAAAAATGTAAACAAATTCAACTTAAAATCATTTGTGAGATTATAAAGGCATTTAAATCGAGTAATAGGCTTTCGAAGGCATGAATGACTATAAACGGACTTTTCTTATCAATGGATGGGTTTCGCTTCACGTATCCTGAGGTAAACAATCAATTCAATATGTTTTAATCAAAAAATGTAAAAAAATTAAAATTAAATTAAATTATGGCAATATTAAAGCATTTAAAGTGAGTAATAAGTCTTTCGTAGACATGGGTGACTATAAATGAACTTTTCTTGTCAATGGATGGCTTTCGCTTCACGTTTCCCGAGGTAAACAATCCATTTCAATCTGTTTTAATTAAAAAATGTAAAAAAATCAAATTAAATTCAATTATGGGATTGTAAAAGCATTTAAAGCGAGTGATAAGTCTTTCGTAGACATGGGTGACTATAAATGAACATTTCTTGTCAATGGATGGCTTTCGCCTCACATTTCCCGAGGTAAACAATCCATTTTAATCTGTTTTAATCAATAAATGTAAAAAAATCAAATTAAATTCAATTATGGGATTGTAAAAGCCTTTAAAGCGAGTAATAAGGCTTTCGTAGACCTGAGTGACTATAAATGAACTTTTCTTGTCAATTGATAGTTTTTGCTTCACGTTTCTCGAGGTAAATATTCAATTATAATATGTTCTAACAAAAAATGTAAAAAAATTCAACTTAAAATCATTTGTGAGATTAGAAGGCATGAATGGCTATAAACAGACTTTTCTTTTCAATGGATGGCTTTCTCTTCACGATTCCCGAGGTAAACAATTAATTATAATCTGTTTTAATCAAAAAATGTAAAAAAAATATAAATTAAAGTCAATTACGAGATTATAAAACAATTTAAAGCGAGTAATAAGGCTTTCGTAGGCATGAGTGACTATAAATGAACTTTTCCTATTAATGGATGGTTTTGCTTCACGTTTGTCAGGGAAAACGTTCAATTATAATCTGTTTTAACAAAAATGTCAAAAAAATTCAACTTAAAATCATTTGTGAGATTATATAGGCATTTATATCGAGTAATAGGGTTTCGAAGGAATGAATGACTACAAACAGACTTTTCTTATCAATGGATGGCTTTCGCTTTACGTTACTCAAGGCAAACAATCAATTATAATCTGTTTTAATCAAAAACTGTAAAATAATTCAAATTAAATTCAATTATGAGAATATTAAACGATTTAAAGCGAGTAATAAAGATTTTGCAGGCATGAGTGACTATAAATGAACCTTCTTGTCAATGGATGGTTTTGCTTTACGTTTCTCAAGGCAAATAATCAATTATAATATGTTCTAACAAAAAATGTAAAAATATTCAACTTAAAATCATTTGTGAGATTATAAAGGCTTTTAAATCGAGTAATAGGCTTTTGAAGGTATGAATGACTATAAACGGACTTTTCTTATCAATGGATGAATTTTCGCTTCCTGTTTCCCAAGGTCAACAATCAATTACAATATCTTTTGATCAAAAAATTTAAAAAAATTCAAATTAGATTCAATTATAGGATTATAAAAGCATTTAAAGCGAGTGATAAGGCTTCCGTAGACATGAGTGACTATAAATGAACATTTCTTGCCAATGGATGGTTTTTGCTTCACGTTTCTCAAGGTAAATATTCAATTATAATATGTTCTAACAAAAAATGTAAAAAAACTCAACTTAAAATCATTTGTGAGATTATAAAGGCATTTAAATCAAGTAATAGGCTTCCGAAAGCATAAATGACTATAAACGGACTTTTCTTATCAATGGATGGCTTTCGCTTCGCGTTACCCGAGGCAAACAATCAATTATAATCTGTTTTAATCAACAAATATAAAAAAATTCAAATTAAATTCAATTATGAGTTTATAAAACGATTTAAAGCGAGTAATAAGGCTTTTGCAGGCATGAGTGACTATAAATGAACTTTCTTGTCAAAGGATGGCTTATGCTTCACGTTTCTCGAGGTAAATATTCAATTATAATATGTTCTAACAAAAAATGTGAAACAATTTAACTTAAAATCATTTGTGATATTATAAAGGCATTTAAATCGAGTAATAGGCTTCCGAAGGCATGAATGACTATAAACGGACTTTTCTTATAAATAGATGGCTTTCGCTTCACGTTACTCGAGGCAAACAATCAATTACAATCTGTTTTACTCAAAAAATGTAAAAAAATTCAAGTTAAATTCAATTATGAGATTATAAAATGATTTAAAGCGAGTAATAAGGCTTTTGCTGGCATGAGTGACTATAAATGAACTTTCTTGTCAATGGATGGTGTTGCTTCACGTTTCTCAAGGCAAATATTTAATTATAATATGTTCTAACAAAAAATGCAAAAAAACTCAATTTAAAATCAGTTGTGAGATTATAAAGGCATTTAAATCGAGTAATAGGCTTCCGAAGGCATGGATGATAATAAACGGTTTTTTCTTATCAATGGATGGCTTTCGCTTCATGTTACTCGAGGCAAACAATCAATTATAATCTGTTTTACTCAAAAAATGTAACAAAATTCAAATTAAATTCAATTATGAGATTATAAAACGATTTAAAGCGAGTAATAAGGTTTTTGCAGGCATGAGTGACTATAAATGAACTTTCTTGTCAATGGATGGTGTTGCTTCACGTTTCTCAAGGCAAATATTCAATTATAATATGTTTTAACAAAAAGTGCAAAAAAACTCAACTTAAAATCATTTGTGAGATTATAAAGGCATTTAAATCGAGTAATAGGCTTCCGAAGGCATGAATGATAATAAACGGACTTTTCTTATCAATGGATGGCTTTCGCTTCACGTTACTCGAGGAAAACAATCAATTATAATCTGTTTTACTCAAAAAATGTAAAAAAATTGAAATTAAATTCAATAATGAGATAATAAAACGATTTAAAGCGAGTAATAAGGCTTTTGCAGGCAAGAGTGACTATAAATGAACTTTCTTGTCAATGGATGGCTTTTGCTTCACGTTTCTCGAGGTAAATATTCAATTATAATATGTTCTAACAAAAAATGTAAAACATTCAACTAAAAATCATTTGTGATATTATAAAGGCATTTAAATCAAGTAATAGGCTTCCGAAGGCATGAATAACAATAAACGGACTTTTCTTATCAATGGATGGCTTTTGCTTAACGTTACTTGAGGCAATCAATCAATTATAATATGTTTTACTCAAATAATGTAAAAAAATTAAAATTAAATTCAATTATGAGATTTAAAACGATTTAAAGCGAGTAATAAGGCTTTTGCAGGCATGAATGACTTCAAATGAACTTTCTTGTCAATGGAGGGCTTTTGCTTCACGTTTCTCGAGGTAAATATTCAATTATAATATGTTCTAACAAAAAATGTAAAACATTCAACTTAAAATCATTTGTGATATTAGAAAGGCATTTAAATCGAGTAATAGGCTTCCGAAGGCATGAATAACAATAAACGGACTTTTCTTATCAATGGATGGCTTTTGCTTAACGTTAGTCGCGGCAATCAATCAATTATAATATGTTTTACTCAAATAATGTAAAAAAATTCAAATTAAATTCAATTATGAGATTTAAAACGATTTAAAGCGAGTAATAAGGCTTTTGCAGGCGTGAATGACTTCAAATGAACTTTCTTGCCAATGGATGGCTTTTGCTTCACGTTTCTCGAGGTAAATATTCAATTATAATATGTTCTAACAAAAAATGTGAACAAATTCAACTTAAAATCATTTGTGATATTATAAAGGCATTTAAATCGAGTAATAGGCTTTCGAAGGCATGAATGACTATAAACAGACTTTTCTTATCAATGGATGGGTTTCGCTTCACGTATCCTGAGGTAAACAATCAATTCAATATGTTTTAATCAAAAAATGTAAAAAAATTTACATTAAATTAAATTATGGGAATATAAAAACATTTAAAGCGAGTAATAAGTCTTTCGTAGACATGGGTGACTATAAATGAACTTTTCTTGTCAATGGATGGCTTTCGCTTCACGTTTCCTGAGGTAAACAATCCATTTCAATCTGTTTTAATTAAAAAATGTAAAAAAAATCAAATTAAATTCAATTATGGGATTGTAAAAGCATTTAAAGCGAGTGATTAGTCTTTCGTAGACATGAGTGACTATAAATGAACATTTCTTATCAATGGATGGCTTTCGCCTCACATTTCCCGAGGTAAACAATCCATTTTAATCTGTTTTAATCAATAAATGTAAAAAAATCAAATTAAATTAAATTATGGGATTGTAAAAGCCTTTAAAGCGAGTAATAAGGCTTTCGTAGACCTGAGTGACTATAAATGAACTTTTCTTGTCAATGGATAGTTTTTGCTTCACGTTTCTCGAGGCAAATATTCACTTATAATATGTTCTAACAAAAAATGTAAAAAAATTCAACTTAAAATCATTTGTGAGATTAGAAGGCATGAATGGCTATAAACGGACTTTTCTTTTCAATGGATGGCTTTCTCTTCACGATTCCCGAGGTAAACAATTAATTATAATATGTTTTAATCAAAAAATGTAAAAAAAATATAAATTAAAGTCAATTATGAGATTATAAAACCATTTAAAGTGAGTAATAAGGCTTTCGTAGGAATGAGTGACTATAAATGAACTTTTCCTGTCAATGGATGGCTTTTGCTTTACGTTTCTCAGGGCAAACGTTCAATTATAATCTGTTTTAACAAAAAATGTCAAAAAAATTCAAATTAAATTCAATTATAGGATTATAAAAGCATTTGTGAGATTATAAAGGCATTTATATCGATTAATAGGGTTTCGAAGGAATGAATGACTACAAACAGACTTTTCTTATCAATGGATAGCTTTCGCTTGACGTTACTCGAGGCAAACAATCAATTATAATCTGTTTTAATCAAAAAATGTAAAATAATTCGAATTAAATTCAACTATGAGATTATAAAACGATTTAAAGCGAGTAATGAGGATTTTGTAGGCATGAGTGACTATAAATGAACCTTCTTGTCAATGGATGGTTTTGCTTTACGTTTCTCAAGGCAAATAATCAATTATAATATGTTCTAACAAAAAATGTAAAAATATTCAACTTAAAATCATTTGTGAGATTATAAAGGCATTTAAATCGTGTAACAGGCTTTTGAAGGTATGAATGACTATAAACGGACTTTTCTTATCAATGGATGAATTTTCGCTTCCTGTTTCCCAAGGTCAACAATCAATTACAATCTATTTTGATCAAAAAATTTAAAAAAATTCAAATTAAATTCAATTATAGGATTATAAAAGCATTTAAAGCGAGTGATAAGGCTTCCGTAGACATGAGTGACTATAAATGAACATTTCTTGCCAATGGATGGTTTTTGCTTCACGTTTCTCAAGGTAAATATTCAATTATAATATGTTCTACCAAAAAATGTAAAAAAACTCAACTTAAAATCATTTGTGAGATTATAAAGGCATTTAAATCGAGTAATAGGCTTCCGAAGGTATAAATGACTATAAACGGACTTTTCTTATCAATGGATGGCTTTCGCTACACGTTACTCGAGCCAAACAATCAATTATAATCTGTTTTAATCAACAAATGTAAAAAAATTCAAATTAAATTCAATTATGAGATTATAAAACGATTTAAAGCGAGTAATAAGGCTTTTGCAGGCATGAGTGACTATAAATGAACTTTCTTGTCAATGGATGGCTTTTGCTTCACGTTTCTCGAGGTAAATATTCAATTATAATATGTTCTAACAAAAAATGTGAAACAATTTAACTTAAAATCATTTGTGATATTATAAAGGCATTTAAATCGAGTAATAGGCTTCCGAAGGCATGAATGACTATAAACGGACTTTTCTTATCAATGGATGGCTTTCGCTTCACGTTACTCGAAGCAAACAATCAATTATAATCTGTTTTAATCAAAAAATGTAAAAAAATTCAAATTAAATTCAATTATCAGAGTATAAAATGATTTAAAGCGAGTAATAAGGCTTTTGCAAGCATGAGTGACTATAAATGAACTTTCTTGTCAGTGGATGGTGTGTCTTCACGTTTCTCAAGGTAAATATTCAATTATAATATGTTCTAACAAAAACTACAAAAAATCTCAATTTAAAATCAGTTGTGAGATTATAAAGGCATTTAAATCGAGTAATAGGCTTCCAAAGGCATGAATGATAATAAACGGACTTTTCTTATCAATGGATGGCTTTCGCTTCACGTTACTCAAGGCAAACAATCAATTATAATCTGTTTTACTCAAAAAATGTAAAAAAATTCAAATTAAATTCAATTATGAGATTATAAAACGATTTAAAGCGAGTAATAAGGCTTTTGCAGGCAAGAATGACTATAAATGAACTTTCTTGTCAATGGATGGCTTTTGCTTCACGTTTCTCGAAGTAAATATTCAATTATAATATGTTATAACAAAAAATGTAAAACATTCAACTTAAAATCATTTGTGATATTATAAAGGCACTTAAATCGAGTAATAGGCTTCCGAAGGCGTGAATGACAATAAACGGACTTTTCTTCTCAATGGATGACTTTCGCTTCACGTTACTCGAGGCAAACAATCAATTATAATCTGTTTTACTAAAAAAATGTAAAAAAATTCAAATTAAATTCAATTATGAGATTATAAAACGATTTAAAGCGAGTAATAAGGCTTTTGCAGGCATGAGTGACTATAAATGAACTTTCTTGTCAATTGATGGTTTTTGCTTCACGTTTCTCAAGGTAAATATTCAATTATAATATGTTGTAACAAAAAATGGGAAACAATTTAACTTAAAATCATTTGTGATATTATAAAGACATTTAAATCAAGTAATAGGCTTCCGAAGGCATGAATGACTATAAATGGACTTTTCTTCTAAATGGATGGCTTTCGCTTCACGTTACTCGAGGCAAACAATCAATTATAATTTGTTTTACTCAAAAAATTTAAAAAAATTCAAATTAAATTCAATTATGAGATTATAAAATGATTTAAAGCGAGTAATAAGGCTTTTGCTGGCATGAGTGACTATAAATGAACTTTCTTGTCAATGGATGGTGTTGCTTCACGTTTCTCAAGGCAAATATTCAATTATAATATGTTCTAACAAAAAATGCAAAAAAACCTCAATTTAAAATCAGTTGTGAGATTATAAAGGCATTTAAATCGAGTAATAGGCTTCCGAAGGTATGAATGATAATAAACGGTTTTTTCTTATCAATGGATGGCTTTCACTTCATGTTACTCGAGCCAAACAATCAATTATAATCTATTTTACTCAAAAAATGTAAAAAAATTCAAATTAAATTCAATTATGAGATTATAAAACGATTTAAGGCGAGTAATAAGGCTTTTGCAGGCATGAGTGACTATAAATAAACTTTCTTGTCAATGGATGGTGTTGCTTCACGTTTCTCAAGGCAAATATTCAATTATAATATGTTCTAACAAAAAGTGCAAAAAAACTCAACTCAAAATCATTTGTGACATTATAAAGGCATTTAAATCGAGTAATAGGCTTCCGAAAACATGAATGATAATAAACGGACTTTTCTTATCAATGGATGGCTTTCGCTTCACGTTACTCGAGGCAAACAATCAATTACAATCTGTTTTACTCAAAAAATGTAAAAAAATTCAAATTAAATTCAATAATGAGATAATAAAACGATTTAAAGCGAGTAATAAGGCTTTTGCAGGCAAGAGTGACTATAAATGAACTTTCTTGTCAATGGATGGCTTTTGCTTCACGTATCTCGAGGTAAATATTCAATTATAATATGTTCTAACAAAAAATGTAAAACATTCAACTTAAAATCATTTGTGATATTATAAAGGCATTTAAATCGACTAATAGGCTTTCGAAGGCATGAATAACAATAAACGGACTTTTCTTATCAATGGATGGCTTTTGCTTAACGTTACTCGAGGCAATCAATCAATTATAATATGTTTTACTCAAATAATGTAAAAAAATTCAAATTAAATTCAATTATGAGATTTAAAATGATTTAAAGCGAGTAATAAGGCTTTTGCAGGCATGAATGACTTCAAATGAACTTTCTTGCCAATGGATGGCTTTTGCTTCACGTTTCTCGAGGTAAATATTCAATTATAATATGTTCTAACAAAAAATGTAAACAAATTCAACTTAAAATCATTTGTGAGATTATAAAGGCATTTAAATCGAGTAATAGGCTTTCGAAGGCATGAATGACTATAAACGGACTTTTCTTATCAATGGATGGCTTTCACTTCATGTTACTCAAGGCAATCAATTAATTATGATCTGTTTTACTCAAAAAATGTAAAAATATTCAAATTAAATTCAATTATGAGTTTATAAAACGATTTAAAGCGAGTAATAAGGCTTTTGCAGGCATGAGTGACTATAAATGAACTTTCTTGTTAATGGATGGCTTTTGCTTCATGTTTCTGGAGGTAAATATTCAATTAATATGTTCTAACAAAAAATGTAAAACAATTCAAGTTAAAATCATTTGTGATATTATAAAGGCATTTAAATCGAGTAATAGGTTTTCGAAGGCATGAATGATTATAAACGGACTTTCTTTGTCAATGGATGGCTTTCGCTTCATGTTACTCGAGGTAAACATTCAATTATAATCTGTTTTACACAAAAAATATAAAAAAATTCAAATTAAATTCAATTATGAGATTATCAGACGATCTAAAGCGAGTAATAAAGCTTTTGCAGGCATGAGTGACTAGAAATGAATTTTTCTTGTAATGGATGGCTTTTGCTTCACGTTTCTTGAGGCGAATATTCAATTTTAATATGTTCTAATAAAAAATGTAAACAAATTCAACTTAAAATCATTTGTGAGATTATAAAGGCATTTAAATCGAGTAATAGGCTTTCGAAGGCATGAATGACTATAAACGGACTTTTCTTATCAGTGGATGGGTTTCGCTACACGTATCCTGAGGTAAACAATCAATTCAATATGTTTTAATCAAAAAATGTAAAAAAATTAACATTAATTTAAATTATGGGAATATAAAAGTATTTAAAGCGAGTAATAAGTCTTTCGTAGACATGGGTGACTATAAATGAACTTTTCTTGTCAATGGATGGCTTTCGCTTCACGTTTCCCGAGGTAAACAATCCATTTCAATCTGTTTTAATTAAAAAATGTAAAATAAATCAAATTAAATTCAATTATGGGATTGTAAAAGCATTTAAAGCGAGTGATAAGTCTTTCGTAGACATGGGTGACTATAAATGAACATTTCTTGTCAATGGATGGCTTTCGCCTCACATTTCCCGAGGTAAACAATCCATTTTAATCTGTTTTAATCAATAAATGTAAAAAAATTAAATTAAATTCAATTATGGGATTGTAAAAGCCTTTAAAGCGAGTAATAAGGCTTTCGTAGACCTGAGTGACTAGAAATGAACTTTTCTTGTCAATGGATAGTTTTTGCTTCACGTTTCTCGAGGTAAATATTCAATTATAATATGTTCTAACAAAAAATGTAAAAAAATTCAACTTAAAATCATTTGTGAGATTAGAAGGCATGAATGGCTATAAACGGACTTTTCTTTTCAATGGATGGCTTTCTCTTCACGATTCCCGAGGCAAACAATTAATTATAATCTGTTTTAATCAAAAAATGTAAAAAAAAAATATAAATTAAAGTCAATTATGAGATTATAAAACCATTTAAAGTGAGTAATAAGGCTTTCGTAGGCATGAGTGACTATAAATGAACTTTTCCTGTCAATGGATGGCTTTTGCTTTACGTTTCTCAGAGCAAACGTTCAATTATAATCTGTTTTAACAAAAAATGTCAAAAAAATTCAAATTAAATTCAATTATAGGATTATAAAAGC
Source organism: Theobroma cacao (assembly GCF_053813885.1). Classification (NCBI taxonomy): domain Eukaryota; kingdom Viridiplantae; phylum Streptophyta; class Magnoliopsida; order Malvales; family Malvaceae; genus Theobroma; species Theobroma cacao. The sequence goes on from NC_142641.1 coordinate 25,053,631, forward strand.
ATTTGTGAGATTATAAAGGCATTTATATCGAGTAATAGGGTTTTGAAGGAATGAATGACTACAAACAGACTTTTCTTATCAATCGATAGCTTTCGCTTTACGTTACTCGAGGCAAACAATCAATTATAATCTGTTTTAATCAAAAAATGTAAAATAATTCAAATTAAATTCAATTATGAGATTATAAAACGATTTAAAGCGAGTAATGAGGATTTTGCAGGCATGAGTGACTATAAATGAACCTTCTTGTCAATGGATGGTTTTGCTTTACGTTTTTCAAGGCAAATAATCAATTATAATATGTTCTAACAAAAAATATAAAAATATTCAACTTAAAATCATTTGTGAGATTATAAAGGCATTTAAATCGAGTAATAGGCTTTTGAAGGTATGAATGACTATAAACGGACTTTTCTTATCAATGGATGAATTTTCGCTTCCTGTTTCCCAAGGTCAACAATCAATTACAATCTATTTTGATCAAAAAATTTAAAAAAATTCAAATTAAATTCAGTTATAGGATTATAAAAGCATTTAAAGCGAGTGATAAGGCTTCCGTAGACATGAGTGACTATAAATGAACTTTTCTTGCCAATGGATGGTTTTTGCTTCACGTTTCTCAAGGTAAATATTCAATTATAATATGTTCTAACAAAAAATGTAAAAAAACTCAACTTAAAATCATTTGTGAGATTATAAAGGCATTTAAATCGAGTAATAGGCTTCCGAAGGCATAAATGACTATAAACGGACTTTTCTTATCAATGGATGGCTTTTGCTTCACGTTACTCGTGCCAAACAATCAATTATAATCTGTTTTAATCAACAAATGTAAAAAAATTCAAATTAAATTCAATTATGAGATTATAAAACGATTTAAAACGAGTAATAAATCTTTTGCAGGCATGAGTGACTGTAAATGAACTTTCTTGTCAATGGATGGCTTTTGCTTTACGTTTCTCGAGGTAAATATTCAATTATAATATGTTCTAACAAAAAATGTGAAACAATTTAACTTAAAATCATTTGTGATATTATAAAGGCATTTAAATCGAGTAATAGGCTTCCGAAGGCGTGAATGACTATAAACGGACTTTTCTTATCAATGGATGGCTTTCGCTTCACGTTACTCGAGCCAAACAATCAATTATAATCTGTTTTACTCAAAAAATGTAAAAAAATTCAAACTAAATTCAATTATGAGATTATAAAATGATTTAAAGCGAGTAATAAGGCTTTTGCAAGCATGAGTGAGTATAAATGAACTTTCTTGTCAATCGTTGGTGTTGCTTCACGTTTCTCAAGGCAAATATTCAATTATAATATGTTCTAACAAAAAATGCAAAAAAACTCAATTTAAAATCAGTTGTGAGATTATAAAGGCATTTAAATCGACTAATAGGCTTCTAAAGGCATGAATGATAATAAACGGACTTTTCTTATCAATGGATGGATTTCGCTTCAGGTTACTCGAGCCAAACAATCAATTATAATCTGTTTTACTCAAAAAATGTAAAAAAATTCAAATTAAATTCAATTATGAGATTATAAAACGATTTAAAGCGAGTAATAAGGATTTTGCAGGCATGAGTGACTATAAATGAACTTTCTTGTCAATGGATGGCTTTTGCTTCACGTTTCTCGAGGTAAATATTCAATTATAATATGTTATAACAAAAAATGTAAAACATTCAACTTAAAATCATTTGTGATATTATAAAGGCACTTAAATCGAGTAATAGGCTTCCGAAGGCGTGAATGACAATAAACGGACTTTTCTTCTCAATGGATGGCTTTCGCTTCACGTTACTCGAGCCAAACAATCAATTATAATCTGTTTTACTCAAAAAATGTAAAAAAATTCAAACTAAATTCAATTATGAGATTATAAAATTATTTAAAGCGAGTAATAAGGCTTTTGCTGGCATGAGTGAGTATAAATGAACTTTCTTGTCAATCGATGGTGTTGCTTCACGTTTCTCAAGGCAAATATTCAATTATAATATGTTCTAACAAAAAATGCAAAAAAACTCAATTTAAAATCAGTTGTGAGATTATAAAGGCATTTAAATCGACTAATAGGCTTCCAAAGGCATGAATGATAATAAACGGACTTTTCTTATCAATGGATGGATTTCGCTTCAGGTTACTCGAGCCAAACAATCAATTATAATCTGTTTTAATCAACAAATGTAAAATAATTCAAATTAAATTCAATTATGAGATTATAAAACGATTTAAAACGAGTAATAAGTCTTTTGCAGGCATGAGTGACTGTAAATGAACTTTCTTGTAATTGGATGGCTTTTGCTTTACGTTTCTCGAGGTAAATATTCAATTATAATATGTTCTAACAAAAAATGTGAAACAATTTAACTTAAAATCATTTGTGATATTATAAAGGCATTTAAATCGAGTAATAGGCTTTCGAAGGCGTGAATGACTATAAACGGACTTTTCTTATCAATGGATGGCTTTCGCTTCACGTTACTCGAGCCAAACAATCAATTATAATCTGTTTTACTCAAAAAATGTAAAAAAATTCAAACTAAATTCAATTATGAGATTATAAAATGATTTAAAGCGAGTAATAAGGCTTTTGCTGGCATGAGTGACTATAAATGAACTTTCTTGTCAATGGATGGTGTTGCTTCACGTTTCTCAAGGGAAATATTCAATTATAATATGTTCTAACAAAAAATGCAAAAAAACTCAATTTAAAATCAGTTGTGAGATTATAAAGGCATTTAAATCGAGTAATAGGCTTCCGAAGGTATGAATGATAATAAACGGTTTTTTCTTATCAATGGATGGCTTTCGCTTCACGTTACTCGAGCCAAACAATCAATCATAATCTGTTTTACTCAAAAAATGTAAAAAAATTCAAATTAAATTCAATTATGAAATTATAAAACGATTTAAAGCGAGTAATAAGGCTTTTGCAGGCAAGAATGACTATAAATGAACTTTCTTGTCAATGGATGGCTTTTGCTTCACGTTTCTCGAGGTAAATATTCAATTATAATATGTTATAACAAAAAATGTAAAACATTCAACTTAAAATCATTTGTGATATTATAAAGGCACTTAAATCGAGTAATAGGCTTCCGAAGGCATGAATGACAATAAACGGACTTTTCTTCTCAATGGATGACTTTCGTTTCACGTTACTCGAGGCAAACAATCAATTATAATCTGTTTTACTCAAAAAATGTAAAAAAATTCAAATTAAATTCAATTATGAGATTATAAAACGATTTAAAGCGAGTAATAAGGCTTTTGCAGGCATGAGTGACTATAAATGAACTTTCTTGTCAATGGATGGCTTTTGCTTCACGTTTCTCGAGGTAAATATTCAATTATAATATGTTCTAACAAAAAATGGGAAACAATTTAACTTAAAATCATTTGTGATATTATAAAGGCATTTAAATCAAGTAATAGGCTTCCGAAGGCATGAATGACAATAAATGGACTTTTCTTCTAAATGGATGGCTTTCGCTTCACGTTACTCGAGGCAAACAATCAATTATAATCTGTTTTACTCAAAAAATTTAAAAAAATTCAAATTAAATTCAATTATGAGATTATAAAATGATTTAAAGCGAGTAATAAGACTTTTGCTGGCATGAGTGACTATAAATGAACTTTCTTGTCAATGGATGGTGTTGCTTCACGTTTCTCAAGGCAAATATTCAATTATAATATGTTCTAACAAAAAATGCAAAAAAAACTCAATTTAAAATCAGTTGTGAGATTATAAAGGCATTTAAATAGAGTAATAGGCTTCCAAAGGTATGAATGATAATACACGATTTTTTCTTATCAATGGATGGCTTTCACTTCATGTTACTCGAGCCAAACAATCAATTATAATCTGTTTTACTCAAAAAATGTAAAAAAATTCAAATTAAATTCAATTATGAGATTATAAAACGATTTAAAGCGAGTAATAAGGCTTTTGCAGGCATGAGTGACTATAAATAAACTTTCTTGTCAATGGATGGTGTTGCTTCACGTTTCTCAAGGCAAATATTCAATTATAATATGTTCTAACAAAAAGTGCAAAAAAACTCAACTTAAAATCATTTGTGAGATTATAAAGGCATTTAAATCGAGTAATAGGCTTCCGAAGACATGAATGATAATAAACGGACTTTTCTTATCAATGGATGGCTTTCGCTTCACGTTACTCGAGGCAAACAATCAATTATAATCTGTTTTACTCAAAAAATGTAAAAAAATTCAAATTAAATTCAATAATGAGATAATAAAACGATTTAAAGCGAATAATAAGGCTTTTGCAGGCAAGAGTGACTATAAATGAACTTTCTTGTCAATGGATGGCTTTTGCTTCACGTTTCTCGAGGTAAATATTCAATTATAATATGTTCTAACAAAAAATGTAAAACATTCAACTTAAAATCATTTGTGATATTATAAAGGCATTTAAATCGACTAATAGGCTTTCGAAGGCATGAATAACAATAAACGAACTTTTCTTATCAATGGATGGCTTTTGCTTAACGTTACTCGAGGCAATCAATCAATTATAATATGTTTTACTCAAATAATGTAAAAAAATTTAAATTCAATTCAATTATAAGATTTAAAACGATTTAAAGCGAGTAATAAGGCTTTTGCAGGCATGAATGACTTCAAATGAACTTTCTTGCCAATGGATGGCTTTTGCTTCACGTTTCTCAAGGTAAATATTCAATTATAATATGTTCTAACAAAAAATGTAAACAAATTCAACTTAAAATCATTTGTGAGATTATAAAGGCATTTAAATCGAGTAATAGGCTTTCGAAGGCATGAATGACTATAAACGGACTTTTCTTATCAATGGATGGCTTTCACTTCATGTTACTCAAGGCAATCAATTAATTATGATCTGTTTTACTCAAAAAATGTAAGAACATTCAAATTAAATTCAATTATGAGTTTATAAAACGATTTAAAGCGAGTAATACGGCTTTTGCAGGCATGAGTGACTATAAATGAACTTTCTTGTTAATGGATGGCTTTTGCTTCACGTTTCTGGAGGTAAATATTCAATTAATATGTTCTAACAAAAAATGTAAAACAATTCAAGTTAAAATCATTTGTGATATTATAAAGGCATTTAAATCGAGTAATAGGTTTTCGAAGGCATGAATGATTATAAACGGACTTTCTTTGTCAATGGATGGCTTTCGCTTCATGTTACTCGAGGTAAACATTCAATTATAATCTGTTTTACACAAAAAATATAAAACAATTCAAATTAAATTCAATTATGAGATTATCAAACGATCTACAGCGAGTAATAAAGCTTTTGCAGGCATGAGTGACTAGAAATGAATTTTTCTTGTAATGGATGGCTTTTGCTTCATGTTTCACGAGGCAAATATTCAATTTTAATATGTTCTAACAAAAAATGTAAACAAATTCAACTTAAAATCATTTGTGAGATTATAAAGGCATTTAAATCGAGTAATAGGCTTTCGAAGGCATGAATGACTATAAACGGACTTTTCTTATCAATGGATGGGTTTCGCTACACGTATCCTGAGGTAAACAATCAATTCAATATGTTTTAATTAAAAAATGTAAAAAAATTAACATTAATTAAAATTATGGGAATATAAAAGTATTTAAAGCGAGTAATAAGTCTTTCGTAGACATGGGTGACTATAAATGAACTTTTCTTGTCAATGGATGGCTTTCGCTTCATGTTTCCCGAGGTAAACAATCCAGTTCAATCTGTTTTAATTAAAAAATGTAAAAAAAATCAAATTAAATTCAATTATGGGATTGTAAAAGCATTTAAAGCGAGTGATAAGTCTTTCGTAGACATGGGTGACTATAAATGAACATTTCTTGTCAATGGATGGCTTTCGCCTCACATTTCCCGAGGTAAACAATCCATTTTAATCTGTTTTAATCAATAAATGTAAAAAAATCAAATTAAATTCAATTATGGGATTGTAAAAGCCTTTAAAGAGAGTAATAAGGCTTTCGTAGACCTGAGTGACTATAAATGAACTTTTCTTGTCAATGGATAGTTTTTGTTTCACGTTTCTCGAGGAAAATATTCAATTATAATATGTTCTAACAAAAAAAGTAAAAAAATTCAACTTAAAATCATTTGTGAGATTAGAAGGCATGAATGGCTATAAACGGACTTTTCTTTTCAATGGATGGCTTTCTCTTCACGATTCCCGAGGCAAACAATTAATTATAATCTGTTTTAATCAAAAAATGTAAAAAAATAAATAAATTAAAGTCAATTATGAGATTATAAAACCATTTAAAGTGAGTAATAGGGCTTTCGTAGGCATGAGTGACTATAAATGAACTTTTCCTGTCAATGGATGGCTTTTGCTTTACGTTTCTCAGGGCAAACGTTCAATTATAATCTGTTTTAACAAAAAATGTCAAAAAAATTCAAATTAAATTCAATTATAGGATTATAAAAGCATTTGTGAGATTATAAAGGCATTTATATGGAGTAATAGGGTTTCGAAGGAATGAATGACTACAAACAGACTTTTCTTATCAATGGATAGCTTTCGCTTTACGTTACTCGAGGCAAACAATCAATTATAATCTGTTTTAATCAAAAAATGTAAAATAATTCAAATTAAATTCAATTATGAGATTATAAAACGATTTAAAGCGAATAATGAGGATTTTGCAGGCATGGGTGACTATAAATGAACCTTCTTGTCAATGGATGGTTTTGCTTTACGTTTTTCAAGGCAAATAATCAATTATAATATGTTCTAACTAAAAATATAAAAATATTCAACTTAAAATCATTTGTGAGATTATAAAGGCATTTAAATCGTGTAATAGGCTTTTGAAGGTATGAATGACTATAAACGGACTTTTCTTATCAATGGATGAATTTTCGCTTCCTGTTTCCCAAGGTCAACAATCAATTACAATCTATTTTGATCAAAAAATTTAAATAAATTCAAATTAAATTCAATTATAGGATTATAAAAGCATTTAAAGCGAGTGATAAGGCTTCCGTAGACATGAGTGACTATAAATGAACTTTTCTTGCCAATGGATGGTTTTTGCTTCACGTTTCTCAAGTTAAATATTCAATTATAATATGTTCTAACAAAAAATGTAAAAAAACTCAACTTAAAATCATTTGTGAGATTATAAAGGCATTTAAATCGAGTAATAGGCTTCGGAAGGCATAAATGACTATAAACGGACTTTTCTAATCAATGGATGGCTTTCGCTTTACGTTACTCGAGCCAAACAATCAATTATAATCTGTTTTAATCAACAAATGTAAAAAAATTCAAATTAAATTCAATTATGAGATTATAAAACGATTTAAAGCGAGTAATAAGGCTTTTGCAGGCATGAGTGACTATAAATGAACTTTCTTGTCAATGGATGGCTTTTGCTTTACGTTTCTCGAGGTAAATATTCAATTATAATATGTTCTAACAAAAAATGTGTAACAATTTAACTTAAAATCATTTGTGATATTATAAAGGCATTTAAATCGAGTAATAGGCTTCCGAAGGCGTGAATGACTATAAACGGACTTTTCTTATCAATGGATGGCTTTCGCTTCACGTTACTCGAGCCAAACAATCAATTATAATCTGTTTTACTCAAAAAATGTAAAAAAATTCAAATTAAATTCAATTATGAGATTATAAAATGATTTAAAGCGAGTAATAAGGCTTTTGCAAGTATGAGTGAGTATAAATGAACTTTCTTGTCAATCGATGGTGTTGCTTCACGTTTCTCAAGGCAAATATTCAATTATAATATGTTCTAACAAAAAATGCAAAAAAACTCAATTTAAAATCAGTTGTGAGATTATAAAAGCATTTAAATCGACTAATAGGCTTCCAAAGGCATGAATGATAATAAACGGACTTTTCTTATCAATGGATGGCTTTCGCTTCACGTTACTCGAGCCAAACAATCAATTATAATCTGTTTTACTCAAAAAATGTAAAAAAATTCAAATTAAATTCAAGTATGAGATTATAAAACGATTTAAAGCGAGTAATAAGGCTTTTGCAAGCATGAGTGACTATAAATGAACTTTCTTGTCAATGGATGGCTTTTGCTTCACGTTTCTCGAGGTAAATATTCAATTATAATATGTTATAACAAAAAATGTAAAACATTCAACTTAAAATCATTTGTGATATTATAAAGGCACTTAAATCGAGTAATAGGCTTCCGAAGGCGTGAATGACAATAAACGGACTTTTCTTCTCAATGGATGACTTTCGCTTCACGTTACTCGAGGCAATCAATGAATTATAATCTGTTTTTGCTCAAAAAATGTAAAAAAATTCAAATTAAATTCAATTATGAGATTATAAAACGATTTAAAGCGAGTAATAAGGCTTTTGCTGGCATGAGTGACTATAAATGAACTTTCTTGTCAATGGATGGCTTTTGCTTCACGTTTCTCGAGGTAAATATTCAATTATAATATGTTCTAACAAAAAATGGGAAACAATTTAACTTAGAATCATTTGTGATATTATAAAGGCATTTAAATCAAGTAATAGGCTTCCGAAGGCATGAATGACTATAAACGGACTTTTCTTATAAATGGATGGCTTTCGCTTCACGTTACTCGAGGCAAACAATCAATTATAATCTGTTTTACTCAAAAAATGTAAAAAAATTCAAATTAAATTCAATTATGAGATTATAAAAAGATTTAAAGCGAGTAATAAGGCTTTTGCTGGCATGAGTGACTATAAATGAACTTTCTTGTCAATGGATGGTGTTGCTTCACGTTTCTCAAGGCAAATATTCAATTATAATATGTTCTAACAAAAAATGCAAAAAAACTCAATTTAAAATCAGTTGTGAGATTATAAAGGCATTTAAATCGAGTAATAGGCTTCCGAAGGTATGAATGATAATAAACGGTTTTTTCTTATCAATGGATGGCTTTCGCTTCACGTTACTCGAGCCAAACAATCAATTATAATCTGTTTTACTCAAAAAATGTAAAAAAATTCAAATTAAATTAAATTATGAGATTATAAAACGATTTAAAGCGAGTAATAAGGCTTTTGCAGGCATGGGTGACTATAAATGAACTTTCTTGTCAATGGATGGTGTTGCTTCACGTTTCTCAAGGCAAATATTCAATTATAATATGTTCTAACAAAAAGTGCAAAAAAACTCAACTTAAAATCATTTGTGAGATTATAAAGGCATTTAAATCGATTAATAGGCTTCCGAAGGCATGAATGATAATAAACGGACTTTTCTTATCAATGGATGGCTTTCGCTTCACGTTACTCGAGGCAAACAATGAATTATAATCTGTTTTACTCAAAAAATGTAAAAAAATTGAAATTAAATTCAATAATGAGATAATAAAACGATTTAAAGCGAGTAATAAGGCTTTTGCAGGCAAGAGTGACTATAAATGAACTTTCTTGCAATGGATGGCTTTTGCTTCACGTTTCTCGAGGTAAATATTCAATTATAATATGTTCTAACAAAAAATGTAAAACATTCAACTTAAAATCATTTGTGATATTATAAAGGCATTTAAATCGAGTAATAGGCTTCCGAAGGCATGAATAACAATAAACAAACTTTTCTTATCAATGGATGGCTTTTGCTTAACGTTACTCGAGGCAATCAATCAATTATAATATGTTTTACTCAAATAATGTAAAAAAATTCAAATTAAATTCAATTATGAAATTTAAAACGATTTAAAGCGAGTAATAAGGCTTTTGCAGGCGTGAATGACTTCAAATGAACTTTCTTGCCAATGGATGGCTTTTGCTTCACGTTTCTCGAGGTAAATATTCAATTATAATATGTTCTAACAAAAAATGTAAAACATTCAACTTAAAATCATTTGTGATATTATAAAGGCATTTAAATCGAGTAATAGGCTTCCGAAGGCATGAATGACAACAACCGGACTTTCCGTATCAATGGATGGCTTTCACTTCACGTTACTCAAGGAAATCAATTCAAGTTAAATTCAATTCAATTATGATCTGTTTTACTCAAAAAATATAAAAACATTCAAATTAAATTCAATTATGAGTTTATAAAATAATTTAAAGTGAGTAATAAGGCTTTTGCAGGCATGAGTGACTATAAATGAACTTTCTTGTTAATGGATGGCTTTTGCTTCACGTTTCTGGAGGTAAATATTCAATTAATATGTTCTAATAAAAAATGTAAAACAACTCAAGTTAAAATCATTTGTGATATTATAAAGGCATTTAAATCGAGTAATAGGTTTTCGAAGGCATGAATGATTATAAACGGACTTTCTTTGTCAATGGATGGCTTTCGCTTCATGTTACTCGAGGTAAACATTCAATTATAATCTGTTTTACAGAAAAAATATAAAAAAATTCAAATTAAATTCAATTATGAGATTATAAAACGATCTAAAGCGAGTAATAAAGGCTTTGCAGGCATGAGTGACTAGAAATGAATTTTTCTTGTAATGGATGGGTTTTGCTTCACGTTTCTCGAGGCAAATATTCAATTATAATATGTTCTAACAAAAAATGTAAACAAATTCAACTTAAAATCATTTGTGAGATTATAAAGGCATTTAAATCGAGCAATAAGGCTTTTGCAAGCATGAATGACTTCAAATGAACTTTCTTGCCAATGGATGGCTTTTGCTTCACGTTTCTCGAGATAAATATTCAATTATAATATGTTCTAACAAAAAATGTAAAACATTCAACTTAAAATCATTTGTGATATTATAAAGGCATTTAAATCGAGTAATAAGCTTCCGAAGGCATGAATGACAATAAACGGACTTTTCTTATCAATGGATGGCTTTCACTTCACGTTACTCAAGGCAATCAATTAATTATGATCTGTTTTACTCAAAAAATGTAAAAACATTAAAATTAAATTCAATTATGAGTTTATAAAACGATTTAAAGCGAGTAATAAGGCTTTTGCAGGCATGAGTGACTATAAAAGAACTTTCTTGTTAATGGATGGCTTTTGCTTCACATTTCTGGAGGTAAATATTCAATTAATATGTTCTAACAAAAATGTAAAACAATTCAAGTGAAAATCATTTGTGATATTATAAAGGCATTTAAATCGAGTAATAGGTTTTCGAAGGCATGAATGATTATAAACGGACTTTCTTTGTCAATGGATGGCTTTCGCTTCATGTTACTCGAGGTAAACATTCAATTATAATCTGTTTTACACAAAAAAAATAAAAAAATTCAAATTCAATTCAATTATGAGATTATAAAACGATCTAAAGCGAGTAATAAAGCTTTTGCAGGCATGAGTGACGAGAAATGAATTTTTCTTGTAATGGATGGGTTTTGCTTCACGTTTCTCGAGGAAAATATTCAATTTTAATATGTTCTAACAAAAAATGTAAACAAATTCAAATTAAAATCATTTGTGAGATTATAAAGGCATTTAAATCGAGTAATAGGCTTTTGAAGGAATGAATGACTATAAACGGACTTTTCTTATCAATGGATGGGTTTCGCTTCACGTATCCTGAGGTAAACAATCAATTCAATATGTTTTAATCAAAAAATGTAAAAAAATTAACATTAAATTAAATTATGGGAATATAAAAGCATTTAAAGCGAGTAATAAGTCTTTCGTAGACATGGGTGACTATAAATGAACTTTTCTTGTCAATGGATGGCTTTCGCTTCACGTTTCCTGAGGTAAACAATCCATTTCAATCTGTTTTAATTAAAAAATGTAAAAAAAATCAAATTAAATTCAATTATGGGATTGTAAAAGCATTTAAAGCGAGTGATAAGTCTTTCGTAGACATGGGTGACTATAAATGAACATTTCTTGTCAATGGATGGCTTTCGCCTCACATTTCCCGAGGTAAACAATCCATTTTAATCTGTTTTAATCAATAAATGTAAAAAAATCAAATTAAATTCAATTATGGGATTGTAAAAGCCTTTAAAGCGAGTAATAAGGCTTTCGTAGACCTGAGTGACTATAAATGAACTTTTCTTGTCAATGGATAGTTTTTGCTTCACGTTTCTCGAGGCAAATATTCAATTATAATATGTTCTAACAAAAAATGTAAAAAAATTCAACTTAAAATCATTTGTGAGATTAGAAGGCATGAATGGCTATAAACAGACTTTTCTTTTCAATGGATGGCTTTCTCTTCACGACTCCCGAGGCAAACAATTAATTATAATCTGTTTTAATCAAAAAATGTAAAAAAATATAAATTAAAGTCAATTACGAGATTATAAAACCATTTAAAGCGAGTAATAAGGCTTTCGTAGGCATGAGTGACTATAAATGAACTTTTCCTGTTAATGGATGGCTTTTGCTTCACGTTTCTCGAGGCAAATATTCAATTTTAATATGTTCTAACAAAAAATGTAAACAAATTCAAATTAAAATCATTTGTGAGATTATAAAGGCATTTAAATAGAGTAATAGGCTTCCAAAGGCATAAATGACTATAAACGGACTTTTCTTATCAATGGATGGCTTTCGCTTCGCGTTACTCGAGGCAAACAATCAATTATAATCTTTTTTAATCAACAAATGTAAAAAAATTCAAATTAAATTCAATTATGAGATTATAGAACGATTTAAAGCGAGTAATAAGGCTTTTGCAGGCATGAGTGACTATAAATGAACTTTCTTGTCAATGGATGGCTTTTGCTTCACGTTTCTCGAGGTAAATATTCAATTATAATATGTTCTAACAAAAAATGTGAAACAATTTAACTTAAAATCATTTGTGATATTATAAAGGCATTTAAATCGAGTAATAGGCTTCCGAAGGCATGAATGACTATAAACGGACTTTTCTTATAAATAGATGGCTTTCGCTTCACGTTACTCGAGGCAAACAATCAATTATAATCTGTTTTACTCAAAAAATGTAAAAAAATTCAAATTAAATTCAATAATGAGATTATAAAATGATTTAAAGCGAGTAATAAGGCTTTTGCTGGCATGAGTGACTATAAATGAACTTTCTTGTCAATGGATGGTGTTGCTTCACGTTTCTCAAGGCAAATATTTAATTATAATATTTCTAACAAAAAATGCAAAAAAACTCAATTTAAAATCAGTTGTGAGATTATAAAGGCATTTAAATCGAGTAATAGGCTTCCGAAGGCATGGATGATAATAAATGGTTTTTTCTTATCAATGGATGGCTTTCGCTTCACGTTACTCGAGGCAAACAATCAATTATAATCTGTTTTACTCAAAAAATGTAACAAAATTCAAATTAAATTCAATTATGAGATTATAAAACGATTTAAAGCGAGTAATAAGGCTTTTGCAGGCATGAGTGACTATAAATGAACTTTCTTGTCAATGGATGGCTTTTGCTTCACGTTTCTCGAGGTAAATATTCAATTATAATATGTTCTAACAAAAAATGTAAAACATTCAACTTAAAATCAGTTGTGATATTATAAAGGCATTTAAATCGAGTAATAGGCTTCCGAAGGCATGAATAACAATAAACGGACTTTTCTTATCAATAGATGGCTTTTGCTTAACGTTACTCGAGGCAATCAATCAATTATAATATGTTTTACTCAAATAATGAAACAAAATTAAAATTAAATTCAGTTATGAGATTTAAAACGATTTAAAGCGAGTAATAAGGCTTTTGCAGGCGTGAATGACTTCAAATGAACTTTCTTGCCAATGGATGGCTTTTGCTTCACGTTTCTCGAGGTAAATATTCAATTATAATATGTTCTAACAAAAAATGTAAACAAATTCAACTTAAAATCATTTGTGATATTATAAAGGCATTTAAATCGAGTAATAGGCTTTCGAAGGCATGAATGACTATAAACGGACTTTTCTTATCAATGGATGGGTTTCGCTTCACGTATCCTGAGGCAAACAATCAATTCAATATGTTTTAATCAAAAAATGTAAAAAAATTAACATAAATTAAATTATGGGAATATAAAAGCATTTAAAGCGAGTAATAAGTCTTTCGTAGACATGGGTGACTATAAATGAACTTTTCTTGTCAATGGATGGGTTTCGCTTCACGTTTCCCGAGCTAAACAATCCATTTCAATCTGTTTTAATTAAAAAATGTAAAAAAAATCAAATTAAATTCAATTATGGGATTGTAAAAGCATTTAAAGCGAGTGATAAGTCTTTCGTAGACATGGGTGACTATAAATGAACATTTCTTGTCAATGGATGGCTTTCGCCTCACATTTCCCGAGGTAAACAATCCATTTTAATCTGTTTTAATCAATAAATGTAAAAAAATCAAATTAAATTCAATTATGGGATTGTAAAAGCCTTTAAAGCGAGTAATAAGGCTTTCGTAGACCTGAGTGACTATAAATGAACTTTTCTTGTCAATAGATAGTTTTTGCTTCACGTTTCTCGAGGCAAATATTCAATTATAATATGTTCTAACAAAAAATGTAAAAAAATTCAACTTAAAATCATTTGTGAGATTAGAAGGCATGAATGGCTATAAACAGACTTTTCTTTTCAATGGATGGCTTTCTCTTCACGACTCCCGAGGCAAACAATTAATTATTACCTGTTTTAATCAAAAAATGTAAAAAAATATAAATTAAAGTCAATTACGAGATTATAAAACCATTTAAAGCGAGTAATAAGGCTTTCGTAGGCATGAGTGACTATAAATGAACTTTTCCTGTTAATGGATGGCTTTTGCTTCACGTTTCTCGAGGCAAATATTCAATTATAATATGTTCTAACAAAAAATGTAAAAAAATTCAACTTAAAATCATTTGTGAGATTAGAAGGCATGAATGGCTATAAACGGACTTTTCTTTTCAATTGATGGCTTTCTCTTCACGATTCTCGAGGTAAACAATTAATTATAATCTGTTTTAATCAAAAAATAAAAAAAAATATAAATTAAAGTCAATTATGAGATTATAAAACCATTTAAAGTGAGTAATAAGGCTTTCGTAGGCATGAGTGACTATAAATGAACTTTTCCTGTCAATGGATGGCTTTTGCTTTACGTTTCTCAGGGCAAACGTTCAATTATAATCTGTTTTAACAAAAAATTTCAAAAAAATTCAAATTAAATTCATTTATAGGATTATAAAAGCATTTGTGAGATTATAAAGGCATTTATATCGATTAATAGGGTTTCGAAGGAATGAATGACTACAAACAGTCTTTTCTTATCAATGGATAGCTTTCGCTTTACGTTACTCGAGGCAAACAATCAATTATAATCTGTTTTAATCAAAAAATGTAAAATAATTCAAATTAAATTCAATTATGAGATTATAAAACGATTTAAAGCGAGTAATGAGGATTTTGTAGGCATGAGTGACTATAAATGAACCTTCTTGTCAATGGATGGTTTTGCTTTACGTTTCTCAAGGCAAATAATCAATTATAATATGTTCTAACAAAAAATGTAAAAATATTCAACTTAAAATCATTTGTGAGATTATAAAGGCATTTAAATCGTGTAATAGGCTTTTGAAGGTATGAATGACTATAAAAGGACTTTTCTTATCAATGGATGAATTTTCGCTTCCTGTTTCCCAAGGTCAACAATCAATTACAATCTTTTTTGATCAAAAAATTTTAAAAAATTCAAATTAAATTCTATTATAGGATTTTAAAAGCATTTAAAGCGAGTGATAAGGCTTCCGTAGACATGAGTGACTATAAATGAACTTTTCTTGCCAATGGATGGTTTTTGCTTCACATTTCTCAAGGTAAATATTCAATTATAATATGTTCTAACAAAAAATGTAAAAAAACTCAACTTAAAATCATTTGTGAGATTATAAAGGCATTTAAATCGAGTAATAGGCTTCCGAAGGCATAAATGACTATAAACGGACTTTTCTTATCAATGGATGGCTTTCGCTTCACGTTACTCAAGGCAAACAATCAATTATAATCTGTTTTAATCCACAAATGTAAAAAAATTCAAATTAAATTCAATTATGAGATTATAAAACGATTTAAAGCGAGTAATAAGCCTTTTGCAGGCATGAGTGACTATAAATGAACTTTCTTGTCAATGGATGGCTTTTGCTTTACGTTTCTCGAGGTAAATATTTAATTATAATATGTTCTAACAAAAAATGTGAAACAATTTAACGTAAAATCATTTGTGATATTATAAAGGCATTTAAATCGAGTAATAGGCTTCCGAAGGCATGAATGACTATAAATGGACTTTTCTTATAAATGGCTGGCTTTCGCTTCACGTTACTCGAGGCAAACAATCAATTATAATCTGTTTTACTCAAAAAATGTAAAAAAATTCAAATTAAATTCAATTATGAGATTATAAAATGATTTAAAGCGAGTAATAAGGCTTTTGCTGGCATGAGTGACTATAAATGAACTTTCTTGTCAATGGATGGTGTTGCTTCACGTTTCTCAAGGCAAATATTCAATTATAATATGTTCTAACAAAAAATGCAAAAAAACTCAATTTAAAATCAGTTGTGAGATTATAAAGGCATTTAAATCGAGTAATAGGCTTCCGAAGGTATGAATGATAATAAACGGTTTTTTCTTATTAATGGATGGCTTTCGCTCCACGTTACTCGAGCCAAACAATCAATTATAATCTGTTTTACTAAAAAAATATAAAAAAATTCAAATTAAATTCAATTATGAGATTATAAAACGATTTAAAGCGAGTAATAAGGCTTTTGCAGGCATGAGTGACTATAAATGAACTTTCTTGTCAATGGATGGTGTTGCTTCACGTTTCTCAAGGTAAATACTCAATTATAATATGTTCTAACAAAAAGTGCAAAAAAACTCAACTTAAAATCATTTGTGAGATTATAAAAGCATTTAAATCGAGTAATAGGCTTCCGAAGGCATGAATGATAATAAACGGACTTTTCTTATCAATGGATGGCTTTCGCTTCACGTTACTCGAGGCAAACAATCAATTATAATCTGTTTTACTCAAAAAATGTAAAAAAATTCAAATTAAATTCAATAGAGAGATAATAAAACGATTGAAAGCGAGTAATAAGGCTTTTGCAGGCAAGAGTGACTATAAATGAACTTTCTTGTCAATGGATGGCTTTTGCTTCACGTTTCTCGAGGTAAATATTCAATTATAATATGTTCTAACCAAAAATGTAAAACATTCAACTTAAAATCATTTGTGATATTATAAAGGCATTTAAATCGAGTAATAGGCTTCCGAAGGCATGAATAACAATAAATGAACTTTTCTTATCAATGGATGGCTTTTGCTTAACGTTACTCGAGGCAATCAATAAATTATAATATGTTTTACTCAAATAATGAAAAAAAATTCAAATTAAATTCAATTATGAGATTTAAAACGATTTAAAGCGAGTAATAAGGCTTTTGCAGGCACGAATGACTTCAAATGAACTTTCTTGCCAATGGATGGCTTTTGCTTCACGTTTCTCGAGGTAAATATTCAATTATAATATGTTCTAACAAAAAATGTAAAACATTCAACTTAAAATCATTTGTGATATTATAAAGGCATTTAAATCGAGTAATAGGCTTCCGAAGGCATGAATGACAATAAACGGACTTTTCTTATGAATGGATGGCTTTCACTTCACGTTACTCAAGGCAATCAATTAATTATGATCTGTTTTACTCAAAAAATGTAAAAACATTCAAATTAAATTCAATTATGAGTTTATAAAACGATTTAAAGCGAGTAATAAGGCTTTTGCAGGTATGAGTGACTATAAATGAACTTTCTTGTTAATGGATGGCTTTTGCTTCACGTTTCTAGAGGTAAATATTCAATTAATATGTTCTAACAAAAAATGTAAAACAATTCAAGTTAAAATCATTTGTGATATTATAAAGGCATTTAAATCGAGTAATAGGTTTTCGAAGGCATGAATGATTATAAACGGACTTTCTTTGTCAATGGATGGCTTTCGCTTCATGTTACTCGAGGTAAACATTCAATTATAATCTGTTTTACAGAAAAAATATGAAAAAATTCAAATTAAATTCAATTATGAGATTATAAAACGATCTAAAGCGAGTAATAAAGCTTTTGCAGGCATGAGTGACTAGAAATGAATTTTTCTTGTAATGGATGGCTTTAGCTTCACGTTTCTCGAGGCAAATATTCAATTTTAATATGTTCTAACAAAAAATGTAAACAAATTCAACTTAAAATCATTTGTGAGATTATAAAGGCATTTAAATCGAGTAATAGGCTTTCGAAGGCATGAATGACTATAAACGGACTTTTCTTATCAATGGATGGGTTTCGCTTCACGTATCCTGAGGTAAACAATCAATTCAATATGTTTTAATCAAAAAATGTAAAAAAAATTAACATTAAATTAAATTATGGGAATATAAAAGCATTTAAAGTGAGTAATAAGTCTTTCGTAGACATGGGTGACTATAAATGAACTTTTCTTGTCAATGGATGGCTTTCGCTTCACGTTCCCCGAGGTAAACAATCCATTTCAATCTGTTTTAATTAAAAAATATAAAAAAAATCAAATTAAATACAATTATGAGATTGTAAAAGCATTTAAAGCGAGTGATAAGTCTTTCGTAGACATGAGTGACTATAAATGAATATTTCTTGTCAATGGATGGCTTTCGCCTCACATTTCCCGAGGTAAACAATCCATTTTAATCTGTTTTAATCAATAAATGTAAAAAAATCAAATTAAATTCAATTATGGGATTGTAAAAGCCTTTAAAGCGAGTAATAAGGCTTTCGTAGACTTGAGTGACTATATATGAACTTTTCTTGTCAATGGATAGTTTTTACTTCACGTTTCTCGAGGTAAATATTCAATTATAATATGTTCTAACAAAAAATGTAAAAAAATTCAACTTAAAATCATTTGTGAGATTAGAAGGCATGAATGGCTATAAACGGACTTTTCTTTTCTATGGATGGCTTTCTCTTCACGATTCCCGAGGTAAACAATTAATTATAATCTGTTTTAATCAAAAAATGTAAAAAAAAAAATATAAATTAAAGTCAATTATGAGATTATAAAACCATTTAAAGTGAGTAATAAGGCTTTCGTAGGCATGAGTGACTATAAATGAACTTTTCCTGTCAATGGATGGCTTTTGCTTTACGTTTCTCAGGGCAAACGTTCAATTATAATCTGTTTTAACAAAAAATGTCAAAAAAATTCAAATTAAATTCAATTATAGGATTATAAAAGCAATTGTGAGATTATAAAGATATTTATATCGATTAATAGGGTTTCGAAGGAATGAATGACTACAAACAGACTTTTCTTATCAATGGATAGCTTTCGCTTTACGTTACTAAAGGCAAACAATCAATTATAATCTGTTTTAATCAAAAACTGTAAAATAATTCAAATTAAATTCAATTATGAGATTATAAAACGATTTAAAGCGAGTAATAAGGATTTTGCAGGCATGAGTGACTATAAATGAACCTTCTTGTCAATGGATGGTTTTGCTTTACGTTTCTCAAGGCAAATAATCAATTATAATATGTTCTAACAAAAAATGTAAAAATATTCAACTTAAAATCATTTGTGAGATTCTAAAGGCATTTAAATCGTGTAATAGGCTTTTGAAGGTATGAATGACTATAAACGGACTTTTCTTATCAATGGATGAATCTTCGCTTCCTGTTTCCCAAGGTCAACAATCAATTACAATCTATTTTGATCAAAAAATATAAAAAAAAATTCAAATTAAATTCAATTATAGGATTATAAAAGCATTTAAAGCGAGTGATAAGGCTTCCGTAGACATGAGTGACTATAAATGAACTTTTCTTGCTAATGGATGGTTTTTGCTTCACGTTTCTCAAGGTAAATATTCAATTATAATATGTTCTAACAAAAAATGTAAAAAAACTCAACTTAAATCATTTGTGAGATTATAAAGGCATTTAAATCGAGTAATAGGCTTCTGAAAGCATACATGACTGTAAACGGACTTTTCTTATCAATGGATGGCTTTCGCTTCACGTTACTCGAGCCAAACAATCAATTATAATCTGTTTTACTCAAAAAATGTAAAAAAATTCAAATTAAATTCAATAGAGAGATAATAAAACGATTGAAAGCGAGTAATAAGGCTTTTGCAGGCAAGAGTCATTATAAATGAACTTTCTTGTCAATGGATGGTGTTGGTTCACGTTTCTCAAGGCATATATTCAATTATAATATGTTCTAACAAAAAATGCAAAAAAACTCAATTTAAAATCAGTTGTGAGATTATAAAGGCATTTAAATCGAGTAATAGGCTTCCGAAGGCATGAATGATAATAAACGGAGTTTTCTTATCAATGGATGGCTTTCGCTTCACGTTACTCGAGGCAAACAATCAATTATAATCTGTTTTACTCAAAAAATGTAAAAAAATTCAAATTAAATTCAATAGAGAGATAATAAAACGATTGAAAGCGAGTAATAAGGCTTTTGCAGGCAAGAGTGACTATAAATGAACTTTCTTGTCAATGGATGGCTTTTGCTTCACGTTTCTCGAGGTAAATATTCAATTATAATATGTTCTAACCAAAAATGTAAAACATTCAACTTAAAATCATTTGTGATATTATAAAGGCATTTAAATCGAGTAATAGGCTTCCGAAGGCATGAATAACAATAAACGAACTTTTCTTATCAATGGATGGCTTTTGCTTAACGTTACTCGAGGCAATCAATAAATTATAATATGTTTTACTCAAATAATGTAAAAAAATTCAAATTAAATTCAATTATGAGATTTAAAACGATTTAAAGCGAGTAATAAGGCTTTTGCAGGCATGAATGACTTCAAATGAACTTTCTTGCCAATGGATGGCTTTTGCTTAACGTTTCTCGAGGTAAATATTCAATTATAATATGTTCTAACAAAAAATGTAAAACATTCAACTTAAAATCATTTGTGATATTATAAAGGCATTTAAATCGAGTAATAGGCTTCCGAAGGCATGAATGACAATAAACGGACTTTTCTTATGAATGGATGGCTTTTACTTCACGTTACTCAATGCAATCAATTAATTATGATCTGTTTTACTCAAAAAATGTAAAAACATTCAAATTAAATTCAATTATGAGTTTATAAAACGATTTAAAGCGAGTAATAAGGCTTTTGCAGGCATGAGTGACTATAAATGAACTTTCTTGTTAATGGATGGCTTTTGCTTCACGTTTCTGGAGGTAAATATTCAATTAATATGTTCTAACAAAAAATGTAAAACAATTCAAGTTAAAATCATTTGTGATATTGTAAAGGCATTTAAATCGAGTAATAGGTTTTCGAAGGCATGAATGATTATAAACGGACTTTCTTTGTCAATGGATGGTTGTCGCTTCATCTTACTCGAGGTAAACATTCAATTATAATCTGTTTTACAGAAAAAATATGAAAAAATTCAAATTAAATTCAATTATGATATTATAAAACGATCTAAAGCGAGTAATAAAGCTTTTGCAGGCATGAGTGACTAGAAATGAATTTTTCCTGTAATGGATGGCTTTTGCTTCACGTTTCTCGAGGCAAATATTCAATTTTAATATGTTCTAACAAAAAATGTAAACAAATTCAACTTAAAATCATTTGTGAGATTATAAAGGCATTTAAATCGAGTAATAGGCTTTCGAAGGCATGAATGACTATAAACGGACTTTTCTTATCAATGGATGGGTTTCGCTTCACGTATCCTGAGGTGAACAATCAATTCAATATGTTTTAATCAAAAAATGTAAAAAAATTAACATTAAATTAAATTATGGGAATATAAAAGCATTTAAAGTGAGTAATAAGTCTTTCGTAGACATGGGTGACTATAAATGAACTTTTCTTGTCAATGGATGGCTTTCGCTTCACGTTCCCCGAGGTAAACAATCCATTTCAATCTGTTTTAATTAAAAAATGTAAAAAAAATCAAATTACATACAATTATGAGATTGTAAAAGCATTTAAAGCGAGTGATAAATCTTTCGTAGACATGAGTGACTATAAATGAACATTTCTTGTCAATGGATGGCTTTCGCCTCACATTTCCCGAGGTAAACAATCCATTTTAATCTGTTTTAATCAATAAATGTAAAAAAATCAAATTAAATTCAATTATGGGATTGTAAAAGCCTTTAAAGCGAGTAATAAGGCTTTCGTAGACTTGAGTGACTATATATGAACTTTTCTTGTCAATGGATAGTTTTTACTTCACGTTTCTCGAGGTAAATATTCAATTATAATATGTTCTAACAAAAAATGTAAAAAAATTCAACTTAAAATCATTTGTGAGATTAGAAGGCATGAATGGCTATAAACGGACTTTTCTTTTCAATGGATGGCTTTCTCTTCACGATTCCCGAGGTCAACAATTAATTATAATCTGTTTTAATCAAAAAATGTAAAAAAAAATATAAATTAAAGTCAATTATGAGATTATAAAACCATTTAAAGTGAGTAATAAGGCTTTCGTAGGCATGAGTGACTATAAATGAACTTTTCTTGTCAATGGATGGCTTTTGCTTTACGTTTCTCAGGGCAAACGTTCAATTATAATCTGTTTTAACAAAAAATGTCAAAAAAATTCAAATTAAATTCAATTATAGGATTATAAAAGCAATTGTGAGATTATAAAGGCATTTATATCGATTAATAGGGTTTCGAAGGAATGAATGACAACAAACAGACTTTTCTTATCAATGGATAGCTTTCGCTTTACGTTACTAGAGGCAAACAATCAATTATAATATGTTTTAATCAAAAACTGTAAAATAATTCAAATTAAATTCAATTATGAGATTATAAAACGATTTAAAGCGAGTAATAAGGATTTTGCAGGCATGAGTGACTATAAATGAACCTTCTTGTCAATGGATGGTTTTGCTTTACGTTTCTCAAGACAAATAATCAATTATAATATGTTCTAACAAAAAATGTAAAAATATTCAACTTAAAATCATTTGTGAGTTCTAAAGGCATTTAAATCGTGTAATAGGCTTTTGAAGGTATGAATGACTATAAACGGACTTTTCTTATCAATGGATGAATCTTCGCTTCCTGTTTCCCAAGGTCAACAATCAATTACAATCTATTTTGATCAAAAAATTTAAAAAAATTCAAATTAAATTCAATTATAGGATTTTAAAAGCATTTAAAGCGAGTGATAAGGCTTCCGTAGACATGAGTGACTATAAATGAACTTTTCTTGCCAATGGATGGTTTTTGCTTCACGTTTCTCAAGGTAAATATTCAATTATAATATGTTCTAACAAAAAATGTAAAAAAACTCAACTTAAATCATTTGTGAGATTATAAAGGCATTTAAATCGAGTAATAGGCTTCCGAAGGCATAAATTACTATAAACGGACTTTTCTTATCAATGGATGGCTTTCGCTTCACGTTACTCGAGCCAAACAATCAATTATAATCTGTTTTAATCAACAAATGTAAAAGAATTGAAATTAAATTCAATTATGAGATTATAAAACGATTTAAAGCGAGTAATAAGGCTTTTGTAGGCATGAGTGACTATAAATGAACTTTCTTGTCAATTGATGGCTTTTGCTTCACGTTTCTCGAGGTAAGTATTCAATTATAATATGTTCTAACAAAAAATGTGAAACAATTTAACTTAAAATCATTTGTGATATTATAAAGGCATTTAAATCGAGTAATAGGCTTCCGAAGGCATGAATGACTGTAAACGGACTTTTCTTAACAATGGATGGCTTTCGCTTCACGATACTCGAGGCAAACAATCAATTATAATCTGTTTTACTCAAAAAATGTAAAAAAATTCAAATTAAATTCAATCATGAGATTATAAAATGATTTAAAGCGAGTAATAAGGCTTTTGCAAGCATGAGTGACTATAAATGGACTTTCTTGTCAGTGGATGGTGTTGCTTCACGTTTCTCAAGGCAAATATTCAATTATAATATGTTCTAACAAAAAATGCAAAGAAACTCAATTTAAAATCAGTTGTGAGATTATAAAGGCATTTAAATCTAGTAATAGGCTTCCAAAGGCATGCATGATAATAAATGGACTTTTCTTATCAATGGATGGCTTTCGCTTCACGTTACTCGAGCCAAACCATCAATTATAATCTGTTTTACTCAAAAAATGTAAAAAAATTCTAATTAAATTCAATTATGAGATTATAAAACGATTTAAAGCGAGTAATAAGGCTTTTGCAGGCAAGAGTGACTATAAATGAACTTTCTTGTCAATGGATGGCTTTTGTTTCACGTTTCTCGAGGTAAATATTCAATTATAATATGTTATAACAAAAAGTGTAAAACATTCAACTTAAAATCATTCGTGATATTATAAAGGCACTTAAATCGAGTAATAGGCTTCCGAAGGCGTGAATGACAATAAACAGACTTTTCTTCTCAATGGATGACTTTCGCTTCACGTTACTCGAGGCAATCAATTAATTATAATCTGTTTTACTCTAAAAATGTAAAAAAATTCAAATTAAATTCTATTATGAGATTATAAAACGATTTAAAGCGAGTAATAAGACTTTTGCAGGCATGAGTGACTATAAATGAACTTTCTTGTCAATGGATGGTTTTTGCTTCACGTTTCTCGAGGTAAATATTCAATTATAATATGTTCTAACAAAAAATGGGAAACAATTTAACTTAAAATCATTTGTGATATTTTAAAGGCATTTAAATCAAGTAATAGGCTTCCGATGGCATGAATGACTATAAACGGACTTTTCTTATAAATGGATGGCTTTCGCTTCACGTTACTCAAGGCAAACAATCAATTATAATCTGTTTTACTCAAAAAATATAAAAAAATTCAAATTAAATTCAATTATGAGATTATAAACTGATTTAAAGCGAGTAATAAGGCTTTTGCTGGCATGAGTGACTATAAATGAAGTTTCTTGTCAATGGATGGTGTTGCTTCACGTTTCTCAAGGCAAATATTCAATTATAATATGTTCTAACAAAAAATGCAAAAAAACTCAATTTAAAATCAGTTGTGAGATTATAAAGGCATTTAAATCGAGTAATAGGCTTCCGAAGGTATGAATGATAATAAACGGTTTTTTCTTATCAATGGATGGCTTTCGCTTCACGTTACTCGAGCCAAACAATCAATTATAATCTGTTTTACTCAAAAAATGTAAAAAAATTCAAATTAAATTAAATTATGAGATTATAAAACGATTTCAAGCGAGTAATAAGGCTTTTGTAGGAATGAGTGACTATAAATGAACTTTCTTGTCAATGGATGGTGTTGCTTCATGTTTCTCAAGGCAAATATTCAATTATAATATGTTCTAACAAAAAGTGCAAAAAAACTAAACTTAAAATCATTTGTGAGATTATAAAGGCATTTAAATCGAGTAATAGGCTTCCGAAGGCATGAATGATAATAAACGGACTTTTCTTATCAATGGATGGCTTTCGCTTCACGTTACTCGAGGTAAACAATCAATTATAATATGTTTTACTCCAAAACTGTAAAAAAATTCAAATTAAATTCAATAATGAGATAATAAAACGATTTAAAGCGAGTAATAAGGCTTTTGCAGGCAAGAGTGACTATAAATGAACTTTCTTGTCAATGGATGGCTTTTGCTTCACGTTTCTCGAGGTAAATATTCAATTATAATATGTTCTAACAAAAAATGTAAAACATTCAACTTAAAACCATTTGTGATATTATAAAGGCATTTAAATCGAGTAATAGGCTTCCGAAGGCATGAATAACAATAAACGAACTTTTCTTATCAATGGATGGCTTTTGCTTAACGTTACTCGAGGCAATCAATCAATTATAATATGTTTTACTCAAAAAATGTAAAAAAATTCAAATTAAATTCAATTATGAGATTTAAAACGATTTAAAGTGAGTAATAAGGCTTTTGCAGGCATGAATGACTATAAATGAACTTTCTTGCCAATGGATGGCTTTTGCTTCACATTTCTCGAGGTAAATATTCAATTATAATATGTTCTAACAAAAAATGTAAAACATTCAACTTAAAATCATTTGTGATATTATAAAGGCATTTAAATCGAGTAAGAGGCTTCCGAAGGCATGAATGACAATAAACGGACTTTTCTTCTCAATGGATGGCTTTTACTTCACGTTACTCAAGGCAATCAATTAATTATGATCTGTTTTACTCAAAAATGTAAAAACATTCAAATTAAATTGAATTATGAGTTTATAAGACGATTTAAAGCGAGTAATAAGGCTTTTGCAGGCATGAGTGACTATAAATGAACTTTCTTGTTAATGGATGGCTTTTGCTTCACGTTTCTGGAGGTAAATATTCAATTATAATATGTTCTAACAAAAAATGTAAAACAATTCAAGTTAAAATCATTTGTGATATTATAAAGGCATTTAAATCGAGTAATAGGTTTTCGAAGGCATGAATGATTATAAACGGACTTTCTTTGTCAATGGATGGCTTTCGCTTCATGTTACTCGAGGTAAATATTCAATTATAATCTGTTTTACACAAAAAATATAAAAAAATTCAAATTAAATTCAATTATGAGATTATAAAACGATCTAAAGCGAGTAATAAAGCTTTTCCAGGCATGAGTGACTAGAAATGAATTTTTCTTGTAATGGATGGTTTTTGCTTCACGTTTCTCGAGGCAAATATTCAATTTTAATATGTTCTAACAAAAAATGTAAACAAATTCAATTTAAAATCATTTGGGAGATTATAAAGGCATTTAAATCGAGTAATAGGCTTTCGAAGGCATGAATGTCTATAAACGGACTTTTCTTATCAATGGACGGGTTTCGCTTCGCGTATCCTAAGGTAAACAATCAATTCAATTTGTTTTAATCAAAAAATGTAAAAAAATTAACATTAAATTAAATTATGGGAATATAAAAGCATTTAAAGCGAGTAATAAGTCTTTCGTAGACATGGGTGACTATAAATGAACTTTTCTTGTCAATGGATGGCTTTCGCTTCACGTTTCCCGAGGTAAACAATCCATTTCAATCTGTTTTAATCAAAAAATGTAAAAAAATCAAATTAAATTCAATTATGGGATTGTAAAAGCATTTAAAGAGAGTGATAAGTCTTTCGTAGACATGGGTGACTATAAATGAACATTTCTTGTCAATGGATGGCTTTCGCCTCACATTTCCCGAGGTAAACAATCCATTTTAATCTGTTTTAATCAATAAATGTAAAAAAATCAAATTAAATTCAATTATGGGATTGTAAAAGCCTTTAAAGCGAGTAATAAGGCTTTCGTAGACCTAAGTGACTATAAATGAAATTTTCTTGTCAATGGATAGTTTTTGCTTCACGTTTCTCGAGGCAAATATTCAATTATAATATGTTCTAACAAAAAATGTAAAAAAATTCAACTTAAAATCATTTGTGAGATTAGAAGGCATGAATGGCTATAAATGGACTTTTCTTTTCAATGGATGGCTTTCTCTTCACGAATCCCGAGGCAAACAATTAATTATAATCTGTTTTAATCAAAAAATGTAAAAAAAAAAATATAAATTAAAGTCAATTATGAGATTATAAAACCATTTAAAGCGAGTAATAAGGCTTTCGTAGGCATGAGTGACTATAAATGAACTTTTCCTGTCAATGGATGGCTTTTGCTTCACGTTTATCAGGGCAAACGTTCAATTATAATCTGTTTTAACAAAAATGTCAAAAAAATTCAACTTAAAATCATTTGTGAGATTATAAAGGAATTTATGTCGAGTAATAGGGTTTCGAAGGAACGAATGACTACAAACAGACTTTTCTTATCAATGGATGGCTTTCGCTTTACGTTACTCGAGGCAAACAATCAATTATAATCTGTTTTAATCAAAAAATGTAAAATAATTCAAATTAAATTCAATTATGAGATTATAAAACGATTTAAAGCGAGTAATAAGGATTTTGCAGGCATGAGTGACTATTAATGAACCTTCTTGTCAATGGATGGTTTTGCTTTACGTTTCTCAAGGTAAATAATCAATTATAATATGTTCTAACAAAAACTGTAAAAATATTCAACTTAAAATCATTTGTGAGATTATAAAGGCATTTAAATCGAGTAATAGGCTTTTGAAGGTATGAATGACTATAAACGGACTTTTCTTATCAATGGATGAATTTTCGCTTCCTGTTTCCCAAGGTCAACAATCAATTACAATCTGTTTTGATCAAAAAATTTAAAAAAATTCAAATTAAATTCAATTATAGGATTATAAAAGCATTTAAAGCGAGTGATAAGGCTTTCGTAGACATGAGCGACTATAAATGCACTTTTCTTGTTAATGGATGGTTTTTGCTTCACGTTTCTCAAGGTAAATATTCAGTTATAATATGTTCTAACAAAAAATGTAAAAAAACTCAACTTAAAATCATTTGTGAGATTATAAAGGCATTTAAATCGAGTAATAGGCTTCCGAAGGCATAAATGACTATAAACGGACTTTTCTTATCAATGGATGGCTTTCGCTTCGCGTTACTCGAGCCAAACAATCAATTATAATCTGTTTTAATCGACAAATGTAAAAAAATTCAAATTAAATTCAATTATGAGATTATAAAACGATTTAAAGCGAGTAATAAGGCTTTTGCAGGCATCAGTGACTATAAATGAACTTTCTTGTCAATGGATGGCTTTTGCTTCACGTTTCTCAAGGCAAATATTCAATTATAATATGTTCTAACAAAAAATGTGAAACAATTTAACTTAAAATCATTTGTGATATTATAAAGGCATTTAAATCGAGTAATAGGCTTCCGAAGGCATGAGTGACCATAAACGGACTTTTCTTATCAATGGATGGCTTTTACTTCACGTTACTCAAGGCAATCAATTAATTATGATCTGTTTTACTCAAAAATGTAAAAACATTCAAATTAAATTGAATTATGAGTTTATAAGACGATTTAAAGCGAGTAATAAGGCTTTTGCAGGCATGAGTGACTATAAATGAACTTTCTTGTCAATGGATGGTGTTGCTTCACATTTCTCAAGGCAAATATTCAATTATAATATGTTCTAACAAAAATGCAAAAAAACTCAACTTAAAATCATTTGTGAGATTATAAAGGCATTTAAATCGAGTAATAGGCTTCCGAAGGCATGAATGATAATAAACGAACTTTTCTTGTCAATGGATGGCTTTCGCTTCACGTTACTCGAGGCAAACAATCAATTATAATATGTTTTACTCAAAAAATGTAAAAAAATTCAAATTAAATTCAATAATGAGATTATAAAACGATTTAAAGCGGGTAATAAGGCTTTTGCAAGCAAGAGAGACTATAAATGAACTTTCTTGTCAATGGATGGCTTTTGCTTCACGTTTCTCAAGGTAAATATTCAATTATAATATGTTCTAACAAAAAATGTAAAACATTCAACTTAAAATCGTTTGTGATATTATAAAGGCATTTAAATCGAGTAATAGGCTTCCGAAGGCATGAATGACAATAAACGGATTTTTCTTATCAATGGATGGCTTTCGCTTCACGTTACTCGATGCAATCAATCAATTATAACCTGTTTTACTCAAAAAATGTAAAAAAAATCAAATTAAATTCAATTATGAGTTTATAAAACGATTTAAAGCGAGTAATAAGACTTTTGCAGGCATGAGTAACTATAAATGAACTTTCTTGTCAATGGATGGCTTTTGCTTCACGTTGCTCGAGGTAAATATTCAATTATAATATGTTCTAACAAAAAATGGGAAACAATTTAACTTAAAATCATTTGTGATATTATAAAGCCATTTAAATCGAGGAATAGGCTTCCGAAGGCATGAATGACTATAAACGCACTTTTCTTATAAATGGATGGCTTTCGCTTCACGTTACTCGAGGCAAACAATCAATTATAATCGTTTTACTCAAAAAATATAAAAAAATTCAAATTAAATTCAATTATGAGATTATAAAATGATTTAAAGCGAGTAATAAGGCTTTTGCTGGCATGAGTGACTATAAATGAACTTTCTTGTCAATGGATGGTGTTGCTTCACGTTTCTCAAGGTAAATATTCAATTATAATATATTCTAACAAAAAGTGCAAAAAAACTCAACTTAAAATCATTTGTGAGATTATAAAGGCATTTAAATCGAGTAATAGGCTTCCGAAGGCATGAATGATAATAAACGGACTTTTCTTATCAATGGATGGCTTTCGCTTCACGTTACTCGAGCCAAACAATCAATTATAATCTGTTTTACTCAAAAAATGTAAAAAAATTCAAATTAAATTCAATAGAGAGATAATAAAACGATTTAAAGCGAGTAATAAGGCTTTTGCAGGCAAGAGTGACTATAAATGAACTTTCTTGTCAATGGATGGCTTTTGCTTCACGTTTCTCGAGGTAAATATTCAATTATAATATGTTCTAACAAAAAATGTAAAACATTCAACTTAAAATCATTTGTGATAATATAAAGGCATTTAAATCGAGTAATAGGCTTCCGAAGGCATGAATGACAATAAACGGACTTTTCTTATCAATGGATGGCTTTCACTTCACGTTACTCAAGGCAATCAATTAATTATGATCTGTTTTACTCAAAAAATGTAAAAACATTCAAATTAAATTCAATTATGAGT
This sequence comes from Theobroma cacao, assembly GCF_053813885.1. NCBI lineage: Eukaryota > Viridiplantae > Streptophyta > Magnoliopsida > Malvales > Malvaceae > Theobroma > Theobroma cacao. Next base: position 25,084,195 of record NC_142641.1, read on the forward strand.
TTATAAAACGATTTAAAGCGAGTAATAAGGCTTTTTCAGGCATGAGTGACTATAAATGAACTTTCTTGTTAATGGATGGCTTTTGCTTCACGTTTATGGAGGTAAATATTCAATTAATATGTTCTAACAAAAAATGTAAAACAATTCAAGTTAAAATCATTTGTGATATTATAAAGGCATTTAAATCGAGTAATAGGTTTTCGAAGGCATGAATGATTATAAACGGACTTTATTTGTCAATGGATGGCTTTCGCTTCAATATAAAAAAATTCAAATTAAATTCAATTATGAGATTATAAAACGATCTAAAGCGAGTAATAAAGCTTTTCCAGGCATGAGTGACTAGAAATGAATTTTTCTTGTAATGGATGGCTTTTGCTTCACGTTTCTCGAGGCAAATATTCAATTTTAATATGTTCTAACAAAAAATGTAAACAAATTCAATTTAAAATCATTTGGGAGATTATAAAGGCATTTAAATCGAGTAATAGGCTTTCGAAGGCATGAATGTCTATAAACGGACTTTTCTTATCAATGGACGGGTTTCGCTTCGCGTATCCTAAGGTAAACAATCAATTCAATTTGTTTTAATCAAAAAATGTAAAAAAATTAACATTAAATTAAATTATAGGAATATAAAAGCATTTAAAGCGAGTAATAAGTCTTTCGTAGACATGGGTGACTATAAATGAACTTTTCTTGTCAATGGATGGCTTTCGCTTCACGTTTCCCGAGGTAAACAATCCATTTCAATCTGTTTTAATCAAAAAATGTAAAAAAATCAAATTAAATTCAATTATGGGATTGTAAAAGCATTTAAAGAGAGTGATAAGTCTTTCGTAGACATGGGTGACTATAAATGAACATTTCTTGTCAATGGATGGCTTTCGCCTCACATTTCCCGAGGTAAACAATCCATTTTAATCTGTTTTAATCAATAAATGTAAAAAAATCAAATTAAATTCAATTATGGGATTGTAAAAGCCTTTAAAGCGAGTAATAAGGCTTTCGTAGACCTAAGTGACTATAAATGAAATTTTCTTGTCAATGGATAGTTTTTGCTTCACGTTTCTCGAGGCAAATATTCAATTATAATATGTTCTAACAAAAAATGTAAAAAAATTCAACTTAAAATCATTTGTGAGATTAGAAGGCATGAATGGCTATAAATGGACTTTTCTTTTCAATGGATGGCTTTCTCTTCACGAATCCCGAGGCAAACAATTAATTATAATCTGTTTTAATCAAAAAATGTAAAAAAAAAAATATAAATTAAAGTCAATTATGAGATTATAAAACCATTTAAAGCGAGTAATAAGGCTTTCGTAGGCATGAGTGACTATAAATGAACTTTTCCTGTCAATGGATGGCTTTTGCTTCACGTTTATCAGGGCAAACGTTCAATTATAATCTGTTTTAACAAAAATGTCAAAAAAATTCAACTTAAAATCATTTGTGAGATTATAAAGGAATTTATGTCGAGTAATAGGGTTTCGAAGGAACGAATGACTACAAACAGACTTTTCTTATCAATGGATGGCTTTCGCTTTACGTTACTCGAGGCAAACAATCAATTATAATCTGTTTTAATCAAAAAATGTAAAATAATTCAAATTAAATTCAATTATGAGATTATAAAACGATTTAAAGCGAGTAATAAGGATTTTGCAGGCATGAGTGACTATTAATGAACCTTCTTGTCAATGGATGGTTTTGCTTTACGTTTCTCAAGGTAAATAATCAATTATAATATGTTCTAACAAAAACTGTAAAAATATTCAACTTAAAATCATTTGTGAGATTATAAAGGCATTTAAATCGAGTAATAGGCTTTTGAAGGTATGAATGACTATAAACGGACTTTTCTTATCAATGGATGAATTTTCGCTTCCTGTTTCCCAAGGTCAACAATCAATTACAATCTGTTTTGATCAAAAAATTTAAAAAAATTCAAATTAAATTCAATTATAGGATTATAAAAGCATTTAAAGCGAGTGATAAGGCTTTCGTAGACATGAGCGACTATAAATGCACTTTTCTTGTTAATGGATGGTTTTTGCTTCACGTTTCTCAAGGTAAATATTCAGTTATAATATGTTCTAACAAAAAATGTAAAAAAACTCAACTTAAAATCATTTGTGAGATTATAAAGGCATTTAAATCGAGTAATAGGCTTCCGAAGGCATAAATGACTATAAACGGACTTTTCTTATCAATGGATGGCTTTCGCTTCGCGTTACTCGAGCCAAACAATCAATTATAATCTGTTTTAATCGACAAATGTAAAAAAATTCAAATTAAATTCAATTATGAGATTATAAAACGATTTAAAGCGAGTAATAAGGCTTTTGCAGGCATCAGTGACTATAAATGAACTTTCTTGTCAATGGATGGCTTTTGCTTCACGTTTCTCAAGGCAAATATTCAATTATAATATGTTCTAACAAAAAATGTGAAACAATTTAACTTAAAATCATTTGTGATATTATAAAGGCATTTAAATCGAGTAATAGGCTTCCGAAGGCATGAGTGACCATAAACGGACTTTTCTTATCAATGGATGGCTTTTACTTCACGTTACTCAAGGCAATCAATTAATTATGATCTGTTTTACTCAAAAATGTAAAAACATTCAAATTAAATTGAATTATGAGTTTATAAGACGATTTAAAGCGAGTAATAAGGCTTTTGCAGGCATGAGTGACTATAAATGAACTTTCTTGTCAATGGATGGTGTTGCTTCACATTTCTCAAGGCAAATATTCAATTATAATATGTTCTAACAAAAATGCAAAAAAACTCAACTTAAAATCATTTGTGAGATTATAAAGGCATTTAAATCGAGTAATAGGCTTCCGAAGGCATGAATGATAATAAACGAACTTTTCTTGTCAATGGATGGCTTTCGCTTCACGTTACTCGAGGCAAACAATCAATTATAATATGTTTTACTCAAAAAATGTAAAAAAATTCAAATTAAATTCAATAATGAGATTATAAAACGATTTAAAGCGGGTAATAAGGCTTTTGCAAGCAAGAGAGACTATAAATGAACTTTCTTGTCAATGGATGGCTTTTGCTTCACGTTTCTCAAGGTAAATATTCAATTATAATATGTTCTAACAAAAAATGTAAAACATTCAACTTAAAATCGTTTGTGATATTATAAAGGCATTTAAATCGAGTAATAGGCTTCCGAAGGCATGAATGACAATAAACGGATTTTTCTTATCAATGGATGGCTTTCGCTTCACGTTACTCGATGCAATCAATCAATTATAACCTGTTTTACTCAAAAAATGTAAAAAAAATCAAATTAAATTCAATTATGAGTTTATAAAACGATTTAAAGCGAGTAATAAGACTTTTGCAGGCATGAGTAACTATAAATGAACTTTCTTGTCAATGGATGGCTTTTGCTTCACGTTGCTCGAGGTAAATATTCAATTATAATATGTTCTAACAAAAAATGGGAAACAATTTAACTTAAAATCATTTGTGATATTATAAAGCCATTTAAATCGAGGAATAGGCTTCCGAAGGCATGAATGACTATAAACGCACTTTTCTTATAAATGGATGGCTTTCGCTTCACGTTACTCGAGGCAAACAATCAATTATAATCGTTTTACTCAAAAAATATAAAAAAATTCAAATTAAATTCAATTATGAGATTATAAAATGATTTAAAGCGAGTAATAAGGCTTTTGCTGGCATGAGTGACTATAAATGAACTTTCTTGTCAATGGATGGTGTTGCTTCACGTTTCTCAAGGTAAATATTCAATTATAATATATTCTAACAAAAAGTGCAAAAAAACTCAACTTAAAATCATTTGTGAGATTATAAAGGCATTTAAATCGAGTAATAGGCTTCCGAAGGCATGAATGATAATAAACGGACTTTTCTTATCAATGGATGGCTTTCGCTTCACGTTACTCGAGCCAAACAATCAATTATAATCTGTTTTACTCAAAAAATGTAAAAAAATTCAAATTAAATTCAATAGAGAGATAATAAAACGATTTAAAGCGAGTAATAAGGCTTTTGCAGGCAAGAGTGACTATAAATGAACTTTCTTGTCAATGGATGGCTTTTGCTTCACGTTTCTCGAGGTAAATATTCAATTATAATATGTTCTAACAAAAAATGTAAAACATTCAACTTAAAATCATTTGTGATAATATAAAGGCATTTAAATCGAGTAATAGGCTTCCGAAGGCATGAATGACAATAAACGGACTTTTCTTATCAATGGATGGCTTTCACTTCACGTTACTCAAGGCAATCAATTAATTATGATCTGTTTTACTCAAAAAATGTAAAAACATTCAAATTAAATTCAATTATGAGTTTATAAAACGATTTAAAGCGAGTAATAAGGCTTTTTCAGGCATGAGTGACTATAAATGAACTTTCTTGTTAATGGATGGCTTTTGCTTCACGTTTATGGAGGTAAATACTCAATTAATATGTTCTAACAAAAAATGTAAAACAATTCAAGTTAAAATCATTTGTGATATTATAAAGGCATTTAAATCGAGTAATAGGTTTTCGAAGGCATGAATGATTATAAACGGACTTTATTTGTCAATGGATGGCTTTCGCTTCAATATAAAAAAATTCAAATTAAATTCAATTATGAGATTATAAAACGATCTAAAGCGAGTAATAAAGCTTTTCCAGGCATGAGTGACTAGAAATGAATTTTTCTTGTAATGGATGGCTTTTGCTTCACGTTTCTCGAGGCAAATATTCAATTTTAATATGTTCTAACAAAAAATGTAAACAAATTCAATTTAAAATCATTTGGGAGATTATAAAGGCATTTAAATCGAGTAATAGGCTTTCGAAGGCATGAATGTCTATAAACGGACTTTTCTTATCAATGGACGGGTTTCGCTTCGCGTATCCTAAGGTAAACAATCAATTCAATTTGTTTTAATCAAAAAATGTAAAAAAATTAACATTAAATTAAATTATAGGAATATAAAAGCATTTAAAGCGAGTAATAAGTCTTTCGTAGACATGGGTGACTATAAATGAACTTTTCTTGTCAATGGATGGCTTTCGCTTCACGTTTCCCGAGGTAAACAATCCATTTCAATCTGTTTTAATCAAAAAATGTAAAAAAATCAAATTAAATTCAATTATGGGATTGTAAAAGCATTTAAAGAGAGTGATAAGTCTTTCGTAGACATGGGTGACTATAAATGAACATTTCTTGTCAATGGATGGCTTTCGCCTCACATTTCCCGAGGTAAACAATCCATTTTAATCTGTTTTAATCAATAAATGTAAAAAAATCAAATTAAATTCAATTATGGGATTGTAAAAGCCTTTAAAGCGAGTAATAAGGCTTTCGTAGACCTAAGTGACTATAAATGAAATTTTCTTGTCAATGGATAGTTTTTGCTTCACGTTTCTCGAGGCAAATATTCAATTATAATATGTTCTAACAAAAAATGTAAAAAAATTCAACTTAAAATCATTTGTGAGATTAGAAGGCATGAATGGCTATAAATGGACTTTTCTTTTCAATGGATGGCTTTCTCTTCACGAATCCCGAGGCAAACAATTAATTATAATCTGTTTTAATCAAAAAATGTAAAAAAAAAAATATAAATTAAAGTCAATTATGAGATTATAAAACCATTTAAAGCGAGTAATAAGGCTTTCGTAGGCATGAGTGACTATAAATGAACTTTTCCTGTCAATGGATGGCTTTTGCTTCACGTTTATCAGGGCAAACGTTCAATTATAATCTGTTTTAACAAAAATGTCAAAAAAATTCAACTTAAAATCATTTGTGAGATTATAAAGGCATTTATGTCGAGTAATAGGGTTTCGAAGGAACGAATGACTACAAACAGACTTTTCTTATCAATGGATGGCTTTCGCTTTACGTTACTCGAGGCAAACAATCAATTATAATCTGTTTTAATCAAAAAATGTAAAATAATTCAAATTAAATTCAATTATGAGATTATAAAACGATTTAAAGCGAGTAATAAGGATTTTGCAGGCATGAGTGACTATTAATGAACCTTCTTGTCAATGGATGGTTTTGCTTTACGTTTCTCAAGGTAAATAATCAATTATAATATGTTCTAACAAAAACTGTAAAAATATTCAACTTAAAATCATTTGTGAGATTATAAAGGCATTTAAATCGAGTAATAGGCTTTTGAAGGTATGAATGACTATAAACGGACTTTTCTTATCAATGGATGAATTTTCGCTTCCTGTTTCCCAAGGTCAACAATCAATTACAATCTGTTTTGATCAAAAAATTTAAAAAAAATTCAAATTAAATTCAATTATAGGATTATAAAAGCATTTAAAGCGAGTGATAAGGCTTTCGTAGACATGAGCGACTATAAATGCACTTTTCTTGTTAATGGATGGTTTTTGCTTCACGTTTCTCAAGGTAAATATTCAGTTATAATATGTTCTAACAAAAAATGTAAAAAAACTCAACTTAAAATCATTTGTGAGATTATAAAGGCATTTAAATCGAGTAATAGGCTTCCGAAGGCATAAATGACTATAAACGGACTTTTCTTATCAATGGATGGCTTTCGCTTCGCGTTACTCGAGCCAAACAATCAATTATAATCTGTTTTAATCGACAAATGTAAAAAAATTCAAATTAAATTCAATTATGAGATTATAAAACGATTTAAAGCGAGTAATAAGGCTTTTGCAGGCATCAGTGACTATAAATGAACTTTCTTGTCAATGGATGGCTTTTGCTTCACGTTTCTCAAGGCAAATATTCAATTATAATATGTTCTAACAAAAAATGTGAAACAATTTAACTTAAAATCATTTGTGATATTATAAAGGCATTTAAATCGAGTAATAGGCTTCCGAAGGCATGAGTGACCATAAACGGACTTTTCTTATCAATGGATGGCTTTTACTTCACGTTACTCAAGGCAATCAATTAATTATGATCTGTTTTACTCAAAAATGTAAAAACATTCAAATTAAATTGAATTATGAGTTTATAAGACGATTTAAAGCGAGTAATAAGGCTTTTGCAGGCATGAGTGACTATAAATGAACTTTCTTGTTAATGGATGGCTTTTGCTTCACGTTTCTGGAGGTAAATATTCAATTATAATATGTTCTAACAAAAAATGTAAAACAATTCAAGTTAAAATCATTTGTGATATTATAAAGGCATTTAAATCGAGTAATAGGTTTTCGAAGGCATGAATGATTATAAACGGACTTTCTTTGTCAATGGATGGCTTTCGCTTCATGTTACTCGAGGTAAATATTCAATTATAATCTGTTTTACACAAAAAATATAAAAAAATTCAAATTAAATTCAATTATGAGATTATAAAACGATCTAAAGCGAGTAATAAAGCTTTTCCAAGCATGAGTGACTAGAAATGAATTTTTCTTGTAATGGATGGTTTTTGCTTCACGTTTCTCGAGGCAAATTTTCAATTTTAATATGTTCTAACAAAAAATGTAAACAAATTCAATTTAAAATCATTTGGGAGATTATAAAGGCATTTAAATCGAGTAATAGGCTTTCGAAGGCATGAATGTCTATAAACGGACTTTTCTTATCAATGGACGGGTTTCGCTTCGCGTATCCTAAGGTAAACAATCAATTCAATTTGTTTTAATAAAAAAATGTAAAAAAATTAACATTAAATTAAATTATGGGAATATAAAAGCATTTAAAGCGAGTAATAAGTCTTTCGTAGACATGGGTGACTATAAATGAACTTTTCTTGTCAATGGATGGCTTTCGCTTCACGTTTCCCGAGGTAAACAATCCATTTCAATCTGTTTTAATCAAAAAATGTAAAAAAATCAAATTAAATTCAATTATGGGATTGTAAAAGCATTTAAAGAGAGTGATAAGTCTTTCGTAGACATGGGTGACTATAAATGAACATTTCTTGTCAATGGATGGCTTTCGCCTCACATTTCCCGAGGTAAACAATCCATTTTAATCTGTTTTAATCAATAAATGTAAAAAAATCAAATTAAATTCAATTATGGGATTGTAAAAGCCTTTAAAGCGAGTAATAAGGCTTTCGTAGACCTAAGTGACTATAAATGAAATTTTCTTGTCAATGGATAGTTTTTGCTTCACGTTTCTCGAGGCAAATATTCAATTATAATATGTTCTAACAAAAAATGTAAAAAAATTCAACTTAAAATCATTTGTGAGATTAGAAGGCATGAATGGCTATAAATGGACTTTTCTTTTCAATGGATGGCTTTCTCTTCACGAATCCCGAGGCAAACAATTAATTATAATCTGTTTTAATCAAAAAATGTAAAAAAAAAAATATCAATTAAAGTCAATTATGAGATTATAAAACCATTTAAAGCGAGTAATAAGGCTTTCGTAGGCATGAGTGACTATAAATGAACTTTTCCTGTCAATGGATGGCTTTTGCTTCACGTTTATCAGGGCAAACGTTCAATTATAATCTGTTTTAACAAAAATGTCAAAAAAATTCAACTTAAAATCATTTGTGAGATTATAAAGGCATTTATGTCGAGTAATAGGGTTTCGAAGGAACGAATGACTACAAACAGACTTTTCTTATCAATGGATGGCTTTCGCTTTACGTTCCTCGAGGCAAACAATCAATTATAATCTGTTTTAATCAAAAAATGTAAAATAATTCAAATTAAATTCAATTATGAGATTATAAAACGATTTAAAGCGAGTAATAAGGATTTTGCAGGCATGAGTGACTATTAATGAACCTTCTTGTCAATGGATGGTTTTGCTTTACGTTTCTCAAGGTAAATAATCAATTATAATATGTTCTAACAAAAACTGTAAAAATATTCAACTTAAAATCATTTGTGAGATTATAAAGGCATTTAAATCGAGTAATAGGCTTTTGAAGGTATGAATGACTATAAACGGACTTTTCTTATCAATGGATGAATTTTCGCTTCCTGTTTCCCAAGGTCAACAATCAATTACAATCTGTTTTGATCAAAAAATTTAAAAAAATTCAAATTAAATTCAATTATAGGATTATAAAAGCATTTAAAGCGAGTGATAAGGCTTTCGTAGACATGAGCGACTATAAATGCACTTTTCTTGTTAATGGATGGTTTTTGCTTCACGTTTCTCAAGGTAAATATTCAGTTATAATATGTTCTAACAAAAAATGTAAAAAAACTCAACTTAAAATCATTTGTGAGATTATAAAGGCATTTAAATCGAGTAATAGGCTTCCGAAGGCATAAATGACTATAAACGGACTTTTCTTATCAATGGATGGCTTTCGCTTCGCGTTACTCGAGCCAAACAATCAATTATAATCTGTTTTAATCGACAAATGTAAAAAAATTCAAATTAAATTCAATTATGAGATTATAAAACGATTTAAAGCGAGTAATAAGGCTTTTGCAGGCATCAGTGACTATAAATGAACTTTCTTGTCAATGGATGGCTTTTGCTTCACGTTTCTCAAGGCAAATATTCAATTATAATATGTTCTAACAAAAAATGTGAAACAATTTAACTTAAAATCATTTGTGATATTATAAAGGCATTTAAATCGAGTAATAGGCTTCCGAAGGCATGAGTGACCATAAACGGACTTTTCTTATCAATGGATGGCTTTTACTTCACGTTACTCAAGGCAATCAATTAATTATGATCTGTTTTACTCAAAAATGTAAAAACATTCAAATTAAATTGAATTATGAGTTTATAAGACGATTTAAAGCGAGTAATAAGGCTTTTGCAGGCATGAGTGACTATAAATGAACTTTCTTGTCAATGGATGGTGTTGCTTCACATTTCTCAAGGCAAATATTCAATTATAATATGTTCTAACAAAAATGCAAAAAAACTCAACTTAAAATCATTTGTGAGATTATAAAGGCATTTAAATCGAGTAATAGGCTTCCGAAGGCATGAATGATAATAAACGAACTTTTCTTGTCAATGGATGGCTTTCGCTTCACGTTACTCGAGGCAAACAATCAATTATAATATGTTTTACTCAAAAAATGTAAAAACATTCAAATTAAATTCAATAATGAGATTATAAAACGATTTAAAGCGGGTAATAAGGCTTTTGCAAGCAAGAGAGACTATAAATGAACTTTCTTGTCAATGGATGGCTTTTGCTTCACGTTTCTCAAGGTAAATATTCAATTATAATATGTTCTAACAAAAAATGTAAAACATTCAACTTAAAATCGTTTGTGATATTATAAAGGCATTTAAATCGAGTAATAGGCTTCCGAAGGCATGAATGACAATAAACGGATTTTTCTTATCAATGGATGGCTTTCGCTTCACGTTACTCGATGCAATCAATCAATTATAACCTGTTTTACTCAAAAAATGTAAAAAAAATCAAATTAAATTCAATTATGAGTTTATAAAACGATTTAAAGCGAGTAATAAGACTTTTGCAGGCATGAGTAACTATAAATGAACTTTCTTGTCAATGGATGGCTTTTGCTTCACGTTGCTCGAGGTAAATATTCAATTATAATATGTTCTAACAAAAAATGGGAAACAATTTAACTTAAAATCATTTGTGATATTATAAAGCCATTTAAATCGAGGAATAGGCTTCCGAAGGCATGAATGACTATAAACGCACTTTTCTTATAAATGGATGGCTTTCGCTTCACGTTACTCGAGGCAAACAATCAATTATAATCGTTTTACTCAAAAAATATAAAAAAATTCAAATTAAATTCAATTATGAGATTATAAAATGATTTAAAGCGAGTAATAAGGCTTTTGCTGGCATGAGTGACTATAAATGAACTTTCTTGTCAATGGATGGTGTTGCTTCACGTTTCTCAAGGTAATATTCAATTATAATATATTCTAACAAAAAGTGCAAAAAAACTCAACTTAAAATCATTTGTGAGATTATAAAGGCATTTAAATCGAGTAATAAGCTTCCGAAGGCATGAATGATAATAAACGGACTTTTCTTATCAATGGATGGCTTTCGCTTCACGTTACTCGAGCCAAACAATCAATTATAATCTGTTTTACTCAAAAAATGTAAAAAAATTCAAATTAAATTCAATAGAGAGATAATAAAACGATTTAAAGCGAGTAATAAGGCTTTTGCAGGCAAGAGTGACTATAAATGAACTTTCTTGTCAATGGATGGCTTTTGCTTCACGTTTCTCGAGGTAAATATTCAATTATAATATGTTCTAACAAAAAATGTAAAACATTCAACTTAAAATCATTTGTGATAATATAAAGGCATTTAAATCGAGTAATAGGCTTCCGAAGGCATGAATGACAATAAACGGACTTTTCTTATCAATGGATGGCTTTCACTTCACGTTACTCAAGGCAATCAATTAATTATGATCTGTTTTACTCAAAAAATGTAAAAACATTCAAATTAAATTCAATTATGAGTTTATAAAACGATTTAAAGCGAGTAATAAGGCTTTTTCAGGCATGAGTGACTATAAATGAACTTTCTTGTTAATGGATGGCTTTTGCTTCACGTTTATGGAGGTAAATATTCAATTAATATGTTCTAACAAAAAATGTAAAACAATTCAAGTTAAAATCATTTGTGATATTATAAAGGCATTTAAATCAAGTAATAGGTTTTCGAAGGCATGAATGATTATAAACGGACTTTATTTGTCAATGGATGGCTTTCGCTTCAATATAAAAAAATTCAAATTAAATTCAATTATGAGATTATAAAACGATCTAAAGCGAGTAATAAAGCTTTTCCAGGCATGAGTGACTAGAAATGAATTTTTCTTGTAATGGATGGCTTTTGCTTCACGTTTCTCGAGGCAAATATTCAATTTTAATATGTTCTAACAAAAAATGTAAACAAATTCAACTTAAAATCATTTGTGAGATTATAAAGGCATTTAAATCGAGTAATAGGCTTTCGAAGGCATGAATGACTATAAACGGACTTTACTTATCAATGGATGGGTTTCGCTTCACGTATCCTGAGGTAAACAATCAACTCAATATGTTTTAATCAAAAAATGTAAAAAAATTAACATTAAATTAAATTATGGGAATATAAAAGCATTTAAAGCGAGTAATAAGTCTTTCGTAGACATGGGTGACTATAAATGAACTTTTCTTGTCAATGGATGGCTTTCGCTTCACGTTTCCCGAGGTAAACAATCCATTTCAATCTGTTTTAATTAAAAAATGTAAAAAAAATCAAATTAAATTCAATTATGGGATTGTAAAAGCATTTAAAGCGAGTGATAAGTCTTTCGTAGACATGGGTGACTATAAATGAACATTTCTTGTCAATGGATGGCTTTCGCCTCATATTTCTCGAGGTAAACAATCCATTTTAATCTGTTTAATCAATAAATGTAAAAAAATCAAATTAAATTCAATTATGGGATTGTAAAAGCCTTCAAAGCGAGTAATAAGGCTTTCGTAGACCTGAGTGACTATAAATGAACTTCTCTTGTCAATGAATAGTTTTTGCTTCACGTTTCTCGATGTAAATATTCAATTATAATATGTTCTAACAAAAAATGTAAAAAAATTCAACTTAAAATCATTTGTGAGATTAGAAGGCATGAATGACTATAAACGGACTTTTCTTTTCAATGGATGGCTTTCTCTTCACGATTCCCGAGGCAAACAATTAATTATAATCTGTTTTAATCAAAAAATGTAAAAAAAAATATAAATTAAAGTCAATTATGAGATTATAAAACCATTTAAAGTGAGTAATAAGGCTTTCGTAGGCGTGAGTGACTATAAATGAACTTTTCTTCTCAATGGATGGGTTTTGCTTTACGTTTCTCAAGGCAAACGTTCAATTATAATCTGTTTTAACAAAAAATGTCAAAAAAATTCAAATTAAATTCGATTATAGGATTATAAAAGCATTTGTGAGATTATAAAGGCATTTATATCGAGTAATAGGATTTCGAAGGAATGAATGACTACAAACAGACTTTTCTTATCAATGGATAGCTTTCGCTTTACGTTACTCGAGGCAAACAATCAATTATAATCTGTTTTAATCAAAAAATGTAAAATAATTCAAATTAAATTCCATTATGAGATTATAAAATGATTTAAAGCGAGTAATAAGGATTTTGTAGGCATGAGTGACTATAAATGAACCTTCTTGTCAATGGATGGTTTTGCTTTACGTTTCTCAAGGCAAATAATCAATTATAATATGTTCTAACAAAAAATGTAAAAATATTCAACTTAAAATCATTTGTGAGATTATAAAGGCATTTAAATCGTGTAATAGGCTTTTGAAGGTATGAATGACTATAAACGGACTTTTCTTATCAATGGATGAATTTTTGCTTCTTGTTTCTCAAGGTCAACAATCAATTACAATCTATTTTGATCAAAAAATTTAAAAAAATTCAAATTAAATTCAATTATAGGATTATAAAAGCAATTAAAGCGAGTCATAAGGCTTCCGTAGACATGAGTGACTATAAATGAACTTTTCTTGCCAATGGATGGTTTTTGCTTCACGTTTCTCAAGGTAAATATTCAATTATAATATGTTCTAATAAAAAATGTAAAAAAACTCAACTTAAAATCATTTGTGAGATTATAAAGGCATTTAAATCGAGTAATAGGCTTCCGAAGGCATAAATGACTATAAACGGACTTTTCTTATCAATGGATGGCTTTCGCTTCACGTTACTCGAGCCAAACAATCAATTATAATCTGTTTTAATCAACAAATGTAAAAAAATTCAAATTAAATTCAATTATGAGATTATAAAACGATTTAAAGCGAGTAATAAGACTTTTGCAGGCATGAGTGACTATAAATGAACTTTCTTGTCAATGGATGGCTTTTGCTTCACGTTTCTCGGGGTAAATATTCAATTATAATATGTTCTAACAAAAAATGTGAAACAATTTAACTTAAAATCATTTGTGATATTATAAAGGCATTTAAATCGAGTAATAGGCTTCCGAAGGTATGAATGACTATAAACGGACTTTTCTTATCAATGGATGGCTTTCGCTTCACGTTACTCGAGGCAAACAATCAATTATAATCTGTTTTACTCAAAAAATGTAAAAAAATTCAAATTAAATTGAATTATGAGATTATAAAATGATTTAAAACGAGTAATAAGGCTTTTGCAAGCATGAGTGACTATAAATGAACTTTCTTGTCAGTGGATGGTGTTGCTTCACGTTTCTCAAGGTAAATATTCAATTATAATATGTTCTAACAAAAAATGCAAAAAAACTCAATTTAAAATCAGTTGTGAGATTATAAAGGCATTTAAATCGAGTAATAGGCTTCCAAAGGCATGAATGATAATAAACGGACTTTTCTTATCAATGGATGGCTTTCGCTTCACGTTACCCGAGCCAAACAATCAATTATAATCTATTTTACTCAAAAAATGTAAAAAAATTCAAATTAAATTCAATTATGATATTATAAAATGATTTAAAGCGAGTAATAAGGCTTTTACAGGCAAGAGTGAGTATAAATGAACTTTCTTATCAATGGATGGCTTTTGCTTCACGTTTCTCGAGCTAAATATTCAATTATAATATGTTATAACAAAAAATGTAAAACATTCAACTTTAAATCATTTGTGATATTATAAAGGCATTTAAATCAAGTAATAGGCTTCCGAAGGCATGAATGACAATAAACGGACTTTTCTTCTCAATGGATGACTTTTGCTTCACGTTACTCGAGGCAATCAATTAATTATAATCTGTTTTACTCAAAAAATGTAAAAAAATAGAAACTAAATTCAATTATGAGTTTATAAAACGATTTAAAGAGAGTAATAAGGCTTTTGTAGGTATGAGTGACTATAAATGAATTTTCTTGTTAATGGATGGCTTTTCCTTCACATTTCTAGAGGTAAATATTCAATTATAATATGTTCTAACAAAAAATGTAAAACAATTCAAGTTAAAAGCATTTGTGATATTATAAAGGCATTTAAATCGAGTAATAGGTTTTCGAAGGTATGAATGATTATAAATGGACTTTCTTTGTCAATGGATGGCTTTCGCTTCATGTTACTCGAGGTAAACATTTAATTATAATCTGTTTTACACAAAAAATATAAAAAAATTCAAATCAAATTCAATTATGAGATTATAAAACGATCTAAACGAGTAATAAAGCTTTTGCAGGCATGAGTGAGTAGAAATGAAATTTTCTTGTAATGGATGGCTTTTGCTTCACGTTTCTCGAGGTAAATATTCAATTTTAATATGTTCTAACAAAAAATGTAAACAAATTCAACTTAAAATCATTTGTGAGATTATAAAGGCATTTAAATCGAGTAATAGGCTTTCGAAGGCATGAATGACTATAAACGGACTTTTCTTATCAATGGATGGGTTTCGCTTCACGTATCCTGAGGTAAACAATCAATTCAATATGTTTTAATCAAAAAATGTAAAAAAATTAACATTAAATTAAATTATGGGAATATAAAAGCATTTAAAGCGAGTAATAAGTCTTTCGTAGATATGGGTGACTATAAATGAACTTTTCTTGTCAATGGATGGCTTTCACTTCACGTTTCCTGAGGTAAACATTCCATTTCAATATGTTTTAATTAAAAAATATAAAAAAAATCAAATTAAATTCAATTATGGGATTGTAAAAGCATTTAAAGCTAGTGATAAGTCTTTCGTAGACATGGGTGACTATAAATGAACATTTCTTCTCAATGGATAGTTTTTGCTTCACGTTTCTCGAGGTAAATATTCAATTATAATATGTTCTAACAAAAAATATAAAAAAATTCAACTTAAAATCATTTGTGAGATTAGAAGGCATGAATGGCTATAAACGGACTTTTCTTTTCGATGGATGGCTTTCTCTTCACGATTCCCGAGGCAAACAATTAATTATAATCTGTTTTAATTAAAAAATGTAAAAAAATATAAATTAAAGTCCATTATGAGATTATAAAACCATTTAAAGCGAGTAATAAGGCTTTCGTAGGCATGAGTGACTATAAATGAACTTTTCCTGTCAATGGATGGCTTTTGCTTCACGTTTCTCAGAGCAAACGTTCAATTATAATCTGTTTTAACAAAAAATGTCAAAAAAATTCAACTTAAAATCATTTGTGAGATTATAAAGGCATTTATATCGAGTAATAGGGTTTCGAAGGAATGAATGACTACAAACAGACTTTTCTTATCAATGGATGGCTTTCGCTTTACGTTACTCGAGGCAAACAATCAATTATAATCTGTTTTAATCAAAAAATATAAAATAATTCAAATTAAATTCAATTATGAGATTATAAAATGATTTAAAGCGAGTAATAAAGATTTTGCAGGCATGAGTGACTATAAATGAACCTTCTTGTCAATGGATGGTTTTGCTTTACGTTTCTCAAGGCAAATAATCAATTATAATATGTTCTAAGAAAAAATGTAAAAATATTCAACTTAAAATCATTTGTGAGATTATAAAGGCATTTAAATCGAGTAATAGGCTTTTGAAGGTATGAATGACTATAAACGGACTTTTCTTATCAATGGATGAAATTTCCCTTCCTCTTTCCCAAGGTCAACAATCAATTACAATCTGTTTTGATCAAAAAATTTAAAAAAATTCAAATTAAATTCAATTATAGGATTATAAAAGCATTTAAAGCGAGTGATAAGGCTTCCGTAGACATGAGTGACTATAAATGAACTTTTCTTGCCAATGGATGGTTTTTGCTTCACGTTTCTCAAGGTAAATATTCAATTATAATATGTTCTAACAAAAAATGTAAAAAAACTCAACTGAAAATCATTTTTGAGATTATAAAGGCATTTAAATCGAGTAATAGGCTTCCGAAGGCATGAATGACTATAAAAGGACTTTTCTTATCAATGGATGGCTTTCGCTTCACGTTACTCGAGCCAAACAATCAATATAATCTGTTTTAATCACAAAATGTAAAAAAATTCAAATTAAATTCAATTATGAGATTATAAAACGATTTAAAGCGAGTAATAAGGCTTGTGCAGACATGAGTGACTATAAATGAACTTTCTTGTCAATGGATGGCTTTTGCTTCACGTTTCTCGAGGTAAATATTCAATTATAATATGTTTTAACAAAAAATGTGAAACAATTTAACTTAAACTCATTTGTGATATTATAAAGGCATTTAAATCGAGTAATAGGCTTTTAAAAGCATGAATGACTATGAACGAACTTTTCTTATCAATGGATAGCTTTCGCTTCACGTTACTCGAGGCAAACATTCAATTATAATCTGTTTTATTCAAAAAATATAAAAAAATTCAAATTAAATTCAAATATGAGATTATAAAATGATCTAAAGTGAGTAATAAGGCTTTTGCTGGCATGAGCGACTAGAAATGAACTTTCGTGTCAATGGATGACTTTTGCTTCACGTTTCCTGAGGTAAATATTCAATTATAATATGTTCTAACAAAAAATGTAAAACAATTCAACTTAAAGTCATTTGTGATATTATAAAGACATTTAAATCGAGTAATAGGTTTTCGAAGGCATGAATGATTATAAACGGACTTTCTTTATCAATGGATGGCTTTCGCTTCATGTTACTCGTGGTAAACATTCAATTATAATCTGTTTTACACAAAAATATAAAAAAATTCAAATTAAATTCAATTATGAGATTATAAAACGATCTAAAGCGAGTAATAAAGCTTTTGCAGGCATGAATGACTAGAAATGAACTTTTCTGGCAATGGATGGCTTTTGCTTCACGTTTCTCGAGGCAATTATTTAATTTTAATATGTTCTAACAAAAATGTAAACAAATTCAACTTAAAATCATTTGGGAGATGATAAAGGCATTTAAATCGTGTAATAGGCTTCCGAAGGCATGAATGACTATAAACGGACTTTTCTTATCAATGGATGGGTTTCGCTTCACGTATCCCGAGGTAAACAATCAATTCAATATGTTATAATCAAAAAATGTAAAAAAATTAACATTAAATTGAATTATGGGAATATAAAAGCATTAAAGCGAGTAATAAGTCTTTCGTAGACATGGGTGACTGTAAATGAACTTTTCTTGTCAATGGATGGCTTTTGCTTCATGTTTCCCGAGGTAAACAATCCATTTCAATCTGTTTTAATCAAAAAATGTAAAAGGAATCAAATTAAATTCAATTATGGGATTGTAAAAGCATTTAAAGCGAGTAATAAGGCTTTCGTAGACATGAGTGACTATAAATGAAATTTTCTTGTCAATGGATGGTTTTTGCTTCACGTTTCTCAAGGTAAATATTCAATTATAATATGTTCTAACAAAAAATGTAAAAAAACTCAACTTAAAATCATTTGTGAGATTCTAAAGGCATTAAAATCGAGTAATAGGCTTCCGAAGGCATGAATGACTATAAACGAACTTTTCTTATCAATGGATGGCTTTTGCTTCATGTTACTTGAGGCAAACAATCAATTATAATCTGTTTTACTCAAAAAATGTAAAAAAAATTCAAATTAAATTCAATTATGGGATTATAAAACGATTTATAGCGAGTAATAAGGTTTTTGCAGGCATGAGTGACTATAAATGAACTTTCTTGTCAATGGATGGCTTTTGCTTCACGTTTCTCTAGGCAAATGTTCAATTTTAATATGTTTTAACAAAAAATGTAATTAAATTCAACTTAAAATCATTTGTGAGATTGGAAAGGCATTTAAATCGAGTAATAGGCTTCCGAAGGCATGAATTACTATAAACAGACTTTTCTTAACAATGGATGACTTTCGCTTCACGTTACTCCAGAAAAACTATCAATTATAATCTGTTTTACTCAAAAAATGTAAAATAATTCAAATTAAATTCAATTATGAGATTATAAAATGATTTAAAGCGAGTAATAACGCTTTTGCAAGCATGAGTGACTATAAATGAACTTTCTTGTCAATGGATGGCTTTTGCTTCACGTTTCTCAAGGCAAATAATCAATTATAATATGTTCTAACAAAAAATGTAAAACAATTCAACTTAAAATCATTTGTTAGATTGTAAAGGCATTTAAACCGAGTAATAGGCTTCCGAAGGCATGAATGACTATAAACGGACTTTTCTTATCAATGGATGGCTTTTCGCTTCATGTTTCCCAAGGTCAACAATCAATTACAATATGTTTTAATCAAAAAATTAAAAAAAATTCAAATTAAATTCAATTATAGGATTATAAAAGCATTTAAAGCGAGTGATAAGGCTTCTGTAGACATGAGTGACTATAAATGAACTTTTCTTGTTAATGGATGGTTTTTGCTTCACCTTTCTCAAGGCAAATATTCAATTATAATATGTTCTAACAAAAAATGTAAAAAAACTCAACTTAAAATCATTTGTGAGATTATAAAGGCATTTAAATCGAGTAATAGGCTTCCGAAGGCATGAGTGACTATAAACGGACTTTTCTTATCAATGGATGGCTTTTGCTTCACGTTACTCGAGGCAAACAATCAATTATAATCTGTTTTACTCAAAAAATGTAAAGATATTCAAATTAAATTCAGTTATGAGATTATAAAATGATTTAAACCGAGTAATAAGGCTTTTGCAGGCATGAGTGACTATAAATGAACTTTCGTGTCAATGGATGGCTTTTGCTTCACGTTTCTCGAGGCAATTATTTAATTTTAATATGTTCTAACAAAAAATGTAAACAAATTCAACTTAAAATCATTTGGGAGATTATAAAGGCATTTAAATCGTGTAATAGGCTTCCGAAGGCATGAATGACTATAACCGGACTTTTCTTATCAATGGATGGGTTTCGCTTCACGTATCTCGAGGTAAACAATCAATTCAGTATGTTATAATCAAAAAATGTAAAAAAATTAACATTAAATTGAATTATGGGAATATAAAAGCATTAAAGCGAGTAATAAGTCTTTCGTAGACATGGGTGACTGTAAATGAACTTTTCTTGTCAATGGATGGCTTTTGCTTCATGTTTCCCGAGGTAAACAATCCATTTCAATCTGTTTTAATCAAAAAATGTAAAAAGAATCAAATTAAATTCAATTATGGGAATGTAAAAGCATTTAAAGCGAGTAATAAGGCTTTCGTAGACATGAGTGACTATAAATGAACTTTTCTTGTCAATGGATGGTTTTTGCTTCACGTTTGTCAAGGTAAATATTCAATTATAATATGTTCTAACAAAAAATGTAAAAAAACTCAACTTAAAATTATTTGTGAGATTCTAAAGGCATTAAAATCGAGTAATAGGCTTCCGAAGGCATGAATGACTATAAACGAACTTTTCTTATCAATGGATGGCTTTTGCTTCATGTTACTTGAGGAAAACAATCAATTATAATATGTTTTACTCAAAAAATGTAAAAAAATTCAAATTAAATTCAATTATGGGATTATAAAACGATTTATAGCGAGTAATAAGGTTTTTACAGGCATGAGTGACTATAAATGAACTTTCTTGTCAATGGATGGCTTTTGCTTCACGTTTCTCTAGGCAAATGTTCAATTTTAATATGTTCTAACAAAAAATGTAATTAAATTCAACTTAAAATCATTTGTGAGATTGGAAAGGCATTTAAATCGAGTAATAGGCTTCCGAAGGCATGAATTACTATAAACAGACTTTTCTTAACAATGGATGGCTTTCGCTTCACGTTACTTCAGAAAAACTATCAATTATAATTTGTTTTACTCAAAAAATGTAAAATAATTCAAATTAAATTCAATTATGAGATTATAAAACGATTTAAAGCAAGTAATAACGCTTTTGCAAGCATGAGTGACTATAAATGAACTTTCTTGTCTACGGATGGCTTTTGCTTCACGTTTCTCAAGGCAAATAATCAATTATAATATGTTCTAACAAAAAATGTAAAACAATTCAACTTAAAATCATTTGTTAGATTGTAAAGGCATTTAAATCGAGTAATAGGCTTGCGAAGGCATGAATGACTATAAACGGACTTTTCTTATCAATGGATGGCTTTCCGCTTCATGTTTCCCAAGGTCAACAATCAATTACAATATGTTTTAATCAAAAAATTAAAAAAAATTCAAATTAAATTCAATTATAGGATTATAAAAGCATTTAAAGCGAGTGATAAGGCTTCCGTAGACATGAGTGACTATAAATGAACTTTTCTTGTCAATGGATGGTTTTTGCTTCACGTTTCTCAAGGCAAATATTCAATTATAATATGTTCTAACAAAAAATGTAAAAAAACTCAACTTAAAATCATTTGTGAGATTATAAAGGCATTTAAATCGAGTAATAGCCTTCCGAAGGCATGAGTGACTATAAACGGACTTTTCTTATCAATGGATGGCTTTTGCTTCACGTTACTCGAGGCAAACAATCAATTATAATCTGTTTTACTCAAAAAATGTAAAAATATTCAAATTAAATTCAGTTATGAGATTATAAAATGATTTAAACCGAGTAATAAGGCTTTTGCAGACATGAGTGACTATAAATGAACTTTCGTGTCAATAGATGGCTTTTGCTTCACGTTTGTCGAGATAAATATTCAATTATAATATGTTCTAACAAAAAATGTAAAACAATTCAACTTAAAGTCATTTGTGATATTATAAAGACATTTAAATCGAGTAATAGGTTTTCGAAGGCATGAATGATTATAAACGGACTTTCTTTATCAATGGATGGCTTTCGCTTCATGTTACTTGAGGTAAACATTCAATTATATTCTATTTTACACAAAAAATATAAAAAAATTCAAATTAAATTCAATTATGAGATTATAAAACGATCTAAAGCGAGTAATAAAGCTTTTGCAGGCATGAGTGACTAGAAATCAACTTTTCTTGTAATGGATGGCTTTTGCTTCACGTTTCTCGAGGTAAATATTCAATTTTAATATATTCTAACAAAAAATGTAAACAAATTCAACTTAAAATCATTTAAATCGAGTAATAGGCTTCCGAAGGCATGAATGACTATAAACAGACTTTTCTTATCAGTGGATGGGTTTCGCTTCACGTATCCCGAGGTAAACAATCAATTCAATATGTTTTAATCAAAAAATGTAAAAAAATTAACATTAAATTGAATTATGGGAATATAAAAGCATTAAAGCGAGTAATAAGTCTTTTGTAGACATGGGTGACTATAAATGAACTTTTCTTGTCAATGGATGGCTTTTGCTTCACGTTTCCCGAGGTAAACAATACATTTGAATCTGTTTTAATCAAAAAATGTAAAAAAAATCAAATTTAATTTAATTATGGGATTGTAAAAGCATTTAAAGCGAGTAATAAGGCTTTCGTAGATATGAGTGACTATAATCAAACTTTTCTTGTCAATGGATGGTTTTTGCTTCACGTTTCTCAAGGTAAATATTCAATTATAATATGTTCTAACAAAAAATGTAAAAAAACTCAACTTAAAATCATTTGTGAGATTCTAAAGGCATTTAAATCGAGTAATAGGCTTCCGAAGGCATGAATGACTATAAACGAACTTTTCTTATCAATGGATGGGTTTTCGCTTCATGTTTCCCAAGGTCAACAATCAATTACAATCTGTTTTAATCAAAAAATTAAAAAAAGTTCAAATTAAATTCAATTATAGGATTATAAAAGCATTTAAAGCGAGTGATAAGGCTTCCGTAGACATGAGTGACTATAAATGAACTTTTCTTGTCAATGGATGGTTTTTGCTTCACGTTTCTCAAGGAAAATATGCAATTATAATATGTTCTAACAAAAAATGTAAAAAAACTCAACTTAAAATCATTTGTGAGATTGTAAAGGCATTTAAATCGAGTAATAGGCTTCCGAAGGCATGAATGACTATAAACGGACTTTTCTTATCAATGGATGTCTTTCGCTTCACGTTACTCGAGGCAAACAATCAATTATAATCTGTTTTACTCAAAAAATGTAAAAAAAATCAAATTAAATTCAATTATGAGATTATAAAATGATTTAAAGCGAGTAATATGGCTTTTGCAGGCATGAGTGACTATAAATGAACTTTCGTGTCAATGGATGGCTTTTGCTTCGCGTTTCTCGAGGTAAATATTCAATTATAATATGTTCTAATAAAAAATGTAAAACAATTCAACTTAAAGTCATTTGTGATATTATAAAGACATTTAAATCGAGTAATAGGTTTTCGAAGGCATGAATGATTATAAACAGACTTTCTTTATCAATGGATGGCTTTCGCTTCATGTTACTCGAGGCAAACATTCAATTATAATCTGTTTTACACAAAAAATATAAAAAAATTCAAATTAAATTCAAATATGAGATTATAAAACAATTTAAAGCGAGTAATAAGGCTTTTGTAGGCATGAGTGACTATAAATGAACATTCTTGTCAATGGATGGTGTTGCTTCACGTTTCTCAAGGTAAATATTCAATTATAATATGTTCTAACAAAAAATGCAAAAAAACTCAACTTAAAATCATTTGTGAGATTCTAAAGGCATTAAAATCGAGTAATAGGCTTCCGAAGGCATGAATGACTATAAACGAACTTTTCTTATCAATGGATGGCTTTTGCTTCATGTTACTTGAGGCAAACAATCAATTATAATCTGTTTTACTCAAAAAATGTAAAAAAATTCAAATTAAATTCAATTATGGGATTATAAAACGATTTATAGCGAGTAATAAGGTTTTTGCAGGCATGAGTGACTATAAATGAACTTTCTTGTCAATGGATGGCTTTTGCTTCACGTTTCTCAAGGCAAATGTTGAATTTTAATATGTTCTAACAAAAAACGTAATTAAATTCAATTTAAAATCATTTGTGAGATTGGAAAGGCATTTAAATCGAGTAATAGGCTTCCAAAGGCATGAATTACTATAAACAGACTTTTCTTAACAATGGATGGCTTTCGCTTCACGTTACTCCAGAAAAACTATCAATTATAATCTGTTTTACTCAAAAAATATAAAAGAATTCAAATTAAATTCAATTATGAGATTATAAAACGATTTAAAGCGAGTAATAACGCTTTTACAAGCATGAGTGACTATAAATGAACTTTCTTGTCAACGGATGGCTTTTGCTTCACGTTTCTAGAGGTAAATATTTAATTATAATATGTTCTAACAAAAAATGTAAAACAATTCAACTTAAAGTCATTTGTGATATTATAAAGACATTTAAATCGAGTAATAGGTTTTCGAAGGCATGAATGATTATAAAAAGACTTTTTTTATCAATGGATGGCTTTCGCTTCATGTTACTCGAGGTAAACATTCAATTATAATCTGTTTTACACAAAAAATATAAAAAAATTCAAATTAAATTCCAATATGAGATTATAAAACGATTTAAAGCGAGTAATAAGGCTTTTGCAGGCATGAGTGACTATAAATGAACATTCTTGTCAATGGATGGTGTTGCTTCACGTTTCTCAAGGCCAATATTCAATTATAATATGTTCTAACAAAAAATACAAAAAAACTCAACCTAAAATCATTTGTGAGATTATAAAGGCATTTAAATCGAGTAATAGGCTTCTGAAGGCATGAATGATAATAAACGGACTTTTCTTATCAATGGATGGCTTTCGCTTCACGTTACTCGAGGCAAACAATCAATTATAATCTGTTTTACTCATAACATGTAAAAAAATTCAAATTAAATTCAATTATGAGATTATAAAACGATTTAAAGCGAGTAATAAGGCTTTTGCAGGCATGAGTGAGTATAAATGAACTTTCTTGTCAATGGATCGCTTTTGCTTCTCGTTTCTCGAGGTAAATATTCAATTATAATATGTTCTAACAAAAAAGTAAAACAATTCTACTTAAGTCATTTGTGATATTATAAAGGCATTTAAATCGAGTAATAGGCTGCCGAAGGCATGAATGACTATAAACGGACTTTCTTTATGAATGGATGGCTTTCGCTTCATATTACTCGAGGTAAACATTCAATTATAATCTGTTTTACTCAAAAAATATAAAAAATTCAAATTAAATTCAATTATGAGATTATAAAACGATCTAAAGCGAGTAATAAGGCTTTTGCAGGCATGAGTGACTAGAAATGAACTTTTCTTGCAATGGATGGCTTTTGCTTCACGTTTCTCGAGGTAAATATTCAATTTTAATATGTTCTAACAAAAAATGTAAACAAATTCAACTTAAAATCATTTGTGAGATTATAAAGGCATTTAAATCGAGTAATAGGCTTTCGAAGTCATAAATGACTATAAACGGACTTTTCTTATCAATGGTTGGGTTTTGTTTCACGTGTCCCAAGGTAAACAATCAATTACATTCTGTTTTAATCAAAAAATGTAAAAAAATTAAAATTAAATTCAATTACGAGAATATACAAGCATTTAAAGCGAGTAATAAGTCTTTCGTAGACATGGGTGACTATAAATGAACTTTGCTCGTCAATGGATGGCTTTCGCTTCACGTTTCCCAAGGTAAACAATCCATTGCAATCTGTTTTACTCAAAAAATGTAAAAAAAATCAAATTAAATTCAATTATGGGTTTGTAAAAGCATTTAAAGCAGGTAATAAGGCTTTCGTAGACATGAGTGACTATAAATGAACTTTTCTTGTTAATGGATGGTTTTTGGATCACGTTTCTCGAGGCAAATATTCAATTATAATATGTTCTAACAAAAAATATAAAAAAATTTAACTTAAAATCATTTGCGAGATTGGAAAGGCATTTAATTCGAGTAATAGGCTTCCGAAGGCATGATGACTATAAACGGACTTTTCTTATTAATGGATGGCTTTCGCTTCACGTTACTCGAGGTAAAAAATCAATTATAATCTGTTTTACTCAAAAAATGTAAAATAATTTAAATTTAATTTAATTATGAGATTATAAAACGATTTAAAGCGAGTAATAAGGCTTTTGCAGGCATGAGTGACTATAAATGAACTTTCTTGTCAATGGATGGCTTTTGCTTCACGTTTCTCAAGCCAAATAATCAATTATAATTTGTTCTAACAAAAAATGTAAAAACATTCAACTTAAAATCATTTGTGAGATTATAAATGCATTTAAATCGAGTAATAGGCTTCCGAAGGCATGAATGACTATAAACGGACTTTTCTTATCAGTGGATGGCTTTTCGCTTCATGTTTCCCAAGGTCCACAATTAATTACAATCGTTTTATTAAAAAAATTTAAAAAATTCAAATTAAATTCAATTATAGGATTATAAAAGCATTTAAAGCGAGTGATAAGGCTTTCGTAGACATGAGTGACTCTAAATGAACTTTTCTTGTCAATGGATGGTTTTTGCTTCACGTTTCTCAAGGTAAATATTCAATTATAAAATGTTCTAACAAAAAATGTAGAAAAACTCAACTTAAAATCATTTGTGAGATTGTAAAGGCATTTAAATCGAGTAATAGGCTTATGAAGGCATGAATGACTATAACAGACTTTTCTTATAAATGGATGGCTTTTGCTTCACGTTACTCAAGGCAAACAATCAATTATAATCTGTTTTACTCAAAAAATGTAAAAAAATTCAAATTAAATTCAATTATGAGATTATAAAACGATTTATAGCAAGTAATAAGGTTTTTGCAGGTATGAGTGACTATAAACGAACTTTCTTGTCAATGGATGGCTTTTGCTTCACGTTTCTCTAGGCAAATATTCAATTTTAATATGTTCGAACAAAAAATGTAAAAAAATTCAACTTAAAATCATTTGTGAGATTACAAAGGCATTTAAATCCAGTAATAGGCTTTCGAAGGCATGAATGACTATAAACGGACTTTTCTTATCAATTGATGGCTTTCGCCTCACGTTACTCGAGGCAAACATTCAATTATAATCTGTTTTACTAAAAAAATATAAAAAAAATCAAATTAAATTCAATTATGAGATTTTAAAACGATCTAAAGCGAGTAACAAGGCTTTTGCAAGCATGAGTGACTAGAAAAGAACTTTTCTTGTAATGGATGGCTTTTGCTTCACGTTTCTCCAAGCAAATATTCAATCTTAATATGTTCTAACAAAAAGTGTAAAGAAATTCAACTTAAAATCATTTGTGAGATTATAAAGGCATTTAGATCAAGTAATAGGCTTTCGAAGGCATGAATGACTATAAACGGACTTTTCTTATCAATGGATGTGTTTTGCTTCACGTTTCTAGAGGTAAACGATCAATTACAATCTATTTTAATCAAAAAATATAAAAAAATTAAAATGAAATTCAGTTATGGGAATATAAAAGCATTTAAAGCGAGTAATAAAGCTTTCTAGGCATGAGTGACTAAAAATAAACTTTTCTTGTCAATGGATGAATTTTGCTTCACGTTTCCCGAGGTAAACAATCAATTATAATCTATTTTAATAAAAAAATATAAAAAAATAAAATTAAATTCAATCATGGGATTATAAAAGCATTTAAAGCGAGTAATAAAGCTTTCGTAGCCATGAGTGACTATAAATAAACTTTTTTGGTCAACGGATGGCTTTTGCTTCACGCTTCTCGAGGCAAGTATTCAATTATATTATGTTCTAACAAAAAATGTAAAAAAATTTAACTCAAAATCATTTGTGAGATTATAAAGGCATTTAAATTGAGTAATAGGCTTCCGAAGGCATGAATGACTATAAACGGACTTTTCTTATCAATGGATGGCTTTCGCTTCACGTTACTCGAGGCAAACATTCAATTATAATCTGTTTTACTCAAAAAATATAAAAAAATTCAAATTAAATTCAATTATGAGATTCTAAAACTATCTAAAACGAGTAATAAGGCTTTTGCAGGCATGAGTGACTATCAATGAACTATCTTGTCAATGGATGGTGTTGCTTCACGTTTCTCAAGGCAAATATTCAATTATAATATGTTCTAACAAAAAATGTAAAAAAACTCAACTTAAAATCATTTGTGAGATTATAAAGGCATTTAAATCGAGTAATAGGCTTCCGAAGGCATGAATGACTATAAACGGACTTTTCTTATCAATGGATGGCTTTCGCTTCACGTTACTCGAGCTAAACAATCAATTATAATCAGTTTTACTCAAAAAATGTAAAAAAATTCAAATTAAATTCAATTATGAGATTATAAAACAATTTAAAGTGAGTAATAAGGCTTTTGCAGGCATGAGTGACTATAAATGAACTTTCTTGTCAATGGATGGTGTTGCTTCACGTTTCTCAAGGCAAATATTCAATTATAATATGT
This sequence comes from Theobroma cacao, assembly GCF_053813885.1. Classification (NCBI taxonomy): domain Eukaryota; kingdom Viridiplantae; phylum Streptophyta; class Magnoliopsida; order Malvales; family Malvaceae; genus Theobroma; species Theobroma cacao. The sequence continues at coordinate 25,112,336 of NC_142641.1, forward strand.
TCTAACAAAAAATGCAAAAAAACTCAACTTAAAATCATTTGTGAGATTATAAAGGCATTTAAATCGAGTAATAGGCTTCCGAAGGCATGAATGACTATAAACGGACTTTTCTTATCAATGGATGGCTTTCGCTTCACGTTACTCGAGGCAAACAATCAATTATAATCTGTTTTACTCAAAAAATGTAAAAAAATTCAAATTAAATTCAATTATGAGATTATAAAACGATTTAAAGCGAGTAATAAGGCTTTTGTAGGCATGACTGACTATAATTGAACTTTCTTGTCAATGGATGGTGTTGCTTCACGTTTCTCAAGGTAAATATTCAATTATAATATGTTCTAACAAAAAATGCAAAAAAACTCAACTTAAAATCATTTGTGAGATTATAAAGGCATTTAAATCGAGTAATAGGCTTCCGAAGGCATGAATGACTATAAACGGACTGTTCTTATCAATGGATGGCTTTTCGCTTCACGTTTCCAGAGGTTAAAAATCAATTACAATCTGTTTTAATCAAAAAATTTTAAAAAATTAAAATTAAATTCAATTATGGGAATATAAAAGCATTTAAAGCGAGTGATAAGTCTTTCGTAAACATGGGTGACTATAAACGAACTTTTCTTGTCAATGGATGGCTTTCGCCTCATGTTTCCCAAGGTAAACAATCCATTTCAATCTGTTTAAATCAATAAATGTAAAAAAATCAAATTAAATTCAATTATGGGATTGTAAAAGCATTTAAAGCGAGTAATAAGGCTTTCGTAGACATTAGTGACTATAAATGAAATTTTCTTGTCAATGGATGGCTTTTCGCTTCACATTTCCCAAGGTCAAAAATCAATTACAATATATTTTAATCAAAAAATTTTAAAAATTCAACTTCAAATCATTTGTGAGATTATAAAGGCATTTAAATCGAGTAATAGGCTTCCGAAGGAATGAATGACTACAAACGGACTTTTCTTATCAATGGATGGCTTTCGCTTCATGTTACTCGATGAAAACAATCAATTATAATCTGTTTTACTCAAAAAATGTAAAATAATTCAAATTAAATTCAATTATGAGATTATAAAATGATTTAAAGCGAGTACGAAGGCTTTTGCAGGCATGAGTGACTATAAATGAACTTTCTTGTCAATGGATGGCTTTTGCTTCACATTTCCCGAGGTAAACAATCCATTTCAATATGTTTTAGGAAAAAAATCAAATTGAATTCAATTATGGGATTGTAAAAGCATTTAAAGTGAGTAATAAGGCTTTCGTAGACATGGGTGACTATAAATGAACTTTTCATGTCAATGGATGGTTTTTGCTTCACGTTTCTCAAGGTAAATATTCAATTATAATATGTTCTAACAAAAAATGTAAAAAGACTCAACTTAAAATCATTTGTGAGATTATAAAGGCATTTAAATCGAGTAATAGGCTTCCGAAGGCATGACTGACTATAAACGGACTTTTCTTATCAATGGATGGCTTTCGCTTCACGTTACTCGAGCCAAACAATCAATTATAATCTGTTTTACTCAAAAAATGTAAAAAAATTCAAATTAAATTCAATTATGAGATTATAAAAGATTTAAAACGAGTAATAAGGCTTTTGCAGGCATGAGTGACTATAAATGAACTTTCTTGTCAATAGATGGCTTTTGCTTCACATTTCCCGAGGTAAACAATCCATTTCAATATTTTTTAGTAAAAAAATGTAAAAAAATCAAATTGAATTCAATTATGGGATTGTAAAAGCATTTAAAGTGAGTAATAAGGCTTTCGTAGACATGGGTGACTATAAATGAACTTTTCTTGTCAATGGATGGTTTTTGCTTCACGTTTCTCAAGGTAAATATTCAATTATAATATGTTCTAACAAAAAATGTAAAAAAACTCAACTTAAAATCATTTGTGAGATTATAAAGGCATTTAAATCGAGTAATAGGCTTCCGAAGGCATGACTGGCTATAAACGGACTTTTCTTATCAATGGATGGCTTTCGCTTCACGTTACTCCAGCCAAACAATCAATTATAATCTGTTTTACTCAAAAAATGTAAAAAAATTCAAATTAAATTCAATTATGAGATTATAAAAGATTTAAAGCGAGTAATAAGGCTTTTGCAGGCATGAGTGACTATAAATGAACTTTCTTGTCAATGGATGGTGTTGCTTCAAGTTTCTCAAGGTAAATATTCAATTATAATATGTTCTAACAAAAAATGTAAAAAAACTCAACTTAAAATCATTGGTGAGATTATAAGGGCATTTAAATCGAGTAATAGGCTTCCGAAGGCATGAATGACTATAAACGGACTTTTCTTATCAATGGATGGCTTTCGCTTCACGTTACTCGAGGCAAACAATCAATTATAATCTGTTTTACTCAAAAAATGTAAAAAAATTCAAATTAAATTCAATTATGAGATTATAAAAGATTTAAAGCGAGTAATAAGGCTTTTGTAGGCATGAGTGACTATAAATGGACTTTCTTGTCAATGGATGGTGTTGCTTCAAGTTTCTCAAGGTAAATATTCAATTATAATATGTTCTAACAAAAAATGTAAAAAAACTCAACTTAAAATCATTTGTGAGATTATAAAGGCATTTAAATCGAGTAATAGGCTTTCGAAGGCATGACTGGCTATAAACGGACTTTTCTTATCAATGGATGGCTTTCGCTTCACGTTACTCGAGCCAAACAATCAATTATAATATGTTTTACTAAAAAAAATGTAAAAAAATTCAAATTAAATTCAATTATGAGATTATAAAACGATTTATAGCGAGTAATAAGGTTTTTGCAGGTATGAGTGACTATAAATGAACTTTCTTGTTAATGGATGGCTTTTGCTTCACGTTTCTCTAGGCAAATATTCAATTTTAATATGTTCGAACAAAAAATGTAAAAAAATTCAACTTAAAATCATTTGTGAGATTACAAAGGCATTTAAATTGAGTAATAGGCTTTCGAAGGCATGAATGACTATAAACGGACTTTTCTTATCAACTGATGGCTTTCGCTTCACGTTACTCGAGGCAAACATTCAATTATAATCTGTTTTACTAAAAAAATATAAAAAAATTCAAATTAAATTCAATTATGAGATTTTAAAATGATTTAAAGCGAGTAATAAAGCTTTTGCAAGCATGAGTGACTAGAAATAAACTTTTCTTGTCAATGGATGAATTTTGCTTCACGTTTCCTGAGATAAACAATCAATTACAATCTGTTTTAATAAAAAAAAAATCAAATTAAATTCAATTATGGGATTATAAAAGCATTTAAAGCGAGTAATAAGGCTTTCGTAGCCATGAGTGACTATAAATAAACTTTTCTGGTCAACGGATGGCTTTTGCATCACGCTTCTCAAGGCAAGTATTCAATTATATTATGTTCTAACAAAAAATGTAAAAAAATTTAACTTAAAATCATTTGTGAGATTATAAAGGCATTTAAATTGAGTAATAGGCTTCCGAAGGCATGAATGACTATAAACGGACTTTTCTTATCAATGGATGGCTTTCGCTTCATGTTACTCGAGGCAAACATTCAATTATAATCTGTTTTACTCAAAAAATATAAAAAAATTCAAATTAAATTCAATTATGAGATTCTAAAACTATCTAAAGCGAGTAATAAGGCTTTTGCAGGCATGAGTGATTATAAATGAACTTTCTTGTCAATGGATGGTGTTGCTTCACGTTTCTCAAGGTAAATATTCAATTATAATATGTTCTAACAAAAAATGTAAAAAAACTCAACTTAAAATCATTTGTGAGATTATAAAGGCATTTAAATCGAGTAATAGGCTTCCGAAGGCATGAATGACTATAAACAGACTTTTCTTATCAATGGATGGCTTTCGCTTCACGTTACTCGAGCTAAACAATCAATTATAATCAGTTTTACCCAAAAAATGTAAAACAATTCCAATTAAATTCAATTATGAGATTATAAAACGATTTAAAGCGAGTACTAAGGCTTTTGCAGCCATGAGTGACTATAAATAAACTTTCTTGTCAATGGATGGCTTTTGCTTCACGTTTCTCGAGGTAAACAATCCATTTCAATATGTTTTAGTAAAAAAATGTAAAAAAAAACAAATTGAATTCAATTATGGGATTGTAAAAGCATTTAAAGTGAGTAATAAGGCTTTCGTAGACATGGGTGACTATAAATGAACTTTTCTTATCAATGGATGGTTTTTGCTTCACGTTTCTCAAGGAAAATATTCAATTATAATATGTTCTAACAAAAAATATAAAAAAACTCAACTTAAAATCATTTGTGAGATTATAAAGGCATTTAAATCGAGTAATAGGCTTCTGAAGGCATAAATGACTATAAACGGACTTTTCTTATCAATGGATGGCTTTCGCTTCACGTTACTCGAGCCAAACAATCAATTATAATCTGTTTTACTCAAAAAATGTAAAAAAATTCAAATTAAATTCAATTATGAGATGATAAAACGATTTAAAGCGAGTAATAAGGCTTTTGCAGGCATGAGTGACTATAAATGAACTTTCTTGTCAATGGATGGTGTTGCTTCAAGTTTCTCAAGGTAAATATTCAATTATAATATGTTCTAACAAAAAATGTAAAAAAACTCAACTTAAAATCATTGGTGAGATTATAAGGGCATTTAAATCGAGTAATAGGCTTCCGAAGGCATGAATGACTATAAACGGACTTTTCTTATCAATGGATGGCTTTCGCTTCACGTTACTCGAGGCAAACAATCAATTATAATCTGTTTTACTCAAAAAATGTAAAAAAATTCAAATTAAATTCAATTATGAGATTATAAAAGATTTAAAGCGAGTAATAAGGCTTTTGTAGGCATGAGTGACTATAAATGGACTTTCTTGTCAATGGATGGTGTTGCTTCAAGTTTCTCAAGGTAAATATTCAATTATAATATGTTCTAACAAAAAATGTAAAAAAACTCAACTTAAAATCATTTGTGAGATTATAAAGGCATTTAAATCGAGTAATAGGCTTCCGAAGGCATGAATGACTATAAACGGACTGTTCTTATCAATGGATGGCTTTTCGCTTCACGTTTCCAGAGGTTAAAAATCAATTACAATCTGTTTTAATCAAAAAATTTTAAAAAATTAAAATTAAATTCAATTATGGGAATATAAAAGCATTTAAAGCGAGTGATAAGTCTTTCGTAAACATGGGTGACTATAAACGAACTTTTCTTGTCAATGGATGGCTTTCGCCTCATGTTTCCCAAGGTAAACAATCCATTTCAATCTGTTTAAATCAATAAATGTAAAAAAATCAAATTAAATTCAATTATGGGATTGTAAAAGCATTTAAAGCGAGTAATAAGGCTTTCGTAGACATTAGTGACTATAAATGAAATTTTCTTGTCAATGGATGGCTTTTCGCTTCACATTTCCCAAGGTCAAAAATCAATTACAATATATTTTAATCAAAAAATTTTAAAAATTCAACTTCAAATCATTTGTGAGATTATAAAGGCATTTAAATCGAGTAATAGGCTTCCGAAGGAATGAATGACTACAAACGGACTTTTCTTATCAATGGATGGCTTTCGCTTCATGTTACTCGATGAAAACAATCAATTATAATCTGTTTTACTCAAAAAATGTAAAATAATTCAAATTAAATTCAATTATGAGATTATAAAATGATTTAAAGCGAGTACGAAGGCTTTTGCAGGCATGAGTGACTATAAATGAACTTTCTTGTCAATGGATGGCTTTTGCTTCACATTTCCCGAGGTAAACAATCCATTTCAATATGTTTTAGGAAAAAAATCAAATTGAATTCAATTATGGGATTGTAAAAGCATTTAAAGTGAGTAATAAGGCTTTCGTAGACATGGGTGACTATAAATGAACTTTTCATGTCAATGGATGGTTTTTGCTTCACGTTTCTCAAGGTAAATATTCAATTATAATATGTTCTAACAAAAAATGTAAAAAGACTCAACTTAAAATCATTTGTGAGATTATAAAGGCATTTAAATCGAGTAATAGGCTTCCGAAGGCATGACTGACTATAAACGGACTTTTCTTATCAATGGATGGCTTTCGCTTCACGTTACTCGAGCCAAACAATCAATTATAATCTGTTTTACTCAAAAAATGTAAAAAAATTCAAATTAAATTCAATTATGAGATTATAAAAGATTTAAAACGAGTAATAAGGCTTTTGCAGGCATGAGTGACTATAAATGAACTTTCTTGTCAATAGATGGCTTTTGCTTCACATTTCCCGAGGTAAACAATCCATTTCAATATTTTTTAGTAAAAAAATGTAAAAAAATCAAATTGAATTCAATTATGGGATTGTAAAAGCATTTAAAGTGAGTAATAAGGCTTTCGTAGACATGGGTGACTATAAATGAACTTTTCTTGTCAATGGATGGTTTTTGCTTCACGTTTCTCAAGGTAAATATTCAATTATAATATGTTCTAACAAAAAATGTAAAAAAACTCAACTTAAAATCATTTGTGAGATTATAAAGGCATTTAAATCGAGTAATAGGCTTCCGAAGGCATGACTGGCTATAAACGGACTTTTCTTATCAATGGATGGCTTTCGCTTCACGTTACTCCAGCCAAACAATCAATTATAATCTGTTTTACTCAAAAAATGTAAAAAAATTCAAATTAAATTCAATTATGAGATTATAAAAGATTTAAAGCGAGTAATAAGGCTTTTGCAGGCATGAGTGACTATAAATGAACTTTCTTGTCAATGGATGGTGTTGCTTCAAGTTTCTCAAGGTAAATATTCAATTATAATATGTTCTAACAAAAAATGTAAAAAAACTCAACTTAAAATCATTGGTGAGATTATAAGGGCATTTAAATCGAGTAATAGGCTTCCGAAGGCATGAATGACTATAAACGGACTTTTCTTATCAATGGATGGCTTTCGCTTCACGTTACTCGAGGCAAACAATCAATTATAATCTGTTTTACTCAAAAAATGTAAAAAAATTCAAATTAAATTCAATTATGAGATTATAAAAGATTTAAAGCGAGTAATAAGGCTTTTGTAGGCATGAGTGACTATAAATGGACTTTCTTGTCAATGGATGGTGTTGCTTCAAGTTTCTCAAGGTAAATATTCAATTATAATATGTTCTAACAAAAAATGTAAAAAAACTCAACTTAAAATCATTTGTGAGATTATAAAGGCATTTAAATCGAGTAATAGGCTTTCGAAGGCATGACTGGCTATAAACGGACTTTTCTTATCAATGGATGGCTTTCGCTTCACGTTACTCGAGCCAAACAATCAATTATAATATGTTTTACTAAAAAAAATGTAAAAAAATTCAAATTAAATTCAATTATGAGATTATAAAACGATTTATAGCGAGTAATAAGGTTTTTGCAGGTATGAGTGACTATAAATGAACTTTCTTGTTAATGGATGGCTTTTGCTTCACGTTTCTCTAGGCAAATATTCAATTTTAATATGTTCGAACAAAAAATGTAAAAAAATTCAACTTAAAATCATTTGTGAGATTACAAAGGCATTTAAATTGAGTAATAGGCTTTCGAAGGCATGAATGACTATAAACGGACTTTTCTTATCAACTGATGGCTTTCGCTTCACGTTACTCGAGGCAAACATTCAATTATAATCTGTTTTACTAAAAAAATATAAAAAAATTCAAATTAAATTCAATTATGAGATTTTAAAATGATTTAAAGCGAGTAATAAAGCTTTTGCAAGCATGAGTGACTAGAAATAAACTTTTCTTGTCAATGGATGAATTTTGCTTCACGTTTCCTGAGATAAACAATCAATTACAATCTGTTTTAATAAAAAAAAAATCAAATTAAATTCAATTATGGGATTATAAAAGCATTTAAAGCGAGTAATAAGGCTTTCGTAGCCATGAGTGACTATAAATAAACTTTTCTGGTCAACGGATGGCTTTTGCATCACGCTTCTCAAGGCAAGTATTCAATTATATTATGTTCTAACAAAAAATGTAAAAAAATTTAACTTAAAATCATTTGTGAGATTATAAAGGCATTTAAATTGAGTAATAGGCTTCCGAAGGCATGAATGACTATAAACGGACTTTTCTTATCAATGGATGGCTTTCGCTTCATGTTACTCGAGGCAAACATTCAATTATAATCTGTTTTACTCAAAAAATATAAAAAAATTCAAATTAAATTCAATTATGAGATTCTAAAACTATCTAAAGCGAGTAATAAGGCTTTTGCAGGCATGAGTGATTATAAATGAACTTTCTTGTCAATGGATGGTGTTGCTTCACGTTTCTCAAGGTAAATATTCAATTATAATATGTTCTAACAAAAAATGTAAAAAAACTCAACTTAAAATCATTTGTGAGATTATAAAGGCATTTAAATCGAGTAATAGGCTTCCGAAGGCATGAATGACTATAAACAGACTTTTCTTATCAATGGATGGCTTTCGCTTCACGTTACTCGAGCTAAACAATCAATTATAATCAGTTTTACCCAAAAAATGTAAAACAATTCCAATTAAATTCAATTATGAGATTATAAAACGATTTAAAGCGAGTACTAAGGCTTTTGCAGCCATGAGTGACTATAAATAAACTTTCTTGTCAATGGATGGCTTTTGCTTCACGTTTCTCGAGGTAAACAATCCATTTCAATATGTTTTAGTAAAAAAATGTAAAAAAAAACAAATTGAATTCAATTATGGGATTGTAAAAGCATTTAAAGTGAGTAATAAGGCTTTCGTAGACATGGGTGACTATAAATGAACTTTTCTTATCAATGGATGGTTTTTGCTTCACGTTTCTCAAGGAAAATATTCAATTATAATATGTTCTAACAAAAAATATAAAAAAACTCAACTTAAAATCATTTGTGAGATTATAAAGGCATTTAAATCGAGTAATAGGCTTCTGAAGGCATAAATGACTATAAACGGACTTTTCTTATCAATGGATGGCTTTCGCTTCACGTTACTCGAGCCAAACAATCAATTATAATCTGTTTTACTCAAAAAATGTAAAAAAATTCAAATTAAATTCAATTATGAGATGATAAAACGATTTAAAGCGAGTAATAAGGCTTTTGCAGGCATGAGTGACTATAAATGAACTTTCTTATCAATGGATGGTGTTTCTTCACGTTTCTCAAGGCAAATATTCAATTATAATATGTTCTAACAAAAAATGTAAAAAAAGTCAACTTAAAATCATTTGCGAGACTATAAAGGCATTTAAATCGAGTAATAGGCTTCCGAAGGCATGAATGACTATAAACGGACTTTTCTTATCAATGGATGGCTTTCGCTTCATGTCACTCGAGCCAAACAATCAATTATAATCTGTTTTACTCAAAAAATGTAAAAAAACTCAAATTAAGTGCAATTATGAGATTATAAAATGATTTAAAGCGAGTAATAAGGCTTTTGCTGGCATGAGTGACTGTAAATGAACTTCTTGTCAATGGATGGTGTTGCTTCACGTTTCTCAAGGCAAATATTCAATTATAATATGTTCTAACAAAAAATGCAAAAAAACTCAACTTAAAATCAATTGTGAGGTTATAAAGGCATTTAAATCGAGTAATAGGCTTCCGAAGGCATGAATGATAACAAACGGATTTTTCTTATCAATGGATGGCTTTCGCTTCACGTTACTCGAGGCAAACAATCAATTATAATCTGTTTTACTCAAAAAATGTAAAAAAATTCAAATTGAATTCAATTATGAGATTATAAAACAATTTAAAGCGAGTAATAAGGTTGTTGTAGGCATGAGTGACTATAAATGAACTTTCTTGTCAATGGATGGTGTTGCTTCACGTTTCTCAAGGCAAATATTCAATGATAATATGTTCTAACAAAAAATGCAAAAAAAGTCAACTTAAAATCATTTGTGAGATTATAAAGGCATTTAAATCGAGTAATAGGCTTCCGAAGACATGAACGATAATAAACGGACTTTTCTTCTCAGTGGATGGCTTTCGCTTCACGTTCCTCGAGGCAAACAATCAATTACAATCTGTTTTGCTCAAAAAATGTAAAAAAATTCAAATTAAATTCAATTATGAGATTATAAAACGATTTAAAGCGAGTAATAAGGCTTTTGTAGGCATGAGTGACTATAAATGAACTTTCTTGTCAATGGATGGCTTTTGCTTCACGTTTCTTGAGGTAAATATTCAATTATAATATGTTCTAACAAAAAATGTAAAACAATTCCAGTTAAAATCATTTGTGATATTAAAAGGCATTTAAATCAAGTAATAGGCTTCCGAAGGCATGCATGACAATAAACGGACTTTTCTTATCAATGGATGGCTTTCGCGTCACGTTACTCGAGGCAATCAATCAATTATAATATGTTTTACTCAAGAAATGTAAAAAAAATTCAAATTAAATTCAATTATGAGATTTAAAACTATTTAAAGCGAGTAATAAGGCTTTTGCAGGCATGAGTGACTATAAATGAACTTTCTTATCAATGGATGGCTTTTGCTTCACATTTCTGGAGGTAAATATTCAATTATAATATGTTCTAACAAAAAATGTAAAACATTCAACTTAAAATCATTTGTGATATTATAAAGGCATTTAAATCGAGTAATAGGCTTCCGAAGGCATGAATGACAATAAACGGACTTTTCTTATCAATGGATGGCTTTCGCTTCACGTTACTCGAGGTAATCAATCAATTATATTCTGTTTTACTCAAAAAAATGTAAAAAAATTCAAATTAAATTCAATTATGAGTTTATAAAACGATTTAAAGTGAGTAATAAGGCTTTTGCAGGCATGAGTGACTATAAATGAACTTTCTTGTTAATGGATGGCTTTTGCTTCACGTTTCCGGAGGTAAATATTCAATTATAATATGTTCTAACAAAAAATGTAAAACAATTCAAGTTAAAATCATTTGTGATATTATAAAGGCATTAAAATCGAGTAATAGGCTTCCGAAGGCATGAGTGACTATAAACGGACTTTTCTTATCAATGGATGGCTTTCACTTCACGTTACTCGAGGCAAACAATCAATTATAATCTGTTTTACTTAAAAATGTAAAAAAATTCAAATTCAATTCAATTATGAGATTATAAAATGATTTAAAGCGAGTAAGAAGGCTTTTGCAGGCGTGAGTGACTATAAATGAACTTTCGTGTCAATGGATGGCTTTTGCTTCACGTTTCTCGAGGTAAATATTCAATTATAATATGTTTTAACAAAAAATGCAAAACAATTCAACTTAAAGTCATTTGTGATATTATAAAGACATTTAAATCGAGTAATAGGTTTTCGAAGGCATGAATGATTATAAACAGACTTTCTTTATCAATGGATGGCTTTCGCTTCATGTTACTTGAGGTAAACATTCAATTATAATCTGTTTTACACAAAAAATATAAAAAAATTTAAATTAAATTCAATTATGAGATTATAAAACGATTTAAAGCGAGTAATAAGGCTTTTGCAGGCATGAGTGACTATAAATGAACTTTCTTGTCAATGGATGGCGTTGCTTCACGTTTCTCAAGGCAAATATTCAATTATAATATGTTCTAACAAAAAATGCAAAAAAACTCAACTTAAAATCATTTATGAGATTATAAAGGCATTTAAATCTAGTAATAGGCTTCCGAAGGCATGAATGATAATAAACAGACTTTTCTTATCAATGGATGGCTTTCGCTTCACGTTACTCGAGCCAAACAATCAATTATATCCTGTTTTACTCATAACATGTAAAAAAATTCAAATTAAATTCAATTATAAGATTATAAAATGATTTAAAGCGAGTAATAAGGCTTTTGCAGGCATGAGTGAGTATAAATGAACTTTCTTGTCAATGGATGGCTTTTGCTTCACGTTTCTCGAGGTAAATATTCAATTATAATATGTTCTAACAAAAAAAAGTAAAACAATTCTATTTAAAGTCATTTGTGATATTATAAAGGCATTTAAATCGAGTAATAGGCTTCCGAAGGTATGAATGACTATAAACGGACTTTCTTTATGAATGGATGGCATTCACTTCGCGTTACTCGAGGTAAACATTCAATTATAATCTGTTTTACTCAAAAAATATAAAAAAATTCAAATTAAATTCAATTATAAGATTATAAAACGATTTAAAGCGAGTAATAAGGCTTTTGCAAGCATGAGTGACTAGAAATGAATTTTTCTTGTAATGGATGGCTTTTGCTTCACGTTTCTCGAGGCAAATATTCAATTTTAATATGTTCTAACAAAAAATGTAAACAAATTCAACTTAAAATCATTTGTGAGATTATAAAGGCATTTAAATCGAGTAATAGGCTTCTGAAGACATGAATGACTATAAACGGACTTTTCTTATCCATGGTTGGGTTTCGCTTAACGTGTCCCGAGGTAAACAATCAATTACAATCTGTTTTAATCAAAAAATGTAAAAAAATTAAAATTAAATTCAATTACGAGAATATACAAGCATTTAAAGCAAGTAATAAGTCTTTCGTAGACATGGGTGACTATAAATGAACTTGTCTTGACAACGGATGGCTTTCGCTTCACGTTTCTCAAGGTAAACAATCCATTTCAAATTGTTTTAATCAAAAAATGTAATAAAAATCAAATCAAATTCAATTATGGGATTGTAAAAGCATTTAAAGCAAGTAATAAGGCTTTCGTAGACATGAGTGACTATAAATGAACTTTTCTTGTCAATGGATGGTTTTTGGATCACGTTTCTCGAGGCAAATATTCAATTATAATATGTTCTAACAAAAAATGTAAAAAAATTCAACTTAAAATCATTTGTGAGATTGGAAAGGCATTTAATTCGAGTAATAGGCTTCCGAAGGCATGAATGACTATAAACGGACTTTTCTTATTAATGGATGGCTTTTGCTTCACGTTACTCGAGGGAAAAAATCAATTATAATCTGTTTTACTCAAAAAATGTAAAATAATTCAAATTAAATTTAATTATGAGATTATAAAACGATTTAAAGCGAGTAATAAGGCTTTTGCAGGCATGAGTGACTATAAATGAACTTTCTTGTCAATGGATGGCTTTTGCTTCACGTTTCTCAAGCCAAATAATCAATTATAATATGTTCTAACAAAAAATGTAAAAACTTTCAACTTAAAATCATTTGTGAGATTATAAATGCATTTAAATCGAGTAATAGGCTTCCGAAGGCATGAATGGCTATAAACGGACCTTTCTTATCAGTGGATGGCTTTTCGCTTCATGTTTCCCAAGGTTAACAATTAATTACAATCTGTTTTAATCAAAAAATTTAAAAAATTCAAATTAAATTCAATTATAGGATTATAAAAGCATTTAAAGCAAGTGATAAGGCTTCCGTAGACATGAGTGACTATAAATGAACTTTTCTTGTCAATGGATAGTTTTTGCTTCATGTTTCTCAAGGTAAATATTCAATTATAATATGTTCTAACAAAAAATGTAAAAAAACTAAACTTAAAATCATTTGTGAGATTGTAAAGGCATTTAAATCGAGTAATAGGCTTCCGAAGGCATGAATGACTATAACGGACTTTTCTTATAAATGGATGGCTTTTGCTTCACGTTACTCAAGGCAAACAATCAATTATAATCTATTTTACTCAAAAAATGTAAAAAAATTCAAATTAAATTCAATTATGAGATTATAAAATGATTTATAGCGAGTAATAAGGTTTTTGCAGGTATGAGTGACTATAAATGAACTTTCTTGTCAATGGATGGCTTTTGCTTCACGTTTCTCTGGGCAAATATTCAATTTTAATATGTTCGAACAAAAAATGTAAAAAAATTCAACTTAAAATCATTTGTGAGATTACAAAGGCATTTAAATCCAATAATAGGCTTTTGAAGGCATGAATGACTATAAATAGACTTTTCTTATCAATTGATGGCTTTCGCTTCACGTTACTCAAGGCAAACATTCAATTATAATCTGTTTTACTAAAAAAATATAAAAAATTCAACTTAAATTCAATTATGAGATTCTAAAACGATCTAAAGCGAGTAATAAGGCTTTTGCAAGCATGAGTGACTAGAAATGAACTTTTCTTGTAATGGATGGGTTTTGCTTCACGTTTCTGCAGGCAAATATTCAATTTTAATATGTTCTAACAAAAAATGTAAAGAAATTCAACTTAAAATCATTTATGAGATTATAAAGGCATTTAAATCAAGTAATAGGCTTTCGAAGGCATGAATGACTATAAACAGACTTTTCTTATCAATGGATGTGTTTCGCTTCACGTTTCTCGAGGTAAACGATCAATTACAATCTATTTTAATCAAAAAATGTAAAAAAATTAAAATGAAATTCAATTATGGGATTATAAAAGCATTTAAAGCGAGTAATAAAGCTTTCTAGACATGAGTGACTAAAAATAAACTTTTCTTGTCAATGGATGAATTTTGCTTCACGTTTCCTGAGGTAAACAATCAATTACAATCTGTTTTAATAAAAAAATGTAAAAAAATCAAATTAAATTCAATTATGAGATTATAAAAGCATTTAAAGCGAGTAATAAGGCTTTCGTAGCCATGAGTGACTATAAATGAACTTTTCTGGTCAATGGATGGCTTTTGCTTCACGTTTCTCAAGGCAAGTATTCAATTATATTATGTTCTCACAAAAACTGTAAAAAAATTCAACTCAAAATCATTTGTGAGATTATAAAGGCATTTAAATTGAGCAATAGGCTTCCAAAGGCATGAATGACTATAAACGGACTTTTCTTATCAATGGATGGCTTTCGCTTCACGTTACTCGGGGCAAACATTCAATTATAATCTGTTTTACTCAAAAAATATAAAAAATTTCAAATTAAATTCAATTATGAGATTCTAAAACTATCTAAAGCGAGTAATAAGGCTTTTGCAGGCATGAGTGACTATAAATGAACTTTTCTTGTAATGGATGGCTTTTGCTTCACATTTCTCTAGGCAAATATTCAATTTTAATATGTTCTAACAAAAAATGTAAAAAAATTCAACTTAAAATCATTTGTGAGATTATAAAGGCATTTAAATTCAGTAATAGGCTTTCGAAGGCATGAATGACTATAAACGGACTTTTCTTATCAATGGATGGCTTTCGCTTCACTTTACTCAAGGCAAACAATCAATTATAATCTGTTTTACTCAAAAAATGTAAAAAAATTTAAATTAAATTCAATTATGAGATTATAAAACGATTTAAAGCTAGTAATAAGGCTTTTGCAAGCATGAGTGACTATAAATGAACTTTCTTGTCCATGGATGGCTTTTGCTTCACGTTTCTTGAGGTAAATATTCAATTATAATATGTTCTAACAAAAAATGTAAAACAATTCAAGTTAAAATCATTTGTGATATTATAAAGGCATTTAAATCGAGTAATAGGCTTTCGAAAGCATGAATGACTATAAACGGACTTTTCTTATCAATGGATGACTTTTCGCTTCACGTTTCCGAAGGTTTAAAATCAATTACAATTTGTTTTAATCAAAAAATTTTAAAAAATTCAAATTAAATTCAATTATGAGAATATAAAAGCATTTAAAGCGAGTGACAAGTCTTTCATAAACATGGGTGACTATAAACGAACTTTTCTTGTCAATGCATGGCTTTCGCCTCACGTTTTCCAAGGTAAACAATCCATTTCAATCTGTTTTAATCAATAAATTTTAAAAAAATCAAATTAAATTCAATTATGGGATTGTAAAAGCATTTAAAGCGAGTAATAAGACTTTCGTAGATATTAGTGACTATAAATGAAATTTTCTTGTCAATGGATGGCTTTTCGCTTCACGTTTCCTAAGGTCAAAAATCAATTACAATCTGTTTTAATAAAAAAAAATTAAAAATTCAACTTAAAATTATTTGAGATTATAAAGGCATTTAAATCGAGTAATAGGCTTCCGAAGGAATGAATGACTACAAACGGACTTTTCTTATCAATGGATGGCTTTCGCTTCATGTTACTCGAGGAAAACAATCAATTATAATCTGTTTTACTCAAAAAACATAAAATAATTCAAATTAAATTCAATTATGAGATTATAAAACGATTTAAAGCGAGTACTATGGCTTTTGCAGGCATGAGTGACTATAAATGAACTTTCTTGTCAATGGATGGCTTTTGCTTCACGTTTCCCGAGGTAAACAATCCATTTCAATATGTTTTAGTAAAAAAATGTAAAAAAATCAAATTGAATTCAATTATGGGATTGTAAAAGCATTTAAAGTGTGTAATAAGGCTTTCGTAGACATGGGTGACTATAAATGAATTTTTCTTGTCAATGGATGGTTTTTGCTTCACGTTTCTCAAGGCAAATATTCAATTATAATATGTTCTAACATAAAATTTAAAAAAACTCAACTTAAAATCATTTGTGAGATTATAAAGGCATTTAAATCGAGTAATAGGCTTCCGAAGACATGAACGATAATAAACGGACTTTTCTTATCAATGGATGGCTTTCGGTTCACGTTCCTCGAGGCAAACAATCAATTACAATCTGTTTTGCTCAAAAAATGTAAAAAAATTCAAATTAAATTCAATTATGAGATTATAAAACGATTTAAAGCGAGTAATAAGGCTTTTGTAGGCATGAGTGACTATAAATGAACTTTCTTGTCAATGGATGGCTTTTGCTTCACGTTTCTTGAGGTAAATATTCAATTATAATATGTTCTAACAAAAAATGTAAAACAATTCAAGTTAAAATCATTTGTGATATTAAAAGGCATTTAAATCGAGTAATAGGCTTCCGAAGGCATGAATGACAATAAACGGACTTTTCTTATCAATGGATGGCTTTCGCGTCACGTTACTCGAGGCAATCAATCAATTATAATATGTTTTACTCAAAAAATGTAAAAAAAATTCAAATTAAATTCAATTATGAGATTTAAAACTATTTAAAGCGAGTAATAAGGCTTTTGCAGGCATGAGTGACTATAAATGAACTTTCTTATCAATGGATGGCTTTTGCTTCACATTTCTGGAGGTAAATATTCAATTATAATATGTTCTAACAAAAAATGTAAAACATTCAACTTAAAATCATTTGTGATATTATAAAGGCATTTAAATCGAGTAATAGGCTTCCGAAGGCATGAATGACAATAAACGGACTTTTCTTATCAATGGATGGCTTTCGCTTCACGTTACTCGAGGTAATCAATCAATTATATTCTGTTTTACTCAAAAAATTGTAAAAAAATTCAAATTAAATTCAATTATGAGTTTATAAAACGATTTAAAGTGAGTAATAAGGCTTTTGAAGGCATGAGTGACTATAAATGAACTTTCTTGTTAATGGATGGCTTTTGCTTCACGTTTCTGGAGGTAAATATTCAATTATAATATGTTCTAACAAAAAATGTAAAACAATTCAAGTTAAAATCATTTGTGATATTATAAAGGCATTAAAATCGAGTAATAGGCTTCCGAAGGCATGAGTGACTATAAACGGACTTTTCTTATCAATGGATGGCTTTCGCTTCACGTTACTCGAGGCAAACAATCAATTATAATCTGTTTTACTTAAAAATGTAAAAAAATTCAAATTCAATTCAATTATGAGATTATAAAATGATTTAAAGCGAGTAAGAAGGCTTTTGCAGGCGTGAGTGACTATAAATGAACTTTCGTGTCAATGGATGGCTTTTGCTTCACGTTTCTCGAGGTAAATATTCAATTATAATATGTTCTAACAAAAAATGTAAAACAATTCAACTTAAAGTCATTTGTGATATTATAAAGACATTTAAATCGAGTAATAGGTTTTCGAAGGCATGAATGATTATAAACAGACTTTCTTTATCAATGGATGGCTTTCGCTTCATGTTACTTGAGGTAAACATTCAATTATAATCTGTTTTACACAAAAAATATAAAAAAATTTAAATTAAATTCAATTATGAGATTATAAAACGATTTAAAGCGAGTAATAAGGCTTTTGCAGGCATGAGTGACTATAAATGAACTTTTTTGTCAATGGATGGCGTTGCTTCACGTTTCTCAAGGCAAATATTCAATTATAATATGTTCTAACAAAAAATGCAAAAAAACTCAACTTAAAATCATTTGTGAGATTATAAAGGCATTTAAATCTAGTAATAGGCTTCCGAAGGCATGAATGATAATAAACAGACTTTTCTTATCAATGGATGGCTTTCGCTTCACGTTACTCGAGCCAAACAATCAATTATATTCTGTTTTACTCATAACATGTAAAAAAATTCAAATTAAATTCAATTATAAGATTATAAAATGATTTAAAGCGAGTAATAAGGCTTTTGCAGGCATGAGTGAGTATAAATGAACTTTCTTGTCAATGGATGGCTTTTGCTTCACGTTTCTCGAGGTAAATATTCAATTATAATATGTTCTAACAAAAAAAAGTAAAACAATTCTACTTAAAGTCATTTGTGATATTATAAAGGCATTTAAATCGAGTAATAGGCTTCCGAAGGTATGAATGACTATAAACGGACTTTCTTTATGAATGGATGGCATTCACTTCACGTTACTCGAGGTAAACATTCAATTATAATCTGTTTTACTCAAAAAATATAAAAAAATTTAAATTAAATTCAATTATAAGATTATAAAACGATTTAAAGCGAGTAATAAGGCTTTTGCAAGCATGAGTGACTAGAAATGAATTTTTCTTGTAATGGATGGCTTTTGCTTCACGTTTCTCGAGGCAAATATTCAATTTTAATATGTTCTAACAAAAAATGTAAAGAAATTCAACTTAAAATCATTTGTGAGATTATAAAGGCATTTAAATCTAGTAATAGGCTTCCGAAGGCATGAATGACTATAAACGGACTTTTCTTATCCATGGTTGGGTTTCGCTTCACGTGTCCCGAGGTAAACAATCAATTACAATCTGTTTTAATCAAAAAATGTAAAAAAATTAAAATTAAATTCAATTACGAGAATATACAAGCATTTAAAGCAAGTAATAAGTCTTTCGTAGACATGGGTGACTATAAATGAACTTGTCTTGTCAACGGATGGCTTTCGCTTCACGTTTCCCGAGGTAAACAATCCATTTCAAATTGTTTTAATCAAAAAATGTAATAAAAATCAAATCAAATTCAATTATGGGATTGTAAAAGCATTTAAAGCAAGTAATAAGGCTTTCGTAGACATGAGTGACTATAAATGAACTTTTCTTGTCAATGGATGGTTTTTGGATCACGTTTCTCGAGGCAAATATTCAATTATAATATGTTCTAACAAAAAATGTAAAAAAATTCAACTTAAAATCATTTGTGAGATTGGAAAGGCATTTAATTCGAGTAATAGGCTTCCGAAGGCATGAATGACTATAAACGGACTTTTCTTATTAATGGATGGCTTTTGCTTCACGTTACTCGAGGGAAAAAATCAATTATAATCTGTTTTACTCAAAAAATGTAAAATAATTCAAATTAAATTTAATTATGAGATTATAAAACGATTTAAAGCGAGTAATAAGGCTTTTGCAGGCATGAGTGACTATAAATGAACTTTCTTGTCAATGGATGGCTTTTGCTTCACGTTTCTCAAGCCAAATAATCAATTATAATATGTTCTAACAAAAAATGTAAAAACTTTCAACTTAAAATCATTTGTGAGATTATAAATGCATTTAAATCGAGTAATAGGCTTCCGAAGGAATGAATGACTATAAACGGACCTTTCTTATCAGTGGATGGCTTTTCGCTTCATGTTTCCCAAGGTTAACAATTAATTACAATCTGTTTTAATCAAAAAATTTAAAAAATTCAAATTAAATTCAATTATAGGATTATAAAAGCATTTAAAGCAAGTGATAAGGCTTCCGTAGACATGAGTGACTATAAATGAACTTTTCTTGTCAATGGATAGTTTTTGCTTCATGTTTCTCAAGGTAAATATTCAATTATAATATGTTCTAACAAAAAATGTAAAAAAACTAAACTTAAAATCATTTGTGAGATTGTAAAGGCATTTAAATCGAGTAATAGGCTTCCGAAGGCATGAATGACTATAACGGACTTTTCTTATACATGGATGGCTTTTGCTTCACGTTACTCAAGGCAAACAATCAATTATAATCTATTTTACTCAAAAAATGTAAAAAAATTCAAATTAAATTCAATTATGAGATTATAAAATGATTTATAGCGAGTAATAAGGTTTTTGCAGGTATGAGTGACTATAAATGAACTTTCTTGTCAATGGATGGCTTTTGCTTCACGTTTCTCTGAGCAAATATTCAATTTTAATATGTTCGAACAAAAAATGTAAAAAAATTCAACTTAAAATCATTTGTGAGATTACAAAGGCATTTAAATCCAGTAATAGGCTTTCGAAGGCATGAATGACTATAAACAGACTTTTCTTATCAATTGATGGCTTTCGCTTCACGTTACTCGAGGCAAACATTCAATTATAATCTGTTTTACTAAAAAAATATAAAAAATTCAACTTAAATTCAATTATGAGATTCTAAAACGATCTAAAGCGAGTAATAAGGCTTTTGCAAGCATGAGTGACTAGAAATGAACTTTTCTTGTAATGGATGGGTTTTGCTTCACGTTTCTGCAGGCAAATATTCAATTTTAATATGTTCTAACAAAAAATGTAAAGAAATTCAACTTAAAATCATTTATGAGATTATAAAGGCATTTAAATCAAGTAATAGGCTTTCGAAGGCATGAATGACTATAAACAGACTTTTCTTATCAATGGATGTGTTTCGCTTCACGTTTCTCGAGGTAAACGATCAATTACAATCTATTTTAATCAAAAAATGTAAAAAAATTAAAATGAAATTCAATTATGAGATTATAAAAGCATTTAAAGCGAGTAATAAAGCTTTCTAGACATGAGTGACTAAAAATAAACTTTTCTTGTCAATGGATGAATTTTGCTTCACGTTTCCCGAGGTAAACAATCAATTACAATCTGTTTTAATAAAAAAATATAAAAAAATCAAATTAAATTCAATTATGGGATTATAAAAGCATTTAAAGCGAGTAATAAGGCTTTCGTAGCCATGAGTGACTATAAATGAACTTTTCTGGTCAATGGATGGCTTTTGCTTCACGTTTCTCAAGGCAAGTATTCAATTATATTATGTTCTCACCAAAACTGTAAAAAAATTCAACTCAAAATCATTTGTGAGATTATAAAGGCATTTAAATTGAGCAATAGGCTTCCAAAGGCATGAATGACTATACACGGACTTTTCTTATCAATGGATGGCTTTCGCTTCACGTTACTTGAGGCAAACATTCAATTATAATCTGTTTTACTCAAAAAATATAAAAAATTTCAAATTAAATTCAATTATGAGATTCTAAAACTATCTAAAGCGAGTAATAAGGCTTTTGCAGGCATGAGTGACTATAAATGAACTTTTCTTGTAATGGATGGCTTTTGGTTCACATTTCTGTAGGCAAATATTCAATTTTAATATGTTCTAACAAAAAATGTAAAAAAATTCAACTTAAAATCATTTGTGAGATTATAAAGGCATTTAAATCCAGTAATAGGCTTTCGAAGGCATGAATGACTATAAACGGACTTTTCTTATCAATGGATGGCTTTCGCTTCACTTTACTCAAGGCAAACAATCAATTATAATCTGTTTTACTCAAAAAATGTAAAAAAATTTAAATTAAATTCAATTATGAGATTATAAAACGATTTAAAGCTAGTAATAAGGCTTTTGCAAGCATGAGTGACTATAAATGAACTTTCTTGTCCATGGATGGCTTTTGCTTCACGTTTCTTTAGGTAAATATTCAATTATAATATGTTCTAACAAAAAATGTAAAACAATTCAAGTTAAAATCATTTGTGATATTATAAAGGCATTTAAATCGAGTAATAGGCTTCCGAAAGCATGAATGACTATAAACGGACTTTTCTTATCAATGGATGACTTTTCGCTTCACGTTTCCGGAGGTTTAAAATCAATTACAATTTGTTTTAATCAAAAAATTTTAAAAAATTCAAATTAAATTCAATTATGGGAATATAAAAGCATTTAAAGCGAGTGACAAGTCTTTCATAAACATGGGTGACTATAAACGAACTTTTCTTGTCAATGGATGGCTTTCGCCTCACGTTTTCCAGGGTAAACAATCCATTTCAATCTGTTTTGATCAATAAATTTTAAAAAAATCAAACTAAATTCAATTATGGGATTGTAAAAGCATTTAAAGCGAGTAATAAGGCTTTCGTAGACATTAGTGACTATAAATGAAATTTTCTTGTCAATGGATGGCTTTTCGCTTCACATTTCCTAAGGTCAAAAATCAATTACAATATGTTTTAATCAAAAAAATTTAAAAATTCAACTTAAAATCATTTGAGATTACAAAGGCATTTAAATCGAGTAATAGGCTTCCGAAGGAATGAATGACTACAAACGGACTTTTCTTATCAATGGATGGCTTTTGCTTCATGTTACTCGAGGAAAACAATCAATTATAATCTGTTTTACTCAAAAAACATAAAATAATTCAAATTAAATTCAATTATGAGATTATAAAACGATTTAAAGCGAGTACTAAGGCTTTTGCAGGCATGAGTGACTATAAATGAACTTTCTTGTCAATGGATGGCTTTTGCTTCACGTTTCCCGAGGTAAACAATCCATTTCAATATGTTTTAGTAAAAAAATGTAAAAAAATCAAATTGAATTCAATTATGGGATTGTAAAAGCATTTAAAGTGTGTAATAAGGCTTTCGTAGACATGGGTGACTAAAAATGAATTTTTCTTGTCAATGGATGTTTTTTGCTTCACGTTTCTCAAGGCAAATATTCAATTATAATATGTTCTAACATAAAATTTAAAAAAACTCAACTTAAAATCATTTGTGAGATTATAAAGGCATTTAAATCGAGTAATAGGCTTCCGAAGGCATGAATGACTATAAACGGACTTTTCTTATCAATGGATGGCTTTCGCTTCACGTTAGTCGAGCCAAACAATCAATTATAATCTGTTTTACTCAAAAAATGTAAAAAAATTCAAATTAAAGTCAATTATGAGAATATAAAACGATTTAAAGCGAGTAATAAGGCTTTTGCAAGCATGAGTGACTATAAATGAACTTTCTTGTCAATGGATGGTGTTGCTTCACGTTTCTCAAGGCAAATGTTCAATTATAATATGTTCTAACAAAAAATGTAAAAAAACTCAACTTAAAATCAGTTGTGAGATTATAAAGGCATTTAAATCGAGTAATAGGCTTCCGAAGGCATGAATGATAATAAACGGACTTTTCTTATCAATGGATGGCTTTCGCTTCACGTTACTCGAGGCAAACAATCAATTATAATCTGTTTTACTCAAAAAATGTAAAAAAATTCAAATTGAATTCAATTATGAGATTACAAAACGATTTAAAGCGAGTAATAAGGCTGTTGTAGGCATGAGTGACTATAAATGAACTTTCTTGTCAATGGATGGTGTTGCTTCACGTTTGCCAAGGCAAATATTCAATGATAATATGTTCTAACAAAAAATGCAAAAAAACTCAACTTAAAATCATTTGTGAGATTGTAAAGGCATTTAAATCGAGTAATAGGCTTCTGAAGGCTTGAATGATAATAAACGGACTTTTCATATCAATGGATGACTTTCGCTTCACGTTACTCGAGGCAAACAATCAATTATAATCTGTTTTACTTAAAAAATGTAAAAAAAAATCAAATTAAATTCAATTATGAGATTATAAAACGATTTAAAGCGAGTAATAAGGCTTTTGCAGGCATGAGTGACTATAAATGAACTTTCTTGTCAATGGATGGCCTTTGCTTCACGTTTCTCGAGGTAAATATTCAATTATAATATGTTCTAACAAAAAATGTAAAACATTCAACTTAAAATCATTTGTGATATTATAAAGGCATTTAAATCGAGTAATAGGCTTCCGAAGCCATGAGTGACTATAAACGGATTTTTCTTATCAATGGATGGATTTCGCTTCAAGTTACTCGAGGCAAACAGTCAATTATAATCTGTTTTACTCAAAAAATATAAAAAAACTCAAATTAATTTTAATTATGAGATTATAAAACGATCTAAAGCGAGTAATAAGGCTTTTAAAGGCATGAGTGACTAGAAATGAACTTTTCTTGTAATGGATGGCTTTTGCTTCACATTTCTCGAGGTAAATATTCAATTTTAATATGTTCTAACAAAAAATGTAAATAAATTCAACTTAAAATCATTTGTGAGATTATAAAGGAATTTAAATCGAGTAATGGGCTTCCAAAGGCATGAATGACTATAAACGGACTTTTCTTATCAATGGTTGGGTTTCGCTTCATGTGTCCCGAGCTAAACAATCAATTACAATCTGTTTTAATTAAAAAATGTAAAAAAATTAAAATTAAATTCAATTATGGGAATATACAAGCATTTAAAGCGAGTAATAAGCCTTTCGTAGACATGAGTGACTATAAATGAACATTTCTTGTCAATGGATGGTTTTTGGATCACGTTTCTCGAGGTAAATATTCAATTATAATATGTTCTAACAAAAAATGTAAACAAATTCAACTTAAAATCATTTGTGAGATTGGAAAGGCATTTAATTCGAGTAATAGGCTTCCGAAGGCATGAATGACTATAAACAGACTTTTCTTATTAATGGAGTGCTTTCGCTTCACGTTACTCGAGGAAAAAAATCAATTATAATATGTTTTACTCAAAAAATGTAAAATAATTCAAATTAAATTTAATTATGAGATTATAAAACGATTTAAAGCGAGTAATAAGGCTTTTGCAGGTATGAGTGACTATAAACGGACTTTTCTTATCAGTGGATGGCTTTTCGCTTCATGTTTCCCAAGGTCAACAATTAATTACAATCTGTTTTAATCAAAAAATTTAAAAAATTCAAATTAAATTCAATTATAGGATTATAAAAGCATTTAAAGCGTGTGATAAGGATTCCGTAGACATGAGTGACTGTAAATGAACTTTTCTTGTAAGTGGATGGTTTTTGCTTCACGTTTCTCAAGGTAAATATTCAATTATAATGTGTTCTAACAAAAAATGTAAAAAACTCAACTTAAAATGATTTGTGAGATTGTAAAGGCATTTAAATCGAGTAATAGGCTTCCGAAGGCATGAATGACTATAAACGGACTTTTCTTATGAATGGATGGCTTTTGCTTCACGTTACTCGAGGCAAACAATCAATTATAATCCGTTTTATTCAAAAAATGTAAAAAAATTCAAATTAAATTCAATTATGAGATTATAAAATGATTTAAAGCGAGTAATAAGGCTTTTGCAGGCATGAGTGACTATAAATGAACTTTCTTGTCAATGGATGGTGTTGCTTCACGTTTCCAAAGGCAAATATTCAATTATAATATGTTCTAACAAAAAATGCAGAAACACTCAACTTAAAATTAGTTGTGAGATTATAAAGGCATTTAAATCGAGTAATAGGCTTCCGAAGGCATGAATGATAATAAACGTACTTTTCATATCAATGGATGGCTTTCGCTTCACGTTACTCGAGGCAAACAATCAATTATAATCTGTTTTACTTAAAAAATGTAAAAAAAATCAAATTAAATTCAATTATGAGATTATAAAACGATTTAAAGCGAGTAATAAGGCTTTTGCTGGCATGAGTGACTATAAATGAACTTTCTTGTCAATGGATGGCCTTTGCTTCACGTTTCTCGAGGTAAATATTCAATTATAATATGTTCTAACAAAAAATGTAAAACATTCAACTTAAAATCATTTGTGATATTATAAAGGCATGTAAATCGAGTAATAGGCTTCCGAAGGCATGATTGACTATAAACGGATTTTTCTTATCAATGGATGGATTTCACTTCAAGTTACTCGAGGCAAACAATCAATTATAATCTGTTTTACTCAAAAAATATAAAAAAACTCAAATTAATTTCAATTATGAGATTATAAAACGATCTAAAGCGAGTAATAAGGCTTTTAAAGGCATGAGTGACTAGAAATGAACTTTTCTTGTAATGGATGGCTTTTGCTTCACATTTCTCGAGGTAAATATTCAATTTTAATATGTTCTAACAAAAAATGTAAATAAATTCAACTTAAAATCATTTGCGAGATTATAAAGGCATTTAAATCGAGTAATGGGCTTCCAAAGGCATGAATGACTATAAACGGACTTTTCTTATCAATGGTTGGGTTTCGCTTCATGTGTCCCGAGCTAAACAATCAATTACAATATGTTTTAATCAAAAAATGTAAAAAAATTAAAATTAAATTCAATTATGGGAATATACAAACATTTAAAGCGAGTAATAAGCCTTTCGTAGACATGGGTGATTATAAATGAACTTTTCTTGTCAATGGATGGCTTTCGCTTCACGTTTCTCGAGGTAAACAATCCATTTCAATCTGTTTTAATTAAAAAATGTAAAAAAAATCAAATTACATTCAATTATGGGATTGTAAAAGCATTTAAAGCAAGTAATAAGGCTTTCGTAGACATGAGTGACTATAAATGAACTTTTCTTGTCAATGGATGGTTTTTGGATCACGTTTCTCGAGGTAAATAGTCAATTATAATATGTTCTAACAAAAAATGTAAAAAAACTCAACTTAAAATCATTTGTGAGATTATAAAGGCATTTAAATAGAGTAATAGGCTTCCGAAGGCATGAGTGACTATAAACGGACTTTTCTTATCAATGGATGGCTTTCGCTTCACGTTACTCGAGCCAAACAATCAATTATAATCTGTTTTACTCAAAAAATGTAAAAAAATTCAAATTGAATTCAATTATGAGATTACAAAACGATTTAAAGCGAGTAATAAGGCTGTTGTAGGCATGAGTGACTATAAATGAACTTTCTTGTCAATGGATGGTGTTGCTTCACGTTTGCCAAGGCAAATATTCACTGATAATATGTTCTAACAAAAAATGCAAAAAAACTCAACTTAAAATCATTTGTGAGATTATAAAGGCATTTAAATCGAGTAATAGGCTTCTGAAGGCTTGAATGATAACAAACGGACTTTTCATATCAATGGATGGCTTTCGCTTCA
The DNA here is from genome assembly GCF_053813885.1 of Theobroma cacao. Classification (NCBI taxonomy): domain Eukaryota; kingdom Viridiplantae; phylum Streptophyta; class Magnoliopsida; order Malvales; family Malvaceae; genus Theobroma; species Theobroma cacao. The sequence continues at coordinate 25,139,380 of NC_142641.1, forward strand.
CGTTACTCGAGGCAAACAATCAATTATAATCTGTTTTACTCAAAAAATGTAAAAAAAATCAAATTAAATTCAATTATGAGATTATAAAACGATTTAAAGCGAGTAATAAGGCTTTTGCAGGCATGAGTGACTATAAATGAACTTTCTTGTCAATGGATGGCCTTTGCTTCACGTTTCTCGAGGTAAATATTCAATTATAATATGTTCTAACAAAAAATGTAAAACATTCAACTTAAAATCATTTGTGATATTATAAAGGCATTTAAATCGAGTAATAGGCTTCCGAAGGCATGAGTGACTATAAACGGATTTTTCTTATGAGTGGATGGATTTCGCTTCAAGTTACTCGAGTCAAACAATCAATTATAATCTGTTTTACTCAAAAAATATAAAAAAACTCAAATTAATTTCAATTATGAGATTATAAAACGATCTAAAGCGAGTAATAAGGCTTTTAAAGGCATGAGTGACTAGAAATGAACTTTTCTTGTAATGGATGGCTTTTGCTTCACATTTCTCGAGGTAAATATTCAATTTTAATATGTTCTAACAAAAAATGTAAATAAATTCAACTTAAAATCATTTGTGAGATTATAAAGGCATTTAAATCGAGTAATGGGCTTCCAAAGGCATGAATGACTATAAACGGACTTTTCTTATCAATGGTTGGGTTTCGCTTCATGTGTCCCGAGCTAAACAATCAATTACAATCTGTTTTAATCAAAAAATGTAAAAAAATTAAAATTAAATTCAATTATGGGAATATACAAGCATTTAAAGCGAGTAATAAGCCTTTCGTAGACATGAGTGACTATAAATGAACTTTTCTTGTCAATGGATGGTTTTTGGATCACGTTTCTCGAGGTAAATATTCAATTATAATATGTTCTAACAAAAAATGTAAAAAAATTTAACTTAAAATCATTTGTGAGATTGGAAAGGCATTTAATTCGAGTAATAGGCTTCCGAAGGCATGAATGACTATAAACAGACTTTTCTTATTAATGGATGGCTTTCGCTTCACGTTACTCGAGGAAAAAAATCAATTATAATCTGTTTTACTCAAAAAATGTAAAATAATTCAAATTAAATTTAATTATGAGATTATAAAACGATTTAAAGCGAGTAATAAGGCTTTTGCAGGCATGAGTGACTATAAACGGACTTTTCTTATCAGTGGATGGCTTTTCGCTTCATGTTTCCCAAGGTCAACAATTAATTACAATCTGTTTTAATCAAAAAATTTAAAAAATTCAAATTAAATTCAATTATAGGATTATAAAAGCATTTAAAGCGTGTGATAAGGATTCCGTAGACATGAGTGACTGTAAATGAACTTTTCTTGTAAATGGATGGTTTTTGCTTCACGTTTCTCAAGGTAAATATTCAATTATAATGTGTTCTAACAAAAAATGTAAAAAACTCAACTTAAAATGATTTGTGAGATTGTAAAGGCATTTAAATCGAGTAATAGGCTTCCGAAGGCATGAATGACTATAAACGGACTTTTCTTATAAATGGATGGCTTTTGCTTCACGTTACTCGAGGCCAACAATCAATTATAATCCGTTTTACTCAAAAAATGTAAAAAAATTCAAATTAAATTCAATTATGAGATTATAAAATGATTTAAAGCGAGTAATAAGGCTTTTGCAGGCATGAGTGACTATAAATGAACTTTCTTGTCAATGGATGGTGTTGCTTCACGTTTCCAAAGGCAAATATTCAATTATAATATGTTCTAACAAAAAATGCAGAAACACTCAACTTAAAATTAGTTGTGAGATTATAAAGGCATTTAAATCGAGTAATAGGCTTCCGAAGGCATGAATGATAATAAACGTACTTTTCTTATCAATGGATGGCTTTCGCTTCATGTTACTCGAGGCAAACAATCAATTATAATCTGTTTTACTTAAAAAATGTAAAAAAATTCAAATTAAATTCAATGATGAGATTATAAAACGATTTAAAGCGAGTAATAAGGCTGTTGCAGGCATGAGTGACTATAAATGAACTTTCTTGTCAATGGATGGCCTTTGCTTCACGTTTCTCGAGGTAAATATTCAATTATAATATGTTCTAACAAAAAATGTAAAACATTCAACTTAAAATCATTTGTGATATTATAAAGGCATTTAAATCGAGTAATAGGCTTCCGAAGGCATGAATGACAATAAACGGACTTTTCTTATCAATGGATGGCTTTCGCTTCACGTTACTCGAGGCAATCAATCAATTATAAACTGTTTTACTCAAAAAAATGTAAAAAAATTCAAATTCAATTCAATTATGAGTTTATAAAACGATTTAAAGCGAGTAATAAGGCTTTTGCAGGCATGAGTGACTATAAATGAACTTTCTTGTTAATGGATGGCCTTTGCTTCACGTTTCTGGAGGTAAATATTCAATTATAATATGTTCTAACAAAAAATGTAAAACAATTCAAGTTAAAATCATTTGTGATATTATAAAGGCATTAAAATCTAGTAATAGGCTTCCGAAGGTATGAATGACTATAAACGAACTTTTCTTATCAATGGATGGCTTTTCGCTTCACATTTCCCGAGGTTAAAAATCAATTACAATCTGTTTTAATCAACAAATTTTAAAAAATTAAAATTAAATTCAATTATGGGAATATAAAAGCATTTAAAGCGAGTGATAAGTCTTTCGTAGACATGGGTGACTATAAATGAACTTTTCTTGTCAATGGATGGCTTTCGCCTCACGTTTCCCGAGGTAAACAATCCATTTCAATCTATTTTAATCAATAAATGTAAAAAAAATCAAATTAAATTAAATTATGGGATTGTAAAAGCATTTAAAGCGAGTAATACGGCTTTCATAGACATAAGTGACTATAAATGAACTTTTCGTGTCAATGGATGGCTTTTTGCTTCACGTTTCCCAAGGCCAAAATTCAATTACAATCTGTTTTAATCAAAAAATTTTAAAAATTCAAATTAAATTCAATTATGGGAATGTAAAAGCATTCAAAGCGAGTGATAAGTCTTTTGTAGACATGGGTGACTATAAATGAACTTTATTTGTCAATGGATGGCTTTTGCTTCACGTTTCCCAAGGTAAACAATCCATTTTAATCTGTTTTAACTAAAAAATGTAAAAAAATCAAATTAAATTCAATTATGGGATTGTAAAAGCATTTAAAGCGAGTAATACGGCTTTCGTAGACATGAGTGACTATAAATAACTTTTCTTATCAATGGATGGCTTTTGCTTCACGTTTCTCGAGGTAAATATTCAATTGTAATATGTTTTAACAATAACTGTGAAAAAACTCAACTTCGAATCATTTGTGAGATTATGAAGGCATTTAAATCGAATAATAGGCTTCCGAAGGCATGAATGACTATAAACGGACTTTTCTTATCAATGGATGGCTTTCGCTTCACGTTACTCAAGGCAAACAATTAATTATAATCTGTTTTACTCAAAGAATGTAAAAAAATTCAAATTAAATTCAATTGTGGGATTATAAAAGTATTTAAACCGAGTAATAAGGCTTTCGTAGGCATGAGTGACTATAAATAAGCTTTTCTTGTCAATGGATGGCTTTCGCTTCACGTTTCTCGAGGTAAACAATCAATTACAATATGTTTTAATCAAAAAATGTAAAATAAATGAAATTAAATTCAATTATGGGATTATAAAAGCATTTAAAACGAGTAATAACGCTTTCGTGGCCATGAGTGACTATAAATGAAATTTTCTGGTCAATGGATGGTTTTTGCTTCACGTTTCTCAAGGCAAATATTCAATTATAATATGTTCTAACAAAAAATGTAAAAAAACTCAACTTAAAATCATTTGTGAGATTATAAAGGCATTTAAATCGAGTAATAGGCTTCCGAAGGTATGAATGACAATAAACGTACTTTTCTTATCAATGGATAGCTTTCGCTTCACGTTACTCGAGGCAAACAATCAATTATAATCTGTTTTACTCAAAAAATGTAAAACAATTCAAATTAAATTCAATTTTGAGATTATAAAATGATTTAAAGCGAGTAATAAGGCTTTTGCAGGCATGAGTGACTATAAATGAACTTTCTTGTCAATGGATGGTGTTGCTTCACGTTTCCAAAGGCAAATATTCAATTATAATATGTTCTAACAAAAAATGCAAAAAAACTCAACTTAAAATCAGTTGTGAGATTATAAAGGCATTTAAATCGAGTAATAGGCTTTCGAAGGCATGAATGATAATAAACGGACTTTTCTTATCAGTGGATGGCTTTCGCTTCACGTTACTCGAGGCAAACAATCAATTATAATCTGTTTTACTCAAAAAATGAAAAAAAATTCAAATTAAATTCAATGATGAGATTATAAAACGATTTAAAGCGAGTAATAAGGCTGTTGCAGGCATGAGTGACTATAAATGAACTTTCTTGTCAATGGATGGCCTTTGTTTCACGTTTCTTGAGGTAAATATTCAATTATAATATGTTCTAACAAAAAATGTAAAACATTCAACTTAAAATCATTTGTGATATTAAAAAGGTGTTTAAATTGAGTAATAGGCTTCCGAAGGCATGAATGACAATAAACGGACTTTTCTTATCAATGGATGGCTTTCGCTTCAAGTTACTCGAGGCAATCAATCAATTATAATATGTTTTACTCAAAAAATGTAAAAAAAATTCAAATTAAATTCAATTATGAGATTTAAAACGATTTAAAGCGAGTAATAAGGCTTTTGTAGGCATGAGTGACTATAAATGAACTTTCTTGCCAATGGATGGCTTTTGCTTCACGTTTCTCGAGGTAAATAGTCAATTATAATATGTTCTAATAAAAAATGTAAAACATTCAACTTAAAATCATTTGTGATATTATAAAGGCATTTAAATCGAGTAATAGGCTTTCGAAGGCATGAATGACAATAAACGGACTTTTCTTATCAATGGATGGCTTTCGCTTCACGTTACTCGAGGCAATCAATCAATTATAATCTGTTTTACTCAAAAAAATGTAAGAAAATTCAAATTCAATTCAATTATGATTTTATAAAACGATTTAAAGCGAGTAATAAGGCTTTTGCAGGCATGAGTGACTATAAATGAACTTTCTTGTTAATGGATGGCTTTTGCTTCACGTTTCTGGAGGTAAATATTCAATTATAATATGTTCTAACAAAAAATGTAAAACAATTCAAGTTAAAATCATTTGTGATATTATAAAGGCATCAAAATCTAGTAATAGGCTTCCGAAGGTATGAATGACTATAAACGAACTTTTCTTATCAATGGATGGCTTTTCGCTTCACATTTCCCGAGGTTAAAAATCAATTACAATCTGTTTTAATCAAAAAATTTTAAAAAATTAAAATTAAATTCAATTATGGGAATATAAAAGCATTTAAAGCGAGTGATAAGTCTTTCGTAGACATGGGTGACTATAAATGAACTTTTCTTGTCAATGGATAGCTTTCGCCTCACGTTTCCTGAGGTAAACAATCCATTTCAATCTATTTTAATCAATAAATGTAAAAAAAATCAAATTAAATTAAATTATGGGATTGTAAAAGCATTTAAAGCGAGTAATACGGCTTTCATAGACATGAGTGACTATAAATGAACTTTTCTTGTCAATGGATGGCTTTTTGCTTCACGTTTCCCAAGGTCAAAAATCAATTACAATCTGTTTTAATCAAAAAATTTAAAAAATTCAAATTAAATTCAATTATGGGAATGTAAAAGCATTCAAAGCGAGTGATAAGTCTTTTGTAGACATGGGTGACTATAAATGAACTTTATTTGTCAATGGATGGCTTTTGCTTCACGTTTCCCAAGGTAAACAATCCATTTTAATCTGTTTTAATCAAAAAATGTAAAAAAATCAAATTGAATTCAATTATGGGATTGTAAAAGCATTTAAAGCGAGTAATACAGCTTTCGTAGACATGAGTGACTATAAATAACTTTTCTTGTCAATGGATGGCTTTTGCTTCACGTTTCTCGAGGTAAATATTCAATTGTAATATGTTTTAACAATAATTGTGAAAAAACTTAACTTAGAATCATTTGTGAGATTATGAAGGCATTTAAATCGAATAATAGGCTTCCGAAGGCATGAATGACTATAAACGGACTTTTCTTATCAATGGATGGCTTTCGCTTCACGTTACTCAAGGCAAACAATTAATTATAATCTGTTTTACTCAAAGAATGTAAAAAAATTCAAATTAAATTCAATTGTGGGATTATAAAAGTATTTAAACCGAGTAATAAGGCTTTCGTAGGCATGAGTGACTATAAATAAGCTTTTCTTGTCAATGGATGGCTTTCGCTTCACGTTTCTCGAGGTAAACAATCAATTACAATATGTTTTAATCAAAAAATGTAAAATAAATGAAATTAAATTCAATTATGGGATTATAAAAGCATTTAAAACGAGTAATAACGCTTTCGTAGCCATGAGTGACTATAAATGAAATTTTCTGGTCAATGGATGGTTTTTGCTTCACGTTTCTCAAGGCAAATATTCAATTATAATATGTTCTAACAAAAAATGTAAAAAAACTCAACTTAAAATCATTTGTGAGATTATAAAGGCATTTAAATCGAGTAATAGGCTTCCGAAGTTATGAATGACAATAAACGTACTTTTCTTATCAATGGATAGCTTTCGTTTCACGTTACTCGGGGCAAACAATCAATTATAATCTGTTTTACTCAAAAAATGTAAAACAATTCAAATTAAATTCAATTTTGAGATTATAAAATGATTTAAAGCGAGTAATAAGGCTTTTGCAGGCATGAGTGACTATAAATGAACTTTCTTGTCATTGGATGGCTTTTGCTTCACGTTTCTCGAGGTAAATATTCAATTATAATATGTTCTAACAAAAATGTAAAACATTCAACTTAAAATCATTTGTGATATTATAAAGGCATTTAAATCGAGTAATAGGCTTCCGAAGGCATGAATGACAATAAACGGACTTTTCTTAGAAATGGATGGCTTTCGCTTCACGTTACTTGAGGCAATTAATCAATTATAATCTGTTTTACTCAAAAAATGTAAAATAATTCAAATTCAATTCAATTATGAGATTATAAAACAATTTAAAGCGAGTATTAAGGCTTTTGCAGGCATGAGTGACTATAAATAAACTTTCTTGTCAATGGCTGGCTTTTCCTTCACGTTTATCAAGGCAAATAGTCAATTATAATATGTTCTAACAAAAAATGTAAAAACATTCAATTTAAAATCATTTGTGAGATTATAAAGGCATTTAAATCGAGTAATAGGCTTTCGAAGGCATGAATGACTATAAACGGACTTTTCTTATCAATGGATGGCTTCCGCTTCACGTTACTCGAGGTAAACATTCAATTATAATCTGTTGTACTCAAAAAATATAAAAAAAATTCAAATTAAATTCAATTATGAGATTATAAAACGATCAAAAGCGAGTAATAAGGCTTTTGCAGGCATGAGTGACTAGAAATGAACTTTTCTTGTAATGGATGGCTTTTGCTTCACGTTTCTGGAAGCAAATATTCAATTTTAATATGTTCTAACAAAAAATATAAACCAATTCAACTTAAAATCATTTGTGAGATTATAAAGCCATTTAAATTGAGTAATAAGCTTTCGAAGGCATGAATGACTATAAACGGACTTTTCTTATCAATGGATGGGTTTCGTTTCACGTGTCCCGAGGGAAACAATCAATTACAATATGTTTTGATCAAAAAATATAAAAATTAAAATTAAATTCAATTATGGGAATATAAAAGCATTTAAAGCGAGTAATAAGTCTTTCGTAGACATGGGTGACTATAAATGAACCTTTCTTGTCAATGGATGGCTTTCACTTCATGTTTCCCGAGGTAAACAATCCATTTCAGTATGTTTTAATCAAAAAATGTAAAAAAAATCAAATTCAATTCGATTATGGGATTGTAAGAGCATCTAAAGTGAGTAATAAGGCTTTCGTAGACATGAGTGACTATAAATGAACTTTTCTTGTCAATGGATGATTTTTGCTTCACGTTTCTCGAGGCAAATATTCAATTATAATATGTTCTAACAAAAAATGTAAAAAGATTCAACTTAAAATCATTTTTGAGATTGGAAAGGCATTTAAATCGAGTAATAGGCTTCCGAAGGCATGAATGACTATAAACGGACTTTTCGTATCAATGGATGGTTTTTGCTTCACGTTACTCGAGGCAAACAATGAATTATAATCTGTTTTACTCAAAAAATGTAAAAAAAATACAAATTCAATTCAATTATGAGATTACAAAAGGATTTAAAGCGAGTAATAAGGCTTTTGTAGGCATGAGTGACTATAAATGAACTTTCTTGTCAATGGATGGCTTTTGCTTCACGTTTCTCGAGGTAAACAATCCATTTCAATCTGTTTTAATCAAAAAATATAAAAAAAAATCAAATTAAATTCAATTATGGGATTGTAAAAGCATTTAAAGTGAGTAATATGGCTTTCGTAACATGAGTGACTATAAATGAACTTTTCTTGTCAATGGATGACTTTTGCTTCACGTTTCTGGAGGCAAATATTCAATTGTAATATGTTCTAATAATAATTGTAGAAAAACTCAACTTAAAATCATTTGTGAGATTATAAAAGGCATTTAAATCTAATAATAGGCTTCCGAAGGCATGAATGATTATAAACGGACTTTTCTTATCAATGGATGGCTTTGGCTTCACTTTACTGAAGGCAAACAATCAATTATAATCTGTTTTACTCAAAGAATGTAAAAAAATTCAAATTAAATTCAATTATGGGATTATAAAAGTATTTAAAGCGAGTAATAAGGCTTTCGTAGACATGACTGACTATAAATAACCTTTTCTTGTCAATGGATGGCTTTCGCTTCACGTTTCTCGAGGTAAACAATCAATTACAATATGTTTTAATCAAAAAATGTAATAGAAATGAAATTAAATTCAATTATGGGATTATAAAATCATTTAAAACAAGAAATAATGCTTTCGTAGCCATGAGTGACTATAAATGAAATTTTCTGGTCAATGGGTGGCTTTTGCTTCATGTATCTCGAGGCAAGTATTCAATTATAATAAGTTCTGACAAAAAATGTAAAAAAATTCAACTTAAAATCATTTGTGAAATTATAAAGGCATTTAAATCGAGTAATAGGCTTCCGAAGGCATGAATGACTATAAATGAACTTTTCTTTTCAATGGATGGCTTTCTCTTCACGATTCCCGAGGCAAATAATTAATTATAATCTATTTTAATCATGATGTAGAAAAATACAAATTAAATTCAATTATGAGATTATAAAACCATTTAAAGCTAGTAATAAGGCTTTCGTAGGCATGAGTGACTATAAATGAACTTTTCCTGTCAATGGATGGCTTTTGCTTCACGTTTCTCAGGGCAAACGTTCAATTATAATCTGATTTAACAACAAATGTAAAAATAATTCAACTTAAAATCATTTGTGAGATTATAAAGGCATTTAAATCGAGTAATAGGCTTCCTAAGGAATGAATGACTACAAACGGACTTTTCTTATCAATGGATGGCTTTCGCTTCATGTTACTTGAGGCAAACAATCAACTATAATTTGTTTTACTCAAAAAATGTAAAATAATTCAAATTCAATTCAATTATGAGATTATAAATCGATTTAAAGTGAGTATTAAGGCTTTTGCAGGTATGAGTGACTATAAATGAACTTTCTTGTCAATGGCTGGCTTTTGCTTCACGTTTATCAAGGCAAATAGTCAATTATAATATGTTCTAACAAAAAATGTAAAAACATTCAACTTAAAATCATTTGTGAGATTATAAAGGCATTTAAATCGAGTAATAGGCTTCCGAATGCATGAATGACTATAAAAGGACTTTTCTTATCAATGAATGGCTTTTGGCTTCATGTTTCCCAAGGTCAACAATAAATTACAATCTGTTTTAATCAAAAAATTTAAAAAAATTCAAATAAATTCAGTTATAGGATTATAAAAGCATTTAAAGCGAGTGATAAGGCTTCCGTAGACATGAGTGACTCTAAATGAACTTTTCTTGTCAATGGATGGTTTTTGCTTCACATTTCTCAAGGTAAATATTCAATTATAATATGTTCTAACAAAAAATGTAAAAAAACTCAACTTAAAATCATTTGTGAGATTATAAAGGTATTTAAATCGAGCAATAGGCTTCTGAAGCCATGAATGACTATAAACGGACTTTTCTTATCAATGGATGGCTTTCGTTTGACGTTACTTGAGGCAAACAATCAATTATAATCTGTTTTACTCAAAAAATGTAAAATAATTCAAATTACATTCAATTATGAGATTATAAAACGATTTAAAGCGAGTAATAAGGCATTTGCAGACATGAGTGACTATAAATGAACTTTCTTGTCAATGGACGGCTTTTGCTTCACATTTCTCGAGGCAAATAATCAATTATAATATGTTCTAACAAAAAATGTAAAAACATTCAACTTAAAATCATTTGTGAGATTATAAAGGCATTTAAATCGAGTAATAGGCTTCCGAAGGCATGAATGACTATAAACGGACTTTTCTTATGAATGGATGGCTTTCACTTCACGTTACTCGAGGTAAACATTCAATTATAATCTGTTGTACTCAAAAAATATAAAAAAAATTCAAATTAAATTCAATTATGAGATTATAAAACGATCAAAAACGAGTAATAAGGCTTTTGCAGGCATGAGTGACTAGAAATGAACTTTTCTTGTAATGGGTGGCTTTTGCTTCACATTTCTGGAAGCAAATATTCAATTTTAATATGTTCTAACAAAAAATGTAAACAAATTCAACTTAAAATCATTTGTGAGATTATAATGCCATTTAAATTGAGTAATAGGCTTCCGAAGGCATGAATGACTATAAACGGACTCTTCTTATCAATGGATGGGTTTCGCTTCATGTGTCCCGAGGTAAACAGTCAATTACAATATGTTTTAATCAAAAAATGTAAAAAATTAAAATTAAATTCAATTATGGGAATATAAAAGCATTTAAAGCGAGTAATAAGTCTTTTGTAGACATGGGTGACTATAAATGAACTTTTGTTGTTAATGGATGGCTTTCGCTTCATGTTTTCTGAGGTAAACAATCCATTTCAATATGTTTTAATCAAAAAATGTAAAAAAAATAAAATTCAATTCAATTATGGGATTGTAAAAGCATCTAGAGTGAGTAATAAGACTTTCATAGACATGAGTGACTATAAATGAACTTTTTTTGTCAATGGATGGTTTTTGCTTCACGTTTGTCGAGGCAAATATTCAATTATAATATGTTCTAACAAAATATGTAAAAAAATTCAACTTAAAATCATTTTTGAGATTGGAAAGGCATTTAAATCGAGTAATAGGCTTCCGAAGGCATGAATGACTATAAATGGACTTTTCGTATCAATGGATGGCTTTTGCTTCACGTTACTCGAGGCAAACAATCAATTATAATCTATTTTACTCAAAAAATGTAAAAAAAATACAAATTAAATTCAATTATGAGATTATAAAAGGATTTAAAGAGAGTAATAAGGCTTTTGCAGGCATGAGTGACTATAAATGAACTTTCTTGTCAATGGATGGCTTTCGCTTCATGTTTCTCAAGGAAAATAATCAATTATAATATGTTTTAACAAAAAATATAAAAACATTTAACTTAAAATCATTTGTGAGATTATTAAGGCATTGAAATCGAGTAATAGGCTTCCGAAGGCATGAATGACTATAAATGGACTTTACTTATCAATGGATGGCTTTCGCTTCATGTTACTCGAGGCAAACAATCAATTATAATCTGTTTTACTCAAAAAATATAAAAAAATTCAAATTAAATTCAATTATGAGATTATAAAACGATTTAAAGTGAGTAATAAGGCTTTTGCAGGTACGAGTGACTATAAATGAACTTTCTTGTCAATGGATGGCTTTTGCTTCACTTTTCTCGAGGTAAATATTAATTATAATATGGTCTAACAAAAAATGTAAAACAATTCAACTTAAAATCATTTGTGATATTATAAAGGTATTTAAATCGAGTAATAGGCTTCCGAAGGCATGAATGACTATAAATGGACTTTTCTTATCGATGGATGGCTTTCGCTTCACGTTACTCGAGGAAAACATTCAATTATAATCTGTTTTACTAAAAAATATAAAAAAATTCAAATTAAATTCAATTATGAGATTATAAAACGATCTAAAGCGAGTAATAAGGCTTTGCAGGCATGAGTGACTAGAAATGAACTTTTCTTGTAATGCATGGCTTTTGCTTGACGTTTCTCGAGGTAAATATTCAGTTTTAATATGTTCTAACAAAAAGTGTAAACAAATTCAACTTAAAATCATTTGTGAGATTATAAAGGCATTTAAATCGAGTAATAGGCTTTCGAAAACATGAATGATTATAAACAGACTTTTCTTATCAATGGATGGGTTTCGCTTCATGTTTCCCGAGGTAAACAATCCATTTCAATATGTTTTAATCAAAAAATGTAAAAAAAATCAAATTTAATTCAATTATGGGATTGTAAAAGCATTTAAAGCGAGTAATAAGGCTTTCGTAGACATGAGTGACTATAAATGAACTTTTCTTGTCAATTGATGGTTTTTGCTTCACATTTCTTGAGGTAAATATTCAATTATAATATGTTCTAACAAAAAATGTAAAAAAATTGAACTTAAAATCATTTGTGAGATTGAAAAGGCATTTAAATCGAGTAATAGGCTTCCGAAGGCATGAATGACTATAAACGGACTTTTCTTTTCAATGGATGGCTCTCTCTTCACGATTCCCGAGGTAAACAATTAATTATAATCTGTTTTAATCAAAAAATATAAAAAAAATAAAAATTCAATTCAATTATGAGATTACAAAACCATTTAAAGCGAGTAATAAGGCTTTCGTAGGTATGAGTGACTATAAATGAACTTTTCTTGTCAATGGATGGTTTTTGCTTCACATTTCTCGAGGCAAATATTCAATTATAATATCTTCTAACAAAAAATGTAAAAAAATTCAACTTAAAATCATTTGTGGGATTGAAAAGTCATTTAAATCGAGTAATAGGCTTTCGAAGGAATGAATGACTACAAACGAACTTTTCTTATCAATGGATGGCTTTCGCTTCATGTTACTCGAGGCAAACAATCAATTATAATCTCTTTTACTCAAAAAATGTAAAATAATTCAAATTAAATTCAATTATGAGATTATAAAACGATTTAAAGCGAGTACTAAGGATTTTGCAGGCATGAGTGACTATAAATGAACTTTCTTGTCAATGGATGGCTTTCGCTTCACGCTTCTCAAGGCAAATAATCAATTATAATATGTTCTGACAAAAAATGTAAAAACATTCAACTTAAAATCATTTGCGAGATTATAAAGGCATTTAAATCAAGTAATAGGCTTCCGAAGGTATGAATGACTATAAACAGACTTGTCTTATCAATGGATGGCTTTTCGCTACATGTTTCCCAAGGTCAAGAATCAATTACAATCTGTTTTAATCAAAAAATTTTAAAAAAATTCAAATTAAATTCAATTATAGGATTATAAAAGCATTTAAAGCGAGTGATAAGGCTTCCGTAGACATGAGTGGCTATAAATGAACTTTTCTTGCCAATAGATGGTTTTTGCTTCACGTTTCTCAAGGAAAATATTCAATTATAATATGTTCTAACAAAAAATGTAAACAAACTCAATTTAAAATCATTTGTGAGATTATAAAGGCATTTAAATCGAGTAATAGGCTTTTGAAGGCATGAATGACTATAAACGGACTTTTCTTATGAATGGATGGCTTTCGTTTCACATTACTCGAGCCAAACAATCAATTATAATCTGTTTTACTCAAAAAATGTAAAAAAATTCAAATAAAATTCAATTATGAGATTATAAAATGATTTAAAGTGAGTAATAAGGCTTTTGCAGGCATGAGTGACTATAAATGAACTTTCTTCTCAATGGATGGCTTTTGCTTCATGTGTCTCGAGGTAAATATTCAATTATAATATTTTCTAACAAAAAATGTAAAAAAACTCAACTTAAAATCATTTGTGAGATTGTAAAGGCATTTAAATCGAGTAATAGGCTTTCGAAAGCATGAATGACTATAAACAGACTTTTCTTATCAGTGGATGGCTTTCGTTTCACGTTACTCGGGGCAAACAATCAATTATAATCTTTTTTACTCAAAAAATATAAAAAAATTCAAATTAAATTCAATTAGGAGATTATAAAAAGATTTAAAGCGAGTAATAAGGCTTTTGCAGGCATGAGTGACTATAAATGAACTTTCTTATCAATGGATGGCTTTTGCTTCACGTTTCTCAAGATAAATATTCAATTATAATATGTTCGAAGAAATAATGTAAAACAGTTCAACTTAAAATCATTTGTGATACTATAAAGGCATTTAAATCGAGTAATAGGCTTCCGAAGGCATGAATGACTATAAACGGACTTTTCTTATTAATGGATGGCTTTCGTTTCACGTTACTTGAGGCAAACAATCAATTATAATCTGTTTTACTCAAAAAATGTAAAATAATTCAAATTAAATTCAATTATGAGATTATAAAAAGATTTAAAGCGAGTAATAAGGCTTTTGCAGGCATAAGTGACTATAAATGAACTTTCTTATCAATGGATGGCTTTTGCTTCACGTTTCTCAAGAAAATATTCAATTATAATATGTTCTAAGAAAAAATGTAAAACAATTCAACTTAAAATCATTTATGATATTATAAATGCATTTAAATCGAGTAATAGGCTTCTGAAGCCATGAATGACTATAAACGGACTTTTCTTATCAATGGATGGCTTTCGTTTCACGTAACTTGAGGCAAACAATCAATTATAATCTGTTTTACTCAAAAAATATAAAATAATTCAAATTAAATTCAATTATGAGATTATAAAACGATTTAAAGCAAGTAATAAGGCTTTTGCATGCATGAGTGACTATGAATGAACTTTCTTGTCAATGAACGGCTTTTGATTCACGTTTCTCAAGGAAAATAATCAATTATAATATGTTCTAACAAAAAATGTAAAAACATTCAACTTAAAATCATTTGTGAGATTATAAAGGCATTGAAATCGAGTAATAGGCTTCCGAAGGCAGGAATGACTATAAACGGACTTTTCTTATCAATGGATAGCTTTCACTTCGCGTTACTCGAGGCAAACATTCAATTATAATCTGTTGTACTAAAAAAATATAAAAAAAATTCAAATTAAATTCAATTATGAGATTATAAAACAATCAAAAGCGAGTAATAAGGCTTTTGCAGGCATGAGTGACTAAAAATGAACTTTTCTTGTAATGGATGACTTGTGCTTCACGTTTCTCGAGGCAAATATTCAATTTTAATATGTTTTAACAAAAAATGTAAACAAATTCAACTTAAAATCATTTGTGAGATTATAAAGCCATTTAAATTGAGTAATAGGCTTCTGAAGGCATGAATGACTATAAACGGATTTTTCTTATCAATGGATGGGTTTCGCTTCACGTGTCCCAAGGTAAACAATCAATTACAATATGTTTTAATCAAAAAATGTAAAAAATTAAAATTAAATTCAATTATGGGAATATAAAAGCATTTAGAGCGAGTAATAAGTCTTTCGTAGATATGGGTGACTATAAATAAACTTTTCTTGTCAATGGATGGCTTTCGCTTCACGTTTCTCGAGGTAAACAATCCATTTCAATATGTTTTAATCAAAAAATGTAAATAAAATGAAATTCAATTCAATTATGGGATTGCAAAAGCATTTAAAGCGAGTAATAAGGCTTTTGTAGACATGAGTGACTATAAATGAACTTTTCTTATCAATGGATGGTTTTTGCTTCACGTTTCTCGAGGTAAATATTCAATTATAATATGTTCTAACAAAAATTGTAAAAAAATTCAACTTAAAATCATTTGTGAGATTGGAAAGGCATTTAAATCGAGTAATAGGCTTCCGAAGGAATGAATGACTACAAACGGACTTTTCTTATCAATAGATGGCTTTCGCTTCATGTTGCTCGAGGCAAACAATCAATTATAATATGTTTTACTCAAAAAATATAAAATAATTCAAATTAAATTCAATTATGGGATTATAAAACGATTTAAAGTGAGTAATAAGGCTTTTGCTGGCATGGGTGACTATAAATGAACTTTCTTGTCAATGGATGGTTTTGCTTCACGTTTCTCAAGGCAAACAACAATTATAATATGTTCTAACAAAAAATGTAAAAACATTCAACTTAAAATCATTTGTGAGATTATAATGGCATTTAAATTGAGTAATAGACTTTCGAAGGCATGAATGACGATAAATGGACTTTTCTTATCAGTGGATGGCTTTTCGCTTCATGTTTCCCAAGGTCAACAATCAATTACAATATGTTTTAATCAAAAAATTTAAAAAAATTTAAAATAAATTCAATTACCGAATTATAAAAGCATTTAAAGCGAGTGATAAAGCTTCCGTAGACATTAGTGACTATAAATGAACTTTTCTTGTCAATGGATGGTTTTTGCTTCACGTTTGTCAAGGCAAATATTACATTATAATATGTTCTAACAAAAAATGTAAAAAAACTAAACTTAAAATCATTTGTGAGATTATAAAGGCATTTAAATCGAGTAATAGGCTTCTGAAGGCATGAATGACTATAAACGGACTTTTCTTATCAATGGATGGCTTTCCTTCACGTTACTCGAGGCAAACAATCAATTATAATATGTTTTACACAAAAAATATAAAAAAATTCAAATTAAATTCAATTATGAGATTATAAAACGATTTAAAGCGAGTAATAAGGTTGTTGCAGGCATGAGTGACTATAAATGAACTTTCTTGTCAATGGATGGCTTTTGCTTCACGTTTCTCGAGGTAAATATTCAATTATAATATGTTCTAACAAAAAAGGTAAAAAAACTCAACTCAAAATCATTTGTGAGATTGTAAAGGCATTTAAATCGAGTAATAGGCTTCCGATGGCATGAATGACTATAAACAGACTTTTCTTATCAGTGGATGACTTTTCGCTTCATGTTTCCCATACTCAACAATCAATTACAATCTGTTTTAATCAAAAAATTTTAAAAAATTCAAATTAAATTCAATTATAGGATTATAAAAGCATTTAAAGCGAGTGACAAGGCTTACGAAGACATGAGTGACTATAAACGAACTTTTCTTGTCAATGGATGGTTTTTGCTTCACGTTTCTCAAGGTAAATATTCAATTATAATATGTTCGAACAAAAAATGTAAAAAAACTCAACATAAAATCATTTGTGAGATTGTAAAGGCATTTAAATCGAGTAATAGGCTCTTGAAGGCATGAATGACTATAAACGGACTTTTCTTATCAATGGATGGCCTTCACTTCACGTTACTCGAGGCAAACATTCAATTATAATCTGTTTTACTCAAAAAAAATAAAAAAATTCAAATTAAATTCAATTATGAGATTATAAAACGATCTAAAGCGAGTAATAAGGCTTTTGCAGGCATAAGTGACTAGAAATGAAATTTTCTTGTAATGGATGGCTTTTGCTTCACGTTTCTCGAGACAAATTTTCAATTTTAATATGTTCTAACAAAAAATGCAAACAAATTCAACTTAAAATCATTTGTGAGATTATAAAGGCATTTAAATTGAGTAATAGGCTTCCGAAGGCATGAATGACTATAAACGGACTTTCCTTATCAATGGATGGGTTTCGCTTCATGTGTCCCAAGGTAAACAATCAATTACAATATGTTTCAATCAAAAAATGTAAAAAAATTAAAATTAAATTCAATTATGGGAATATAAAAGCATTTAAAGCAAGTAATAAGTCTTTCGTAGATATGGGTGACTGTAAATGAACTTTTCTTGTCAATGGATGGCTTTCGCTTCACATTTCCCGAGGTAAACAACCCATTTCAATATGTTTTAATCATAAAATGTAAAAAAAATCAAATTCAATTCAATTATGGGATTGTAAAAGCATTTAAAGCGAGTAATAAGGCCTTCGTAGACATGAGTGACTATAAATGAACTTTTCTTGTCAATGGATGGTTTTTGCTTCACGTTTCTCGAGGCAAATATTCAATTATAATATGTTCTAACAAAAAATGTAAAAAAATTCAACTTAAAATCATTTGTGAGATTGGAAAGGCATTTAAATCGAGTAATAGGCTTCCGAAGGAATGAATGACTACAAACGGACTTTTTTTATCAATGGATGGCTTTCGCTTCATGTTACTCGAGGCAAACAATCAATTATAATATGTTTTACTCAAAAAATGTAAAATAATTCAAATTAAATTCAATTATGAGTTATAAAACGATTTAAAACGAGTAATAAGGCTTTTGCAGGCATGAGTGACTATAAATGAACTTTCTTGTCAATGGATGGTTTTGCTTCAAGCTTCTCAAGGCAAATAATTAATTATAACATGTTCTAACAAAAAATGTAAAAACATTCAACTTAAAATCATTTGTGAGATTATAAAGGCATTTAAATCGAGTAATAGGCTTCCGAAGGCATGAATGACTATAAACGGACTTTTCTTATCAATGGATGGCTTTCGCTTCATGTTACTCGAGGCAAACATTCAATTATAGTCTGTTTTACTCAAAAAAGATAAAAAAAATTCAAATTAAATTCAATTATGAGATTATAAAACGATCAAAAGCAAGTAATAAGGCTTTTGCAGGCATGAGTGACTAGAAATGAACTTTTCTTGTAATGGATAGCTTTTGCTTCACATTTCTCGAGGCAAATATTTAATTTTAATATGTTCTAATAAAAAATGTAAACAAATTCAACTTAAAATCATTTGTGAGATTATAAAGGCATTTAAATTGAGTAATAGGCTTCCGAAGGCATGAATGACTATAAACGGACTTTTCTTATCAATGGATGGGTTTCGCTTCACGTGTCCCAAGGTAAACAATCAATTACAATATGTTTTAATCAAAAAATGTAAAAAAATTAAAGTTAAATTCAATTATGGGAATATAAAAGCATTTAATGCGAGTAATAAGTCTTTTGAAGACATGTGTGACTATAAATGAACTTTTCTTATCAATGGATGGCTTTCGCTTCACGTTTCTCGAGGTAAACAATCCATTTCAATTTGTTTTAATAAAAAAATATAAAAAAATTCAAATTAAATTCAATTATGGGATTGTAAAAGCATTTAAAGCGAGTAATAAGGCTTTCGTAGACATGAGTGACTATAAATGAACTTTTCTTATCAATGGATGGCTTTCCTTCACGTTACTCGAGGCAAACAATCAATTATAATATGTTTTACACAAAAAATATAAAAAAATTCAAATTAAATTCAATTATGAGATTATAAAACGATTTAAAGCGAGTAATAAGGCTGTTGCAGGCATGAGTGACTATAAATGAACTTTCTTGTCAATGGATGGCTTTTGCTTCACGTTTCTCGAGGTAAATATTCAATTATAATATGTTCTAACAAAAAAGGTAAAAAAACTCAACTCAAAATCATTTGTGAGATTGTAAAGGCATTTAAATCGAGTAATAGGCTTCCGATGGCATGAATGACTATAAACAGACTTTTCTTATCAGTGGATGACTTTTCGCTTCATGTTTCCCATACTCAACAATCAATTACAATCTGTTTTAATCAAAAAATTTTAAAAAATTCAAATTAAATTCAATTATAGGATTATAAAAGCATTTAAAGCGAGTGACAAGGCTTACGAAGACATGAGTGACTATAAACGAACTTTTCTTGTCAATGGATGGTTTTTGCTTCACGTTTCTCAAGGTAAATATTCAATTATAATATGTTCGAACAAAAAATGTAAAAAAACTCAACTTAAAATCATTTGTGAGATTGTAAAGGCATTTAAATCGAGTAATAGGCTCTTGAAGGCATGAATGACTATAAACGGACTTTTCTTATCAATGGATGGCCTTCACTTCACGTTACTCGAGGCAAACATTCAATTATAATCTGTTTTACTCAAAAAAAATAAAAAAATTCAAATTAAATTCAATTATGAGATTATAAAACGATCTAAAGCGAGTAATAAGGCTTTTGCAGGCATAAGTGACTAGAAATGAAATTTTCTTGTAATGGATGGCTTTTGCTTCACGTTTCTCGAGACAAATTTTCAATTTTAATATGTTCTAACAAAAAATGCAAACAAATTCAACTTAAAATCATTTGTGAGATTATAAAGGCATTTAAATTGAGTAATAGGCTTCCGAAGGCATGAATGACTATAAACGGACTTTCCTTATCAATGGATGGGTTTCGCTTCATGTGTCCCAAGGTAAACAATCAATTACAATATGTTTCAATCAAAAAATGTAAAAAAATTAAAATTAAATTCAATTATGGGAATATAAAAGCATTTAAAGCAAGTAATAAGTCTTTCGTAGATATGGGTGACTGTAAATGAACTTTTCTTGTCAATGGATGGCTTTCGCTTCACATTTCCCGAGGTAAACAACCCATTTCAATATGTTTTAATCATAAAATGTAAAAAAAATCAAATTCAATTCAATTATGGGATTGTAAAAGCATTTAAAGCGAGTAATAAGGCCTTCGTAGACATGAGTGACTATAAATGAACTTTTCTTGTCAATGGATGGTTTTTGCTTCACGTTTCTCGAGGCAAATATTCAATTATAATATGTTCTAACAAAAAATGTAAAAAAATTCAACTTAAAATCATTTGTGAGATTGGAAAGGCATTTAAATCGAGTAATAGGCTTCCGAAGGAATGAATGACTACAAACGGACTTTTTTTATCAATGGATGGCTTTCGCTTCATGTTACTCGAGGCAAACAATCAATTATAATATGTTTTACTCAAAAAATGTAAAATAATTCAAATTAAATTCAATTATGAGTTATAAAACGATTTAAAACGAGTAATAAGGCTTTTGCAGGCATGAGTGACTATAAATGAACTTTCTTGTCAATGGATGGTTTTGCTTCAAGCTTCTCAAGGCAAATAATTAATTATAACATGTTCTAACAAAAAATGTAAAAACATTCAACTTAAAATCATTTGTGAGATTATAAAGGCATTTAAATCGAGTAATAGGCTTCCGAAGGCATGAATGACTATAAACGGACTTTTCTTATCAATGGATGGCTTTCGCTTCATGTTACTCGAGGCAAACATTCAATTATAGTCTGTTTTACTCAAAAAAGATAAAAAAAATTCAAATTAAATTCAATTATGAGATTATAAAACGATCAAAAGCAAGTAATAAGGCTTTTGCAGGCATGAGTGACTAGAAATGAACTTTTCTTGTAATGGATAGCTTTTGCTTCACATTTCTCGAGGCAAATATTTAATTTTAATATGTTCTAATAAAAAATGTAAACAAATTCAACTTAAAATCATTTGTGAGATTATAAAGGCATTTAAATTGAGTAATAGGCTTCCGAAGGCATGAATGACTATAAACGGACTTTTCTTATCAATGGATGGGTTTCGCTTCATGTGTCCCAAGGTAAACAATCAATTACAATATGTTTTAATCAAAAAATGTAAAAAAATTAAAGTTAAATTCAATTATGGGAATATAAAAGCATTTAATGCGAGTAATAAGTCTTTTGAAGACATGTGTGACTATAAATGAACTTTTCTTATCAATGGATGGCTTTCGCTTCACGTTTCTCGAGGTAAACAATCCATTTCAATTTGTTTTAATAAAAAAATATAAAAAAATTCAAATTAAATTCAATTATGGGATTGTAAAAGCATTTAAAGCGAGTAATAAGGCTTTCGTAGACATGAGTGACTATAAATGAACTTTTCTTATCAATGGATGGCTTTCCTTCACGTTACTCGAGGCAAACAATCAATTATAATATGTTTTACACAAAAAATATAAAAAAATTCAAATTAAATTCAATTATGAGATTATAAAACGATTTAAAGCGAGTAATAAGGCTGTTGCAGGCATGAGTGACTATAAATGAACTTTCTTGTAAATGGATGGCTTTTGCTTCACGTTTCTCGAGGTAAATATTCAATTATAATATGTTCTAACAAAAAAGGTAAAAAAACTCAACTCAAAATCATTTGTGAGATTGTAAAGGCATTTAAATCGAGTAATAGGCTTCCGATGGCATGAATGACTATAAACAGACTTTTCTTATCAGTGGATGACTTTTCGCTTCATGTTTCCCATACTCAACAATCAATTACAATCTGTTTTAATCAAAAAATTTTAAAAAATTCAAATTAAATTCAATTATAGGATTATAAAAGCATTTAAAGCGAGTGACAAGGCTTACGAAGACATGAGTGACTATAAACGAACTTTTCTTGTCAATGGATGGTTTTTGCTTCACGTTTCTCAAGGTAAATATTCAATTATAATATGTTCGAACAAAAAATGTAAAAAAACTCAACTTAAAATCATTTGTGAGATTGTAAAGGCATTTAAATCGAGTAATAGGCTCTTGAAGGCATGAATGACTATAAACGGACTTTTCTTATCAATGGATGGCCTTCACTTCACGTTACTCGAGGCAAACATTCAATTATAATCTGTTTTACTCAAAAAAAATAAAAAAATTCAAATTAAATTCAATTATGAGATTATAAAACGATCTAAAGCGAGTAATAAGGCTTTTGCAGGCATAAGTGACTAGAAATGAAATTTTCTTGTAATGGATGGCTTTTGCTTCACGTTTCTCGAGACAAATTTTCAATTTTAATATGTTCTAACAAAAAATGCAAACAAATTCAACTTAAAATCATTTGTGAGATTATAAAGGCATTTAAATTGAGTAATAGGCTTCCGAAGGCATGAATGACTATAAACGGACTTTCCTTATCAATGGATGGGTTTCGCTTCATGTGTCCCAAGGTAAACAATCAATTACAATATGTTTCAATCAAAAAATGTAAAAAAATTAAAATTAAATTCAATTATGGGAATATAAAAGCATTTAAAGCAAGTAATAAGTCTTTCGTAGATATGGGTGACTGTAAATGAACTTTTCTTGTCAATGGATGGCTTTCGCTTCACATTTCCCGAGGTAAACAACCCATTTCAATATGTTTTAATCATAAAATGTAAAAAAAATCAAATTCAATTCAATTATGGGATTGTAAAAGCATTTAAAGCGAGTAATAAGGCCTTCGTAGACATGAGTGACTATAAATGAACTTTTCTTGTCAATGGATGGTTTTTGCTTCACGTTTCTCGAGGCAAATATTCAATTATAATATGTTCTAACAAAAAATGTAAAAAAATTCAACTTAAAATCATTTGTGAGATTGGAAAGGCATTTAAATCGAGTAATAGGCTTCCGAAGGAATGAATGACTACAAACGGACTTTTTTTATCAATGGATGGCTTTCGCTTCATGTTACTCGAGGCAAACAATCAATTATAATATGTTTTACTCAAAAAATGTAAAATAATTCAAATTAAATTCAATTATGAGTTATAAAACGATTTAAAACGAGTAATAAGGCTTTTGCAGGCATGAGTGACTATAAATGAACTTTCTTGTCAATGGATGGTTTTGCTTCAAGCTTCTCAAGGCAAATAATTAATTATAACATGTTCTAACAAAAAATGTAAAAACATTCAACTTAAAATCATTTGTGAGATTATAAAGGCATTTAAATCGAGTAATAGGCTTCCGAAGGCATGAATGACTATAAACGGACTTTTCTTATCAATGGATGGCTTTCGCTTCATGTTACTCGAGGCAAACATTCAATTATAGTCTGTTTTACTCAAAAAAGATAAAAAAAATTCAAATTAAATTCAATTATGAGATTATAAAACGATCAAAAGCAAGTAATAAGGCTTTTGCAGGCATGAGTGACTAGAAATGAACTTTTCTTGTAATGGATAGCTTTTGCTTCACATTTCTCGAGGCAAATATTTAATTTTAATATGTTCTAATAAAAAATGTAAACAAATTCAACTTAAAATCATTTGTGAGATTATAAAGGCATTTAAATTGAGTAATAGGCTTCCGAAGGCATGAATGACTATAAACGGACTTTTCTTATCAATGGATGGGTTTCGCTTCACGTGTCCCAAGGTAAACAATCAATTACAATATGTTTTAATCAAAAAATGTAAAAAAATTAAAGTTAAATTCAATTATGGGAATATAAAAGCATTTAATGCGAGTAATAAGTCTTTTGAAGACATGTGTGACTATAAATGAACTTTTCTTATCAATGGATGGCTTTCGCTTCACGTTTCTCGAGGTAAACAATCCATTTCAATTTGTTTTAATAAAAAAATATAAAAAAATTCAAATTAAATTCAATTATGGGATTGTAAAAGCATTTAAAGCGAGTAATAAGGCTTTCGTAGACATGAGTGACTATAAATGAACTTTTCTTATCAATGGATGGCTTTCCTTCACGTTACTCGAGGCAAACAATCAATTATAATATGTTTTACACAAAAAATATAAAAAAATTCAAATTAAATTCAATTATGAGATTATAAAACGATTTAAAGCGAGTAATAAGGCTGTTGCAGGCATGAGTGACTATAAATGAACTTTCTTGTCAATGGATGGCTTTTGCTTCACGTTTCTCGAGGTAAATATTCAATTATAATATGTTCTAACAAAAAAGGTAAAAAAACTCAACTCAAAATCATTTGTGAGATTGTAAAGGCATTTAAATCGAGTAATAGGCTTCCGATGGCATGAATGACTATAAACAGACTTTTCTTATCAGTGGATGACTTTTCGCTTCATGTTTCCCATACTCAACAATCAATTACAATCTGTTTTAATCAAAAAATTTTAAAAAATTCAAATTAAATTCAATTATAGGATTATAAAAGCATTTAAAGCGAGTGACAAGGCTTACGAAGACATGAGTGACTATAAACGAACTTTTCTTGTCAATGGATGGTTTTTGCTTCACGTTTCTCAAGGTAAATATTCAATTATAATATGTTCGAACAAAAAATGTAAAAAAACTCAACTTAAAATCATTTGTGAGATTGTAAAGGCATTTAAATCGAGTAATAGGCTCTTGAAGGCATGAATGAGTATAAACGGACTTTTCTTATCAATGGATGGCCTTCACTTCACGTTACTCGAGGCAAACATTCAATTATAATCTGTTTTACTCAAAAAAAATAAAAAAATTCAAATTAAATTCAATTATGAGATTATAAAACGATCTAAAGCGAGTAATAAGGCTTTTGCAGGCATAAGTGACTAGAAATGAAATTTTCTTGTAATGGATGGCTTTTGCTTCACGTTTCTCGAGACAAATTTTCAATTTTAATATGTTCTAACAAAAAATGCAAACAAATTCAACTTAAAATCATTTGTGAGATTATAAAGGCATTTAAATTGAGTAATAGGCTTCCGAAGGCATGAATGACTATAAACGGACTTTCCTTATCAATGGATGGGTTTCGCTTCATGTGTCCCAAGGTAAACAATCAATTACAATATGTTTCAATCAAAAAATGTAAAAAAATTAAAATTAAATTCAATTATGGGAATATAAAAGCATTTAAAGCAAGTAATAAGTCTTTCGTAGATATGGGTGACTGTAAATGAACTTTTCTTGTCAATGGATGGCTTTCGCTTCACATTTCCCGAGGTAAACAACCCATTTCAATATGTTTTAATCATAAAATGTAAAAAAAATCAAATTCAATTCAATTATGGGATTGTAAAAGCATTTAAAGCGAGTAATAAGGCCTTCGTAGACATGAGTGACTATAAATGAACTTTTCTTGTCAATGGATGGTTTTTGCTTCACGTTTCTCGAGGCAAATATTCAATTATAATATGTTCTAACAAAAAATGTAAAAAAATTCAACTTAAAATCATTTGTGAGATTGGAAAGGCATTTAAATCGAGTAATAGGCTTCCGAAGGAATGAATGACTACAAACGGACTTTTTTTATCAATGGATGGCTTTCGCTTCATGTTACTCGAGGCAAACAATCAATTATAATATGTTTTACTCAAAAAATGTAAAATAATTCAAATTAAATTCAATTATGAGTTATAAAACGATTTAAAACGAGTAATAAGGCTTTTGCAGGCATGAGTGACTATAAATGAACTTTCTTGTCAATGGATGGTTTTGCTTCAAGCTTCTCAAGGCAAATAATTAATTATAACATGTTCTAACAAAAAATGTAAAAACATTCAACTTAAAATCATTTGTGAGATTATAAAGGCATTTAAATCGAGTAATAGGCTTCCGAAGGCATGAATGACTATAAACGGACTTTTCTTATCAATGGATGGCTTTCGCTTCATGTTACTCGAGGCAAACATTCAATTATAGTCTGTTTTACTCAAAAAAGATAAAAAAAATTCAAATTAAATTCAATTATGAGATTATAAAACGATCAAAAGCAAGTAATAAGGCTTTTGCAGGCATGAGTGACTAGAAATGAACTTTTCTTGTAATGGATAGCTTTTGCTTCACATTTCTCGAGGCAAATATTTAATTTTAATATGTTCTAATAAAAAATGTAAACAAATTCAACTTAAAATCATTTGTGAGATTATAAAGGCATTTAAATTGAGTAATAGGCTTCCGAAGGCATGAATGACTATAAACGGACTTTTCTTATCAATGGATGGGTTTCGCTTCACGTGTCCCAAGGTAAACAATCAATTACAATATGTTTTAATCAAAAAATGTAAAAAAATTAAAGTTAAATTCAATTATGGGAATATAAAAGCATTTAATGCGAGTAATAAGTCTTTTGAAGACATGTGTGACTATAAATGAACTTTTCTTATCAATGGATGGCTTTCGCTTCACGTTTCTCGAGGTAAACAATCCATTTCAATTTGTTTTAATAAAAAAATATAAAAAAATTCAAATTAAATTCAATTATGGGATTGTAAAAGCATTTAAAGCGAGTAATAAGGCTTTCGTAGACATGAGTGACTATAAATGAACTTTTCTTATCAATGGATGGCTTTCCTTCACGTTACTCGAGGCAAACAATCAATTATAATATGTTTTACACAAAAAATATAAAAAAATTCAAATTAAATTCAATTATGAGATTATAAAACGATTTAAAGCGAGTAATAAGGCTGTTGCAGGCATGAGTGACTATAAATGAACTTTCTTGTCAATGGATGGCTTTTGCTTCACGTTTCTCGAGGTAAATATTCAATTATAATATGTTCTAACAAAAAAGGTAAAAAAACTCAACTCAAAATCATTTGTGAGATTGTAAAGGCATTTAAATCGAGTAATAGGCTTCCGATGGCATGAATGACTATAAACAGACTTTTCTTATCAGTGGATGACTTTTCGCTTCATGTTTCCCATACTCAACAATCAATTACAATCTGTTTTAATCAAAAAATTTTAAAAAATTCAAATTAAATTCAATTATAGGATTATAAAAGCATTTAAAGCGAGTGACAAGGCTTACGAAGACATGAGTGACTATAAACGAACTTTTCTTGTCAATGGATGGTTTTTGCTTCACGTTTCTCAAGGTAAATATTCAATTATAATATGTTCGAACAAAAAATGTAAAAAAACTCAACTTAAAATCATTTGTGAGATTGTAAAGGCATTTAAATCGAGTAATAGGCTCTTGAAGGCATGAATGACTATAAACGGACTTTTCTTATCAATGGATGGCCTTCACTTCACGTTACTCGAGGCAAACATTCAATTATAATCTGTTTTACTCAAAAAAAATAAAAAAATTCAAATTAAATTCAATTATGAGATTATAAAACGATCTAAAGCGAGTAATAAGGCTTTTGCAGGCATAAGTGACTAGAAATGAAATTTTCTTGTAATGGATGGCTTTTGCTTCACGTTTCTCGAGACAAATTTTCAATTTTAATATGTTCTAACAAAAAATGCAAACAAATTCAACTTAAAATCATTTGTGAGATTATAAAGGCATTTAAATTGAGTAATAGGCTTCCGAAGGCATGAATGACTATAAACGGACTTTCCTTATCAATGGATGGGTTTCGCTTCATGTGTCCCAAGGTAAACAATCAATTACAATATGTTTCAATCAAAAAATGTAAAAAAATTAAAATTAAATTCAATTATGGGAATATAAAAGCATTTAAAGCAAGTAATAAGTCTTTCGTAGATATGGGTGACTGTAAATGAACTTTTCTTGTCAATGGATGGCTTTCGCTTCACATTTCCCGAGGTAAACAACCCATTTCAATATGTTTTAATCATAAAATGTAAAAAAAATCAAATTCAATTCAATTATGGGATTGTAAAAGCATTTAAAGCGAGTAATAAGGCCTTCGTAGACATGAGTGACTATAAATGAACTTTTCTTGTCAATGGATGGTGTTTGCTTCACGTTTCTCGAGGCAAATATTCAATTATAATATGTTCTAATAAAAAATGTAAAAAAATTCAACTTAAAATCATTTGTGAGATTGGAAAGGCATTTAAATCGAGTAATAGGCTTCCGAAGGAATGAATGACTACAAACGGACTTTTCTTATCAATGGATGGCTTTCGCTTCATGTTACTCGAGGCAAACAATCAATTATAATATGTTTTACTCAAAAAATGTAAAATAATTCAAATTAAATTCAATTATGAGTTATAAAACGATTTAAAACGAGTAATAAGGCTTTTGCAGGCATGAGTGACTATAAATGAACTTTCTTGTCAATGGATGGTTTTGCTTCAAGCTTCTCAAGGCAAATAATTAATTATAACATGTTCTAACAAAAAATGTAAAAACATTCAACTTAAAATCATTTGTGAGATTATAAAGGCATTTAAATCGAGTAATAGGCTTCCGAAGGCATGAATGACTATAAACGGACTTTTCTTATCAATGGATGGCTTTCGCTTCATGTTACTCGAGGCAAACATTCAATTATAGTCTGTTTTACTCAAAAAAGATAAAAAAAATTCAAATTAAATTCAATTATGAGATTATAAAACGATCAAAAGCAAGTAATAAGGCTTTTGCAGGCATGAGTGACTAGAAATGAACTTTTCTTGTAATGGATAGCTTTTGCTTCACATTTCTCGAGGCAAATATTTAATTTTAATATGTTCTAACAAAAAATGTAAACAAATTCAACTTAAAATCATTTGTGAGATTATAAAGGCATTTAAATTGAGTAATAGGCTTCCGAAGGCATGAATGACTATAAACGGACTTTTCTTATCAATGGATGGGTTTCGCTTCACGTGTCCCAAGGTAAACAATCAATTACAATATGTTTTAATCAAAAAATGTAAAAAAATTAAAGTTAAATTCAATTATGGGAATATAAAAGCATTTAATGCGAGTAATAAGTCTTTTGAAGACATGGGTGACTATAAATGAACTTTTCTTATCAATGGATGGCTTTCGCTTCACGTTTCTCGAGGTAAACAATCCATTTCAATTTGTTTTAATAAAAAAATATAAAAAAATTCAAATTAAATTCAATTATGGGATTGTAAAAGCATTTAAAGCGAGTAATAAGGCTTTCGTAGACATGAGTGACTATAAATGAACTTTTCTTGTCAATGGATGGTTTTTGCTTCACGTTTCTCGATGCAAATATTCAATTATAATATGTTTTAACAAAAAATGTAAAAAAATTCAACTTAAAATCGTTTGTGAGATTGGAAAGGCATTTAAATCGAGTAATAAGCTTCCGAAGGCATGAATGAGTATAAACGGACTTTTCTTTTCCATGGATGGCTTTCTCTTCACGATTCTCAAGGTAAACAATTAATTTTAATTTGTTTTAATCGAAAAATGTAAAAACAATACAAATTCAATTCAATTATGAGATTATAAAACCATTGAGAACGAGTAATAAGTCTTTCGTAGGCATGAGTGACTATAAGTGAACTTTTTCTGTCAATGGATGGCTTTTGCTTCGCGTTTCTCAGGGCAAATGTTCAATTATTATCTGTTTTAATAAAAAATGTAAAAAAAAATTAAGTTAAAATCATTTGTGAGATTATAAAAGCATTTAAATCGAGTAATAGGCTTCCAAAGGAATGAATGACTACAAACAGACTTTTCTTATCAACGGATGGCTTTCGCTTCATGTTACTCGAGGCAAACAATCAATTATAATCTGTTTTACTCAAAAAATGTAAAAAAATTCAAATTAAATTCATTTATAAGATTATAAAACGATTTAAAGCGAGTAATAAGGCTTTTGCAGACATAACTGGCTATAAATGACATTTCTTGTCAATGGATGACATTTGCTTCATGTTTCTCGAGGTAAATATTCAATTATAATATGTTCTAACAAAAAATGTAAAACAATTCAACTTAAAGTCATTTGTGATATTATAAAGGCATTTAAATCGAAAGTTCTTGAATATGTAAATGGTTGAAATGCATGAGAAATTTGACATGTTAAACTTTGGGAAATTATATGAGTTTCATGTTATGTTGGTCATGTGAACATGGTGGCCTTTGCTTGAGGGAATGGGGAATTTTTGCGGTTGCCTTGTTTCTCGCTGCAGTGAGATTCAATCTCGCTACAGTAAGAAACTCTCGGGTTTAGAGGGGTGGTGCTGGCCGAAATCTTGCTGCAACGAAAATGTTACTGTAGCTTCTCGTTGCAGCGAGAAACTTTCTGTTTTGAGACCAAAAATTTTGCTATAGGGAGATTGAATCTTGCTACAGCGAAAAACTTTCTGTTTTGCTCTTCATTTGGTTTGGTTGCTACCCTATTTTCTATTTCTTTGGTACCATAGTTGAGCATGGACTTCCAACATTAAGGAATAAATGAATTAAGTTTAAAATGAGGAGGTTTGGTGAGAAACCCTCGACCAGTTAAGAAACCTTCGGTTAATTGATAATTTAAGTCAAGTGTCGCTGTAGCAAAAATTCATTCTTGCTGCAGCAAGAATGCCTTTCCGCTGCAGTGAGGATCCGTTGTTTATTTGACCTGATTTGCATGAATGCTATTAAAGTTTTCACTCTCCAAATCCTTTGTTGAGCATGGACCTTTTTCATAAAGTGATTTACTCTTGTGGGGTTTACATAAGGGGTTTTAATAAGAACTCAAACAAATTGCATTGTTTTGAAAAATGAATGCATCATGATTTCGTTAAACATTCCTTCTGGTATGCTTGTTCCCTTCTTGTTCACTCACTGGGTTTATACTCACAATTTTCAACTTCATATTTTCAGATCAAGAGGCAACCGGTAACTAGGATGAGGTGTCCTCGTAGACTTGTATCCATCTTTTGGTAGGTATCGATGGCATTCAGTAGCTGCACCTTTGCTATGGTTACTCCGCTAGAAATCAAGTCTTTTTTTTAGATGTATAGATAACTCTGATGTAAATTATTAAGATACATGTTATAGACAATGTATATATATATATATACTTGATCAATATGCCACTATGAGTTGGCAATGTTTAGTATTATTTTGATTCAAAGTTATGAAATATGACTTCAGTAATTTTGATTGAGTAATGAACAAATCATGTAAATAGGCTTGCTTGCACTTTGTGGGCTATGTCCATTAGGCCCATGCGCCGGTCATGGCCCGAAATTTGGGTCGTGACAATCCACTTCATGTTTTTGAATGGCAAAACATCCACTCATGATTGGTTTTAAACACAATGTCCTAAGATTTTGATATATAATCATTTATAAGATTATAAATTGATTAATATATCATTTAAAGTAAGTAACAAAACTTTTGATGGCATAATTAACTTGAAATGTTATTTTCTTGTCAATAGATAGCACTCACTACACATTTTCCAAAGTTAATATTTAATTATGATAGGTTTTATCCAACAACAACATAGATTTCAATTTGTATGCAATTACAAAATTATACATGAATTATTATATAAGTTAAAGAGAGTAACAAAGCATTTGATGGGATGATAAACTTAAAATGGTCTTTTCTCATCAATGGATAGCATCCATTGTCACGACCCAAATTTCGGGCCATGACTGGTGCATGGGCCTAATGGACGTAGTCCACTAAGCCCAAGCAAGCCTATTAATCTGACATGTTCATCATTCCATCATAAACTACTAAGTCATATATCATAACTTAGAATCAAAATAATATTAAGCATTGCCACTTCATACTGGCATACCAAACAAGTGTATATATACTATCTACACATGTATCTTAATAATTCACATTAGGTTCGTCTATACACAACAAAAGGAGACTCGATGTCCAGCGAAGAGACTCGGAGGAAAGTACAGCTTCTGAATGCTAAGACACCTACCAAAAGATGGATACAAGTCCACGAGGACACCTCGTCCTAGTTACCGGCTGTCTCTTAATCTGAAAACATGAAGTTGAAAACGTTGAGCATAAACTTAGTGAGTGAACAAGAAGGGAACAAGCATACCATAAGGAATGTTTATCGAAATCATGATGTACTCATTTTCTCAAAACAGTGCAATTTGTTCTAGTTCTTAGTAGAACCCCTCATGTAAACCCCTCATGAGTAAATAACGTAAAAGATCCATACTCAACTATGGCACCAAAGAATCTAAAAATATAGCAAAACCCATAAGTTAGCCAAAATGGACAGAAAGTTTCTCGCTGTAGTGAGAACCAGGTCTGGTGAAGGCCCTCAAACCCAAGAGTTTCTCGCTGTAGCGAGAGTCAGAACATCAAGGAAAAAGTCGCATTTTCCTTTAAAACAAGCCATCATGCTAAAATAACAATAGCAACATGTAACACATGTAAACTCCCAAATTTCAACAAATCAAATGCTCACATATTTGCATTTACAACCATATACCATATATGTATATATATATATATATATATCAATCATCATGTACACCCTCCCATCATCATCATCTCATATGCAACGATTTATGCGTACTCCCACTCACATATAGCCAGGTCAGCAACGGCTTATGTGCACTCCCACTCACACATAGCTGGGTCAGCAATGGCTTATGTGCACTCCTACTCGCACATAGCCGGGTCAGCAACGGCTTATGTGCACTCCTACTCGCACATAGCCGGGTCCACATCAACATGCAAAGAAGCATCCAATGCATATCATGCATTTTATCATATTGTGATAACACATAAACCATTGTATAGTACATTTTCACAATATAAAATCATTTTACTAAAAGCTTGTTCCCAAGGTACATTTTCTAAGACAAGTTGGATAGAATCTTTCATATTCCCCAAAACAAGTTTGAAATGCAAGTCCACTCACCGGTATTCATTGAGCCTTTAGCCGACTCTTAATTCCTCTAATGATCCACTTGGGGTGATGGGGCTTTGTTAGCACCTACCATCAAATTAACATTTCCATAATGTCAATTTACATACTATAAACCCTAAAAGCTATCTTTAAGCTAGCTTTCAATTGCCATTTAAATGGCCATCCATTTTCACTTTCCTATCACTCCAAAGTGAATTAACAATCTCAATAACAAAATATTCACAAATCGAATCTCTAGTCATTCTCAACACTTAAAACCTAATACTAGTTTACTACTCACCTTGATAGCTTCGTAACTTTGAACTTCTTTCCAAAAGCTCTCAAGCTATTAATAAAGCTTCCTTTTTCTTTCTCTAAAACACCTAACTAGTGAGAGATTATGGAAACAAGATTTTCATAGCCGGGTCAACAACTGCTTATGTGCACTCCTACTCGCACATAGTCAGGTCAGCAACGGCTTATGTGCACTCCTACTTGCACATAGCCGGGTCCACATCAACATGCAAAGAAGCATCCAATGCATATCACGCATTTTATCATATTGTGATAACACATAAACCATTGTATAGCACATTTTCACAATATAAAATCATTTTACTAAAAGCTTGTTCCTAAGGTACGTTTTCTAAGACAAGTTGGATAGAATCTTTCATATTCCCCAAAACAAGTTTGAAATGCTAGTCCACTCACCGGTATTCGTTGAGCCTTTAACCGACTCCTAATTCCCCTAATGATCCAATTGGGGTGATGGGGCTTTGTTAGCACCTACCACCAAATTAACATTTCCATAATGTCAATTTACATACTATAAACCCTAAAAGCTATCTTTTAGCTAGCTTTCAATTGCCATTTAAATGCCCATCCATTTTCACTTTCCTATCACTCCAAAGTGAATGAATAATCTCAACTACAAAATATTCACAAATCAAATCTCTAGTCATTCTCAACACTTAAAACCCAATACTAGTTTACTACTCACTTTGATAGCTTTGTAACTTTGAACTTCTTTCCAAAAGCTCTCAAGCTATTAATAAAGCTTCCTCTTTCTCTCTCTAAAACACCTAACTAGTGAGAGATTATGGAAACAAGATTTTCATCATTTTTAAGGGTTTTAAAGTGAGAGAGTGGAAGAATACAAGGGTTCCAGTCAAAAGGGCACTAGGGTGTGAAAATTAGAGCTAGAGAGAGAAAGTTATGAAAGCTTCACATCAAGCTTCCATGGAGAAATTGAAGAAACGTGAGAGGGAAGAGAATAAGAAGAAGAAGTTGCTGGAAATCCCAAGAAATTGCTAGAAGGAGAGGATATTTATGGCCCAAGCTTATCCACTTCCTTAGAAATTACTAAAATGCCCCTTCACAAATTAGCTTAATCCTTGAAATCCCACACTTTTTCTTCAATTTTCCCACCTAGGGTTTATGTTCTTTCCTTTCCTCTTCACTTCATGCTTTGGCAAGCCATATGGGTGAGACTAAGAGAGTTTTAAATAGATTTTACAAGGAAATTCTAGAATAATCCAAACTTGACACATGGCATGTTTCCATTTGTCCATGTGTAATACTTATCCATTAAGCAATCTCTCTCCACCACATAAAATGTTTCAATTATCCACAATGTAAAATGTTAATGGCTGAAATCCATGGGCATGACAAGTGTCAGGTGGTGTAAAATTCCAAAAATTTCCATTTTATCCTCGGGTGACAAAATTACCATTTTGTCCCTAAAACATGAAAATCATCAAAAT
Source organism: Theobroma cacao (assembly GCF_053813885.1). NCBI lineage: Eukaryota > Viridiplantae > Streptophyta > Magnoliopsida > Malvales > Malvaceae > Theobroma > Theobroma cacao. The sequence goes on from NC_142641.1 coordinate 25,174,328, forward strand.
TTTTATTTCCTTGTCATTTCACCCATATTCTCATCATTCATTTATGCTTTATGCCTACTTAAGCCATAATATTGTTTAAAACTTACTTTTATGGGCTTATTGAGAAAATGACGAAATTACCCCTGATTAGGGATATCGCGTATATTTCTATCTACGAGTCTATAAAGGTCAAGGTCTCACATCCATGTCACAGCCCAAAATCCAGGCCATGACCGGCTCATGGGCCTAATGGGCATAGCCCACTAAGCCCAAGCAAGCCCTTTGTTTTTTTAAGCAATCTCGATCATTAATCCCAACCATCATTTCTAAAACCACATATCGTAATTCTCAAATAAAAATACTTCAATAACATTTTATAGTGACCCAATACTCACCATTTATTATGTCAAAATAATGTCACACGTTTGCTAACTCATAGTGGCATCAGTAATCAAATATACATATTTGACTTATAACATGGATCCTAGCGGATTACATTTGTCACGACCCAAATTATGGGCCATGACCGGTGCATGGGTCCAATGGATGTAATCCACTAAACCCAAGCAAGCCTATTATTTATCTTACTTATAATTCCATCTATTATCACTAAGTCATATTTCATAACTTTGAATCAAAATAGTGACATACATTGCCAACTCGTACTGGCATTACTCATTTAAAATTTACATTAAGTTCATCTATACATAACAAAATAATACTCGACTTCCAGCGGAGGGACTCGGATGAATATACAACTACTGAATGCCAAGACACCTACCAAAAGATGGACACAAGTCTACAAGAACACCTCGTCCTAATTATCGACTGCCTCGTGATCTGAAAACATGAATTTGAAAATGGTGAGTATAAACCCAGTGAGTGAACAAGGAAGGGAACAAGCACAATTAGGGAAAATTTAAAATCATGATGCACTTGTTTCAAAACAATGGAATTTAGTTCATTCCTATTTAAAACCCCTCCAAACCCGAGAGTTTCTCGCTGCAACGAGCATGAATTTCACTGCAGCGAAAATGGAGCAACAAGAGAAACATTTTTCCTCACTCAACAAAAAGCCATCCTGCTAAACTAATAAAATCAACATAAATTCATGAAAATTCTCAAAGTACAATGTGTCAAATTTTACGTACATTACAACCATAATCATTGTCCATCAATTTGCTATAACACACACATTTACATATGTATATATATATATATATATATATATATATATACGTATATACCCATCATCATCATCTCACCAACCCATCATCATCATCACCAGCTCATCATCATCATCACCAGCTCATGCGCACTCCCTACTCGCACATGGCTGGGTCATCACCGGGTTAGCATACTCTCTACTCGCACATAATCGGGTCATCACTGGATTATGCGCACTCCCTACTTGCACATAGTCGAGTCAACATAATTACACAACATTATATTCAAGCATATATGTATATCAACATAATGCAGCCACATAGAAATCCATAATAACCACATTTCATAACATAAACCTTTTCTCAAAAGCTTGTTCCCAAGGCATTCATTTTCATGAAAAATTGCATAAAATCATTCAAACACTTTGTTCAAAACAGTCATATTCCCAAAACAATTTTGATAGGTAGTCCACTCACAGGTATCGAAAATTCGAATTCCGGGTGCACTCGGACTAATAGTCCTCAAGCGTAATTCCTTTGCCTTTTTCGGACGTCTCACTACCTTGACAAATAACAAAGTCGAGGAATTTACTATATTGTCCCTAAATTGATATAAACTAATTTAAATTACTAATGCTTGATATGTAAATGCAAAAATACGTTCGATTATCACTTAATCGCGATATCGATTAAATTCTATCGATCACCCGATCAATTGACGATTGTGTCCAAATCACCTTTAAATTAATTCATTTTTCCTCTAATACCTTAATTTACCACATACCATTTAATAAAGCCAAATTCAGCATTAGAACCCTCACAGTTCCTTATAGAAAAATTCGATCATTTGGTGCACTAGCACCAAATTTTTTCTACATAACCGTTTCACCTTAATTCATCATTTTCCAAGCCATTTTCCTTGAAATAAAAACAATCCCCCATTGATATTCAGCCCTCATGCTTCGACCAACAAGGAACCCTAGAGAAATTGAATATTTCTTTTGTGTTTTTGTTCATAACCATGCTTAACTATCCCTAAACACTAACATAGTCTAAAATCAAATTATTCCAACAACAATTCCTCTTCCATACCCATTTTTCAGAATTGAATTCATCATGATAACTCAATATTCAACCATGGAAATCAAGAACAAAAGCATGGGTAAGCTAGGTATCAAGGAGAATTAAAGAACTTTTAACTTAGCTTGTTTCCTTGATTTTTTCACTTTTTCTTTGAATTTCCACCTAGGTTTTCTTGTTTTTCCCTTTGTTCTTCTTTTTTTCTTGTTGCTGGTTGTCTAGGCCGAATATGGTGAGAGAATTGGGGATTTAATGGGCTGATTTCTATAGAAAATAATAAAATAATCAAGCATGCCATGTGTCACATGCTTATTGGCCCAATTTTTAACTTTTTGACTTTTTCTTGTTAATTTTCCACCACAATTATCCTGGTATTTATCCAATCCTACCACATTAAAATTCCCATGGTCTTGACAAGTGCTGGGGTGAAAATTTACCGATTTGCCCCCGGAGTAAAAAAATTACGATTTTGCCCTTATACTCCAAAATGTACCGGAATCACATTATTTCTACTTTTCAACCTCAAATAACACTAATATTGATCAATATTAACCAAATGGGGCAAAAATCATTTTTTTAAAATTTTCGTTTAGTCCTCTAGTGGCAAAATTACCATTTTGCCCTTGTACTCCAAAAATACCAAGAATCATAATTTTTCACTACTAAACATCATTTTATACTCCAATAATCATAATTATATTTCATATAATTATTCTTGGTCAAATGTGATCAAATCTTGGCTAGAAATCTCCATTTAATCATCAAATGGTAAAATAACCGTTTTGTCCCTAATCGGTCAATTTTCCTGATGGACTCCAAATTGGACTTTGAACTCTGAATCACTACTCTAAGCCATTCTGTGGGTTTCAAAATTTTCAATTTCCTCTTAGAATTTCTGTTTGAACTAGTTCAAGGCTCGATTTAACTTAGTTGTACCACTCGATACAATACCGTCTTTTAATCGAGCTTGATAGGGTCTCACAACATTGCATAAACTCGTTCACAAGTAACAGACTCTTGATTGTCAACGAAGTGACCGTGGGTAAAGGTACCGCTACTGAGATGCCATAGTATCTACCAAGAAAACGAGCATACATGGACACTCAATCTAGGTCCCAACTGCCTCCAAATCTGAAAACATGAAGTTTAAAAACGTGAGTATAAAACTCAGTAAGTGAACATAAGAAGGGAACAAGCAATCAATAGGGAGAACTTGGAAATCATGATGCACTTGTTTCAAAAACAATGCAATTGATTTAATTTCTTACTAAAAACCCCTCATTTCAAACTTTGATCAATAACCTCATAGTGTTTCAAAAACCCATGATCAATCCATGAAGTTAAATGGGTGACAAATAGGTCAAAATCAAGCAAGGTAGCAAGCATGGCAGCTAGTTTCTCGTTGTAGCGAGAAATAATCTTAGTTTGCATATATTTCAGTTTTTCTATCATATCTCCCACTACAGAGGTTCAATTGACCTAATTTTTCAACCATTAGAAAGATAAGAGGTAGGGCTACAACTTTGATGTTTACCACCTTTCCAAGTTCTTACGGGAAGGTGGTCAAAATCTTCATTGAAGTGAAAGCACTACACCAGAATCATAGAGTTTCTCGCTGTAGCGAGAATCAGGCCAGTGTGACCCCCAAAACCCGAGAGTTTCTCGCTGCAACGAAAATGAAACTCGTTGTAGTGAGAAACAGTGCATTTTAAGTGAAATTGGCCTTGTTACATCAACAACCATTTTATTGTTGAAATGAAAAGCAATTTGGGAGTAATTAACAATACCAACACACAACACAATCACAATTATTTTCATAAACTTTCTATAACATATATATATTTGTATATACATACATCATCACGCATAGCATCCCATCATCATCAGCTCATGTGTACTCCCCAATAGCACATGGCTAGGTCATCATCGGCTTATGCGCACTCCCATTCGCACATAGCCGGGTCATCATTGGCTTATCGCACTCCCACTCTCACATAGTCTGGTCATCATCGACTTATGCGCACTCCTACTCGCACATAGCCGTGTCAATATCATTACACAACATTGTTCATCAATGCACAACATATATTTGTATATATATATATATATATATATATATATCAACATAATATAGGAGCACATAGGTTCATCTTGTTACACATTTCACATTTTCACAACATCAAAACGTTTTATCAAGGGCTTGTTCCTCGGCACACATTTTTATAGAAAAGTTGGAATAAATCATTCAAATGTTTCATACAAAACACAATTATATTTCCCAAAACGATTTTGAAATGCAAGTTCACTCACCGGTCTCGTTGATTCTTTTACTTGACTCTAACCTCAACTAATGCTCCAAATGGACATGTGAGGCCTTGCTGAAACCTATACACACACAACATCACAACCAACCCAAATTAGCATTAATACACTCTCAAAAGCTATTTACTAATTCAAGTTCTACTAGTTATTCCTAACTAGCTTCTAATTGCCATTAAATGGCTATCTATTCTTTCTACTCTAGTAACTTTAGAAATAAATAAACAAACCTCAATAATAAAACAACTCACAACTCCAATTATTAGCCATTATCAATAACCTAAAATCAATCCTCATTTATTACTCACCTTGGTGGATTTGGAGTTGAATTCTTTCTCAAGAATACTCAAGCTATCATGGAAAGTCTCTCTCTCTTTCTCTAAAATTTCCAACTAGTGAGAGAAAGTGCTGAACAAAGACTTTTTTAAAGGTTTTAAGGTGAGAGAGTGAAAGAGAACAAAAGAGAACAAAAAGCATGAAAATTGAAGTTAGAGAGAGAAAGTTATGGAAGCTTTATGGGAGACTCCCATGGAGATGAAGAAATGTGAGATGGGAAGGGAAGAAGAAATGGTTAGAAGTTGCTAGAAATTTGCTGGAGCTTTAGATATTTATGCTTCAAGTTAATCCAAATTTCCACCGAAATTACCAATATGTCCTTAACATTGGGGCTTTGTCTTCCTCCCATCCTTTGTGTAACCTTTTGCTCTTTTGACACTGAAACAAAGTCAATAATAGTCTAAAGGTACTCACGTTCATGAAACTTAAAAATTTAGACCCGAGATGCAAAATGACCATTTTGCCCTTACCATGAAAATTATCATTATTTTTACCTTCCTCATTTATCTACCATCATAAACATCATTCATTCATTCCTTAGGCCTATTTAGACCTTAATAGCATAAAAAAAATCCACTCGTAGGAGCTCACCAAGAGAAATTACGAAATTACCCATGGTCTGCATTATCGCGTCTACTTCTTGTCATGTGCTTATGGAGATCTAGATTTCATAGGTTCATTTATGAATTACCCTTTTAACTCAGTAATCAACCTCAATTGGCATCTGTAAACTTTATTAGCCACCGTATCAAAATGCGGGGTACTACAATCCACTTCATGTTTCTGAATGGCAAAACATCCAATTATGATTGGTTTTAAACATAAAGTCCTAAGATTTTGATAGATAATCATTTATAAGATTATAAATGAATTAATATATCATTTAAAGTGAGTAACAAAGCTTTTGATGGCATCATTAACTCAAATTTTTCTTTGTTGTCAATGGATAGCATCCACTTAATGTTTCTCGATGCAAACATCCAATTATCATAGGATTTAAACATAAAGTACAAATATTTCGATTTACAGTCATTTATAATATTGTAAGTGAATTAATATATCATTTAAATTGAGTAACAAAGCTTTTAATGTCATGATTAACATAAAATGGTCTTTTCTTCTCAATGGAGAGCATCAACTTCACGTTTCCTAAAGCAAACATCCAACTATGATAGGTTTGAACCAAGAAAAACTTTGATTTTGATTTATAACCATTTATAAGATTATAAATGAACTAATATATCATTTGAAGTGAGAAACAAAGCTTTCTATGGCATGATTAACTTAAATGGTCTTTTCTTATCAATAGTTGGCATCCACTTAACGTTTCACAATGCAAACATCTAATTCTGATAGGTTTTAACAAACAACAGCAAAAATTATAACTTACAATCATTTATAAGATTATAAATGAATTAATATATCAGTTAAAGCAAGTAACAAAGCTTTTGATCGCATCATTAACTGAAAATGGTCTTTTCTTATCAATGGAGAGCATCCACTTTAGTTTCCCAATGCAAACATCCAATTATGATAGGTTTTATCCTACAACCACAAATATTTTAGTTTATAACCATTTATAAGATTATAAATTCATTAATATTTCATTTATAATAAGTAACAAAGCTTTCAATGCATGATTAACTTAAAATGATCTTTTCTTGTCAATATATAGCATCCACTTCACATTTTTGAATGCAAACTTCCAATTATGATAGGTTTTAAACAAGGAAAACATTGATTTCAATTTATAACTATTTATAAGATTATAAATGAACCAATATAACATTTAAAGCAAGCAATAAAGATTTCTATGGCATGTTTAACTTAAATTGTCTTTTCTTGTCATTGGATAGCACCCACTTCATGTTTCTGAAATCGAGCATCCAATTATGATAGGTTTTAACTAACAACAACAAAGATTTTGATTTATAATCATTTATAAGATTATAAATGAATTAGTACATCATGTCAAGCGACTAACAAAGCTTTCATGGCATGATTGACTTAAAATGGTCTTTTCTTATCAATGGATAGCATCCACTTCACATTTCCCAATGCAATCATCCGATTATGATAGGTTTTAACCAAGAAAAACATTGATTTCAATTTATAACCATTTGTAAGATTATAAATGAATAATATAACATTTAAAGCAAGCAATAAAGCTTTCTATGGCATGTTTAACTTAAATTGTCTTTTCTTGTCATTAAATAGCATCCACTTCATGTTTCCTAAACCAAACATCCAATATGATAGGTTTTAACTAACAACAACAAAGATTTCGATTTATAATAATTTATAAGATTATAAATGAATTAGTATATCATTTAAATGACTAACAAAGCTTTCGATGGCATGATTAACTTAGAATGGTTTTTTATTGTCAATGAATAGCATCCACTTTACGTTTCCCAATGCAATCATCCAATTATGATAGATTTTAACTAAGAAAAACATTCATTTCAATTTATAACTATTTATGTCAAGCTCGACCTTATAAAATACTAATTCATTTATAATTGTATAAATGGTTAAAAACCCAAATCTTCTTGGTTGTAGGATAAAACCTATCATAATTGGAAATTTGCATTGGGAAACTAAAGTGGATACTCTCCATTGACAAGAAAAGACCATTTTAAGTTAATCATGCCTTCGAAAGCTTTGTTACTCGTTTTAAATGATATGTCAATTCATTTATAATCTTATAAATGATTGTAAATCAAAATCTTTGGACTTTATGTTTAAAAGCCTGATTGGATGTTTGCATTAGGAAATGTTAAGTGCATGCTATCCATTGAAAACAAAAGACAATTTTAAGTTAATGATGTGATCAAAAGCTTTGTTACTTGCTACAATGATATATTAATTCATTTATAATCTTATAAATGGTTATAAACCCAAATATTTGAGGTTGTAGGATAAACCTATCATAATTAGAAGTTTGCATTGGAAAACTAAAGTGGATGCTCTCCATTGACAAGAAAAGACCATTTGAAGTTAATGATTCCATCAAAAGCTTTGTTACTCACTTTAAATGATAGATTGATTCATTTATAATCTTATAAGTGATTATAAATCGAAATCTTGGGATATTATGCTTAAAACCTATCATAATTTGATTTTTTCTATTCGAAATGTAAAGTTGATGCTATCCATTGGTAACAAAAGACCATTTTAAGTTTATCATTCCATCAAAAGCTTTGTCACTTGTTTTAACTAATATATTAATTCATTTATAATTTTATAATTGCTTACAAATTGAAATCTTTGTTGTTGTTGGTTAAAACCTTTCATAATTAGATGTTAACTTTGGGAAACATGAAGTGAATTCTATCCATTGATAAGAACATAACATTTTAAGTTAATAACGTCATCGAAAGCTCTGTTACTTGCTTTAAATGATATATTAATTCAATTATAATATTATAAATGATTGTAAATCAAAATCTTTGGACTTTATGTTTAGAACCTCTCATACTTGATGATTGCATTGGGAAACGTTAAGTGGATACTATCCATTCACAACAGAAGACAATTATAAGTTAATGATGCCATTGAAAGCTTTGTTACTTCCTATAAATTATATATTAATTCATTTATACTCTTGTAAATGGTTATAAATCAAAATCAATGTTTTATTTTGGTTAAAACCTATCATAATTGGATGTTTGCATTGGGAAATATTAAGTGGATGGTATCCATTGACAAGAAAATACCATTTTAAGTTGATCATGCCATTAAAGCTTTGTTACTCTTTTTAAATGATATATTAATTCATTTATAATCTTATAAATGATTGCAAATTGAAATCTTTGGACTTTATGTTTAAAACCTATCATAATTGGATGTTTGCATTGGGAAACATGTAGTGGATGCCATCCATTAACAAAAAAAGGTAAATTTAAGTTAACCATGCCATCAAAAGCTTTGTTACTCACTTTAAATGACATATTAATTCATTTATAACCTTATAAATGAGTATAAATGAAAATCTTGGGACATTATGGTTAAAACCTATCATAATTAGATGTTTGTATTCGAAAATGTGAAGTGGATCTTATCCATTGACAAGAAAATACCATTTTAAGTTAATCATTCCATCGAAAGCTTGTTGGCTCCATTAGTTTTTTATGATAATAAAACATTCCCATTTATATGTGTCTAATACCTTTACTTGAGTGTGCAGGAAAGTAATTTGTGAAATTAATTTATTGACTCTTCAAAGAGTATTTTTGATAGAAAAAGAGGGATAAAATCAACAAGATGTAACTAAATAACAAGAAGGAAGCTTATTGGTAAAACAAGGAAGAACATTGGTTGACCAAATTTCAAATTAGAGAAACGACAAGTTAAAGAGTTTGAGAAACAGAATCAATTTAGTCAACCAAGCCAGTGGACTAAGTGCTCTCTATCAAAATCTGCAAACTAGAAACATAACTAACTTAGTCAACGAAGTTAATCGACTAAGAGCTCTCTGTTTGCAATTTGAACCAGAGCGCTACAAGACAGATTAACAACTAGAACTCATCCTTAACTGTTTCCAACGGATATAAACAACCAAACTGCCATCAGAGTTGCATCTCCAAGTATAAAAGGGTCTTCCAACAATAAGAAAATAGTTTTTTGAAGCCTTGAATGAGATTTGAGCTATAGAAAGTAGAAAAAAACTAGCAAAGCTTCATTACACCTTACTGCACTTAAACGTCAATCTTTGTAATAGAGTTCAACACTTCATCTTGTACCATCTAGATCAAACACGTGATCATAGGTACTGTTTATTACTTCTCTTGTATTCTTAGAGTGAGGGAGTCACTCTAAGAGGTTGTTCAAGCTTGGGATAGCTTGATTGTTAAAGGTTGTGGTTGAGCCTTGCAAAACCACATTGGGTTTTAGTTGAGCCCGTGAAAAACTAGTGTAAAAGGTTTTTGGCTGAGCCTGGTAAAAGCCATTGTAAAGCTTGGTGAAAGCTTGTGAATTTCACTAGTCGATAGTGGATTTGTGGAAAAATCCTTTGTTGGATAATCAAGGTAGTGGATGTAGGTCTTTGACCGAACCACTTTAAATTGCTATGCATTTTACACTCTGTATTTGTTTTCTTAAGTTCTGGAAATTAGTTTCCAAACTTGTTAAAAGCCAAATTGTGCTATTCACCCCCCTCTAGCACATATTATAGGGACCAACAATTGGTATCAGAGCTAGTTCCCTGTTTTTAAGGCTTAACAACCTTTGGGAGGATCCAAATGGCTCAACAAAAAACCATTGTTGCTGAGGGACAATCAACAAACAGACCACCTCTGTTTGATGGCTCTAATTACCCTTATTGGAGCACTAGAATGTCAATTTATATTAGGGCTATAGATTATGAAATGTGGGACGTCATAACTGATGGACCCTTTATGCCTTCAACCGTGAATGTAGTTACAAATGAGTTGATGCCCAAGCCAAGGTCTAAATGGACTAAGGCTGAAACTAAGAAAATTCAAATAAACTTTAAGGCCATCAACACATTACATTGTGCCTTAACCCCCACTGAATTTAACAAAGTCTCAAGCTGTACAACAGTTAAACAAGTGTGGGAGAAACTTAGGATAATCCATGAAGGGACTTCCCAAGTCAATGAGTCCAAAATTGCTCTCTTAACACATAGTTATGAAATGTTCAAAATGGAGCATGGTGAAGACATCACCAGCATGTTTGATAGGTTTACAAACATCACAAATAAATTGAGTTAGCTAGGCAAGCCTATCCTTGAACATGAATTAGTTAAGAGATTGCTTAGAAGCTTACCAAAATCTTGGAAACCAAAAGTAACTGCCATTAGAGAGACTAAAGATCTTAACATCATCACTCTCGATGAGATTTGTGGTTCTCTTCTTACTCATGAGCTGGAGCTTAAGGAAGAAGAAGAAGAAGACCGAAGGGAAGCAAAGGAAAAGAAAAAGAGCATTGCACTTAAAGCCAGCATTCTTAAAAGAGAGCTGGAAAAGCTTTCCTGTGATGATGATGAAGAATTATGTCATGACCCAATTTTTGGGCCATGACCGGTGTAAGGGCCCAATAGACGTAGTCTATTAAGCCCAAGCAAGCCTATCGATTTATCCTACTCATCATTCCATTAAATATTGCTAAGTCACAAATTATAACTTTAAATCAAAATAGTAATAGACATTTCCAACTCGTATTGGCATTACAAATTTAAAATATACATACATTGTCTACAGCATGTATCTTAATAATTTACATCAAGTTTGTCTATACATCTCAAAAAGAAGACTCGATTTCCAACGGAGGGACTCAGACGAATTTACAGCTACTGAATGTCGAGACACCTACCAAAAGATGGATATAAGTCTACAAGGACACCTCGTCTTAATTACCGGCTACCTCGTGATCTGAAAACATGAAGTTGAAAACGGTGAGTATAAACCCAATGAGTGAACAAGAAAGGGAACAAGCATACCATAAGAAATCTTTAACGAAATCATGATGCATTCTTTTTCAAAACAATGCAATTTGTTTCTATTCTTATTAAAAACCCCTCATCAAGCCCTTAAATGATTAATCATTTAAAAATCATGAAGCCATACATAATAAACCATTTGAAGAATGAAAGCTTCAATATTACACAAGTAAGTCAAATACGACAACGAATCTTCACTGTAGTGGAAACGCATTCTCACTGTCGGTAATTAAGACGAGGTTCAATGTGAGATTCAATCTCGCTGCAGTGAAATTGGAACCCAGAAACAGAAGGTTTCTCGCTGCAGCGAAATTCAGCTGACGAAACAAAGAGTTTCTCGCTGCAGCGAGATTCTTTTTCGCTGCAGCGAGAAGCTACAGTGACTATCTTGCTACAACGAAATACATTCTCACTGCAGCGAGAACCAGTTCTGGTGAAGGTTCTCAAACCCGAGAGTTTCTCACTATAGCAAGAATGAATTTCGCTGCAGTGAAAACAAAGCAACTAGAGAAAAGTTTCCTCTCACTCAACAAAAAGGCCATCCTGCTAAACCAACAAAATAAACATACAGCACATGAAAATTCCTAAAGTGCAATGTATCAAATTTCTCATATATGTCAATCATATATCACATTCATAAGTTTTCATTTCATAAGTCTAGATGTGCATAATTACATAGATAAACATCAACATCATCATAATCACACCCGGCTCATGTACATCCCCTCACATCGTGCACATAGTCGGCACCGTTGTGTGCATCCCCCCACATCGTGCACAATCAGTGCCATCGTGTACATCCCCTCTACATCGTGCACACGGGCACTATCATCATCCATCTCTCATGCCACCATTATCACCGGCATGTGCATCCCCCCACATCGTGCACACACACGGTTACAGTCATTATACACAATATCATTCATCATGCACAACACACACATTTATATATCATCATACTACAATAGTGCATGAATCCATAGCAATCACATATCACAACATAAAACCATTTTGCAAAAGCTTGTTCCCAAGGCACTTGTCTTTATGAAAAACTTGATAATTCATTCAAATAGGTGGCAAATACACTATATTTCTCAAAACAAGTTTTGAAGACAATCCACTCACCAATATTTTGTTGAGCCTTTAACCGACTCTAATTTCTCTAATTGTCCAAATGGAATGGTGGAACTTTGTTGGAACCTACCATTACATTAACATCACCATTATGTTAATTCACATAATACAAACCCTAAAAGCTATCTCTTAGCTAGCTTCCAATTGCCACTTTAAATGCTATTTATGTTCACTATCTTAATTACTATAAAATGAATGAACATCCTTAACAATAAACAGCTCATAATCCTAATTACTAGCCATTTTCTACAGAAAAAAACCGAATTTAGTTCATCACTCACCCTTGGGTTTCTTTGTAGTTGAATTCTCTTCTAATAGCTTCCAAATAAATGGGGTAATTCTCTATTTCTCTTTCTAGAATGCCCAACTAGTGAAAAAAAGTATGAAAATAAGATTTATCAAGGGTTTTAAAGTGAGAGAGTGAAAAAGCACAAGGGTTTATGGAAGGGTGCACCAAAAGCATTAAAATTAGAGCTAGAGAGAGAAAGTTATGGAAGCTTGAAGAAAACTCCCATGGAGGAATTGAAGAAACGTGAGAGGGAAGAAGGAAGAAGAAGACAAGCTACTGGAAATTTCAAGAAGGTGTTGGAAATTCAAGATATTTATAGGCCAAATTTATCCATTCCCTTAAAATTACGAAATTGCCCCTCCACCAATTAACTTACTCTCCTCCAATTTTTTATGCAATCTTTTTGTTCTTTTGACACTGGGACAAGGGCCATAATGGTCTAAACATACTCGGGTTTATAAAAACTTAAAATTTTAACCCAAGGTGAAAAATGACCATTTTGCCCCTATCGTGAAAGTTATTGGCATTTCTAGTTTTCTTCGTGTTTTCATCATTACACGTCATTTATACAGTCTTATGCCTATTTAGGCCTTAAAATATCATAAAACTTTCTTTTGAGAGCTTATTAGAGAAAATGACGAAACTACCCTTGGTTCGTATTATTACATCTATGCTTAGTTACAAGCCTATAGAGGTTAGGGTCTCACAAATTAGCTCCAGTTGCAAGGAAATTCAGAAAGCTAATGAGCAGAAGAAATTGAAGGCTAACTAGAAGAGGTTTTAGGAAAGACCAAGCTGCTTCATGGAAAATAAGGAACAAAAATGACTCCAACAAAAAGGAAAAGATGAACTGCTACGAATGCAAGAAACCTGGTCACTTCAAGTCCGAGTGTCCATTGTTGAAAGATGAAACCCCCAAGAAAAATAAGAAATCCAAGAAAGCAATGGTGGCTGTTGCATGGTCGGACAGTGACACATCAAGCTTTGAAACTGATGATGAAAAATCTGAGGAAAGAGCAAACATCTGTTTAATGGTACAAGAGGAAAAACAGAGGTACCCTCATCCCCTTGTATTAATTCTTATGATGATTTACAAGATGAGTATGAGTGCCTTTATGATGAATTTGAAAAGCTTTTCTCAAAATACAAATCATTAAAGAAAAAGGCTACATTTCCTGAAAATGATTTGGAGCAAATCAAACAAGAGTTTACTTCTGTTTTTGAGCAAAGAAATATTTTGCAAATTGAGTTAGAACACTCAAAAACAGACTTTAAAACTAGAGTTGGAAAACAAGTCTGAAGCTTTGCAAATAACTCTTGATGAAAATACAGCTCTTAAATGTTTGAAAAATGAATCCTCAAAAAAAGATGTATACCACAATAAAAATTTAGCTAAAGCATTACCTAGATGTTATAATTGTGGTAAATATGGTCATTTATCATATGAGTGTTTTAAGAAAATAACAGAGCGGAAAGTTAAGAAAATGTGGGTTCCTAAGGGATCCTTTGTTGCTACTAACACTCAAGGACCCATCAAAGTATGGGTACCTATAAAGAAAAACTGAAATTTTGTTTTGTAGGTTGAGCTAGATTTAAAGGAGACATGTTCAAAAGTTCAACTCAAGAAGAAACAGCCTTGGTACTTGGACAGTGGCTGTTCACGGCACATGACAGGACATGAAATGCTATTTGCTCAGCTGGATAAGAGAAAGGGAAGAACCATATCCTTTGGAGATGATTCAAAAGGAAGAATTCATGGTATAGGTACGGTTGGTAAGAATTCCCAAACTCAAATTAGTCATGTGTTGCTGGTTAAAGGCTTAAAGCATAATTTTCTAAGTATTAGTCAATTATGTGATAAAGGATTAAGAGTGTGCTTTGATTCAACTAAGTGTGAAGTGATTGACATGAGTACAAATAAAATCTCATTTATAGGAAATAGATTGAAGAATATGCATGTAATTTTTCTTGAAGTTCTTAAAGTAAATAGTGAAGTATGTCTTATTGCAAATGCTGAAAATGATAGTTGGCTATGGCATAGGAGATTAAGACATGTGAGCATGAATACTATGTCAAAATTAATTAAGAAAAATCTTATTACTGGACTGCTTGAGTTAAAATTTGAAAATGATAGGATATGTGATGCTTGCCAACTAGGAAAACAAGTTAGGACATCCTTCAAGTCTAAGAAAATTGTGTCAACATCTAGACCTCTTGAATTGCTTCATATTGATCTATTTGGTCCAATAAGCACAACTAGCTTAGGAGGAAAATCTTATGGCTTTGTTATAGTTGATGACTATTCTAGATATACTTGGGTGTATTTTCTTGCTCATAAGAATGCTGCTCTACAAGCATTCTTAAGTCATTATAAGAAAGTAGAAAATGAAAAAGGCCTAGCCATAGTTAGCATAAAAAGTGATCATGGAGGAGAATTTGAAAATGATGAGTTTGAAAAGTTTTGCAATGAAAAGGGGTTGGATCACAATTGTTCTGCACCTAGAACACCCCAGCAAAATGGAGTTGTAGAGAGGAAAAACCAAACCTTGAAAGAAATGGCTAGGACCATGCTATGTGAGAACAACCTACTTAAATATCTTTGGGCTGAGGTAGTAAATACAACAGCTTATATTCTTAATAGAGTCTTAATAAGACTATTGATTTCGAAGACTCCATATGAACTCTATAAAGGTAGGAAACCAAATATTTCTCACCTTAAGAGCTTTTGCTGTAAATGCTTTGTATTGAACAATGGAAAGCAACCCCTAGGGAAGTTTGATGCAAAGAGTGATGAAGCAATATTTTTAGGATATGCTTTAAAATCAAAGGCCTATAGAGGTTTTAACAAAAGGACCTTGACTGTTGAAGAATCAATTCATGTAGTTTTTGATGAGTCAAATGCATTGCAAAAAAAAGTTCACGATGATGATGATGATGTAGAAGTCCTAGAAAAACAAATGAAGGAAATGAGCTTGGAAAACAACAAAAATAATGAAGAAAGCTCACCTAAAAGAGAAGATGAAACTTCACCTCTAGAAAATCTGCAAAGAGTAGAAAATCAGTAGGATGATCAACCAAGGAGTTGGAGATTTGTGAGAGATCACCCACAAGACCAAATAATTGGTGAAATTTCTCAAAAAGTTAAAACTAAGAAAACAACTAGAGAAACTTGTGAGTTTTCAACTTTTATATCTCAAATTGAACCTAAAAACTTTGAAGAACCTGAAAAATAGGAAAGTTTGATAATGGCCATGCAAGAAGAACTTGATCAATTCACAAGGAGTCATGTATGGTCATTGGTACCTAGACCATCAAATCACCCTATTGTTGGTACAAAATGGGTGTTTAGAAATAAGGTAGATGATTAAGGAAATTATAATACCCCGTACTTTGATATGGTGAATAATAAAGCTTATTGGATGTCAATTGAGGTTAATTATAATGTTTAGAAATGATGAAAGATGAAAGGAATAATTTGGGATAAAATATTCCGCACACGAGGAAATAATAATAAAATAATGATATTTTTATCAGAGAAGAATTTGCAAGATAAAAAGTGATTCAGAAGTCAATTGAGGCATGATAAGGTATTTTGGGTACCAAGGTGACAAGAGGAGACAAGAGGAAATTTTTGGAATAAAATAATATTAAAATATTAATATTTTATTCAATGTCAAAATTTTCCATGAAGAAAGAGTATATGGTCAATCTAAGTGGGGGAGAAGAAGAATGAGATGATTTTTGGAGAAAAATGACGTTAATGGGGCCGCGTGTCTTTATTAAGTAAAGATAGCGCGGGCAAATAAATATTTTAAATATTATGGGGACACCGTATTGGAGTACAAACTTCATACTTTGTTTATGCATGTGTAGGAGAAGGTAATAGAAGGAAATTGGAGTTAAATGAGTGTTGGGAGGACTAAATTAAAATGGAAGGAAACAAAAAAGGGTAAAACGGTAATTTTATGAGAAGTTTGGTCAAAGCTTGGAAGCTTTGACTCTATTTTTTTTGGCCAAGACCGACCTTATCTTTTCCCCAAGCAGATTTTTCTTCTTCTTCATCCATGCTCCACGCCATTCTTGAAGCTTCCATGCCATTCTCTCTTTATCCACCATGGAATCAAGTTTTCTTCACTTTCCTTTCCATGTTTTCTTTTCCTTTCTTCTCCAAACTTCTTGAGCATTAAATTTACAACCTTTAACCCCAATTTCCAGCACACCTAAACCCTAAGAGGAGAAGAAAGAAAAAGAGAGAAAGGAAGAAAAAGCTTGGTTTGGGTGATTCAAGCAAGGAACGGTAAGAATTCTTGTTTTTGGCTTGAGTAGTCTTTGAAAATGAGTCAGTGACTTAGAGAAATGTCTTGTGGCAGCAAAGATTGGCTTGATTAGAGAACAATTGGTAACATGTAAGCCAATAAACCCATGGGTACATGAAGGACTTAAAGTGGAAAAAGAAAACGGTAAGCTTAACACTATGTTTTAAAGCCTACGGTTAGTTGAATATTGTGATGGAATTATGGTTGTTGAAAGGATCTATTTGCATAAGCTAGTTGAAAATTGCTAAGATTGTATGGCATCTTGTTTGAAAGAAATAAAAAAGGAATATTGTGGATGGAGGATTGAGAAACAAAGTATTGAAAGTTAGATAGATAACGATGCATGTAAACTAGGAAATAATTGAGTGAAAGTGAGAATAATTGTTGTTGCCATATATGCGGATTATGTGTTGAAATATAAGATGGATTTGGGTGGAAATTATTTATAAGGTTGAAGTAGGCACGTGACATCATAAATAAGTTACCGGTGATATAATCTAAAGAATTTTGTAAGCAATGGAAGTAAGTAATTTTGGTAAAAATGTATTAAGATGTGAGTTAATTGAAGATGGTTTCACGATAGGATGAAAATATAAATTTGAGTAAGGATTAATTGATTGAAGTTCTGCCCGTATACGTATGTAATTAAATATATTGAATTCGTATTATTGCTAGGAAGTGCAAAGATAAAGTTAAAGAGCTGTGGTGGCATGCCAGAGTAAATAACGAGCAACCAGCCAGTGAAAATAGTTAGAGACACCTCCGAACAAATAGCGACTTAAAATCTCATTGTTGCCAGGTGAGTGAACTTGCATTAAAATGTCTTGGGATATACACGTTTATGTTTGATTGAATCCTCTAAAACGTTTTATTGGTTTTTCTTCAAAAACTTGCACGGGAACAAGCCCTTATGAAATGTTTTTATGTTATGAAATGGATAGTTTGATGAATTCATATGATTCTATGTAACGATATATATATATACTATGTCATAAATGGTACCATTGTGTGACAAATGCAACTGTGCATGTGCGGAGTGGGCAGTGCACATGCCGGTAATGATGCTGTTGTGATAATTACAACCATGCATGTGCGGAGTGGGTAGTGCACATGCCGGTAATGATGTGGTCATGATAATTACAACCGTGCATGTACGGAGTGGGCAGTGCACATGCTGGTAATGATGTGGTCATGATAATTACAACCGTGCATATACGAAGTGGGCAGTACACATGCCATAATGATGCTGTCATGATAATTACAATCGTGCATGTGCGGAGTGGGCAATGCACATGCCGGTAATGATGCTGTCATGATAATTACAACCGTGCATGTGCGGAGTGGGCAGTGCACATGCCGGTAATGATGATGTCGTGATAATTACAACTGTGCATGTATGAAGTGGGCAGTGCACATGCCTGTAATGATGCTGTCGTGATAATTACAACCATGCATGTGAGGAGTGGGCAGTTGTCAAGACCCAAATTTCGGGCCATGACCGGAGCGTGGGCCCAATGGACGTAGTCCACTAAGCCCAAGCAAGCCTATTAATCTGACATGTTCATCATTTCATCATAAACTACTAAGTCACATTTCCTAACTTAGGATCAAAATAATATTAAGCATTTGCCACTTCATACTGGCGCACTAAACAAGTGTATATACGTTGTCTACAACATGTATCTTAGTAATTTACATTAGGTTTGTCTATACACAACAAAAGAATACTCGACTTCCAACGGAGGAACTCGGACGAATGTACAGCTATTGAATGCCGAGACACCTACCAAAAGATGGATACAAGTCTACAAGGACACCTTGTCCTAGTTACCGACTGCCTCGTGATCTGAAAACATGAAGTTGAAAACGGTGAGTATAAACCCAGTGAATGAACAAGGAAGGGAACAAGCAACAACAAGGGAGAATTTAAAATCATGATGCACTTGTTTCAAAACAATGCAATTTAGTTCCATTCATATTAAAAACCCCTCATCAAGCTCTTAAATGATTAATCATTTGAAAATCATGAACCTATATATAACTGTCACGACCCAATTTCTCGGGCCATGACCGGCGCATGAGCTTAATGAGCATAGCTCACTAAGCCCAAGCAAGCCTATCCATTTACCTTTGCTTAACAAATTTATCATATCATGCATACACACACACTTTTTTTTCGGGTGTGAACATAGCCAAAACACAATGGCATTATAGATAATAATATACATGCACTATACCAGTCATGTATTTAGCAATTTACATTGCATACACATATTCACATTGTTAGATTGTATTCATAATACAAAAGGACCCATGACTTCCAGCGGAGACATTTACAATAAAAGGGATTACTATCGAATGCCAGACACATACCCAGGAGATGAACTACGAGGACTCCTCGATCTAGGGTCCAACAGTCACCTGATCTGAAAACATGAATTTTTTATAAAACATAAGTACAATACTCAGTGAGTGAACAAGGAAGGGAACAAGCATACCATAAGGAATGTTTATTGAAATCATGATGCACTT
The DNA here is from genome assembly GCF_053813885.1 of Theobroma cacao. NCBI lineage: Eukaryota > Viridiplantae > Streptophyta > Magnoliopsida > Malvales > Malvaceae > Theobroma > Theobroma cacao. Next base: position 25,193,942 of record NC_142641.1, read on the forward strand.
GTTTCAAAACAATACAATTTAGTTCATTCCTATTTAAAACCCCTCCAAAACCGAGAGTTTCTCGCTACAGCGAGCATGAATTTCGCTGCAATGAAAACAGAGCAACAAGAGAAACATTTTTTTCTCACTCAACAAAAAGCCATCCTGCTAAACTAATAAAATCAACATAAAATTCATGAAAATTCTCAAAGTATAATGTGTCAAATTTCACGTACATTACAACCATAAATCATTGTCCATCAATTTGCTATAACACACACATTTACATATGTATATATATATATATACCCATCATCATCATCTCACCAACCCATCATCATCGTCACCAGCTCATCATCATCATCACCAGCTCATGCGCACTCCCTACTCGCACATGGCTGGGTCATCACCGGGTTATGCGCACTCCCTACTCGCACATAACCGGGTCATCACCGGGTTATGCGCACTCCCTACTCGCACATAACCGGGTAATCCTCGGCTTATGCGCACTCCCTACTCGCACATAGTCGAGTCAACATAATTACACAACATTATATTCAAGCATATATGTATATCAACATAATGCAGCCACATAGAAATCCATAATAACCACATTTCATAACATAAACCTTTTCTCAAAAGCTTGTTCCCAAGGCATTCATTTTCATGAAAAATTGCATAAAATCATTCAAACACTTTGTTCAAAACAGTCATATTCCCAAAACAATTTTGATAGGCAGTCCACTCACAGGTGTCGAAAATCCGGATTCCGGGTGAACTCTGACTAATAGTCCTCAAGCGCAATTCCTTTGCCTTTTCCGGACGTCTCACCACCTTGACAAATAACAAAGTCGAGAAATTTACTATATTGTCCCTAAATTGATATAAATTAATTTAAACTACTAATGCTTGATATGTAAATGCAAAAATATGTCCGATTACCGCTTAATCACGGTATCGATTAAATTCGACCGATCACCCTATTAATCGGCGATTGTGTCCAAATCACCTCCAAATTAATTCATTTCTCATCTAATACCTTAATTTACCACATACATTTAAATAAAGCCAAATTCAGCATTAGAACCCTCACAATTCCTTATAGAAAAAAATTTGGTCATTTAGTGTACTAGCATCGAATTTTTTTCTACATAACCATTTCACCTTACTTCATCATTTTCCATGCCATTTTCCTTGAAATAAAAACAATCCCCCATTGATATTCAGCCCTCATGGTTCGGCCAACAAGGAACCCTAGAGAAATTGAATATTACTTTTGTGTTTTTGTTCATAACCATGCTTAACTATCCCTAAACACTAACATAGTCTAAAATCAAACTATTCCAACAACAATTCCTCTTCCATACCCAATTTTCAGAATTGAATTCATCATGATAACTCAATATTCAACCATGGAAAACAAGAACAAAAGCATGGGTAAGCTAGGTATCAAGGAGAATTAAAGAAATTTTAACTTACCTAGCTTGTTTCCTTGATTTCTTCACTTTTTCTTTGAATTTCCACCTAGGTTTTCTTGTTTTTCCTTTTGTTCTTCCTTTTTTTCTTGTTGCTGGATGCCTAGGCCGAATATGGTGAGGGAATTGGGGATTTAATGGGCTGATTTCTATAGAAAATAATAAAATAATCAAGCATGCCATGTGTCACATGCTTATTGGCCCAATTTTTAACTTTTTGACTTTTTCTTCTTAATTTTCCACCACAAATATTCTGGTATTTATCCAATCCTACCACAATTAAAATCCCTTGGTCTTGACAAGTGCTGGGGTGAAAAATTTACCGATTTGCCCCTAGGGTGAAAAAATTACTATTTTGCCCTTTTACTCCGAAATGTACCGGAATCTCATTATTTCTACTTTTCAACCTAAAATAACACTAATATTAATCAATATTAACCAAATGGGGCAAAAATTGTTTAAAAAAATTTCCGTTTAGTCCTTTAGTGGCAAAATTACCATTTTGCCCTTGTGCTCCATAAATACCGAGAATCACAATTTTTCACTACTAAACATCATTTTATACTCCAATAATTATAATTATATTTCATATAATTATTCTTGGTCAAATGTGATCAAATCTTGGCTAAAAATCTCAATTTTATCATCAAATGGTAAAATGACCGTTTTGTCCCTAATTGGTCAATTTTCTGATGGACTCCAAACTGGACCTTGAACTCCAAATCACTATTCTAAGCCATTCTGTTTGTTTTAAAATTTTCAAATTCCTCTTAGAATTTTTATTTGAACTAGTTCAAGGCTCGATTTAACTTAGTTGTACCACTCGGTACAATACCGTCTTTTAATCGAGCTTGACAAGGTCTCACAATAACGAACCATTTGAAGAATGAAAGCTTCAATGATATGCAAGCAAGTCAAATACAACAACGAATCTTCGCTGCAGCGACGTTGGGATTAAGTTATTAACCGAACGAGGGTTTCTCACTAAACCTCCTCATTTTAAACTTAACTCATTTAGTCTTTAATGTTGGAAGTCCATGCTCGGATATGGTAGCAAAGAAGTGAAAAATAGGGCAGCAATCGGACAAGATAGGAGACAAAACAGAAAGGCTTTCGCTGCAGCGAGATTTTGGTCATAAAACAGAAAGTTTCTCGCTGCAGTGAGAAGCTACAATACCTTTCTCGCTGCAACGAGTTTTTGGCTAGTCTACCCCTTCAAAACCCGAGAGTTTCTCGCTGCAGCGAAAATGATTCTAGCTGCAGCGAGAAATAGGGCACCAATGAAAAATTTGCCCTTCTTCCCAAAGAAAACTCACCCTGCTGAAATGTCCAAACCAACATGAAACACATAACAATTTTCCAAAGTTTAACATGTCAAGTTTCACATGCATTACAACGATATACCATTACTCATTAATTTTCTATAACACACATATTTACATATGTATATATGTATACGTATACCCATCATCATCATGCACACCATCCCATCATCATCATACACACCATCACATCATCATCATCACCAGCTCATGCGCACTCCCTACTCGCACATGGCTGGGTCATCATCGGGTTATGCGCACTCCCTACTCGCACATGGCTGGGTCATCATCGGGTTATGCGCACTCCCTACTTGCACATAACCTGGTCATTCTCGGCTTATGCGCACTCCCTACTCGCACATAGCCGAGTCAATATAATTACACAACACTATATTCAAACATATATGTATATCAACATAATGCTGCAGCATAGAGATCCATGATAACCACATGTCATAACATAAAATTGATTTATCAAAGGCTTGTTCCCAAGGCACTTGTTTTAACAAAAGTTGTATAGAATCATTCAAATACTTTGTACAAAACAATCATATCCCAAAACGATTTTTGATAGGCAGTCCACTCACCGGTATATTGTTGAGCCTTTAGTTGACTCTAATTCCCTCAATGATCCAATTGGGATGATAGGGCTTCGTTAGAACCTAGAATCACATTAGTAGCAGCAATAGGTCAATTCACATACTATAAACCCTAAAAGCTATCCCTTAGCTAGCCACTTTAAATGGCTATCTATGTTCACTATCTTAAGCACTATAAAGTGGATGAATATCCTCAACAATAAAACAAATCATATTCTAAATTACTAGCCATTATCCACAGCTAAAAACCAAGCTTAGTTCATCACTTACCCTAGGATTTCTTTGTAGTTGAATTCTCTTCCAATAGCTTCCAAACAAATGGGGTAATTCTCTTTTTCTCTCTCTAGAATGCCCAACTAGTGAGAGAAAGTATGGAAATAAGATTTATCAAGGGTTTTGAAGTGAGAGAGTGAAAGAATACAAGGGTTCTAGTCAAAAGGGCTCAAAGGTATGAAAACTAGAGCTAGAGAAAGAAAATTATGCAAGCTCCATATCAAGTTTCCATGTAGGTTGGAAGCAACGTGAGATGGAAGAAGAAAAAGAAGAAGACAAGCTGCTGGAAATTCAAGAAGCTACTGGAAGGAGAAGATATTTATAGCCCAAGCTTATCCATTCCCTTGAAATTACCAAATTGCCCATCCACAAATTAGCTTATTCTCCTCTAGTCTTTTATGCACTCTTTTTGTTCTTTTGACACTGGGACAAGGTCCATAATGGTCTAGACATGCTCGGGTTCATGAAAACTTAAAATTTTAACTCGAGGTGAAAAATGACCATTTTGCCCCTATTGTGAAAATTATTGTCATTTCTAGTTTTCTTCGTGTTTTCATCATTCCACATCATTTATGCGGTCTTATACCTATTTAGACCTTAAAATATCATAAAACTTCTTATGAGAGCTTATTAGAGAAAATGACGAAACTACTCCTGTGTTAAGACCCAAATTTCAGGCCATGATCGGCACAAGGGTCCAATGGACGTAATCCACTAAACCATTATGGACCACTTATAATTCCATCTAATATCACTAAGTCATATTTCATAATTTTGAATCAAAATAGTGATATACATTGCCAACTCGTACTGGCATTACTCCTTAAAAATTTACATATAATGTCTACAACATGTATTCTAATAATTTACATTAAGTTCATCTATACAAAACAAAATAACACTCGACTTCCAGCGGAGTGACTCGGATGAATATACAGCTACTGAATGTCGAGACACCTACCAAAAGATGGACACAGGTTTACAAGGACACCTCGTCCTAGTTACCGACTGCCTCGTGATCTGAAAACATGAATTTGAAAATGGTGAGTATAAACCCAATGAGTGAACAAAGAAGGGAACAAGCAACAACAACAAGGGACAATTTAAAATCATGATGCACTTGTTTCAAAACAATGCAATTTAGTTCCATTCATATTAAAAACCCCTCATTTTAAACTTAACTCATTTAGTCCTAAATGTTGGAAGTCCATGCTCAGATATGGTAGCAAGAAGTGAAAAATAGGGCAGCAATTGGATAAGATAAGAGACAAAACAGAAAGTTTTTCGCTGCAGTGAGAATGAATTTCGCTGTAGCGAAATTGTTACTCAGAACAGAAAGTTTTTCGCTACAGCGAGAATGAATTTTGCTGCAGCGAGTTTCTGGCCAGTCTACCCCTCCAAACTTGAGAGTTTCTCGCTGCAGCAAGATTCATTTTCGCTGTAGCAAGATGCTACAGTGACTATCTCGTTACAACGAGATTCATTTTCGCTGCAGCGAGAACCAGTTATGGTGAAAGGTCCTCAAATCCAAGAGTTTCTCGGTGCAGCGAGCATGAATTTCGTTGCAGTGAAAATAGAGCAACAAGAGAAACATTTTCCCTCACTCAACAAAAAGCCATCCTACTAAACTAACAAAATCAACATAAAACTCATGAAAATTCTTAAAGTACAATGTGTCAAATTTCACATATATGTCAACCATATATCACATTCATGAGCTTTCATTTCATAAATCTAGATATGCATAATTACATAGATAAACATCAATATCATCATAATCACTCCCGACTCATGTACATCCCCCCACATAGTGCACATAGCCGGCACCATCACGTGCATCCCCCCACATCGTGCACAATTAGTGCTATAGTGTACATCCCCCCACATCGTGCACACAGGCACTATCATCATCCATCTCTCACGCCACCATCATCACCGGTATGTGCATCCCCCCCACATCGTGCACACACACGGTTACAGTCATTATACACAATATCATTTATCATGCACAACACACACATTTATATATCATCATACTACAATAGTGCATGAATCCATAGCAATCACATATCACAATATAAAACCATTTCGCAAAAGCTTGTTCTCAAGGTACTTGTCTTTATGAAAAACTTGATAATTCATTCAAATGGGTGGCAAATACATTATATTTCCCAAAACAAATTTTGAAGGTAGTCCACTCACAAGTGTCGAAAATTTGGATTTCGGGTGCGCTCGGACTAATAGTCCTCAAACGCAATTCCTTTGCCTTTTCTGGACGTCTCACTACCTTGACAAATAACAAAGTCGAGAAATTTACTATATTGTCCCTAAATTGATATAAACTAATTTAAATTACTAATGCTTGATATGTAAATGCAAAAATACGTTCGATTACCGCTTAATCGCGATATTGATTAAATTCGACCGATCACCCGATTAATTGGCGATTGTGTCTAAATCACCTCCAAATTAATCCATTTCTCCTCTAATACCTTAATTTACCACATACCATTTAAATAAAGTCAAATTCAGCATTAGAACTCTCATAGTTCCTTATAGAAAAATTCGATCATTTGGTCCACTAGCACCGAAATTTTTTCTACATAACCATTTCACCTTAATTCATCATTTTTCAAGCCATTTTCCTTGAAATAAAAACAATCCCCCATTGATATTCAGCCCTCATGGTTCGACCAACAAGGAACCCTAGAGAAATTGAATATTTCTTTTGTGTTTTTGTTCATAACCATGCTTAACTATCCCTAAACACTAACATAGTCTAAAATCAAATTATTCCAACAACAATTCCTCTTTCATACCCATTTTTCAGAACAAAAGCATGGGTAAGCTAGGTGTCAAGGAGAATTAAAGAAATTCTAACTTACCTAGCTTGTTTCCTTGATTTCGTCACTTTTTCTTTGAATTTCCACCTAGGTTTTCTTGTTTTTCCCTTTGTTCTTGTTGCTGGTTGCCTAGGCCGAATATGGTGAGAGAATTGGGGATTTAATGGGCTGATTTCTATAGAAAATAATAAAATAATCAAACATGCCACGTGTCACATGCTTATTGGCCTAATTTTTTTAACTTTTTGACTTTTTCTTCTTAATTTTCCACCACAAATATTCTGGTATTTATCCAATCCTACCACAATTAAAATCCCTTGGTCCTGACAAGTGCTGGGGTGAAAAATTTACCGATTTTCCCTTGAGACGTAAAAATTACGATTTTACCCCTATACTCTGAAATGTACCGGAATCACATTATTTCTACTTTTCAACCTCAAATAGCACTAATATTGATCAATATTAACCAAATGGGGTAAAAATCGTTTTATAAAAATTTATGTTTAGTCCTCTAGTGGCAAAATTACCATTTTGCCCTTGTGCTCTAAAAATACCGAGAATCACAATTTTTCACTACTAAACATAATTTTATACTTCAATAACCATAATTATATTTCATATAATTATTCTTGGTCAAATGTGATCAAATCTTGGCTAAAAATCTCCATTTTATCATCAAATGGTAAAATGACTGTTTTGTCTCTAATCGGTCAATTTTCCTGATGGACTCCAAACTGGACCTTGAACTCCAAATCACTATTCTAAGCCATTCTGTGGGTTTTAGAATTTTCAAATTCCTCTTAAAATTTCTATTTGAAGTGGGTTTTAGAATTTTCAAATTCCTTTTAAAATTTCTATTTGAACTAGTTCAAGGCTCGATTTAACTTAGTTGTACCACTCGGTACAATATCGTCTTTTAATCGAGCTTGACAGGGTCTCACACCCTAGCCTGTGTTATTGTGTCTACGCCTAGTTACGAGCCTATAGAGGTCAAGGTCTCACAACAGTGCACATGCCGGTGATGATGTACATGAGCTGGATGAGGTGTGGTGGTATATTAATTGATATATGCTTAAGCATATGTATACGCAATAAAAAGATTATGATTATAATATGTGATTATATGGCATGATAAATCTTGAAAATTTCTCATTTACATGTGATTGATTTTATTACAACAAGAACATTCTATTTATACTACCTTGCTTGGATGATTGCTAAAAATTTCCTCTCTTTTCAATTTCTTGCTAAATATGGTTCCTTCATTATGAAATGATTTAATAACCTGGGGTTGATGGAAGGATTTTAATAAGAACTTGAACTAGGTTGCACTATTTTCGAACTTAAGTGCATCATGATTTCTAAATCATTCCTTGTAATTGCTTGTTCCCTTCCTATGTTCACTCACTGAGTTTATACTCATGTTTTTAAAATTCATATTTTAGGTTTTTCTGAGTCAAAGGTGATTGGATCCTAGGACGAGGTGTTCCTCCCTATCCATTGCTCGGTAGGTTTACCATGACATTAAATGTTAGCAACCATGCCTAGAGTCACTCCACTAATGGTCAAGTTCAATTACGTGTATATGACTACTTGTTATGAAATGCTGAGATTCACTTGTCAAATTATATGTATGTATATAATGGTTGATGATGCCACTATGAATACATGATTGAGTTTTATGAGTTGTTTTCAAAGGAATTGTAATTGAGCATTATGAATTTCAGATTCTAAAGGAATATGGATTAACGTATAAGATCAATTAAGTAGGCTTGTTTGGGCTTAGTGGGCTAAGCCCATTGGGCCCTTGCGCAGGTCATGGCTTAGAAATTGGGCTATGACAAAGTTGGTATCAGAGCCAAGTTTAGTTGAATTCTAGAGATTCCTGTGTGGTCAGCAGAGTTGTTGGAGTCCGTGTAGAGTCTTGTCCTTGGATTGTGGGTGCGCAACGCAAGTCAAGGATAGGAGGCTACATGGGCCCCTACTTCATTAGAAACCTACCTGTTTTTATGATGTATAGATGGATGAGTAATCAATGCTTAGTTGGGTATAGGTGGACATGCGCCGGTTGCACACACCATGTCTAGAAATACCTCTCATAGTACTAGCGAGGGCTCGCTAGATTCCACTACTCGGAGCTGATATATGCCCGAGGGTGAAAGCGTAACAAGTAACTTGACTCGATTTTCGAGTGGATCGATTCCCCAAGAGGTAAACCACTATTCAAGAGCTTGAGGAGTCTTGCAAGACTGGTGCGTAATGAAATCGATTTGAGGAAAAAGAGGATGAACAAGATGGGAAAAAGGATGATCAGTAATTGTCAAGCCCGATCTTATAAAATACTTTCCATGTCATTCATATGATTGACAATATGCTTGCATACTTGGAAAGCCCTGAAAGAAAAATCGTTAAAAGACGACAATGTACCAAATGGTACAATTAAGTTAATTTAAGTCTCGAACTAGATCAAATAGAGAATTTAAAATGAAATTAAGAATATTAAAGTCCCAGAATGGTTTAATATGGTGATTTGGAGTTCGAGGATCAATTTGAAGTCAAACTAGAATTTTTACTGTCCATGGGCAAAATGGTCATTTGCCACCCAAGGACACAATGGGAATTTTTAGAAAAGAATTTTTTTAGCCCCATTTGACTTATTGGAGTATGATTTGAGTATTGGAGTATAATTTGAGGGTTTGGCAGTGAAAAAGTTTAATTCCAGTGATTTCTAGAGTGTAGGGGCAAAATCGTAATTTTGCCACTCGCGGACAAAATTTGAGATTTTGAGAGAATTTAGATCAAATTTGACAAATTGGAGAATGGTATGAGTATAAGGGATGAAAAATATGTCTATGGGCAATTTTTCAATTTTTGGGGCAAAAATGTAATTTTTGACTTTTACGGGGGTAAAAGTGTAAATTTCAAAAATTACTCCACCAAGACTTTGGATAAGTCTGAGAATTTTACCTAAGCTATGGATATTTGGGACAAGTGTATGGTGAAAATTTGGAAATAAATGGATGGCTAGAATTTAAGGAATTAATAAAACATTAAAAAAATGAATAAAATAATATTATATTATTTTAGCCTTTAAAAAGGTAAAAATTCCGGAATTCTCATCTTCTTCAGCTGTCCAAACCAGGGGAGAAAAGGGAAAAAAAAAAACAAGAATCCTACCTGAAAAATTTGGAGAAAATCAAGAGAAATCAAGAAATCAAGCATTAAAAAGGTAAATTTCATTGATTTTCCTTGTGATTTTCACTACCCATGCATTTTTTTCTCATTTCCATGCAAAATTAGAAAGTGGGTATGGACACCCATGCTGGCCAAACCTCCATGGATGAGTTTTGAGCTTGATTTTTGGTTGATTTTAATTGAATTAAGTGATTTTAGTTAAGTTATATTGAAATATAGCAAAAATAAGCTAGAAATATAATTTTCTCCCATTGAAACCCATTATGCTGAATTTTCTAGGGGAATATTGGCTGCTGATCTTGATGGTTATTTGAGGAATTATGATGAATAATGATGAATTATGAGCCTAGAAAAATAATGGAAATTTTCGGAGCAAAAATACAAATTTTTACCCACTAGGGGTATTTTCGTAATTTATTATCGGGACTGATAATTTGCACCACACTGAGGGAAATTAAGTCAATTTGGGTGCAATTGAGGTGTAGAAACTGAAAAAAATTAATTTGGAGTTTAAACGGACGCGTATATCAATTTATCGGGTAAAAGACCGAAATAGGCTAACACCGCATTTAGGCAAAAATTTAGACATTTTTGCATTCCATATCAAGCATTAGTAGTCTAAATTAGTTTAATTTCAATTTAGTACCAATGTGGTGAATTTCTCGATTTTGTACTGTGTCAAGGTGGTGAGTCCTCTAATAAAGGCAAGGGAATTGCACCCGAGGACCAATAGTCTGAGTATTTCGAAAATCCTCACTCTAGACACGGTGAGTAACCTTACCATCATTTTAATTATCTAAAGTATGTTTTTATTCGGTTTTGGTGAATTTTATGAAAATGAGTTCAAATGGTAAATTTTTATGTTTTGTAAACAAAATGAGTTTAAATGAAAATATTTTATAAATTGTCTTGAAACGAAATAACGATTTTGAAAAATAGAGTAATTGGAGACCACTGATATGTTGTAAATTTAAAATTGAATTAATGGCTTATGTTATTGTATTGGCATGACTGGCTGGGCTGTGTTTTTATGAATTATATGAATTGCTTTATTTTACCCTTGCAGGCTGGGTAGTAATATATTAGCCCTGTCATGCTGTCAAAATTTTATTGTATGGTGGGTTTGACCTGCTGCAGTGGGCTGGATTCTGTGGACTAGCCTATTAGAGGGGCACGGAATCCTGTTATATTTTTACCTCGGTTGGAGAGGCGAGTAGGGTAACTCCTGAGGTATAACTTTTAGAGTTCACTTCACGCCAAACCACCTCGTGAAGGGGAACTCGGCCAACGTCAAGGAATGGCTATGTTTTCAAAATAAAAACATGACTTTCTAATAGCCTTGACGGACTCAGTTGGGATAGCCCTCGGCCAAGGTATCCCAAATAACTGAGTATGATAATAATTTTTGGCATGAGCCAAGCTTTTTAAGAAATTCATAAGCCATACTGATTACTTGCTTTAAATAAATTGATTTCATTTGGTTGAAATAAGTTGAAAGATGATAAATTACAGTTTGATGAAATGTTTTAATAGTCTCCTTTTACTCGACTTTAGATATTTTGAGTGATGTTTGTTTACTCACTGGGATTTTATAATCTCACCACCCTCATTTCCACCCATTTCAGGTTCAGAATAGATTGTAGATAACTGATATCGGCAAGGATTACAGTTGAACTTGCCACATCCAAAGACTGTAGGTTCATTTCTTTTGATACTTTTGGTCATTCGTGGGCCCACGTGTCACTGTAAATTAAATTCTATACTTTGGTTATCTGTATTACGGTATGTAAGAATTTATTTTGCTTTTACGCTATAAAAATTATTTATGCAGTGTTCTTAAAATATCGTTTTATGTGAAAATTGAATATTTTATTGAATATTTTTATTTTATTATAACAGTCATAATTCCATTTTAAACGAATGTTTTAGACATCCAAAATTATTTTTGATTAAGAAATATGTGTTTTCCACTTACATACTATATTTTTAGATGATTTTTGAGATTTTTGGGATAAATGACAAAAATACCCCTGTGAGACGGAAATTATTATTTCATTTGTTTAAGTTGGAAACAGTTTAAAATCTTTTAAAATGTGGTATTTGGAAACAGCTACCCACAGGGGAAATGAGAAGCTGATATTAAAGCCTTGCGGGGTCTCGGTTGACATTCTGGGTAATGAATGTAAATTGAGACGTCGCGGCGGTTGTCACGGGCTCGATGGGAGTTCCGGGTCGTGACAGTAATTATCGTTTTAGGAAGGTATCTGTATCTATTGTTCGACACTTCCCTCCTGGTTGTGGGAGAGGTGCTGCACCTGTTAGTAAGGAGGAATTTGGGAGGTAGCAACAAGCTCAGATTAAGGATAAAATGGAAAAATCCCAAGAGATGGAAAAGGACCCGGAAGAGGATCCGTCGATGTGCCTGGATCGAGGCTACGAGGATCCTAAAGACACATAATATTTTCATTAAAATTCGTATCACTTTAAGTCTAGACAGATGCGTTGTAAGGGAAATAGTAGTAGTTATCTGTACAAAGGAGTTAAGAGTTGGCTTTTATTTTGTATGACTTAAATGGATTATGAAGTAGCAGTTTTAATGACTTAATACGTATTGGAGTCCTTTGATACGATAGAGATAGATTAGCAATACAATGATTGAGGGAGGATATTCACCTTAGTGGCGTCATTGGTCGCCTTGGATAATTATTAAGGATCGACGTAGAAAGTCATTAATGGTACAAATAACTATGAGACCTAACAAATGATTACCAATTAATCGTGGAAAGGTGAAATTTAAAATCCCAGTTGCAATTACAATTTGGAAGAATATGGAAGAAATCAATGAGACTACAGGTGACACTTTGAATGGTTAACGTGATTAAGTCAAGGATTGTAAACTCAATTATGGAGAGAATTATAAAATGATGCCATAAATTTATAAAATGATAATTTGACACAAATATAGCCCATTGGAGGTAAATTATGGAACTTGGGAAAGATGAATTCTTGATTTAATAAAGATTGTGAATGTGGAGTGTGGAGAAGGATGAATTATTTTAAGATCTTTTGTACTAAAAGTCAATTAATTATGAGAGTTACAAGATAAGAAAGACAATTAGTTATGAATGATAAGAATTGTGGGATACCATAAATAGTGAATAATTATGTGTAGTGTTATATATATAATGTGAAGTCATTATGCAATACGGAAAGGATGTTTTATGGTGGGACCTAATGATTGATGATAAGTATTAAAAGGTAAAATGAGTTGAAAGTATGAACTTGGCCTAGTGCATATGACAAGCAAAGAGAAGGTACATATGCTTATGGAAATTGTTATATATGCCTAAAGGAGAAGCCAGATGGTTGAGCATGATTGATGTAGTGACCTTCAATGCAGACAAATAGCTTTGATGAGGTAAATTTCTAGTAATTATAAAGTCCCAGCACTGACTGCTCAATGTTAAAACACTAAGAACATTCCAAGGCTAAAAAGTAGGAGTAAATTGTAACTGGCATGATGATACATTTACAAGCCGAATTATGTTCATTGATCTTGATATTTGAGCATTGTTATTTGGAGTTTTAAATGTGTTGAAAAAGTGTTTATATGAGTGAATTAAAAAGTTTCTTTATTGCCTTATGTATTGGCATGTAAGTAAAAGAGAAGTTAGAGAGTTCTTGAGATGGCTACATTGAGATAATTTACCATGTGAAGTATTGAGATGAATAATATGTTGATTAAAGTCAAATCTTAAGAAATAAAGAAGACAAGAAATTAAGCCTTGTTAAAGACTAAGGAAAAAGTGAGTGAAGAGTTAGATGAATATATGAGATATGGATAAGGGATGTCAATACCAAGTGATGAAAGTGTGAATGAAGGATTACAAGGGTGGTATAGCAAATGGGTTTATCCAGAATATCGTTATGAGAAATTACAATTCTTGTCTTGACTCAGCTAAATGAAAAAGGTTAGTAACAACACAAAGCCAATTGTGTGGCACATTAGAAACCTATGAAGATGAATTGGGAATTGAATGGACGAATATGTATTTATATATCTTTAAGAATGAGTGTATGTCTATAGAACGATATGCTCGAGATGTGAAGGAGCAAATAAGAGACTAAGTGTTTTAGGACTGCATAAACATCTTTGAGAAGGAATTACCAATCATACACAGTAAGTATAAAATGTGAGATTTTTGAAACTTCTTAAGGAGCCTAACCGCTAAGTCACAAGTTAAGTGGTTATATACGGTGAGACATGAGTTTAAGATAGGTATCCCCAAGGAAATACTCAAGAAGAGTTCTGCTATGGATCTTGTGAAAGCAAGTATTAAGTTATATGGTTACAAAAAGGAAGCTGTAAGTTGGGAGTGGTACTCACAGTCACTTTGAAAGGTGCTTGAGAATAACCTTGTTTCTAGTCTTGCAATTCCAAGTACAAATTGTGAATTGACTAAGGGAGAATGATGTTATATCAGTATAAGAGAATAGTATAAAAAATGATTGAAGGTAATCTCGATAGTGAAGTCGGATAATGAAAACTTCCTAATGTATTATGGGAATTAGAATTTGAAAACGCATAAGCTATGCATGATTCGAATAAGTCTAAGTCTTAAGTGATTGATTAGTCACGAATTGAAAAAAGGATATAATATACGTGTTAGAGGCATGAAAGATAATTGAGAAACAGGGATGACTTGGAGGGATTGTTGTATTGCATAAGATGCAATGATCAAGTAAAAATGAATCTTTAAAGGATTAATGAGGTTATAAAGCATATGCGCATACTGGATTGCAAGATAATGAAAATGATATTTAGTAAGTGAAATGTAACTAATGACATTATGGTGCAAGGATATATATAGTACAATGAAACTTAAGTATATAATTGGAAATGATAAGAATGGAGTATAAGCATGTAAATGATGTGAAGTTTTGTGTAGGCATAATGAGAATTCGTACGGATTATGTAAGAGATAACTTGTGGTAAACGCAGTGGAATAGTGATTTAAACATATAAAAAGGGTAATCTGAAATTGATTATACCCCAATGTTTATAGATTAAATATGAGAATTATTATAGCAAATCTTGGTTATGAAGAAGAACAAATAAAGGGAGACTTAGTCCAAAGACACTTGAACACAAAGATCCCTACACACAATGAAGAATATTGACATTAGAAGTGTGTGTACATACGTATGTGTGGGATTGATGACGTGGCCAACTAAAATGAAGAACTGTCTTTAGAGATTCGAGATTTGAACTTGATATATTTGATGAGTTGTATGGATAATACAATGATAAGAAATCCCATCAAAAGTAGAACTATATTGATATAAGAAATTTTAGAGAAATATCCAAGGAAATGATATCTAGGAAATGTAATCTATGGCGTGATTAAGCCATGCAAGATGGATTGATATGATTACGAAGATTTAAGTTGCATAAATACGAAAAAAAAGGGACATGAAGTATGAGGGAACAGTTGAAAGATTCAACTCCCCAGAATGTTGGAAATATGTATAGGATGAATGAATGTTGAGAAGTTTGACAAGAAATGAAGTAATAAGATGGTGATTGGTATACATAGTAAGTATAAAATGTGATTGAAATCGGTATGATCAAGATGGAGTTATGGTTCAAATTTAATAATGGGGATAATGGCATACTCAACATCTTAAAATAAAAGATAATGATCGTGAAGGGTAACGTCGATTTGATTCTAAAGGATGATAACAGACATAAGTGAAGCATTCTAGTCAAACTAGAGGTAAACGAGGTGAATGAATGACTGAAGGTTTGACAAGATTCGAAATAAAGATATGTTTAAGGTTAGTGACGGAATTAAAGGCATACTTGGGATTTAAGGAGGGTACAATGGTTTTGACTCAAGGATGATAATAGATATAAGTTACTGTCACGATCCAAATTCTGGGCCATGACTTATGCATGGGCCCAATGGACGTAGTCCACTAAGCCCAAGCAAGCCTATTAATCTGACGTGTTCATCATTCCATCATAAACTGCTAAGTCACATTTCAAAACTTAGAATCAAAATATTATTAAACATTGCCATCTCATACTGGGATACTAAACAAGTGTATATACATTTGTCTACAACATGTATCTTAACAATTTATATTAGGTTTGTCTATACACAACAAAATAATACTCGACTTCCAGTGGAGGGACTCGGACGAATGTACAACTACTGAATGCTGAGACTCCTACCAAAAGATGGATACAAGTTTACAAGGACAACTCGTCCTAGTTACCGACTGCCTCGCGATCTAAAAACATGAAGTTGAAAATGGTAAGTATAAACCCAGTGAGTGAACAAAGAAGGGAACAAGCAACAACAAGGGAGAATTTAAAATCATGATGCACTTGTTTCAAAACAATGAAATTTAGTTCCATTCATATTAAAAACCCCTCATCAAGCCCTTAAATGATTTATCATTTGAAAATCATGAACCCATACATAATGAACCATTTGAAGAATGAAAGCTTCAATGATACGTTAGCAAGTCAAATACGACAACAAATCTTCGCTGCATTGAAAAGGCATTCTCGCTACAGCTACAGCAAGAATGCCTTTCCACTGCAGTGACGTTGGGATTTAGTTATTAGCCGAACGAGGGTTGCCCAACTGGCCGAGGGTTTCTCACTAAACCTCCTCATTTTAAACTTAACTCATTTAATCCTTAATGTTGGAAGTCCATGCTCCGATATGGTAGCAAAAAAGTGAAAGATAGGGCAGCAATTGGACAAGATAGGAGACCAAAATAGAAATTTTTTGCTACAGCGAGATTGAATCTGGCTGCAGCGAAATTGTAACCCAGAAACAGAAGGTTTCTCGCTGTAGCGAAATTCAGCTGATGAAACAGAGAGTTTCTCACTACAACGAGATTCCTTTTCGCTGCAACAAGAAGCTACAGTGACTATCTCGTTGCAGCGAGAACCAGTTCTGGTGAAGGTTCTCAAACCCAAGAGTTTCTCACTGCAGCGAGAATGACTCTCGCTGCAGTGAGATATAGGGCACCAATGAAAAATTTCCCTTTCTCCCAAATAAAAACCACCCTGCTAAAATGTCCAAAACAACATGAAACGCATAACAATTTTCCACAATTTAACATGTCAAGTTTCACATGCATTACAACCATATACCATTACTCATTAATTTCCTATATCACACATATTTACATATGTATATATGTATACGTATACCCATCATCATCATGCACACCATCCCATCATCATCATCACCAGCTCATGCGCACTCCCTACTCGCACATGGCTAGGTCATCACCGGGTTATGCGCACTCCCTACTCGCACATAATCAGGTCATCCTCGGCTTATGCGCACTCCCTACTCGCACATAGCCGAGTCAATGTCATTACACAACAATATATTCATGCATATATATCAACACAATGTGGTAGTGCATGAATCAATAATAGTCACATGTCACAACATAAACCATTTCTCAAGAGCTTGTTCCCAAGGCACTTTTTTTTAAGAAAAGTTGAATAAAATCATTCAAACACTTTGTACAAAATAGTCACATTCCCAAAATAGTTTTGATAGGCAGTCCACTCACCGATTTATTGTTGAGCCTTTAGCTGACTCTAATTCCCCTAATGATCCAATTGAAAGGATGGGACTTTATTAGAACCTAGGATCACATTAGCGTAAGCAATAGGTCAATTCACACACTATGAACTCTAAAAGCTATCTCTTAGCTAGCTTTCAATTGCCATATTAAATGGTTATCTATGTTCATTATTTTAATCACTAAAAAGTAATGAACATTCTCAACAATAAAACAGCTCATAATCCCAATTATTAGCCATTATTCACAGCTAAAAATCAAGCTTAGTTCATCACTTACCCTAAGGCTCCTTGTAGTCGAATTTTCTTCCAATAGCTTTCAAATAAGTGGGGTAATTCTCTCTTTCTCTCTTTAGAACGCCTAACTAGTGAGAGAAAGTATGGAAATAAGCTTTACCAAGGGTTTTGAAGTGAGAGAGTGAAAGAATACAAGGGTTCTAGTCAAAAGGGCATAAGGGTATGAAAATTAAAGCTAGAGAGAAAATTATGCAAGTTCCATATCAAGCTTCCATGGAGGTTTGAAAGAAACGTGAGAGGGAAGAAGGAAGAAGAAGACAAGCTACTAGAAAATGAGAGAAGAAGCTGCTGGAAGAAGGATATTTATAGGCCAAACTTATCCATTCCCTTAAAATTACGAAAATGCCCATGACTAGTTAGCTTGTTCTCATGCAACCCTTTGTGCAATCTTTTTACTCATTTGACACCGGGACAAGGTCCATAATTGTCTAGACATACTCGGGTTCATGAAAACTTAAAATTTTAACTCAAGGTGAAAAATGACCATTTTGCCCCTACCATAAAAACCGTCAAAATTTTGGTTTCCTTTCCATTTTACCCCTAATTTCACCATCCATTTATGCCTTAGGCCTACTTAGACCATAACATTGTTTAAAAATCTTACTTTTATGGGCTTACTAAGGAAATGACGAAATTACCCCTGATTAGGGATATCGCGATACTTCCCTTTACGAGTCTATAAAGGTCAAGGTCTCATAGTTACGTACCTTGACCTCGTAAAGTGTTCTAGTCAAATTGAAGATAGTGAGGCATGTAAATCAAAATTCCCTATGAAAAAAGAAATGGAAAATGATCATTGAGTGAGGTTAACAACCCGATGTTAAAGAGAATTCAAGGACGAATTCTATTTAAGTGAGAGAGAGTGTAATACCCCGTACTTTGATATGGTGACTAATGAAGCTTATTGGATGCTAATTGAGGTTAATTATAATGTTTAGAAATAATGAAAGATGAAAGGAATAGTTTGGGATAAAATATTTCGCACATAAGGAAATAATAATAAAATAATGATATTTTTATCGGAGAAGAATTTGCAAGATAAAAAGTGATTCGGAAGTCAATTGAGGCATAATAAGGTATTTTGGGAACCAAGGTAACAAGAGGAGACAAGAGGAAATTTTTGGAATAAAATAATATTAAAAAATTAATATTTTATGCAGTGTCAAATTTTTCCATGAAGAAGGAGGATATGGTCAATCTAAGTGGGGGAGAAGAAGAATGAAAGGATTTTTGGAGAAAAATGACGTTAATGGGGTCGCGTGTCTTTATTAAGTAAAAATAGCACGGGCAAATAAATATTTTAAATATTATGGGGACACAGCGTTAGAGTACAAACTTCATACTTTGTTTGTGCATGTGTAGGAGAAGGTAATAGAAGGAATGTGGAGTTAAATGAGTGTTGGGAGGACTAAATTAAAATGGAAGGAAACAAAAAAGGGCAAAACGATAATTTTATAAGAAGTTTGGTCAAAGCTTCCAAAGGATGCTTTGACTCTGATTTTTTTAGGCCAAGACTAACCTTATCCTTTCCCCCAGCAGATTTTTCTTCTTCTTCATCCATGCTCCACGCGATTCTTGAAGCTTCCATGCCATTTTCTCTTTATCCACCATGAAATCAAGTTTTCTTCACTTTCCTTTCCATGTTTTCTTTTCCTTTCTTCTCCAAACTTCTTGAGCATTAAATTTACAGCCTTTAACCCTAATTTCCAGCACACCTAAACCCTAGGAGGAGAAGAAAGAAAAAGAGAGAAAGGAAGAAAAAGCTTGGTTTTGGCAATTCAAGTAAAGAACGGTAAGAATTCTTGTTTTTGGCTTAAGTAGTCTTTGAAAATGAGTCAGTGACTTAGAAAAATGTCTTGTGGCAGCCAAGATTGGCTTGATTAGAGAAAAATTGGTAACATGTAAGCCAATAAACCCATGGGTACATGAAGGACTCAAAGTGGAAAAGGAAAACGGTAAGCTTAACACTATGTTTTAAAGCCTACGGTTAGTTGAATATTGTGATGGAATTATGGTTGTTGAAAGTGTCACAGCCCAATTCCTGGGCCATGACCGGCGCAAGGACCTAATGGGCTCAGCCCACTAAGCCCAAGCAAGCCTACTAAATTGATCTTATACATTAATCCCCATTCCTTTAGAATCCAAAATTCGTAATGTTCAAATACCGTTCCTTTGAAAACAATTCATAAAACCCAAGCATGCATTCTTAATGGTATCATCAACCACTATAATCATATATAGATTAACAAATGATTCTTAGTATTTCACACCAAGTATTCATATACACATGATTAAACCTTGACTGTCAGCGGGGTGACTCTAGGCATGATTGCTAACATTTAGTGCCACGTTAAACCTATCGAGCAATGGATAGGGAGGAGCACCTCGTCCTAGGATCCAATCACCTTTAACTCAGGAAACCTAAAATATGAATTTTAAAAACGTGAGTATAAACTCAATTAGTGAACATAGGAAGGGAACAAGCATCAATACGGGAGGTTTTAGAAATCATGATGCATTTATGTTGAAGACAATGCAATTTAACTCAATTTCTTGTCAGAACAGAAATCTATCATTGCTGCGGTGAAAGTCAAGTGGAAATCGTTTCTCAAGTTTTAACATTCAAAAATCAATGCAACCACAATATAATTTCCAAAACCTCTATATATATATATATCATCTATAAACATATATATAACCACCAGCCTTGCCCCCAACTCTGTCTCAGCTTATGTGCACTACCACACCGCACATAGCCAGGTCAGGATAACTCATGTGCACTCCTACACCGCACATGGCTGGGTCAGCATAGCTCATGTGCACTCCTACACAGAACATGGCTGGGTTATAATTATCACATAAAAATATCATTTAATGTAAAATATACACATCAACATAATATAGAAACTCATGAATTCATCATGTCCATATCTCATAATATCAAAACATTTCATCAAGGACTTGTTCCCATGCAACTTTTAAAGAAAAACCAACAAAATATTTCAAGTAGCTCAATAGAGCATAAAATCATTTATTCCAAAACATTTTAATGCAAGTTCACTCACCTGGCAACAACGAGATATTAAGTTGCTATTTGTTCGGAGGTGTCTCTAACTATTTTCACTAGTCGATCGCTCGTTATTTACTCCGACACACCCCCACAATACTCTAACTTTATCTTTGCACTTCCTAGCAATAATACGAACTCAATATATTTAATTACATATGTATACGAGCAGCACTTCAATCAATTAATCCTTACTCAAATTTATATTTTTCCTTCTATCATGAAACCATCTTCAATTAACTCACATCTTAATACATTTTTACAAAAATTACTTATATCCATTGCTTACGTAATTCCTTAAATTATATCACCGGCAACTTAATTATGATGTCACGTGTCTACTTCAGCCTTTCTAAATAATTTTTGCCCAAATCCATCTTATATTTCCACACATAATCCACATATATGGCAGCAACAATCATTCTCACTTTCACTCAATTATTTCCTAGTTTACACGCATCGTTATATATCTAACTTTCAATACTTTGTTTCTCAATCCTCCATCCACAATATTCCTTTTTCATTTCTTTAAAATGACATGCCATACAATCTTAACAATTTTCAACTAGCTTATGCAAGTAGATCCTTTCAACAACCATAAATTCCCACAATATTCAACTAACCATAGGCTTTAAAACATAGTGTTAAGCTTACCGTTTTCCTTTTCCACTTTGAGTCTTTCATGTACCCATGGGTTTATTGGCCTATATGTTATCAATTTTTCTCCAATCAAGCCAATCTTTGCTGCCACAAGAGATTTCTCTAAGTCACTGACTCATTTTCAAAGACTACTCAAGCTAAAAACAAGAATTCTTACCGTTCCTTGCTTGAATCACCAAAACTAAGCTTTTTCTTCCTTTCTCTCTTTCTCTTTCTTCTTCTCCTAGAGTTTATATGTTTTGGAAATTGGGGTAGAAGTTGTAACTTTGGTGCACAAGAAGTTGGGAGAAGAATGAAGCAAGAAGAGAAAAGAAATGAAAAGAAAACAAGGAAAGAAAATGAAAGAAAATTAGTTTTCCATGGGAGAATGAGAGAATGGCATTGGAAGCTTCAAGAATGAAGAAGAAAATATCTTATTGGGAGGATAAGGACTGTTTTAGGC
This sequence comes from Theobroma cacao, assembly GCF_053813885.1. Taxonomy (NCBI): domain Eukaryota; kingdom Viridiplantae; phylum Streptophyta; class Magnoliopsida; order Malvales; family Malvaceae; genus Theobroma; species Theobroma cacao. The sequence continues at coordinate 25,215,713 of NC_142641.1, forward strand.
TGATAAAGATGAGAGTCAAAGCTTCCTTTAGAAGCTTTGACCAGACTTTATGTAAAATTACCATTTTACCCTTTAAGTTTCTTTCCATTTTAATTTAGTCCTCCCGACACTCATTTAACTCCAATTTCCTTCTATTATCTTCTTCTACATATGTACAAACAAAGTATGAAGTTGGTACTCCAACGCAGTGTCCCCATAATATTTAAAATATTTATTTACTTGCGCTATCTTTACTTAATAAAGACAAGCAGCCCCATTAACGTCATTTTTCTCCGAAATATTTCTCATTCTTCTTCTCCCCCACTTAGGTTGCCCATATACTCCTTCTTCATGACAAATTTTGATACTGAATAAAATATTAATATTTTAATACTATTTTATTCTAAAAATTTCCTCTTGTCTCATCTTGTTCCCTTGGTACCCAAAATACCTTATTATGCCTCAATTGACTTCCGAATCACTTTTTATCTCACAAATTCTTCTTTTGAAAAAAATCATTATTTTATTATTATTTCTTCATGTGCAGAATATTTTATGCCAAACCATTCCTTTCATCTTTCATCATTTCTAAACATTATAATTAACCTCAATTGGCATCCAATAAGCTTTATTAGTCACCATATCAAAGTACGGGGTATTATAGAAAGGATCTATTTGCTTAAGCTAGTTAAAAATTGTTAAGATTGTATGGCATGTTGTTTGAAAGAAATAAAAAAGGAATATTGTGGATGGAGGATTGAGAAACAAAGTATTGAAAGTTAGATAGATAACGATGTGTGTAAACTAGGAAATAATCGAGTGAAAGTGAGAATAATTGTTGCTGCGATATATGTGGATTATGTGTGGAAATATAAGATGGATTTGGGTGAAAATTGTTTAGAAGGTTGAAGTAGGCACGTGACATCATCAATAAGTTGCCGATGATATAATCTAAGGAATTTTGTAAGCAATGGATGTAAGTAATTTTGGTACAAATGTATAAAGATGTGAGTTAATTGAAGATGGTTTCATCATAGGATGAAAATATAAGTTTGAGTAAGGACTAATTGATTGAAGTGCTGCCCATATACGTAAGTAATTAAATATATTGAGTTCGTATTATTGCTAAGAAGTGCAAAGATAAAGTTTGAGAACTGTGGTGGCATGTCAGAGTAAATAAGGAGCGACCGGGTAGTGAAAATAGTTAGAGACACCTCTGAACAAATAGCGACTTAAAATCTCATTGTTGTCAGCTGAGTGAACTTGCATTAAAATGTCTTGGGATATACACGTTTATGTTTGATTGAATCCTCTAAAACGTTTTATTGGTTTTTCTTTAAAAACTTGCACGGGAACAAGCCCTTATGAAATGTTTTTATGTTATGAAATGGATAGTGTGATGAATTCATATGTTTTTGTATAATGATATATATATATATATATATATATATATATACTATGTCATAAATGGTAGCATTGTGTGACAAATGCAACCGTGCATGTGCGGAGTGGGCAGTGCACATGCCGATGATGCTGTCGTGATAATTATAACCGTGCATGTGCGGAGTGGGTAGTGCACATGCTGGTAATGATGATGTCATGATAATTACAACCGTGCATGTGCAGAGTGGGTAGTGCACATGCCGATAATGATGATGCCATGATAATTACAACCGTGCATGTGCAGAGTGGGTAGTGCACATGCCGATAATGATGCTGTCATGATAATTATAGTCGTGCATGTGCAGAGTGGGCAGTGCACATGCCGGTGATGATGTACATGAGCTGGATGAGGTGTGGTGGTATATTAATTGATATATGCTTAAGCATATGTATATGCAATAGAAAGATTATGATTATAATATGTGATTATATGGCATGATAAATCTTGAAAATTTCCCATTTACATATGAATTGATTTTAAGAACATTCTGTTTATACTGCCTTGCTTGGATTCTGTCTCTTTTCGATTTCTTGCTAAATATGGTTCTTTCATTATGAAATGATTTAATAACTTGGGGTTGATGGAAGGATTTTAATAAGCACTTGAACTAGGTTGCACTGTTTTCGAACTTAAGTGCATCATGACTTCTAAATCATTCCTTGTAATTCCTTGTTCCCTTCCTATGTTCACTCACTGAGTTTATACTCATGTTTTTAAAATTCATGTTTTAGGTTTTTCTGAGTCAAAGTTGATTGGATCTCAAAGGAATTGTAATTGAGCATTATGAATTTCAGATTCTAAAGGAATATGGATTAACGTATAAGATCAATTAAGTAGGCTTGTTTGGGCATAGTGGGCTGAGCCCATTGGGTCTTGTTTTCGAACTTAAGTGCATCATGATTTCTAAATCATTCCTTGTAATTGCTTGTTCCCTTCCTATGTTCACTCACTGAGTTTATACTCACGTTTTTAAAATTCATGTTTTAGGTTTTTTTGAGTCAAAGGTGATTGGATCCTAGGACAAGGTGCTTCTCCCTATCCATTGCTCGGTAGGTTTACCATGACATTAAATGTTAGCAACCATGCCAAGAGTCACTCCGTTGACGGTCAAGTTCAATTACGTGTATATGACTACTTGTTGTGAAATGCTGAGATTCACTTGTCAAATTATATGTGTAAAGCCCGACCTTATAAAATACTTGTCATGACATACATGTGATGGATAACATGTTTGCATGCTAAGAGAGTCTCGAAAAATTTACAAAAGTCGGTATTGTACCTAGAGGTACAACAAAGTTGATTTAAGCCTCGAACTAGATCAAATAGAGATTTTAGGGTGAAATTGAAAATTTTACAGTCCAGGAATGATTTAAAATGGTGATTCGGAGTTCGAGGATCGATTTGGAGTTAAATTGGAATTTTCATGACCTAGGGGCAAAATGGTCATTTTGCCACTCGAGGTTAAAAATTGGAATGTTTGAAGAAGTTTTTGATCAAGATTGACTATTTAGAACATAATTTGAGTTTGAGAAGTGAAAAATTTTAATTTCGGTATTTTTTCGAGCATAGGGGTAAAATAGTCATTTTGTCACGCTAAGGGAAAAATTATAATTTTACACAACCCAACACATTTTCCAGCACATGGATTTTACCCAATATTATCGTGGATAATTGAGAAAATTTAAGTGGTAGAGAGAGATTGCTTAATGGCTAAGTATGACACATGGACCAATGGAATGGTGACATGTGTCAAATTTATATCCTTTTATTTTTTGGCTTAAAAATCAGCATAAAATCAGCCCATTTCTCATTCATATGGCCGGCCAAAAAAGAACAAAGGGAAACAAAGAAAGAACAAACCCTAGGTGGAGAATTTCAAGAGAAAAAGTGTGAAAAATTAAGGAAAACAAGTGAAAAAGGTAGGATTTCTCAATTTAAACTTGAAATCTATTTTTCTTAAGCATTTCTCCTTATTTTCCATGGTTAAATTTCATGTTTTCATGGTGAATTCATGGCTAGCTAAATGGGTATGGAGAGAGAATGATGTTGGATTGATTTGATTTCAAGTTATGTTAGTGTTTTTAGTTAGTTTACCATGTCTAGAAGCAAAAGAACAAGAAAAGAATTCATTTTCCCCATCACCCATCAATGGCCGAACCTACCTTGTATTGAGTGAGGATGAATTTGATTTTTTATTTCAAGAGAATTGATTAGAAAATGATGAATTATGGTGTGGAAAAGTAGTAGGAAAAATCACGGTGTTAATGCACCATTATTGACCGAAAATTCTAAGAAGAAAAGTGAATATGGTTTTGCCAAATTTTAGGTTATTTGACTTGTGTTTGGTGAATTAAGGTATTGGAAAAGAAATGGAGCAATTTGGAGGTAAATTAGACGCATTGGCCAATTAATCAGGTGATAAGACGAATTAGGCCAATACCGGGTTTAGATGGTTACCCGTGCATTTTGCATTCCATATCATGCATTAGTAGTCTAAATTAGTTTAATTTCGATTTAGTACCAATGTAGTAAGTTTCTCGATTTTGTACTATGTCAAAGTGGTGAATCCTCCGATAAAGGCAAAGAAATTGTACCCGAGAATCGATAGTCGGAGTACTCTAAAATTCGACTTCCGAAATAGTGAGTAACCTTACTATCATCTTAATTATCTAAAGTGGTTTTTATCCAATTTTGTGATTTTATGGAAAATGAGTTTAAATGGCAAATCTTTATGTTTATAAGCAAAATGTGATTAAATGAGATGATTTTATAAAATTGTCTTGAAATTGAATGATGGCTTTTCAAATAGAGTAATTGGAGACTGTTTTTGTGTGTTGTAAATTCATGATTTTAATTTATTGGCTTATGACAATATTGGCATGAATGGCTGAATTGGTATTTGTGCTGAAATGTATAAACTGTTGTTTGCCTTGATAGGCTGGATAATGATAAAATTGCCATGTCATGCTGTTGAATTTTTATTGTATGGTGGGTTTAGCTTGCTGCAGTGGGCTGGTTCTGTGGACTAACCTATTAGAGGAGCACGAAACTTGGTCATATATAGTACCTCGATTGGAGAGGCGCGTAGGGTAAATCCTGAGGTCAAACTTTAGAGTTCACTTCACACCAAACAACCACGTGAGGGTGAACTCAACCAACGCCAAGAAACGACTATGTTTTTAAAATAAAAATATGATTTATGCGTACATAACTTTTTAACAGCCTTGACAGACTCGGATGGGATAGCGCTCGATCAAGGCATCCCTGAGAACTGGGTATGAGAATGATTTTGGCACGAGCCAAAGCTTTTAAGAAATTCATAAGCCAGGTTGATTACTCGATTTATATGAATTGATTTTATTTGGTTGAAATGAGTTGAAAGGTGATGAATTATAGTATGTTAAATTATTTTATCTGTCTCCATTTACTCAGCTTTAGATATTTTAGATGGTATTTGTTTACTCACTGGGATTATATAATCTCACCACCCTCTTTTCCACCCTTTTCAGGCTCAAGATAGTCTGTAGATAGCTCACGTTGTTGACGGCTACAGTTGGACTTGCATCCTCAAAAACTGTAGGTTTACTGCTTTTAATACTTTTGGTCGTTCGTGGGCCCACGTGTCACTGTAAATTAAATTTTATACTTTGGTTATTTGTATTACAATATGTATGAATTTATTTAGCTTTTACGCTACAAAAATTTTTTACCGGTAACTCTATAAATATTGTTTTATAAGAAAATAGAATATTTTTATTATATTCACATAGTTATAATTTCACTTTAAATGAATGTTTTAGACATCTAAACTTATTTTTAAATATGAATTATGTGTTTTATACTAGCATGCTACATTTTTAGCTGGTTTCGAAATTTTTGGGAAAAATGACCAAAATACCCCTGTGTAGTTGAAATTTCTTTTTAACTGTTTTTGAACTGAAATTGGTTCATATCACTTTAAAACATGATTTTAGTAACTAAAACTCACAGGGAAAATGAGAAAACTGATGTTAAGCCTTGCGAGGTTTCGATTGACATTACGAGTAATGAATGTCTATTGGGACATCGTTGCGATTGTCACGGGCTCGATGTGAGTTTCGGGTCGTGACAATATGTATGTATATAATGGTTGATGATACCACTATGAATACATGACTGAGTTTTATGAGTTGTTTTCAAAGGAATTGTAATTGAGCATTATGAATTTCGGATTCTAAAGGAATATGGATTAACATAAAAGATCAATTAAGTAGGCTTGTTTGGGCTTAGTGGGTTGAGCCCATTGGGCCTTTGCACCGGTCATGGCCCAGAAATTGGGCTGTGACAGAAATGTAGTTAGAAATAAAGCTAGGTTGGTAGCAAAAGGATACAACCAAGAAAAAAGGAATAGATTATGATGAAACTTTTGCTCCGGTTGCTTGGATTGAAGCTATAAGGTTGTTGCAAGCTTTTGCATGTTTCATAAATTTTAAATTGTTTCAAATGGATGTAAAAAGTTCATTCTTAAATGGATTAATTTAAAAGGAAGTATATGTAGAACAACCACCTAGTTTCGAAGACTTTGAAAAATCTGATCATGTTTACAAACTTCATAAAGCCTTGTATGGATTGAAACAAGCTTCTAGAGCTTTGTATGAAAAGCTTTCAAAATTTCTAGTTGAGAAAGGGTATGATAGAGGCAGCATCAATACTACATTGTTCATTAAGAGATATCTAAATGATTTAATTGTTGTGCAAATATATGTGGATGATATAACATTTGGTGCAACTAATGAAGATTTATGTAAGAACTTTACAAAGGAAATGCAGGGTGAATTTGAAATGAGCATGATGGGAGAGTTGAAATACTTCATTGGTCTTCAAATCAAACAAAGTGAGGAAGGAATCTTCATCAACCAAGATAGATACACTCATGATATGCTCAAGAAATTTGATATGCTGAAGCTGAAATCAATTTCTACACCAATGAGTCCATCCACCAAACACGACTTAGATGAAAAAGGTAAAGATGTAGATCAAAAGCTCTATAGAGGTATGATCGGCTCTCTTCTCTACTTAACGGCAAGTAGCCCAGATATTCAGTTTAGTGTGTGCTTGTGTTCTAGATTTCAGTCACAGCCTAAAGAATCACACTTAACTGCCGCTAAGAGAATTTTTAGATACCTCATAGACACTCAAGAACTAGGAATATGGTACTCTAGAGACTCAACTCTTAGCTTAATTGGATATTCAGATGCTGACATTGTTGGCAACAGAACTAATAGGAAGAGCACTAGTGGAACATGCCAATTTTTAGGAAAGATGCTTGTGTCTTGGTCCAGCAAAAAGCAAAACTCAGTGGCACTATCTACAGTAGAGGCTGAATATGTATCATTAGGAAGCTACTGTGCACAAATCCTTTGGATCAAACAACAATTAAATGACTATGGAATAACAATGCATAATGTACCAATTTACTGTGATAACACGAATACAATCAATATATCAAAAAATCCTATACAGCACTCTAGGACAAAGCACATTGAGATTAGACGCCATTTTATTAGAGATCATGTGATGAAAAATGATATTAAGATAGAATTTGTGAATACTTTACATCAATTTGCAAACATTTTTACCAAACCTCTAAATGAAGATAATGTGAGACTTTGTACCTTTATAGACTCGTAGATAGAAGTAGACGGATATCCCTGATCAGGGGTAATTTCGTCATTGTCACGACCCAAATTTTTGAGCCATGACCCGCGCAAGGGCCCAATAAACGTAGTCAATTAAGCCCAAGCAAGCCTATCGATTTATCCTACTCATCATTCCATCAAATATCACTAAGTCATATTTCATACTTTTGAATCAAAATAGTGATATACATTGCCAACTCGTAGTGGCATTACTCCTTAAAAATTTACATACAATGTCTACAACATGTATTCTAAAAATTTACATTAAGTTTGTCTATACAAAACAAAATAACACTCGATTTCCAGCGGAGGGACTCAGATGAATATACAGCTACTGAATGTCGAGACACCTACCGAAAGATGGACACAAGTCTACAAGGACACCTCGTCCTAGTTACCGGCTGCCTCGTGATCTAAGAACATGAATTTGAGAATGGTGAGTATAAACCCAGTGAGTGAACAAGGAAGGGAACAAGCATACCATAAGGAATCTTTAATGAAATCATGATGCATTATTTTTCAAAACAATGTAATTTGTTTCTATTCTTATTAAAAACCCCTCACCAAGCCCTTAATTGATTGATCATTTGAAAATCATGAATCCATACACAACGAACCATTTGAAGAATGAAAGCTTCAATGATACGTAAGCAAGTTAAATAAGTAAGCGACGTTGGGATTTGGTTATTAACCGAACGAGGGTTTCTCAACTGGCCAAGGGTTTCTCACTAAACCTCCTCATTTTAAACTTAACTCATTTGATCCTTAATGTTGGAAGTCTATGCTCTAATATGGTAGTAAAAAAGTGAAAGATAGGACAACAATTGAACAAGATAGGAGACCAAAATAGAAAGTTTTTCGCTGCAGCGAAATTGTAACCCAGAAACAGAATGTTTCTCGCTGCAGCGAAATTCAATCTTGCTGTAGCGAAATTGCTACCCAGAAACAGAAAGTTTCTCGCTGCAGCGAGAATGTATTTCGCTGCAGTGAGAAGTTACAGTGTCATTCTCGCTGCAGCGAAAATGCATCCTCGCTGCAGCTAGTTTTCGCCCAGCCTACCCTTTCAAAACCTGAGAGTTTCTCGTTGCAGCGAAATACAGGGTATCAAATAAAAATTTCCCTGTCTCCCAAAGAAAACCACCCTGTTTGAAATGTTCAAAACCAATATGAAACACATAACAATTTCTCTAGGCTTAACATGTCAAGTTTCACATGCATTACAACCATAAACCATTATCCATCAATTTCCTATAACACACATATTTACATATGTATATATATACGCATATACCCATCATCATCATCACACCATCCCATCATCATCATCACCAGCTCATGCGCACTCCCTACTCGCACATGGCTGGGTCATCATCGGGTTATGCGCACTCCCTACTCGAACATAATCAGGTCATCCTCGACTTATGCGCACTCCTTACTCGCACATAGCCGAGTCAATATAATTACACAACATTATATTTAAGCATATATGTATATCAACATAATGCAGCCACATAGCAATTCATAATAACCACATATCATAACATAAATCATTTCTCAAGAGCTTGTTCCCAAGACATTCATTTTCATGAAAAATCGTATAAAATCATTCAAACGTTTGTCAAATACATTATATTCCCAAAATAAATTTTGAAGGCAGTCCACTCACCAAATGATTGTAAAGCCTTTAGATGACTCCAACTCCCCTAATTGTCCAAATAAGATGATAGGGCTTCCTTAAAACCTAGGATCACATTAACATAAACAATAGATCAATTTACACACTATGACCCCTAAAAGCTATCTCTAAACTAGCTTTCAATTGCCACATTAAATGGCCATCTATGTTCACTATCTTAATCACTAAAAGTAATGAACATAATCAATAATAAAACAGCTGATAAATCCCAATTACTAGCCATTTTCTGCAGCTAAAAACTAAGCTTAATTCATCACTTACCCTAAGGCTCCTTTGTAGTCAAATTCTCTTCCAATTGCTTCTAAATCAATGGGATAATTCTCTTTTTCTCTCTCTAAAATGCACAACTAGTGAGAGAAAGTATGAAAACCAGATTTTTGAAGGGTTTTAAAGTGAAAGGATGAAAGAGCATAAGGGTTTATGGAAGAGTACACCAAAAGCATGAAAATTGGAGCTAGAGAGAGAAAGTTATGGAAGCTTGAAGAAAACTCCCATGGAAGAATTGAAGAAACGTGAGAGAGGAGAAGGCAAGAAGAAGACAGCTGCTGGAAATTTCAAGAAGCTGTTGGAAATTCAAGATATTTATAGGCTAAATTTATCCATTCCCATAAAATTACCAATTTGCCCTTCCACCAATTAACTTACTCTCCTCCAATCTTTTATGCAATCTTTTTGTTCTTTTGACACTAGGACAAGGTCTATAATGGTATAGACATGTTCGGGTTCATAAAAACATAAAATTTTAACCCGAGGTGAAAAATGACCATTTTGCTCCTATCATGAAAATCATCAAAATTTTGGTTTCCTTTCCATTTTACCCCTAATTTCACCATCCATTTATGCCTTAAGCCTACTTAGGCCATAATATTATTTAAAACTTACTTTAGGAGCTTATTAGAGAAAATGACGAAACTACCCTTAGCTCGTATTATTACCTCTATACTTAGTTACAAGCCTATAGAGGTTGAGGTCTCACATTCTCCCCCACTTAAAGAAATTCGGTCCCTGAATTTAAATTCACTATAAGGTAACGTACCTCTAAGTATCAAAGAGATGGGGATACTTTGTTCGCATCTCTTCCTCGGCTTCCCACGTTACTTACTCGCTAGTGTGATTCCACTACAACACTTTCACTAATGCTACTTCCTTTGAACGGAGCTTTTTAACTTGCCTATCAAGGATAGCTACTAGTTGCTCCTTATAAGTTAGATCATCTTGCAACTAAATGGTTTCATACCGTATTACATGTGATGGATCCGGGTTGTACTTCCTAAGCATAGACACATGAAACACGAGATGAATATTCGAAAGGTCTAGTGGTAGTGCCAAACGATAAGCCACCACTCCAAGCCTTTCTAAGATCTCGAAGGGTCCTATATACCGAGGACTTAACTTCCCTTTCTTGCCAAACCTCATTACCCCTTTAGTTGGTGAAACTTTCAAAAATATGTGATCTCCTACTTGGAACTCCAAGTCTCTTCATCGGTTATCAGCATATGATTTCTGTCTACTTTGTGCTGTTAACATCCTCTGACGGATCATTCATATTTTCTTAGTAGCATTCTGCACTAACTCAAGTCCAAAAAGTTTCCTTTCTCCCACCTCTAGCCATCCAATGGGTGACCTACATCTCCGTCCATATAATGCCTCAAATGGTGCCATTTGGATGCTAGATTGGAAACTATTATTGTAGGCAAACTCCATTAAGGGTAGATATTGATTCCATTTGACCCCAAGGTCTATCACACAAGCCCTCAACATATCCTTCAATGTCTGTATGGTCCGTTCAGACTATCCATCAGTCTAAGGGTGGAAAGCTGTGCTGAAATCCAACTTAGTGCCCAATGCTTCCTGCAACTTTCCCCAAAACCTACTAGTAAACTGAGCTCCTCTGTCAAATACTATAGAAATGGGGATACCATGCAGCCGTACTATCTCATCCACATAAACTCGAGCATACTAGGCAGCCCCATAAGTAGTCTTAACTGGAAGAAAATGAGCTGACTTTGTTAATCGATCTACTATGATCCAAATCGAGTCGTAGCCCCCACTAGTTCGAGGCAAACCCATTACAAAGTCCATGGCAATATGCTCCCACTTCCACTCGGGTACTAGTAATGGCTGTAGTAGCCCTGCAGGCTTTTGATGCTCAACCTTAACCTGCTGACAAACCAAGCACTTGGAGACAATTCAGCTACATCTCTCTTGAGTCTTTCCCACCAATACACCTCCTTCAAATCTTGATACATCTTTATAGCCCCTGGATGTACCACATAGGTTGCCATGTGAGCTTCTTCCAATATTTCTCTCCTCAACCCATCACTATTAGGCACATAAAGTCTGGTTCCATACCTCAACACTCCATCTGTGCCTTTGGTAAACATTTTTCCTCTCCTTCCTTGAGGATCTTTTAAGGCCTTAGCTACAAAATCATCTTTACTTTGTGCTTCTTTGATCCAATCTATTAAGATAAGCCTCACTCTAAAATGTGCTAGCAATGCATTTGTCTCCGCAACTTCCAAATGCACTCCCATGTCTCCTAAGCTATGGATCTCCTTAACCAAGGATCTCCTATCTGTAGAAATATGTGCCAAGCTTCCCATTGATTTTTGACTAAAGGCATCAGCCACTACATTGGCCTTACCGAGATGGTAAAGAATAGTACAATCATAATCCTTTAGCAACTCCATCCATCTACTTTGCCGTAAGTTAAGATCTCTCTGCTGAAATATATACTTCAAACTTTTGTGGTCCGTATATATCTCACAAGTCTCACCATACAAGTAATGTCTCCAAATTTTCAAGGCAAACACGATTGCTGCCATTTCCAAATTGTGTGCGGGGTAATTCTGCTCATGCCTTTTAAGTTGCCTTGATGCATAAGCAATCACTTTCCAATGTTGCATTAATACACACCCTAAACCAACCGGCGATGCATCACAAAATACCGTATAACACCCCGTGCCTTGAGGTAGGCTTAATATTGGAGCTGTAGTGAGACATGCCTTAAGCTTCTCAAAGCTATCCTCACAAGCATCAGACCACTCAAATTTTGTATCCTTACGTGTCAGCTTTGTCAGAGGGGTGACTATTTTAGAGAAGTCTTTTACAAAGCGACGATAATAGCCAGCCAAACCCACAAAGCTTCTAATCTCCGTAACTGATGTTGGCCTTGGCCATTTTTCCACTGCTTCAACTTTCTTTGAATCAACTTGTACCCCATCCTTAGATACCACATGCCCCAAAAATGCAACACTTTTGAGCCAAACTCACACTTAGAGAACTTGGTATACAATTGATGTTCTCTCAAAATTTGGGGCACTATCTTAAGATGCTGCTCATGCTCCTCCCTGCTCCTCGAGTATATCAAGATATCATCAATAAACACCACCACGAACTTATCCAAATAAGGCTTGAACACTCGGTTCATCAAATCCATAATGGCTGCAGGAGCATTCGTGAGTCCAAATGACATCACCAAGAACTCATAGTGCCCATACCTTGTTAGAAATGCGGTCTTGGGTATATCTTCATTTCGAGTTCTGAACTGATGGTACCCAGATTGCAGATCTATCTTAGAGAAACATTGTGCTCCTTGTAGTTGATCAAATAAATCATCTATCATTGGGAGAGGATACTTATTCTTCACTGTCACTTTATTAAGCTGTCGATAGTCAATGCACAGCCTAAGTGACCCATCTTTCTTCTTCACAAATAGCACCGGTGCTCCCCATGGGGATACACTAGGTCGGATGAAACCTTTATCCAACAAATCCTCCAATTGATCCTTAAGCTCTTTAAGCTCTACTGGTGCCATTCTATATGGGGGTATGGATATAAGTCTAGTGTCGAGAATCAAATCTATGCAAAACTCAATCTCCCGTTCAGGAGGCAAACCTAGTAACTCCTCAAGAAATACATCCACGAACTCCTTCACCACCGACACTTGAGTTACATCTCCAATCTTCGTGTAAGTATCCTTTACAACAGCCAAGTAACCTATACAACCCTGTCGTAATAATCTTCTGGCAGACATGACTAATATCAAATTGGTTGGAGCATTACTCCTATCCCCCTGAATACTAAATGATGGTTCACCGAGGAAATCAAATCTAACAAATTTATGATAGTAGTCCACACTAGCATGGCAGGGTGATAACCAATCCATCCCCAAGATCACATCAAAGTCTAAGGTGTCTAACACCACCAAATTCACCAAAGTGTCCTTGTCCTTGACTAGTACTACACAGGACTCATATTCCCATTCGGCCACAAATATCTCCTTTAAAGGAGTAGACACCACTAATTGTTCCTCTCTCCTAACACGATCTCTACCCAATCGAGATGCAAAACATGGAGAGATAAAAGAATGGGTAGCACCAGGATCAAATAGTACCTGAGCATTCATATTACAAATGGAGAGAATACTTGAGACCACATCATTGGATGTCTAAGCCTCCTGCTGTGTTAAAGCAAACACCCTCGCCTGGCCTTTACCAACAGAACTTTGATATCCGAACCCAGATGGCCTGCCTTGAGAGGAAGTACCAACACCTCTACCTCTCGATCCACTAGCTTCCCGACCAGATGAGGCAGCAACTGAAGGAGCAGACGAAGCTGGCTGGGTGGAACCACGAGCAAAATCTGGTGATTGATGTGCCATCAGACAATCCCTTCTAATATGCCCAAGTTGACAGCACCTGTAACAAGTTCTTCTAGTAAGGAAGCACTTTCCACTATGTCGTCTCCCACAAGTATCACAAGAGCGGGTGACTTGACTACCTCGTTTAGAATTTTGTTGCCTTCCAGAATTGAAAGTTCTTTGTCCTGCCCCAACAATAGCACCAGGCAAGTCACTCCCCCTCTGGGGCAATCGTGAGTCTTTTTGTGGACCTTGACGGCTAGAAGATGAACCACCATTGATAAAATCTCTACGGCCTTGGTAACCCTCTGTCTTCACCCTTTTTGCTCTATCCCTTGCAGCCCTACTCTCACTGGTCCTCATCTCGATGCGCTGAGCATGATCCACTGCTGCAGAATAGGTAATGAAATCTCAAGATGCCACAGCCCTAAATAATGGTTCCACTAACCCATCCACAAACCTCTGAATCTTCATCTCCTTAGTAGAAACGAGATAGGGTGTATAACGAGCCAATTGTGTGAACTTGATGTCATACTCGGACACCGTCATGCTCGAAGTCTGTACCAAAGTCTCAAACTCTCTGGCTCTGGCATTACGTACACTGAGTGGTAGGAATCGATCCAAAAAAGCTGTACTGAACTCACTCCAGGCCAACGGTACTGCATCCGTCAGTCTGCCTCTACATAAAAAGCTATACCATTCTTGCGCCACATCCTCTAATTAGAAGACGGCTAGCTCAATTGACCAGAAACTAGAACATCCCAAAGCTTTCCAAATTTTCTCCATCTTATCCAAGAAAATCTGGGGTTTTTCCGATGCATCAGACCCTGAAAATGATGGAGGCTTGAGCTTTAGGAAATCAGGGAGAGAAATCTCTAAGGGTCCCCTCTCTACCTCATGATGTTGGTGATCGACCTGTCCTTGGGAGCTAGGGGATTCTTGTACTGTAGGTCTCCCCTCTACTACCCTCTGTATATCCTCTATACGAGTCGCCATCTTCTCTACAACCCGATTGACTCCCTGTAGGCCTACCGCTAAATCCTCTATGGTAATACCCCTAGCTGGGTGTCTATCTACATCACTTGAGGACTGTCCCTCCTCTAGCCTACTCATAGGTGTATCCGCCCTCACCGGCCTAGTGGGCCTGCCACGTCAACCTTGGCCCCTCCGGGTGGATGCCCGTGGCTATCTGCCATCTCAATAGGAGCATCTTGCTCCCCTATCCGTCTTGAGCTGGCTCTTGTCTTAGGCAACATTCGTACCTAGACAAGAGCAAATACCTGTTATTAAACACATATTATAATCATACTTAAGGCAAAAGGTGGTTTCTAAGATAGAGAATCTATGCGGTCATTTGGTTGTAAAATGTGCCATGGATCACACTTTACAACTAAAGTTCTCACATAAAGACCTGACTCTCTGCTGGACCAAAAGGAAATTCTAGAACCTAGACAAACCTGGCTCTGATACCAACATTGTCATGACCCAAAATTTTGGGCCATGATCGGCCCAAGGGCCCAATAAACGTAGTCTATTAAGCTTAAGCAAGCCTATCGATTTATCCTACTCATCATTCCATCAAATATCGGTAAGTCATAAGTCATACTTTTGAATCAAAATAGTGATATACATTGCCAACTCGTAGGGGCATTACTCCTTAAAAATTTACATACAATGTCTACAACATGTATTCTAAAAATTTACATTTTTCAAAACCCGAGAGGATATCGCTGCAGCGAGAATCAACGAAATACAGGGCATTAAATGAAAATTTCCCTTTCTCCCAAAGAAAACCACCCTGTTTGAAATGTTCAAAACCAATATGAAACACATAACAATTTCTCTAGGTTTAACATGTCAAGTTTCACATGCATTACACCATCCCATCATCATCATCACCAGCTCATGTGCATTCCCTACTCGCACATAGCCGAGTCAATATAATTACACAACATTATATTCAAGCATATATATATATCAACATAATGCAGCCACATAGAAATCCATAATAACCACTTATCATAACATAAATAATTTCTCAAGAGCTTGTTCCCAAGACATTCATTTTCATGAAAAATCGTATAAAATCATTTAAACGTTTGTCAAATACATTATATTCCCAAAATAAGTTTTGAAGGTAGTCAACTCACCAAATGATTGTAAAGCCTTTAGATGACTCCAATTCCCCTAATTGTCCAAATGAGATGATGGGGCTTCCTTAAAACCTAGGATCAAATTAACATAAACAATAGATCAATTTACTTACTATGACCCGTAAAAGCTATCTCTAAACTAGCTTTCAATTGCCATATTAAATGGCCATCTATATTCACTATCTTAATCACTAAAAGTAATGAACATCATCAACAATAAAACAGCTCATAAACCCCAATTACTAGCCATTTTCTGTAGCTAAAAACCAAGCTTAATTCATCAATTACCCTAAGGCTCCTTTGTAGTCAAATTCTCTTCCAATTGCTTCCAAATCAATGGGGTAATTCTCTCTTTCTCTCTCTAAAATACCTAACTAGTGAGAGAAAGTATGAAAACCAGATTTTTGAAGGGTTTTAAAGTGAGAGGATGAAAGAGCATAAGGGTTTATGGAAGAGTACACCAAAAGCATGAAAATTGGAGCTCGAGAGAGAAAGTTATGGAAGCTTGAAGAAAACTCCCATGGAAGAATTGAAGAAATGTGAGAGAGGAGAAGGGAAGAAGAAGATTGCTGCTGGAAATTTCAAGAAGCTGCTGGAAATTCAAGATATTTATAGGCCAAATTTATCCATTCCCATAAAATTACCAATTTGCCCTTCCACCAATTAACTTACTCTCCTCCAATCTTTTATGCAATCATTTTGTTCTTTTGACACTGGGACAAGGTCCATAATGGTCTAGACATGTTCGGGTTCATAAAAACATAAAATTTTAACTTGAGGTGAAAATTGACCATTTTGCCCCTACCATGAAAATCGTCAAAATTTTGGTTTCCTTTCCGTTTTACCCTTAATTTCACCATCCATTTATGCCTTAAGCCTTCTTAGGCCATAATATTGTTTAAAACTTACTTTGGGAGCTTATTAGAGAAAATGACGGAACTACCCCTGACTCGTATTATTACATCTATACTTAGTTACAAGCCTTTAGAGGTTGAGGTCTCATAGTTATTTTCTTAGTAATCCTCTAAAAGTAATTTTTAAACAATATTATGGCCTAAATAGGCCTAAGGCATAAATGAGTGATGAAAATAAGGGTAAAATGACAAAAAAAATAAAAATGATGATGATTTCCACGGTAGGGGCAAAATGGTCATTTTTCACCTCAAGTCAAAATTTTTTAAGTTTTGTGAACTCAAGCATTTCTAGACCATTATGGACTTGTTTCAGCATTAAAATAGTAGAAATATTGCATAAAGGGTTGAAGGAGAACAAGTTAACTTGCTAAGGGCATTTTTGTAAATTCAAGTGGAATGGATAAGCTTGAGTTATAAATATCTTTTTCTTCCAACAACTTCTCCATTCTCCAACAACTTCTTCTCCTTCTTCTTCCTTCCATTTCACGTTGCTTTCCTCCTCCATAGAAGCTTGATTTGAAGCCTCCATAACTTTATCTCTCTAGCTCTAATTTTCATGCTTTTGTGCACCCTTTCATAGAATCTTTGTGCCCTTTCACTCTCTCACTTTAAAACCCTTGGAAAATCCTACTTCCATACTTTTTCTCACTAGCTAGGTGTTTAGAGAGAGAAAGAGAGAACTCCCATAATAGCTTGAAAAATTTTTGGGAAGAATTTCAAAGTTACAAAGCTATCAAGGTGAGTAGTAAATTGGAGTTGAGTTTAAAGTGTTGAGAATATCTAGTAATTAGATTTGTGAAAGTTTATTTGTTGGGATTGTTATTCATTTAAGTGTGATTAGAGTATTGCAAACAATACCCATTTAATGGTAGTTGGAAAGTAGTTAAGAATGACTAGTAGAACCCAATTTAGAAAATAGTTTTAGAATAGTATTAATGCCAAGTTGGGGTAATGGTGATGTTGTTGTGCATGATAGGTCCCAACGAAGTTCCACAGCCTCAATTAGACCATTAGGGGAGTTAAAGTCGGTTAAAAGCTCAATATAATACCGGTGACTGAACTTGCATTTCAAAATTGTTTTGGGAATGTGAATGTGTTTGCACAAAGCATTCGAACGATTTTATACAACTTTTCAAAAAACGAGTGCCTTGGGAACAAGCCTTTGATAAATTGTCTCTATGTTATGACATGTGGCTATTATGGATTCATGCACTACTAAATTTTGTTGATATATATATATATATATACGAGTGTGAGTGCACATAAGTCGATGTTGACCCGGCTATGTGCAAGTGTGAATGCACATAAGCCGATGCTGACCCGGCTATGTGTGAGTAGGGAGTGCGCATAAACTGATGCTAACCTAGCTATGTCCGAGTAGGGAGTGCACATGAGCTGATGATGATGAGGTGGTGTGCATGGTGATGGATATATATATATATACATATATAGATAAGTGGGTTATAGAAAGTTCATGAGTATGGTATATGGTTTTGCGCATGTGAATATTGCATGTTGAACTTTAGGAGTTATTATGCGTTTCATGTTGATTTTTGTCATGTTAGCAAGATGGTTTTTTTTCTTGAAAGAAAGGAAACTTTTTCTTGCTGCTCTGTTTCTCGTTGCAGCGAGAAACTCTCAGGTTTAGAGGGGTAACATTAGCCGAAATCTCGTTGCAGCGAGAAACAGAGCAGCAAGAACAAGTTTCCTTTCTTGCGGCAACGAAATAGAGCAGCAAGAAGAAGTTACTGTAGCATTTTACTATAGCGAGAATCATTCTTGCTACAGCAAAAAACTTTATGTTTTATGGCTGAAATTTCACTGCAGCAAGAATAGATTCTTGTTACAATGAAAAACTTTCTGTTTTGCTCCTTATTTTGTTTGGTTGCTGTCCTATTTTCCATTTTTTTGGTACCATAGTTGAGCATGGACTTTTAATATTAAGAAATTAATTAGTTAAGTTTGAAATGAGGAGGTTTGGTGAGAAACCCTCGGTCAATTGAGAAACCCTCATTCGGCTAATAACTTGAATCCAAACTTCGCTGCAGCGAGAATGCCTTTCCGCTGCAGCAAGGACCCGTCGTTTACTTGACTTAATTTGCATAAAGGCTATTAAGGTTTTCACTCTTCAAATCATTTGTTGAGCATGGACCTTTTTATCAAGTGATTTACTCATTTGGCATTTACATGAGGGGTTTTGATAAAAGCTAAACTAATTGCATTGTTTTAAAGATAAATGCATCATGATTTTTTTAAATTTTCCTTGTTGTTGCTTGTTCCTATCCTTGTTCACTCACTAAGTTTATAGTCACCATTTTCAACTTCATGTTTTCAGATCAAGAGGCAGCTGGTAACTAGGTCGAGGTGTCTTCGTATACTTGACTTTTGGTAGGTGTCTCGGCATTTAGTAGCTGTACATTCATCTGAGTTTCTCCGCTGAAAGTCGAGTACTCTTTGTTTGTGTATAGATAAACCCCATGTAAATTATTAAGACGTAGGTTTAGACAATACTTTGATTGGTAATGCCACTACGAGTTGGAAATGCTTAGTATTATTTTGATTTGAAGTTATGAAATGTGATTTAGCAACTTTGATGGAATGATGAGCTGGTCATATTAATAGGCTTGCTTGGGCTTAATGGACTACGTCCATTGGGCCCATGAGCCGGTCATGGCTCAGAATTTGGGTCGTGACAGATAAATTCTGTGAGATTAGAAGAAATTTAGGGATGATTAATGTGTAGGAATTATAAGAAAACCTTAAGCTCTCACATAGAAAACAAACTGCTTTCAGTCGACTAAGGACTTCTCAGTCAACTAAGAGTAGTCTGACAGCCTTAAATAATAAAACTTAGTGAGTTTTAGAGAAAGAAGAGTAAAATGTGGGTTTACCGGGTGCAAAAGGAATGAAGGAAAAACTCTCAAAGGTAAATAACCAAGTTTTTAGAGGGAAGTTTGAAATTATAAAGAAATGAAATAAGGCAGCAGTTAAAATAAAGGTGAAGAGTTTTTTTTAATAACTGCTGACTGCCTCTCCTCCTCTCTCCCTTGAAACCCATTGCTCTAAAAACAAAAACCTAAATCTCCCTGTTTGCCTCTGAAACTGACTCAAACCCTCAGAAATTTCTGCAACCAACATGGCTAGAACATCTCAGAGCAAAGAAATATCAGAATAGAAGAAAGGGAAAAGGCCAATGGAGGAAAAAACAAAAACTGAAAATGTCAAGAAGAAACTGAAAATCATGCTTGGTTCAGTGAAAGATATATTCGAGAAACTTAAAGAAAAGAATAAGAAAACTGGCAAGAAAAAGGAAACAGAGCCCTCACTCCACAAGGGTACCAGTTCTTCCTCTTTGAAATTTAGGAATAAGTTGCATGAATATAGATTCAAGAATATCGAGAATGCACCAATCTCTTGTGGAAAATTCATTGACTGAAAGAGTTTTAAGGAAAATGTAGAAATCCATACCAGTCTATCTGAGTACTTTGATGAATTAAAACTAAAAGACTACAACACCTTTGAAATAAGTCTTACAGTCCAAGTCTAGTCAAAGAGTTTTATTCTGGAATTGCTTTGAAAGGAAAGGAATTAATAGATTTTGATGATTATGTAGAAGATAGCTTGAATGTTTATCTAAATGGAAAAGAGTTTGTTATGACTGCTGAGGATTTAGTGAACTTGTTGAAAATAGAATATGAAGTAGGTGAATTTGAACTGCTTGAAAAATATGATCCGTCCTCATTATGGGAGATCATCACTGGAAAAAAAAAATATTCTTTAAAAAGTAATTCTGGTTTGATAACCAGTCCTCATATCAGAATTCTACATATTTCATAGCAGCAAATATACAAGGCAGAAGTGGAAGCCTTTGGCTAATGGAGCATGCTTTCAATGGAGTGTCTCTGAATTTAGGAAGATTTATGATTGAGAAAATGAGAAGTGCCTGCAGACTTGATAAGGTAAATATGTCGTATGGGAATGTGATTACATCCCTTGTGCAGAAGAAGGGAATATGGTCAAAGAGGTATGATATGGACCTAGTAAAAACTAGAGATCAAGCTATTCAGTATGGCAACTTGGTTAAAATAGGGTATGTACTTGATAGAGAAAGGTTCATTAAAGCCTCCAAGACTGGTCTAAGAAAAGAACACAGCCTACCTGCTCAACCTGAATAAGCTCTCTCCAGATTTTCAAATGAAGTGATTTTTAATTTGCTCATGAGGATTGATGGTAAGCTGACTGACCAAGGAATGAAGCTATAAAAAATGGAAGATAAAATCACTGAGTTGGAAAATAAGTTGAAGGAAAAGGAAAACATGCCATCTGAACTTGTGGCTGCTGATAGTTCTGCCACATCCAACACTACACCTGTACAACAAGGTGCTGAAAGTTTAGCTAAGTTAGCAGAAAAATCAGCTCCTCATGTTGGAAGCTTTGGCATTTAGGCTGAAAGTTCCACCTACAAATCTGCCAATCCTGCTCTACAGACTGAAGACTCACCCCAAGGGGTTGATCAACCAGCCAAGACAACCTCCCCTGAACCTCAAAGCCAAAATGATTCAGAGAGAGAGAAAAACCAGGCCTCTCCTCCAAACTCAAAGGAAGTCTCCATCATGGATATCTTTCACCAAATGGTTAAAGAGGGAGAAGCTGAAAAAGACACTGCCAGGACAGAAACTCAAAAAGATGGTGAAGGTGTAGAAAAGGAAAGAAATCTCCATCAGCTACCAGAGTAAAGACAAAAGCAGGGAAAGCCAAAGCCACTACAGCATCATCAACTGAAGCAAAACGACCAACCAAAGGCAAGAAGACTATGGCAACCAAGACAGTTTTTCTCAAAAGAACAAAGTCTTCCAGGTTGGCAGAGAAATCCAGACCAGTTTCAGCCTCCTCTCCAATCCTTGCCTCAGACAAGTCCTTACCAGAACCTTCTCTAAGACATTCATCACCTCTTCGAGAGCCCTCTCCTTTTCCTCTCAACCCTTTCTACAGCACTGAATTCTCACCCTCTAACACATCCAATGAATAGAAGCCCCTCCCTTTGATGCTGACAAAAAGGGGGAGTAAAATAGAATGGGTGCAGAAACCAAGAACATGAAGAATAAATTAAAAAAAAATGTTTGGGTAGAGGAACCAGGAAGGAACCTAGGAAAGGAAAAAAGACAGAATCAAAGATGTATGAACTTAGAAAAATAGTCCAGGGGTAGTTTCGGAACACTTGTTGGTTAACTGTTATTTGTGCCATGGTGGCACTTAAACAGTCAATTTTAATTCTGTTATTTATGTAGTTGTATGTGAAAAATGAATGCTGATATAACTATGTTGCTTAATTGCTAAAAATTGAAGTCTGCTGATATTTTTGTATTTTGAGTATCATGAACAAAATCTGCTGGTGGCATGCTGATATTGATTTACATGCTGATAAATAATTTTTGTTATGGCATTGTGGATAATTTTTGTTCGAAAATAGATATGGATGGTATGGATAGTATATCGATTGAGACATGAATGGTGTGAACAAAATCTGAAATCAATAAAATGTTGACAGCTGCTGGGACATTGATGAAAATCTGTCAACACTTAAAGCTGAAAGTTTAATGATAATCTGTCAATATTTACTTGCTGCAAATCACTTTATGTTGCGGATCATATGTATACTATAAATGTACAACATCATTTTTTATATGACGAGAATAAAATTGGCTAAAATAAAATAAGCAAAATATGCACACATTAAGGGGGAGCTCATACTTAGGGGGAGAAATCCTCAATTCTTTTATAGAAAACTAAAGACAATTAAAATGACACTATGCTGTTAATCAAGGAGTGTTTTGTCATCATCAAAAACGGGGAGATTGTTGGTTCCATTAGTTTTCGATGATAATAAAACATTCCCATTTATGTGTGTCTAATACCTTTACTTGAGTGTGCAGGAAAGTAATTTGTGAAATTAATTTATTGACTCTTCAAAGAGTACTTTTGATAGAAGAAGAGAGATAAAATCAATAAGATGTAACTAAATAACAAGGAGGAAGCTTATTGGTGAAACAAGAAAGAACATTGGTTGACCAAATTTCAAATTGGAGAAACGATGGGCTAAAGAGTTTAAGAAACATAATCAATTTAGTCAACCAAGCTAGTCGACTAAGTGCTTTCTGCCAGAATCTGTAAACCAAAAACAGAACCAACTTAGTCAACCAAGTTAGTCGACTAAGAGCTCTCTATCTGCAATTTGAACTAGAGCACTATAAGAAAGATTAATAGCTAGAACTCATCCTCAACTGTTTTCAATGGATATAAATTGCCAAACTGCCATCAAAGTTGCATCTCCAAGTATAAAAGGGTCTTCCAACAATAAAAAAATAGTTTTTTGAAGCCTTGAATGAGTTTTGAGCTATAGAAAGTAGAAAAAAATCGAAAAAGCTTCATTGCACCTTGCTGCACTTAAACGCCAATCTTTGTAATAGAGTTAGCACTTCATCTTGTACCATCTAGATCAAGTAAGTGATCATAGGTACTTCTTTATTACTTCTCTTGTATTCTTAGAGTGAGGGAGTTACTCTAAGGGGTTGTTCAAGCTTGGGATAGCTTGATTGTTAAAGGTTGTGCTTGAGCCTTGGAAAACCACATTGGATTTTAGTTGAGCCCGTGAAAAACTAGTGTAAAAGTTTTTTGGCTGAGCTTGGTAAAAGCCATTGTAAAGCTTGGTGAAAGCTTGTGAATTTCACCGGTCTATAGTGGATTTGTGGGAAAATCCTTGGTTGGATAATCAAGGTAGTGGATGTAGGTCTTGGACCAAACCACTTTAAATTGTTGTGCATTTTATACTTTGCTTTTGTTTTCTTAAGTTCTGGAAATTAGTTTCCAAACTTGTTAAGAGCCAAATTGTGTTATTCACCCTCCTCTAGCACATATTATATGGACCAACAAAGCTTTGTTACTTGCTTTAACTGATATATTGATTCATTTATAATTTTATAATTGATTATAAATTGAAATCTTTATTGTTGTTTGTTAAAACCTATCATAATTAGATGTTTCCTTAGGGAAACGTGAAGTGAATGCTATCCATTGACAAGAACACACAATTTTAAGTTAATCATTGCATTGAATGCTTTGTTACTCACTTTAAAAGATACATTAATTCATTTATAATCTTATAAATGATTATAAATCAAAATCTATAGACATTATGGTTAAAACCTATCATAATTGGATGTTTGCATTCTCAAACGTGAAGTGGATGCTATCCATTGACAAGAAAAGATAATTTTAAGTTAATCTTGCAATCAAAGGCTTTGTTACTCACTTTAACTGATATATTAATTCATTTATAAATTTATAATTGATGATAAATTGAAATCTTTATTGTTGTTTGTTAAAACCTATCATAATTGGATGGTTGCTTTGGGAAACATGAAGTGGATGGTATCCATTTACAAGAAAAGATCATTTAAACTAATCATGCCATAGAAAGCTTTGTTACTCAATTTAAATGATATATTAGTTCCTTTCTAACCTTATAAATCAAAATTAATGTTATGCTTGGTTACAACATATCATAATTGGATGTTTTCATTGGAAACATGAAGTGGATGATATTTATTGATAAGAAAAGACCATTTAAGAGCAATCAAGGTATAGAAATCTTTATTACTCACTTTAAATGATATATTAGTTCCTTTATAATGTTATAAATGAGTACGAATCAAAATCTAAGTTTTTCTTGGTTAAAACCTACCATAATTGGATGTTTGCATTAGAAAATGTGTGGATGCTATCCTTTGATAAGAAAAGTCCATTTTCAGTTAATTATGCCATCAAAAGCTTTGTTACTCACTTTAACTGATGTATGAATTCATTTATAATTCTATAATTGATTATAAATTGAAATCATTATTGTTGTTTACTTAAACCTTTCATAATTAGATGTTTGCTTAGAGTAACATGAAGTGAATGATATCCATTGACAAGAAAACACCATTTTAAGTTAATCATGGCATTTGAAAGCTTTATTACTAGCTTTAAATGATATATTAATTCATTTATAATCTTATAAATGATTATAAATCGAAATCTATGCACATTATGGTTAAACCTATCATAATTGGATATTTGCATTTAAAAACCTATCATAATTGGATGTTTGCATTCATAAACGTTATGTGGATGCAATCCATTGACGATAAAAGACAATTTTAAGTTAATGATGCCATCGAAAGCTTTGTTACATGCGAGAAATGATATATTAATTCATTTATAAACTTATAAATGATTATAAATTGAAATCTTTGTTGCTGTTGGTTAAAACCTATCATAATTGGATGTCTGCATTTGTCACAACACAATTTCTAGGCCATGAACGACACAAGGGCCTAATGGGCATAGCCCACTAAGCCCAAGCAAGCCTTTTTATATGATTCTGTTCATCATTCCTAAAACCATAATTCTTAATTCTCAACTATAAGTATTGAAGTAATATATCATGGCAATCAAATTCTTATATTTGTATCATCCCAAAAATAATATCATCCATGGCCAACTTATGGTGGCAGAACCAATCAAAATACACATACATTGGTTATAACATAAGTTTTAGCAGTTTATATCAAGTGTACATGTACACATGCAAAAGACCCTTAACTACCAGCGAATTGACTCTGGGTACAGGTACGGCTATTGAATGCCATGGTACCTACCAAAAGGCGAATACAAGTGGACACCTCAATCTAGGTCCCAACTACCTCCGAATCTGAAAACATGAAGTTGAAAAGCATGAGTGTAAACTCAATGAGTGAATATAGGAAGGGAACAAGCATCAATACAGGAAGTTTTAGAAAACATGATGCACTTATGTTGAAAACAATGCAATTTAGCTTAATTTCTTGTTAAAACTCCTCAATTCAACTCTTCATTATTTAGTGCCTTAGTATTGAAAGATCCATGATCAATAATGAAGTTAAAAGGTGAGAACTATGGTAGAGTCCAAGTAAGGTAAGCATGGCATAATGAATCTCACTACAGCAAAATTCAAGGTGAAAATTTTGAACCAACCACCTAAGAGTTTCTCGTTGCAATGAGAATGAAATTTCGCTGCAGCGAAAACCTAGACAAGCATTTTACCCAACCACCCGAGAGTTTCTCATTGTAGTGAGAATGCATTTTCGCTGCAACGAAAATCTAGGCTACTCAAGCCCCTAGCACCCGAGAGTTTCTCGCTGCAGTAAGAATGAAATTTTGTTGCAACAAGAAACAAGGTAATGAAATTAAAAGAATTCTTGTCACAATGAAATTTTTTTTTTACAGTGAAAATTAATTCGAAAGCATTTGTCAAATTTTAACATTCAATATTCAATGCAATCACAATATATTTTCCACAACCTCTCTATATATAACATATATAAACATATATACAACAACCAGCATCACCCCAACTCTCCCCCAATTCATGTGCACTCCCACACCGCACATAGCTAGGTCATCATGTGCACTCCCACACCGCACATTACAATATCATCATCAGCATCATGTGCTCTCTCACACCGCACATGGCATAAATCATCGGTGTGTGCACTCCCACACCGAACACTATCGACACCGTCATGTGCACTCCCACACTACACACGCACGGTTATAATTATCACGCAATAGTACCATTCAATGCATAACATACACATCAACATAATGTAAGAACACATGAACTAATCACATTGCACATTTCACAATATAAGAACATTTCATCAAAGGCTTGTTCCCTAGGTACATTTTAAAGCAAAAAAAAAAACAAATAAAATTTTCAAATGATTCATTCAAACACATATGCATTTCCCAAAACAATTTAGATGTAAGTTCACTCACTTGTCTTTGTTGATTCTTTAATCGACTCTGACTTCCACTAATGCTCCAAGTGGAGATGTGGGGTCTCGTTGGAACCTATCACACATAATAGCATCACACTAACTCAATTTACATGAATACTATTCCAAAAGTTATTTCGTACATCAAGTTTTACTAGTTATTCCTAACTAGCTTCCAATTACCATTTGACTAGTCATTGCTTTGCACTACTTTAGCCTCACTAGAAATAAATAAATAACCTTCAACAATAAGACAATTCACAATTCTAACCATTGGCCATTCATCAACAACTTAAAAATCAACCCTAACTCACTACTCACCTTAGTGATTTTGTAGTTGAATTCTTTTTCAAGAGTTTGTCAATCTATTATGGAAAGTCTCTTTCTCTCTCTCTCTAAAATGTCCAACTAGTGAGAGAAAAATATTGAGGAAAGACTTTTAAGGGTTCTTGAAGTGTAGAAGTGAAAGAGCATAAAGAATCCTATGAAAAAGTGTACCAAAGCATGAGAATTGAAGTTACTTTGAGAAAGTTATAGAAGTTTCAAGGGATGGCTTCCATGGAAGATGGAAAATGTTTAGTGAGAAAGAAGGATGGGAAGAAGAAGAAGAAGCTGCTGGAAGTAAGGAGAAAGTGCTGGAAAAATTTGATATTTATCCTATAGTTGACTAAAGTTTCACTTATTTACAAAAATGCCATTGCATAGTTGACTTTGCCTTCTTCTTTCCTTTGGCTCGAACTTTTTACTCTTTTAATACTGAGAAAAGGTTCATAATAGATTAAAGGTACTCAAGTTCATGAAAACTTAAAAATTTAGACCCGAGGTCCAAAATAACCATTTTGCCCTACTGTGGAAATCATCATTAGTTCTATTTTCTTCGTTTATTTCATTGTTATATACATCATTTATTTATTCCTTAGGCCTTAATAATGTTAGAAAAACCCACTTCTAGGAGCTCACCAAGAAAATGACAAAGCTACCTCTAATCCACATCATCGTGTCTACCTCCAATACACGTCTCTGAAGGTCAAGGTTTCACAGCATTGTGAAACGTGAAGTGGATGCTATCCATTGGCAAGAAAAGACCATTTTAAGTTAATCATGCTGTTGAAAGCTTTGTTTCTTGCTTTAAATGATATATTAAGTCATTTATAATTTAATAATTGATTATAAATTAAAATCTTTGTTGTTGTTGGTTAAAACCTACCATAATTGGATTTTGCATTGGGAAACATGAAGTCGATGCCATCCATTGACAAGAAAAGTCCATTGAATTTAATCAAGCCAATGAAATCTTTGTTACTCACTTTAAATGATGTATTAGTTCCTTTATAACCTTTTAAATAATTGTAAATCGAAATCTATGATTTTCTTGGTTAAAACCTATCATAATTAGATGGTTGCATTGGGAAACATGAAGTGGATGCTATATATGAAAAGAAAATACCATTTTAAATTAATCATGCCATCGAAAGCTTTGTTTCATACTATTAATTCATTTATAATCTTAGAAATTATTATAAATCAAAATCTATGGACATTATGGTCAAAACCTATCATAATTAGATGTTTGCATTTGGAAACGTGAAGTGGATGCTATCCATTGACAAGAAAAGACTATTATAAGTTAATCATACCATCGAAAGCTTTGTTATGCACTTTAACTAATATATTAATTCATTTATTATTTTATAATAGATTATAAATTGAAATCTTTATTGTTGTTCATTAAAACCTATCATAATTAGATGTTTGCTTTGGGAAATGTGAAGTGGATGCAATCCATTGACAAGAAAGGACCATTTAAATTAATGATGTCATAGAAAGCTTTGTTACTAGCTTTAAATGATATATTATTTCCTTTACAACCTTATAAATGATTATAAATTGAAACACATGTTTGTCTTGATTAAAACCTATCATAATTGGATGTTTGCATTGTGAAACGTGAAGTGGATGCTATCCATTGACAAGAAAAGTCCATTTTAGGTTAATCATGCCTTCAAAAGCTTTGTTAGTCGCTTTAAATGATATATTAATTCACTTATACTCTTATAAATGATTGTAAATGGAAATCTTTGGACATTATGTTTGAAACCTATCATAATTGGTTGTTTTCATTGGTAAAGGTTATGTGGATGTTATCCATTGATGACAAAAGACAATTTTAAGTTAATGAGGCCATCAAAAGCTTTGTTACGAGCTATAAATGATATATTAATTCATTTAGAAACTTATAAATGATTATAAATCAAAATCTTTGTTGCTTTTGGTTAAACCCTATCATAATTGGTTGTTTGCATTGCGAAAACATGAAGTGGACGCTATCCATTGGAAAAAAATACCATTTTACGTTAATCATGCCATCGAAAGCTTTCTTACTTGCTTTAAATGATACATTAATTCATTTAAAATTTTTTAATTTATTATAAATTGAAATCTTTGTTGTTGTTGGTTAAAACCTTTCATAGTTGGATGTTTGCATTGTGAAAACGTGAAGTGGATGTTATCTAGTGGAAACAAAAGACTATTTTAAGTTAATCATGCCATCGAAAGCTTTTGTTACTCACTTTAAATGATATATTAATTCTTTTATAATCTTATAAATGATTATAAATCAAAATCTTGTGGCTTTATGGTTAGAACCTATTATAATTGGATGATTACATTGGGAAACATGAAGTGGATGCTATCTATTGATAAAAAAGGACCATTTCTAGTCAATCATGCAATTGAAAGCCTTGTTAGTCACTCTAAATGATATATTAGTTCCTTTATAATCGTATAAATGATTATTAATTGAAATCTTGTTTATTGGTGGTTAAAACCTATCATAATTAGATGTACACTTTGGTAAATGTGAAATGAATTTTATCCAATGAAAAGAAAGACCATTTAAGTTAATCATGCCATAGAAAGCTTTGTTACTCACTTTAAATGATATTTTAGTTCATTTATAAACTTATAAATGATTATAAATTGAAATCTATTTTTTTCTTTGTTAAAACCTATCATAATTGGATGTTTGCATCGGAAAACATCAAGTGGATGCTATCCATTGACAAGAAAAGACCATTTTAAGTTAATCATGCCATCGAAAGCTTTGTTACTCACTATAACAGATATATTAATTCGTTTATAATTTTATAATTGATTATAAACTAAAATCTTTATTGTTGTTTGTTAAAACCTCTCATAATTGGATGTTTGCTTTTAGAAACGTGAAGTGGATGCGATCCATTGACAAGAAAAGACCATTGAAAATAAGCAAGCCATAGAAAGCTTTGTTACTTGCTTTACATGATATATTAGTTCCTTTACTTCCTTATAAATGATTATAAATCGAAATTTATGTTTTTCTTGGTTAAAACCTATCATTACTAGATGTTTGCATTGGAAACGTGGAGTGGATGCTATCCATTGACAAGACAAAAACCATTTTAAGTTAATCATGACATTGAAAGGCTTGCTACTCATTTAAAATGATATATTAATTCATTTATAATCTTATAAATGATTGTAAATCAAAATCTTAGGACTCAATGTATAAAACCTATAATAATTGGATGTTTGCATCGAGAAAGTTAAATTGTCACGACTCGATACTCCCCTTGAGCCTGTGACAACCGCCTCGACGTCCCGATAGACATTCATCGTCCGAAATACCAACTGGAACCTCGCAAGGCTTTAATATCAGTTTTTCGCACCTCCCTTGTGAGCAATAGTTGTTAAGTATCATGTTTTGAGAGATTATAAACTATTTCCAACTTAAATCAATAAAAAAAAATGATTTCTGTCTCACAGGGGCATTTTGGTCATTTTTCCTCAAAAATCTCGAAACCAGCTAAAAATGTAGTATGCAAGTGGAAAACACATATTTCATAATCAAAAATAAGTTTAGATGTCTAAAACATTCATTTAAAGTGAAATTATAACTATTTGAATATAATAAAAATATTCAACAAAATATTCTATTTTCTTATAAAACAATATTTATAGAGTTACCGGTAAATAATTTTTGTAGCATAAAAACTAAATATATTCATACATATTGTAATACAGATAACCAATGTATAAAATTTAATTTACAGTGACACATGGGTCCACGAACGACCAAAAGTATTAAAAGCAATAAACCTACAGTTTTTGAGGATGCAAGTCCAACTGTAGCCCTCAACAAAGTGAGCTATCTACCGACTATCCTAAGCCTGAAAGGGGTGGAAAGGAGGGTGGTGAGATTATATAATCCCAGTGAGTAAACAAATACCATCTAAAATATCTAAAGCTGAGTAAATGGAAACAGATAAAATAATTTAACATACTATAATTCATCACCTTTCAACTCATTTCAACCAAATAAAATCAATTCATATAAATCGAGTAATCAACATGGCTTATGAATTTCTTAAAACTTTGGCTCGTGCCAAAATCATTCTCATACTCTGTTATTAGGGATACCTCAGCCGAGGGTTATCCCAACCGAGACCGCCAAGGCTATTAAAAAGTTATGTACGCATAAATCGTGTTTTTATTTTGAAAACATAGCCGTTCCTTGGCGTTGGTTGAGTTCACCCTCATGTGGTGGTTGGGCGTGAAGTGAACTCTAAAGTGTTAACCTCAAGAGTTATCCATCCGCGCCTCTCACTGAGGTGTGAATATAATAGGATTACCGTGCCCCTTTAATAGGCTGGTCCACAGAACCCGTCCATTGTAGCGACTAAACCCAGCATACAATAAAATTTGCAATAGCATGACATGGCAATTATTTTATTTTATAGCCTCTCAAGGCAAATTAATAATTCATACATTTTCAACACATTTACCAAATCAACCATTCATGCCAATATTATCATAAGCCATTCAATTCAAACCATGATTTATAACACAACAATTAGTCTCCAATTACTCCATTTTCCAAAACCATCATTCAATTTCAAGACAATTTTATAAAATCATTTCATTTAATCACATTTTGCTTATAAAACATAAAGATTTGCCATTTAAACTCATTTTCCATAAAATCACAAAATCGGATAAAAACCACTTTAGATAATTAAGACGATAGTAAGGTTACTCACTATTTCAGGAGTCGAATTCTAAGTACTCCGATTCTTGATCCTCGGGTACTATCTCTTTACTTTTGCCAGAATGCTCACCACCTAGACATAATGCACAATAAGCCATTTACTACATTGTGTTAAATTGTTATAAAACCAATTCAGGATTTATACTAATGTATGAAATGGGATGCAAATTGTTCGGATTATCGTCTAAACACGGTGTTCTACACAAATTCAATTGTGTACCTAAATAAAACGGTATTGGCCTAATTCGATCTATCTCTCGATTAATTGGCCAATATGTCCAATTTAACTCCAAATAAATTCCATTTTTCTCCCAATACTCCAAATCATCAAACACAAGTCAAATAGCATAAAATCTAGCAAAATCATTTTCACATTTTCTCTTGAAAAATTCAGCCATGGTGGGTGCATCAATACTATGATTTTTCCTACTTGATTTTCTCACCATAATTCATCATTTCCTAACCAATTCACTTGAAATAAAATCAAAATCATCATCCACACTCTACATGAAAAATTCGGCCAATGAAGAATCCATGAAGAACATGTGATTTTTCTTACTTGTTTTCCTTCCAAACATGATAAATCAACTATAAACACTAAAATATCTCAAAATCTAACCAAATAAATCATCAAATCTTCTCTCTCAATTCGGTCAGCCATGAATCCTTCATGATATCTTGTGATTCAACCATGGAAAATGCAAAATAATGCATGGGAAAGGTAGATCACAAGTCAAAATGTCACGACCCAAATTTTCGGACCAGGACCGATGCAAGGGCCCAATAAACGTAGTCTATTAAGCTCAAGCAAGCCTATCGATTTATCCTACTCATCATTTCATCATATATCGCTAAGTCATATTTCATACTTTTGAATCAAAATAGTGATATACATTGCCAACTCGTACTAGCATTACTCCTTAAAAATTTACATACAATGTCTACAACATGTATTCTAATAATTTACATTTAGTTTCTCTATACAAAACAAATAACACTCAACTTCCAACGGAGGGACTCGGATGAATGTACAGCTACTGAATGCTGAGACACCTACCAAAAGATGGACACAAGTCTATAAGGACACCTCGTCCTAGTTACCAGCTGCCTCATGATCTGAAAACATGAATTTGAAAATGGTGAGTATAAACCCAGTGAGTAAACAAGGAAGGGAACAAGCAGACCATAAGGAATCTTTAATGAAATCATGATGCATTCTTTTTCAAAACAATGAAATTTGTTTCTATTCTTATTAAAAACCCTCATCAAGCCTTTAAATGATTACTCATTTGAAAATCATTAACCCTTACATAACGAACCATTTGAAGAATAAAAGCTTCAATATTACACAAGTAAGTCAAATACGACAACGAATCACTGTAGTGAGAATGCCTTTCCGCTGCAGCGACGTTGGGATTTAGTTATTAACCGAACGAGGGTTTCTCAACTGGCCGAGGATTTCTCACTAAACCTCCTTATTTTAAACTTAACTCATTTAATCCTTAATGTTGGAAGTCCATGCTCTAATATGGTAGCAAAGAAGTGAAAGATAGGATAGCAATTGAACAAGATAAGAGACCAAAACAGAAAGTTTTTCGTTGCAGCGAGATTGAATCTCGCTGCAGCAAAATTGTAGCCCAAAAACAGAATGTTTCTCGCTGTAGCGAAATTGCTACCCATAAACAGAAATTTTCTCGCTGCAGCGAAAATGCATCCTCGCTGCAGCGAATTACAAGGCATCAAATGAAAATTTCCCTTTCTCCCAAAGAAATCCACCTTGCTTGAAATGTTCAAAATCAATATGAAACACATAACAATTTTTCAAGGTTTAACATGTCAAGTTTCACATGCATTACAACCATAAACCATTATCCATCAATTTCCTATAACACACATATTTACATATTTTTCCCATGAATCTTCATTGGTCGAATCTTCCTTGATGTGTTTGGGAGATGGATTGTTATTATTTCAAGAGAAATGGCTTAGAAAATGATGAATAATGGTGAGAAAATTAAGTAGGAAAAATCACGGGTGTTAGTGCACTCTAATGGCCGAATTTTTTCATGAAGAAATGGGAAGGTTTTGATGCTGAAATTGGTGTTATTTGAATAATGTTTGGTGAATTGAGGCATTAGAAAAGAAATGGAGTAATTTGGGATTAACTTGGACGCATTAGTAATTAATAAGGTGATAAGATGAATTTGGCCAGTACCGAAATTTAGATGGTTATTCTTGCATTTTGCATTCCATATCATGCATTAGTTGTCTAAATTAGTTTAATTTCGATTTAGTACCAATGTAGTGAGTTTCTCGATTTTGTACTGTGTCAAGGTGGTGAGTCCTCCGATAAATGCAAGGGAATTACACCCGAGGACCAATAGTCTGAGTATTTCGAGAATCTGCACTCTAGACATTGTAAGTAAACTTACTATCATTTTAATTATCTAGGGTGGTTTTTAGATGATTTCATGAATTCTATGGAAAAAGGGATTTAAAAAGGTAAATTTTCATGTTTTATGAATAAATGTGTTTCAATGAAATTAATTTATAAATTGTTTTGAAATTAATAATGATGTTGAAAAATATAGTACACGAAGACTGTTAATTATTGTAATTTGATTGTTTAAATTAATTGGCTTATGAATAATCGGGCATGATTGGCTAGTTGGCAATTGTATTGAAATACGAATTGTTTGGTTGCCTTGAAAGACTGCGAATTACAAAAAATGCCATATCATGTTATTGAATTTTATTATATGGTGGATTATATATTAATTAATCACTACAGTAGGGGGTTTTTGTGGACCAGCCTTTTAGAGGGGCACGATATACCCCATTATATTCTTACCTCGATCGGAGAGGCGCGTAGGGTATCTCCTGGGTTAAAGTTTAGGGTTCACCTCACGCTAAACCACCACGTGAGGGAGAACTCAGCCAACGCCAAGGAATGGCTGTGCTTTTAAATGAAAAAAAAATGTGTTTTATGCGAAATGTGAATTTTTAATAGCCTTGGTGGTCTCGGTAGGATGCCTCGGCCAAGGTGTCCCCGAGGATGAATTTATGGCACAAGTCTAGTTTTTATGAGATTCATAAACCTCTTTACGTATTTTGAATGAAATGTGTTCTAATGCTGTGACCCAGTTTACGATGATTTATTTTATTGTCTCCATGTACTCAACTCTAGATGTTTATGATTACGTCTGTTTACTCACTGGGATTTTATAATCTCACCACCCTCATTTCCATCCATTTCAGGCTCAGATTAGACTGTAGATAGTTGATCTCATCGAGGACTACTGTGGGATTTGCATTCTCTAAACCGTAAGTTCACAGTCCTCTTTACTTTTGGTTATTTGGGGGTTCATTGGTTATTGTAAATTAAATTTCGTACTCTAGATATCTATACTACTGTATGTAGGAATTTATTTTCCTTTGATGTTGCAAAAATTATTTACGCAGTGTTTTAAAAATATTATTTTATAAGAAAATCAAATATTTTACTTAATATTTCTTTTATTTTCTTATTATGTCCAATTAATCAGAATTTCATTTTAAATGAAGATTTTAGACTTTTAAACTCATTTTGATTATGAATTATGTGTTTTGTACTTGTAAATTACATTTTAGCCGGTTTCAAATTTTTTGAGAAAAATGACCAAAATACCCCTGTAAGACGAAAATTATTGTTTTATTTGTTTTAAGTTGGAAACAGTTTAAAATCTTTTATAACATAGTATTTGGCAACAGTTACTCACAAGGGAAATGAGAAGCTGATATTAAAGCCTTGCGGGGTTTCGGTTGACATTCGGGGTAATGAGTGTCGATCGGGATGTCACGGCAGTTGTCACGGGCTCGAGGGGAGTATCGGGTCGTGACAAATGGGCTGATTTTATGCTGATTTTTAAGCCTAAAAAAATAAATGGATATAAATTTGACACATGTCACCATTCCATTGATCCATGTGTCATACTTAGCCATTAAGCAATCTCTCTCCACCACTTAAATTTCCTCAATTATCCATGATAATATTGGGTAAAATCCATGTGCTGGACAAGTGTTGGGTGGTGTAAAATTACAATTTTGCCCCTGGGTGACAAAATGACTATTTTACCCCTATGCTCAAAAAAATGCCGAAATTAAAATTTTTCACTTCTCAAACTGAAATTATGTTCTAAATAGTCAATCTTGATCAAAAACTTTTTCCAACATTCCAATTTTAACCTTAGGTGGCAAAATGACCATTTTTCCCCTAGATCATGAAAATTCAAATTTGACTCCAAATCGGTCCTTGAACTCCGAATCACCATTTTAAGTCATTCTAGGGTTTCAAAATTCTCAATTTCATCTTAAAATTTCTATTTGGACTAGTTTGAGGCTTAATTCAACTTAATTGTACCATTTGATACAATACCGTCCTTTAACGATTTTCAAGGTATCCAAGCAAGCAAACATGTATTCTTTTGTAGGAATGGCATAATAAACATATTGTAGAGCCAGGCTTGATGGCACTACCCCCCTTAAAATAAAATCTTGACCTCAAAATTTCATTTACTGAACTCAGAGAAAAGGTGGGGATATTGTTTTCTCATCCAATGCTCGACTATTTATGCCCTCCCCTTTATAGGGAATTTTGATTTGTTCACCTCGTTTACCTCCAATTTAACTCAAGTACTTCACTTATGTCTATTATTATCCTTTAAAATCATATCAACAGTAACCTTTACAATTATGATATCTTATATCGAGACACCAAGCATGCTTCTATTACTATCATTAAACTTGAACCATAACTCCATCTCAATCATACCAATTTCGATCACATTTTATACTTATTTAGGTACACCAATCACTATCTTATTACTTCATTCCATATCAAACTTCTCGACGTTCATTGATTCATTCCATCCTCATATAATATTGTGTAGTTTACAGTATCATTAACATGCCATACTCATTCTTATACATATCCTCAACATTAGGCAAGATTAATGGCTTCAATTATTTCCACATACTTCATGTTTACCTTGCATTTAGGAAATTTTAGTCTTCTTAATCCTATTAATCCATCTCATATGGCTTAATCACACTATAGATTACATTTCCTTAACTATTTCCACAAAATTCCTTAGGTCGCCATAAATCGACTTCTGATAAGATTCTCGATCGTTACAATATCTATACAACTCATCAAATATATTGAGTTCAAATCTTGAACCACTAAAACAATTCTTCATTTTAGTTGGGTACATCACTAACTCCACACATCCATATACACGCACATTCAAATGTCCATATTCCTCATTATGTATACGAGTCTCTGTTTTCAAATGCCTTCAGACTAATTTCTCTTCATTCATTCCCATCCATAACCACGATTCAATAGAATAATCTTCATAATTCATACAAATTTTCATCATGCCTATGCACAGTTCCACATCATTTACATACTTATACTCTCTTCTTACCATTTCCAATTATATGCTTAACTTTCCTTGTAATATATATCATTGTATCACAATGTCATCTCCATTGAATTATAATTTATTATGCGTGTATGCTTTATAATCCCATTGATGCCTCAAAGATTTAACTTAACTTGATCATTGCATCTTATGCAATACCACAATTCCTAAGAGTCATCCTTTTTCCTCGATTATCCTTCATGCCTCTACATTACCTTCTATCCTTCTTGCATTCCGATATTAATTTGTCACTTAAAACTCAGACTCATTTAAATCATGTATGCCTCAAGCATTTTTGAATTCCAATTTCCATAATATATTAGGAAAGTTTCATTATCTAACTTCATTATCAAGGTAAACTTCTATCATGTCACGACCCAGAACTCCCATCGAGCCCGTGACAACCGCCGCGACGTCCCGATAGACATTCATTACTCAAAATATTAATCGAAACATCACAAGGCTTAACATCAGTTTTTCTCGCTTCCCCCGTGAGTATTAGTTGCTAAAATCATGTTTTGATAGATTACAAACTATTTCCAATTCAAAACAATAGAAAAATAAAATTTTCCTCACAACGGCATTTTGGTCATTTTTTCTCAAAAATCTCGAAATCCATTAAAAATGTAGTCAGCGAGTACAAAACACATAATTCATAATCAAAAATGAGCTTTAAAGTCTAAAATCTTCATTTAAAACGAAATTGCAATTATTTGGATATAATAAGAAAATAAAAGAAATATTAAGTAAAATATTCTATTTTCTTATAAAACAATATTTATAGAGTTATACGTAAATAATTTTTATAGCGTAAAAGCTAAATAAATTCATACATACTGTAATACAGTAAGTCAGAGTATTTAATTTAATTTACAGCAACAAGTGGCCCTCCCCGAGTAAACAAAATTAAAGAGGACTGTGAACCTACAGTTTGAAGGAATGCAAATCCAAGGGTAGTCCTCGATGAACTCAGCTATCTACAGCCTAATCTAAACCTGAAATGGGTGGAAAAGGGAGTGGTGAGATTTTATAATCCCAGTGAGTAAACAAACATCATTCAAAAGATCTAAAGTCGAGTAAAAGGACACTATTAAAACATTCCATCTAAATATGTTTTTCATAACATAAATACTCATTTCATTTAAATAATCAACATGGCTTATGAGTATTTTAAAAGCTTGGCTTCTACCAAAATCATTCTCGGGGATACCTTGGCTGAGGCATCTAACCAAGTCCACCAAGGCTGTTAAAAATTTTGTATACACGTAAACAAATTATTAGTTTGAAAAACACAGTCGTTCCTTGACGTTAGCGGAGTTCATCATCACGAGGTGGTTCGGTGTGACGTGAACTCTAACCATACCTCAGGAGATACTCTACGCGCCTCTCCGACCGTGGTACATAAATATATCAGGATTCCATGCCCCTCTAATTGGTTGGTCCACAGAATTCGCCTACTGCAGGAAGCTAAACCCACCATACAATAAAATTTTGACAGCATGACAAGGCTAATATTTTACTACCCTGCCTGTAAAGGTAAAATAAAACAATTCATACAATTCATAAAACACAGCCCAGCCAGTCATGTCAACACAATAACAATATAACATAAGCCATCAATTTCCAATCATAAATTTACAACATACCGATGGTCTCCAATTACTCTATTTTCAAAATCGTTATTTTGTTTCAAGACAATTTATTAAATCTTTTCATTTAAACACAATTTTATTTACAAAACCTAAAATTAGCCATTCAACTCATTTTTCATAAAATTTCACCAAGACCGAGTTAAAACATACTTTATATAATTAAAATGATGATAAGGTTACTCACAATGTCTAGAATGGGGATTTTCGAAATACTCAGATTACTGGTCCTTGGGTGCATTTCCCTTAACTTTATCGAAAGACTCACCACCTTAACACAGTACAAAATCGAGAAACTTACTTCATTCATACTAAATTGAATTTAAACTAATTTAGACTACTAATGCACGATATGGAATGCAAAACGCATTGGTAACCATCTAATCCCCGGTATTGGCCTAATTCAACTTATCACCCGATTAATTAGCCAATGCGTCCAATTTAGCTCCAAATTGCTCCATTTCTTTTTTAATACCTCAATTCACCAAACATTATTCAAATAACACCAATTTCAGCATAAAAACCCTCCCATTTCTTCATGGAGAAATTCGGCCATTATAGTGCACTAACACCATGATTTTTCCTACTTAATTTTATCACCATTATTCATCATTTTCTAAGCCATTTCTCTTGAAATAATAACAATCCATCACCCACACACATCAAGGAAGATTCGGCCAATGAAGATTTATGGGGAAAATGGATTCTTTTCTTGTTGTTTTTCTTTTAAATATGCTAAACTAACTAAAAACACTAACATATCTTAAAATCAAATCAATCCAACATCTTTCTCTCTCCATACCCATTTTGACCAGCCATGAATTCATCATGAAAACATGTAATTTAACCATGGAAAATAAGGAGAAATGCTTAAGGAAAATAGATTTCAAGTTTACATTGAAAAATCCTACCTTTTTCACTTGTTTTCCTTGAGTTTCCACACTTTTTCTCTTGAAATTCTCCACCTAGGATTTGTTCTTTCTTTGTTTCCCTCTTTTCCTTGCTTGGCCAAATATTTGGAGAGATAATAGGCTGATTTATGCTGATTTTTAAGCTCAATAATAAAATATTCTAAGCTTGACACTTGTCATCACATTATTGGTCCATTTGTAATTTCTTAACTATTAAGCTTTCTCTCTCCTCCACACATTATTCAAGGGTCAAAAAGGATGATGGATAAAGACCTTGTGCTGGACAAATACTCTAGGGGTGCAAAATTACCAATTTGCCCCTAGGGTGGCAAAATTACCATTTTGCCCCAAGACTCCAATTTATATCGAAATTAAAATTTTCACTTTTAAACCTCAAATCATACTCCAATAAGTCAAATGGGGCCACAAAATCTTTTAAAAAAATTCTCATTTTGTCCCCAAGTGGCAAATGACCATTTTGCCCTTGGATAGTGAAAATTCTGGTTTGACTCCAAATTGATCCTCAAACACCGAATTACCATTTAAAGTCATCCATAGACCGTGAAGCTCTTAATTTCACCTTAAAATTCCTATTTGATCTAGTTCGAGGCTTAAATTAACTTGCTTGTACCTCTAGGTACAATACCTACTTTTGTAAATTTTTTAGGACTCTCCTAGCATGCAATCATGCTATCATCACATGTATGTCATGACAAGTACTTTATACGGTCAGGCTTTACATATCATTCTTTGTTCCACTCTTTCATACGAATATAACATCATTCTTCCTTAACCAATTTACAAATTGTACTTAAAATTGCAAGACTTGAAACTTGATTCTCCTCAAGTATTTTTCAATATTAATACTAATATCGCTCTCAACTTACAGCTCCCATTTTATAACCACATAACTTAGTGCTTGCTTTCATGAGATCCATGGTAGAACTCCTCTTGAGTATTTCCTTGGGGATATTTATCTTAAATTTATGTCTCACAACAGGTGATCACTTAACTCGTGACTTAGCCGTTTGGTTCCTTAGCAAATTTCAAAATCACACATCTTATACTCATTTTGTATAATTTATAATTCTTTCTCAAAGGTGTTTAAACATTCTTGAAACACTTAATCACTGATTTTCTCTTTCATACTTTGAGCATATCATTTCCATAAAGGCATGCCCTACTACTCATGCTTAAATTTATCTCCAAGGGTTTCTAGCATGTCACCTAGTTTACTTGTGTTGTTACTAACCCTTTTTATCTAACAGAGCCAAGACAAGAATTGTAAATTCTCATAACGATATTC
This sequence comes from Theobroma cacao, assembly GCF_053813885.1. Classification (NCBI taxonomy): domain Eukaryota; kingdom Viridiplantae; phylum Streptophyta; class Magnoliopsida; order Malvales; family Malvaceae; genus Theobroma; species Theobroma cacao. Next base: position 25,256,493 of record NC_142641.1, read on the forward strand.
TATATAAACTCGTTTTTTGTATCGCCCTTGTAATCCTTCATTAACACTTCCATCACTTGGTATCTTATCTCAATGTAGCCATCTCAAGAATCTTTCAATTTCTCTTTTAATTATATGCCCATATCCAAGGAGATAAAGAAACTTTTCAATTCATTCCGATTAACATTCCCCAGAACATTTAAAACTCCCAAATAACAAAAGCTCAATGACCAATGACTAAAATTCAACTTGTAAACTCATTATCATATCACTCCCATTTTGCTCATGCATCATAGACATGAGATATTCGTAGCATTGCAGCGCTGGATACTCAGTGCAGTAGCACTGTGATTACTAAAAATTCCATCATCAAAGTTATTTATCTGCATTCAAGGTCACTACATGTCACGACCCAAAACTCCCCATCGGGCCCGTGACAACCGTCGCGACGCCTCGACAGACATTCTTCACCCCGAATGCATATCGAAACCTCGCAAGGCTCTCGTATCAGCTTTCGCACTTCCCCCGTAAGCAATAGTTATCAAATATCAAAATTCGAAGGATTACAAATCATTTCCAAATTAGGACATAACATATTGTTTTCTAGCTCACAAGGGCATTTTCGTCATTTTTTTTTAAATCTCAAAACTTGCTAAAAATGTAGTAGGTAAGTAGAAAATATATATTTAATGATTTAAAAACAAATTAAGTATCTAAAACGTTCATTTGAAGTGAAAATTTGACCATTTGAATATAATAAAAATATTCAATAAAATAAACTATTTTCTTGTAAAATAATTTTCATAAAACTATCGGTACATAATTCTTACAGCGTAAAAGTTAATTATATTCATATATACTATAAAGCAAATAACCAAAGCATAAAATTTCTTTTACAGTGACACGTGGGCCCACATCTAACCAAAATGCATCGGAAGCTGGAAACGTACAGCTTTTACCGATTCGAGTCCAAATGAAGATCCTTGTCAAAGTCAGCTAACTATGAAATTCCCCGAGCCTGAAATGTGAGGAAATGAAGATGGTGAGATTAAAAAATCCCAGTGAGTAAACAGATACCATCTAAACTATCTAAAGTCAAGTAAATTGAGACAATTAAAATAAGTCATCATACTGTAATTTCATTACCTTTCAACTCATTTCAACCAAATAAAATGAATCCATATAAATCGAGTAATCAACTTGCCTTATGAATTTCTTAAAACTTTGGCTCATGCCAAAACTCATACTCAGTGATACCTTGCGCAAGGCATCCAACCGAGTCCGCCAAGGCTGTTAAAATTTTTGTATATACTTAAAATATATTTTTAGTTTGATAAAAATACAACCGTTCCTTGACGTTGGCTGAGTTCCCCTTCACGTGGTGGTTTGGCATGAAGTGAACCCTAAGCTTTACCCTAGGAGATACCCTACGCGCCTCTCCGTTCGAGGTAAGAATATAATGGAGTTTACCATTCTCCTTCTAATAGGCTGGTCCACGGAACCTCCTCTGCAGTGAATAATTAATATATAATCCACTAATCAATAAAATTAATTCTAGCATGACATGGCAATTTATTGCAACCTAGCCTCTCAAGGCTGAATACACAATATAAATAATTCTAACACCAAAATTAGTTTAACCATTCATGCTCATTTATTGTCATAAGCCATTCAATTTAAACCATAAATTTACAACACAAGCAGGCAGTCTCTAATTACTCTATTTTCAAAACCAATATTCGATTTTTCCAAAAAATTTATAAAATCATTTTATAAAATCATAATTTCTCTTAGAACATAGCAATTTACCATTTAAACCCATTTTCCATAAAATCACACAATTGTATAAAACTACTCTAGACAATTAAGATGATAATAAGTTCACTCACAGTTCTAGGAGTCGATATACTCTTAATCCCAATCTCCAAGCACAATTTCTGTACTTTTACCAGTGTACTTTGCTCACCACCTATCCACAATGTGCAATACATAATTCATCACATCAATGCTTGATCATTATAAAATCAATTCAGGCTCGGTATATATACATGATATGATATACAACTTATCAGACTACCGTTTAAATGAGGTGCTGACCTAATTCGGCCTATTATCTCCAATTTAACTCCAAATCAATTCTTCTCACTTTCTACACTCCAATTATACTTCAATTACCTTAGTGACTATAAATGAGATTCAATTTATCAGTCCCGATAGCAAATTACGAAAATACCCCTAGTGGGTAAAAATTCGTATTTTTGCTCCGAAAATTTCCATTATTTTTCTAGGCTCATAATTCATCATTATTCATCATAATTCGTCAAATAGACATCAAGATTATCAGCCAATATTCCCCTAGAAAATTCAGCCAATAATGGTAATGGAGGAAAATAAATTCTTTTCTTGTTGTTTTATTCCTAAATATGCTAAACTAACTTAAAACACTAACATAACTTAAAATCAAATTAATCTAACAATTTTCTCTCTCCTAACCCATTTTTCAGAATTGAATTCATCATAATAACTCAATATTCAACCATGAAAATCAAGAATAAAAGCATGGGTAAGCTAGGTATCAAGGAGAACTAAAGAAATTCTAACTTACCTAGCTTGTTTCCTTGATTTCTTCACTTTTTCTTTGAATTTTTCACCTAGGTTTTCTTATTTTTCCCTTTCTTCTTCCTCTCTTTCTCTCTCTTCCTTGCTTGGCCGGCCATATGAAGAAATTGGGCTGATTTTATGCCTTTTTATAAAGAAACAATAAAATAATAAAGGTATGACACATGGTATTTTCTTATTGGTCCATTTTTAAAATTTTAAAATTTTAATCCTTTTTTTCTCCACCACACAATTACTCAATGGTCAAAATGAGGATAAAGGAAGACCATGTGCTGGAAAAATGTCCTGGTGGTGGAAAATTACAATTTCGACCCTAGGGTGGTAAAATTATCATTTTACCCTTTTACTCTAAATTATACCGAAACTAAAATTTTTCACTTCAAAACCTCAAATCCTACTCCAATAAGTCAAATTATACTCCAATAAGTCAAATGGGGCCAAAAAAATCTTTTCTAAAATTTCCATTTTGTCCCCTGGTGGCAAATGACCATTTTACCCTTGGATAGTGAAAATTTTGGTTTGACTCCAAATTGATCCTCAAACTCCGAATTACCATTTTCAGTCATCCCTAGACTGTGAAGCTCTTAATTTCACCTTAAAATTTCTATTTGATCTAGTTCGAGGCTTAAATTAACTTGCTTGTACCTCTAGGTACAATACCTACTTTTGTAAATTTTTTAGGACTCTTCTAGCATGCAATCATGCTATCATCACATGTATGTCATGACAAGTATTTTATAAGGTCAGGCTTTACATATCATCCTTTGTTCCACTCTTTCATACGAATATAACATCATTCTTCCTTAACCAATTTACAAATTGTACTCGAAATTTCAAGACTTGAAACTAGATTTTCCTCAAGTATTTTTCAATATTAATACTAATATCGCTCTCAGCTTAGAGCTCCCATTTTATAACCACATAACTTAGTGCTTGCTTTCACGAGATCCATGGCAGAACTCCTCTTGAGTATTTCCTTGGGGATATCTATCTTAAATTTATGTCTCACAGCAGGTGATCACTTAACTCGTGACTTAGTCGTTTGGTTCCTTAGCAAATTTCAAAATCACACATCTTATACTCATTTTGTATAATTTATAATTCTTTCTCAAAGGTGTTTAAACATTCTTGAAACACTTAATCACTGATTTTCTCTTTCATACTCCGAGCATATCCTTTCCATAAAGGCATGCCCTACTACTCATGCTTAAATTTATCTCCAAGGGTTTCTAGCATGTCACTTAGTTTACTTGTGTTGTTACTAACCCTTTTTATCTACCTGAGTCAAGACAAGAATTGTAAATTCTCATAATTATATTCTATATAAACTCGTTTTCTGTATCGCCCTTGTAATCCTTCATTAACACTTCCATCACTTGGTATCTTATCTCAATGTAGCCATCTCAAGAATCTTTCAATTTCTCTTTTAATTATATGCCCATATACAAGGAGATAAAGAAACTTTCAATTCATTCAGGTTAGCATTCCCCAGAACATTTAAAACTCCCAAATAACAAAGCTCAATGACCAATCACTAAAATTCAACTTGTAAGCTCATTATCATATCACTCCCATTTTGCTCGTGCTTCATAGACATGAGATATTCGTAGCATTGCAGAGCTGGATACTCAGTGCAGCAACACTGTGATTACTAAAAATTCCCTCATCAAAGTTATTTATCTGCATTCAAGGTCACTACATGTCACGACCCGGAACTCCCCATCGGTCCCGTGACAACCCCCGCGAGGCCTCGACAGACATTCTTCACCCCGAATGCAGATCGAAACCCCACAAGGCTCTCGTATCAGCTTTCGCACTTCCTCGATAAGGAATAGTTATCAAATATCAAAATTCGAAAGATTACAAATCATTTCCAAATCAGAACAAAACATATTGTTTTTTGGCTCACAAGGGCATTTTTGTCATTTTTTTTTCAAAAATCTCAAAACTTGCTAAAAATATAGTAGGTAAGCAGAAAATATATATTTAATAATCTAAAAACAAATTAAGTATCTAAAACGTTCATTTGAAGTGAAAATTTGACCATTTGAATATAATAAAAATATTCAATAAAATAAACTATTTTCTTGTAAAATAATTTTCATAAAACTATCAGTACATAATTCTTATAGCGTAAAAGTTAATTATATTCATATATACTATAAAGCAAATAACCAAAGCATAAAATTTCTTTTACAGTGACACGTGGGCCCACATCTAACCAAAGTGCATCGGAAGCTGAAAACCTACAGCTTTTACCGATTCGAGTCCAAATGAAGATCCTTGTCAAAGTCAGCTAACTATGGAATTCCCTAAGCCTGAAATGTGAGGAAATGAGGATGGTGAGATTATAAAATCTCAGTGAGTAAACAGATACCATCTAAACTATCTAAAGTCGAGTAAATGGAGACAATTAAAATAAGTCATCATACTGTAATTTCATTACCTTTCAACTCATTTCAACCAAATAAAATGAATCCATATAAATCGAGTAATCAACTTGGCTTATGAATTTCTTAAAACTTTGGCTCGTGCCAAAACTCATACTCGGTGATACCTTGCGCAGGGCATCCAATCGAGTCCTCCAAGGCTGTTAAACTTTTTGTATATACTTAAAATATATTTTTAGTTTGATAAAAATACAGTCGTTCCTTGACGTTGGCTAAGTTCCCCTTCACGTGGTGGTTTGGCATGAAGTGAACCCTAAGCTTTACCCCAGGAGATACCCTACGCGCCTCTCTGTTCGAGGTAAGAATATAATGGAGTTTACCGTGCCCCTCTAATAGGCTGGTCCACGGAACCCCCTCTGCAGTGAATAATTAATATATAATCCACCAATCAATAAAATTTATTCTAGCATGACAAGGCAATTTATTGCAACCTAGCCTCTCAAGGCTGAATACACAATATAAATAATTCTAACACCAAAATTAGTTTAGCCATTCATGCTCATTTATTGTCATAAGCCATTCAATTTAAACCATAAATTTACAACACAAGCAGGCTGTCTTTAATTACTCTATTTTCAAAACCAATATTTGATTTTTCCAAAAAATTTATAAAATCATTTTATAAAATCGTAATTTCTCTTAAAACATAGCAATTTACCATTTAAACCCATTTTCCATAAAATCACACAATTGTATAAAACTACTCTAGATAATTAAGATGATAATAAGTTCACTCACAGTTCTAGGAGTCGATATACTCTTAATCTCAATCTCCAAGCACAATTTCTGTACTTTTACCAGTGTACTTTGCTCACCACCTATCCACAATGTGCAATACATAATTCATCACATCAATGCTTGATCATTATAAAATCAATTTAGGCTCGGTATATATACATGATATGATATACAACTTATCAGACTACCGTTTAAATGAGGTGATGACCTAATTCAACCTATTATCTCCAATTTAACTCCAAATCAATTCTTCTCACTTTCTACACTCCAATTATACTTAAATTACATTAGTGACTATGAATGAGATTCAATTTATCAGTCTCGATAGCAAATTACGAAAATACCCCTAGTGGGTAAAAATTCAGATTTTTGCTTCGAAAATTCCCATTATTTTTCTAGTCTCATAATTCATCATTATTCATCATAATTCCTCAAATAGACATCAATATTATCAGCCAATATTCCCCTAGAAAATTCGGCCAATAATGGTAATGGAGGAAAACAAATTCTTTTCTTGTTGTTTTATTCCTAAATATGCTAAACTAACTTAAAACACTAGCGTAACTTAAAATCAAATTAGTCTAACAATTTTCTCTCTCCTAACCCATTTTTCAGAATTGAATTCATCATAATAACTCAATATTCAACCATGAAAATCAAGAACAAAAGCATGGGTAAGCTAGGTATCAAGGAGAACTAAAGAAATTCTAACTTACCTAGCTTGTTTCCTTGATTTCTTCACTTTTTCTTTGAATTTTTCACCTAGGTTTTCTTATTTTTCCCTTTGTTCTTCCTCTCTTTCTCTCTCTTCCTTGGTTGGCCAGCCATATGATGAAAATGGGCTGATTTTATGCCTGTTTATAAAGAAACAATAAAATAATAAAGGTATGACACATGGTATTTTCTTATTGGTCCATTTTTAAAATTTTAAAATTTTAATCCTTTTTATCTCCACCACACAATTACTCACTGGTCAAAATGAGGATAAAGGAAGACCATGTGCTAGAAAAATGTCCTGCTGGTGGAAAATTACAATTTTGCCCCTAGGGTGGCAAAATTACCATTTTACCTTTTTACTCCAAATTATACCGAAATTAAAATTTTTCACTTCTAAACCTCAAATCCTACTCCAATAAGTCAAATTATACTCCAATAAGTCAAATGGGGCCAAAAAAATCTTTTCTAAATTTCTCATTTTGTCCCCAGGTGGCAAATGACCATTTTACCCCTAGATAGCGAAAATTTGGGTTTCACTCCAAATTGATCCTCAAACTCCGAATCACCATATTAAACCATTATGGGACTTTAAAATTCTTAATTTCATCGTGAATTCTCTATTTGATCTAGTTCGAGGCTTAAATCAACTTTGTTGTACGTCTAGGTACAATATTGACTTTTTTGTAAATTTTTCGAGACTCTCTTAGTATGCAAACATGTTATCCAGCACATGTATGTCATAACAAATATTTTTATAGAGTCAGGCTTGTCATCTTCTCCCCCACTTGGATCAACCATATGATCCTTCTTCATGACTGATTTCGATATCCAGCTAAATATTAATATTTTAATCTTATTTCATTAATAAAATATTATTTTATTCTAAAAGTTTTATCTTGTCTCCTTGGTACCCAAAATACCTTATTATGCCTCACTTGACTTCCGAATCGCCTTTTATCTCACAAATTGTCCTCCGATAAAATTATTATTATGTTATTGTTATTTTCTCACTTTCGGAATATTTTATCCAAAACTACTCCTTTCGTCTTTTATCACTTTTAAACATTTTAATTGACCTCAATTTGCATTCGATCAACTTTATTTATCACCATATCAAAGTATGGGGTATTTCAATCTCCCCCACTTAAATAGAATTCATCCTCGAATTCCCGTCGATGTTGCGTTATCAATCTGCTTCTATGATCCTACTCCTTGTTCCTTCTATGGGGACATTCAATTTATTTACCTCATTCACCTTCAATTCAATTAAATGCTTTATTTATGGCAATTATCATCCTTTGGAACCGGGTCAGTAATACTTTTCACAACCATGATCTCTTATATCGAGACACTAAGCATGCCTTTATCACCATTATTAAATTTGAACCATAACTTCATCTCAATTATACCGATTTTGATCACATATCATACTTACTTATGTATACCTATTCATCATTTTATTAATTTGCTCCATACCAAATTTCTCAACCTTGATTCATCCATCTTATACTGGTTCATACCCTTCCTTTAATAGAGTTCCATTAAGAACTTAAACAATTCAAGGTTTACTTTCAAAGTCATTCATAACTTTAATCATTCATTACATGTCCGTTAACACTTTAGCTCACTAACCTCTCTGGACACTATTACAAAATCTCCCAATTACCGAGAACCATTCTTCACTTTAGTTAGTAAAATTATCAATTTCATATATACATATATACATGCATTTTCAAATGTCAACATCTCTCTTTAGATATAGGAATCCATGTGTTCACATGCCTTGGACTACATTCCCCCTTTATTCATCCGTATCCCAATCCTAGTTTCAATAAAATAATTCTTATAGTGCATGTCAACCTTCTTATTATACTTGCGTATAACTTCATATCATTCCTATCTTTTCCAACCATATGTTTGAGTTTCCTTATACTATATATCATTGCATCACAATGTCATCTCCATTGAATTATATCTATTATGCGTGTATGCTTTATAATCCTATTGATGCCTCAAAGATTTATCTTAACTTGATCATTGCATCTCATGCAATACCACAATTCCTAAGAGTCATCCTTTTTCCTTGATTATCCTTCATACCTCTACATTACCTTGTATCTTTCTTGTATTACGATATTGATTTGTCACTTAAGACTCAAACTCATTTGTATCATGTATACCTCAAGCATTTTTGAATTCTAATTTCCATAATATATATTAGGAAAATTTCATTATCTGACTTCATTTTCAGGGCCAACTTCTATCATCTTTTGTTCCACTCCTTCATATGAACATAACATCATTTTTCCTTAACCAATTTATAAATTGTACTTGAAATTGTAAAACTTAAAACTAGATTCTCTTTAAGTATTTTTCAATATTAATACTAATATCACTCTCAGTTTATAGCTTCCTTTTTATAATCACATAACTTAGTGCTTGCTTTAACGAGATCCAGAGCAAAACTTCTCTTGAGTATGTCCTTAGGAATATCTATCTTAAACTTATGTCTCACAGCATGTGATCCCTTAACTTGTGATTTAGTCGTTAGGCTTCTCAGCAAGTTTTAAAAATTTTACGTTTCATACTTGCTGTGTATGATTAGAATCTCTTCTCAAAGATGTTTATGTATTTCTAAAACACTTAATCTTAAAGGTATATAAATACATACTCATCCATTTAATCCCTAACTCATCTTCATAGATTTCTAGGGTGTCACACAATTAGCTTAATGTTGTTACTAACTCTTGTCCTTTTACTGTATCAAAACAGATATTACAAATTCTCATAATGATATTCTATATAAACTGATTTTCTATACCAGTCTCGTAATTCTTCCTTCACACTTTCATTATTTGGTATCTCATCTCAATATAGTCATTTCAAGAATCTTTCAATTTTTTCTTTTAATTATATGCCTATATACAAGGCAATAAAAAAGTTTTTCAATTCATTTGGGTAAACATTCTCCAGAATATTTAAAACTCCTAGAAAACAAAACACAATGACCAATAACCAAAATTCGATTTGTAAGCTCATTATCATGTCACTCCCATCTTACTCATGTATCATAGGCGCGAGGTATTCGGAGCATCACAATGTTGAACAGTTAATGCTAAAGTACTGTAGCTATTGGAAATTTTCTCATCAAAGCTATTTGTCTGCATTCAAAGTCACCACATCAATCATTCTCAACCAGTGGTTTCCCTTCTAGATATATATCATGAGTTCCATAAGTATAGGTACCTTCTATTTTCTTGTCACACACACTAAGCCAGATTAATACTTTCATCTCATGTCATCTTTTGACTTTTATCAACATTCATAAAATTCCACCTCAAAACATCCTTTCCATACAGTGTATTAAATTCATGATACATATACCACTCCACACATAAGTTGCTTACTATCTACAACTTTCCTCAAATTTATTGTCATCCCTATCTAATTATCTTCTTTGTCTTATACTCCAATAATTTTATTGTCTTTTGGTATAATTAACTACGAAAACAGCCCAGCTTCCTCTTCACTTTATTCTTGCAATCCTTACAGAATCAAAATTTTATATTCCCCATATTCCATAATTTAACTTCATTGGGTTATATTTGGCCCAACTATTGCCTCATAGTGTCATGGCATCACTGAGTAATCCCCTTCATGCTTAAATTACAATCATCAACTTAATCACGTTACCCATTTCGAATGTCATTTATAACCTTATTACTTCCTTCTATAACCTTCCTCAATAATTATATTACCAATTTATCTTTGTTATATTCAAAGATTCGCATACATATCTAATTATTAAAACAGCTATTTTACATTTCGTTCGAGTCATACAAAATAAAAGCCACTCCTAACTCCTTTATATAGGTAACTACCACATTTTCCCTTAAACAACACTTGCCTAGATTTATGATAATACAACTTCAACTAAAGTATTAAACATCTTTAGGTTCCTCATTGTCTTGATCCGGGCACATCAATGGATCCTTTTCCGTCTGAGATTTTCTCCTTTGTTCTTCAATCCAGGCTTGTTGCATTCTCCTACGTTCCTCATCACTTATCGGTGCAGCATTTCTTCCACATCCAAGAGGAAAATGGCGCAGAACGTTCACCCCCTTCCTAAGACGAATATCTCCCCTTGCAATTGCCTTCCTCGTATGTTCTCTATGGTACTCTTTGGATTGTTTCAAAAGGAAATCTATTTCAGTTTTCAGAATATTGGAGCTACTTTCACTTTCAAAATTCTGGCTACTCTCAAAGCTTTCCTTATTATGAACCCATTCTGCTAAGTTAAGAGGAATTCTATTATTAGGAATTTGGGATGGACCACCTTCCGAATCACCTGTATCAGGGTGCCATTTGCTTCTAGCCGTAGAATCTAGAGATCCCTCGCTATCAGTATGAGAGGTATCGAGACTACCACCTCTTCTAGACATGGTGTGTATGTCACCAGTGCACCTCAAAACCTATATGCAATCAAATAGTAATTGTTTAATTATTTATGCATCTCAAAAGTAGGTAGATTTCTATATGTAGATGCATACATTCTATTCAATCTAACCTAACTTAACTTAACTTAACTTATCTTAACTTAACTGGACTTAGGGCCACGTAGTGTCAGTGTAGATTTCTTAAAACAACCTTAAAATTAAAAACTTTAAAATCCAAAGCTTTAAAACCAAAATCTCTGATCTTTAAACCATGATCTGATACCAATCCAAATTGTCACTACCCGAAACTCCCCATCGGGCCTATGACAACCGCCGTGAGGCCTCGACAGACATTCTTCACCCCGAATGCCGATCGAAACCCCGCAAGGCTCTCGTATCAGCTTTCACACTTCCCCGGTGAGCAATAGTTATCAAATATCAAAATTCGAAGGATTACAAATCATTTTCAAATCAGAACATAACATATTGCTTTCTAGCTCACAAGGGCATTTTCGTCAATTTTTTTTTTGAAAATCTCAAAACTTGCTAAAAATGTAGTAGGTAAGCAGAAAATATATATTTAATGATTTAAAAACAAATTAAGTATCTAAAACGGTCATTTGAAGTGAAAATTTGACCATTTGAATATAATAAAAAAATTCAATAAAATAAACTATTTTCTTGTAAAATAATTTTCATAAAACTATCGGTACATAATTCTTATTACGTAAAAGTTAATTATATTCATATATACTATAAAGCAAATAACCAAAGCATAAAATTTCTTTTACAACGACACGTGGGCTCACATCTAACCAAAATGCATCGGAAGCTGGAAACCTACAGCTTTTACCGATTCGAGTCCAAATGAAGATCCTTGTCAAAGTCAGCTAACTATGGAATTCCCTAAGCCTGAAATATGAGGAAATGAAGGTGGTGAGATTATAAAATCCCAGTGAGTAAACAGATACCATCTAAACTATCTAAAATTGAGTAAATGGAGACAATTAAAATAAGTCATCATACTGTAATTTCATTCCCTTTCAACTCATTTCAACCAAATAAAATCAATCTATATAAATCGAGTAATCAACTTGGCTTATGAATTTCTTAAAACTTTGGCTCGTGCCAAAACTCATACTCGGTTATACCTTACGCAGGGCAACCAACCGAGTCCACCAAGGCTGTTAAAATTTTTGTATATACTTAAAATATATTTTTAGTTTGAGAAAAATACAGCCGTTCCTTGGCGTTGACTGAGTTCCCCCTCACGTGGTGGTTTGGCATGAAGTGAACCCTAAGCTTTACCCCAAGAGATACCCTACACGCCTCTCCATTCGAGGTAAGAATGTAATGGAGTTTACCATGCCCCTCTAATAGGTTGGTCCACGGAACCCCCTCTGCAATGAATAATTAATATATAATCCACCAATCAATAAAATTCATTCTAGCATGACATGGCAATTTATCGCAACCTAGCCTGTCAAGGCTGAATACACAGCATTAATAATTCTAACACAAAAATTAGTTTAGCCATTCATGTTCATTTATTGTCATAAGCCATTCAATTTAAACCATAAATTTACAACATAAGCAGGCAGTCTCCAATTACTCTATTTTCAAAACCAATATTCGATTTTTCCAAAAAATTTATAAAACCATTTTATAAAATCATAATTTCTCTTAAAACATAGCAATTTACCATTTAAACCCATTTTTCATAAAATCACATAATTGTATAAAACTACTTGAGATAATTAAGACGATAATAAGTTCACTCACAGTTCTAGGAGTCGATATACTCCTAATCCCAATCTCCAAGCACAATTTTTGTACTTTTACCAGTGTACTTTGCTCGCCACCTATCCGCAATGTGCAATACATAATTCATCACATCAATGCTTGATCATTATAAAATCAATTCAGGCTCGGTATATATACATGATATGATATAGAACTTATCAAACTACCGTTTAAATGAGGTGTTGACCTAATTCGGCCTATTATCCCTAATTTAACTCCAACTCAATTCTTCTCACTTTCTACACTCCAATTATACTTAAATTACCTTAGTGACTGTGAATGAGATTCAATTTATCAGTCCCGGTAGTAAATTACGAAAATATCCCTAGTGGGTAAAAATTCATATTTTTGCTCCGAAAATTTCCATTATTTTTCTAGGCTCATAATTCATCATTATTCATCATAATTTCTCAAATAGACATCAAGATTATCAGCCAATATTTCCCTAGAAAATTCGGCCAATAATGGTAATGGAGGAAAATAAATTCTTTTCTTGTTGTTTTATTCCTAAATATGCTAAACTAACTTAAAACACTAACATAACTTAAAATCAAATTAATCTAACAATTTTCTCTCTCCTAACCCATTTTTCAGAATTGAATTCATCATAATAACTCAGTATTCAACCATGGAAATCAAGAACAAAAGCATGGGTAAGCTAGGTATCAAGGAGAACTAAAGAAATTCTAACTTACCTAGCTTGTTTCCTTGAATTCTTCACTTTTTCTTTGAGTTTTTCACCTAGGTTTTCTTGTTTTTCCCTTTGTTCTTCCTCTCTTTCTCTCTCTTCCTTGCTTGGCTGGCCATATGAAGAAAATTGGCTGATTTTATGCCTTTTTATAAAGAAAGAATAAAATAATAAAGGTATGACACATGGCATTTTCTTATTGGTCCATTTTTAAAATTTTAAAATTTTAATCCTTTTTATCTCCACCACACAATTACTCAATGGTCAAAATGAGGATAAAGGAAGACCATGTGCTGGAAAAATGTCCTGGTGGTGGAAAATTACAATTTTGCCCTTGGGGTGGCAAATTTACCATTTTACCCTTTTACTCCAAATTATACCAAAATTAAAATTTTTCAATTCTAAACCTCAAATCCTACTCCAATAAGTCAAATTATACTCCAATAAGTCAAATGGGGCCAAAAAAAGCTTTTCTAAAATTCCCATTTTGTCCCCAAGTGGCAAACGACCATTTTACGCCTAGATATCGAAAATTTCGGTTTGACTCCAAATTGATCCTCGAACTCTGAATCACCATATTAAACCATTATGAGACTTTAAAATTCTTAATTTCATCGTGAATTCTCTATTTGATCTAGTTCGAGGCTTAAATCAACTTTGTTGTACGTTTAGGTACAATACCGACTTTTTTGTAAATTTTTCGAGACTCTTTTAGCATGCAAACATGTTATCCATCACATGTATGTCATAACAAATATTTCTATAGAGTCGGGCTTGTCATCTTCTCCCCCACTTGGATCAACCTTATGATCCTTTTTCTTGATTGATTTCGATATCCGGCTAAATATTAATATTTTAATATTATTTCATTAATAAAATATTATTTTATTCTAAAAATTTTATCTTGTCTCCTTGGTACCCAAAATACCTTATTATGCCTCACTTGACTTTCGAATCGCCTTTTATCTCACAAATTCTCCTTCGATAAAATTATTATTATTTTCTCACTTTCGGAATACTTTATCCTAAACTACTCCTTTCGTCTTTTATCACTTTTAAACATTTTAATTGACCTCAATTTGCATTTGATCAACTTTATTTATCACCATATCAAAGTATGGGGTATTTCACTACATCAATCATCCTCAACCATTAGGTTTCCTTTCTAGGCATATATCATGAATTCCATAAGCATAGGTACTTTCTATTTGCTTGTCATACACACTAAAGCCAAGTTAATACTTTCAACTCATGTCATGTCACGACCCAAATTCCGAGTCATGACCGGCGCATGGATCCAATGGACGTAATCCACTAAACCCAAGCAAGCCTATTATTTATCTTACTTATGATTCTATTTATTTTCACTAAGTCCTATTTCATGACTTTGAGTCAAAATAGTGATATACATTGCCAACTCGTACTGGCATTACTCTTTTAAAATTTACATTTAAGTTCATCTATACATAACAAAATAATACTCGACCTCCAGCGGAGTGACTCGGATGGATATACAGCTACCGAATGCCGAGACACCTACCAGAAGATGTACACAGATCTACAAGGACACCTCGTCCTAATTATCGGCTACCTCGTGATCTGAAAACATGAATTTGAAAATGGTGAGTATAAACCCAGTGAGTGAACAAGGAAGGGAACAAGCAACAATTAGGAAATATTTAAAATCATGATGCACTTGTTTCAAACAATGCAATTTAGTTCATTCCTATTTAAAACCCCTCCAAACCCCAGAGTTTTTCGCTACAGCGAGCATGAATTTCGATGCAGTGAAAACAAAGCAACAAGAGAAACATTTTTCCTCACTCAACAAAAGCCATCCTGTTAAACTAATAAAATCAACCTAACATTCATGAAAATTCTCAAAGTATAATGTGTCAAATTTTACGTACATTACAACCATAAATCATTGTCCATCAATTTGCTATATCACACACATTTACATATGTATATATATATATACCTATATACCCATCATCATCATCTCACCAACCCATCATCATCATCACCAGCTCATCATCATCATCACCAGCTCATGCGCACTCCCTACTCGCACATGGCTGGGTCATCACCGGATTATGCGCACTCCCTACTCGCACATAATCGGGTCATCCTCGGCTTATGCACACTCCCTACTCGCACATAGCCGAGTCAACATAATTACAGAACATTATATTCAAGCATATATGTATATCAACATAATGCAGCCACATAGAAATCCATAATAATTACATTTCATAACATAAACCTTTTCTCAAAAGCTTGTTCCCAAGGCATTCATTTTCATGAAAAATTGTATAAAATCATTCAAACACTTTGTTCAAAACAGTCATATTCCCAAAACAATTTTGATAGGCAGTCCACTCACAGGTGTCGAAAAATCCGGATTTCGGGTGAACTCTGACTAATAGTCCTCAGGCGCAATTCCTTTGCCTTTTCCGGATGTCTCACCACCTTGACAAATAACAAAGTTGAGGAATTTACTATATTGTCCCTAAATTGATATAAATTAATTTAAACTACTAATGCTTGATATGTAAATGCACAAATATACCCGATTACCGCTTAATCACGGTATCGATTAAATTCGACCGATCACCCGATTAATCGGCGATTGTGTCCAAATAACCTCCAAATTAATTCATTTCTCCTCTAATACCTTAATTTACCACATACATTTAAATAAAGCCAAATTCAGCCTTAGAACCCTCACAATTCCTTATAGAAAAATTTAGTCATTTGGTGCACTAGCATCGAATTTTTTTCTACATAACCGTTTCACCTTAATTCATCATTTTCCATGCCATTTTCCTAGAAATAAAAACAATTCCCCATTGATATTCAGCCCTCATGGTTCGGCCAATAAGGAACCCTAGAGAAATTGAATATTTCTTTTGTGTTTTTGTTCATAACCATGCTTAACTATCCCTAAACACTAACATAGTCTAAAATCAAATTATTCCAACAACAATTCCTCTTCCATACCCATTTTTCAGAATTGAATTCATCATGATAACTCAATATTCAACCATGGAAATCAAGAACAAAAGCATGGTTAAGCTAGGTATCAAGGAGAATTAAAGAAATTTTAACTTACCTAGCTTGTTTCCTTGATTTCTTCACTTTTTCTTTGAATTTCCACCTAGGTTTTCTTGTTTTTCCTTTTGTTCTTCCTTTTTTCTTGTTGCTGAATGTCTAGGCCGAATATGGTGAGGGAATTGGGGATTTAATGGGCTGATTTCTATAGAAAATAATAAAATAATCAAGCATGCCATGTGTCACATGCTTATTTGCCCAATTTTTAACTTTTTGACTTTTTCTTCTTAATTTTCCACCACAAATATTCTGGTATTTATCCAATCCTACCCCAATTAAAATCCCTTGGTCTTGACAAGTGCTGGGGTGAAAAATTTACCGATTTGCCCCCGAGACGAAAAAATTATGATTTTGCCCCTATACTCCGAAATGTACCGGAATCTCATTGTTTCTACTTTTCAACCTAAAATAACACTAATATTGATAAATATTAACCAAATGGGGTAAAAATTACTTTAAAAAAAAATTTTCGTTTAGTCCTCTAGTGGTAAGATTACCATTTTGCCCTTGTGCTCTATAAATACCGGGAATCAAAATTTTTCACTGTTAAACATCATTTTATACTCCAATAATCATAATTATATTTCATATAATTATTCTTTGTCAAATGTGATCAAATCTTGGCTAAAAATCTCCATTTTATCATCAAATGGTAAAATGACCGTTTTGTCCCTAATCGGTCAATTTTCTGATGGACTCCAAACTGGACCTTGAACTCTAAATCACTATTCTAAGCCATTCTGTTGGTTTTAAAATTTTCAAATTCCTCTTAGAATTTCTATTTGAACTAGTTCAAGGCTCGATTTAACTTAGTTGTACCACTCGATACAATATCGTCTTTTAATCGAGCTTGACAAGGTCTCACATTCTCCCGCACTAATAAAAATTCGGTCCCCGAATTTAAATTCAATGTAGAGTGGCTTACCCTTACATATCGAAGAGGTGTGGATGCTTT
The DNA here is from genome assembly GCF_053813885.1 of Theobroma cacao. Lineage (NCBI taxonomy): Eukaryota > Viridiplantae > Streptophyta > Magnoliopsida > Malvales > Malvaceae > Theobroma > Theobroma cacao. The sequence continues at coordinate 25,273,992 of NC_142641.1, forward strand.
GTCCGCATCTCATCCTCAGCTTCCCACGTTACCTCCTCGCTAGTGTGATTCCACCACAACACTTTCACTGAGGCTACATCCTTTGAACGGAGCTTTTTAACTTGCCTATCAAGGATAGCTACCGGTTGTTCCTCATAGGTTAGATCATCTTGCAACTGAATAGTTTCATACCGTATTACATGTGATGGATCTGGGTTGTACTTCCTAAGTATGGACACATGAAACACGGGATGAATATTAGAAAGGTCTGGTGGTAATGCCAAACGATAAGCCACCGCTCCAACCTTGTCTAAGATCTCGAATGGCCCTATATACCGAGGACTTAACTTCCCTTTCTTGCCAAACCTCATTACCCCTTTGGTTGGCAAAACTTTCAAAAATACATGATCTCCTACTTGGAACTCCAAGTCTCTCCGTCGGTTATCAGCATATGATTTCTGTCTACTTTGTGCTGTTAACATCCTCTGACGGATCATGTGTATTTTCTCGGTTGCATCCTGCACCAATTCAGGCCCCAAAAGTTTCCTTTCTCCCACCTCTAGCCGTCCAACGGGTGACCTACATCTTCGTCCATTTAAGGCCTCAAATGGTGCCATTTGGATGCTAGTTTGGAAACTGTTGTTGTAGGCAAATTCCACTAAGGGTAGATATTGTTCCCACCTGACACCAAGGTCTATCACACAAGCCCTCAACATATCCTCCAATGTCTGTATGGTCCGTTCAGATTGTCCACCAGTCTGAGGGTGGAAAGCTGTGCTGAAATCCAACTTAGTGCCCAATGCTTCTTGCAACTTTCCCCAAAACCTACTAGTAAACTGAGCTCCTCTGTCAGATACTATAGAAATGGGAATACCATGTAGTCGCACTATCTCATCCACATAAACTCGAGCATATTGGGCAGCTCCATAAGTAGTCTTAACCGGAAGAAAATGAGCTGACTTTGTTAACCGGTCCACTACTATCCAAATTGAATCATATCCCCCACTGGTTCGAGGCAAACCCGTTACAAAGTCCATAGCAATATGTTCCCACTTCCACTCGGGTACAGGTAATGGCTGTAGTAGCCCTGCAGGCTTTTGATGCTCGGCCTTAACCTGCTGACAAACCAGGCACTTGGAGACAAACTCAGCTACATCTCTCTTAAGTCCTTCCCACCAATACACCTCTTTCAAATCTTGATACATCTTTGTAGCCCCTGGATGTACCACATAAGCTGCCATGTGAGCTTCCTCCAATATTTCTCTCCTCAACCCGTCACCATCAGGCACATAAAGTCTGGTTCCATACCTCAACACCCCATCTGTGCCTTTAGTAAACATTTTTCCTTTCCTACCCTGAGGATCCTCTAAGGCCTTAATCACAAACTCATCTTTACTTTGTGCTTCTTTAATCTTGTCCATTAAAATAGGCCTCACTCTAAAGTGTGCTAGCAAAGCATTCGTCTCCGCAACTTCCAAACGCACACCTATGTCTCCCAAGCTATGGATCTCTCTAACCAAAGATCTCCTACCAATGGAAATATGTGCCAAGCTTCCAATTGATTTTCGACTCAAGGCATTTGCCACTACATTGGCCTTACCGGGATGATAAGGAATAGTACAATCATAATCCTTTAGCAACTCCATCCATCTACGTTGTCGTAAGTTAAGATCCCTTTGCTGAAATATATACTTCAGACTTTTGTGGTCCGTGTATATCTCGCAAGTCTCACCATACAAGTAATGTCTCCAAATCTTTAAGGCAAACACGATTGCTGCCATTTCCAAATCGTGTATGGGGTAATTCTGCTCATGCCTTTTAAGTTGCCTATATGCATACGTAATCACCTTCCCATGTTGCATCAATACACATCCTAAACCAACCCCCGATGCATCACAAAACACCGTGTAACCCCCTGTGCCTTGCGGCAGGCTTAACACTGGAGCTGTGGTGAGACATGCCTTAAGCTTCTCAAAACTATTCTCACAAGCATCAGACCACTCAAATTTTGTATCTTTACGTGTCAGCTTAGTCAAAGGGGCAACTATTTTGGAGAAGTCCTTCACAAAGCGACGATAATAGCCAGCTAAACCCACAAAGCTTCTAATCTCCGTAACTGATGTTGGCCTTGGCCATTTTTCCACTGCTTTAATTTTCTTTGTATCAACTTGTATCCCCTCCTTAGATACCACATGCCCCAAGAATGCAACACTTTCGAGCCAAAACTCACACTTGGAGAACTTAGCATACAATCGATGTTCTCTCAAAATTTGGAGCACTATCTTAAGATGCTGCTCATGCTCCTCTCGACTCTTTGAATATATCAAAATATCATCAATAAACACCACTACAAACTTATCCAAATAAGGTTTGAACACTCGGTTCATCAAATCCATAAAGGCTGCAGGAGCATTCATGAGCCCAAATGACATCACTAAGAACTCATAGTGCCCATATCTTGTTCGAAATGCGGTCTTGGGTATATCTTCGTTCCGGATTCTCAACTGATGGTACCCAGATAGCAGATCTATCTTAGAAAAACATTGTGCTCCTTGTAGTTGATCAAATAAATCATCTATCCTTGGGAGAGGATATTTATTCTTCATCGTCACTTTATTAAGCTGTCGATAATCAATGCACAGCCTAAGTGACCCATCTTTCTTCTTCATAAATAACACTGGTGCTCCCCATGGGGATACACTAGGTCGTACGAAACCTTTATCCAACAAATCCTCCAACTGATCCTTAAGCTCTTTAAGCTCTGCAGGTGCCATTCTATATGGGGGTATGGATATAGGTCTAGTGTCGGGAATCAAATCTATGCAAAACTCAACCTCCCGTTCAGGAGGCAAACCTGGTAGCTCCTCAGGAAATACATCCACGAACTCCTTCACCACCGACACTTGAGTTACATCTCCAATCTTTGCCTGACTATCCTTTACAACAGCCAAGTAACCTATACAACCCTGTCGTAATAATCTTCTGGCAGATATGACCGATATCAAATTGGTTGGAGCATTACTCCTATCCCCCTGAATACTAAATGATGGTTCACCGGGGAAATCAAATCTAACCAATTTATGATAGCAGTCCACACTAGCATGACAGGGTGATAACCAATTCATCCCCAAGATTACATCAAAGTCTAAGGTGTCTAGCACCACTAGATTCACCGAAGTGTCTTTGTCCTTGACTCGCACTACACAGGACTCATATTCCCACTCGGCCACAAATATCTCCTTTAAAGGAGTAGACACCACTAATTGTTCCTCTCTCCTAACACGACCTCTACCCAACCGAGATGCAAAACATGGAGAGATAAAAGAATGGGTAGCACCAGGATCAAATAGTACTCGAGCATTCATATTACAAACGGAGAGAATACCTGAGACCACGGCATTGGATGTTTGAGCCTCCTGCTGTGTTAAAGCAAACACCCTCGCTTGGCCTCTACCAATAGAACTTTGATGTTCGGACCTAGATGGTCTGCCTTGAGAGGAAGTACCTGCACCTCTACCTCTCGATCCACTAACCTCCCGGCCAGATGAGACAGCAACTGACGGAGCAGATGAAGCTGGCTGGGTGGAACCACGAGCAGAATCTGGTGATTGATGTGCCATCGGACAATCCGTCCTAATATGCCCAGGTTGACCGCACCCGTAACAAGTTTTTGTAGTAAGGAAGCACCGTCCACTATGTCGTCTCCCACAAGTATCACAAGAGCGAATGACTTGACTACTCTGTCTAGAATCTTGCTGCCTCCTAGAACTGAAGGTTCTCTGTCCCACCCTAATATTAGCACCAGGTGTGTCACTCCCCTGCTGAGGGAACTGTGAGTCCCTCTGTGGACCCTAACGGCTAGAAGATGAACCACCACCGCTGAAATCTCTACGGCCCTGATAACCCTCTGTCTTGCCCCTTTTTGCTCTATCTCTAGCAGCCCTACTCTCACTGGTCCTCATCTCGATGCGTTGAGCACGATCCACTGCCGCAGAATAGGTAGTGAAATCTCGGGATGCCACAGCCCTAAATAATGGCTCCACTAACCCATCCACAAACCTCTGAATCTTCATCTCCTCAGTAGAAACGAGATAGGGCGCATAACGAGCTAGCTGCATGAACTTGATGTCATACTCAGACACCGTCATGCTTGAAGTCTGTACCAAAGTCTCAAACTCTCTAGCTCTGGCATTACGCACACTGAGTGGTAAGAATCGATCTAAGAAGGCTGGACTGAACTCACTCCAGGCCAACGGTGTTGCATTAGTCGGTCTGCCTTTACATAAAGAGCTATACCATTCCTACTCCACATCCTCTAATTGGAAGGCGGCTAGCTCAACTGACCGAACACTAGAACATCCCAAGGCTTTACAAATTTTCTCCATCTTATCCAAGAAAACCTGGGGTTTCTCCGATGCATCAGACCCTGAAAATGTTGGAGGCTTAAGCTTGAGAAAGTCAGGAAGAGAAATATCTAAATGTCCCCTCTCCTCCTCATGATGTTGGTGATCGGCCTGTCCTTGGGAGCTAGGGGATTTTTGTACTGTAGGTCTCCCCTCTACTACCCTTTGTATATCTTCCATGCGGGTCGCCATCATCTCTACAACCCGGCTAACTCCCTGTAGGCCTGCCGCCAAATCCTCAATAGTAATACCCCTAGCTTGGTGTCTATCTACATCACCTGAGGACTGTCCCTCTTCTTGCCTACTCACAGGAGTATCCAACCCCACCGGCCTAGTGACCTTGCCACGTCTACCTCGGCCTCTCTGGGTGGATGCCCGTGGTCTATCTGCCATCTCAATGGGAGCATCTTGCTCCCCTGCCCGTCTTGAGGCGGCTCGTGTCTTAGGCGGCATTCATACCTAGACAAAAGCAAACGCCTGTTATTAAACACATATTATAATCATACTTAAAGCAACAGGTGGTTTCTAAGATAGGGAATCTATGCGGTCATTTGGTTGTAAAATGTGCCGCGGTTCACACTTTACAACTGAAGTTCCCATATAAAGACCCGACTCTCCGCTGGACTAACAAAAAGGAAGTTTTAGGACCTAGACAAACCTAGGGCTCTGATACCAATACTGTCACGACCAAAATTTCGGGTCATAACCGGCGCATGGATCCAATGGACGTAATCCACTAAACCCAAGCAAGCCTATTATTTATCTTACTTATGATTCTATTTATTATCACTAAGTCCTATTTCATGACTTTGAGTCAAAATAGTGATATACATTGCCAACTCGTACTGGCATTACTCTTTTAAAATTTACATTTAAGTTCATCTATACATAACAAAATAATACTCGACCTCCAGCGGGAGTGACTCGGATGGATATACAGCTACCGAATGCCGAGACACCTACCAGAAGATGTACACAGATCTACAAGGACACCTCGTCCTAATTATCGGCTACCTCGTGATCTGAAAATATGAATTTGAAAATGGTGAGTATAAACCCAGTGAGTGAACAAGGAAGGGAACAAGAAACAATTAGGAAATATTTAAAATCATGATGCACTTGTTTCAAACAATGCAATTTAGTTCATTCCTATTTAAAACCCCTCCAAACCCCAGAGTTTTTCGCTACAGCGAGCATGAATTTCGATGCAGTGAAAACAAAGCAACAAGAGAAACATTTTTCCTCACTCAACAAAAGCCATCCTGTTAAACTAATAAAATCAACCTAACATTCATGAAAATTCTCAAAGTATAATGTGTCAAATTTTACGTACATTACAACCATAAATCATTGTCCATCAATTTGCTATATCACACACATTTACATATGTATATATATATATACGTATATACCCATCATCATCATCTCACCAACCCATCATCATCATCACCAGCTCATCATCATCATCACCAGCTCATGCGCACTCCCTACTCGCACATGGCTGGGTCATCACCGGATTATGCGCACTCCCTACTCGCACATAACCGGGTCATCCTCGGCTTATGCACACTCCTTCTCGCACATAGCCGAGTCAACATAATTACACAACATTATATTCAAGCATATATGTATATCAACATAATGCAGCCACATAGAAATCCATAATAACCACATTTCATAACATAAACCTTTTCTCAAAAGCTTGTTCCCAAGGCATTCATTTTCATGAAAAATTGCATAAAATCATTCAAACACTTTGTTCAAAACAGTCATATTCCCAAAACAATTTTGATTGGCAGTCCACTCACAAGTGTCGAAAAATCCGGATTTCGGGTGAACTCTGACTAATAGTCCTCAGGCGCAATTCCTTTGCCTTTTCCGGATGTCTCACCACCTTGACAAATAACAAAGTTGAGGAATTTACTATATTGTCCCTAAATTGATATAAATTAATTTAAACTACTAATGCTTGATATGTAAATGCACAAATATACCCGATTACCGCTTAATCACGGTATCGATTAAATTCAACCGATCACCCGATTAATCGGCGATTGTGTCCAAATAACCTCCAAATTAATTCATTTCTTCTCTAATACCTTAATTTACCACATACATTTAAATAAAGCCAAATTCAGCCTTAGAACCCTCACAATTCCTTATAGAAAAATTTGGTCATTTGGTGCACTAGCATCGAATTTTTTTCTACATAACCGTTTCACCTTAATTCATCATTTTTCATGCCATTTTCCTAGAAATAAAAACAATCCCCCATTGATATTCAGCCCTCATGGTTCGGCCAATAAGGAACCCTAGAGAAATTGAATATTTCTTTTGTGTTTTTGTTCATAACCATGCTTAACTATCCCTAAACACTAACATAGTCTAAAATCAAATTATTCCAACAATAATTCCTCTTCCATACCCATTTTTCAGAATTGAATTCATCATGATAACTCAATATTCAACCATGGAAATCAAGAACAAAAGCATGGTTAAGCTAGGTATCAAGGAGAATTAAAGAAATTTTAACTTACCTAGCTTGTTTCCTTGATTTCTTCACTTTTTCTTTGAATTTCCACCTAGGTTTTCTTGTTTTTCCTTTTGTTCTTCCTTTTTTCTTGTTGCTGAATGTCTAGGCCGAATATGGTGAGGGAATTGGGGATTTAATGGGCTGATTTCTATAGAAAATAATAAAATAATCAAGCATGCCATGTGTCACATGCTTATTTGCCCAATTTTTAACTTTTTGACTTTTTCTTCTTAATTTTCCACCACAAATATTCTGGTATTTATCCAATCCTACCCCAATTAATATCCCTTGGTCTTGACAAGTGCTGGGGTGAAAAATTTACCGATTTGCCCCCGAGACGGAAAAATTACGATTTTGCCCCTATACTCCGAAATGTACCGGAATCTCATTGTTTCTACTTTTCAACCTAAAATAACACTAATATTGATCAATATTAACCAAATGGGGTAAAAATTACTTAAAAAAAAATTTCCGTTTAGTCCTCTAGTGGTAAGATTACCATTTTGCCCTTATGCTCTATAAATACCGGGAATCAAAATTTTTCACTGTTAAACATCATTTTATACTCCAATAATCATAATTATATTTCATATAATTATTCTTGGTCAAATGTGATCAAATCTTGGCTAAAAATCTCCATTTTATCATCAAATGGTAAAATGACCGTTTTGTCCCTAATCGGTCAATTTTCTGATGGACTCCAAACTGGACCTTGAACTCCAAATCACTATTCTAAGCCATTCTGTTGGTTTTAAAATTTTCAAATTCCTCTTAGAATTTCTATTTGAACTAGTTCAAGGCTCGATTTAACTTAGTTGTACCACTCGATACAATATCGTCTTTTAATCGAGCTTGACAGGGTCTCACATGTCATATTTTGACTTTCATCATCATTCATGAAATCCTACCTTTAAACATCCGTTCAATATGGTGTAATGAATTCAGGATAAATATACCACCCCACACATAATTTTTTCTCTATCCACAACATTCCTCAAATTTATTGTTGTCCATATCTAATTATCTTCCTTGTCTTGTACTCCAATAATTTTATTGACTTTCAATATAATAACTACGAAAACAGTGTCTTTCTCCACACTTTACACTCGCAATTCTTATTAATCAAGAATTTATCTTTCTCAAGTTCCATCATTTATCTCTAATGGACCATATTTGTATTAGATTATCTTCCTATAATGTTATGGTATCATTTTATACTTCCTTCACCCTTAAGCTTACAATCTTTGACTTTATCACATTAATCACTCAAAATGTCATCTAGAACCTCATTGATTTCTTCCATATCCTTTCGAATTATAACTATAATTAAGATTCCCAATTTCACATCTCCATGATTGATTGTTAGTCTTACCGCACTGTCTCCCATTATCCTGTGCAATTACAACACATTGAACCCGCTTTTTATAAAATAGTCCCCTAGTTCAATGTGTTTGCTCGGGAATCATCTTCTCTGATACAATTTGTCTCATAAACTAGAATTTTATTTATTTAGCTTTGCATTCGGAATCATATCAAAAACTCACATACTATGATAAGTAATAATTCCCAACAAACATCATCAATTCAAATGACCTTTTATACCTCGTCAAAATCTAGGGTTATCACCCCAAAAGTTTATCATGTTAATCGGTGTCCATTTCTTAGTACTGCAAAATATATTCATTGCTAGATCTGGTAATTACTTGAATCATTAATGACTTTCCACATCAGTCTTTAATAATTCTTAAGATGATCAAACATGCCACTAAGATAAATATCTTTCCTTAATAGTCATAGTGCTAATCCACTTCTGTCCTACCAAAAGATTCCCATATACCTCCAGTCACTTAAACAACTACTTTATAATGCATTCTAGTCACACACTTTAAAAGCCAAACTATTAACTTCTTTGTACAATAACTATTATCTCTTTTACTCTACATCTACCTAGAGTTAAAGTAGTACAAAATCCTACGAAAATATTACATGTCGTTAGGATCATCATCTTAATCTGATCTTATCGGAAGATTCTACTCCAAGTCCTTCTTAAGATCCTCTTTCGGGTTCTCCTCCTCCTGAGATTTTCTCCTTTGTTCCTCAATCCAAGCTTGTTGTATTCTCTTACATTCCTCATAACTCACCGGTGTAGCATTTCTTCCACAACTGGGAGGAAAATGTCGTACAACGTTCACCTTCCTAAAGGGATAATTTGCAATAGTTACTTTCTCCTTATTCTTTTCCTGTTGTTCCTTTACATTCATCCCACAGCCTGGAGGATAGTGTCGAACAACTGACACGCCCTTCCTAGGATGAATACCTTCCCTTGCAATTTCCTTCCTCGCCCATTCTCTATGGTACTCTTCAGGTTGTTTCAAAAGGAAATCTTTTACAGTTTTCGGAGTATCGGAGCTGCTCTCACTTTCAAAATTCTCGTTAGTCTCGAAGCTTTCCTTTTTACTATCAGCACTTTCTGGACTACTTGGTTAGGGTTGTCATCGGCTCCTAACAGTAGAATTTAATGATCCCTCACTATCACTATGAAGGGTATCGGGACTACCGCCTCTTTTAGACATGGTGTGTGTGTCACCAGCGCACCTCAAAACCTATACGCAACCAAGTAGTAATTACTTAATCATTTACACATAACCAGAGCAGGTAGGTTTCTATATGCAATTGCATGCACTCTATTCAACCTAACCTAACTTAACTTAACTCAACTTAACTCAGGCCACACTAACACTGTAAATTTTAAAACAACTTTAAACCCAAAAGCTTTAATCTTTAAAACCAAAAGCTCTGTACCACTCTAATTGTCACGACCCGGTACTCCCCTCGAGCCCGTGACAACCGCCGCGACGTCCCGATAGACATTCATCGCCCGAAATGCCAACCGAAACCTCGCAAGGCTTTAATATCAGTTTTCGCACCTCCCTTGTGAGCAACAGTTGTTAAGTATCATGTTTTGAGAGATTATAAACTATTTCCAACTTAAATCAATAAAAAATAATGATTTCTGTCTCATAGGGGCATTTTGGCCATTTATCCTCAAAAATCTCGAAACCAGCTAAAAATGTAATATGCAAGTGGAAAACAAATATTTCATAATAAAAAATAAGTTTAGATATCTAAAACATTCATTTAAAGTGAATTAATAACTATTGGAATATAATAAAAATATTCAATAAAATATTCTATTTTCTTATAAAATAATATTTATAGAGTTACCAGTAAATAATTTTTGTAGCGTAAAAGCTAAATAAATTCATACATACTGTAATACAGATAACCAAAGTATAAAATTTAATTTACAGTGACATGTGGGCCCACAAACAACCAAAAGTATTAAAAGCAGTAAACCTATAATTTTTGAGGATGCAAGTCCAACTGTAGCCCTTAACAAAGTGAGCTATCTACCGACTATCCTGAGCTTGAAAGGGGTGGAAAGGAGGGTGGTGAGATTATATAATCACAGTAAATAAACAAATACCATCTAAAATATCTAAAGCTGAGTAAATGAAGACAGATAAAATAATTTAACATACTGTAATTCATCATCTTTCAACTCATTTCAACCAAATAAAATCAATTCATATAAATCGAGTAATCAACATGGCTTATGAATTTCTTAAAACTTTGGCTCGTGCCAAAATCATTCTCATACTTAGTTATTAGGGATACCTTAGCCGAGGGCTATCCCAACCGAGACCGCCAAGGCTGTTAAAAAGTTATATATGCATAAATCATGTTTTTATTTTGAAAACATAGTCGTTCCTTGGCGTTGGCTGAGTTCACCCTCACGTGGTGGTTGGGCGTGATGTGAACTCTCAGGAGTTATCCATCCGCTCCTCTCACTGAGGTATGAATATAATAGGATTACCGTGCCCCTCTAATAGGCTGGTCCATGGAACCCGTCCATTGCAGTGACTAAACCCACTATACAATAAAATTTGCAATAGCATGACATGGCAATTATTTTATTTTATAGCCTCTCAAGGCAAATTAATAGTTCATACATTTTCAACACATTTACCAAATCAACCATTCATGCCAATATTATCATAAGCCATTCAATTCAAACAATGATTTATAACACAACAATTAGTCTTTAATTACTCCATTTTCGAAAACCATCATTCAATTTCAAGACAATTTTATAAAATCATTTCATTTAATCACATTTTGCTTATAAAATATAAAGATTTGCCATTTAAACTCATTTTCCATAAAATCACAAAATCGGATAAAAATCACTTTAGACAATTAAGACGATAGTAAGGTTACTCACTATTTCGGGAGTCGAATTCCAAGTACTCCGATTCTTGATCCTCGGGTACTATCTCTGTACTTTTACCAGAATGCTCACCACCTAGACATAATGCACAATAAACCATTTACTACATTGTGTTAAATTGTTATAAAACCAATTTAGGCTTTATACCAATGTCTGAAATGGGATGCAAATTGTTCGTATTATTGTCTAAACACGGTGTTCTACGCAAATTCAATTGTGTACCTAAATAAAATGGTATTGGCCTAATTTGATTTATCTCTTGATTAATTGGCCAATATGTGGAATTTAACTCCAATTAAATTCCATTTTTCTCCCAATACTCCAAATCATCAAAAACAAGTCAAATAGCATAAAATCTAGCAAAATCATTTTCACATTTTCTCTTGGAAAATTCGGCCATGGTGGGTGCATCAATACTATGATTTTTCCTACTTGATTTTCTCACCATAATTCATCATTTCCTAACCAATTCACTTGAAATAAAATCAAAATCATCATCCACACTCTACATGGAAAATTCGGCCAATGAAGAATCCATGAAGAACATGTGATTTTTCTTACTTGTTTTCCTTCCAAACATGATAAATCAACTATAAACACTAAAATATCTCAACATCTAACTAAATAAATCATCAAATCTTCTCTCTTTAAATTCGGTCAGCCATGAATCCTTCATGATATCTTGTGATTTAACCATGGAAAATGCAAAATAATGCATGGGAAAGGTAGATCACAAGTCAAAATCAAGAAATTTTACCTTTCACTGCTTGATTACTTGAATTTTCACACTTTTTCCTTGAATTTTTCCACCTAGGGTTTGTGTTCTTCTTTTCTTCCTTTGTTCTTACTTTGGCCGGCCATATGAAGAGAAATGGGCTGATTTTATGCTGATTTTTAAGCCAAAAAAAATAAATGGATATAAATTTGACACATCTCACCATTCCATTGGTCCATGTGTCATACTTAGCCATTAAGCAATCTCTCTCCACCACTTAAATTTTCTCAATTATCCATGATAATATTGGGTAAAATCCATGTGCTGGACAAGTGTTGGGTGGTGTAAAATTACAATTTTGCCTTTGGGTGGCAAAATGACTATATTTACCCCTATGCTCGAAAAAATGCCGGAATTAAAATTTTTCACTTCTCAAACTCAAAATTGATCAAAAACTTCTTCCAACATTCCAATTTTAACCTCGAGTGGCAAAATGACCATTTTGCCCCTAGGTCATAAAAATTCCAATTTGACTCCAAATCAGTCCTCGAACTTTGAATCACCATTTTAAGTCATTCTGGGGTTTTAAAATTCTCAATTTCATCTTAAAATTTCTGTTTGGACTAGTTCAAGGCTTAATTCAACTTAATTGTACCATTTGGTACAATACAGTCCTTTAACGATTTTCAAGGTACCCAAGTAAGCAAACATGTATTCTTATGTAGGAATGATATAATAAACATATTGTAGAGCCGGGCTTGACATAAATGGATGCTATCCATTAACAACCAAAGACAATTTTAAGTTAATGATGCGATCAAAAGCTTTGTTACTTATGACAAATGATATATTAATTAATTTAGACTCTTATAAATGGTTATAAATTGAAATGAATGTCTTTTTTGCTTAAATCTATCGTAATTGGATGTTTGCATTAGGAAACAATAAGTGGATGCCATCCATTGATAAGAAAATACCATTTTAGGTTAATCATGCCATCAAAAGCTTTGTTAGATGCTTTAAATGATATTTTATATCATTTATAAACTCATAAATGATTATAAATCGAAATCTATGCTTTCCTTGGTTAAAAACATATCATAATTTAAGGTTTCCATTGAGAAATGTGAAGTGGATGCTTTCCATTGTCAGGAAAAGACAATTTTAACTTAATCATGCCATTGAAAGCTTTGTTACTTGCTTTAAATGATATATCAATTCATTTATAATCTTATAAATGATGGTAAATTGAAATCTTTGGTCTCTATGTTTAAAAGCTATCAGTTTGCATTGGGAAGCATTAAGTGGACATTATCAATTGACAACAAAAGACAATTTTAAGTTAAAGATGCCATCAAAAGCTTTGTTACTTGCTATAAATGATATTTTAGATTATTTATAAACATATAAATGATTCTCAATCAAAATCTATGTTTTTCTTGGTTAAAATCTATCATACTTGGATGTTTGCATTAAGAAATGTGAAGTAGATGCTATCCATTGACAAGAAAAGACCATTTTAAGTCAATCATGCCATCGAAAGCTTTGTTACTCACTTTAAATGATATATTAACTCATTTATAACCCTAAAATGATTATAAATCAAAATCTATGTTTTTCTTGTTTAAAACTTATCATAATTGGATGTTTACATTGGGAACTATAAAGTGGATGCTATCCATTGACAAGAAAAGATCATTTTTAAGTTAATCATGCCATCAAAAGCTTTGTTACTCACTTTAAATGATATATTAACTCATTTACAATCTTATAAACAATTGTAAATAGAAATCTTTGGACTTTATGTTTAAAACTTATTGTAATTGGATGTTTGCATTGGGACACATTAAGTGGATACTATCCACTAACAAGAAAAGACAATTTTATGTTAATCATGCAATCAAAAGCTTTGTTACTCGCTTTCAATGATTATAAATCAAAATCTACGTTTTTCTTGTTTAAAACCAATCATAATTGGATGTTTGCATTGGGAAACATGAATTAGATGCTATCAATTGACAAGAAAAAATCATTTTAAATCAATCATGCCATCGAAAGCTTTGCTAACTGCTTTAAATGATATAGTAATTCTTTTGTATTCTCATGGGTGATTTTAAATCCAAATATTTGTTGTTGGTGGTTAAAACCTATCATAATTAGTTGTTCGCTTTGGTAAATGTGAAGTGGATTCTATCAAATGAAAGGAAAAGATCATTTAAGTTAACCATGCCATAGAAAGTTTTGTTACTCACTTTAAATGATATTTTAGTTCATTTATAAACTTATAAATGATTATAAATCAAAATCTACATTTTTCTTGGTTAAAACCTATCATAATTGGATATTTGCATTGGAAACGTAAAGTGAATGTTATCCATTGACAAGAAAAGACCATTTTAAGTTAAGAATGCCATCAAAAGCTTTGTTACTCACTCTAACAAATATATTAATTCATTTATAATCTTATAAATGATTGTAATTCTAAATCTTGGACTATATGTTTAAAACCTATTATAATTGGATGTTTGCATTGGTAAAGTTAAGTGGATGCTATCCATTGACAATAGAAAACAATTTTAAGTTAATGCTCCCATCGAAAGTTTTGTTACTTGCTATAAATGATGTATTAATTATTTCATACTCTTGTAAATGGTTATAAATAGAAATGAATGTTTTTCTTCGTTAAAACCTTCCATAATTGGATGTTTGCATTGGGAAACATTAAGTGGATGCTATGCACTCACAAGAAAATACCATTTTAATTTCATCATGCCATCGAAAGCTCTATGTCACAGCCCAAATCCTGAGCCATGAACGGTGCATAGGCCTAATAAGCATAGCCTATCAGACCCAAGCAAGCCTTATTAGAGATTCCCGATAATGCACTACACTCGTTCACCAATCCATATTAGTGCTCCAACCATATACTTTCGTATCATAACTTGAACCATAATTACAATAATCAATTCAATCTTTTAAACATATAATCATAAGTATATACAATAAGTCTAAAATCTCCAATTTAATACTTGTACCAAGGCCATTATCCATTTATAATTAATTAAATAAAGTGCTACATCTCAATCTCTAGCAGCAAAGCGACTCGAAATAGGGTGCAAGGAGATGCCTTTACCTACATCGCAATGGACCATGAATGACGATGAATAGCTCGCTAGCTGATCACTATCTACAAAAGGGAAATAAGGGAGTGAGTCTCACAAACTCAGTGATCATCGGCTCTGTGAGCAAGGAGTAGATGGGAAACAAGCAATAAGCATATCATTTGAATGATAAAACTAGAATATAAAATGCTAATCTTATAAACCAAACCACAAAAATGATATTTATGCCTTGTAAAAATAATATCGTAAAATCATAACACAATGCTTTCTTTGGCAAAACAGTGCCGAAAATAAGTGTAACAAAAAGAGTTTCAATTACCAGAAACATCACTTGCTATCAAAATATGAAATACAGTATAAAGGTATGCACGCTCCCAAAATGTGTGGCATGTAAAGAAATCAAAGTGTTCAGCCACCTAAATCAACTCATGTTTGTCAAGTAAGCACTAAAAAGTTTTATTTAAATAATGGGAGCTGTAGAGAAAATCTTAACTCCCCACCATGCAAGAGAGTATGTGTTGAAAACTCACAAGGCTCTTGAGTAGGAGAGTGTAATATCAACATGTGGACCCACTTCCATGTAATAACAATCCGAGATTTTTACTTCGCCGGATTCCCATAGCCATGGCAGTCTCCACGATGTTGGCCAACATTAGAGAATCAAGAGGTCGCTACCACTCACATCCGGGAGTCTTCCTCAACCGGGGTCACTTGTGGCCTAGCCACGTGTACATATCACAAGTCATGGCCCCCACCACGGCTAACCACCCGTCAGCGACCCAAAGGTTCTCTAGCTAGAGCTCGCTCGTGCACAAGGGTCACAATTAATAGAAGTGACAGTTGGCCTATGCTCGACGCACTTGGTTTGTCAAAACCATTTTCAAAAACCACATTGAGGTTTCCAAGTCTTTCGCTTGAAACCATTTGAAAACAAGGTTCAATAACCTTTCAAATTACTTTTCACATAAAAGGCATGGTGTATTCTCTTATTCAAAGATCAGACTAAAATCGGTGCTCAAACTTGCATTTTAAATCATTTAACTATTTCATTTAAACTATGCATATCACCCACAAATACAAGGCATAGATTTTGAAGGCAAAACAATATAAAAGGCTTGTCTCCCGGTTTCTAAAACACTTTATGTATATAGCTCATTTATAGATATATCCAAAACAATTTTCAAAACAACTTGCATCCACAATTTCCTACGAGTTCTACCAGCTAATGCTTTCCACAATAACAATGTATAAATCATTGTAAATCCATTTAGAAATCTCCTATAAAGGCTAACAGCTCATGCTTTCCACAATTGCATTTAATGAAATCCGGCAACATCTATAAAACGTATAACATTATATAGCTATGGAATTTTTTGAAATCGGCACCCCTCACTCACCTTACAATGGCGGGATATCACTTCGCCACTTATCCGGGTATGTTTTCTCCTTGAGTTGATCACCACGGTGTCCATTTTCCATTTGCACACTTTCTAGCAATAAACCAAATCTAATAATCTTAGTGTTTATCATTCCCATTTTCCTCCTTATTCAAACATTACCATCATGTTATAACTTATACTATGCTAGAATCACCACTTTTCCTCACTTAACATTGCATATTCATATACATCTTAACACATTTTTACCAAAGTTGCCTTTATCTTTTGCTTACATAATTCTTTAGATTATAATTACCAACAACTTATTTATAACTCTAATACATATATTAATCCTTTCTAAGGATATTTATCAAGTTCAACTATCATTTCCATAACAATAACCTAGCATATGGCAGCAACTATAATTTCACTTCCATTAAACATTTTCTAAGTCTACATGTACTACCACTCTCATTTACATGTTGCCACCAAGCATAACATCAATATTCATTCACACGCACCAACATCCATAGCCTTTTAAGCCTTTCCTAACAACACATATCCACACAATCCATTTTTTTCCAAGCTTCCAATTAATATAATTGCTTTCCAACCATACCCATGACATCACCATAACACTACATATTGCAGACAATCATTCTCATAATATTAAACTAATCATAGACTTCAAATTGTAGCATTAAGCTTACCATTTGGTTTTAGCTTGGATTTCACCCTACAAAATTCATAATTTCCTTACACCTTTGGCCCACATAGTTGCCACAAAATGATTTACACATTATTTCTCCAAAGATTTAACCAACCGTGAGCTTAAAACACAAAAATCCTTACCTTATGTTTCTTGAATCTTGAGACCCACTTGATATTTCTTCAATTACTCTTGAATCACTTAGTCCCTCTCACTTTTCTCTCCTTTCTTTCTTTGGCCGATTCTCTCTATTTTTCTTTTCAAATGCATGGTGGCAGGTGAAATGGCATAAGAGCATAAAAATGGCATTGGGTGGGTGAAAATGGTGTTGGGAGCATGAAGGTGGAGGAGAAAATATCTTTTGGCTGAAGATAAGAACCAGCCATGGGAAAAGGATGAAGAGTCAAAGCTTCCAAAGGAAGCTTTGACAAAACTAATGGTAAAATTACCATTTTGCCCTCTAACGTTTTCACCCTTTTTAATTGTATCCTCCCACAATCTTTTAATTTCAAATTCTTTCCATTTTTCTTCCTTAACACTTGTATCAATAAAACTATCAAGTTTATGCTTCAACGTGGTATCACCGAAATATTTAAATATTTACTTACCCGCACTAGCTTTATTTAATGAAGACACACGAGCCCCATTAATGTCATTTTTCTCTGAAATTTCCTTATTCTTCTTCTCCCCCACTTAGGTTGACCATAAACTCCTTCATGAAAATTTTGACATTGAATAAAATATTAATATTTTAATATTATTTTATTCTAAAATTTTTCACTTGTCTTCTTGGCACCCAAAATGTCTTATTATGCCCCAATTCACTTTTGAATCACTTTTTATATCATTAATTCATCCTCAAAAAAAATATTATTATTTAATTATTATTTTTTCGCGTGTGGAATATTTTATTCCAAGCTATGCCTTTCACCCTTCATCACTCTTAAACATTCTATTTAACCTCGATTTGTATCCGATAAGCTTTACTAGCCACCATATCAAAGTAAGAGGTATTACACTTTGTTACTTGCTTTAAATGATATATCAATTCATTTATAATCTTATAAATGATTGTAAATCAAAATCTTTGTACTCTATGTTTAAAGGCTATCCATTCGCATTGGGAAACGTTAAGTGGATGCTATCCATTGACAATAAAGGACAATTTTAAGTTAATGATGCCGTCGAAAGCTTTGTTACTTGCCATAAATGATATTTTAGTTTATTTATAAACTTATAAATTATTCTAAATCAAAATCTATGTTTTTTTTGGATAAAACCTATCATACTTGGATGTTTGCATCGACATACGTGATGTGGATGTTATCGATTGACAATAAAAGGCCATTTTAAGTTAAGCATGCCATTGAAAACTTTGATACTCACTTTAAATGATATATTAATTCATTTATAATCCTATAAATGATTATAAATCAAAATATATGCTTTTCTTGTTTCAAACCTATTAGAATTGGATGTTTGCATTAGGAAACATGAAATGGATGCTATCCATTGAAAATAAAAGACCATTTTTAAGTTAATTATGCCATCAAAAGCTTTGTTACTCACTTTAAATGATATATTAACTCATTTACAATCTTATAAATGATTGTAAATCGAAATCTTTGGACTTTATGTCTAAAAGTTATTATAATTGGATGTTTGCATTGGGAAACGTTAAGTGGATGCTATCCATTGACAAGAAAAGACAATTTTAAGTTAATCATGCATTCAAAAGCTTTGTTACTTGCTTAAAATGATATATTAATTTATTTATAGACTTATAAATGTTTCTCAATCAAAATCTATGTTTTTCTTGTTTAAAACCAATCATAATTGGATGTTTGCATTGAGAAACTTATATCAGTTTCTCATTTCTCCTATGAGTAATCGTTGCCAAATATCATGTTCTAATAGATTTTAAGCTATTTCCAACTTAAAACAATAAAAAAATAATTTCTGTCTCATAGGGGCATTTTGGTCATTTTTCCCTGAAAATTTCAAAACCAGCTAAAAATGTAGTATGCGAGTACAAAACACATAATTCATAATCAAAATTAAGTTTAAACATCTAAAACCTTCATTTAAAATGAAATTATGTCTATTTGAATATAATAAAAATATTTAATAAAATATTCTATTTTCTTATAAAACAATATTTATAAAGTTACCGGTAAATAATTTTTGTAGTGTAAAAGCTAAATAAATTCATACATACTGTAATACAGATAACCAAATTATAAAATTTAATTTACAATAACCAATGGGCCCCCAAATAACCAAAAGTAAGAAAGACTGTGAACCTACAGTTTGGAGGATGCAAATCCAATGGTAGCCTCGATGAAATCAACTATCTACAGCCTATTCTGAGCCTGAAATGGGTGGAAATGAGGGTGGTGAGATTATATAATCCCAGTGAGTAAACAAACACCATCCAAAATATCTAAAGTCGAGTAAATGAGACGATTAAAATATTCCATCTTCATATGTAATTCATAACATAAATATTCATTTCGTTTAAATAATCAACATGGCTTATGAGTATCTTAAAAGCTTGGCTCCTGCTAAAATCATTCTTGGGAATACCTTGGCTAAGGCATTTAACCGAGTTCGCCAAGGCTGTTAAAAAGTCATGTACACATAAATCATGTTTTTATTTTGAAAACATAGCCGTTCCTTGACGTTGGCTGAGTTCACCCTCACGTGGTGGGTTGGCATGAAGTGAACTCTAAAGTTGTACCTCAAGAGATACCCTTGCGCCTCTCCGATTGAGGTACATAGATAACCGAATTTCGTACCCCTCTAATAGGCTGGTCCACAGAACGCGCCCAATGCAGCAAGCTAAACCCACCGTACAATAAAAATCCAACAGTTTATACATTGTCAACACAAATACTAATTCAGCCATTCACGCCAGTATTGCCATAAGCCAATCAATTAGAACCATAAATTCACAATACATCAAATGGTCTTTAATTACTCTATTTTCAAAGCCATCATTCAATTTCAAGTCAATTTATAAAATCATTTCATTTAAACACATTTTGTTTATAAAACCTAAAAATCGACCATTTAAACTCATATTCCATAAAATTCACAAAATTGAATAAAAAGACCACTTTAGATAATTAAAATGATGATAAGGTTACTCACTATTTCGAGAGTCAAATTTTTAAAGTACTTTGACTATCGATCCTTGGGTACAATTTCTTTGCCTTTATCGGAGGATTCACCAACTAGACATAATGCACAATCAAGCAATTTACCACATAGGTGCTAAATCGTTATAAAACTATATGGATGCATGAAATGGAAATCAAATTGTTCGAATTATCGTCTAAACATGGTGTTCTACACAAATTCAATTGTGTACCTAAATAAAACGGTATTGGCCTAATTCGATTTATCACTCAATTAATTGGCCAATATGTCCAATTTAACTCCAATTAACTCCATTTTTCTTTCAATTCTCCAAACCATCAAACACAAATCGAATAGCATAAAATTTAATAAAATTATCTTCACATTTTCTCTTGGGAATTTCGGCCATGGTGGGTGCATTAACACTATGATTTTTCCTACTTGATTTTCTCACCGTAATTCATCATTTCCCAACCAATTCACTTGAAATAAAATCAAATCCACCATCCACACTCTACATGGAAAATTCAGCCAATGATGGGTAATGGAAGAAAATGAATTTTTCTTGCTTGTTTTTCATGCTACACATCACTAACTAACTAAAAACACTAAAATATCTTAAAATCTAACCAAATCAAGCATCAAAACTCCTCCCCCCATGTCCAGCCAGCATGGGATTCATCATGAAATCTTGATTCTCAACCATGGAAAATGAAAAAAAATGCATAGGAAAGGTAGATCACAAGCTAGAATTGAAAAATCTTACCTTTTTTCACTTGTTTCCTTGAATTTTCACACTTTTCCCTTGACTTTTTTCACCTAGGGTTTTTGTTCTTCTTATCTTCCTTTGTTCTTGTTTTGGCCGTCCATATGAAGAGATATAGGCTGATTTTATGCTAATTTATAAGAAAAATATTAAATGGATGAGAATTTGACACATGTCACCATTCCATTGGTCCATGTGTCATTCTTACTCATTAAGCAATGTCTCCACCATATAAATTTCCTCAATTATCCATGATAATATTGGGCAAAATCCATGTGCTGGACAAGTGTTGGGTGGTGTAAAATTATAATTTTGCCTTTGGGGTGGCAAAATGACTATTTTACCCCTATGCTCAAAAAATGTCGGAATTAAAATTTTTAACTTTTTAAACTCAAATTATGTTCTAAATAGGCAATCTTAGTCAAAAATTTCATCCAACACTCACATCTTAACCTCGGGTGGCAAAATGACCATTTTGCCCCTAAGTCATGAAAATTCCAATTTGACTCCAAATTGGTCCTCAAACTCCGAATCACCATTTTAAGTCATTTTGGGGTTTTAAAATTCTCAATTTCATCCTAAAATCTCTATTTGGACTAGTTCGGGGCTTAATTCAATTTAGTTGCACTATTAGGTACACTACCGACTTTTGACGATTTTTCGAGGCTTTCCAAGTATGCAAGTATTCTGTCAATCACATGAATGACATGGCTAATATTTTATAAAGTTGGGTTTGACACATAAGTTATTACCTTTTCATCCTGCTTCAATACACACCCTAATCCCAACTTAGAGGCATCATTGTATACCATAAATTCTTTCCCACCAACAAGAAGTGTCAGAACGGGAGCGAAGATTAACCGGTTCTTTAGCTCCTGAAATCGACTCTCATAAACATCATCCCACTCAAACTTAACTCCTTTACGAGTCAGACGAGTCAAAGGAGCAACTATAAATGAAAATCCCTGAACAAATCTCCGATAATAACCGGCTATGCCAAGGAAATTACGAATCTCAGTTACAGTTCTCGGTTGCTCCCATTGCAAGATTGCCTCAATCTTCTTGGGATCGACATAAATTCTAGCTCCGGACACCACATGTCCCAAGAAAACCACTTCCTTTAACTAGAACTCACATTTAGAGAACTTGGCATAAAGTTGCTTTTCACGCAAGGTTTGCAACACAATACGCAAATGGGCAGCATGTTCATCATCATTCTTCGAATAAATCAGGATGTTATCTATGAATACTATCATGAACTTATCCAAGTATGGATGGAACACCCTGTTCATAAGATCCATAAAAGCTGTCGGGGCATTAGTCAAACCAAACGACATCACCAGAAACTCATAATGCCTATAACTCGTCCTAAAAGCAATCTTGGGTACATCCTGCTCTTTAATCTTCAACTGATAATACCCAGACCTCAAATCAATCTTAGAAAACACCATAGCACCTCGTAATTGATCAAAAAGATCATCGATCCATGGTAGAGGGTATTTATTCTTGATGGTCACTCAGTTCAATTGACGGTAATCGATACACAATCGAAGAGTGCCATCTTTCTTCTTTACAAATAGGACTGGTGCTCCCCAAAGAGAAGTGTTAGGGCGAATAAAATCCTTATCCACCAAATCTTGTAGCTGGACTTTTAGTTCCTTCAACTTTGCCGGAGCCATTCGATATAGAGGGATAGAAATAGGTGCGGTACCCAGAAGTAAATCAATGGGGAACTCAAGCTCTTGCTCAAGAGGTAGTCCCAGTAATTCGTCGGGAATTACATCAGGAAACTCACTTACTATTGGGACATCCTTTAATTTAGGCTCCCCTTTTGAAGTATCGATCACGTGTGCTAAATATGTCGGATACCCTTTCTGCACTAGTTTCAAAGCTTTGATGGCCGAGATTACACAAGACGGTAATACTCGACGTTTCCCTGCAAAAACAATCTTTGCTCCCTCCGAATTTCGAAAAACAACTTCTTTCCTGAAACAATCCAAATTCGCCTGATGTGCAGCTAACCAGTCCATACCCAATATCAAATCAAAATCTTGGATCTCTAGATGTCATGACCCGGTACTCCCCTCAAGCCTGTGATAACCGTCGCGATGTCTTGATAGACATTCGTTATCCGAAGTGCTAACCGGAACCCCACAAGGCTTTAGTACCATTTTTTTCCATCTCCTTTGTAAGTAATCATCGCCAAACCTCGTTTTTAAAGAATTTTAAGCTTTTTCCCATCCAAAACCGTGGAAAATAATTTTGGCCTCACAGGGGCATTTTCATCATTTTTTCTCGAAATTTTTCGAACCTAACTAAAAATGTAGTAGATGAGTGGAAAACACATATTTCATGATTTAAAATAAATTTGGGTGTCTAAAACATTTATTAAAAATGATATTGCAACTATTTGAATAAAAAAAAATATTCAATAAAATATTCTAATTTCTTGTAAAACAATATTTATAGAATCATCGGTAAATAATTTTTTGTAATGTAAAAGCGAAATAAATTCATACGTACTATAATATAGATAACCGAGATATGAAATTTACTTTACAGTGACTCGTGGGCCCACAAGGAACAAAAGTGCACAAAGGCAGTAAACCTACAGTTTTTGGAGTAGTAAAGCCGACTATAATCCTTGACGGTATCTGCTATCCACAAGCTACCTCAGGCTTGAAATGGTTGAAAAGGAGGGTGGTGAGATTATAAAATCCTTGTGAGTAAACAGATACCATCTAAACCATCTAAAGTCGAGTAAATGGAGACAGATAAAACAGTTTAACATATTGAAATTCATCACCTTTCAACTTGTTTCAACCAAATAAAATCAATTTATATAAATCGAGTAATTAACATGGCTTATGAATTTCTTAAAGCTTTGGCTCATGCCAAAATCATTATCATACTCAGTCATCAGGGATACCTTGGCCGAGGGCTTTCCCAAACCGAGTCTGCCAAGGCTGTTAAAAAGTTATGTACACATAAATCATGTTTTTATTTTGAAAACATAGCTGTTCTATGGCGTTGGCCGAGTTCACCCTCACGTGGTGGTTTGGTGTGAAGTGAACTCTAAAGTGTTAACCTCTGGAGTTATCCATCTGCACCTCTCAAACTGAGGTATGAATATGACCAGGTTCCGTGCCCCTCTAATAGGCTGGTCCACAGAAATAGCTCACTGTAGCAAGCTAAACCCACCATACAATAAAAATTCAACAGCATGACTTGGCAATTTTATCATTATCCAGCCTATCAAGGCAAATAACAGTTTATACATTTCAACACAAATACCAATTCATCCATTCATGCCAATATTGTCACAAGCCAATCAATTAGAACCATAAATTCACAATACATAAAATGGTCTCCAATTACTCTATTTGAAAAGCCATTATTCAATTTTAAAACAGTTTTATGAAATCATTTCACTAAATCACATTTTGTTTGTAAAACCAAAAAATTAATCATTTAATTCATTTTTCATAAAATTCACAAAATCGAATAAAACATGCTTTAGATAATTAAGACGATAGTAAGGTTACTCACAGTACTAGGAGTTTGATATACTCCTATTCTCGATCTTTGGGCACAATCTCTATACCCTTGTTAGAGGGCTCACCACCTATACATCATACGTGACACAAATTTCAATAAATTGTGTCAATTTATCATAAACTATTTCAGGCTCTATAAATCTATATGAATGCATGAAATGTGATGCAAAATGTCTGAATAGCCGTTTAAATACGGTATTCGACTTAATTCGCACTATTCTCGGTGTAATTGGCTAAAACCTCCAATTTAACTCCAAATCGATTTCTTTCACTTTCTACACTGCAATTATACTTAAAATACCTCAATGACTGTGAATATGATTCAATTTACCATTCTGAACCATAAATCGCACATGTCTATACATTAGGTAAAAATTCAGATTTTCATGCCAAAATTTCCCATTAAATTTCTAGCTTCACCAATCATTAAATACCATCAAAATATCATGAAATATCATCAATTTCAGCCTCAATATCTTCCCTAGAAAATTCGGCCTTTTGTGGGTTTGTGAAGAACAAAGTGATTCCTTGCTAGATTTTCATACTTTCCATTACCAAACAACCAAAAACACTTAATTAGCTTGAAATCTAGCAAAATCAATGCTCAAAACCTTTCCTCTTAAATTCGGCTGAGTACCAAAATCACAAAGTACCAAAATCACATTATTTCTACTTTTCAACCTCAAATAACACTAATATTGATCAATAGTAACCAAATGGGGCAAAAATCTTTTTATAAAAATTCTCGTTTAGTCCTCTAGTGGTAAAATTACCATTTTGCCCTTGTGCTCCAAAAATACCGAAAATCACAATTTTTCACTGCTAAACATCATTTTATACTCAAATAATCATAATTATTTTTCATATAATTATTCTTGGTCAAATGTGATCAAATCTTGGCTAGAAATCTCCATTTTATCATCAAATGGTAAAATGATCGTTTTATCCCTAATCGGTCAATTTTTCTGATGGACTCCAAACTGGACCTTGAACTCCGAATCACTATTCTAAGCCATTCTTTGGGTTTCAAAATTTTCAATTTCCTCTTAGAATTTCTATTTGAACTAGTTCAAGGCTCGATTTAACTTAGTTGTACTACTCGGTATAATACCGTCTTTTAATCGAGCTTGACAGGGTCTTACAGTCAACTTCTATCATCCTTTGTTTCACTCTTTCATACGAATATAACATCATTCTCCCTTAGCCAATTTATAAATTGCACTTAAAATTGCAAAACTTGAAACTAGATTCTCCTCAAGTACCTTTCAATGTTAATATGAATATCACTCTCAGTTTACAGCTTCTTTTTTTAATAACCACATAACTTCGTGCTTGCTTTCACGAGATCCATGGTAGAACTTTTCTTGAGTATTTCCTTGGGGATATCTATCCTAAACTAATGTCTCACAACAGGTGATCACTTAACCTAACACTTAGCCATTTGGCTCCTTAACAAGTTTCAAAGTCACGCATCTTATGCTCATCATGTATAACTTATAATTCTTTCTCAAAGGTGTTTAAACATTCTTGAAACACTTAATCACTTATTTGCTCTTTCATACTCCAAGTATATCATTTCCATAAAGGCATACCCAACTACTCATGCTTCGATTTATCTCCAAAGGTTTCCAACATGTCACCTAGTTTACTTGTGTTATTACTAATCCTTTCTTTTCAACAAGGTCAAGACAAGATCATTATATTCTCATAATAATATTCTATATACATTCATTTGCTATATCATTATTGAAATCTTTATTTACATTTTCCTCACTTGGTATTGACATCTTTTATCAGTATCTCATACATTCATCTACTCTTTCACTTGCTTCCTCTTTAGTCTTTAACAAGACTTAATCTCTAGTCTTCTTTATTTCTTAAGATTTGACTTCAGTCATCATATTATTCATCTTAACACTCCCCCGATGCACTTAAAACTCCAATAACGAAACTTGACATCAAAACCAATGACCATTTTTCAATCTCGTGAGTCCAATCTTTATGCCGCTCATAGTTTGCTCTTGCTTTCTAGCCATTAGGAGTTCTTAACGCGACAGCGTTTGATGGTCAGTACTATGGCGTTGCAACTGTTTGAATTCACTTTATCCCAGCAACTCCTTTAACTTTAAAGCTACTACCTCAATTATTCACAATCGTGTGGCTTCCCTCTGAGTCTATACCACAATTAGCAAGACTAACTTTCTATCACAAGTGTGCGATCAGAACATTGATTTAACATATTTATTTTGCCACTAGCATTCATATATCTTTACCACAACATTTAGTACGAGTTTGCTTAAGCAAAAATCTCCAAATTTATTCGTAGCTACATGTATCTCAGATTGCACATCACTTATCATCAGTCAATAAATTCCATTTTAGAATAGTCTTTCCGTAATGAATAGTAACTTCACCATGTAGTATCACGACACTATGTTTCTCCATTCTACTATCATGCATACTCCACAGAAATTAATTAAAATATTTACGTACCTTCACTCATGCTTATTCCATTTAATCATATCTTAAATAGTCCAAACTTTTAAATTACAACTCCAAGTGTATGTCCATATATTGATAATCTTTATATATTTCATGATCATGAAAACTACAACTTACAAACTAGTTTTCTATCATATGCACACTACTAGAACATTAATTTCAACATGTTTAATTCTCCTTTGGTGGTATGTTAAGATCATTCCTGGATACATTTCCATATTAACATTGATATGCCTTTACCATAGCATTTAGTGCAAATTTGATGAAGGAATTGTCTCCAAATAACTCTTAAATACATAATTATCAAATTGTATACCACTAAATGTTAAGATCTTGACTTTATTCATCAATAACAAATCACATTTATTAAGTGAATAATTTACTTAGTTATTACACCTTGCCTTTGCGATTATAAGATCAAAGTTGTCCTAAACTTAGGATGCAAAAGTTCTCTCTCTTAGAGTATATCCAAATATCAACGTTTTCTAAATTCCTTACTCTGGGGAAATCACCTTCAAGATTGATCATTCGTATCATAGGCCACACTTTGAACCAAATAAACTTTTAAATTGATCTTTCAAGTAATTCGTATATCAATCTCAATTATAGAACTTCATATGGCACTTAGACTAGATTCGACATTTCCAAGTCATTTAACCTCAAGCTACCAATTTCACATTTAGTCCTTTAATCCCTTGGCTCCCCATACTATGCATAGCAAAGTTCAAGCTCATCCTTAGAGTAGATTTGTTTACTAACTTCTTACTTCATGACCACACATCAATTATAGTAATCATTGATACTCACTTTCGAGTTAATTCATGTGCTTATATCCATGAACTATAATAGGTCCAATTAATTCTTGAAATCTCACAATCGCTCAATTGAAATCAACACCAGTTCCCTCTAAGCTGCTATACCAATTCAACACATATTCACATATAAAATATTTCAAAATCCCAACACCACTTTTATATGGGCATAACAAGCTCAATTAACATAGTGTTCTTATCTTCATGCACATAAGTATGGGTTTACTCTTACCTCAATGCTTAATTTAAACACTCCAAGTGAATTACAACCATCACTATTCATTCTAATCAAAGTGCGCCCCTTATTACCACTATCACACGTGTTCCTTTATATTAACCCCAATATAATCCATAGTCCCTAAATCTTTTTCCAATTGACAATCATGAATTCAATTATAACTCCACCAAATGAATAAATTATCACGGCCTATTAGTCCAATTCCAAATTTCTCCACCCTTAATCGGAGGGATATATCATTTCATTAATCTTTCATTAGGAGCATTCATTAATCTTCCACAAAATGACCAGGTTCCGTGCCCCTCTAATAGACTAGTCCACAAAACCAGCCCATTGTAGCAAACTAAAGCCACCATACAATAAAAATTCAACAGCATAACATGGCAATTTTATCATTATCCAGCCTATCAAGGCAAACAACAGTTTATACATTTCAACACAAATACCAATTTAGCCATTCATGCCAATATTGTCATTAGCCAATCAATTAGAACCATAAATTCACAATACTTCAAATGGTGTCTAATTACTCTATTTTCAAAGCCATTATTCAATTTTAAAACAATTTTATGAAATCATTTCATTAAAACACATTTGGTTTATAAAATCGAAAAATTAATCATTTAATTCATTTTTAATAAAATTCATAAAATCGGATAAAAACCACTTTAGATAATTAAGACGATAGTAAGGTTACTCACAGTACTAGGAGTTCGATATACTCCTATTCTCGGTCTTCGGGCACAATCTCTTTACCCTTGTTAGAGGGCTCACCACCTATACATCATACGTAACACGAATTTCAATAAATTGTGTCAATTTATCATAAACTATTTCAAGCTCTATAAATCTATATGAATGCACGAAATGTGATGCAAAATGTCTGAATAGCCGTTTAAATACGGTATTCGACCTAATTTGCACTATTCTCGGTGTAATTGGCTAAAACCTCTAATTTAACTTCAAATCAATTTCTTTCACTTTCCACACTCCAATTATACTTAAAATACCTCAATGACTGTGAATATGATTCAATTTATCAGTCCGAACCATAAATCGCACATGTCTATACATTAGGTAAAAATTCAAATTTTCATGCCAAAATTTCTCATTAAAATTCTAGCCTCACCAATCATTAAATACCACCAAAATATCATGAAATATCATTAATTTCAGCCTTAATATCCTCCCTAGAAAATTCGGCCTCTTGTGGGTTTGTGAAGAACAAAGTGATTCCTTGCCAGATTTTCATACTTTCGATTACCAAAAAACCAAAAACACTTAATTAGCTTGAAATCTAGCAAAATCAATGCTCAAAACCTCTCCTCTCAAATTCAGCCAGCATGGGTTCATCATGCAAACTAGAGTTCTAAGCATGGAAAATGAAAAAGAAAGCATGGGTAGTGTAAATCACAAGATAAAATCACAAAATTTTACCTTTATTAGATTAATCCCTTGAAATCCCACACTTTTTCTTCAATTTTCCCACCTAGGGTTTGTGTTCTTTCCTTTCCTCTTCACTTCATGCTTTGGCCGGCCATATAGGTGAGACTAAGAGAGTTTTAAATAGATTTTACAAGGTAATTCTAGAATAATCCAAGCTTGACACATGGCATGTTTCCATTGGTCCATGTGTAATACTTATTCATTAAGCAATCTCTCTCCACCACATAAAATGTTTCAATTCTACACAATGTAAAATGATAATGGCTGAAATCCATGGGCATGACAAGTGTTCGGTGGTGTAAAATTCCAAAATTCCAACTTTGCCCCTTGTAAACTCGTAAAATTACCGTTTTACCCCTAGGACTCCCAAAATGTCAGAATTTAAATTTTTCACCTCTCAAACTCAAATCATACTCCAATGAGTCAAATGTTATCAAAATCTTTTCTAAAAATTCCCATTTTGTCCTCGAGTGACAAAATTACCATTTTACCTCTAAAACATGAAAATTCCAATTTGACTCCAAATCGGTCATCAAACCCTAAATCACCATTTTAAATCATTCTTGGGCTGTAAAATTTTCAATTTCACCTTAAAATCTTTATTTGATCTAGTTCGAGGCTTAAATCAACTTTGTTGTACCTTTAGGTACAATACCTACTTTTGTAAATTTTTCGAGACTCTCTTAGCATGCAAACATGCTATCCATCACATGTATGTCATGACAAGTATTTTATAAGGTCGGGCTTTACACTAGAGGAATCAAGTCACTCCTAAATTCTTCCTCACCAACCATTACTCCACAATCTCTATAACAACTATTTTTAACTAGCTTTTCTCCTAAAGGGGTGTGAACTACTATTCCTTCCTTAATGGTGACAAGTTTCTATCAGCAATTGATGCAAATGCCATACTCACATAAGACCTATCTGAGCTAGAATCTATTAAAACATAAGCATCTTTATCAAATAAAGACATAGTACTTATCACTGCTCCAGGTCGGACCCGTGCCTCATCTTTCGTCACAGTAAAAACTTTTGTCGAAGTACGAGTCTGTGGTCTCGAAAGTGGATATGCCGAGGTGTTACTCCCAACACTAGACTGTATAGCCACTCCCTACCTCAATGGTAACCCAGAAGGATCTCTCCTCTGCATACCCGTATGAGTTGGTGGAGATGGAGCTGTTGCAGTAGCCTGTCTTAGCTGTGGGCAATCACTCCTAATGTGGCCAGGCTGACCACAATGAAAACATCGTACTGATCCCCTACACTGCCCAAAATGATTCTTCCCACATTTCTTGCATCATCAGAACCTCGAAACTCTTCCCAAAAGTAGTCATCGCAGATTTGCTAAATCTCGGAGGCCTCTGCTATGTCTGTGAAAATAGAGGTCGAGGAGATGTCACTGATACAGAGGCAGTACTCCCTGAAGCAGATGAGTCTTTGCCCCTTTTTGGTGGCTGACTAGAAGATACACTCATATTTCTCCTTTTTGCAAACTCAGCTCACATTGTCCTATTTTCATTTGTAAGCTTCTCGGCCCTTAAAGCCATTTATACGACCTCCTTATGTGGCTCCCTACCAGTCACTGTCATCCTCTCTCTAATCTCATTACAGAGCCCTTCCTTGAAATAACTGGTCTGATCCTGCTCAAATTTCACCAGATCCGGCACATATAGCATCAGCTCGTTAAAACAAGCCTCGTACTCTTCTACCGTTAAATTCCCCTATTTAAAACTAAAAAATTCTCTTTTCTTTTCTTTCTGATGGAAATACGTGAAATACTGACCATCGAATTCTCTTAGAAAGTCTGACCAAGTTGGAGGAGTAGTAGAATGGGATTTTATTGAATTCCACCATGTACGGGCTCTCTTATCTAGTAATCTCGTGGCCACCATCAACTTCAGGTCATCATCCAACCTTATATCAGAGAGTTTCTCCGAAACCTGATTAATCTAATCTTTGGCTACTGTTACGTCCAACTCACCCATAAAAGAAACACAACCAAATTGCCTAGCCTCCTTAAGCTTCTTGGAAATAGAGACATCCGACACTGGTGGTGGAACAAGAGGTGGTGGTGGTGGTACGAAAGGAGTAACTGGTGGTAATATAGGAGGAGCTTGACCAGCCTGAGCCTGGCCAGCAATAGCGGTAAAGAAGGTTGCCAATGCTTGGACTACCTCAGAGACATGGCAGAAATATCAGTAGGTGGCGAAAGATGTGAAGAATGTGGAGAATGTGGAGGAGTCTCGGCCCGTTTAGTAGCAGGTGCTGCCTGAATGGTGGACGCAGCCGATTCCTCCTCTACTACATCTAGCTGACAACGTTGGGAATGACCTCTTCCCCTCCCAACTGATCTAGTGAGAGGTGGGTGTTTGAGTCTAGAAGGCATGATAATCTATAAGAGGAAACAAGCAAGTTTAGGCAACCTTAGGCTCTATATGTAGATGCATGCATCATATTCAACCTAACCTAACTTAACTCGGGGCCACACTAACACTGTAAATTTTTAAAATAATTTTAAAACCAAAAGTTTGGATAACACTTTAATTGTCGTGACCAGGTACTCCCCTCGAGCCCGTGACAACTGTTGCGATGTCCCGATGACACTCATTATCAGAAATGCCAACCGGAACCCCGTAAGGCTTTAATATCAGTTTCTCATTTCCCCTGTGAGTAACCGTTGCAAAATATCATGTTCTAATAGATTTTAAGCTATTTCCAACTTAAAACAATAAAAAGATGATTTTTGTCTCACAAGGGCATTTTGGTTATTTTTCCTTAAAAATTTCGAAACCAGCTAAAAATGTAGTATGCGAGTACAAAACACATAATTCATAATCAAAATTAAGTTTAAACATCTAAAACTTTCATTTAAAATGAAATTATGTCTATTTGAATATAATAAAAATATTCAATAAAATATTCTATTTTCTTATAAAACAATATATATAAAGTTACCGGTAAATAATTTTTGTAGCGTAAAAGCTAAATAAATTCATACATGCTGTAATACAAATAACCAAAGTATAAAATTTAATTTACAATAACCAGTGGGCCCCTGAGTAACCAAAAGTAAGAAAGACGGTGAACCTACAATTTGGAGAATGCAAATCCAATGGTAGCCTAAATGAAATCAGCCATCTACAGCCTATTCTAAGCTTGAAATGAGTGGAAAGGAAGGTGGTGAGATTATATAATCCCAGTGAGTAAATAAACACCATCCAAAATATCAAAAATCGAGTAAATGGAAACGATTAAAATATTTTATCTCAATATGTAATTCATAACATAAATATTCATTTCATTTAAATAATCAACATAGCTTATGAGTAACTTAAAAGCTTGGCTCCTACCAAATCATTCTCAAGAATACCTTGGTCGAGGCATTTAACCGAGTTCGCCAAGGTGGTTAAAAAGTCATGTACGCATAAATCATGTTTTTATTTTGAAAACATAGCCGTTCTTTGGCGTTAGCTGAGTTCACCCTCATGTGGTGGTTTGGCGTGAAGTGAACTCTAAAGTTGTACCTCGGCAGATACCCTACGTACCTCTCAGACTGAGGTACATATATAACCAAATTTTGTACCCCTTTAATAGGCTGGTCGATAGAACCCGCCCACTGCAGCAAGCTAAACCCACCGTACAATAAAAATCCAACATCATGACATGGCAATTTTATCATTATCCAGCCTATCAAGGCAAACAACAGTTTATACATTGTCAACACAAATACCAATTCAGCCATTCATGCCAATATTGCCATAAGCCAATCAATTAGAACCATAAATTCACAATACATCAAATGGTCTCCAATTACTCTATTTTCAAAGCCATCATTTAATTTCAAGTCAATTTATAAAATCATTTTATTTACACATATTTTGTTTATAAAACCTAAAAATTAACCATTTAAACTCATTTTTCATAAAATTCACAAAATCGAATAAAAAGACCACTTTAGATAATTAAAATGATGATAAGGTTACTCATTATTTCGGGAGTTGAATTTTTAAAGTACTCCGACTATCAATCCTCGGGTACAATTTCTTTGCCCTTATCGGAGGATTTACCACCTAGACATAATACACAATCAAGCAATTTACCACATTGGTGCTAAACCGTTATAAAACTATATGGATGCATGAAATGGAATGCAAATTGTTTGGATTATCTTCTAAACATGATGTTCTACACAAATTCAATTGTGTACCTAAATAAAATGGTATTGGCCTAATTCGATCTATCACTCAATTAATTGGCCAATATGCCCAATTTCGCTCCAATTAACTCCATTTTTCTTCCAATTCTCCAAACCATCAAACACAAGTCAAATAGCATAAAATTTAGCAAAATCATCTTCACATTTTCTCTTGGGAATTTTGGCCATGGTGGGTGCATCAACACTATGATTTTTCCTACTTAATTTTCTCACCATAATTCATCATTTCCTAGCCAATTCACTTGAAATAAAATCAAATCCACCATCCACACTCTACATGAAAAATTCGGCCAATGATGGGTGATGGGAGAAAATGAATTTTTCTTGCTTGATTTTCATGCTACACATCACTAACTAACTAAAAACACTAAAATATCTTAAAATCTAACCAAATCAAGCATCAAAACTTCTCCCCCCATGTCCGGCCAGCAAGGGTATCCTCATGCAAACTTGATTCTCAACCATGGAAAATGAAAAAAAAATGCATAGGAAAGGTAGATCACAAGCTAGAATTGAAAAATCTTACCTTTTTTTCAATTGTTTCCTTGAATTTTCACACTTTTCCCTTGAATTTTTCCACCTAGGGTTTTTGTTCTTCTTTACTTCTTTTGTTCTTCCTTTGGCCGGCCATAATGAATAGAAATAGGCTGATTTTATGCTAATTTATAAGGAAAATAATAAATGGATGAGAATTTGACACATGTCACCATTCCATTGGTCCATGTGTCATTCTTACTCATTAAGCAATCTCTCTCCACCATATAAAATTTCTCAATTATCCATGATTATATTGGGTAAAATCCATGTGCTGGACAAGTGTTGGGTGTGGAAAATTACCATTTTGCCCCTAGGGTGGCAAAATGACTATTTTACCCCTATGCTCGAAAAAATGTTGAAATTAAAATTTTTCACTTCTCAAACTCAAATTATACTCCAAATGATCAATCTTAGTCAAAAATTTCATCCAACATCACATCTTTACCTCGAGTGGCAAAATGACCATTTTGCCCTTAAGTCATGAAAATTCCAATTTGACTCTAAATCGGTCCTTGAACTCCGAATCACCATTTTTAGTCATTCTGGGAATTTAAAATTCTAAATTTCATCTTAAATTCTCTATTTGGACTAGTTCGAGGCTTAATTCAACCTATTTGCACTACTAGATACACTACCGACTTTTGATGATTTTTCGGGGCTTTCCAAGTATGCAAGCATTCTGTCAATCACATGAATGACATGGCTAATATTTTATAAAGTCGGGCTTGACACTATCCTTGAACATGAATTAGTTAAGAGATTGCTTAGATGCCTACCAAAATCCTGAAAACCAAAAGTGACTGCCCTTAGAGAGGCTAAAGATCTGAACATCATCACTCTCGATGAGATTTGTGGTTCTCTTCTCACTCATGAGCTGGAGCTTAAGGAAAAAGAAGAAGAAGATCGAAGGAAAGCAAAGGAAAAGAAAAAGAGCATTGCATTTAAAGACAGCATCCTTAAAGAAGAGTTGGAAGAGCTTTCCTGTGATGATGATGAAGAATTGGCTCTAGTTGCAAGAAAATTCAGAAAACTAATGAGCAAAAGAAATCGAGGGCTAACTAGAAGAGGTTTCAAGAAAGACCAAGGTGCTTCATGGAAAATGAGGAAAAAAATGACTCCAACAAAAAAGTGGAGATGATTTGCTACGAATGCAAGAAACCTGGTCACTTCAAGTCCGAATGTCCATTGCTAAAAGGTGAAACCCCCAAGAAAAATAAGAAATCCAATAAAGCAATGGTGGCTGCTGCATGGTCGGACAGTGACACATCAAGCTCTGAAACTGATGATGAAAAATTTGAGGAAAGAGCAAACATTTGTTCAATGGCACAAGATGATGAAACAGAGGTACCCTCATCCCCCTGCATTAATTCTTATGATGATTTACAGGATGACTATGAGTGCCTTTATGATGAATTTGAAAAACTTTTTTCAAAATACAAATCTTTAAAGAAAAAGGCGGCACTTCTTGAAAATGATTTGGAACAAATCAAACAAGATTTACTTCTGTTTTTTAGCAAAGAAATATTTTGCAAATTGAGTTAAAACACTAAAAAACAGACTTTGAGGTTTTAAAACAAGAGCTGGAAAACAAGTCTGAAGCTTTGCAAATAACTCTTGATGAAAATATAGCTTTTAAATGTTTGAAAAATGAATCGTCAAAAAGAGATGTATACAACAATAAAAATTCAGCTAAAGCATTACCTAGATGTTATAAATGTGGTAAACATGGTCATTTATCATATGAGTGTTTTAAGAAAAGAATAGTGCATAAAGTTAAGAAAATCTGGGTTCCTAAGGGATCCTTTGTTGCAACTAACACTCAAGGACCCATCAAAGTATGTGTACCTGTAAAGAAAAATTGAAATTTTGTTTTGTAGGTTGAGCTGGACTTAAAGGAGGCATGTTCAAAAGCTCAACTCAAGAAGAAACAACCTTGGTACTTGGACAGTGACTGTTCACGGCACATGATAGGACATGAAATGCTGTTTGCTCAGCTGGATAAGAGAAAGGGACGAACCGTATCCTTTGGAGATGATTCAAAAGGAAGAATTCATGGTATAGGTATGATTGGTAAGAATTCCCAAACTCAAATTAGTCATGTGTTATTGGTTAAAGGCTTAAAGCATAATTTACTAATTATTAGTCAATTATGTGATAAAGGATTTAAAGTGTGCTTTGATTCAACTAAGTGGGAAGTGATAAATATGAATACAAATAAAATCTCACTTATAGGAAATAGATTGAAGAATATGTTTCTAATTTTTCTTGAAGATCTTAAAGTTAATAGTGAAGTATGTCTTATTGCAAATGCTAAAAATGATAGTTGGCTATGGCATAGGAGATTAGGACATGTGAGCATGAATACTATGTCAAAATTAATTAAGAAAAATCTTGTTGCTGGATTGCCTGAGTTAAAATTTGAAAATGATAGGATATGTGATGCTTGCCAACTAGGAAAACAAGTTAGGACATCCTTCATGTCCAAGAAAATCATGTCAACATCTAGACCTCTTGAATTGCTTCATATTGATCTATTTGGTCCAATAAGCACAACTGGCTTAAGAGGAAAATCTTATGGCTTTGTTATAGTTAATGACTATTCTAGATACACTTGGGTGTATTTTCTTGCTCATAACAATGATGCTCTACATGCATTCTTAAGTCATTGTAAGAAAGTAGAAAATGAAAAAGGACTAGCCATAGTTAGCATAAAGAGAGATCATGGGGGAGAATTTGAAAATGATGAGTTTAAAAAGTTTTGCAATGAAAAGGGGTTGGACCATAATTTTTCTGCACCTAGAACACCCCAACAAAATGGAGTTGTAGAGAGGAAAAATCGAACGTGGAAAGAAATGGCTAGGACCATGCTATGTCAGAATAACCTACCTAAAAATCTTTGGGCTGAGGCAGTAAATACAACAACTTATATTCTTAATAGAGTCTTAATAAGGTCTTTGATTTCAAAGACTCCATATGAACTTTATAAAGGTAGGAAACAAAATATTTCTCACCTGAGGAGTTTTGGTTGTAAATGCTTTGTATTGAACAATGGAAAACAGCCCCTAGGAAAGTTTGATGCAAAGAGTGATAAAGCAATATTTTTAGGATATGCTTTAAACTCAAAGGCGTATAGAGTTTTTAACAAAAGGACCTTGACTATTGAAGAATCAATTCATGTACTTTTTGATGAGTCAAATGCATTGCAAAAAGAAGTTCATGATGATGACGATCATGTAGAAGTCCTAGAAAAACAAATAGAGGAAATGAGCTTAGAAAACAACAAAAATAATGAAGAAAGCTCACTTAGAAGAGAAGATGAAACTCCACCTTTAGAAGATCTATAAAGAGCAGAAAATCAAAATGATGATCTACCAAGGAGTTGGAGATTTGTGAGAGATCACCCATAAGACCAACTAATTGGTGAGATTTCTCAAGGAGTTAAAACTAGAAAAGCAATTAAAGAAATGTCACGACCCAAATTTCGAGCCATGATCGGCGCATAGGCCCAATGGACGTAGTCCATTAAGCCCAAGCAAGCCTATTAATCAGACGTGTTCATCATTCCATCATAAACTGCTAAGTCACATTTCATAATTTAGGATCAAAGTAATATTAAACATTTCCACCTCATATTGGCATACTAAACAAGTGTATATACGTTGTCTACAACACGTATCTTAATAATTTACATTAGGTTTATCTATACACAACAAAAGAATACTCGACTTCCAACGGAGAGACTCGGACGAATGTACAGCTACTGAATGCCGAGACACCTACCAAAAGATGGATACAAGTGTACAAGGATACCTCGTCCTAGTTACCGGCTGCCTCGTGATATGAAAACATGACGTTGAAAACGGTGAGTATAAACCCAGTGAGTGTACAAGGAAGGGAACAAGCAACAATAGGGAAGAATTTGAAATCATGATGCACTTATTTTCAAACAATAGCGAGAATGCCTTTCCGCTGCAGTGACGGTGGGATTTAAGTTATTAAACAAATGAGGGTTTCTTAACTGGCTGAGGGTTTCTCACCAAACCTCTTCATTTTAAACTTAAATCATTGATTCCGTAATATTGGAAGTCCATGCTCAATTATGGTACCAAAGGAATCGAAAATAGGGCAACAATTGATCAAAATGTGAGACAAAACATAAAGTTTTTCATTGCAGCGAGAATGAATCTCACTGCAGTGAAATTCCTGCCCCAAGACATAAACTTTCTCACTACAGCGAGAATCCTACAGTATTTTCTCGCTGCAGGGAGTTTTCGACCAGTCACCCTCTGAAAACCCAAAAGTTTCTCGCTGTAGCGAAAATGAATCTCGCTGCAGCGAGAAACAGAGCACCAAGAAAAAGGTTTCCCTTCACTCAATAAAAAGTCATCCTACTAAACCAACAAAATCAACATAAAACACATGAAAATTCCCAGAGTGCAATGTATCAAATTTCACATATATGTCAATCATTCCCAAAGTGCAATGTATCAAATTTCACATATATGTCAATCATGTATCATATTCATGAGCTTTCATTTCATATGTATAGATATGAATAAT
Source organism: Theobroma cacao (assembly GCF_053813885.1). Taxonomy (NCBI): domain Eukaryota; kingdom Viridiplantae; phylum Streptophyta; class Magnoliopsida; order Malvales; family Malvaceae; genus Theobroma; species Theobroma cacao. The sequence continues at coordinate 25,312,901 of NC_142641.1, forward strand.
TACATAGATAAACATCAATATCATCATAATCACACCCAGCTCATGTACATCCCCCCACATCGTGCACCTAGCCGGCACCATAGTGTGCATCCCCCCACATCGTTCACACGGGCACTATCATCATCCATCTCTAACGCCACCATCATCACCGGCATGTGCACTCCCCCACATCGTGCACACACATGGTTACAGTCATCATACACAATATCAATCATCATGTACAACACATATATATATATATATATCATCATAATGCAATAGTTCATGAATCCATAGCAATCACACATCACAACATCAAACCATTTAGCAAAAGCTTGTTCCCAAGGCACTTGTGTTTATTAAAAACTTGATAATTCCTTCAAATGTGTGGTAAATACATTATATTTCCCAAAATAAGTTTTGAAGGCAGTTCACTCACCGGTATATTGTTGAGCCTTTAGTTGACTCTAATTCCCCTAATGATCCAATTCGGGTGATGGGGCTTCGTTAGAACCTACCATCAAATTAATATTACCATAATGCCAATTCTTAATTATAAATCCTAAAAGTTATCCCTTAGCAAGCTTTCAATTGCCACTTTAAATGGCTATCTATGTTCACTATCTTAATCACTATAAAATGAACGAACATCCTCAACAATAAAACAGCTCATAATCCCAATTACTAGCCATTATCCACAGCTAAAAGCCAAGCTTAGTTCATCACTCACCCTAGGGTTTCTTTGTAGTTGAATTCTCTTCCAATAGCCTCCAAACAAATGGGGTAATTCTCTCTTTTTCTCTCTCTAGAATGCCCAACTAGTGAGAGAAAGTATGGAAATAAGATTTATCAAGGGTTTTGAAGTGAGAGAGTGAAAGAATATAAGGGTTCTAGTCAAAAAGGCACAAAGATATGAAAACTAGAGCTAGAGAGAGAAAATTATGCAAGCTCCATATCAAGCTTCCATGGAGGATGGAAGCAACATGAGATGGGAAGCGGAGAAGAAGAAGAAGTTGCTGGAAGGAGAACGTATTTATAGCCCAAGTTTATCCATTCCCTTAAAAATTACGAAAATACCCTTAGCAAGTTAGCTTGTCCTTCTCCACCCCTATATGAAATCTTTTTACTCTCTTGACATTGGGACAAGGTTCATAATGGTCTAGACATGCTTGAGTTTACGAAACTTAAAAAATTTTGACCCTTGGTGAAAAATGACCATTTTGCCCCTATTGTGAAAATTATTGTCATTTCTAGTTTTCTTTGTGTTTTCATCATTACACATCATTTATGCGGTCTTATGCATATTTAGACCTTAAAATATCATAAAACTTTCTTCTGGGAGCTTATTAGAGAAAATGACGAAACTAACCCTAGCTGTGTTATTGTGTCTATGCCTAGTTACGAGCCTATAGAGGTTGAGGTCTCATATTCTCCCCCACTTAAAGAAATTCGATCCTTGAATTTAAATTCAACTATAAGGTAGCATACCTCTATGCATCAAAGAGATGGGGATACTTTGTTCGCATCTCCTCCTCAGCTTCCCATGTTACCTCTTCGTTGGTGTGGTTTCACCACAACACTTTCACTGAGGCTACATACTTTGAACAAAGATTTTTGACTTGTCAATCAAGGATAGCTACCGGTTGCTCCTCATAAGTTAGATCATCTTGGAACTGAATGGTTTCATATCGTATTACATGTGATGGATCCGAGTTGTACTTCCTAAGCATGGAGACATGAAACACGGGGTGAATATTCGAAAGGTCTGGCGATAATGCCAAACGATATGCCACTACTTCAACCCTTTTCAGGATCTCAAAGGGTCCTATATACCGAGGGCTTAATTTTCCTTTCTTGCCAAACCTCATTACCTCTTTAGTTGGTGAGACCTTTAAAAATTCATGATCCCCCACCTAAAACTCGAAGTCTCTCCATCGGTTATCAGCATATGACTTTTGTCTACTTTGTGCTGTTAACATCTTCTGATGGATCATATGTATCTTCTCAGTGGCGTCCTGCACCAACTCAAGCCCCAAAAGTTTCCTTTCTCCCACCTCTAGCCATCCAATAAGTGACTTGAACCTCCGTCCATATAATGCCTTAAATGGTGCCATTTGGATGCTAGCTTGGAAACTGTTGTTGTAGGCAAATTCCACTAAGGGCAGATATTGATCCCACCTGACCACAAGGTCTATCACACAGGCCCTCAACATATCTTCCAATGTCTGTATCGTCTGTTCAGACTGTCCATCAGTTTGAGGGTGGAAAGTTATGCTGAAGTGCAACTTTGTGCCTAACGCTTCCTGCAACTTTCCCCAAAACCTACTGGTGAACTAAGCTCCTCTGTCAGATACTATAGAAATGGGGATACCATGCAGCTGTACTATCTCATCCACATAAACTCGAGCATACTGGGTAGCCCCGTAAATAGTCTTAACTTGAAGGAAATGGGCTGACTTCGTTAACCGATCTACTATGACACAGATCAAGTCATAACCCACAGTAGTCCGAGGTAAACTTGTTACAGAATCCATGGCAATATGTTCCCACTTCCACTAGGGCACTGATAACGGCTGTAGTAGCCCTGTAGGTCTTTGATGCTCAGCCTTAACCTGCTGACAAACTAGGCACTTGGAGATGAACTCAGCTACATCTTTCTTGAGTCCTTCCCACCAATACACCTCTTTCAAATCTTGATACATCTTTAAAGCCCTTGGATGTACCACATAGGCTGCCATGTGTGCTTCCTCCAATATTTCTCTCCTCAATCCATCACTATCAGGCACATAAAGTCTGATTCCATACCTCGATACTCCATCTGTGCCCTTAGAAAACATTTCCCTTTTCCTTCCTTGAGGATCCTCTAAGGCCTTGGCTATGAGCTCATCTTTACTTTGTGCTTCCTTAATCCGGTCTATTAAGATAGGCCTTACTTTAAAATGTGCTAGCAATGCATTTGTCTCCGAAACTTCCAAATGCACACTCATGTCTCCCAAGCTATGGATCTCCTTAATTAAGGATCTTCTATCTATAGAAATATGTGCCAGACTCCCCATTGATTTTTGACTCAAGGCATCTGACACTACATTTGCCTTACCGGGATGGTAGAGAATAGTACAATCATAATCCCTTAGCAACTCCATCCACCTACGTTGTCGCAAGTTAAGATCCCTTTGTTGAAATATATACTTCAGGCTTTTATGATCCGTATATATCCACAAGTCTCACCATACAAGTAAGGCCTCCAAATCTTTAAGGCAAACACGATTGCTACCATTTCCAAATCGTCTGTGGGGTAATTCTACTCATGCCTTTTAAGTTGCCTTGATGCATACGCAATCACCTTTCCCTGCTGCATTAATACACACTTTAAACTAACTCGCGATGCATCACAAAATACCGTATAACCCCTTGTGCCTTGCAGTAGGCTTAATACTGGAGTTGTGGTGAGATATGCCTTAAGCTTCTCAAAGCTATCCTCACAAGTATTAGACCACTCAAATTTTGTATCTTTACACGTCAGCTTAGTCAGAGGGGTAACTATTTTGGAGAAGTCCTTCACGAAACGACGATAATAGCCGGCAAACCCAAAAAGCTTCTAATCTTCGTAACTGAGGTTGGCCTTGGCCATTTTTCCATTGCTTCAACTTTCTTTGAATCAACTTGTACCCCGTCGATACCACATGTCCCAAGAATGCAACGCTTTCAAGCCAAAACTCACACTTGGAGAACTTGGCATACAATCGATGTTCTCTCAAAATTTGGAGCACTATCTTAAGATGCTACTCATGCTCCTCCCTACTCCTCGAGTAGATCAAGATATCATCAATAAACACTACCACGAATTTGTCCAAATAAGGCTTGAACACTTGGTTCATCAAATCCATAAAGGCCACAGGAGCATTCGTGAGCCTGAATGACATCACAAAGAACTCATAGTAGTCATACCTTGCTCGAAATGCGGTCTTTGGTACATCTTCATTTCGGATCCTCAATTGATGGTACCCAGATCGTAAATCTATCTTAGAGAAACATTGTGCTCCTTGTAGTTGATCAAATAAATAATCTATCCTTGGAAGAGGATACTTATTCTTCACTATCACTTTATTAAGCTGTCGATAGTCAATGCACAACTTAAGTGACCCATTTTCTTCTTCACAAATAACACCGGTGCTCCCCATGGGGATATGCTAGGACGGATGAAGCCTTTGTCCAATAAATCTTCTAATTGATCCTTAAGCTCTTTAAGCTCCGTAGGTGCCATACTATATGGGGGTATGGATATAGGTCTAGTGTCGGGAATAAAATCAATGCAAAATTCAATCTCCTGCTCGGGAGGCAAACCTGGTAGCTCATCGGGAAATACATCCACGAACTCCTTCACCACCGACACTTGACTTTTATCTCCAACTTTCACCAGAGTATCCATTACCACAACCAAGTAACCTATACAACCCTGTCGTAATAATCTTCTAGCAGATATGACCGATATCAAATTGGTTGGAGCATTACTCTTATCCCCATGAATATTAAATGATGGTTCATTAGGGAAATTAAATCTAACCAATTTATGATAGCAGTCCACACTAGCATGGCAAGGTGATAACTAATCCATCCCTAGATCACATCAAAGTCTAAGGTGTCTAGCACGATTAGATTCACCAACGTATCCTTGTCCTTGACTCGCACTACACAGGATTCATATTCCCATTCGGCCACAAATCCCTCCTTTAAAGGAGTAGACACCACTAATTGTTCCTCCTCCTAACACCATCTCTACCCAACCGAGATGCAAAACATGGAGAGATAAAAGAGTGGGTAGCACTAGGATCAAATAGTACTCGAACATTCATATTACAAATTGAGAGAATACTTGAGACCATTGCATTGGATGTCTGGACCTCCTGTTGTGTTAAAGCAAACACCCTTGCTTGGGCCATACTGGCAGAACTTTGACATTCGGACCTAGATGGTCTGCCTTAGGAAAAAGTACCAGCACCTCTACCTCTAGATCTATTAGCTTCCCTATCAGACAAGGCAGCGACTGAAGGAGCAGATGAAGCTGGTTGGGTGGAGCCGTGAGTAGAACCTTGCAATTGATGAGCCGTCGGGAAATTCGTCTTAATATTTCTAGGTTGACCACACCCATAACAAAACTCTTTCTTTACGGAAGCATCGTCCACTATGTCGTCTCCCACAAATATCACAAGAATGGGTGACTTGACTACTCTGTCTAAAATCTTGCCTCTTCCCAGAACTAAAGGTTCTCTATCCCGCCCTAACATTAGCACCAGACGAGTCACTCCCCCTCTAGGGCAATCGTGGTCCCTTTGTGGACCTTGATGGCTACAAGACGAAACACCACTACTAAAATCTCTACGGCCTTGATAACCCTCTATCTTGGCCCTTTTTGCTCTATCCCTCGCAGCCCTACTCTCACTGGTCCTCATATCGATGCATTGAGCACAATCCACTGTTGCAGAATAGGTAGTGAAATCTCGAGATGCCACAGCCTTAAACAACGGCTCCACTAGCCCATCCTCAAACCTCTGAATCTTCATCTCCTCGGTAGAAATGAGATAAAGTGCATAACGAGCCAGCTGCGTAAATTTGATGTCGTACTCTGACACCGTCATGGTCGAAGTCTGTACCAAAGTCACAAACTCCCTAGCTCGGGCATTACGTACACTAAGTGGTAAAAATTGATCTAAAAAGGCTGCACTAAACTCACTCGAAGTCAACAGGGCTGCATCCATTGGTCTGCCTCTACATAGAGAACTATACCACTCTTGCGCCATGTTCTCTAGTTGGAAGGTGACTAACTCGACTGATCGAGCACTGGAACATCATAAGGCTTTACAAATCTTCTCCATCTTATCTAAGAAAACTTGGGGTTTCTCCGATGCATCAGACCCTGAAAATGACGGAGGTTGAAGCTTGAGAAAATTAGGAAGAGAAATATCTAGATGTCCCCTCTCGACCTCATGATGTTGGCGATCGGCTTATCCTTAGGAGCTAGGGGATTCTTGTATTGTAGGTCTCACCTCTACTACCCTCTGTATATCCTCCATATAGGTCTCCATCATCTCTAGAATCCAGTTGACTCCCTGTAGGCCTGCCGCCAAATCCTCAATGGTAATGCCCCAAGTTGGGTGTCTATCTACGTCACCTGAGGACTGTCCCTCCTCTCGCCTATTCACAAGCGTGTCCACCCTCACCGACTTAGTGGCTCTGCAACGTCTACCTCGGCCCCTCAAGGTGGATGCCCGTGGCCTATCGGCCATCTCAGTAGGAGCATCTTGCTCCCCTATCCGTCTTGAAGTGGCTCGTGTTTTAGGCGGCATTCTTACCTAGACAAGAGCAAACACCTGTTATTAAACACATTTCATAATCATACTAAATGCAAAAAGGTGGTTTCTAAGATAGGGAATTTATGTGGTCACTTGGTTGTAAAATGTGCCGCAGTTCACACTTCACAACTAAGGTTTCCACATAAAGACCCAACACTCCGCTGGACCAACAAAAGAAGTCCTAGGACCTAGACAACCTAGGGTTCTGATACCAACATTGTCACGACCCAAATTCTGGGCCATGACCAGCGCATGCGCCCAATGGACGTAGTCCACTAAGCCCAAGCAAGCCTATTAATCTGACGTATTCATCATTCCATCTTAAACTGCTAAGTCACATTTCATAACTTAGGATCAAAGTAATATTAAACATTACCACCTTGTACTGGGATACTAAACAAGTGTATATACGTTGTCTACAACACGTATCTTAATAATTTACATTAGGTTTGTCTATACACAACAAAAGAATACTCGGCTTCCAATGGAGAGACTCAGACGAATATATATCTACTGAATGTCGAGACACCTACCAGAAGATGCATACAAGTGTACAAGGACACCTCGTCCTAGTTACCTACTACCTCGTGATCTTAAAACATGAAGTTGAAAACGTTGAGTATAAACCCAGTGAGTGAACAAGGAAGGGAACAAGCAACAATAGGGAAGAATTTAAAATCATGATGCACTTGTTTTAAAACAATGCAATTTAATTTCATTCATATTAAAATCCCCTCATCACACCCTTACATGATTAATCACTTGGTAATGATGAACCCATACATAACAAATAATTTGAAAAATGAAGGCTTTAGTGATACACAAATGAGTCAAATGCGAGAATGCCTTTCTACTACAGCGACGTTGGGATTTAAGTTATTAATCGAACGAGGGTTTCTCAACTAGCCGAGGGTTTCTCAACAAACTTCCTCACTTTAAACTTAAATCATTGATTCCGTAATGTTGGAAGTCCCTGCTCAATTATGGTACCAAAGGAATGGAAAATAGGGCAACAATTGATCAAAATTTGAGACAAAACAGAAAGTTTTTCGCTGCAGCGAAAATGAATCTTGCTGCAGCGAAATTCCTGCCCCAAGATAGAAACTTTCTCGCTGCAACGATATTCATTCTTGCTGCAGCAAGAATGCTATAGTATTTTCTTGCTGCAGCGAGTTTTTGGCCAGTCACCCTCCAAAAACTTGAAAGTTTCTTGCTGCAGCGAAAATTAATCTCGCTGCAGCGAGAAACAGAGCATCAAGAAAAAGGTTGCCCTTCACTAAATAAAAGGTCATCCTGCTAAACCAACAAAATCAACATAAACACATGAAAATTCCCAAAGTACAATGTATCAAATTTCACATATATGTCAATCATATTTCATATTCATGAGCTTTCATTTCATATGTATAGATATGCATAATTACATAGATAAACATCAATATCATCATAATCACACCAGGCTCATGTACATCCCCCCACATCATGCATATAGCTGACGCCATCATGTGCATCCCCCCACATCGTGCACAATTAGTACCATCGTGTACATCCCCCCACATCGTGCACACAGGCACTATCATCATCCATCTCTGACGCCACCATCATCATCGGCATGTGCATTCCCCCACATCGTGCACACACACGGTTGCAGTCATCATACACAATATCAATCATCATGTACAACACACACACACACATATATATATATATATATATATCATCATAATGCAATAGTCCATGAATCCATAGCAATCACATATCTCAACATAAAACCATTTAGCAAAAGCTTGTTCCCAAGGCACTTGTTTTTATTAAAAACTTGATAATTCATTCAAATGTGTGGCAAATACATTATATTTCCCAAAACAAGTTTTGAAGGCAGTTCACTCACCGGTATATTGTTAAGCCTTTAGCTGACTCTAATTCCCCTAATGATCCAATTCGGGTGATAGGGCTTCGTTAGAACCTACCATCAAATTAATATTACCATAATGTCAATTCATAATTATAAACTTTAAAAGCTATCCCTTAGCAAGCTTTCAATTGCCACTTTAAATGGCTACCTATGTTCACTATCTTAATCACTATAAAATGAATGAACATCCTCAACAATAAAACAGCTCATAATCCTAATTACTAGCCATTATCCATAGCTAAAAACCAAGCTTAGTTCATCACTTACCCTAAGGTTTCTTTGTAGTTGAATTCTCTTCCAATAGCCTCCAAACAAATAGGGTAATTCTTTTTTTCTCTCTCTAGAATGCCCAACTAGTTAGAGAAAGTATGAAAATAAGATTTATCAAGGGTTTTGAAGTGAGAGAGTGAAAGAATACAAGGGTTCTAGTCAAAAGGGCACAAAGATATGAAAACTAGAGTTAGAGAGAGAAAATTATGCAAGCTCCATATCAAGCTTCCATGGAGGATGGAAGCAACGTGAGATGGGAAGAGGAGAAGAAGAAAAAGCTGTTGGAAATTCAAGAAGCTGTTGGAAGGAGAAGGTATTTATAGCCCAAGCTTATCCATTCCCTTGAAAATTACGAAAATACCCTTAGTAAGTTAGCTTGTCCTTCTCCACCCCTATATGAAATCTCTTTACTCTCTTGACACTGGGACAAGGTCCATAATGGTCTAGACATGCTCGGGTTTATGAAACTTGAAAAATTTTGACCCGAGAAGAAAAATGACAATTTTGCCCCTATTGTGAAAATTATTTTCATTTCTAGTTTTCTTCGTGTTTTCATCATTACACATCATTTATGTGGTCTTATGCCTATTTAGACCTTAAAATATAATAAAACTTTCTTCTAAGAGCGTATTGGACAAAATGACGAAACTACCCCTGGCTTGTGTTATTGTGTCTATGCCTAGTTACGGGCCTATAGAGGTTGAGGTCTCACAAGAAACTTATGAGTTTTCAGCTTTTATATCTCAAATTGAACCTAAAAACTTTGAAGAAGCTGAAAAAGAGGAAAGTTAGATAATGGCCATGCAAAAAGAACTTGATCAATTCACAATGAGTCATGTATGGTCATTGGTACCTAGACCTTCAAATCACCTTATTGTTGGTACAAAATGGGTGTTTAGAAATAAGGTAGATGAGCAAGGAAATGTAGTTAGAAATAAAGTTAGGTTGTAGCAAAAGGCTATAACCAAGAAGAAGGAATAGATTATGATGAAACTTTTGGTCCGGTCACTAGGATTGAAGCTATAAGGTTGTTGCTAGCTTTTGCATGTTTCGTGGATTTTAAATTGTTCCAAATGGATGTCAAAAGTGCATTCTTAAATGGATTAATTCAAGAGGAAGTATATGTAGAACAACCACTTGGTTTTGAAGACTTTGAAAATTTTGATCATGGTTTCAAACTTCATAAAGCCTTGTATGGATTAAAACAAACTCCTAGAGCTTGGTATGAAAGGCTTTCAAAATTTCTAGTTGAGAAAGGGTATGATAGAGGTAGCATCGATACTACATTGTTCATTAAGAGATATCTAAATGATTTAATTATTGTGCAAATATATGTGGATGATATTGTATTTGGTGCAACTAATGAAGCTTTATGCAAGAACTTTGCAAAGGAAATGCAAGGTGAATTTGAGATGAGCATGATGGGAGAGTTGAAGTACTTCCTTGGTCTTCAAATCAAACAAAGTGAGGAAGGAATCTTCATCAACCAAGAAAGATATACTTAAGATATGCTCAAGAAATTCGATATGCTAAAGTTGAAATCAATTTCCACACCAATGAGTCCATCCACCAAACTCGTATTAGACGAAAAAGGTAAAGATGTAGATCAAAAGCTCTATAAAGGTATGATCGGCTCTCTTCTCTACTTAACAGCAAGCAGACTAGATATTCAGTTTAGTGTGTTCCTGTGTGCTAGATTTCAGTCACAGCCTAAAGAATCACACCTAACAACTGTTAAGAGAATTTTTAGATACCTCATAGACACTCAAGAACTAGGAATATGGTACTCTAGAAACTCAACTCTTAGCTTAGTTAGATACTCTGATGTTGACTTTGCTGGCAGCAGAACTGATAGGAAAAGCACTAATGAAACATGCCAATTTTCAGAAAGGATGTTTTTGTCTTGGTCTAGCAAAAAGCAGAACTTAGTGGCACTGTCTACAGCAGAGGCTGTATATGTATCATTAGGTAGTTGCTGTGCACAAATCCTTTGGATCAAGCAACAATTAAAAGACTATGGAATAACTATGTATAATGTACCGATATACTGTGATAATACAATTACAATCAATATATCAAAAAATCCTGTGCAGCATTCTAGGACAAAGCACATTGAAATTAGACACCATTTTATTAGAGACCATGTGATGGAAAATGATATTAAGATAGAATTTCTGAATACCTTACATCAATTAGCAGACATTTTACCAAACCTCTGAGTGAAGATAAATTCTGTGACATTAGAAGAAATTTAAGGATGATCAGTGTGAAGGAATTATAAGAAAACCTTTGGCTTTCTCATAAGAAACAGAATGCTTTCAGTCAACTAAGGATTTCTTAGTCAACTAAGAGTGGTCTAACAGTCTTAAATAATAAGACTCAGTAAGAATAGAGAAAGAAGAGTGAAATGTTGTAAAAATATGTGTTTACCGGGTGCAAAAAGAATGAAGAAAAATTGTCAAGGGTAAATTACCAAATTTTAGAGGGAAGTTTGAAATTATTAAGAAATAAAATATGGCAGTACTTAAAGGAAGATAGTTTTTCTTTGCAATAACTGCAGACTACCTCTCCTCCTCTTTCCCTTGAAACCTGCTATTCTAGAAACAAAAACCTAAATCTCACTAGTTACCTTTGAAACCAACTCAAAAGCTCAAAAATTTCTACAACCAACATGGCTAGAACTTCTCAAAGCAAAGAGATATTAGAAAAGAAGAAAGGGAAAAGGCCAATAGAGGAAGAAACAGGAACTGAAAGTGTGAAGAAAAAGCTGAAAATCATGCCTGGTTCAGTGAAAGATATATCCGAGAAGCTTAGAGAAAAGAAGCAAAAAACTAGTAAGAAGAAAGAAACAGAGCCCTCACTCCACAAAGGTACCAGTTCTTTTTTTTCAAAATTTAGGAATAAGTTGCCTGAGTATAGATTCAAAAATATCGAGAATGCACCAATCTCTTGTGGAAAATTCATTGACTGGAAGAGTTTTAAAGAAAATTTAGAATAGATCTTACAGTCCAAGTCTATCGAAGTACTTTGATGAACTAAAACTAAAAGGGTACAACACCTTTAAGAATAGATGTTACAGTCCAAGTCTAGTCAAAGAATTTTATTATGGAATTGCGTTCAAAGAAAAGGAATTAATAGATTCTGATGACTATGTAAAAGATGGTTTGAATGTTTATCTAAATGGAAAATAGTTTGTTATGACTACTGAGGATTTAGGGAACCTGCTGAAAATAGAGTATGAAGAAGGTGAATTTGAACTGCCTGAAAATTATAATCCATCCTCATTATGGGAGATCATCACTAGAAAGAAAGAAAAATACTATTCGAAAAGTAATTTTGGTTTGATAACCAACCCTTAGATCAGAATTTTACACTATTTCATAGCAGCAAATATACAAGGTAGAAGTGGAAGCCTTAGCTACATCAGCCTCTAGGACCTTTGGCTGATGGAGCATGCTTTCAATGGAGTGTCTCTAAATTTGAAAAGATTTATGATTGAGAAAATGAGAAGTACCTGCAGACTTGATAAGGTAAATCTGCTGTATGGGAATGTGATTACATCCCTTGTGCAGAATAAGGGAATATGGGCAAAGAGGTATGATATGGACCTGGTAAAACCACAAATCAAGCTATTCAGTATGGCAGCTTGGTCAAAATGGGGTATGTGCTCGATGGAGAAAAGTTCATTAAGACCTCTAAAATTGGCCCAAGAAAAGATCATAGTCTACCTGCTCAACCTGAAGAAGCTCCTTCCAGATTTTTGAATGAGATGATTTTTAATTTGCTTATGAGGATTTATGGCAAGTTGACTGACCAAGGAGTGAAGTTATAGAAAATGGAAAATAAAATCACTGAGTTGGAAAACAAGCTGAAGGAAAAGGAAAACATGCCATCTGAACCTGTGGCTGCAGACAATTCTACCACATCCAGCACTAAACCTGTATAACAAGGTGCTAAAAGTTTAGCTAAGTCAGTAGAAAAATCAGCTCCTCATGTTGGAAGTTCTGGCATTCAGGCTGAAGGTTCCACCCACAAATTTGCCAATCCTACTCTACAGACTAAAGACTCACACCAAGGGGTTGATCATATAAATGGTTAAGGAGGGAGAAGCTGAAAAGGACACTTCCAGGACTGAAACTCAAAAAGCTAGTGAAGGTGTAGAAAAAGGAAAGAAATTTGCATCAACTGCCAGAGTAAAGATAAAAGCAGGGAAAGCCAAAGACACTGCAGCACCACCAACTGAAGAAAAACTACCAACCAAAGGCAGGAAGACAATGGCAACCAAGACAGATTTTGTTAAAAGAAGAAAGTCTTCTAAGTTGGCAGAGAAATCCAAACCAGTTTCAGCTTCCTCTCCAATCCCTGTCTCAGACAAGTCATCCCCAAAACTTTAACGGCCCTTCCTCGGTCTCTACTAGCGTTCGAGACCTCCGAAATATCTCGTCAAGTCCCGATCAAGCCTTAATGAAATTTCTCAATAACTAATTGTACACTTTTACTAAACCATATTAATGTTTGAACCATATATGTTCATAACGTGAATTCAACAACAAGCATAGCCATTAAAATTTGACTTAAAGTCATCATATCATAATTAAATACATTAAGTTCAAAAAAATCCCAAATTTTCGTTTATATCAAAACTAATATTTGTTTACATAGTAAAACCAAGTACTACAACTCAACCTCTAACAACGGAGCAACTCGAGATAAAATGCTATGAGATGCCTTTACCTATCTGCGATGAACCATATGCAACGACGATTACACGCTAGACCAATCCCTGTCTGCAAAAAGGGGAAAAAGAAGGGTGTGAGTCTCACAGACTTAGTGATCATCGACTCCGTGAGCAGAGCATAGATGGGAAACAAGCAAATAGCAGATCAGTTGAATATTAAAATGCAGGATTATGAAAACAATTTATTTCAAATGGGAGTTTGTGCCTTATGTGAAATACCAAGGAATTCTTACGTATTATAAACATTTCAATTAATAAATCAACCAAGGTAGATAAAAATTTTTGCTACAAAACAGATCAATAACCTTATTCAAGTTAATCATTTGAAATATTGAATTAAAACAATTTTACATAAAGAAAACTCCATCGTCAAAATCAATTGACATTTTATTCAAATCAAATCAATGTATTCCTCAATCTCCCATGAAATCGAATGTTAATCAAATTCATACGTTAAATCACAAATCACCTCGCACTCGAGGAGTTAAAATTCATTTCATCGTAAAAATAAGGGGAGCTACAGAAAAACCTTTAAATTTCGTTTTCACCATGCAAGGAAATATGAGTTTGTAACCCAGAGATGCCACTCTCGAGTAGGGAATGAAAGTAAATCTGTGGTCCCGCTACCACGTAATAACATTCGGGAGCATCGCTTCCACTAGATTCCCATGTGCCACAGTAGTCTCACGATGTTGGCCGACATCGGAGAATCAAGTGATCGCAATCGCATAATCATTTGGTGGCTTAGCCACTCATACATATATCACAGGTCCTAGCCCCAACCACGCCTAGCCGCCCGTCGGTGACCTAATGGTTCTCTAGCTAGAGCTCACTCGTGCACGAGGGTCACACTTAGCCGATGTGACATTCGACCTACTCTCGACACTCTCGGTTTGTAAAACCATTTTTCAATTGTGTTATGTCCTTAAAAGCTCGTTTCAAAATTATTTTCCAAAGCATTCGTCACAAGGTTTGATAAAATTTACCATTTTCTCAAAATATATTTATTCATGAATTTCAGAACAATAATTTGCATGGTGAATAAGCAATATAACCATGAATGCACACTGCACATATATATAAGTCACATTTTGATGTAAAACAGTGTGAAGGGCTTGCTTCCCGATTTTTAAAACACTTTACACATAATTTATACATATATATATTCAAAACAATTTCTAAACATAATTTGCAATCACAATTACTAAGATTGCTACCAGCACATGCTATCCTCAATTTTCACATTTAAAATAAATTATACGTATGGATATATATTTATGGAAACTTTAAAATTGGCACCCCTTACTCACCACACAATAGCGGGATGTTACGTTATTATTAATTCAAAGACATATTAAGCTACTCCTTTTTAATGATCGTTCGTTATTTCCTTCAGCCTTTCACCACATTGCACCACTTATTTATTTCTCCAAAATATTAAAACCCACTTACTCAATATATCTATATATATTATTTTATTCTAGCATCATTATTATATATATATATATTTTTTCTTTTCTTTTCTTTTCTTTTCCTTTCTTTCTCTTTCGCTCTCTCCCGTCGGTCAGCAACACCTTGCTTGTCTTTCTTTTCCTTTCTTACATGCACAAGCATGCCACAATTTCCTCCTCTCTCTCCCTCTCATCGCCGGTAATAATTTCTTGCTTCTTTCAACCAAAAATTTTCAGCAGCCAAAGTTGCTCATATCAACATCAAAATCAGCAGCCAAGCTGCTCTATTTTTTTCCTCAAAAATCAGCAGCCAAGCTACTCTATTTTTCCTCAAAAATCAGCAGCCAAGCTGCTCTTTTTTTTTCTTTGAAAATCAACAGCCAAGCTGCTCTATTTTTCCTCAAAAATCAACAGCCAAGTTGCTCTATTTTTTCCTCAAAAATTAACGGTCAAGCTACTCTTTTTTTCCTAAAAAATTAGCAACTAAGTTGCTCTATTCTCCCTCAAAAAATCAGCAGCTAAGCTGCTCTTTTCCTCCCTCAAAACTTGGCAGCCAAAGCTTCAAAGATCAGCAACCAAAACCACACCTTCAGCCTTCAAAATTAGTAGCCAAAACCTCACCTTAAGCCTTCAAAATTAGCTCCTTCTCCTCTCCCTTTCTTTCTCACCACTCGACTTTCTCTTCTTTTCTTTTTGCTCTTTTTGTTCTTCTTTTGCTCTCTTATGCCCAACACCTTCTTCTTGTTTCTTTTTCTTCTCTTCCACTAACCGACTTCTTTCTTTCTTCTTCTTTACTTTATTTATTTACTTATTTTTATATTTTTTTTCTCCATTTGTCTTCCAATTTGGCCGCCCCCCCCCCCCCCTCCATCTTTCTTTCTTTCTTTCTTCACCTTTTTCCACATGGCCGGCCCCCCTTCCATCATATAAAATAAAGAGTTTTTGACTCTTTTTATTGACCACATGGGCGGCTACCCATGTTGGTCTTTCTTTATTTTTTTTTATATACATACTTGTATTATTATTTTACTATTTGTTTATTTTATTTCTTCCATTTAATTCCACTACATAATCCTTCAACCTTTATATTTTAAATTCGATCCTTTTGATACGTCTAAAAATTTGAATTTTCATCTATCTTCCTTCCTCTGTACGTGTACCACTAAAATATCAAAATTACACTTCAACGCGGTGTTACCATAATATTTAAATATTTACTTATCCGCTTTGGCTCGACTTAGCAAAACACACGTATTTCACTTTCGTCGTTCATCTCCAAAAACTTATTTGTATTTCTTCTCCCCCACTTGGATCAACCATATGATCCTTCCTCATGACTGATTTTGATTTCGACATCCGATTAGATATTAATATTTTAATATTATTTTATTAATAAAATATTATTTTATTTTAAAAGTTTCCTCTTGTCTCCTTGGTACCTAAAATACCTTATTATGCCTCAATTGACTTCCAAATCACCTTTTATCTCACAAATTCTCTTTCGCTAAAAATATTATTATTTCCTCGCGTGTGGAATATTTTATCCTAAACTATTCTTTTCATCTTTCATCACTTTTAAACATTATAATTGGCCTCAATTCACATCCGATAAGCTTTATTTATCACCATATCAAAGTATGGGGTATTATAATCTCCCCCACTTAAATAGAATTTGTCCTCGAATTCACGTCGATGTTGAGTTATCAATCTCATTTTATGATCTTATTCCATTTCTCCCTCTATAGGGACATTCGATTTATTCACCTCGTTCACCTTCAATTCAATTTGAATACTTCATTTATGTCACTTATCATCCTTTGGAATCAGGTCAGTAGTACCTTTCATAATCATGATCTCTTATATCGAGACACTAAGCATGCATTTGTCACCATCATTAAATTTGAACCATAACTTCATTTCAATTATATTGATTTTGATCACAAATTATACTTACTTATGTATACCTAATCATCATTTTATTAGTTCGCTTCTTGCCAAACTTTTCAACCTTGATTCGTTCATCTTATGCAAAACCACAATCTCTAAAAATCATCCTTATTTCTCAATTTTTTTTCATACTTCTAATATATACATTATATCCTTGTTGTATTTTGACTTTAATGAATCACTTAAAATTTAGACTCATTCGCATCGTGCATGACTTAAGCATTTCTGAATTTCGATTTCCATACTACCTTAGGAAGTTTTCATTATTGGGCTTCATTATCCAAATTATCTTTAATCATCCTTTGTTCTATTCTTCCATACTAATGTGACATCATTCTCCCTAGACCAATCTGCAGTTTGTACTTAAAACTGAAAGACTTGAAATAAGGTTCTCCTTGAGTACTTTCCAATGTCAATATGAATTTCACTTCCAACTTACGGCTTCCTCTTTGTAGCCACATAATTTAATGCTTGCTTTCACAAAATCCATGGCAGAACTCTTCTTGAGTATTTCTTTGAGAATACCTATCTTAAACTTATGTCTCATAACATGTGATCACTCAACCTGTGACTTAGCCGTTAGGCTCCTCAGCAAGTTTTAAAAATTTCACATTTTATACTTGCCGTGCATGATTAGAAATCTCTTCTCAAAAATGTTTGTGCATTCCTGAAACACTTAATCTTTTATTTGCTCCTTAATATCTTGTGCATATCGTTCTATAAACGTGCACTTGTTCTTAAAGGTATATAAATACGTACTCATCCATTCAATCCCTAACTCATCTTCATAGGTTTCTAGGGTGCCACACAATTGGCCTCGTGTGGTTACTAACCCTTTTCGTTTAACTGAGTCAAGACAAGAATTGTAAATTCTCATAATGATATTCTATATAAACTTGTTTTCTATACCTCCCTTGTAATCCTTCATTCACACTTTCATCACTTGGTATTGACATCCCTTATCCATATCTCCTATATTCATCTAAATCTTCACTCACTTTCTCTTTAGCCTTTAACAAGGCTTAATCTCTCATCTCCTTTATTTCTTAGGATTTGACTTTAGTCAACATATTATCCATTTTAATACTTCGCTTAGTATCTTATCTCAATATAGCCATCTCAAGAATCTTTCAATTTCTCTTTTGCTTATTATATGCATTAAGCAGAGTCAATATTTTCAAACTCATTTTATCTTTCAACTTTCATCATCATTCGTGAAATCTCACCTTAAAGCATCCTTTCCATACAATGTAATGAATTCACGATACATATATCACCCCACACATAATTGGCTCACTGTCTACAACATTCCTCAAATTTATTGTCATCCATATCTAATTATCTTCCTTATCTTGTACTCCAATAGTTTATTGACTTTCAGTATAAATAACTACGAAAATAGTTCAGCTTCCTCCTCACTTTATTCTCACAATCCTTATTAAATCAAAATTTCATATTTTCCATGCTCCATAATTTAACTTCATTGGGCTATATTTGTGCCCATTTATTACCTCATAGTGTCATGGCATCACTTGGTAATCCCCTTCATGTTTAAATTACAATCATCAACTTAATCACGTTATCCATTCCAAATGTCATTTATAACCTTATTGATTCTTCCCATAACCTTTCTCGATAATTATATTACCAATTTACCTTTGTCATACCAAAAGATTCCCATACACATCCAATTATTTAAACAGCTACTTTATATTTCGTTTGAGTCATACAAAACAAAAGCCACTCCTAACTCCTTTGTACAGATAACTACTACATTTTCCCTTAAACGACACTTGCTTAGATTTATGGTGATACGAACTTCAATGAAGGTATTAAGTATCTTTAAGATTCTCGTCGCCTTGATCCGAGCACATCGACGGACCCTCTTCCGGGTCCTCCTCTTCCTCTTGAGATTTCCTCCTTTGTTCCTCAATCCAAGCTTGCTATATTCTCTTGTATTCTTCAACACTAACAGGTGCGGCACTTATTCCACATCCGAGAGGAAAGTGTCGAACACTTAACACCTTCCTAGGACGGATATCTCCCCTTGCAATTGCCTTCCTCATGCATTCTCTTTCCCACTCCTCAGATTATTTTAAAAGAAAATATCTTACAGTTTTTGAAGTGTCGGAGCTATCCTCACTTTCAAGACTCTCACTACTCTCAAAGCTTTCCTTATTACGAAACCATTATGCTAAATTCGAAGGAATCCTGTTAATAGGAATTCGGGATGGACCACTTTTTGAATTACTTAGATCAGGGCGCTTGTCAAGCCCAGCTCGACAATATGTTTATTATGCCATTCCTACATAAAAATGTATGTTTGCTTACTTGGGTACCTTGGAAATCGTTAAAGGACGGTATTGTACCAAATAGTACAATTAAGTTAAATTAAGCCTTGAACTAGTCCAAATAGAGATTTTAAGATGAAATTAAGAATTTTAAAACCCCAGAATGACTTAAAATGGTGATTCTGAGTTCGAGAACCGATTTGAAGTCAAATTGGAATTTTCATGATCCAAGGGCAAAATGGTCATTTTGGTACCCGAGGTTCAAATCTGACTGTTGGCTGAAATTTTGACTAAGATTGATCATTTGGAGTATAATTTGAGTTTGAGACATGAAAAATTTTAATTCAGACATTTTTTTGAGCATAAGGGTAAAACAGTCATTTTGTCATCGCAAGGGCAAAATTATAATTTTACACCACCTAACACTTGTCCAGCATATGGATTTTACCCAATATTATCATGGATAATTGAGGAAATTTAAGTGGTGGAGAGAGATTGCTTAATGGGTAAGTATGACACATGGACCAATGGAATGGTGACATGTGTCAAATTCTCATCCATTTATTATTTGGCTTAAAAATTAGCATAAAATCAGCCCATTTCTCTACATATGGCCGGCCAAAGCAAGAACAAAGGAAGAAAAGAAAGAACAAGAAACCTAGGGTGAAAATTCAAGAGAAAATTGGTGGATTTCAAGTAATCAAGCAATCAAAGGTAAAAATTTCTTGCTTTTGACTTGTGATCTACCTTTCCTATACATTCTTTTGCATTTTTTGTAGTTGAATCACATGATTTCATGATGGGTATCTTGCTGGCTGAACACTTAGAGAGAGGTTTTGATGCTTGATTTGGTTAGATTTTAAGATATTTTAGTGTTTTTAGTTGATTAGTGATGTGTAGCATGAAAATCAAGCAAGAAAAATTCATGTTCTTCCATCACCCATCATTGGCCGAATTCTCCATGTGGAATATTGAGGATGATTTTGATTTTATTTCAAGTGATTTGGCTAGGAATTAGTGATTTATGGTGTGAGAATCAAGTAGGAAAAATTATAATGTTGATGCACCCACCATGGTCGAATTTCCCAAGAGAAAATGTGAGGATGATTTTGCCATATTTCAAGTTATTTAATTTGCGTTTGATGATTTGGAGAATTGGAAGAAAAATGGAATTATTTGGAGTGAAATTGGACATATTGGCCAATTAATCGAGTGATAGATCGAATTAGGCCAATATCGTTTTATTTAGGTACACAATTGAATTTGTGTAGAGCACCGTGTTTAGACGATAATCCAAACAATTTACATCCCATTTCATGCATTAGTATAGAGCCTTAATTGGTTTTATAACAATTTAGCACAAATGTAGTAAATGGCTTATTGTGCATTATGTCTAGGTGGTGAGCATTCTGGCAAAAGTAAAGAGATAGTACCCGAGGATCAAGAATCGGAGTACTCTGAATTCGACTCCCGAAATAGTGAGTAACCTTACTATCGTCTTAATTATCTAAAGTGGTTTTTATCCAATTTTATGATTTTATGAAAAATAAGTCTAAATGGTAAATCTTTATGTTTTATAAACAAAATGTGTTTAAATGAAATGATTTTATAAATTATCTTGAAATTGAATGATGGCTTTGAAAATAGAGTAATTGGAGACCATTTGATGAATTGTGAATTTATGGTTCTAATTGATTGGCTTATGGCAATATTGGCATGAATGGCTGAATTGGTATTTGTGTTGAAAATGTATAAACTGTTGTTTGCCTTGATAGGCTGGATAATGATAAAATTGCCATGTCATGCTATTAAATTTTATTGAATTGGTGGGTTATTGATTAGTCGCTGTAGTGAACGGGGTTCCGTGGACCAGCCTATTAGAAGGGGCACGATAACCCTATTATATTCATACCTTAGTATGAGAGGCGTGGATGGAAAACTCCTAAGGTTAACACTTTAGAGTTCACTTCACGCCAAACCACCACGTGAGGGTGAACTCAGCCAATGCTAAGGAACAACTATGTTTTTAAAATAAAAACATGATTTATGCGTACATAACTTTTTAACAGCCTTGACGGACTCAGTTGGGATAGTCCTCGGCCAAGGTATCCCTGATAACTGAGTATGAGAATGATTTTGGCATGAGCCAAAATTTTAAGAAATTCATAAGCCATGTTGATTACTCGATTTATATGAATTGATTTTATTTGGTTGAAATGAGTTGAAAGGTGATGAATTACAGTATGTTAAACTATTTTATCTATCTCCATTTACTCAGCTTTACATATTTTAGATGGTATTTGTTTACTCACTAGGATTATATAATCTCACCACCCTCATTTCCACCTATTTCAGGCTCAAGATAGTTTGTAGATAGCTTATTTCGTTAAGGGCTATAGTTGGACTTGCATCCTAAAAAACTGTAGGTTCATAGCCTTCATTACTTTTGGTCGTTCATGGGCTTACATGTCACTGTAAATTAAATTTTATACTTTGGTTATTTGTATTACAGTATGCATGAATTTATTTAGCTTTTATGTTACAAAAATTATTTATCAGTAACTCTATAAATATTGTTTTATAAGAAAATAGAATATTTTATTAAATATTTTTATTATATTCAAATAATTATAGTTTCACTTTAAACGAATGTTTTAGACATCTAAACCTATTTTTGATTATGAAATATGTGTTTTCCACTCGCATACTACATTTTTAGCTGGTTTCGAAACTTTTCAAAAAAATGACCAAAATACCCATGTGAGAAAAAAATTATTTTTCTATTGTTTTGAGTTGGAAATAGTTTATAATCTCTCAAAACATGATACTTAACAACTATTGCTCACAAGGGAGGTGCGAAAACCGATATTAAAGCCTTGTGAGGTTCCAATTGGCATTCTGAGCAATGAATGTCTATCGGGATGTCGCGGCGGTTGTCATGGGCTCTAGGCGAGTACCGGGTCGTGACAGCGCCATTGGCTCCTAGTAGTGGAATCTAATGATCCCTCACTAGCACTCTGAGTGGCATCGAGACTACCACCTCTCCTAGACATGGCGCGTACGATAGGCACACCTCCAAACCTATAAGAAACCAAATATAAATTATTTAGCCATCTAGATATCGTAAGAACAAGTAGGTTTCCAATGAAATAGGGGCCCATGTAGTCTCCCGTCCTTGACTTGTGTTGCTCACCCACAATCTAAGGACAAGACTCTACACAAACTCCAACAACTCCGCTGACCACACAGGAATCCCTAGGACTCAACTAAACCTAGGGCTTTGATACAAACATTGTAACGACCCTTCCTAGGTCGCTACTGGCGTTCGAGACCTTCGAAATATCTTGTCAAGTCCCAAACAAGCCTTAATGAAATTTCTCAATAACTCATTGTACACTTTTACTAAACCATATTAATGTTTGAACCATATATGTTCATAACGTGAATTCAACAACAAGCATAGCCATTAAAATTTGACTTTAAGTCATGATATCACAATTAAGTACATTGAGTTCAAAAAAATCCCAAATTTTGTTTATGTCAAAACTAATATTTGTTTACATAGTAAAACCAAGTACTACAATTCAACTTCTAATAGCGGAGCGACTTAGGATAAAATGCTATGAGATGCCTTTACCTATCTGCGATAGACTGTACGCACTGACGATTACACGCTAGACCAATCCCTGTTTGTAAAAAAGGGAAAAAGAAGGGTGTGAGTCTCATAGACTCAGTGATCATCGACTCCGTGAGCAGAGCATAGATGGGAAACAAGTAAATAGCAAATCAGTTGAATGTTAAAATGCAGGATTATAAAAACAATTTATTTCAAACAGGAGTTTGTGCCTTATGTGAAATACCGAGGAATTCTTACAAATTATAAACACTTCAATTGGTAAATCAACCAAGGTAGATAAAAATTTTCGCTACAAAACAGATCAATAACCTTATTCAGGTCAATCATTTGAAATATTGAATTACAACAATTTTACATAAAGAAAATTCCATCATCAAAATCAATTGACATTTTATTCAAATCAAATCAATGTATTCGGCAATCTCTCATGAAATCGAATGTTAATCAAACTCATAAGTAAATCACAACTCACCTCGCACTTGAGGAGTTAAAATTCATTTCACCGTAAAAATAAGGGGAGCTATAGAAAAACCTTTAAATTTCGTTTTCACCACGCAAGGAAATATAAGTTTGTAACCCATAGATGTCACTCTCGAGTAGGGAATGAAAGTAAACCCATGGTCCCGCTACCACGTAATAACATCCGGGAGCATTGCTTCCACTGGATTCCCATGTGTCATGGCAGTCTCACGATGTTGGCCGACATCGGAGAATCAAGCAGTCGCAACGCATAATCATCTGGTGGCCTAGCCACTCATACATATATCACAGGTCGTGGCCCCGACCACGCCTAACCGCCCGTCGGTGACCCAATGGTTCTCTAGCTAGAGCTCACTCGTGCACGAGGGTCACACTTAACCGATGTGATATATGGCCTACTCTCGACGCTCTCGGTTTGTAAAACCATTTTGCAATTGTGTTATGTCTTTAAAAGCTCATCTCAAAATTATTTTCCAAAGCATTCGTCACAAGGTATGATAAAATCTATCATTTTCGCAAAATATATTTATACATGAATTTCAGAACAATAATTTGCATGGTGAATAAGCGATATAACCATGAATGCAGACTGCACATATATATAAGGCACATTTTGATGCAAAATAGTGTGAAGGGCTTGCTTCTCGATTTTTAAAACACTTTACATATAATTTATACATATATATATATTCAAAACGATTTCTAAACGTAATTTGCAATTATAATTTCCTAAGATTGCTACCAACACATGCTATCCACAATTTTCATGTTTAAAATAAATCATACGTATAGATATATATTTATGGAAAGTTTAAAATTGGCACCCCCTACTCACCACACAATAGCGAGATGTTACGTCGCTATTAATTCAAAGACGTATCGAGCTAATTCTTTTTAACGATCGTTCGTTATTTCCTTTAGTTAAAATATTGAAACCCACTTAATTAATATATCTATATATATTATTTTATTCTAGCATCATTATTATATATATATATTTTTTTTCTTTTCTTTTCTTTTCCTTTCTTTCTCTTTCTCCTTTCTCCCGCCGGTCAGCAGCACCTTGCTTCTCTTTCTTTTTCCTTTCTTACATGCACAAGCTGGCCACAACTTCTTTCTCTCTCTCCCTCTCACCGCCGGCAACAATTTCTTGCTTCTTTTAACCAAAAATTTTCAGTAGCCAAAGCTGCTCAGATCAACATCAAAATCAACAGCCAAGCTGCTCTATTTTTTTTCCTAAAAAATCAGCAGCCAAGCTGCTCTATTTTTTTCCTCAAAAATCAGCAGCCAAGCTACTCTATTTTTCCTTAAAAATCAGCAGCTAAGCTGCATTATTCTCTCTCCAAAAATTAGCAACTAAGCTGCTCCTTTCCTCCCTCTAAACTCAGCAACCAAAGCTTCAAAGATCAGCAACCAAAATCGCACCTTCAGCCTTCAAAATCAGCTCGTTCTCCTCTCTCTTTCTTTCTCACCACTCGGCTTTCTCTTCTTTTCTTTTTGCTCTTTTTGTTCTCCTTTTGCTCTCTTATGCCCAACGCCTTCTTCTTGATTCTTTTTCTTCTCTTCCACTAACCGACTTCTCTCTTTCTTATTCTTTACTTTATTTATTTACTTATTTTTATATTTTTTTTCTCCATTTGTCTTCCAATTTGGTCGGCCCCCCCCCCCCCCATCTTTCTTTCTTTCTTTCTTCACCTTGTTCCACATGGTCGGCCCCCCTTCCATCATATAAAATAAAGAATTTTTGACTCTTTTTATTGACCACATGGGCGGCTGCCCATGTTGGTCTTTCTTTATTTATTTATTTTTTATATACATACTTGTATTATTATTTTACTATTTGTTTATTTTATTTCTTCCATTTAATTCCACTACATAATCCTTCAACCCTTATATTTTAAATTCGATCCTTTTGATACGTCTAAAAATTTCAATTTTCATCTATCTTTCTTCCTCTGTACGTGTACCACCAAAATATCAAAATTGCACTTCAACGCGATATTACCATAATATTTAAATATTTACTCATCCGCATTGGCTCGACTTAGCAAAACACGCGTATTTCACTTTCGTCGTTCATCTCCAAAAACTTATTTGTATTTCTTCTCCCCCACTTGGATCAACCATATGATCCTTCTTCATGACTGATTTTGATTTCAACATCCGGTTAAATATTAATATTCTTATATTATTTTATTAATAAAATATTATTTTATTCTAAAAATTTCCTCTTATCTCCTTGGTAACTAAAATACCTTATTATGCCTCAATTAACTTCCGAATCACCTTTTATCTCACAAATTCTCTTTCGATAAAAATATTATTATTTTATTGATATTTCTTCGAGTGTGGAATATTTTATCCTAAACAATTCCTTTCATCTTTCATCACTTTTAAACATTATAATTGGCCTCAATTCACATCCGATAAGCTTTATTTGTCACCATATCAAAGTATAGGGTATTACAAGAACTTTCCCCAAGACAATCATCACCTCTCCGAGACCCCTCTCAGTTTCCTCTCAACCCTTTCTACAGCACTAAATCATCACCCTCTGACACATCAGATGAATAGAAGCCCTTCCCTTTGATGCTGACAAAAAGGGGGAGTAGAATAGAATGGGTGCAGGAACCAAGAACTGAAAGAATAACATTATTTAAAAAAAATGTTAGGGTAGAGCTGTCACGACCTAAATTTCGGGCCATGACCGGTGCATGGGCCCAATGGACGTAGTCCACTTAGCCCAAGTAAGCCTACTTATATTACCTGGTTATCATTTCATCCCACAAGTTACTAAAGTCATAATTCAAAATCTCAATTCGAAATGATGAAAACCATTGCCAACTCGTACTAGCATTACTCATTAAAATATACACATATTGTCTATAGTATGTATTATAATAATTAACATCAGATTTGTCTATACATGTAAAAAGGAGACTCGATGTCCAGTGGAGAAACTTGACAAATGTACAGCTACTGAATGTCGAGACACCTACTAAATGTCAAGTCTACAAAGGCACCTCGACCTAGTTAACGACTACCTCCTAATCTAAAAACATGAAGTTGAAAACGGTGAGTATAAACCCAGTGAGTGAACAAGGAAGGGAACAAGCAAACAATAAGGAAGGTATAAAGAAAATCATGATGCATTTATCTTTAAAACAATGCAATTTAGTTTAGCTCTTATCAACACCCTTTATGTAATCCCCAAAAGAGTAAATCACTTGATAAAAAAGGTCCATGCTTAACAAAGGATTTGAAGAGCGAAAATTTTGATACCATTCATGCAATTCAAGTCAAGTAAACTATGGGTTCTTGCTGCAGTGGAAAGGCATTCTCGCTGCAGCGAGATTCTGACCCGCATTACCCCTCTAAATCTGAGAGTTTCTCGCTATAGCGAGAATAAATCTCATGCAGCGAGAAACAGAGCACCATGAAAAAAAAAATTTCCTTTCTTTCAAGAAAAAGCCATCCTGCTAAAATAACAAAAAAATCAACATGAAATGCATAATAATTCCCAAAGTTCGACATGTCAAGTTTCGCATGCATTTAAATCATATGCCATATTCATAAGCTTTTATTTCATAAACATATATATACATAAGTACATAGATAAACACCAATGTCACCATCATCACACCCATCTCATGTGCATCCCCCCACATCATGCACATAGTCGGAGTCATCGTGTGCATCCCCCCACATCATGCACAATTAGTGCCATCGTGTACATCCCCCCACATTGTGCACACGGGCACTATCATCATCCACTTCCCTCACCACGCCATCACCGGCATGTGCATCCCTCCACATCGTGCACACACATGGTTATAATCATCACACATATCAACTATCATGCACAACATATATATATATCTACAAATATAGCAACATAATTTAGTAGTGCGTGAATCCATAATAGCCACATGTCACAACATTGAGTCAATTATCAAGAGCTTGTTCTCGGGTAAATTTTAGAGCGAAAACAGATAAAATTCCCAAACGATTCATTAACACATGTGAGCATTTTCCTAAAACATTTTGAACTGCACGTTCACTCACCGGTATTAGTTGAGCCTTTAGCCGACTCTAACTTCCCTAATGGTCCAATTGGAGCTGTGGAACTTCGTTATAACCTATCATTACATTAGCATCACCAATTTATCAATTCACATACTTATAAGGTCTAAAAGCTTTCTCTTAGCTAGCTTCCACTTGCCATTTAAATGGCTATCTATTTTCACTACCCTAATCACTCTAAAATGAGTGGATAACCTCAACTACAAATATTCACAATTCCCTAAAATATCTACCAGCACATGCTATCCATAATTTTTGCAATTAAAATAAATCATACTTATAGGTATATATTTATGAAAATCTTTAAAATTGACACCCTTTCCTCACCTTGGTAGCTTGAAACTTTGAAATTCTTTCCAATAAATTTTTCCAAGCTATTATGGGAGCTTTCTCTCTCTTTCTCTCTCTAAACACCTAGCTAGTGAGCGAAAGTATGAAAGTGGGATTTTTTAAGGGTTTTAAAGTGAGAGAGTGAAAGAGCACAATGATTTCATGAAAAGATGCACCGAGGCATGAAAGTTGGAGCTAGAGAGAGAAAGTTATGAAGTTTTCATAGCATGCTTCCATGGAAGTGAAACAAACGTGAGATGGAAGGAGGAAAAAGAAGAAGCTACTAGAAATTGAAGAAGCTGCTAGAATGAGAAGATATTTATAGCTCATACTTATCCAACTCCCCTTGAAATTACAAAAATGCCCTTTAGCAAGTTAACTTGTTCTTCTCCAATCTTTTGTGTAATTTTTTTATTCTTTTGACACTGGGACAATGTCCACAATGATCTAAACTACTCGGGTTTATGAAAACTTAAAATTTTGACTTAAGGTGCAAAATGACCATTTTGCCCCTATTGTGAAAATTATCGAAACTTCTAGTTTTCTTCTTGTTTTCATCATTACACATTATTTATTTGGTCTTATGGCTATTTAGACCTTAAAATATCATAAAACCTTCTTTTGGGAGCTTTTTAAAGGAAATGATGAAACTACTCCTAGCTCGTGTTATTGCGTCTATTCGTAGTTATGAGCCTATAGGAGTTGAGGTCTCACAAGAGGAACCAAGAAGGAACCTAGGAAAGGAAAGAAGACATAGGAAGCAAAAATAGTCTAGGGGTAGTTTCAGAATACTTGTTGGTTAACTGTTATTTGTGCCATGGTGGCACTTGAACACTTGGTTTTAATCTTGTTATCTATATGGTTGTTTAACAAATGGATGTTGATATGATTATGATGCTTGACTGCTGGAAATTGAAATCTACTATCCTTGGTATTTTTACTACTGTTGACAAAATCTACTACTGCATTGATATTGAATTATATGCTGATAATTGATTTTTTTGTTGTGGTATTGTGAATAATTTTTGTTTGAAAATAGATATAGATGGTGTATATAACATATCAATTGAAACATGAATAATGTATACAAAATCTAGAATCAATAAGCTGATTTAAAGCTACTAGAATAGTGATTAAAATCTGTCAACATTTAAAGCTGAAAGATTAATGATGATCTACCAATACTTACATGTTGCAAATCACTCCATGTTGCTGAACATATATATACTCTAAATATACAATATAATTTTCTATATGATGAGAATAAAACTGACTGAAATAAAATAAGCAAAATATGCACAGACTAAAGGGGAGCTTATACTTAGGGGGAGCAATCCTCAATTCTTGCAGAAAACCAAAAAGAATTTAAAATGACACCATGCTGTTAATCAAGGAGTGTTTTGTCATCATCAAAAAGGGGGAGACTGTTGGCTCCATTAGTTTTTGATGATAATAAAACATTCCCATTTATTTATGTCTAATACCTTTACTAGAGTGTGCAGGAAATTAATATATGAAATTAATTTCTTGACTCTTCAAAGAGTATTTTTGAAAGAAAAATAGGGATAAAATCATTAAGATGTAACTAAATAACAAGGAGGAAGCTTATTGGTGAAACAAGGAAGAACATTGGTTGACCAAATTTCAAATTGGAGAAATGGCGGGCTGAAGAGTTTAAGAAACATAATCAATTTAGTCAACCAAGTCAGTTAACTAAGTACTCTCTACCAGAATCTGCAAACTAGAAACAAAACCAACTTAGTCAACGAAGTCAGTCGACTAAGAGCTTTCTGTCTGTAAATTAAACCAAAGCACTACAAGATAGATTAACGGCTAGAACTCATCCTCAACTGTTTCCAACAAATATAAACTGCCAAACTGCCATCAGAGTTGCATCTCCAAGTATAAAAGAGTCTTCCAACAATAAGAAAGAAGTTTTTTGAAGCCTTAAATGAGATTTAAGCTATGGAAAGTAGAAAAACTAGAAAAGCTTCACTACACTTGTCTGCACTTAAACGCCTACTCTTTGCATTTATATTTAGCACTCAATCTTGTACTATCTAGATCAAGTAAGTGATCATAAATACTTATTTATTACTTCTCTTGTATTCTTAGAGTGACGGAGTCACTCTAAGGGGTTGTTCAAGCTTGGGATAGCTTGATTGTTAAAGGTTGTGGTTGAGCCTTGGAAAACCATATTGGGTTTTAGTTGAGCCCATGAAAAACTAGTGTAAAAGGTTTTTGGTTGAGCCTGGTAAAAGCCATTGTAAAGCTTGGTGAAAGCTTCTGAATTTCACTAGTTTGTAGTGGATTTGTGGGAAACTCCTTGGTTGGATAATCAAGGTAGTGGATGTAGGTCTTAGACTGAACCACTCTAAATTACTATGCATTTTATACTCTATTTTTGTTTTCTTAAGTTCTGAAAATTAGTTTCCAATCTTGTCAAGAGCCAAATTGTGCTATTCACCCCCCTCTAGCACATATTATCTGGACCAACAATATATTAATTTATGAATGATTAGAAATCAAAATCTATGTTTTTCTTGTTTAAAACCAATTTTAATTGAATGTTTGCATATGGAAACGTGAAGTGGATGCTATAATTGATAAGAAAAGATCATTTTAAATAAATCATGCCTTTGAAAGCTTTGTTACTCGTTTTAAATGATATATTAACTCATTTATAATCTTATAAATGATTATAAATCAAAATCTTGTGACTTTATGCTTAAACCCTATCATAATTGGATGATTGTATTAGGAAATGTGAAATGGCTACTATCCATTGACAAGAAAAGACTATTTTAAGTTAGTCATGCAATCAAAAGCTTTGTTATTCGCTCTAATGATATAGTAGTTCATTTAAAATCTTATATATGATTATAAATCAAAATCTTTGTTGTTGTTGTTAAAACCTATCATATTTGGATGTTCGCTTTTGGAAACATGAAATGGATGCTATCTAATGACAAGAAAAGACCATTTTATTTAAAAATGCCATCGAAAGCTTTATCACTTGCTTTAAATGACATATTGGTTTATTTATAATCTTATAAATGGTTATAAATCAAAATCAATGTTTTTCTTATTTAAAACCTATCATAATTAGATGTTTGCATTGAGAAACGTAAAGTGGATCCTATATATTGATAAGAAAATATCATTTTAAGTTAATCATGCATCAAAAGCTTTGTTACTTGTTGTAGATGATATATTAATTCATATATAATCTTATAAATGGTTAAAAACCCAAATCTTTGTGGTTGTAAGATAAAATCTATCATAATTGGAATTTTGCATTAGGAAATTGAAGTGAATGCTCTCAATTGACAAGCAAAGACCATTTGAAGTTAATGATGCCATCGAAAGCTTTGTTACTCACTTTAAAACATATATCAATTCATTTATAATATTATAAATAATTGTAAATCAAAATCTTTGCACTTTATATTTAAAAGCTATCATAATTGGATGCTTGTATTGGGAAACGTTAAGTGCATGTTATCCATTGACAACAGAAGAAATTTTAAGTTAATGATGCCATCGAAAGCTTTGTTACTTGCTGTAAATGATATATTAAATCATTTATAATCTTATAAATGGTTATAAATCAAAATCAATGTTTTTCTTGGTTAAAACCTATTATAATTGGGTTTTTCTATTGGGAGACATTAAGTGGACGCTATCCATTCATAGTAAAATACCATTTTAAGTTAATCACACCATCGAATGCTTTGTTTCTTGCTTTAAATGATATTTTAGTTCATTAATAAACTTAAAAATGATTATAAATCAAAATCTATGTTTTGCATGGTTAAATCCTATCATAATTGGATGTTTGCATTAAGATACGTTAAATGGATGCTATCCATTGACAAGAAAAGGCCATTTTAAGGTAATCATGCCATCAAAAGCTTTGTTACATGCTTTAAATGATATATTAATTTATTTGTAATCTTTCGAATGATTATAAATTGAAATCTATGTTTTTCTTGTTTAAAACCAATTATAATTAAATGTTTGCATTGGCAAAAATGAAGTGGATGCTATCCATTGACAAGAAAAGAACATTTTAAGTAAATCATGCTAGCAAAAGCTTTGTTAGTCACTTTAAAGTGATATAGTAATTCTTTTATAATCTTATAAATGATTAGAGATCGAAATCTTTGTTGTTGTTGCTTAAAACCTATCATAATTGGATATTTGTAATGTGAAACGTGAAGTGGATGCTATCCAATGGCAACAAAAGACAGTTTTAAGTTAAGGATGCCATCAAAAGATTTGTTACTTGCAATAAATGATATATTAATTAATTTATAACCTTATAAATGGTTATAAATCAAAATTAGTGTTTTTCTTGGTTAAAACCTATCATAATTGGATGTTTGCATTGGGAAACATTAAGTGGATGCTTTCCATTGATAGGGAAATACCATTTTAAGTTAATGGATGCAATCCATTAAAAAGAAAAAGACCATTTAAATTAATCATGCCATAGAAAGCTTTGTTACTAACTTTAAATGATATATTAGTTCCTTTATAACCTTATATGTAACACCTGACCCTAAATTATCTGTGATATATCATTCACATGTTTTGGATAGCATGTTTGTATATTAAATTACCCCGAAAAACAAGTTAAATGACTATATTACCCCTAATGGTACGGTTTAGTCAAATAAGTCTTGAACTATTTTAAACAGAAAATCGAGGATGAATTTGAGAAAACTAAAACCCATGGGTTGATTTAAAATGAGAATTCAGAGTTTGAGGTCCGATATGGAGTTAATCCGGACTTTAAGTATTCTAGGGGTAAAATGGTAATTTTCCACCTGAGGACAAATATGAAAATTTTTAATCCCGTTTGGTTAAGATTTATTATATTAAACTTATTGGAGTTTAATTTGAGGGTTTGGCGGTGAAAAATTTTAATATCGGTGATTTCTGGAGTGTAGGGGTAAAATCGTAATTTTTTCACCCACGAACAAAATTGAGATTTTGAGAGAATTTAGATCAAATTTGATAATTTGGAGAATGGTATGAGTATAAGGGATGGAAAATATGTCTATGGACAATTTTTTAGTTTTTGGGGTAAAAATGTAATTTTTGACTTTTACGGGGGTAAAAGTGTAAATTTCAAAAATTACTCCACCAAGATTTTGGATAAGTCTGAGAATTTTATCTAAGCTATGGATATGTGAGACAAGTGTATGGTGAAATTTTGGAAATAAATGGATGGCTAGAATTTAAGGAA
Source organism: Theobroma cacao (assembly GCF_053813885.1). NCBI lineage: Eukaryota > Viridiplantae > Streptophyta > Magnoliopsida > Malvales > Malvaceae > Theobroma > Theobroma cacao. The sequence continues at coordinate 25,345,626 of NC_142641.1, forward strand.
TTAATAAAACAAAAAAAATGAATAAAATAATATTATATTATTGTAGCCTTTAAAAATGTCAAATTCCAGAATTCTCATCTTCTTCAGCTGTCCAAACCAGGAGAGAAAAAGGGGGAAAAGAAATAAGAACCCTAGCTGAAAAAATTTGGGGAAAATCAAGAGAAATCAAGAAATCAAGCATTAAAAAGGTAAATTTCATTGATTTTCCTTGTGATTTTCACTACCCATGCATTTTTTTCTCATTTCCATGCGAAATTAGAAAGTGGGTATGGACACCCATGTTGGCCAAACCTCCATGGATGAGTTTTGAGCTTGAGTTTTGGTTGATTTTAATTGAATTAAGTGATTTTAGTTAGGTTATATTGAATTATAGCAAAAATAAGCTAGAGAAATAGTTTTCTCCCATTGAAACCCATTATGCTGAATTTTCTAGGGGAATATTGGCTGCTGATCTTGATGTTTATTTGAGGAATTATGATGAATAATGATGAATTATGAGCCTAAAAAAATAATGGGAATTTTCGAAGCAAAAATACGAATTTTTACCCACTAGAGGTATTTTCGTAATTTGCTACCGGGACTAATAATTTGCACCACACTGAGGAACATTAAGTCAATTTGGGTGCAGTTGAGGTATAGAAATTGAAAAAAATTAATTTGGAGTTTAAACGGACGCGTATATCCATTCATCAGGTAAAAGACCGAAATAGGCTAACACTGCCTTTAGGCAAAATTTAGACATTTTGCACTTCATATCATGCATTAGTAGTATAAATTAGTTTATTTTGGTTTAGTACCAAAGTAGTAAACCTCTTAATTGTGCAATTTGTCAAGGTGGCGAATCCTCTGGCAAGGGCAAAGAAATCGCACTCGATGAGTAATAGTTGGAGTACCCGAATTTAGTTTTCAGAAACTGTGAGTAAACTTATTATCGTCTTAATTATCTAGAGTAGTTTTATACAATTGTGTGATTTTATGAAAAATGGGTTTAAATGGTAAATTGCTATGTTTTAAGAGAAATTGTGATTTTATAAAATAATTTTATAAATTTTCTGGAAAATAGAATACTGGTTTTGAAAATAGAGTAATTGGAGACTGCCTGCTTGTGTTGTAAATTTATGGTTTTAAATTGAATGGCTTATGACAATAAATGAGCATGAATGGCTAAACTGATTTTGGTGTTAGAATTATTTGTACTGTATATTTAGCCTTGAGAGGCTAGGTTGCGAAAAATTGCCATGTCATGCAGAAAAAGATTTTATAAATCAGGTGGTAGATAAAAAGATTAGCTATGCAGTAGTGGGGGGTTCCGTGGGCCAGCCTATTAGAGGGGCATGGTAAACTTCTTTATATTTTCACCTCGGCCGTAGAGGCGCGTAGGGTATCTCCTGAGGTGGGCTTTTTGAGTGCACTTCATGTGGACCACCGCGTGAGAGTGAGACTCAGCCAACGCCAAGGAACGGCTATGTTTCAAAATAAAAATATGATTTATGAGAAATATGAATTTTTAACAGCCTTGGCGGGCTAGGGTGGATATCCCTGGTCCAGCTGTCACCGAGTACAAGATTTGGCATGAGCCAAGTTTTGAGTAATTCACGAGCCATATTGATTTGGTTGAAATGAATATTCGTGTTGTGAAAAATTTGCTGAAGTTAATTATTTTTTAATTGTCTCCATTTACTCGCCTTTAGATAGTTTAGATGGTGTCTGTTTACTCACTGAGATTTTATAATCTCACCACCCTCAATTCCACACATTTCAGGTTCGGGATAGCCGGTAGATAGCCGATTGCATCAAGGACTTCAGTTAGCCTTGCATTGTCAAAATTATAGGTTCATAGACTCGCATCTTATTGGTTAGTTGGGGGCCCACGTGTTATTGTAAAAGCAATTTTATATTTTCGTTATCTGATTTAAAATATGTATGAACATATTTAGCTTTTACACCATGTTTTTGACGAGTTTCCATATTATCAAACAAAAATGACGAAAATGCCCCTGTGAGCTAGAAAATAATATTTTATTATTTTGATTTGGAAACGACTTATGATTTCTTGAAATGTAAGATTTAATAACTATCGCTCACCGGGGAGATACGGAAGCTGATGCTAAGCCTTGCGAGGTTCCGATCGATATTCGGGGTAATGAGTGCCTATCGGGACGTCGCGGCGGTTGTCACGGGCCCGATAGGAGTTCCGGGTCATGACAATTAAAGTGGTATCAGAGCTTGGTTTAAAGATCAGAGATTTTGATTTTAAAGCTTTGGATTTTAAAGTTTTTGGTTTTAAAGTTGTTTTAAGAAATCCACACTGACACTGTGTGGCCAAAGTTAAGTTAAGTTAAGTTAGTTAAGTTAAATCAGGTTAGGTAGAATTGAATACGTGCATCTGCATATAGAATTTGGAGTTGTTTAGACTTGTTTTGGTTTTTCTTATAGATCTTATGGGAGTTATAGGAACTCCTGTTCCCAGTAATTCACTTCCTTGTTAATGTCATGCAAAGGTCATAAGTAGAGTCGTTGTTCGGGTTTAAGATGCCACCCGTGCCACGAGCCAGTGTTGGAGAGATCTTAAAATGAATGTAATTAAATGATATATCCCTTTGATTATGGATAGAGAAATTTGGAATTTGACAAATAGGCCGTGATAATTTATTCATTTGGTGGAGTGTATAAATTAAGCATTGAGGTAAGAGTAAATTCATACATATGTGCATGAAGATAAGAACACTATGTTAATTGAGCATGTTATGCCCATATAAAAGTAGTGTTGATTTCAATTAAACGATTGTAAGATTTCAAAAATTGATTGGATCTATTATAGTTCACGAATATAAGCACGTGAACTAACTCGAGAGTGAGTACTAATGATTACTATAATTGATGTGTGGTCATGAAGTAAAAAGTTAGTAAACAAATCTGCTCTAAGGATGAGCTTGAACTTTGTTATGCATAGTAAGGAGGAGCCAAGGGATTAAAGGACTAGATGTGGAATTGGCAGCTTGAGGTTAAATGACTTGGAAATTTCGAATCTAGTCTAAGTGCCATATGAAGTTCTATAATTGAGATTGATATACGAATTACTTGAAAGATCAATTTAAAAGTTTATTCTATTCAAAGTGTGGTATATGATACAATGATCAGTCTTAAAGGTGATCTCCCCAGAGTAAGGAATTTAGAAAATGTTGATGTTCGGATATACTCTAAGAGAGAGAACTTCTGCATCCTAAGTTTAGGACAACTTTGATCTTATGATTGCAAAGGCAAGGTGTAATAACTAAGTAAATTATTCACTTAATAAATGTGATTGATTATTGATGAATAAAGTCAAGATCTTGACGTTTAGTAGAATACAATTTGATAATTATGTATTTAAGGGTTATTTGGAGACAATTTCTTTATCAAATTTGCACCAAATGCTATGGTAAAGGCATATCAATGTTAATATGAAAATGTATCCAAGAATGATCTTAAACATGTCACCAAAGGAGAATTAAACATGTTGAAGTTAATGTTCTAATAGTGTGCATATGATAGAAAGCTAGTTTGTAAGTTGTAGTTTTCATGAAATATATAAGGATTATCAATATATGGACATACACTTGGAGTTGTAATTTACAAGTTTGGAGTATTTAAGATATGATTAAATGGAATTAGCATTAGTTAAGGTACGTGAATCTTCTAATTAAATTTTGTGGAGTATACATGATAGTAGAATGGAGGAACAGAGTGCCGTGATACTATATGGTGAAGTTACTATACAATATAGAAAGAGTATTCTAAAGTGGGATTTATTGACTAATGATAAGTGATGTGCAATCTGAGATACATGTAGCTATGAATAAATTTGGAAATCTTTGCTTAAGCAAACTCGTACTAAATGTTATGGTAAAGATATATGAATGTTAGTGGCAAAATAAAGACATTAAATCAATGTTCTGATCCCGTACTTGTGATAGAAAGTTATTATTGCTAATTGTGGTATAGACTCAGAGGGAAACCACACGATTGTGAATAATTGAGGTAGTAGCTTTAAAGGTAGAAGAATTGCTGGGATAAAGTAAATTCAAATAGTTGCAACACCACAGTACTGACTATTAAACGCTGTCGCGTTAAAAAACCCTAATGGCTAGCAAGCATGAGCAAATTGAGAGTGGCATGAAGATGAAACTTACGAGTTGAGGAATGGCCATTTGTTTTCATGTTAAGCTTTGTTGTTTGGAATCTTAAGTGCATTTGGGAGGTATTAAGATAAAGATGATGAGTGAAATTGTAAAGTTTCTTTCTTGCCTTGTATATTGGCATGTAAGAGAAAGAAAAGTTAGAGAGTTTTTGAGATGGTTACATAAAAATAAATTAACATGGGGAGTGTTAAGATGAATAATATGATGAATGAAGTCAAATCTTAAGAAATAAGGAAAACCAGAGATTAAGTCTTGTTAAAGATTAATGAGGAAACGAGCGAAAGGTTAGATGAATGTATGAGATACTGATAAGAGATGTCAATACCAAGTGAGGAAAAATGTAAATAAAGATTTCAATAATGATATAGCAAATGAGTTGATATAGAATATTGTTATGAGAATCTATTGATCTTGTCTTAACTTTGTTCAAAAGGAAAGGATTAGTAACAACACAAATAAACTAGGTGACATGCTAGAAACTCTTGGAGATAAATTGAAATATGAGTAGTTGGGTATACCTTTATGGAAATGATATACTTGGAGTATGAAAGAGCAAATATGTGATTAGGTGTTTCAAGAATATTTAAATACCTTTGAGGAAGAATTATACATTATACGAGATGAGTATAAGATGTGGGATTTTGAAACATGCTGAGGAGTCAAATGGCTAAGTCACGAGTTAAGTAATCATTTGTTGTGAGACATAAGTTTAAGATAGATATTCTCAAGGAAATACTCAAGAGAAGTTTTGCTACGGATTTCGTGAAAGCAAGCACTAAGTTATGTGATTATAAAAAGGAAGCTGTAAGCTGAAAGTGATATCCATATTAATATTGAAAAATACTTGTGGAGAATCTAGTTACAAGTTTTACAATTTCAGGTACAATTCGTAAATTGGTTAGGGAAGAATGATGCTATATTTATATGAAAGAGTAGAACAAAGGATAATAGAAGTTAACCTTGAAAATGAAGTTAGATAATGAAGTTTTCCTAATACATTATGGAAATTGGAATTCGAAAATGCTTGAGGCATACATGATTCAAATGAGTTTGAGTCTTAAGTGACAAATCAATATCGTAATGCAAGAAAGATACAAGGTAATGTAGAAGTATGACGGATAATCAAGGAAAAATGATGACTTTTAAGAATTGTGGTATTGCATATGATGTAATGATCAAGTCAAGATAAATTTTTGAAGCACTAATGGGATTATGAGGCATATACACATGTGTAGGGATTGATATTATGATTAGCTCAAGTGAAAAATGGTTCTTGGTGGTTCAAGATTTAAACTTAAGATATGATGAAAAGATAATACCCCCATTAGTTCTTTGAGATTGATAAATGAAATTTTAAGGTCAAAATTTTTATTTTAAGGGGGGTAGTGCTGTAACACCCGACCCTAAATTATCTGTGATATATCATTCACATGTTTTGGATAGCATGTTTGTATATTAAATTACCCTGAAAAACAAGTTAAATGACTGTATTACCCCTAATGGTACAGTTTAGTCAAATAAGTCTTGAACTAGTTTAAACAGAAAATCGAGGATGAATTTGAGAAAACTAAAACCCATGGGTTGATTTAAAATGAGAATTCAGAGTTTGAGGTCCGATATGGAGTTAATCCGGACTTTAAGTATTCTAGGGGTAAAATGGTAATTTGCCACCTGAGGACGAATATGAAAATTTTTAATCCCGTTTGATTAAGATTGATTATATTAAACTTATTGGAGTTTAATTTGAGGGTTTGGCAGTGAAAAACTTTAATATCGGTGATTTCTGGAGTGTAGGGGCAAAATCGTAATTTTTCCACCCACGGACAAAATTGAGATTTTGAGAGAATTTAGATCAAATTTGGTAAATTGGAGAATGGTATGAGTATAAGGGATGGAAAATATGTCTATGGGTAATTTTTCAGTTTTTGGGGTAAAAATGTAATTTTTGACTTTTACGGGGGTAAAAGTGTAAATTTCAAAAATTACTCCACCAAGACTTTGGATAAGTCTGAGAATTTTATCTAAGCTATGGATATGTGGGACAAGTGTATGGTGAAAATTTGGAAATAAATGGATGGCTAGAATTTAAGGAATTAATAAAACAAAAAAAATGAATAAAATAATATTATATTATTTTAGCCTTTCAAAATGTCAAAATTCCAGAATTCTCATCTTCTTCAGCTGTCCAAACCAGAAGAGAAAAAGGGGGAAAAGAAATAAGAACCCTAGCTGAAAAAATTTGGGGAAAATCAAGAGAAATCAAGAAATCAAGCATTAAAAAGGTAAATTTTATTGATTTTCCTTGTGATTTTCACTACCCATGCATTTTTTTCTCATTTCCATGCAAAATTAGAAAGTGGGTATGGACACCCATGCTGGCCAAACCTCCATGGATGAGTTTTGAGCTTGAGTTTTGGTTGATTTTAATTGAATTAAGTGATTTTAGTTAGGTTATATTGAAATATAGCGAAAATAAGCTAGAGAAATAATTTTCTCCCATTGAAACCCATTATGCTGAATTTTCTAGGGGAATATTGGCTGCTGATCTTGATGTTTATTTGAGGAATTATGATGAATAATGATGAATTATGAGCCTAGAAAAAGAATGGGAATTTTCGGAGCAAAAATATGAATTTTTACCCACTAGAGGTATTTTCGTAATTTGCTACCGGGACTGATAATTTGCACCACACTGAGGAACATTAAGTCAATTTGGGTGCAGTTGAGGTATAGAAATTGAAAAAAATTAATATGGAGTTTAAACGGATGTGTATATCGATTTATCGGGTAAAAGATCGAAATAGGCTAACACCGCATTTAGGCAAAATTTAGACATTTTGCACTTCATATCATGCATTAGTAGTATAAATTAGTTTATTTTGGTTTAGTACCAAAGTAGTAAACCTCTTAATTGTGCAATTTGTCAAGGTGGCGAATCCTCTGGCAAGGGCAAAGAAATCGCACTCGATGAGTAATAGTTGGAGTACCCGAATTTAGTTTTCAGAAACTGTGAGTAAACTTATTATCGTCTTAATTATCTAGAGTAGTTTTATACAATTGTGTGATTTTATGAAAAATGGGTTTAAATGGTAAATTGCTATGTTTTAAGAGAAATTGTGATTTTATAAAATAATTTTATAAATTTTCTGAAAAATCGAATACTGGTTTTGAAAATAGAGTAATTGGAGACTGCTTGCTTATGTTGTAAATTTATGGTTTTAAATTGAATGGCTTATGACAATAAATGAGCATGAATGGCTAAACTGATTTTAGTGTTAGAATTATTTGTACTGTGTATTTAGCCTTGAGAGGCTAGGTTGCGATAAATTGCCATGTCATGCAGAAAAAGATTTTATAAATCAGGTGGTAGATAAAAGATTAGCTACTGCAGTAGTGGGGCGTTCCGTGGGCCAGCCTATTAGAGGGGCATGGTAAACTTCTTTATATTCTCACCTCGGTCGTAGAGGTGCGTGGGGTATCTCCTGAGGTGGGCTTTTTGAGTGCACTTCATGTGGACCATCGCGTGAGAGTGTGTCAAGCCCGACCTTATAAAATACTTTCCATGTCATTCATATGATTGACAATATGCTTGCATACTTGGAAAGCTCTGAAAGAAAAATCGTTAAAAGACGACAATGTACCAAATGGTACAATTAAGTTAATTTAAGTCTCGAACTAGATCAAATAGAGAATTTAAAATGAAATTAAGAATATTAAAGTCCCAGAATGGTTTAATATGGTGATTTGGAGTTCGAGGATCAATTTGAAGTCAAACTAGAATTTTTACTGTCTAGGGGCAAAATGGTCATTTGCCACCCAAGGACACAATGGGAATTTTTAGAAAAGAATTTTTTTAGCCCCATTTGACTTATTGGAGTATGATTTGAGTATTGGAGTATAATTTGAGGGTTTGGCAGTGAAAAAGTTTAATTCCAGTGATTTCTAGAGTGTAGGGGCAAAATCGTAATTTTGTCACCCGCGGACAAAATTTGAGATTTTGAGAGAATTTAGATCAAATTTGACAAATTGGAGAATGGTATGAGTATAAGGGATGAAAAATATGTCTATGGGTAATTTTTCAATTTTTGGGGCAAAAATGTAATTTTTGACTTTTACGGGGGTAAAAGTGTAAATTTCAAAAATTACTCCACCAAGACTTTGGATAAGTCTGAGAATTTTACCTAAGCTATGGATGGCTAGAATTTAAGGAATTAATAAAACATTAAAAAAATGAATAAAATAATATTATATTATTTTAGCCTTTAAAAAGGTAAAAATTCCAGAATTCTCATCTTCTTCAGCTGTCCAAACCAGGGGAGAAAAGGGAAAAAAAAAAACAAGAATCCTACCTGAAAAATTTGGAGAAAATAGAGAGAAATCAAGAAATCAAGCATTAAAAAGGTAAATTTCATTGATTTTCCTTGTGATTTTCACTACCCATGCATTTTTTTCTCATTTCCATGCAAAATTAGAAAGTGGGTATGGACACCCATGCTGGCCAAACCTCCATGGATGAGTTTTGAGCTTGATTTTTGGTTGATTTTAATTGAATTAAGTGATTTTAGTTAAGTTATATTGAAATATAGCAAAAATAAGCTAGAAATATAATTTTCTCCCATTGAAACCCATTATGCTGAATTTTCTAGGGGAATATTGGCTGCTGATCTTGATGGTTATTTGAGGAATTATGATGAATAATGATGAATTATGAGCCTAGAAAAATAATGGAAATTTTCGGAGCAAAAATACAAATTTTTACCCACTAGGGGTATTTTCGTAATTTATTATCGGGAATGATAATTTGCACCACACTGAGGGACATTAAGTCAATTTGGGTGCAATTGAGGTATAGAAACTGAAAAAAAATTAATTTGGAGTTTAAACGGACGCGTATATCAATTTATCGGGTAAAAGACCGAAATAGGCTAACACCGCATTTAGGCAAAAATTTAGACATTTTTGCATTCCATATCAAGCATTAGTAGTCTAAATTAGTTTAATTTCAATTTAGTACCAATGTGGTGAATTTCTCGATTTTGTACTGTGTCAAGGTGGTGAGTCCTCTAATAAAGGCAAGGGAATTGCACCCGAGGACCAATAGTCTGAGTATTTCGAAAATCCTCACTCTAGACACGGTGAGTAACCTTACCATCATTTTAATTATCTAAAGTATGTTTTTATTCGGTTTTGGTGAATTTTATGAAAATGAGTTCAAATGGTAAATTTTTATGTTTTGTAAACAAAATGAGTTTAAATGAAAATATTTTATAAATTGTCTTGAAACGAAATAACGATTTTGAAAATAGAGTAATTGGAGACCACTGATATGTTGTAAATTTAAAATTGAATTAATGGCTTATGTTATTGTATTGGCATGACTGGCTGGGCTGTGTTTTTATGAATTATATGAATTGCTTTATTTTACCCTTACAGGCTGGGTAGTAATATATTAGCCCTGTCATGCTGTCAAAATTTTATTGTATGGTGGGTTTGACCTGCTGCAGTGGGCTGGATTCTGTGGACTAGCCTATTAGAGGGGCACGGAATCCTGTTATATTTTTACCTCGGTTTGAGAGGCGAGTAGGGTAACTCCTGAGGTATAACTTTTAGAGTTCACTTCACGCCAAACCACCTCGTGAAGGGGAACTCGGCCAACGTCAAGGAATGGCTATGTTTTCAAAATAAAAACATGACTTTCTAATAGCCTTGGCGGACTCAGTTGGGATAGCCCTCGGCCAAGGTATCCCAAATAACTGAGTATGATAATAATTTTTGGCATGAGCCAAGTTTTTTAAGAAATTCATAAGCCATACTGATTACTTGCTTTAAATAAATTGATTTCATTTGGTTGAAATAAGTTGAAAGATGATAAATTACAGTTTGATGAAATGTTTTAATAGTCTCCTTTTACTCGACTTTAGATATTTTGAGTGATGTTTGTTTACTCACTGGGATTTTATAATCTCACCACTCTCATTTCCACCCATTTCAGGTTCAGAATAGATTGTAGATAACTGATATCGGCAAGGATTACAGTTGAACTTGCCACATCCAAAGACTGTAGGTTCATTTCTTTTGATACTTTTGGTCATTCGTGGGCCCACGTGTCACTGTAAATTAAATTCTATACTTTGGTTATCTGTATTACGGTATGTAAGAATTTATTTTGCTTTTACGCTATAAAAAAATTATTTATGCAGTGTTCTTAAAATATCGTTTTATGTGAAAATTGAATATTTTTATTTTATTATAACAGTCATAATTCCATTTTAAACGAATGTTTTAGACATCCAAAATTATTTTTGATTAAGAAATATGTGTTTTCCACTTACATACTATATTTTTAGATGATTTTTGAGATTTTTGGGATAAATGACAAAAATACCCCTGTGAGACGGAAATTAATATTTCATTTGTTTAAGTTGGAAACAGTTTAAAATCTTTTAAAATGTGGTATTTGGAAACAGTTACCCACAGGGGAAATGAGAAGATGATATTAAAGCCTTGCGGGGTCTCGGTTGACATTCCGGGTAATGAATGTAATTGAGACGTCGCGGCGGTTGTCACGGGCTCGATGGGAGTTCCGGGTTGTGACAGAGTGAGACTCAGCCAACGCTAAGGAACGGCTATGTTTCAAAATAAAAATATGTTTTATGCGAAATATGAATTTTTAACAGCCTTGGCGGGCTCGGTTGGATACCCCTGGTCCAGGTGTCACTGAGTACAAGATTTGGCATGAGCCAAGTTTCGAGTAATTCACGAGCCATATTGATTTGGTTGAAATGAATATTCGTGTTATGAAAAATTTGCTGAAGTTAATTATTTTTTAATTGTCTCCATTTACTCGCCTTTAGATAGTTTATATGGTGTCTGTTTACTCACTAGGATTTTATAATCTCACCACCCTCAATTCCACACATTTCAAGTTCGAGATAGCCGGTAGATAATTGATTGCATCAAGGACTTCAGTTAGCCTTGCATTGTCAAAATTATAGGTTCACAGACTCGCATCTTATTGGTTAGTTGGGGGCCCACGTGTCATTGTAAAAGTAATTTTATATTTTTGTCATCTGATTTAAAATATGTATGAACATATTTAGCTTTTACACCATGTTTTTAGTGAGTTTCCATATTATTGAAGAAAAATGACGAAAATGCCCCAGTAAGCTAGAAAATAATATTTTATTATTTTGATTTGGAAACGACTTATGATTTCTTGAAATGTAAGATTTAATAACTGTCGCTCACCGGAGAGATGCGGAAGTTGATGCTAAGCCTTGCGGGGTTCCGATCGACATTCGGAGTAATGAGTGCCTATCGGGATGTCGTGGCGGTTGTCACGGGCTCGATGGGAGTTTCGGGTCATGACATTATATATGATAATAAATCAAAATCTATGTTTTTCTTGGTTAAAACCTATCATAATTTGATGTTTGCATTGGGAAACATGAAATGGATGCTATCCATTGACAAGAAAAGTCCATTTTAAATTAATTATGGCATCGAAAGCTTTGTTAATCACTTTAAATGATATATTAATTCATTTGTAATTTTAAAATGATTGTAAATTCAAATGTCTAGACTTTATGTTTAAAACATATCATAATTGGATGTTTGCATTGGTAAATGTTATGTGGTTGCTATCCATAGATGACAAAAGACAATTTAAGTTGATGATGCCATCAAAAGCTTTGTTACTTGCAATAAATGACATATTAATTCATTTATGAACTTATAAATAATTATCAATGAAAATCTTTGTTGCTGTTGGTTAAAACCAATCATAATTGGGTGTTTGCATTGTAAAACATGAGGTGGATGCTATTCATTGGCAAGAAAAGATAATTTTAAGTTAATCATACCATCGAAAGCTTGGTTTGTTGCTGTAAATGATATATTAATTTATTTATAATTTTATAATTGATAGTAAATTAAAATCTTCATTGTTGTTGGTTAAACCCTATCATAATTGGATGTTTGCATTGGAAAACATGAAGTCAATGCTATCCATTGACAAGAAAAGACCATTTAAGTTAGTCATGCCATGGAAATCTTTGTTACTCACTTTAAATGATTATTAGTTCATATGTAACCTTTTAAATGATTATAAATCAAAAGCTATGTATTTCTTATTTAAAACCTATCATAATTTGATGTTTGGATTGGGAAACGTGAAGTTGCATGCTATCCATTGTCAAGAAAAGACCATTTTAAGTTAATCATGCCATCGAAAGCTTTGTTACTTGCTTTAAATGATAGATAATCCATTTATAATTTTTTAAATGATTGTAAATTGAAATCCTTGGACTTTATGTTTAAAACAAATCATAATTGGATGTTTGCATCGATAAACGTTATGTGCATGCTATGCATTGATTACAGAAGATAATTTTAAGTTAATGATGCTATTGAAAGCATAGTTACTTGCTACAAATGATATATTAATTAATTTATAATCTTATAAATGGTTATAAATCCAAAGCTTTGTAATTGTTCAATAAAACCTATCATTATTAAATGTTTGCATTAGGAAACATGAAGTGGATGCTATTCATTGACAAGAAAAGATTGTTTAAAATTAATGATGCCATCAAAAGCTTTGTTAGTTGCTTTAAATGATATATTAATTCATTTGTAATCTTATAAATGATTATAATTTGAAAACTTTGTTGTTGTTGGTTAAAACCTATCATAATTGGATATTTGCATTGCAAAACGTGAAGTGGATGCTATCCGATGCCAAGAACTGACAATTTTAAATTAATCATGCCATCAAAATCTTTGTTACTCACTTTAAATGATATATTAATTCATTTACAAATTTATAAATGATTATAAATCAAAATCTTGTGGCTTTTGATTAGAACCTATTATAATTGGATGATTGGATTGGGAAACATGAAATGGATGCTAACCTTTGACAAGAAAAGGCCATTTTAAGTCAATCATGTCGTTGAAAGCTTTGTTAGTCAGTTTAAATGATATAGGATTTCTTTTATAATCTTATAAATGACTATAAATTGAAATCTTTGTTGTTGGTGGTGAAAATTTATCATAATTAGATGTTTGCTTTGGTAAACATAAGGTGGATTCTATCAAATGAATAGAAAAGACCATTTAAGTTAATCATGTGATAGAAAGCTTTGTTACTCACTTTAAATAATATTTTAGTTCAATTACAAACTTATATATAATTATAAATAAAAATTTATGTTTTTTGGGTTAAAGCCTATCATAATTAAATGTTTGTATTGGAAAACTTGAAGTGGATGCTATCCATTAACAAGACAAGACCATTTTAAGTTAATCATGCCATCAAAAGCTTTATTACTCACTATAATAGATATATTAATTCATTTGTAATCTTATAAATGATCGTAAATCAAAATCTTTGGACTCTATATTTAAAACCTATCATAATGGATGTTTGCATTAGGAAAGTTAAGTGGATGCTATCCATTGACAATAGAAAACAATTTAAGTTAATGATGCCATCAAAAGCTTTTTTACTTGCTTTAAATGACGTATTAATTATTTCATACAATTGTAAATGGTTATAAATTGAAATGAATGTTTTTCTTGGTTAAAACCTTTCATAATTGGATGTTTGCATTTGGAAACATTAAGTGGATGCTATCCATTGACAAGAAATACCATTTTAAGTTAATCATGCCATTGAAAGCTTTGTTACTAGCTTGAAATGATATTTTAGATCATTTATAAACTCATAAATGGTTATAAATCAAAATCTATGTTTTTATTGGTTAAAAACTATCATAATTGAATTTTTACGTTGGGAAACATGAAGTGGATCCTATTCATTGACAAGAAAAGACCATTTTAAGTTAATGATACCATTGAAAGCTTTGTTAGTCACTTTAAATGATATATTAATTTATTTGTAATCTAATAAATGATTATAAATCAAAACATCATGGCTTTATGGTTAGAACCTATTGTAATTGGATGATTGCATTGGGAAACATGAAATGGATCTTACCATTAGGAAGAAAAGACCATTTTAAGTCAATAATGCCATTGAAAGCTTTTTTAGTCTTTTAAAATGTATAGTAATTCTTTTGTAATCTCATAAATGATTATCAATCAAAATTTTTGTTGTTGATGGTTAAAACCAATCATAATTAGATATTCGCTTTGGTAAATGTGAGGTGGATTCTATCCAATGAAAAGAAAAGACCATTTAAGTTAATCATGCCACAGAAGCTTTGTTACTCACTTTAAATGATATTTTAGTTCATTTATAAACTTATAAATGGGTATAGCCCATTAGGCCCAAGCAAGCCTCTTTATGAGATCCTGTTCCTCATTCCATCCATCATCTTTAAAACTGTCACAGCCCAATTTCTGGGCCATGACAGGTGCAAGGGCCCAATGGACTCGGCCCACTAAAGCCGAAGCAAGCCTACTTACATGATCTTATACATTAATCCATATTCCTTTAGAATCCAAAATTCATAATGCTCAATTACAGTTCCTTTAACAACAGTTCATAAAACCCAGGCATGCATTCATAATGGCATCATCAACCATTATATACATATATAGATTAACAAATGAACCTTAATGTTTCACATCAAATATTCATATACACATAATTAGACTTTGACTGTTAGTGGAGTGACTTTGGGCACGATTGATAATACTTAGTGTTACGTTAAACCTACCGAGCAATGTATAGGGAGAAGCACCTCGTCCTAGGATCCAATCACCTTTAACTTAGGAAACCTAAAACATGAATTTTAAAAACGTGAGTACAAACTCAGTGAGTGAACATAGGAAGGGAACAAGCAATTTTAAGGAAGTTTAGAAATCATGATGCACTTAAGTTTGAAAACAATACAACTCAGTTCAAGTTCTTATTAAAATCCTTCCATTTAACCCTTGGTTATTAAATCATTTAATGATGAAGGAACCATATTCAGCATGAAATTGGAAAGAGAAGAAATTTCCAGCAATCATCCAAGCAAGGTAGTATAAATAGAATGTTTCTTGCTACAATAAAATCAATTCACAAGTAAATGGGAAATTTTCAGATTCATCTTGCCATATAATCACATATTATAATCATAATCTTTCTATTGCATATACATATACTTAAGCATATATCAACTAGTATATCACCACATCTCATCAAACTCATGTGCATCCCTCCACATCGTGCACAAGTAAATGGGAAATTTTCAAGATTCATCATGCCATATAATCACATATTATAATCATAATCTTTCGATTGCATATACATATACTTAAGCATATATCAACTAGTATATCACCACATCTCATCCAGCTCATGTGCATCCCCCCACATCGTGCACATAGCCGGACACCCCATCTCACCCAGCTCATGTGCATCCCCCCACATCGTGCATATAGCCGGACACCCCATCTCACCTAGCTCATGTGCATCCCCTCACATCGTGCACATAGCTGGAGTCATCGTGTGCATCCCCCCATATCGTGCACAAAATAATGCCATTGTGTACATCCCCCCCACATCGTGCACACGGGCAGTGTCACCATCCATCTCCCTCACCACTGTCATCACCGGTAAATGCACCTCACCCCGCACATGCACGGTTGCATTTGTCACACAATGGTACCATTTATGACATAGTATATATATATATATATATATATATATATATATATATCCACATTATACAGAAACATATGAATTCATCACACTATCCATTTCATAACATAAAAAACATTTCATATAGGCTTGTTCCCGTGCAAGTTGTTGAAGAAAAACCAATAAAACATTTTAATGCAAGTTCACTCACCTGGTAACAACGAGATATTAAGTCGTTATTTGTTTGGAGGTATCTCTAACTATTTTCACTGGTCAGTCGCTCATTATTTACTCTGGCACGCCACCACAGTACTCTAACCTTATCTTTGTACTTCCTAGCAATAATAAGAACTCAATATATTTAATTACATATGTATGCGGGTACTTCAATCAATTAATCCTTACTTAAATTTATATTTTTCATCCTACCATGAAACCATCTTCAATTAACTCACATCTTAATACATTTTTACTGAAATTACTTATATTAGTTGTTTACGTAATTTCTTATTTTATATCTCCAATAACTTATTTATGATGTCACGTGCCTACTTCAACCTTTCTAAATAATTTTTGCCTAAAACCATCGTATATTTCCAAAGTATTAACTATATTTACGGCAACCACAGTCATTTCAAATCTATCTAATTATTTTCCAATTTCAATCCACATTATTTCTCCTTATTTCTTCCAAATATTATATCACTCAACTTAACACTTTCGACTAAATTATACAATTAAATTCCTCCAACAACAATAATTCTTCACAAATTTCTTAACTTCACTTGAGCACTATTCATCAAATTCATATTTTCTTCTTTACTTTAGTCCTATAAGACATCATATTTTTAATATTATCTCCACTTTTCTTCTCTTTTGGGCCTACACTTCCTTGTTGCCTTTTGGCCTCCTCTCATGGGCTTTTTCCATTGTTTATTATTTCTTTATTTATTTTTCTTCCTTACACTCACAAGCTGGCCACCATTTCCTCCTCTCTCTCTCTCACTGTCGGTAGCAAATTTCTACCCCTTTCAACCTAAAAAATTAGTAGCCAAAACTGTTCATTTCAACCTCAAAAATCAACAGCTAAAGCTGTTCATTTCACCCTCAAAATCGATAGCCAAAACCTCAAAAATCAGCAGCCAAAGTTGCTCCATTTAGCCTTTAAAAATCAGCAGGTAAAGCTGCTCATCTCACCCTCAAAACTGGCAACTAAAACCTTAAAAATCAGTAGCCAAAGCTGGTCCTTTTAGCCTTCAAATATCGGCCCTTTCTTTCCCTTAAAATGGCAAAAAAATAGCTCTCATTTCCTCCCTAAATGGTAGCAAAATTGCCCCCCTCAAATTCAGCTCCTTTTCCCTTCCTTTTCTTTCTTTTCTCTTCCTCACCACTCGACCTTTCTCTTTTTTTTTTCTTCTTTTCTTTCTTTTTTCTCTTTCTCTCCCTCGATTGTTTCTCTCCTTCTTCTTTCCTTTGCTCTTTTGCTTTCCTTTTTGCTCCCTCTCACAACTGACTTCTATCTTTCCTTTTTCTTCTTCACTTAACTGACTTTGACTTTTTTTTTTCTTTCTTATCTTTTCTATCTTTCATCTTTATCTCATTCTTTTCTCCTCATTTTCTTTGTCATGGACGGCTTGTCTATGAATTCATGACTTTTGACTTATTTTCTTCACTGATTTTATGTATTAAAATCACATGACAAAGACTTTATCACCTTCCACCCACCACTCACATTTTTATTCTTTATATTATTTTTACTTTATGATTTATTTATTCATTCCTTGTCCCATTCAACCTACATGTACATCTCATATTACTCATAACCTAGGCTTCCTTAATTAGGAAATTCTCCTTTTTAACTTTAAATATCAAAATTGCAAATGAGTCCTTAAACTTTTCCTTATTTACCATGTGACTCCTCCAACTTCCATCTTTTACAATTGGTTCCTTCCAACATTTCTAAAATTCCAATTTCCTTCTATTACCTTCTTTTACACATGTACAAACGAAGTATAAAGTTTGTACTCCAACGCGGTGTCTTGATAATATTTAAAATATTTATTTACCCGCGCTATCTTTACTTTATAAAGACACGCGGCCCCATTAACTTCATTTTTCTCTGAAATTTTCTCATTCTTCTTCTCCCCCATTTAGATTGACCATATACTCATTCTTTATGGAAAATTTTGATACTGAATAAAATATTAATATTTTAATATTATTTTATTAATACAATTTTATTTTATTCTAAAAATTTTCTCTTATCTTTTTGGTACCCAAAATACCTTATTATGCCTTAATTGGCATTCGATAAGCTTTATTAGTCACCATATCAAAGTACGGAGTATTACAGTCTCTCCCACTTAAATAGAATTCGTCCTCAAATTCACGTCGGTGTTGAGTTATCAATGTCACTCTATGATCTTATTCCTTTTCCCCCTTTATAAGGACATTCGATTTATTTACCTCGTTCACCTCCAGTTCAATTTGAATACCTCATTTATGTCAATATTATCCTTTAGAACTAGATCAACAGTACCCTTCACAATCATAATCTCTTATATTGAGACTCCAAGCATGCCTCTATCGCTATCATCAAATTGAACCATAACTCCATCTCAATCATACTGATTTCGATCACATATTATACTTGCTTATGTATACCTAATCACCATCTTATTATTTCTCTCCTTGCCAAACTTCTCGACATTGATTCATTCATCTTATCCCCATACACTATTATGTAGCCTACAGCAATATAAACATGCCATATTTATTTCTGTACATAGTCTCAACGTTGAGAAAGGCTAATGCCTTCAATTATTTCTACATACTTCAGGCTTATCTTGCATTTACACCACATACTTCAATTATTCCCACGCTATGGATTACATTTCTTTAATCCCATTCTCTGATTATATTTTATAAAATTTCTTATATCATCATAGTTCAACTTTTATTGGGACTTCTTGCCATTGTACTATTTATACAACTCATTAATACATGTAGTTCAAATCTCCAGTTACTGAGAACAATTCTTCACCTCAGTTAGTCAAGTCATCAATTTCACATATACATGTGTACATGCATTTTCAAATGTCAACATCCCTCGTTACGCATAGGGATCCACGTGTTCACGTGCCTTGGACTGCATTTCCCTTTATTCATCCGGATCCCTATCCAAGATTCAATATAATAATCCTTATAGTGCATGTCAACATTCTTGTTATGCCTGCGCATAACTTCATATCGTTTATATCATTTCCAATTATATGCTTGAGTTTCATCATACTATATCCTTACATCACTATGTCATTAATCACATCTCACTTGCTAAATGTCACTTGCATTAAATTGCAATTCGATATTCGTATATACTTTGTAATCTCATTGATCTTTCAAGGGTTTATCTTTATTGGATCATTGCATCTTATGCAATACCACAATCTATAAAAGTCATCCTTATTTCTCAATTATTCTTCATACCTCCAACATATATATATATCCTTGTTGCATTTCGACTTTAATAAGCCACTTAAAAACTTAGACTAATTCGAATCGTGCATGCCTTAAGCATTTTCGAATTCCAATTTTCATACTACCTTAGGAAGTTTTCATAATCGGACTTCATTATCCAAATTATTTTCAATCATCCTTTGTTCTATTCTTCCATACTAATGTGACATCATTCTCCCTGGACTAATCTGCAGTTTGTACTTGGAACTGGAAGACCTGAAACAACGTTCTCCTTAAGTATTTTTCAATGTCAGTGCGAATCTCACTTTCAGCTTACGACTTCCTCTTTATAATCACATAAATTAATGCTTGCTTTCACAAGATCCATAGCAGAACTCCTCTTGAGTATTTCTGTGGGGATACTTATCTTAAGCTCATGTCTCACCGCATGTGAGCACTTAACCCGTGACTTAGCCATTAGGCTCCTCAGCAAGTTTCAAAATTCCACATTTTATACTTGCCGTGTATGATTAGAAATTTCTTCTCAAAGATGTTTGTGCATTCCTGAAACACTTAGTCTCTTATTTGCTCCTTCACATCTCGAGCATATCGTTCTATAGACATGCACTTATCCTTAAAAGTATATAAATACGTACTCATCCATTCAATCCCCAACTCATCTTTGTAGGTTTATAGGGTGCCACACAATTGGCCTTGTGTTGTTACTAACCCTTTTCATTTAGCTGAGTCAAGACAAGAATTGTAAATTCTCATAACGATATTCTATATAAACTCGTTTTCTATAACACCCTTGTAATCTTTCATTCACACTTTCATCACTTGGTATTGACATCCCTTACCCATCTCTCATATATTCATCTAACTCTTCACTCACTTTTTCCTTAGCCTTTAACATGACTTAATCTTGTCTCCTTTATTTCTTAGGATTTGACTTTGGGTCAACATATTATTTGAAATACCCCATACTTTGATATAGTGATAAATAAAGTTGATCGAATGCAAATTGAGGTCAATTAAAATGTTTAGAAGTGATAAAAGACGAAAGGAGTAGTTTAGGATAAAATATTTCGCAAGTGAGAAAATAATAATAATTTTATCGGAGGAGAATTTGTGAGATAAAAGGCGATTTGGAAGTCAAGTTAGGCATAATAAGGTATTTTAGGTACCAAGGAGACAAGATAAAATTTTTAGAATAAAATAATATTTTATTAATAAAATATTAATATTTAGCCGGATGTCGAAGTCAATCAAGAAGAAAGATCATATGGTTGATCCAAGTGGGGGAGAAGATGACAACCCCGACTCTATAAAAATATTTATCATGACATACACGTGATGGATAGCATGTTTGCATACTAGGAGAGTCCCAAAAAAAAAAATTAATTACAAAAGTCGATATTGTACCTAGACGTACAACAAAGTTGATTTAAGCCTCGAACTAGATCAAATGTAGAATTCACGATGAAATTAAGAATTTTAAAGTCCCAGAATGGTTTAATATGGTGATTCGGAGTTCGAGGATCAATTTGGAGTCCAATCGAAATTTTCGCTATCTAGGGGCAAAATGGTCATTTGCCACCTAAGGACAAAATGGTAATTTTTAGAAAAGATTTTTGGCCCCATTTGACTTATTGGAGTAAGATTTGAAGTTTAGAAGTGAAAAATTTTAATTTCGGTATAATTTGGAGTAAAAGGGTAAAATGGTAATTTTACCACTCGGAATCAAAAATTTAATTTTTGAAAGGATTTGATCAAATTTAATTATTTGGAGTATAAAATGAGTATGAGGAGTGAAAATAATGCATTATGAAAAATTTTCAATTTTTGGGGCAAAAATGTAATTTTTGAAAAGTTTAGGGGCAAAAGTGTAATTTTGAAAAATTTGCTCCACCAAAACTTTGGAAAATTCTGGAAATTTCACTTAAGACTTGGATAAGTCAAAGGGAATGCATGGTGGAAAAAGTAGGACAAGTGGATGGCTAGAAAAAAATGAATTAATAAAATATTTAAAATATGAATAAAATAATATTTTTTCATTAAACAATAAAAAGGCATAAAAAAAAAATCAGCCCACCCATTCTTCTTCTTCAACATTCGGCCAAGCAAGAAACAAGAGAGAGAAAGGAGAAAATAAAACCCTAGCCAAGAAATTTAAAGGGAAAATAGGTGAAAATTCAAAAATCAAGTGAAAAAAGGTAACATTTCTTAAATTTGTCTTGTGCTTTACCTTTCCCATGCATTTCCCATCATTTTCCATGGTTGAATCATGTGATTTGAGGATGATTTGAATTCTGGTCATATGGGTTTAGAGAGAGAAAGTTGTTAGATAAATTTGATTTTGAGCTATGTTAGTGTTTAGTGTTAGTTTAGCATGTTTATGAGTAAAACAACAAGAAAAATATTTATCTTCTCCATGAATTTCCCTAGGCCGAATCTAGCCAATGGTATGTGAGGATGAGGTTGACTTTATTTTAAGAGAATTGGGTGGAAAAATGATGAATTATGAGGTCGAAAATTAAATGGGAATTTTCGGTGCAATAAATTGAAATTTTTACCCACAAGGGGTAAAAGCGTAATTTATAGTCCGGACTGATAAATTGGACCAAATTCACAGTCATTGAGGTATTGTGGATATAATTGGATAATTGAAATTGAAATGGATGGAATTGGAGTCGAATTGGGGATCTTAAGAATTTACACCGTGTATAGGCGAGTTAGGTCGGACACCGCAATTAAGCGATTGTCTAGACATTTCAAATCCTATCTAGTGCATACGCATGGATAAGAGCCTGAAATAATTTATGATAAATTGACACAATTTACTGAATTTTGTGTCCTGGATTATGGATAGGTGGTGAGTCAATTGTTTCGGGTAAGAGACTGCACCCGAGGGCGGAAGATAGGAGTATTTCTACTCCTAATACTGTGAGTGAACTTATTATCGTCTTAATTATCTAGAGTAGTTTTATACAACTATGTGATTTTATGAAAAATGGGTTTAAATGGTAAATTGTTATGTTTTAAGAGAAATTGTGATTTTATAAAATGATTTTATAAATTTTCTGGAAAATCGAATATTGGTTTTGAAAATAGAGTAATTGGAGACTGCCTGCTTGTGTTGTAAATTTATGGTTTTAAATTGAATGGCTTATGACAATATATGAGCATGAATGGCTAAACTGCTTTTGGTGTCAGAATTATTTATATTGTGTATTCAGCCTTGAGAGGCTAGATTGCGATAAATTGCCATGCCATGCTAGAATGAATTTTATTGAATTGGTGGAGTATATATTAATTATTTACTGCAGAGGGGGTTCCGTGGACCAGCCTATTAGAGGGGCACGGTAAACTCCATTATATTTTTACCTCGAACGGAGAGGCGCGTAGGGTATCTCCTGGGGTAAAGCTTAGGGTTCACTTCATGCTAAACCACCACGTGAAGGGGAACTCAGCCAACGCCAAGGAACGGCTGTATTTTTCTCAAACTAAAATATATTTTAAGTGTATACAAAATTTTAATAGCCTTGGCGGACTCGGTTAGATGCCCTGCGCAAGGTATCACCGAGTATGAGTTTTGGCACGAGCCAAAGTTTTAAGAAATTCATAAGCCAAGTTGATTACTCGATTTATATGAATTGATTTTATTTGGTTGAAATGAACTGAAAGGTAATGAAATTACGGTATGATGACTTATTTTAATTGTCTCCATTTACTCGGCTTTAGATACTTTAGATGGTATCTGTTTACTCACTGGGATTATAAAATCTCATCCCTTCTTCCTATACATTTTTCAGGCTCAGGACAGTTTGTAGATAGTCGAGTAGGACGAGAACTAAGCTCGGAACTGCATTATAGAAAGTAAGAGTTCACAGTGTTACACCCTCTTGGTTAATTAGAGGCCACGTGTCATTGCAGATCAAAACTTATATTTTGGTTATCTGTATTTCTATTCATACAATTTTTACTTTACTTTCATGTGCGAAAAATTATTTACGAATATTTCTATAAAAATTTATTTTATGAGAAAATAGAATATTTTATTTATTATTTTTGAATAGTACTAGTTGTCAACAATTTGCTTTCAAATGAACGTTTTAGATACTTAATTGTTTTTAAATCATTAAATATATATTTTCTGCTTACCTACTACATTTTTAGCAAGTTTTGAGGTTTTCGATAAAAAATTACGAAAATACCCCTGTGAGCTAAAAAATAATATTTTATTGTTCTTATTTGAAAATGACTTATGATTTTTTTGAAATGCAAGATTTAATAACTGTTGCTCATCGGGGAGATGAGGAAGTTGATGCTAAGCCTTGCGGGGTTTCAATCAGCATTCGGGGTGAAGAATGTCTGTTGAGGCCTCGCGGCGGTTGTCACGGGCCCGATGGGGAGTTATGGGTCGTGACATTATTCATCCTAATACTTCACATGGTATCTTATCTCAATATAACCATCTCAAGAATCTTTCAACTTCTCTTTTAATTATCTGCCCATATACAAGAAAATAAAGAAACTTTTCAATTCATTCATGTAAACATTCTTTGGAACATTTAAAACTCCCAAATAACAAAGCTCAATGACCGATGACCATAATTTAGCTTGTAAGCTCATTATCATGCCACTCCCATCTTGCTCATGCATCCTAGACATGCGGTGTCCCAGCATTTTGACACTGGACAGTCAGTGCTGCAGTGTCGTGGCTGCTGGACATGGGATAGTTTCAACATTTTAGCGCTAAAGAGTTAGTGCTGTGGTGCTATGGCTGTTGGAAGTTTCTTCCACAAATAAGTTCTTCCATCTTTAAAGTTACTACAGGGATCATGCTTAACCATTTGGCTTTACTCTAGGCCTATCCCACAATTTTCATGACCATGCGTATCGTCTCTTTTGCTTATCATATGCACTAAGCCGAGTCAATATTTTCAAACTCAATTTATCCTTTAACACTTATCTTCAACCAATAAATCCCACCTTAGGACAATCTTGCCATATTGTGCAGCAAGTTCTCAATATATAATACCACACACAAGATTATCCACCATTTATGACATTCCACGATTCCTTAACATTCACAATTAATTGTCTTTCTTGTCATGTAACTCAAATAGTTTTGTTGACTTTCAGTACAAATGACCATGAAAATAGTTCATCTTTCTCCACGCTCTACATTCACGATCTTCATTAAATCAAGGATTCACCATTTCCCAAGTTCCATAATTTAACTCCATTGGTTATATTTGTGCCCAACTATTACCTCATAATGTCATGGCATCATTTTGTAATCCTCTCCATACTTAAATTTTACAATCCTTGACTTAATCACATCATCCTTTCTAAGTGTCACCTATATCCTCATTGATTTCTCCCATATTTTTTCGAATTGTAACTGCAATAGGGTTTTCAATTTCACCTTCTACGATTAATTGGTAATCATCTATCAGGTCTCATAAATGTTTGTACCATTAATGACTTTCTACGCCGATCCTTAACAATCATTTAAGGTGAGCAACCACGCCACTAAGGTGAATATCCTTCCTCGATAATTATATTGCTAGTTTACCTCTATCATACCAAAAGATTCCCATACACATCCAGTCATTTAAACAACTACTTTATAATCTGTTCAAATCATACAAAATAAAAGCCAACTCTTAACTCCTTTGTATAGATAACTACTACTATTTCCCTTACACCGCATCTACTTAGACTTAGAGTGATACAAACTTCAATGAAGGTATTAAGTGTCTTTAGGATCCTTGTCACCTTGATCCGAGCACATCAATAGATCCTCGTCCGGGTCCTCCTCTTCCTCTTAAGATTTTCTCATTTTATCCTCAACCCAACCTTGCTATATCCTCCTGTATTCCTCACTACTCACAAGCGTAGCACCAATTCCACAACCAGGAGGAAAGTGTCGGACAGTAGATACTTTCTTTGGATGAATATTCCTCTTTGCAATTGCCTTTTTTGTCTTTTCCCTATGCCATTCCTCAAAGCTTTTCAAAAGGAAATTTCTTACAGCTTTCTGAATGTCAAAGCTGTCCTCACTTTCAAGACTTTCGTTACTCTCAAGGCTTTCCTTATCACAAAACCATTCTTCTAATTCTAAAGGAATCCAGTTAATAGGAATTCGAGACAGGTCACCTTCCAGATTACCTCGATCAGGGTGCCATTGGCACCTAGCAGTGGAATCTAATGATCCCTCACTAGCACTATGAAGGGAGTCTGGACTACCGTCTCTTTTAGACATGGCGCGTGCAACAGGTGCACCTTCAAACCTATATTTAACCAAGCATTGATTACTTATCCATTTATACATCATAATAACAGGTGGGTTTCTAATGAAGTAGGGGCCCAAGTAGCCTCCTATCACGACCCAAATTTCGGGCCATGAAGACGCATGGGCCCAATGGACGTATTCCACTAAGCCCAAGCAAGCCTATTAATCTGACGTGTTCATCATTCCATCATAAACTGCTATGTCACATTTCATAACTTAGGATTAAAGTAATATTAACATTGCCTCTTCATACTGGCATATCAAACAAGTGTATATACATTGTCTACAACATGTATCTTAATAATTTACATTAGATTTGTCTATACACAACAAAAGAATACTCGACTTCCAGCGGAGAGACTCGGACGAATGTATAGCTATTGAATGCTGAGACACCTACCAAAAGATGAATACAAGTCTACAAGGACACCTCGTCCTAGTTACCGGCTACCTCGTGATCTGAAAACATGAAGTTGAAAACAGTGAGGATAAACCCAGTGAGTGAACAAGGGAACAAGCAACAATAGGGAAGAATTAAAAATCATGATGCACTTGTTTTAAAACAATGCAATGTAATTTCATTCATATTAAAATCCCCTCATCACACCCTTAAATGATTAATCACTTGGTAATGATGAACCCATACATAACAAATAATTTGAAAACTGAAGGCTTTAGTGATACACAAACGAGTCAAATGCGAGAATGCCTTTCTGCTACAGTGATGTTGGGATTTAAGTTATTAACCGAATAAGGGTTTCTCAGCTGGTCGAGGGTTTCTCACCAAACCTCCTCATTTTAAACTTAAATCATTGATTCCGTAATGTTGAAAGTCCATGCTCAATTACGGTACCAAAGGAATGGAAAATAGGGCAACAATTGATCAAAATGTGAGACAAAACAGAAAGTTTTTCGCTGCAGCGAAATTCCTGCGCCAAGACAGAAACTTTCTCGCTGCAGCGAGAATGCTATAGTATTTTCTCACTGCAGCGAGTTTTAGGCCAGTCACCCTCCAAAAACTCGAGAGTTTCTCGCTGCAGCGAAAATGAATCTCGCTGCAGCGAGAAACAGAGCACCAATAAAAAGGTTTCCCTTCACTCAATAAAAGGTCATCCTGCTAAACCAAGAAAATCAACATAAAACATATGAAAATTCCCAAAGTACAATGTATCAAATTTCACATATATGTCAATCATATATCATATTCATGAGCTTTCATTTCATATGTATAGATATGCATAATTACATAGAAAAACATCAATTTCATCATAATCACACCCGACTCATGTACATCCCCCCACAACGTGCACATAGCCGGTGCCATCGTGTGCATCCCCCCACATCGTGCACAATCAGTGCCATCATGTACATACCCCCACATCGTGCACACGGGCACTATCATTATCCATCTCTCACGCCACCATCATCACCAACATCTGCATTCCCCCACATCGTGCACACACACGGTTACAATCATCATACACAATATCAATCATCATGCACAACACACATATATGTATATCATCATAATGCAATAGTGCATGAATCCATAGGAATCACATATCACAACATAAAACCATTTAGCAAAAGCTTGTTCCCAAAATACTTGTTTTTATGAAAAACTCGATAATTTATTCAAATGTGTGGAAAATACATTACATTTCCCAAAACAAGTTTTGAAGGTAGTTCACTCACTGGTATATTGTTGAGCCTTTAGCTGACTCTAATTCCCCTAATGATCCAATTGGGGTGATGGGGCTTTGTTAGAACCTACCATCACATTAACATTACCTTAGTGTCAATTCATACTTATAAACTCTAAAAGCTATCTCTTAAGTAGCTTTCAATTGCCATTTTAAATGGCTATCTATGTTCACTAGCTAATCACATTAGAGTCAATACACAATCTCAACAATAAACTCACAAATCAATCACTAAACATTATCCACACTTAAAACTAAATTCTAATTTACTACTCACCTTGATAGCTTTGAAACTTTGAAATTCTTTCCAACAATTCCCAAGCTTATTATAGGGCCATCTTTCTCTTTCTCTCTCTACACACTTAATTAGTGAGAGAAAGTATGGAAGTAGGATTTTCAAGGGTTTTGAAGTGAGAGAATGAAAGAATACAAGGGTTCTAGTCAAAAGGGCACAAAAATATGAGAACTAGAGCTAGAGAGAGAAAATTATGCAAGCTCCATATCGAGCTTCCATGGAGGATGGAAGCAACGTGAGATGGGAAGAGGAGAAGAAGAAGAAGCTACTAGAAATTCAAAAAGCTGCTAGAAGGAGAAGGTATTTATAGCCCAAGCTTATCCACTCCCTTGGAAATTACGAAAATGCCCTTAATAAGTTAGCTTGTCCTTCTTCACCCCTATTGAAATCTTTTTACTCTTTTGACACTGGGACAAGGTCCATAATGGTCTAGACATGCTCGGGTTTGCGAAACTTGAAAAATTTTGACTCGAGGTGAAAAATGACCATTTTGCCCCTATTGTGAAAATTATTATCATTTCTAGTTTTCTTCGTGTTTTCATCATTACACATCATTTAAGTGGTCTTATGCCTATTTAGACCTTAAAATATCAAAAAACCAACTTTTGGGAGCTTATTAGAAGAAATGACGAAACTACCCCTAGCTCGTGTTATTACATCTATGCCTAGTTACAAGCCTATAGAGGTTGAGGTCTCACACCTCCCGTCCTTGACTTGCGTTGCGCACCCACAATCCAAGGACAAGACTCTACATGGACTCCAACAACTCCGCTGACAACACAGAAATCCCTAGGATTCAACTAAACCTAGAGCTTTGATACTAAGTCTGTCACAGCTGAATTTTTGGGTCATGACTGGTGCAAGGGCCCAATGGACTCAACCCACTAAGCCCAAGCAAGCCTACTTACATGATCTTATACATTAATCCATATTCCTTTAGAATCCAAAATTCGTAATGCTCAATTACAGTTCCTTTTACAACAGTTCATAAAACCCATGTATGCATTCATAATGGCATCATCAACCATTATATACATATATAGATTAACAAATGAACCTTAATGTTTCACATCAAATATCCATATACTATCACGACCCGGTACTCCCCTCGAGCCCTTGACAACCATCGCGGTGTCCAAGTAGACACTCATTGCCCGTATGTCAACTCGAAACCCCGCAAGGCTTTACTATCAGTTTCTCATTTCCCTTGTGAGCAACCATTGTCAAATATCATGCTCCAAAAGATTTTAAACTGTTTCCAACTAAAAACAGTTAAAATATTAATTTTTGACTCACAGGGGTATTTCGGTCATTTTTTCTCAAAAATTTTGAAACTGGCTAAAACGTAATATACAAGTACAAAACACATAATTCATATTCAAAATGAGTTTAAAAGTCTAAAATCTTCATTTAAAACGAAATTACGGTTATTTGAATATAATGAGAAAATAAAAGAAATATTAAGTAAAATATTCTATTTTCTTATAAAACAATATTTATAGAGTTATACGTGAATAATTTTTATAGCGTAAAAGCTAAATAAATTTATACATACTGAAATACAGTAAGCCAAAATATTTAATTTAATTTACAATAACGAGAGGGCCCCCGAATAAACAAAAGTAAAGAGGACTGTGAACCTACGGTTTGGAAAATGCAGATCCAACGGTAGTCCTCGATGAGATCAGCTATCTATAGCCTATACTGAACCTGAAATGGGTGGAAAGGAGGGTGGTGAGATTATAAAATCCCAATGAGTAAACAGACATCATCATAAATATCTAGAGTTGAGTACATGGAGATAATAAAATAAATGAGGCTTATGAATCTCATAAAAACTAGGCTTGTGCCATAAATCCATTCTCGGGGACACCTTGGCCTAGGCATCATACCGAGATCGTCGAGGCTATTAAAATTCACATTTCACATAAATCATGTTTTTGTTTTGAAAACATAGTCATTCCTTGGCGTTGGCTGAGTTCCCCCTCACGTGGTGGTTTGGCGTGAAGT
Source organism: Theobroma cacao (assembly GCF_053813885.1). Lineage (NCBI taxonomy): Eukaryota > Viridiplantae > Streptophyta > Magnoliopsida > Malvales > Malvaceae > Theobroma > Theobroma cacao. The sequence goes on from NC_142641.1 coordinate 25,375,168, forward strand.
GAACCCTAAGCTTTACCCCAGGAGATACCCTACGCGCCTCTCCGTTTGAGGTAAGAATATAATGGGGTTTACCGTGCCCTTCTAAAAGGCTGGTCCACAGAAACCCCCTACTGCAGTGATTAATTAATATATATAGTCCACCATACAATAAAACTCAATAACATGATATGGCAATTTTGTAATTCACAGTCTTTCAAGGCAACCAAACAATTCGCATTTCAATAAAATTGTCAACTAGCCAATCATGCCCGATTTATCATAAGCCAATCAATTTAAATAATCAAATTGCCATAATTAACAGTCTCTGTGTACTCTATTTTTCAAAATCACTATTAATTTCAAAACAATTTATAATTTAATTTCATTGAAACACATTTATTCATAAAACATGAAAATTTACCTTTTTAAATTCCTTTTTCCATAAAATTCATGAAATCATCTAAAAACTACCCTAGATAATTAAAATGACAGTAAGTTTACTCACAATGTCTAGAGTGTCGATTCTCGAAATCCTCAAACTACTGGTCCTTGGATGCAATTCCCTTGCCTTTATCGGAGGACTCACCACCTTGACACAGTACAAAATCGAAAAATTCACTACATTGGTACTAAATTGAAATTAAACTAATTTAGACTATTAATGCATAATATGGAATGCAAAAATGCACTGGTAACTTTCTAAACTCGATTTTGGCCTAATTCGTCTTATCACCCGATTAAATTACTAACGCGTCCAATTTAATCCCAAATTAATTTTTTTCAGTTTCTATACCTCAATTGCACCCAAATTGACTTAATGTCCCTCAGTGTGGTGCAAATTATCAGTCTCGATAGTAAATTACGAAAATACCCCTAATGGGTAAAAATTCGTATTTTTGCTCCAAAAATTCCCATTATTTTTCTTGGCTCATAATTCATCATTTCTTAACCAATTCTCCTAGAATAAAAATCAAACTCATCCTCACTCATACATGGTAAATTCGGCCATTAATGGTTGTGGGAGAAAATAAATTCTTTTCTTGTTGTTTTGTTTCTAAATATGCTAAACTAACTAAAAACACTAACATAACTTAAAATCAAATTAATCTAACAACTTTCTCTCTCCTAACCCATTTTGATCAGCCAACAATTCATCATAAAAACATGTAATTTAAGCATGGAAAATAAGGAGAAATGCTTAAGGAAAATAGATTTCAAGCTTAAGTTGAAAAATCCTACCTTTTTCACTTGTTTTCCTTGATTTTCCACACTTTTTCTCTTGAAATTCCTCACCTAGGGTTTGTTCTTCCTCTCTTTCTCTCTCTTCCTTGCTTGGCCGAATATTTGGAGAGTAATGGGCTGATTTATGCTGATTTTTTAGTTAAATAATAAAATATCCTAAGCTTGACACATGGCATTTTCTTATTGGTCTATTTTTAAAATTTTAAAAATTTAAACATTTTATCTCCACCACATGATTAGTCAAGGGTCAAAGATGAAGATAAAGGAAGACCATGTGCTGTAAAAAATGTCCTGATGGTGAAAATTACAATTTTGCCCCTGGGGTGGCAAAATTACCATTTTACCCTTTTACTCCAAATTATACCAAAATTAAAATTTTTCACTTCTAAACCTCAAATCATACTCCAGTAAGTCAAATTATACTCCAATAAGTCAAATGGGGTCAAAAAAATATTTTCTAAAATTCTCATTTTGTCCCTAGGTGGCAAATGACCATTTTACCCCTAGATAGTGAAAATTTCGATTTGACTCCAAATTCATCTTCAAACTCCGAATTACCATTTTGAGTCATCCTTGGACTGTGACGATCTTAATCTCACCTTAAAATTCCTATTTGATCTAGTTCGAGGATTAAATCAACTTTATTGTACCTCTAGGTACAATACCGACTTTTGTAAAATTTTTTGGGACTCTCCTAGCATGCAATCATGCTATCATCACATGTATGTCATGAATAGTATTTTATAAGGTCGGGCTTTACATATACAAATAATTAGACCTTGACCGTCAGCGAAGTGACTCTAGGCACGATTGATAACACTTAGTGTTACGTTAAACCTACCGAGCAATGTATAGGGAGAAACACCTCGTCCTAGGATCCAATCACCTTCAACTCAAGAAACCTAAAACATGAATTTTAAAAACGTGAGTACAAACTCAGTGAGTGAACATAGGAAGGGAACAAGCAACGTTAAAGAAGTTTAGAAATCATGATGCACATAAGTTTGAAAACAATACGACTCAGTTCAAGTTCTTATTAAAATCCCTCCATTTAACCCCTAGTATTAAATCATTTAATGATGAAGGAACCATATTCAGCATGAAATTGGAAAGAGAAGAAATTTCCAACAATCATTCAGCATATAAACAGAATGTTTCTTGCTGCAATAAAATCAATTCACAAGCAAATGGGAAATTTTCAAGATTCATCATGCCATATAATCACATATTATAATCATAATCTTTCTATTGCATATACATATACTTAAGCATATATCAACTAGTATATCACCACGTCTCAGCCAGCTCATGTGCATCCCCCCATATAGTGCACATAGCCAGACACCCCATCTCACCCAACTCATGTGCATCCCCCCACATCGTGCACATAGCCGGAGTCATCGTGTGCATCCCCCCACATTGTGCACAAAATAATGCCATCGTGTACATCCCCCCCACATCGTGCACATGGACAGTGTCACCATCCATCTCCCTCACCATTGTCATCACCGGTAAGTGCACCTAACCTCGTACATGCACGGTTGCATTTGTCACACAATTGTACCATTTATGACATAGTATATATATATCCACATTATACAGAAACATATGAATTCATCACACTATCCATTTCATAACATAAAAACATTTCATAAAGGCTTGTTCCCGTACAAGTTGTTGAAGAAAAACCAATAAAACGTTTTAGAGGATTCAATCAAACATAAAAGTGTATATCCTAAAACATTTTAATGCAAGTTCACTCACCTGGCAACAGCGAGATATTAAGTCGCTATTTGTTCGGAGGTGTCTCTAACTATTTCCATTGGTAGGTCACTCGTTATTTACTCCGGCACGCCACCACAGTACTTTAACCTTATCTTTGCACTTCCTAGCAATAATACGGACTCAATATATTTAATTACATATGTATAAGAGCAGCACTTCAATCAATAAATCCTTACTCAAATTTATATTTTTCAGCCTACCATGAAACCATCTTTAATTAACTCACATCTTAATACATTTTTACTGAAATTACTTATAGCAGTTGCTTACGTAATTCCTTATTTATGATGTCACGTGCCTACTTCAACCTTTCTAAATAATTTTTTCCCAAAACCATCCCATATTTCCACAATATTAACTATATTTATGGCAACCACAGTCATTTCAAATCTATCAAATTATTTTCCAATTTCAATCCACATTATTTCTCCTTATTTCTTCCAAATATTATACCACTCAACTTAACACTTTTGACTAAATTATACAAATAAATTCCTCCGACAACAATAATTCTTCACAAATTTCTTAACTTCACTTGAGCACTATTCATCAATTTCATATTTTCTTCTTTACTTTAGTCCTATGAGACATCATAAAAGAATTTTTAAATATTGTATTAAAGTAATTTAAATTTAATTCAGATCACTAATAACCAAAATTTAACTGAACAAGTGGGCTAGCCCTATTTAATCTAACTCCACAACAAGCCCAATAAAAAGCAAGGAAATTCTCTTTTTACCTATTTGGGCTAGGTTGGCCCAAGTCCAAGTCTCCACCTTTCTTTTCTTTTGGGCCTACACTTCCTTGTTGCCTTTGGGCCTCCTTTCATGGGCTCTTTTCATTATTTATTATTTTTTTCTTCCTTACACTCATAAGCCAGCCACCATTTCCTCTCCTCTCTCTCTCCCTACCGGTAGCAAAGTTTTGCCCCTTTCAACCTCAAAAATCAACAGCCAAAACTGCTCCTTTCAGCCTTCAAAAATTGGCCATTCTTTCCCTTTAAATGGCATAAAAATGGCTTTCCTTTCATCCTTAAATGGCAGCAAAACCGCCCCCCTCAAATTCAACTCCTTTTCGCTTCCTTTTCTTTCTTTTCTCTTCCTTATCTCTCTGCTTTTCTCTTTTTTTTTTCTGCTTTCCTTTCTTCTTTCTCTTTTTCTCCCTCGGCTATTTCTCTCCTTTTTCTTTCCTTTGCTCTTTTGCTTTCCTTTTTGCTCTCTCTTACAATCAACTTCTCTTTTTCCTTTTTCTTCTTCACTTAACAGACTTTGACTTTTCTTTTTTTTTTTTTTCTTATCTTTTCTATCTTTCATCTTTATCTCATTCTTATCTCCTCATTTTCTTTGTCATGGATGGCTTGTCCATGAATTCATTACTTTTGACTTATTTTCTCCACTAATTTTATGTATTAAAATCACATGACAAAGACTTTATTACCTTCCACCCACCACTTTCATTTTTATTCTTTATATTATTTTTACTTTATGATTTATTTATTCATTCCTTGTCCCATTCCACCTACATGTACATCTCATATTACTCATAACCTAGGCTTCCTTAATTAGGAAATTCTCCTTTTTAACTTCAAATATCAAAATTGCAAATGAGTCCTTAAACTTTTCCTTATTTACCATGTGACTCCTTTAACTTCCATATTTTACAATTGGTTCCTTCCAACATTTCTTAAACTCTAATTTTCTTCTATTACCTTCTTCTACACATGTACAAACGAAGTATAAAGTTTATACTCCAACGCAGTGTCTCAATAATATTTAAAATATTTATTTACACGCGCTATCTTTACTTAATAAAGACGCGTGGCCCCATTAACGTCATTTTTCTCCGAAATTTTCTCATTCTTCTTCTCCCCCACTTAGATTGACCATATACTCCTTCTTTATGGAAAATTTCGACACTGAATAAAATATTAATATTTTTATTTTATTTTATTAATAAAATATTATTTTATTCCAAAAATTTCCTCTTGTCTCCTTGGAACCCAAAATACCTTATTATGCCTTAATTGGCATCCGATAAGCTTTATTAGTCACCATATCAAAGTTTAGAGTATTAGAAAAACCATGTGTTGTAATTCTCAACGATAAATGTTTCAATAATAATTTATAGTAATCGAATATTAATATTTGTATTATGTCAAAGTACTGTCATTCATTGCCATCTCATAAGGGCATCATCAGCAATCCAACATATACATACTTCATTTATAACATGACTCCTAGTAGTTTACATTACATATACGTGTACACAGACAAAAGACTCTTAACTATCAGCGGAGTGACTTTAAGTGAAGGTACCGCTACTGAGATGCCATAGTACCTACCAAGAAGACGAGCATATGTGGACACTCAATTTAGGTCCCATCTGACTCTGAATCTGAAATCATGAAGTTTTAAAACTGTGAGTATAAACCCAGTGAATGAACATAGGAAAGGAACAAGCAACGACAATGAATGCTTTAGAAAACATGATGCACTTACGATAAACCATGCAATTTATTCTAATTTTTGGTTAAAACCCCTCATTTCAAACTTTGAATGCTTAATCCCTTAATGTTACAAGATTCATGATGAACCATAAAGTTGAATAGAATGAAAATTTCAGCAATGACCAAGCAAGACAACAAACAGAGGATTTTCGTGCTGTAGTGAAAAGGCATTCTTGGTTTGCATATGCTTCATTTTTTCACACATATCTCCCACTACAGAAGTCCAATTAACATGATTTTTGTACCATTAGAAAGATAAGAGGCTGGGATACAACTTTTATGTTTACCATATTGCCCAGTTCTGAGCAAAGGGTGGTCAAAATTGTTGTCAAATTGAAAGCACTGCACCAAGATTTTGGAACCACCCGAGAGTTTCTCGCTGTAGTGAGAAGCTTCAACAAACTTCTCACTGCAGCGAGAATCAGGCCAGTGCAACCCCCCCTAACCCAAGAGTTTCTCACTGCAACGAGAATGAATCTTGCTGCAGCGAGAAACAGAGCAATTTAGTTAAAAGGGGTATTGTTACATCAAAAACCATTTTCTTGCTGAAATGAAAAGCAATTTGGAGCAATTAACAATGCCAACATACAACACAATCACAATTATTTTCATAAACTTTCTATAACATATATATATACAGACATCATCATGCATACCATCCCCCCACACTCAGCTCATGTGCACTCCTTACACGCACAAGGCAATATCATCATCATCAGCTCATGTGCACTCCCACACTGCATATAGTTGGGTCATCATCAGCTCATGTGCACTCTCACACTACACATAGCTGGGTCATTATCAGCTCATGTGCACTCCCACACCGCACATAACTGGGTCATCATTATCACACAAAAGGAGCATCCAAAGCATAATGTACATATCAATATAATGTGAGAACGCATGAACTATTCATATTGCACATTTCACAAGATAGAAACATTTCATCAAGGGCCTGTTCCCTAAGTATATTTTTAAAACAAAACAAATGAAACTTTCAAATGATTTATTTAAACATGTAGGCACTTCCCAAAACATTTTGAAATGCAAGTTCAATCACCTGTATTTGTTAAATCTTTACCCAACTCCAACTTCCTCTAATGGTCCAAATGGGGCAGTGGGGCTTCATTGGAACCTATCATCACATTAGCATCACAATTAACTCAATTCACATAACTATAAATTGTAAAAGCTATCTCCTAACTAGCTTCCAATTGCCATTAAGTGCCTATCTATTTTCACTATCCTAATCACTCTAAAATGAATAAACAACCTCAACTATAAAACACTCACAAGTCTAATCACTAGCAATTCTCAACACTTAAAAATTAACTCTACCTCACTACTCACCTTAGTAGCTTTATAATTGAATCCTTTTTCAAAAATTTTCAAGCTATTATAGAAGCTCCCTCTTTCTCTCTCTAAAACACCTAACTAGTGAGAGAAAGTATGGAAGTAAGACTTTTTAAGGGTTTTAAAGTGAGAGTGAAAGAGCACAAAAGGTTCTATGAAAAAGCGCATAAAAGCATGAAAATTGGAGTTAACTTGAGAGAAATTATGGAGGTTTCAAAACAAGCTTCCATGGAAGAAGAAAAAAACGTGAGATGGGAAGAAGAAGAAGAAGAAGCTGTTGGAAATCAAGAAGTAGTTGCTAGAAAATGATATTTATAGCTAAAGCTTATCCAAACTCTGCTGAAATTATGAAAATGCCCTTAACAGGTTGGCTTTGTCTTCCTCCAATCCTTTGTGCAATCATTTTACTCTTTTGACACTAAGACAAAATACATAATAGTCTAGAGATACTTGGGTTCACGAAAACTTAAAAATTTCGATCCAAGATGAAAAATGACGATTTTACCTTTACCTTGGAAATCATCATTATTTCTATTCCCTTCGTCATTTTATCCTTATTTTCATCATTCATTTATGCCTTAGGCCTACTTAGCCCTTAATAATGTTTGAAAGCATACTTCGAGGGGCTCACTAAAGAAATGATGAAATTACCCATAGTCCATGATATCGCGTCTACTTCTAGCTACGAGTCTATAAAGATCAAGGTCTCACATTATCCCTATTAAAAGAAATTCGGTCCCCGAATTTAAATCGAACTATAAGGTATCATACCTTTATGTATTAAAGAGATGTGGATACTTGTCCGTAACTCCTTTTTAGCCTCCCCCATTACCTCTTCACTGGTGTTGTCACGACCCGAAACCTCTATCGGGCCCATGACAACCGCCGTGATGTCCCGATTGACACTCATTATCCGAAATGCCAATCGGAACCTCGCAAGGCTAGCGAATCAGTTTCTTGCCTTTCCTGTGAGCAATCGTTGTTAAATATCGAGTTTTAAGAAAATATAAAATATTTTAGATTGAAAACAATCAAAATAAAATTTTCGCCACATAGGGTTATTTTAGTCATTTTTACCAGAAAATTTCGAAACCTGATAAAGATACAATGTATGGTAGAAAAATATCCACTGTCATTAAAAATAAATTTTTATAATCTAAATCATTCATTTAGAGTGAAAAGTTGGCTAATTAAACTAAATAAAAATATTTGATAATATATTCCATTTTCTTATAAAACAATTTTTATAGAACTATACATAAATAATTTTTGTAGCGTGAGAATAAAATAAATTCATACATACAATAATTTACAAAGTTATAATGTACAATAATAATTACAATGACAAGTGGCCCATATATACACCCAGTATTGGTGATAGTAACCTACTGTCTGTAGGATAGAGGGGTCAACTGGAATCCTCGACAAAATCGGATATCTACAAGCTACCACAGGCCTGAAATATTTGGAAAGGAGGTGGGTGAGATTTTGCAATCCCAATGAGCAAACAGATATTATCATAAATATTTAAAGGCGAGTAAAATGGAGGCAAGTTTAAACAACAAATCAAAAACCATTTCATAAGGTTTTCAATTTCTTTCTTAAATCATAAAACATTTGTAATTTACCAAAACAGTTGTCAAGGCTTATAACCTTTATTAAAAACATGGCTCAAGCCAAAATCTAGTCCTTGGGGATACTTGGTCAAGGCATCTAACCGAGTCCACCAAGGTTGTTAAGATATTTACATGTTAAACACATTCTAGTTTTGAAAACAAGCCGTTCCTTGGCGTTGGCCGAGTTACACATTCACGTGAGGGTTCGACGTGAAATGAACTATAACACTACCCCAAAAGTTACCCTCTTTGCCTCTACAACCGAAGTAACTATGAAACCGGGTTTACTATGCCCCTCTAATAGGCAGTCCACGGAAACCAGTCACTACAGTGACTAACTCACCAATTTTAATAAAATTTCGACAGTATAACGTGGCTTTTATTTATTTACCCAGCCTGCATAGTAAAAATAGCTTACATTTATTCCTAAGGCAATTATAAAATATAGCCACATATACTCATATATCATAAGCCATTCATAGTAAAATATATATATTTCAAAATAATTGACAGCCTCCAATTACTCAATTTCATAATCAACACAATATATTTTTATTTGTCACATTTATTTCTAAAACATCAAAAATCCCATTTTAATCTCATTTTCATTTCATAAAATCCATGAAGAGCATTTAAAAATAAACTCTAGATAATTTACAATAATAATAGGTTTACTCACCGTTTGTACAGATGAAATGCTTCCTAGGTGCCCCGATCACTATTGGTCGGGTACGACTTCCTTGCCTTTACCGGAAGGCTCTCCTCCTAGACACATTGCAAAATTTACCCAATTCACCACATTGATGCTAAATCACTATATAATTGACTTAAATCCTATACTAATGCATGGTATGAAATGCAATAGCCTAAAACGGCTTAAACGCGGTATTAACCTATTTTTGGCACTTTACTCGATAAATTGCTAACGAGCTCCATTTTAGCTCTAAATCGTCCCATTCTCTCTCCAACATTTTTAACCATTAAATATCAGCCAATAACCTTCTAAAATCACCAAAATCAGTTCACTTTTCTCCTTGGAAAATTCAGCCAAAAATGGGACATTAACTCGATAAATTTTCTACTTTGTTTTTCTATCACATTTAACCATTTTTCATCATTTTCTCGTCATTTCTCTTAGAATAAAAATCAGATCATCATCATTGTACCTCATTGCAGATTCGGCCAAGGGTGGGTATTGTGAAAATTTAATGCTTTCTTGCCAAATTTAATTTCTAAACACATTTAACTAACTAAAACTATCAATTTAACTAAAAATCAAAACCTAAAAATTTCAATTTCTCCCCCCTTGAAATTTGGCCAGACCTTGATGTCACTTTTAGATCTCTCTCCTCAAGCATGCTAAATGGAAACAAAGGCATAGGAAAGGTAGAAATCTAGCTAAAGTCGAAAAATCTTACCGTTAGACGCGTAAACGGGCGAAAAACGCAAATTCCCCTTTGAATTTTCTTGTTTCTCTTTGGTTTTTCTTTTTTTCTTCCTTTCCTCTCTATTTTCTCTCTTGTTCTCCCTTATGGTCGGCCATCACTTAAAACGGGGTTTAAATGGGCTGACTTTTCATTAAAATAATATTAAATCATTAAAAAGTGCCATGTGTCACTTTCCCATTGGCCCATTTTTAAAATTTCGTCTTTCAAACTTCAATTTTTCACCACTTAACATACCATAGTTGTTCATACCAAAAATAAATAAATCCTATGATTTTGACAAGTTTTGGGTGGTGTAAATTACGATTTTTACCCCGAGACGATAAAATTATCGTTTTACCCCTATGTTCCAAAAATTACCGGAATTGAAAATTTTCACTTCCTATCATTAAATTATACTCCAAAAAGTTAATCTTGGTCAAAAATTTCACTCCATGATCAAATTATTATCTTAGGTGGCAAAATGACGATTTTGCGCCTGAACATCGAAATTTTCCATTTTACCCCAAATGCACCCTCGAACTCCGACCAATTATTTTTAGTCATTCCTGGACTGCATAATATTAAATTTCATCCTACAATTCCTATTTGAACTAGTTCGAGGCTAAATCAACTCAAGTGTACCGTTAGGTACAATACCGGGTTTCGTCTATTCTGAAGTGCTTTCCTAGCATAATAACATGCTACTCAGTGCATGTATGTAATGACATGTGTTTATAGGGTCGGGTTTTACAGGTGTTGTTTCGCCATAATGCTTTCACTAAGGCTACACCCTTTGAGCGAAGCTTTTGACTTGTCTATCAAGAATAGCAACTGGTTGCTCCTCGTATGTTGACTCATTGTTAACAAAGTTAAGTTTCATCTTCTGAATCAATTCCTCCAATTAGTCGCATTAGGGTACTATCATCGTTTATTCTTCATCCGTGGCACTAGTGCTTCATGGAAGTCTAGTTTAACTAGGATATAACACTTCCTTAATCCTTACATCTTAATCATATTAATCCATTGGTATGGCTCAACCACGACATAGATTCCAATTCCTTAATATAATTTCTTTCTTTTTTGCTCCTGAATTCTCCTTTATTCACATAGCTCAATTTCTAATGGTAACTCTCATCATCGTGTTATCTATACAACTTATTAAACATGTCGAATTCGAAATTCGAATCATTATAAATAATTCTTCACTTTAATTAATCACATAATCATCTCCATATATATATGTGTATGTACATACACATTTAAGAATCATCATCCATTACTACATGTAGGAACCCTCGTCAATTACTTTGAAGTAAATTTCCTTTATTCATTCCAAATCATAACCTAGGTTCATCATCATATTCTCATAGCTCATGTTTCCCTTTTTACTTTTCCATTTCATTCCCATAGGTCAAGTTTAATCCATTAATATTAGGGAATAATCAACTCCAGATTACCCCTTCGAATGTTTAAGTCACCATTTACTTTACATCTTACCATAAATTAGTTCTTATGTAATCCACACAGATTCTCATTGTGCCTATGCATAACTTCACATAATTTACACGCTTATACTCTTTTTTTATCATTTCTAATCAGATGTGTAAGCTTCATCCTACCGCTCATCCTTGCACCACATAGTCATAAACATGTCACAATCACTAATTATCATTTTCATCAAGTTACCCTCTAGTATCCATGTATGCCTTACTATTTTGTTAATCTTTTAAATTTATCTTTACTTGATCATTACATTTATGCTATACCACAATCCTTAAAAGTCCTTTTTACTTTTTAATTGTCTTTCGTACTTCCAACATATATATTATATTTTTATGTCATCTCGACATTACTTAGTCCTAATTCATATTCTTGTATCCTTACTCTAAATCATGGCTTATTACCAAAATCTTTACTTGTACATGCTTACTTGAAATATCAAATCATCATCTCTTTGCCAAGTAGATCTCTACGAATCCTGTTGTGTACTACTATTTCCTCACCAAGGGTAATATCGATTAACTAGAGCATATCACCATTATTCACTAAGCATTTAAAGCATAGTTTAATCGTTGCTTACCTTTATTAGGTACTCTACTTTGATAATTACTCAAAATGAAATAAGACATGTGAGGGAAACACTTTTTTTTTACCATTGTATACTCTGCCTCCATAAGCATATCGAAACCGTAACATTATCGGATCTACATAATGGCAAGATAATCATTCCCTCAAACCAACATTTCCAATCATTCTTAGACTTACAGCGTACCTTTGTACTACACGACATATTGGTCACGAACACCAACGTCACTATATAACTATTAGCTCCTTGAGCTTTAATGTTTTCACATTGTGAGAACCCTTTTAAATTATCTTACCAAAGTGTTCACAAAGTGGATACAAGCCCATAACTTATGGTTCATTGCCCAAAGCAGTGAACACTATCCCATCATTAAAGTTTTACTCTTATCTACCAATCATAGCTCCCTTGCACAGTTACCTATACATTACTTGGTTGCTCATGAGCCTCTCATGGCCATGCCATTTCGATCTTTTATGGCAAGTTAACTAATATATTCTCTTATGCTTTTCAATACACTTCTGAAACACTTAAACACATCTTTTGGTGGAATTCAGTTGAGGACTTAAACAATCAAAAGCTTACCTTCAAAACCACTCATAACTTTAACAATCCAATGTATGCTCAATGACATTCCACCTCATCGGTTCCAACGGACATTATTTTCAAATCTCCCAAGGCGTCCTTATCCTTAATTCGGACCAGACAACTATCTTAGTATATTTGCATTGATTATTCTTAAGCTTCTTATGTTCATCATAGCAACATCCATATTTCTCCCATTATTTACCTTACTTTTCATTTACTCTTTCCTTAGCCTTTAACAAGGCTTAATCTCTTGTCTAATTTACCTACATGTCAATATATAAGGCAATAAAGAAACTTTCCAATTCATTCATATAAATACTTTTTCAAAACCTTAAAACTCTAATTAACGAAGCTTAACATCAAGTCCAAATGACCGTAATTCAGCTCGTAAGTTCAGCTTCACGCCCCTCACATTTTATTCATACGTCCTTGACATGAGGTGCTCCTAGCACTGTGGCCTAGTGGTTGCTGGGGTTTACTTAATCAATGCTATTCGTCTACATTTAAGGTTACTACATTGATCATCCTCGACCGTTTGGTTTTCTTCCAAGCTTACATCACAATTTCCATAGCCATTTATATTCTCGTAGGTTTATCACATATAATAGGCCAAGCCAATATTTTCAAATTCATCTCATCCCTTAACACCTGTCACCAATCAATAAATCCCACCTTAGGACATCTTTTCGTATTGTATAATGAATTCACCATGCACGTATAACACCGCACACATAATTATTCACTGCTTCTAGTGTTCCATAATTCCTTAGTATTCGAAACTAGTTGTCTTTCTTGTCTTAAAATTGAAATAGTTTAACCACTTCAGCTTAGTATCATCATGAATTTTGTCTATCTTGATCATTCTACTTATGCTGACATCATTACTTCAAAATTCTAGAATTTATTCTTCCTCCATTTTTGTAATTATTTCCAATAGCGTATATTTTGCCAATTTAGTATCTTATAATACCACCTATGCAACCCATCAAGCATATTGTGTTCAAATCTCAAATCGCTAAGAACAATTCTTTGTTGCCACTAATGATATGTGTCATCACCCAAATTCTAGGCCATGACCGGCACATGGGCCCAATGGACGTAGCCCACTAAGCCCAAGCAAGCCTATTTATATAACTTATCCATCATCCATCATATGTTATTAAAGTCACATTTCATAATTTCAATTCAAAATAATGCTGACCATTGCCATTTCGTAGTGGCATTTTTGATCAAATATACATACATTGTTTAAAACATATATCTTAATAATTTACATCGGGTTTGTCTATACACAACAAAAAGGGATACTCGACTTCCAGCAGAGAGACTCGACAAAAGTTCAGCTATTGAATGTCGAGAAACCTACCAAGGAAACGAATCTATAAGGACACCTCGACCTAGTTACCGGTTGCCTCCTGATCTGAAAACATGAAGTTGAAAACGATGAATATAAACACAGTGAGTGAACAAAGGAAGGGAGCAAGCAAACAATAAGGAACGCTTAAAGAAATCATGATGCACTTATTTAAAAAACAATGCAATTTAGTTTAGTTTTTATTAAATCCGCTCATTAAACCCTTAATGAGTTAATCACTTGATGAAAAGGTCCATGCACATCAAAGGATTTGAAAAGTGAAAACTTTAATAGTATTCAAGCGAGTCAAGTCAAGTAAAACGACGAGTCCTTGCTGCAGCGGAAAGGCATTCTCGCTACATTGAAATTTAACTCAAATTATCAACTGGACGAGGGTTTCTCTCTAAAACCCCTCATCTCAAACTTAATTAAATAAATTCCTTAATGTTGGGAGTCCATGATCAACTATGGTGTTACTGAAATGGCAAATGGGACAGCAATCAACTAAGGTAGCATGCTAGATAGAAAATTTCTTGCTGCAGTGAGATTCGGGCGACAAAACAGAACGTTTCTCATTGCACCGAGAAGCATCAACAACTTTCTTGCTGTAGCAAGAACCAAGCTAGTATACCCCTCCAAACACGAGAGTTTTTCACTGTAGAGAGAAATACGACACCAACCACAAATTTTCATTCTCTCAAGGAAAAGCCATTTAGCTGCAAAGACAAAATCAACTTGAACATGCTTAGAAATTCTCAAGGTTTAACATACAAGATTCACATGTATTACAACCATATACCATACTCATGAACTTTCTATAACACACATATTTATATATATATATATATATATATCTACATCATCATGTATACCATCCCACCATCATCAGCTCATGTGCACTCCCCACTCGCACATAGCTGGGTCATCATCAGCTCATGTGCACTCCCACACGCATATAGCTGAGTCATCATTAGCTCATGTGCACTCCCACATGCACATAGTTGGGTCATCATTATCACATAAAAAAAACATTCATTGCATATTATACATATCAACCTATTGTGATAACACATGAACCATTATATGGCACACTTTCACAAGATAGAAATATTCACCAAAGGCTTGTTCCCTAGGTAGATTTTTAAGGAAAAGTTGGATAAAATCATTCAAATGTTTTGTGCAAATACATTCACATTCCTAAAATAATTTTGAAATGCAAGTTCACTCACCGGTATTCGTTAAATCTTTACTCAACTCCAACTTCCTCTAATGGTCCAAATGGGGTTGTGGGGCTTCGTTGGAACCTATCATCACATTATCATCATCACCATCAACCCAACTTAGCATTAATACTATTTCAAAGCCATTTTCTAAATTGAGTTCTACTAGTCATTCCTACTAGCCTTCAACTACCATTAAATGGCTATTATTTGCGGTACTCTAGTAACACTAAAAATAATTAAACAATCTTAACAATAAAACACTCACAAATCAAATTACTAGACATTATCAACAACTAAAAAAATAAATTTTAACTCACTACTCACCTTGGTAGCTTTGTAAATTTGAAATTCTTTCTAATAATTTTCAAGCTATTATAGAAACTCCCTCTTTCTCTCTCTAAAACACCTAGCTAGTGAGAGAGAATATGGAAGTGAGACTTTTCAAGGGTTTCAAAGTGAGAGAGTGAAAGAGCACAAAGGTTCTATGAAATAGTACCCAAAAGCATGAAAAGTGGAGCTAGCTTGAGAGAGTTATGGAAGCTTGAAGAAAACTCCCATGGAGGAAGAAGAAACATGAGAGGGAAGAAGGAAGAAGAAGAAGAAGCTATTGGAAAATGTGAAAAGAAGTTGCTGGAAGATGATATTTATAGCTCAAGCTTATCCAACTCCACTTAAATTACTAAAATGCCCTTAAAAGTTAGCTTGTTCTCCTCTAATCCTTTGTGCTATCTTTTTACTCTTTTGACACTGGGACATGGTCCATAATAGTCTAGAAATACTCGGGTTCACAAAAACTTAAAAATTTTGATCCGAGATGAAAAATGACCATTATTTGAATTTTCCTTCGTCATTTACCCTTATTTTCATCATTCATTTATGCCTTAGGCCTACTTAGGCCTTAATATTGTTTGAAAGCATACTTCTAGGGGCTCACTAAGAAAATGATTAAATTACCCTTAGTCCGGGTTATCACGTTTACACCTAGTTACGGGCCTATAGGGGTCAAGGTCTCACAATATGAGTAACTGAACATATACATATACACATCCATTTAAATGTTAACATCCATTGCCATGTGTAAGAACCCCTTTCTTACTTTCCTCAATTCCACATGTCTATTCCACATTTCACCATTTTTTGGTATGCCAACATTATCCTTTAGGCATATTCCACTACTAACAATCGTATACCTTTACCATAACATTTTTGTGAGACCTTGACCTCTATAGACTCATTGATAGAAGTATACGCGATATCCCTGATCATGGGTAATTTCGTCATTTCCTTAGTAAACCCATAAAAGTAAGATTTTAAACAATATTATGGCCTAAGTAGGCCTAAGGCATAAATGAATGATGAAAATATGGGTAAAATAACAAGAAAATAAAAATTTGGATGATTTTCACAATACGGGCAAAATGGTCATTTTTCACCTCGGGTTAGAATTTTTAAGTTTTCATGAACCCGAGCATTTTTACACCATTATGGACCTTGTCCCAGTGTCAAAAGAGCAAAAGATTGCATAAAAGATTGGAAGAGAATAAGCTAATTTGTGGAGGGGCATTTTGGTAATTTAATTGGAGTGGATAACTTGGGCTATAAATATCTTCTCCTTCTAGCAGTTTCTTCTTCTTCTTCTCCTCTTAATTCACGTTACTTCCAACCTCCATGGAAGTTTGATACGGAGCTTGCATAATTTTCTCTCTCTAGCTCTAGTTTTCATACCTTTGAGCCTTTTTGACTAGAACCATTGTATTCTTTCACTCTCTCACTTGAAAACCCTTGAATAAAATCCTACTTTCATACTTTCTCTCACTAGCTAAGTGTTTAGAGAGAGAAAGAAAAAGAAAGCCCTATAATAAACTTGGGAATTATTAGAAAGAATTTCAAAGTTACAAAGTTATCAAGGTGAGTAGTAAATTAGAATTGAGTTTTAAGTGTTGATAATGTTTATGATTAATTTGTGAGTTTATTGTAGAGATTGTATATTGACTCTAATGTGATTAGGTAGTGAACATAGATAGCCATTTAAAATGGCAATTGAAAGCTAGTTAAGAGATAGCTTTTAGGGTTTATAGTGTGTGAATTAACATAATGCTGATGCTAATGTGATTCTAGGTTCTAACGAAGCCCCATTACCCCAATTAGATCATTAGGGGAATTAAAGTCAGCAAAAGGCTCAACAATATATCGGTGAGTGGACTTGCATTTCAAACTTTTTTTGGGGAATGTGAATGATTTTATCCAACTTGTCTTTGAAAATGTACCTTGGGAACAAGCCTTTGGTGAAGTGATTTTATATTGTGAAAATGTGCTATACAATGGGTTATGTGTTATCAAAATATGATAATATGCATGATATGCATTAAGTGCTTTTTTGTATGTTGATGTGGACCTGGTTATGTGTGAGTAGAAGTGCACATAAGCCGTTGCTGACCTAGCTATGTGAGAGTGGGAGTGCACATAAGCCGTTGCTAACCCGACTATGTGTGAGTGGTAGTGCGCATAAGCCGTTGCATATGGTCTATGGTTGTAATGCAAAAATGTGAGCATTTGATTTGTTGAAATTTGGGAGTTTGCATGTGTTACATGTTGCTTTTGTTATTTAGCAGGATGGCTTTGTTTTAAGGGAAAAGGAAACTTTTTTCTTGATGTTCTGATTCTCGCTGTAGAGAGAAACTCTTGAGTTTTTGGAGGGTGGCTAGCAGGAAACTCGCTGCAGTGAGAAAATACTGTAGCATTCTCACTGTAGCGAGAATGAATCTCACTGTAACGAGAAAGTTTCTATCTTGAGGTAGAAATTTTGCTGCAGCGAGATTCATTCTCGCTACAACAAAAAACTTTTGTTTTGTCTCACATTTTGATCAATTGTTACCCTATTTTCCACTTCTTTGCTACCATATTTGGGCATGGATTTCCAACATTAAGGAATAAATGAATTAAGCTTAATATGAGGAGGTTTGGTGAGAAACCCTCAGCCAGTCAAGAAACCCTTTGTTAGTTGATAATTTAAATCAAGTGTCACAGCAGCGAGAATGCCTTTTCGCTGCAGCAAGGACCCATCGTTTATTTGACCTGGTTCATGTGAATGCCATTAAAGTTTTCACTCTCCAAATCCTTTGTTGAATATGGACCCTTTCATAAAGTGATTTACTCATGTGGGGTTTACATGAGGGGTTTTAATAAGAACAAAAACAAATTGCATTGTTTTGAAAAAGAATGCATCATGATTTCGTTAAACATTCCTTATGGTATGCTTTTTTTTTTATTCCTTATGGTATGCTTGTTCCTTTTCTTGTTCATTCACTAGGTTTATACTCACCATTTTCAACTTCATGTTTTTAGATCACGAGGCAGCCGGTAACTAGGACGAAGTGTCCTCTAGACTTGTATCCATCTTTTGGTAGGTGTCTCAGCATTCAGTAGCTGTACATTCGTCTGAGTCCCTCTGCTAGAAGTCGAGTATTCCTTTGTTGTGTATAGACAAACCTAATGTAAATTATTAAGAGACATGTTGTAGATAATGTATATACACTTGTTTAGTATGCCAGTATGAGGTGGCAAATGTTTAATATTATTTTGATCCTAAGTTATGAAATGTGACTTGGCAGTTTATGATGGAATGATGAACATGTTAGATTAATAGGCTTGCTTGGGCTTAGTGGACTATGTCCATTGGGCCCATACGCCGATCAAGACCCAAAATTTGGGTCGTGACAATTTTAATGCAACTTGATTAGACAATTTTTTCCAAATAACTCTTAAATACCTAAATATCAAGTTGTACACCACTTAGTGTTAAGATCTTAACTTTACTCACCAATCCTTAACCAATTACATTTATAAAGTGAATGATTTACTTGACTGTTGCATTTCACCCTTGCGCCTATAAAATCAAAATTTCTTAAACTTAGGATGTAGAAACTCCCTCTTAGAACTTATCCAAAAATTGATATTTCCTAAATCCTTTACCTTTGTGGAGATCACATTCGGAACTGATCATTTTTATCATAGATTGCATACTGAACCCAATAGATTTTTAAATTGATCGTTAAAGCAATTCGTATATCAAACTCAAATATATAACTTCATATGGTATTTAGATTAGATTCAACATCTCTCAGTCATTTAACTTCAAGCTATCAAATCCACAACTAGTCCTTTAATCCTTTGACTTCACGCACAGCATAACAAAGTTCATGCTCCTTCTCAGAGAAAATTTGTTTACCAACCTTTCACTGGATGACCACACATCAATTATAATAGTCATTAAATTTCACCCTTAAGCTAATTCATGTACTTATAACTATAAACCATAATAGTTCAAATCGAGCCTTGGGATCTTGCAATTACTTAATTAAAATCAAAACCAGCTCCATCCAAGTTGCTATGCACATAGTTGACACTTATACGCTTACAAAATATTTCAAAAGCCCACACCATTTCTATAAAGGCATGACAAGCTCATTTAACATAGTGCACTGACCTCCGTGCACATAAACATCAGTTTACAACTTCCTCAATACTTAGATCTATAAACTCCAAGTAAATTACAACCATCACTATTCTTTCTAGTCAAAGTGTGCCCCTTATTACCATTATCGTATATGTTCCTTTATATTGACCTCAATAATGATCCAATGTCATCCAATTTCTTCCCATTGACAATTATGGGCTTAAATTATAACTCTATTGAATGAATAAGTCATTACGGACCTATTAGCCCAACTCAAATTTCCTCCATCTTTAATCGGAGGGATTTGTTATTACATTAACCTTTCATTAGGAGCATTTGCTTAAAATCTTTCCAACAATAGCTCGTGTCTCGAGTGGCATCTCAAACCCAAACAACGGCACCACTTGTGGCCTTTATATAATGTTAGCAAAAGGGTAAGTTACTAGGAATAGGAGTTCATATAGCCTCCTGTCTATGACTTGTGCTGTAGTCACAACCTATAAACAAGACTCGACATTAACTCCGACAACTCCGATGATTGAAACGAGAATCCCTAGGACTCGACTAAACCTAGAGCTTTGATACCAAGTCTGCCACGACCCAAATCTTGAGCCATGACAGGCTCATGGGCTCAATGGGCATAGCCCAATAGGCCCAAGCAAGCCTTTTTATGAGATCCTGTTCCTCATTCCATCCATCATCTTTAAAATCATGTGTTGTAATTCTCAATGGTAAATGTTTCAGTAATATTTTATAGTAACCGAATATTCATATTTGTATTATCTCAAAGTACTGTCATTCATTGCCATCTCATAAGGCATCATCATCAATCCAACATATACATACTTCATTTATAACATGACTCCTAGTAGTTTACATTACATATATGTGTACACAGACAAAAGACTCTTAACCGTCAGTGGAGTGACTTTAAGTGAAGGTACCACTACTGAGATGCCATAGTACCTACCAAGAAGACGAACATACATGGACACTTAATCTAGGTCCCAACTGCCTCTGAATCTAAAATCATGAAGTTTTAAAAATGTGAGTATGAACCCAGTAAGTGAACATAGGAAAGGAACAAGCAATGACAACGAATGTTTTAGAAAACATGATGCACTTATGATAAACCATGCAATTTAGTCTAATTTTTGGTTAAAACCCTTCATTTCAAACTTTGAATGTTTAATCCCTTAATGTTACAAGATTCATGATGAACCATAAAGTTGAATAGAATGAAAATTTCAGCAATGACCAAGCAAGACAACAAACAGAGGATTTTCGTGTAGTGGATGCTATCCATTAACAAGGAAAGACCATTTTCAATTTATCATGCCATCGAAAGATTTGTTACTCACTTTAACAGATATATTAATTCATTTATATTTTTATAATTGATTATAAATTGAAATTTTATCGTTATTTGTTAAAAAGTGTCATAATTGAATATTTGCTTTGGGAAACGTGAAGTGGATGCAATCCATTGACAAGAAAAGACCATTTAAATTAATCAAGTCAAAGCAAGCTTTGTTGCTCACTTTAAATGATATACTAGATCCTTTATAACCTTATAAATGATTATAAATTAAAATCTATGTTTTTCTTGGTTAAAACATATCATAATTGGATGTTTGCATTGGGAAATGTGAAGTGGATTCTATCCATTGACAAAAAAGTCCATTTAAAGTTAATCATGCCATCGAAAGCTTTGTTACTCACTTTAGATGATTTATTAATTCATTTATAATCTTATTAATGATTGTAAGTGGAAATCTTTGGACTTTTTGTTTAAAACCTATCATAATTGGATGTTTGCATTGGTAAGTGTTATGTGGATGCTATCCATTGACTACAAAAGACAATTTTATGATAATGATGCCATCGAAAGCATTGTTACTTGCAATAAATGATATATTAATTCATTTATAATTTTATAAATGGTTATACATCCAAATCTTTGTTGTTGTTGGATAAAACCTATCATAATTGGATATTTGTCTCATGACCCAAACCCAAAGGTCCATGACTAGCATTGCACAAGCCTAGCAAACAAGCCCTCGAGACTCAAGGAAGCCTTTACTCATAAGTCTTGTTCAACACAAATCATTCACATAAGGCCTCCTAGCTATTATCATTCATTAAACTTAGGATCCTTAATATTCGATGTAAGCCTCTTAGCTCGTAACAACATCCAATACTTAAACATAAGAATCCACATAGCTATGCATCGGCTAACATCACGTAAAATCTTTAATCATCTCAT
Organism: Theobroma cacao; assembly: GCF_053813885.1. NCBI lineage: Eukaryota > Viridiplantae > Streptophyta > Magnoliopsida > Malvales > Malvaceae > Theobroma > Theobroma cacao. Next base: position 25,397,046 of record NC_142641.1, read on the forward strand.
TACATGAAGTCATATAGGGTAGCATAGTACTGTCATGACCCAAATCCCAGGCCATGACCGGGGCATGGGCCCAATGGACGTAGTCCACTAAGCCCAAGCAAGCCTATTAATATAATGTAATACTCTGCACCCTCGTTGGACAAAAATAAGACCTTATTGATCAAACGAATGATCGTTTGATGTGAATTGACGTGCTAAAGAGCGACAAAGGATGAAAAGAACGTTCAAGAATAAAATGCTTCGCGCGTGCAGAAACAATAATTAAATAAAAATATTTTCGTTGGAGAGGAATTAGTAAGCTAAAGGATGATTTGAAAGTAAACCGAGATGTAATGATGTGTTTCGGGACCAAAGAAGGCAAGTGAAAAATTTTGAAATACAATAATATTTTATTCAATAAAATAATATTAAAATATTAATATTTTATATGTTGTCGGAATTAGTCATAAAAATGGAATATGACTAATTTAAGTGGGGGAGAAGAAGTAAAGAAGAATTTTGAAGGAAAACGATGATAATTGTGTCAGCGTGTTTTATTAAATCGAGCTAACGAGGGTAAGTAAATATTTAAATATTATGGTGACACCGCGTTGAAATGCGATCTCGATATTTTGATTATACACATATAAGAAAAGGAAGATAGAAGGAAATTAGAATTTTTACACGTGTCGGAAGAATTAATTTTAAAATGTGAAAATTTGAGGGAGGTGTGTTAAATAAAATGAAGTTAAGGCATAATATGTAAATTTTATTGTTTTGAATAAATAAAAATAAAATAGATGATAAAATAATGAAGAAAAGATGTTGAAAAGTCAAACAATATTTTTATTTGTACATAAGTGGCCACATGAGTCAAGAATGGATTGAGGACAAAAACAAAAGAAAGGAATAAAGATGGAATGGGGGGCAGGCCACAAGAATAAAAGAAATAAAGGAAGAAAGACAAAAAGAAAAGCAAAGAAAACAAAAGAGAAGAATGCAGAAATGATGGTGGGGCCGGCCATGTGAGATAAAAGAGAAAAAGGAGAGGAAGTCGATTGAGAGTGGGAGAAGAAAAATAAAGGAAAGAAAAACCGTGGGAGAAAAAGACAAAAATGAAGAGAAAAAAAGAGAGAAAGAACCGTGGGAGAGGAAGGAAAAAGAGAGCTTTTGCCGTAATTTTTAAAGGAAGAAGAAAACTAAAAATTTGTGAGGTAAGAAGCTGATTTTTACTGCACTTTGAGAGAGAAAATTTGGTGCTTTTTAGAGGGATTTTGGTGCTGAAAATTCAAGGTTTTTGTTGCTGAATTTTGAGGTTATGTTACTAGAAATTTGTGAAGATTTTTGCTACCATTGAAGGACAACTTTGGCTACTGAAAATTTGAGCTGTTTGCTGCCAATTTGTGCAGAAAAAATCTAAGCCGTTTGTTGGTAGTTTGTACAGGAAAATTGGACAGCTTTGTGTTGCCAAAATTGAGAAGTTTTGTTGCTGAAAATTTGAGCTGGAAATCTGCTGATTTTAGAGCAGGAAGTGGCAGCAAAAAGGGTGAGAAAACGAGGCTTTTGGTGACCCATTTGAGAGGAAAGGAAGAGAGAAAGCCACGGTGGTGAAGAGAAGAAGCCACGGTGGTGAAGGGAGTGATGGGTTGGAAAGAAAAAAAAAGAAACGTGGAAGAGAGAAAAAGAAAGAAATAGAAAATAAGTGGGCATGGCCCAATAGGAAATAAAAAATAAACGGGGTTAGCCTAAATAGGAAAATTGGAGAAGCCCATGGAAAGGGCCCAATGGTAAGTTAATGTTATATTTTAAGGTTTATGGGTAGTTTAATATTGTGCATATTTTGGATGAAAAATATGCAAGTTGCTTAAGGAATTTTTAATTAAGTTGCTACCCATACAAATGTGTAATTAAGTATGCTGAGTTTAAATTGTTGCTAGGAAAGTTTGTCATGGAGGCGTGCCGAACGAAGTACGTGATCGACAAATAGGAATAATTATATACGCTTACGAATCAATAGTGAAATAATATCCCACTATTATGAGGTGAGTAGGGGGTGTCAATTTTAAAAATTCTGTATATATATATATATGCATGTATGTATATTTTACGTGAAGTGCAAAATTTATAGAAAGCATGCGTTGATAGAATTTTAAGGAATTATGGGTGTAAGTTATTTTTAGAAATCATTTGGAATATATATATATTATACGTAAAGTGTTTTAAACCAGGAAACAAGCTTTTTGAAAAGATTTACATCAAAGGAAATTGTGCCTTATTGTTTATGTGGTGTGCATTCATGAAATTTATTACATATTCACCATGCTATTTTGATACAAAATATCATGCAAATATTTACAATGAACATTTGACGAAAAGAGAGTTTTAACGTGATGTGGGGATCAAAATCTTGAGAAAGATTTAAAATATCCCCTTGAAGATCAAATTTGAATTCTTTTAAAAGGTGACTTCATTTTAACCAAGAAATTCAAGAGTAATTGGAGACTGCTACATGTTGTGTTATAAATTGTATTTTGAATCGAATGGCTTATAATAATGTGGGAATAATTGACTGGATTGGTAAATGTGTTGAAAATGTATAAACTGTTGTTTGCCTTGATAGGCTGGGTTGTAAAATAATTGCCATGTCATGCTATTGCAAATTTTATTGTATGGTGTGTTTAGCTTGCTATAGTGGGCGGGTTCTGTGGACCAGCCTATTAGAGGGGCACGGTAACCTCGTTATATTCCTACCTTGGTTAGGGAGGCGTGTAGGGTAACTTCCGAGGTACAACTTTAGAGTTCACTTCACGTTGAACCAACATGTGAGGGTGAACTCAGCCAACGCCAAGGAATGGCTATGTTTTCAAAATAAAAACATGATTTATGCGTACATGACTTTTTAACAGCCTTGGCGGACTCGGTTAGGATAGCCCCAGGCCAAGGTATCCCTGACAACCAAGTATGAGAATGATTTTGGCACAAGTCAAGTTTTTAAGAAAGTCATAAGCCATGTTGTTTATTTTTGACAAAAATGTAATGGTTTTATATGAGTTGAAATAAGTTTTAATATTATGAATTATATTTCTCTGCATGGTGAAAATGGAATTAAACAGTTTTTCGCAGCTCCCCTATTTGTTTATCTGTGAAATGAATCTGTAATTCCTTGCATATGGGACGAGTTATGATTTGTGCATGATTTAAAATATTATTTGGTTTCGCGAGAGTTTGCTAAATTTTATTGACTTGATTTGAAAATGATTATTAATATATTTTGATGCGAAAAATTTTATTACCTTGATTATTTATACTTTATAAGAAATTCTCGATTTCTATATAAGGCACAAACCCTCGTTTGAAACAAATTGCTTTTATAATCTTGCATTTTTATATTCAACTGATTTACCGTTTGCTTGTTTTCCCATCTACACCCTACTCGCTGAGTCGATGATTATCACTGAGTCTATGAGACTCACATCCCTTCATTTCCCCTTTTGCAAATAGGGATCAGCTTAGCGTGTAGTCAGTGACGTGTTCGGTCCATCATGAATAGGTAAAGACATCTCCTAGCATTTTATTCCGAGTCGCTACGTTATTAGAGGTCAAGTCGTAGCATTTTATTTATTAAGTTGTAAACGAATTCTAAATTTTTTTATAAGCATTAATTTAGAGATTATAGATTTTAATGCATATACTTACGAATAAAAGGAAAAAGTTTGTATTGATTTTTATATTTATGGTTCAATTTAGTATATGAAAGTATCAATATTATATGGTGATTGAATGTAGTGGATTAACGAGCAAATTTTAGACAGGCTTGTTCGAGACTTGGTGGGTCTTTTTCGAAAGTCTTGGACGCCGGTAGCGATCGGGGAGAGGTCATTGCATATAACCTTTTCACCATTCCATTAAAAGTTGCTAAGTCACATTTTCTGACTTTGAATCAAGATAATATTAAACATTGCCATCTCATAGTGGCATACCAATCAAGTGTACATTGTCTACAACATGTATCTTAATAATTTACATCAAGTTTGTTTATATATCTCAAAAAGAAGACTCGATTTCCAGTGGAGAGACCCAAGTGATGTATGGCTACTGAATGCCGAGATACCTACCAAGGAAACGAATCTACAAGGGCACCTTGACCTAATTACTGGCTGCCTCTTAATCTGAAAACATGAAGTTAAAAATGATGAGTATAAACCCAGTGAGTGAACAAGAAAGGGAACAAGCATACCATAAGGAATGTTTAACGAAATCATGATGCATTAATTTTTCAAAACAATGCAATTTATTTTAGTTCTTATTAAACCACTCATGTAAACCCCACATGAGAAAAAAACACTTATTTAAAAGAGTCCATGCTCAACAAAGGATTTGGAGAGTGAAAACTTTAATAGCATTCATGCGAATCAAGTCAAATAAATGATGGGTCCTTGCTGCAGCGGAAAGGCATTCTTGCTACAACTATGCTGCAGTGACACAGGACTTAAATTATCCTCTAGCCGAGGGTTTCTCACCAAATCTCCTCATTTTAAAGTTAATTCATTTATTCCTAAATGTTGGAAGTCCATGCTCAATTATGGTACCAAAGAAATGGAAAATAGGGCAGCAACCGAACCAATTGAGGAGCAAAACATAAAGTTTTTCGCTGCAGCGAGAATGAATCTCGCTGCAGCGAAATTTCTGGTCTCAAACAGAAAGTTTCTCGTTGCAGCGAGATTTCGGCCAGCACCATCCCTCCAAACCTAAGAGTTTCTCACTGTACTGAGAAACAGAGCACCAGCAAAAATTCCCCCATTCCCTCAAGCAAGGGCCACCCTGTTCACATGACCAACACAACATGAAACTCATATAATTTCCCAAAGTTTAACATGTCAAATTTCACATGCATTTCAACCATTTACATATTCATGAACTTTCTATAACACAAATATCTATACATGTATATATATATATTCATCATCAAACACACTCTCTCATTGTCATCAGCTCATGTGCACTCCCTACTAGCACATGGTTGGGTCATCATCGGCTTATGTGCACTCCAACTTGCACATAGCCGATCATCATCAGCTTATGTACACTCCTACTCGTACATAGCCAGGTCCACATCAACATACAAAGAAGCACCTAATGCATATCATGCATATTATCATATTGTGATAACACATAAACCATTGTATAGCACATTTTCACAATATAAATTCACTTCACCAAAGGCTTGTTCCCAAGGTACATTTTCAAATGTTTGTACAATTGCATTCACACTCCCAAAACAAATTTTGAAATGCAAGTCCACTCACCGGTATTGTTGAGCCTTGAACCGACTTTAACTTCACTAATGGTCCAATTAGGACGGTGTGGCTTCTTTGGAACTTATCATCACATTAACATCACCACTAATTCAAGCCACATACTTACAAATTCTAAAAGCTATCTCTTAGCTAGCTTTCAATTGCCATTTAAATGACTATCCATTTTCACTATCCTATCACTCTAAAGTGAATTAACAACCTCAACTACAAAGTATTCACAAATTCAAATCTCTAATCATTCTCAACACTAAAATTTCAACTCTAATTTACTACTCACCTTAATAGCTTTGAAACTTTGAAATTCTTTCCAACAATTCTCCAAACTATTGTAAAGCTTCCTCTTTCTCTCTCTATAACACCTAACTAATGAGAGAGTGTATGGAAACAAGATTTTTTTCAAGGGTTTTAAAGTGAGAGAGTGAAAGAATACAAGGAATCCAGTCAAAAGGGCACAAAGGTATGAAAATTAGAGCTAGAGAGAGAAAGTTATGAAAATTTCATATCAAGCTTCCATGGAGGATGGAAGCAACATGAGATGGAAGAAGAAGAAGAAGAAGAAAAGCTACTGGAGAATGTAGAAGCTGCTGGAAGGAAGAGATATTTATAGCCCATGCTTATCCACTCCAATTAAATTACCAAAATGTCCCTCCACAAATTAGCTCATTCTCCTCCAATCTTTTATGCTATCTTTTTACTCCTTTAACACTGGGATAAGGTCCATAATGGTCTAGAAATGCTCGGGTTCATGAAAACTTAAAAATTCTAACTCGAGGTGAAAAATGACCATTTTACCCTTACCGTGAAAATCATCAAAATTTTTATTTCCTCGTCATTTTACCCATATTTTCATCATTCATTTATGCCTTAGGCCTACTTAGGCCATAATATTGTTTAAAATCTTACTTTTATGGGCTCACTAAGGAAATAACGAAATTACCCCTGATGAGGGATATCGCGTATATTACTTACTATGAGTCTATAAAGGTCAAGGTCTCACAAGTACGCACATAATCCGTTTAAGTTTAAAACCATAAATACATCACAGAAGCATATGGACTTGTCTATGACTCAGTAGAGAGACTCATTAGTATGATAACATACCAATTGTCAAACTTGCGTGTCTGGTTAAGTGACAACACTAGCCACCAATCTTTTGAGTCTACTTATTTGCACAATACAATTGAAATGGGTGAGTCACACTAGTACTCAGTGAGCGGGAGCATAAAACAATTGTAAATGTATAGGGATAGTCACTACACGTATCTTTTAATCATGCATGCATATCATACATCCCAAACATGTACATAATGGGACAAGTCGATTGTCACTTGCCAAATATAGTTTATCATAATCATGGTAGTTGTACTACATTACGTACTTCCATCTATCAACACGTTAAGGTGGCATAATTATCCTCACTTTAATCATTTAATATCATCATCAAATTAACCGTCTATTTATTCAATCAACCATATGAACCAGCCCACTATATGGCCGTCTACATACGTAACTTATCATGCATACCTTATAATGCTCACCTCAATGCTAAGTTATAGGCTCCTCAATCTTTCAACATATCGATTTATAGATTATGTTTTCATATGGCTCTTACCTTATGCCCTTACATTAATCATAAATTCATAACATAGCGTATTAGGGTGCTGAACATATATACATCCTATGGCATACCTCTACATATTTATAATATCATAACATATCATAGAATGGTCCTCCCTAGGCATTTTCATAGTCATGTATGGTAACCAACTGATGGACAACATATAAAATCATGTCATGCCCCATTGTTACAGCAAACGATGGAGTCATGTCATGCCCCATTGCTGAAGCAAGCGAAAAAGTCAATAATCATCATACAATACCATGTCTCATCCATTGCCAAGCAAACAACGGAGTCTGTGGTCATTATCCAGATTAATCTCAAGGGATGGCATCATAGCACTATAGGCAGGAATCATAAGTAGGATGGACCACCATCCCTACTTACCACCATCCCTATAGGTAGCATACATAGTTGCAGGGGATTGGACACACTCAGTCCTCATAATATACATCATTCAAAAATCTTCCACAGACGTAACGTGTATTCTACATCACAACATTTTTCGGAATCATCCACGGACAGTTCACATTCATCATTCATGTTTTCTATCAACTATATTGATCATCATATTATCTCATTATCACATTGGCCTAGGTATTATCCTTCCAAACATTTTACATAGTTCTCATGATCCTATCAACATTATCATACTTAGCCTAATACAATTCATCTAGGCAATTCACATTATTCATAACATTACTAGTCTAGGTGTGTCACTTCTAGATGTACATATAAGGCATACATCACACATATCATGCATATTCATCCTAGAAGCATACATGCACCCTAGTCATTATGCTCCTATGCATAAAGATCCCTACTCACTTTGACACTTAAGTGTCTCTTGCTAGCTCTTGTTTAGCTTGGCTTATCACTCTTAGCTTCAATTCACATAACTCAATATTCGAGTGGCATTACATCTAACAATCAACAATGCATAAATATCAACATTTATACCATAACTCTTCATTTTAAAGCCAATTTCTAGCTTTCAAATTATTTCTAACTGTTCAATATAACACATTTTCTAACTAAATTATCATACAAACTCAACTTTCTCATATTCTTAATCAATATACAAAATCCCTTACCTTATGCATCAATTCACCTCACTTAGACTTTAATCTCCAGCCACATTCAACTCCAACAGCCACCAAAGCTAAAACATAGAATTTCTACATTATCAACCATTTAATTTGAAAACAAATCTATGAAAAGCTTTAATCTTACCATTCAATTTGTTTTCTAGCCTCCAAATTCCTTATTTCAACCTTAAATTCACCAAAGGGGATAAGGGTTTTGAGAAAAAATGAGAGAGCCTTATTTTCTCTTTTTGTTTCAAATGGGTGGACAGCTTGAGGCTTTATATTTTTTTGCAAATTTGCATGCATGTATCAATACATTTGGCAATGTATCGATACATTTCCATGGGTTAATTTTAAATCTTTTAATACATGAGGCAATGTATAGATACTTTTTCCATGGACTACTCTTTACTTCAAATCTATCGATACATTTGGACAATTTATCGATAAAAATGACACAAAATGCTCTCCTCTTCGAATCTATCAATACATGAAGCAATATCGATACCTTTCATATAATACCCCTTTTGTGTGCTTACCGCCTTGAATGTATCGATACATAGTACCCATGTATCGACTTTTCATCCAAATTGCATTTTCATCAACAATTAGAGCTTTTAGCTCTATTTTCTAACTCCCATTCCATTTCTAGCTTACATTCTTGTTTCATTTCATTATAATTCTCTTAACATCAGTCTCATAAACTCATCATATACTTCAAATACTCATCTATGCTCTATGTCACATAGCATATAAATCAAACATTTCATAATTACTTTCATAGCATACTCATTTAAGTGCCAACATCTACACTATCTCATTCATGTGCCAAACATATGCATAACATCATTTGGGTCTTTACATGCTCATACATTTTCATAATCATTAGTCTATGGACATGGGCATTCCTTAAATTCATAAGCACATACGTCGAAAATATCATTAGCTCATTCAAACAGCTTAACATACATTGAGCATCATCACCATTAAAGTCGAGGGTGTTACATCCTCCCCTCTTTGTAAAAACTCATCCCCGAATTTTAGTCTAACATTGTTACATCATTTCATGTCTTAACTCTCGAAAAGGTAGGGATACTTGGCTTTCATCTCATCTTCAAGTTCCCATGTCACCTCTTCCATCGTATTACTTTGCCACAATACTTTCACTAAGGCAACATCCTTGGAGCAAAGTTGTTTCACTTGCAAATCTAATAGGGCTATTGGCTACTCCTCATAGGTTAGTCCATCTTGCAACTGGGCTCCATCATACTAAATCACAAGCGAAGGATCAAGGACATATTTTCTAAGCATGGACACATGAAATACTGGATGTACACTGAACATACTCGACGATAATGCCAACCGATAGGCCACTGTGCCTATACGTTCTAAAATTTCAAATGGTTCGATGTATCTAAGGCTCAATTTTCCCCTCTTGCCAAACTTTTAACTCCTTTGGTTGGTGAAATCTTTAAAAACATATGGTCCCTTGTTCAAATTCTAAGGGCTTCTTTCTATTATTAGTGTATCATTTCTGCCGACTCTAAGCTATTTGCATCCTTATTTCGTATTATGTGGATGCTTCACTCTGCTTCTTGGACCATCTCTGGCCCTATAAGTTTTCTTTCCCCAACTTCAAGCCATCCAATGGGTGATCTACATTTTTCCTAAACAATGCCTCAAACGATGCCATTCCGAAAGTGGCTTGATAGCTATTATTGTAAGCAAATTCAGCCAATGGCAAATAGAGATTCCATGAATCCCTAAAATCAAGGACAATGGCTCTCAACATGTCTTCGAGCGTCTATATCATTCACTCAGATTGACCATCAATCTGTGAATGGTATGCTATGCTAAAATCAAGTCTAGTGCTTAAGGCTCCTTGCAACTTCTTCCAAAATTGATTGGTAAATTGTTGTCCTCTGTTGGACATTATAGTTACTGGCACACCATGTAATCTTATAATTTCATCAACATAAATGCGGGTGTATCGTGTTGATCGACTATTACCCATATAGCATCATAGGCTCTTCTAGTTCGAGGCAAACCCATTAGAAAATCAATCGTTGCATGTTCCCACTTCCACTCAAGAATCAATAACAGTTGTTACAATTCGAAAGGCTTTTGGTGTTCAGCCTTTACTTGCTAACATGTCAAACATTCGGAGACATATTCTCCTATGTCCCTCTTCATTCTTGGCCACCAACATGACTTTATATCATGGTACATTTTTATGGCTCCAAGATGAATAGCATATGTTGCAACATGCACCTTTTTCAATATTTCATTTCTTAAACCATTAACATCTGGCACATAAATTCATGATCGATACCTCATTGAGCCATTTGTGCCATAAGAAAAATCTTAGTTCTATCTTCACTCATGTCTCCAAAGATCTTTACCATAAATTCATATCGATCCTAAGCATCTTTAATTTGATTTAAAATCATTGATCAAACCCTGAAATGTGCTATCAAGGTGTCCAAACCATTATCCTCAAATTGGACTCCCATATTGCCCAAATCAAAGAAACTTTGTACAATTGAACGTCTGTCCATAGTCACGTACGCTGAACTCCCCATCAACTTAAGGCTTAAGGCATCTGCCACAACATTTGCCTTGCTTGGATGGTAAAGGATGGTACAATCATAGTCTTTAAACAATTCCAACCACCTACACTGCCTCAAATTTAAGTCTCTCTGTTGAAATATATACGACAAACTTTTATGATCAATATATATTTTGCTGGTCTCTCTATAGAGATAATGTCACTAGATTTTCAAGCAATAAACAATTGCAACCATCGCTAAGTCATGTGCAAGGTAATTCTGTTCATGCCTTTTTAGCGGATGGGATGCCTACGCTATGACTTTCCCATTTTACATCAATATATAGCCCAACCCAATACATGACGCATCGCAGTACATGTTGTGACCTCCAGTTCCACAAGTAAGCTTAGTATGGGCGTTGAAGTAAGATAGACCTTAAGCCTTTGAAAACTAGTCTCATAAGCATCTGACCATTCAAATCTAACTCCTTTCTGAGTTAATTTCATGAGGGGAGACGTTATCTTTGAGAAGTCTTGTATTTAAAGCCAGTAACTCGGCTTTCGAAGGCATGAGTGACTATAAATAGACTTTTCTTGTCAATGGATAGCTTTTTCTTCACGTTTCTCAATGCAAAAATCAAATTATGATCTGTTTGAACCAAATATGAAAAAAAATCAATTTAAAATCATTTATAAGATTATAAAAGCACTTAAAGTGAGTAATTAGGCTTTCGAAGGCATGAGTGACTATAAATGGACTTTTCTTGTCAATGGATGGCTTTTGCATGACATTTCCCAATGCAAATATCAAATTATGATCTGTTTTAACTAAAACTAAAAAAAATCAATTTAAAATCATTTATAAGAATATAAAACCATTTAAAGATAGTAACTAGGCTTTCAAAGGCATGAGTAACTATAAAATGACTTTTCTTGTCAATGGATGGCTTTTGCTTCACATTTCTCGATGCAAACATCAAATTATGATATATTTTAACCAAAAATAAAAAAATCTATTTAAAATCATTTAAAAGATTATAAAACCATTTAAAGCAAGTAACAATGCTTCAATGGCATGGGTGTCTATAAATGGACTTTTCTTGTCAATGGATGGCATCTGCATCATGTTTCTCAAGGAAAACATCTAATTATAAATAATTTTAACCTAAAGTGATGATGATTTTGATTCAAAACCATTTACAAGATTATAAAACCTTTTAAAGTTAGTAACAAGGCCTTTGAAGGCATAATTGACTATAAATAGAATTTTCTTGTCAATGGATGGCTTACGGTTCACGTTTCTGGATGCAAACATCCCATTATGATCTATTTTAACCAAAAGAGAAAAAAACCAATTTAAAATCATTTATAAGATTATAAAACCATTTATAATGAGTAACTAAGCTTTTAATGGCATGAGTGACTATAAATGGACTTTTCTTGTCAATGGATGGCTTTTACTTCACGTTTCTGATGTAAACATCAATTAAGATCTATTTTAACCAAAAATAAAAAAAAATTCAATTTAAAATCATTTATAAGATTATAAAAGCATTTCAAGCGAGTAACTAGGCTTTCGAAGGCATAAGTGACTATAAATGGACTTTTCTTGTCAATGCATAACTTTTGTTTCATGTTTCCAGATGCAAACAATAATTTATGTTCTATTTTAACAAAAAATGAAAAAAAATTTATTTAAATTATTTATAAGATTACAAACCATTTAAAGTGAGCAACTAAGCTTTCAAAGGTATAAGTGACAATAAACGGAGTTTTCTTATTAATGGATGGCTTTTACTTCATGTTTCCCAATGCAAGCATCATATTACGATCTGTTTTAACCAAAAATGAGAAAAATTGAATTTTAAAATCATTTAGAAGATTATAAAACCATTTAAAGTGAGTAACTAGGCTTTCAAAGTTATGAGTGACTATAAATCGACATTTCATGCCAATGGATTGCTTTCGCTTCACCTTTCCTAATGCAAACAACAAATTATGATCTGTTTCAATCAAAAATGAAAAAAAATTTGATTAAGAATTATTTATAAGATTATATAACTATTTAAAGCGAGTAACAAGGTTTTCGTAGGCATGAGTGACAATAAATGAACTTTTCTGCCCAACGGATGGCTTTCGCTTCATTGTTTCCTAATGCAAACAACAATTTATGTTCTATTTTAACAAATCAATTTAAAATCATTTATAAAGTTATAAAACCATTTAAAGCGAGTAACTAGACTTTCAAAAGGTTGAATGACTTTAAATGGACTTTTCTTGTTAATGGATAGCTTTCGCTTCACTGTTTCCCAATGGAAACAACAATTTTTGTTATCTTTTAACAAAAAATAAAAAAAAATCCAATTTAAAATCATTTACAAAGTTATAAACCATTTGAAGTGAGTAACTAGGCTTTCAAAGGCTTGAATGACTTTAAATGGACTTTTCTAGTCAATGGTTGGCTCTCGCTTCACGTTTCTAGATGCAAACGTTAAATTGTAATTTGTTTGAACAAAAATGAAAAAATTCAATTTAAATCATTTATAAAGTTATAAAACCACTTCAAGCAAGTAACAAGGGCTTTTGCTATTTGCTTTCTGATGTAAACATCTAGCTATGATCTGTTGTAACCAAAAAAGAAAAACATTTTGACTTAAAATCATTTATAAGATTATAAAATAGTGTAAAGCGAGTAACGAGGCTTTCAAAGGTATAAGTGACAATAAATGTGCTTTTCTTACCAATGGATGCCTTTCGCTTCACGTTTCTCGATGAGAACAGCAGATTACGATCTGTTTTAACAAAAAATTTAAAAAATTCTTATTAATATCTTTTTTAAGATTATAAAATCATTTCAAGCTAGTAATTAGGCTTTCGAATGCATGTGTCACTACCCGAAACTCCCAACGAGCTCGTGACAACCGCCGAGACGTCTCGATCGACATTCATTACTCGAAATGTCAATCGATACCCCGCAAGGCTTTAATATCAGCTTCTCATTTCCCCTGTGGGTAACTGTTGCCAAATACCACATTCTAAAAGATTTTAAACTGTTTCCAACTTAAACAAATAAAATAATAATTTTCGTCTCACAGGGGTATTTTGGTCATTTATCCCAAAAATCTCAAAATCAGTTAAAAATATAGTATGTAAGTGGAAAACACATATTTCATAATCAAAAATAATTTTAGATGTCTAAAACATTCGTTTAAAATGGAATTATGACTATTATAATAAAATAAAAATATTAAATAAAATATTCAATTTTCACATAAAACGATATTTTAAGAACACTGCATAAATAATTTTTACAACGTAAAAGCAAAATAAATTCCTACATAACGTAATATAGATAACCAAAGTATAGAATTTAATTTACAGTGACATGTGGGCCCACGAATAACCAAAAGTATCAAAAGAAATGAACCTACAGTTTTTGGATGTAGCAAGTTCAACTATAATCCTCGCCGATATCAGTTATCTACAATCTATTCTGAGCCTAAAATGGGTGGAAAGGAGGGTGGTGAGATTATAAAATCCTAGTGAGTAAACAAACATCACTCAAAATATCTAAAGTCGAGTAAAAGGAGACTATTAAAACATTTCATCAAACTGTAATTTATCATCTTTCAACTTATTTCAACCAAATGAAATCAATTTATTTAAAGCAAGTAATCAGTATGGCTTATGAATTTCTTAAAAAGCTTGGCTCATGCCAAAAATTATTACCATACTCAGTTATCTGGGATACCTTGGCCGAGGGCTATCCCAGCTGAGTCTGCCAAGGCTATAGAAAGTCATGTTTTTATTTTGAAAATAGAGTCGTTCCTTAGCGTTGGCCGAGTTCCCCTTCACGTGGTGGTTTGGCGTGAAGTGAACTCTAAAAGTTATACCTCGGGAGTTACCCTACTCACGTCTCCAACCGAGGTAAAAATATAATAGGATTTCGTGCCCCTCTAATAGGCTAGTCCACAGAACCCAGCCCACTACAGCAGGTCAAACCCACCATACAATAAAATTTTGACAACATGACAGGGCTAATGTATTACTACCCAGCCTGCAAGGGTAAAATAAAGCAATTCATACAATTCATAAAAAACACAACCCAGCCAGTCATGCCAATACAATAACATAAGCCATTAATTCAATTTTAAATTTACAACATATCAGTGGTCTCCAATTACTCTATTTTTAAAATCGTTATTTCGTTTCAAGACAATTTATAAAATATTTTCATTTAAACTGATTTTGTTTACAAAATATAAAAATTTACCATTTTAACTCATTTTCATAAAATTCACCAAAACTGAATAAAAACATACTTTAGATAATTAAAATGATGGCAAGGTTACTCACAGTGTCTAGAATGGGGATTTTCGAAATACTCAGACTATTGGTCCTCGGGTGCAATTCCCTTGCCTTTATCGGAGGACTCACCACCTTGACACAGTACAAAATCGAGAAATTCACCACATTAGTATTAAATTGAAATTAAACTAATTTAGACTACTAATGCTTGATATGGAATGCAAAAATGTCTAAATTTTTGCCTAAACGCGGTGTTACCCTATTTCGGTCTTTTACCCAATAAATCAATATACGCGTCCGTTTAAACTCCAAATTAATTTTTTTCAGTTTCTATACCTCAATTGCACCCAAATTGACTTAATGTCCCTTAGTGTGGTGCAAATTATCAGTCACGACAGTAAATTACGAAAATACCCCTAGTGGGTAAAAAGTCATATTTTTGCTCCGAAAATTCTCATTATTTTTCTAAGCTCATATGTCACGACCTCGAACCACCCTCAAGCCCATGACAACAGCCGCGACGACCCGATTGACACTCATTATCCGAAATGCCAATCGAAACCCCGCAAGGCTAACGAATCAGTTTCTTGCCTTTCTTGTGCGCAATCGTTGTTAAATATCGAGTTTTAAGAAAATATAAACTATTTTAGATCGAAAACAATCAAAATAAAATTTTCATCACATAGGGGTATTTTGGTCATTTTTACTAGAAAATTTTGAAACTTGATAAAGATACAACGTATGGTAGAAAAATAGCCACTGCCGATTAAAAATAAATTTTTATAATTTAAATCATTCATTTAGAGTGAAAAGTTGGCTAATTAAACTAAATAAAAATATTTGATAATATATTTCATTTTCTTATAAAATAATTTTTATAGAACTATACATAAATAATTTTTATAGAACTATACATAAATAATTTTTGTAGCGTGAGAATAAAATAAATTCATACATACAATAATTTACAAAGTTATAATGTACAATAATAATTACAATGACAAGTGGCCCATATATACACCCTGTCAAGCCCGATCTTATAAAATACTTTCCATGTCATTCATATGATTGACAATATGCTTGCATACTTGGAAAGCCCTGAAAGAAAAATCGTTAAAAGACGACAATGTACCAAATGGTACAATTAAGTTAATTTAAGTCTCGAACTAGATCAAATAGAGAATTTAAAATGAAATTAAGAATATTAAAGTCCCAGAATGGTTTAATATGGTGATTTGGAGTTCGAGGATCAATTTGAAGTCAAACTAGAATTTTTACTGTCCAGGGGCAAAATGGTCATTTGCCACCCAAGGACACAATGGGAATTTTTAGAAAAGAATTTTTTTAGCCCCATTTGACTTATTGGAGTATGATTTGAGTATTGGAGTATAATTTGAGGGTTTGGCAGTGAAAAAGTTTAATTCCAGTGATTTCTAGAGTGTAGGGGCAAAATCGTAATTTTGCCACTCGCGGACAAAATTTGAGATTTTGAGAGAATTTAGATCAAATTTGACAAATTGGAGAATGGTATGAGTATAAGGGATGAAAAATATGTCTATGGGTAATTTTTCAATTTTTGGGGCAAAAATGTAATTTTTGACTTTTACGGGGGTAAAAGTGTAAATTTCAAAAATTACTCCACCAAGACTTTGGATAAGTCTGAGAATTTTACCTAAGCTATGGATATGTGGGACAAGTGTATGGTGAAAATTTGGAAATAAATGGATGGCTAGAATTTAAGGAATTAATAAAACATTAAAAAAATGAATAAAATAATATTATATTATTTTAGCCTTTAAAAAGGTAAAAATTCCGGAATTCTCATCTTCTTCAGCTGTCCAAACCAGGGGAGAAAAGGGGAAAAAAAAAAACAAGAATCCTACCTGAAAAATTTGGAGAAAATCAAGAGAAATCAAGAAATCAAGCATTAAAAAGGTAAATTTCATTGATTTTCCTTGTGATTTTCACTACCCATGCATTTTTTTCTCATTTCCATGCAAAATTAGAAAGTGGGTATAGACACCCATGCTGGCCAAACCTCCATGGATGAGTTTTGAGCTTGATTTTTGGTTGATTTTAATTGAATTAAGTGATTTTAGTTAAGTTATATTGAAATATAGCAAAAATAAGCTAGAAATATAATTTTCTCCCATTGAAACCCATTATGCTGAATTTTCTAGGGGAATATTGGCTGCTGATCTTGATGGTTATTTGAGGAATTATGATGAATAATGATGAATTATGAGCCTAGAAAAATAATGGAAATTTTCGGAGCAAAAATACAAATTTTTACCCACTAGGGGTATTTTCGTAATTTATTATCGAGACTGATAATTTGCACCACACTGAGGGACATTAAGTCAATTTGGGTGCAATTGAGGTGTAGAAACTGAAAAAAATTAATTTGGAGTTTAAACGGACGCGTATATCAATTTATCGAGTAAAAGACCGAAATAGGCTAACACCGCATTTAGGCAAAAATTTAGACATTTTTGCATTCCATATCAAGCATTAATAGTCTAAATTAGTTTAATTTCAATTTAGTACCAATGTGGTGAATTTCTCGATTTTGTACTATGTCAAGCTGGTGAGTCCTCTGATAAAGGCAAGGGAATTGCACCCGAGGACCAATAGTCTGAGTATTTCGAAAATCCCCACTCTAGACACGGTGAGTAACCTTACCATCATTTTAATTATCTAAAGTATGTTTTTATTCGGTTTTGGTGAATTTTATGAAAATGAGTTCAAATGGTAAATTTTTATGTTTTGTAAACAAAATGAGTTTAAATGAAAATATTTTATAAATTGTCTTGAAACGAAATAACGATTTTGCAAATAGAGTAATTGGAGACCACTGATATGTTGTAAATTTAAAATTGAATTAATGGCTTATGTTATTGTATTGGTATGACTGGCTGGGCTATGTTTTTTATGAATTGTATGAATTGCTTTATTTTACCCTTGCAAGCTGGGTAGTAATATATTAGCCCTGTCATGCTGTCAAAATTTTATTGTATGGTGGGTTTGACCTGCTGCAGTGGGCTGGATTCTGTGGACTAGCCTATTAGAGGGGCACGGAATCCTGTTATATTTTTACCTCGGTTGGAGAGGCGAGTAGGGTAACTCCTGAGGTATAACTTTTAGAGTTCACTTCACGCCAAACCACCTCGTGAAGGGGAACTCGGCCAACGTCAAGGAATGGCTATGTTTTCAAAATAAAAACATGACTTTCTAATAGCCTTGGCGGACTCAGTTGGGATAGCCCTCGGCCAAGGTATCCCAAATAACTGAGTATGATAATAATTTTTGGCATGAGCCAAGCTTTTAAAGAAATTCATAAGCCATACTGATTACTTGCTTTAAATAAATTGATTTCATTTGGTTGAAATAAGTTGAAAGATGATAAATTACAGTTTGATGAAATGTTTTAATAGTCTCCTTTTACTCGACTTTAGATATTTTGAGTGATGTTTGTTTACTCACTGGGATTTTATAATCTCACCACTCTCATTTCCACCCATTTCAGGTTCAGAATAGATTGTAGATAACTGATATCGGCAAGGATTACAGTTGAACTTGCCACATCCAAAGACTGTAGGTTCATTTCTTTTGATACTTTTGATCATTCGTGGGCCCACGTGTCACTGTAAATTAAATTCTATACTTTGGTTATCTGTATTACGGTATGTAAGAATTTATTTTGCTTTTACGCTATAAAAATTATTTATGCAGTGTTCTTAAAATATCGTTTTATGTGAAAATTGAATATTTTATTGAATATTTTTATTTTATTATAACAGTCATAATTCCATTTTAAACGAATGTTTTAGACATCCAAAATTATTTTTGATTAAGAAATATGTGTTTTCCACTTACATACTATATTTTTAGATGATTTTTGAGATTTTTGGGATAAATGACAAAAATACCCCTGTGAGACGGAAATTATTATTTCATTTGTTTAAGTTGGAAACAGTTTAAAATCTTTTAAAATGTGGTATTTGGAAACAGCTACCCACAGGGGAAATGAGAAGCTGATATTAAAGCCTTGCGGGGTCTCGGTTGACATTCTGGGTAATGAATGTAAATTGAGACGTCGCGGCGGTTGTCACGGGCTCGATGGGAGTTCCGGGTCGTGACACACCCAGTATTGGTGATAGTAACCTACTGTCTGTAGGATAGAGGGGTCAATTGGAATCCTCGACAAAATCGGATATCTACAAGCTACCACAGGCCTAAAATGTTTGGAAAGGAGGTGGGTGAGATTTTGCAATCGCAATGAGTAAACAGACATTATCATAAATATCTAAAGGGGAGTAAAATGGAGGCAAGTTTAAACAACAAATCACAAACCATTTCATAAGGTTTTCAATTTCTTTCCTAAACCATAAAACATTTGTAATTTATCAAAACAGTTGTCAAGGCTTATAACTTTTATTAAAAACATGGCTCAAGCCAAAATCTAGTCCTCGGGGATACCTTGGCCGAGGCATATAATCGAGTCCGCCAAGGTTGTTAAGATATTTACATGTTAAACACATTCTAGTTTTGAAAACAAGTTGTTCCTTAGCGTTGGCCGAGTTACACATTCACGTGGGGGTTCGACGTGAAGTGAACTCTAAGACTACCCCGGGAGTTACCCTCCTCACCTCTACAACCGGAGTAACTATGAAATCGGGCTTACCGTGCCCCTCTAATAGGAAGTCCACGAAAACTCGTCACTGTAGTGACTAACCCACCAATTTTAATAAAATTTCGACAGTATAACGTGGCTTTTATTTATTTACCCAGCCTGCATAGTAAAAACAACTTACATTTATTCCCCAGGCAATTATAAAATATAGCCACATATACTCATATATCATAAGCCATTCATAGTAAAATATATATATTTCAAAATAATTGACAGCCTCCAATTACTCAATTTCATAATCAACACAATATATTTTTATTTGTCACATTTATTTCTAAAACATCAAAAATCCCATTTTAATCTCATTTTCATTTCATAAAATCCATGAAGAGCATTTAAAAATAAACTCTAGATAATTTACGATAATAATAGGTTTACTCACCGTTTGTACAGATGAAATGCTTCCTAGGTGCCCCGATCACTGTTGGTCGGGTACGACTTCCTTGCCTTTACCGGAAGGCTCTCCTCCTAGACACATTGCAAAATTTACCCAATTCACCACATTGATGCTAAATCACTATATAATTGACTTAAATCCTATACTAATGCATGGTATGAAATGCAATAGCCTAAAACGGCTTAAATGCGGTATTAACCTATTTTTGGCTCTTTACTCGATAAATTGCTAACGCGCTCCATTTTAGCTCTAAATAGTCCCATTCTCTCTCTAACATTTCTAACTATTAAATATCAGCCAATAACCTTCTAAAATCACCAAAATCAGTTCACTTTCCTCCTTGGAAAATTCGGCCAAAAATGGGACATTAACTCGGTAAATTTTCTACTTTGTTTTTCTATCACATTTAACCATTTTTCATCATTTTCTCTTCATTTCTCTTAGAATAAAAATCAGATCATCATCATTGTACCTCATTGCAGATTCGGCCAAGGGTGGGTATTGTGATAATTTAATGCTTTCTTGCCCAATTTAATTTCTAAACAAATTTAACTAACTAAAACTATCAATTTAACTAAAAATCAAAACCTAAAAATTTCAATTTCTCCCCCCTTGAAATTCGGCCAGCCCTTGATGTCACTTTTAGATCTCTCTCCTCAAGCATGCTAAATGGAAACAAAGGCATAGGAAAGGTAGAAATCAAGCTAAAGTCAAAAAATCTTACCGTTAGACGCGTAAACGGGCGAAAAACACGAATTCCCCTTTGAATTTTCTTGTTTCTCTTTGGTTTTTCTTTTTATCTTCCTTTCCTCTCTATTTTCTCTCTTGTTCTCCCTTGTGGCCGGCCATCACTTAAAATGGGGTTTAAATGGGCTGACTTTTCATTAAAATAATATTAAATCATTAAAAAGTGCCATGTGTCACTTTCCCGTTGGCCCATTTTTAAAATTTCATCTTTTAAACTTCAATTTTTCACCACATAACATACCATAGTTGTTCATACCAAAAATAAATAAATCCTATGATTTTGACAAGTTTTGGGTGGTGTAAATTTCGGTTTTTACCCCTAGACGAAAAAATTACCGTTTTGCCCCTATGTTTCGAAAATTGCCGGAATTGAAAATTTTCACTTCCTATCATTAAATTATACTCCAAAAAGTTAATCTTGGACAAAAATTTCACTCCATGATCAAATTATTATCTTAGGTGGCAAAATGACGATTTTGCCCCTAAACATCGAAATTTTCCATTTTACCCCAAATGCACCCTCGAACTCTGAACAATCACTTTTAGTCATTCCTGGACTGCATAATATTAAATTTCATCATACAATTCCTATTTGAACTAGTTCGAGGTTATATCAACTCAAGTGTACCGTTAGGTACAATATCGGGTTTCGTCTATTCTGAAGTGCTTTCCTAGCGTAATAACATGCTACTCAGTGCATGTATGTCATGACATGTGTTTATAGGATCGAGTTTTACATCATAATTCATCATTATTCGTCATTATTCTTCAAATAAACATCAAGATCAGTAGCCAATATTCCCCTAAAAAATTCAGCATAATGGGTTTCAATGGGAGAAAATTATATCTCTAGCTTATTTTTGCTATATTTCAATATAACCTAACTAAAATCACTTAATTCAATTAAAATCAACCAAAACTCAAGCTCAAAACTCATCCATGGAGGTTTGGCCAGCATGGGTGTCCATACCCACTTTCTAATTTTGCATGAAAATGAGAAAAAATGCATGGGTAGTGAAAATCACAAGGAAAATCAATGAAATTTACCTTTTTAATGCTTGATTTCTTGATTTCTCTTGATTTTCCCCAAATTTTTCAACTAGGGTTCTTATTTCTTTTCCCCCTTTTCTCTCCTGGTTTGGACAGCTTGAAGAACATGAGAATTCTGAAAAGTTTGACCTTTTTAAAGGCTAAAATAATATAATATTATTTTATTCATTTTTTTGTTTTATTAATTCCTTATATTCTAGCCATCCATTTGTTTCCAAATTTTCACCATACACTTGTCCCACATATCCATAGCTTAGATAAAATTCTCAGACTTATCCAAAGTGTTGGTGGAGTAATTTTTTTGAAATTTACACTTTTGCCCCCATAAAAGTCAAAAATTACATTTTTGCCCCAAAAACTGAAAAAATGCCCATAGGCATATTTTTCATCCCTTATACTCATACCATTCTCCAATTTGTCAAATTTGATCTAAATTCTCTCAAAATCTCAAATTTTGTTTGCGGGTGGTAAAATTACGATTTTGCCCCTACACTCTAGAAATCGTCGAAATTAAACTTTTTCACTGCCAAACCCTCCAATTATACTCCAATAAGTCAAATGGGGCCAAAAAAATCTTTTCCAAAAATTCTCATTCTGTCCTTAGGTGGCAAATGACCATTTTGCCCCTAAACAGTGAAAATTCCGGTTTGACTCCAAATTAATCCTCGAACTCCAAATCACCATATTAAACCATTCTGGGACTTTAATATTCTTAATTTCATTTTAAATTCTCTATTTGATCTAATTCGAGGCTTAAATTAACTTAATTGTACCATTTGGTACATTGTCGTCTTTTAACGATTTTTCTTTCGAGGCTTTCCAAGTATGCAGGCATATTGTCAATCATATGAATGACATGGCAAGTATTCTATAAGGTCGGGCTTGACAGCATGAGTGACTATAAATAGACTTTTCTTGTCAATGGATGGATTTCGCTTCGTGTTTTCTTATGCAAACATCAAATTATGATCTGTTTTAACCAAAACTGAAAAAACTTCAATATAAAATCATTTATAAGATTATTAAACCACTTAAAGTAAGTAACAAGGGCTTTTGCTAAGCATGTAAACCCAGTAACTAGGCTTCTGAAGGCATGAGTAACTATAAATGAACTTCCCTTGCAAATGAATGACTTTTGCTTCACGTTTCCCGATGCAAACATCAAATTATGATCTGTTTTAAAAAAATGTAAAAATATTCGATTTAAAATCTTTTATAAGATGATAAAACCATTTGAAGTGAGTAACTGGGCTTTCAAAGTTATAAGTGACTATAAATGAACATTTCTTGCCAATGGATTGCCTTTGCTTCACGTTACCCTATGCAAACAACAAATTAAGATCTGTTTCAACCAAAAATAAAAAAAAATTCAATTCAAAGTTATTTATAAGATTATAAGACCATTTAAAGTGAGTAACTAGGCTTTCGAAGGAATGAGTGGCTATAAATAGACTTTTCTTATGAATCGATGGCTTTCGCTTCATGTTTCCCAATGCAACAACAATTTATGTTCTGTTTTAACAAAAAATGAAAAAAAAAGCAATTTAAAATCAGTTATAAGATTATAAAACCATTTAAAATAAGTAACAAGGCTTTCAAAGGCATGAGTGACTATAAATGGACTTTTCTTATCAATAGATGGCTTTCACTTCATGTTTCCCCAATGCAAACACCAAATTATGATCGATTTAAACAAAAATGAAAAAAAGTCAATCTAAAATCATTTATAAAGTTATAAAATCACTTAAAACGAGTAACTAGGCTTTTGAAGGCATGAGTAAATATAACTAGACTTTTCTTGTCAACGGATTGCTTTATCTTCATTTTTCCCGATGCAAACATCCAATTATCATCTATTTTAACAAAAAAGGAAAAAAATTTGATTTAAAATCATTTATAAGATTATAAAACCATTTAAAGTAAGAAACTAGGTTTTCAAAAGCATGAGTAACTACAAGTGGACTTTTCTTGCAAATGGATTGCTTTCGTTCCATGGTTGTCATTGTAAAAATCTGATTATGATCTGTTTTAACCAAAAATGAAATGAAATTTGATTTAAAATCAATTATCATATTATAAAACCATTTAAAGAGTCACAAGGTTTTTGAAGGCATGAATGACTAAAAAAGCACATTTCTTGTCAATGGATTGCTTTGACTTCACATTTCCAAATGTAAACAACAAATTATGATATATTTTAACCAAAAATGAAAAAAATTGATTTAAAATTATTTATAGGATTATAAAATCATTCGAAGCTAGTAACTAGGCTTTTGAAAGCATGAGTGACTATAAATGGAGTTTTCTTATCAATGGATGGTTTCCGCTTCATGTTTCCCAATGCAAGCATCAAATTAGGATCAGTTTCAACCAAAATGAAAAAAAAAACTCAATTTAAAATCATTTGTAAAATTATAAAACCTTTTAAAGTGAGTAACTAGCCTTTCAAAGGAATGAGTGACTATGAATGGACATTTCTTATCAATGGATGCCTGTTGTTTCACGTTTCCTAATGCAAACATCAAATTATGTTTAGTTTTAACCAAAAATGAAAAAATTTCAATTCAAAATCATTTATAAGATTATAAAACCATTTTAAGCGAGTAACTAGGTTTTGAAAGGCATGAGTGGCTATAAATGGACGTTCCTTTTCAATGGATGGCTTTCGCTTCATGTTTCCTAATGCAAACTGAAATTATAATCTGTTTAAACAAAAATGAAAAAATTTAATTTAAAATCATTTAAAAAGTTATAAAACCACTTAAAATGAGTAATAAGGGTTTTGAAGGTATGAGTGAGCATAAACGGATTTATCTTGTCAATGGATGCCTTTTGCTATAAGCTTTCTGATGCAAACATCTAATTATGATCTGTTTTAACCAAAAATGAAAAAAAATTTCACTTAAAATCATTTATAAGATTCTAAAACTATGTAAAGTGAGTAATTAGGCTCTCAAAAGTATGAATGACTATAAATGGACTTTTCTTGTCAATGGATGGCTTTCGCTTCACGTTTCCTAATGGAAACATCAGATTGTGATCTATTTCAAGCAAAAATAAAAAACTTTAATTTAAAATCATTTAAAAGTTATAAAACCACTTAAAACGTGTAACAAGGGTTTTGAAGGCATGAGTGAGTATAAATAGACTTTTCTTGTCAATGGATGGCTTTCGTTATAAGCTTTTTGATGCAAACATCTAATTATGATCTATTTTAACCAAAAATGAAAAACATTTTGACTTGAAATCATTTATAAGATTATAAAACTATGTAAAGCGAGTAACAAAGGCTTTCAAAGGTATGAGTGACTATAAATGGGCTTTTTTTTTATCCATAGATGGCTTTTGCTTCACGTTTTTCGATTAAAACATCAAATTATAATTTGTTTTAACCAAAACTGAAAAAAATTCAATTTAAAATCATTTATAAGATAATAAAACAATTTAGAGTGAGCAATTAAGCTTTTGAAGGCATAAGTGACAATAAATGGACTTTTCTTGTTAATGGATGGCTTTCACTTCACGTTTCTCGAGGCAAACAACAGTTTATGCTCTATTTTAACAAAAATTGAGAAAAATCTGATTCAAAATTATTCATAGGATTATAAAACCATTCAAAATGACTAACTAGGCTTTCGAAGGCATTAGTAACTATAAAATGACTTTTCTTATTAATGGATGGCTTTTGCTAAACATTTCCTAATACAAACATCAAATTATGATCTGTTTTAATCAAATATGTAAAAGAATTCAATTTAAAATCATTTATAAGATTATAATACTATATAAAGTGAGTAACTAGGCTTTTGAAGGGATGAGTGACTATAAATGGACATTTCTTGTCAATTGATGGCTTTTGCTTCACGTTACTTGATGCAAACATCAAATTATGATCTGTGTTTAACAAAGAGTGAAGAAAAATTCAATTCAAAACTATTTATAAAGTTATAAAACACTTAAAGTGAGTAAAAAGGCCTTCAAAGGCATGAGTGATTGTAAATTGACTTTCCTTCTCAATGGATAACTTTTGCTTAACGTTTCCCCATGCAAACATGAAATTATGATTTGTTTTAGCCAAAAATGAAAAAATTCAATTTTAAAATCATTTATAAGATTATAAAACCATTTAAAGTGAGTATCTAGGCTTTCAAAGCCATGAGTGACTATAAATGGATTGTTTTTTGTTAATGGACAGCTTTTGCTTCACTATTTTCCTGATGCAAACAACAATTTATGTTCTGTTTTAACAAAAATTGAAAACAAATTCAATTTAAAATCATTTATAAGATTATGAAAGCATTTAAAAGAAGTAACTAGGCTTTGGAAGCCATGAGTAACTATAAATGGACTTTTCTTGTCAATGGATGGCTTTTGCTTCACTGTTTTCCAGATGCAAGCAACAATTTATGTTCTATTTTAACAAAAAATCAAAAAAATTCAATTCAAAATCATTTATAAGATTATAAAAGCATTTAAAAGAAGTAACTAGGCTTTGGAAGGCATGGATAACTATAAATGAACTTTTCTTGTCAATGGATGGTTATCGCTTCACTATTTTCCTGATGCAAACAACAATTTATGTTTTATTTTAACAAAAAATGAAAAAAATTCAATTTTAAATCATTTATAAGATTATGAAAGCATTTAAAAGAAGTAACTAGGCTTTGGAAGGTATGAGTGGCTATAAATGGATTTTTCTTATCAATGGATGGCTTTAGCTTTACGTTTCCTGATGCAAACATCAAATTATAATCTATTTGAACAAAAATGAAAAATTCAATTTAAATCATTTATAAAGTTATAAAACCACTTAAAGTGAGTAACAAGGATTTCTGCTATGCGTTTTCTAATGCAAACATCAAATTATCTGTGTTTAACCAAGAGTGAAGAAAAATTTAATTCAAAACTATTTATAAAGTTATAAAACACTTAAAGCGAGTAAAAAGGTCTTCAAAGGTATGAGTGACTATAAATTGACTTTTCTTCACAATGTATAGCTTTCGCTTCACATTGCTCGATGCAAACATGAAATTATGATCTATTTTAACCAAAAATGAAAAAATTTCTATATTAAAATCATTTATAAGATTATAAAGCCATTTAAAGAGAGTAACTAGGTTTTCGAAGTTATGAGCGACTATAAATGGACATTTCCTGCTAATGGATTACTTTTGCTTTATGTTTCTTGATGCAAACAACAAATTATGATCTGTTACAACCAAAAATGAAAAATATTCGATTCAAAATTATTTATAAGATTATAAAATCAATTAAAGCGAGTAACTAAGCTTTCAAAGCCATGAGTGACTATAAATGGACTTTTCTTGTCAATGGATGGCTTTCACTTCACTGTTCCCAATGCAAACAACAATTTATGTTCTGTTATGATAAAAAATGAAAAAATCTTCAATTTAAAGTCATTATAAGATTATAAAAGCATTCAAAACAAGTAACTAGGCTTTCAAAGGCATGAGTGACTATAAATGGACTTTTCTTGTCAATGAATGGCTTTTGCTTCACTTTTTCCTGATGCAAACAACAATTTATGTTCTGTTTTAACAAAAAATAAAGCAAATTCAATTTAAAATTATGTATAAGATTATAAAAGCATTTAAAATGAGTAACTAGGCTTTAAAAGGCATGAGTGACCATAAATTGACTTTTCTTGTCAATGGATGGCTTTCGCTTCACGTTTCCTGATGTAAACATCAAATTATAAGCTGTTTAAACAAAAAATAAAACAAATTCAATTTAAAATCATTTATAAAGTTATAAAACCACTTAAAGCGAATAACAAGGCTTTCGCTATGCACTTTCCGATGCAAACATCCAATTTTGATATGTTTTAACCAAAAATGAAAATGTTTTTTTATTTAAAATCATTCATAAATTATAAAACCATGTACAACAAATAATTTGGCTTTTAAAGGCATGAGTGACTATAAATAAACTTCCCTTGTCAATGAATGACTTTCGCTTCATGTTTCCTGATACAAACATCAAATTAAGAACTATTTTAAGAAAAAATGTAAAAATATTCGATTTAAAATTATTTATAAGATTATAAAATCATTTTAAGTGAATAACTAGGCTTTCAAAGTTATAAGTGACCATAAATGGACATTGCTTGCCAATGGATTACTTTCACTTCAAGTTTCCTCAATGCAAACAACAAATTATGATTTGTTTCAACCAAAATTAAAAAAAAAAACTTCAATTCAAAATTATTTATTAGATTTTAAGACCATTTAAAGCGAGTAACTAGGCTTTCGAAGGTATGAGTGACTATAAATGGACTTTTCTTTTGAATGGATGGCTTTTGCTTCACGTTTCCTAATGCAAACAACAATTTATGTTCCGTTTTAACAAAAATGAAAAAAAAATTCAATTTAAAATCATTTATAAGATTATAAAACTATTTAAAACAAGTAACAAGGCTTTCGAATGCATGAGTGACTATAAATGAAATTTTTCTATCAATGGATAGCTTTCGCTTCACGTTTCCTGATGCAAAACATCAAATTATGATTTGTTTAAACAAAAATGAAAAAAATTCAATCTAAAATCATTTATAAAGTTATAAAACCACGTAAAGCAAGTAATTAGGCTTTCGAAGGCATGAATGGCTATAACTAGACTTTTCTTGTCAACGGATTGCTTTTGCTTCACATTTCCCAAAGCAAACATCCAATTATCATCTGTTTTAACCAAAAATGAAAAAAAATTGATTTAAAATCATTTATAAGATTATAAAACCATTTAAAGTGATAAACTAGGCTTTTGAAAGTATGAGTGACTACAAGTGGACTTTTCTTTTGGATGGATTGCTTTCGGTTTATGGTTCTCAGTGCAAACATCCAATTATGATTTGTTTTAACCAAAAATGAAATGAAATTCATTTTAAAATTACTTTTTAGATTACAAAATCATTTAAAGAGAGTAACTAGTTCTTCAAAGGCATGAATGGCTAGAAATGGACATTTCTTGTCAATGGATTGCTTTGGCTACATGTTTCCCGATGCAAACAAGAAAATATGATATGTTTTAACCAAAAATGAAAAAAAATTGATTTAAAATTATTTATAGGATTATAAAATCATTTGTAGCAAGTAACTGGGCTTTTGAAAGCATAAATGACTATAAATGGAGTTTTCTTATCAATGGATAGCTTTTGCTTCATATTTCCCAATGCAAGCAGCAAATTAGGATCTATTTCAACCAAAAATGAAAAAAAAACCTCAATTTAATATCATTTATAAGATTATAAAACCTTTTAAAGCGAGTAACTAGCCTTTCAAAAAATCTAGTGGCCATAAATGGACATTTCTTATCAATAGATGTCTTTGTTTCATGTTTCCCAATGCAAACATCAAATTTCGATTAGTTTTAACCAAAAATTAGAAAATTTCATTTCAAAATCATTTATAAGATTATAAAACCATTCTAAGCAAGTAACTAGGCTTTGAAAGGCATGAGTGGCTATAAATGGACTTTTATTGTCAATGGATATTTTTCGCTTCATGTTTCCCAATGCAAACATCAAATTATAATCTGTTTAAACAAAAATGAAAAATAATTCAATTTAAAATTATTTAGAAAGTTATAAAACTACTTAAAGCGAGTAACAAGGGTTTTAAAGGAATGAGTGAGTATAAACGGACTTTTCGTGTCAATGAATGGCTTTCACTATAAGCTTTGCAATGCAAACATCCAATTATGATGTGTTTGAAATCAAAAATGAAAAAATTTTGACTTAAAATCATTTATAAGATTATAAAACCATGTTAAGTGAGTAACGAGTCTTTCGAAGGTATGGGTGACTATAAATGGGCTTTCCTTGTCAATGTTTGTCTTTCGCTTCACGTTTCTTGATGTAAACATCAGATTATGATCAATTTTAACAAAAAATGAAAACAATTCAATTCAATATCTTTTATAAGATTATATAATCATTTCAAGCAAATAAATTAGCTTTTGAAGGCATGAGTGACTATAAATGGACTTTTCTTGTTAATAGATAGGATTTGCATGATGTTTCCTAATGCAAACATCAAATTTTGATCTGTTTTAACAAAAATTAAAAAAAATTTAAGCTAATTTCTTTTATAAGATTATAAAACCATTTCAAGTGAGTAAATAGGTTTTGAAGGCATGGGTGACTATAAATGGACATTTCTTGTCAATGGATGGCATTCGATGACATTTCCTAATGCAAACATGAAATTATGATCTTTTTTAACCAAAACAGAAAAAAAAATTCAATTTAAAATTATTTATAAGATAATAAAACAATTAAGAGCTAGCAACTAGGCTTTCGAAGGCATGAGTGACAATCAGTGGACTTTTCTTGTCAACGGATGGCTTTCGCTTCATGTTTCCCAATTCAAACAACAATTTATGCTTTGTTTTAACAAAAAATGAAAAAGAATCTATTCAAAATTATTTATAGGATTATAAAACCATTCAAAGCGACTAACTAGACTTTCGAAGGCATGAGTGACTATAAATGGACTTTTCTTGTCAATGGATGCCTTTCGTTTCATGTTTCTTCATGCAAATATCAAATTACGATTTGTTTTAACCAAAAATTAAAAAAAAAATCAATTTAAAATCATTTATAAGATTATAAAACAGTGAGATCTTAACCCCTATAGGCTCATAACGAGGCATAGGTGTAATAACCCAAGCTAGGGGTAGTTTCGTCATTTCCTCTAATAAGTTCCCATAATGAAGTTTTCTAATATTTAATGTCTAAATAAGCATAAAGACCAAATAAATGATGTATAATGATGAAAACATGAAGAAAACTAGATGTGGCAATAATTTTTGCAACAGGGGTAAAATGGTCATTTTGCACCTCGAGTCAAAATTTTTAAGTTTTCGTAAACTCGAGTATATTTAGACCATTGTGGACTTGGCCTTAGTGTCAAAAGAGTAAAAAGATTTCACAGAGGATTGGAGAAGAACAAGCTAACTTGCTAAGGGCTTTCAAGTGGAATGGATAAGCTTGAGCTATAAATATCTTTTTCTTCCAACAGCTTCTTCATTCTCCAACAGCTTCTTCTCCTTCTTCTTCTTCCATCTCACGTTGCTTCCATCCTCCATGGAAGCATGGTATGAAAACTTCATAAGTTTCTCTCTTTGGCTCCAAATTTCATGCTTTTACCCACTCTTTCATACGATTTTTCATGCTTTTCCACTTTTTTACCTTAAAACCCTCAAAAAGTCTTTGTTCAGCACTTTCTCTCACTAGCTGAAAGTTTTAGAAAGAGAAGGAGAGACTTGCCATAGTAGCTTGGAAGCTTTTGAAAAGGAATTCAACTACAAAAAAAACACCGCCAAGGTGAGAAATGAGTTAGAATTTGATTTTAAGGTGTTAGAGATGGCTAGAAATTTGATTTATGGGCTGTTATATTGTCACGACCCGGAACTTCCCATCGAGCCCGTGACAACCGTCGCGAAGCCTCGACAAACATTCTGAAATACCCCATACTTTGATATGGTGATAAATAAAGTTGATTGAATGCAAATTGAGGTCAATTAAAATGTTTAGAAGTGATAAAAGACGAAAGGAGTAGTTTAGGATAAAATGTTTCGCAAGTGAGAAAATAATAATAAAATAATAATAATTTTATCAAAGGAGAATTTGTAAGATAAAAGGCAATTCAGAAGTCAAGTGAGGCATAATAAGGTATTTCAGGTACCAAGGAGACAAGATAAAATTTTTAAAATATTAATATTTAGCCTGATGTCGAAATCAGTCAAGAAGAAAGATCATATGGTTGATTCAAGTGGGGGAGAAGATGACAAGCCCGACTCTATAAAAATAATTGTCATGACATACATGTGATGGATAGCATGTCTGCATGCTAAGAGAGTCCCGAAAAAAAAAAATTACAAAAGTCGATATTGTACCTAGACATACAACAAAGTTTATTTAAGCCTCGAACTAGATCAAATATAAAATTCACGATGAAATTAAGAATTTTAAAGTCCCATAATGGTTTAATATGGTGAGTCGGAGTTCGAGGATCAATTTGGAGTCAAACCGAAATTTTCGCTATCTAGGGGTAAAATGGTCATTTGCCACCTAGGGACAAAATGAAAATTTTTAGAAAAGATTTTTGGCCTCATTTGACTTATTGGAGTAAGATTTGAGGTTTAGAAGTGAAAAATCTTAATTTCGGTATAATTTAGAGTAAAAGGGTAAAATGGTAATTTTACCATTCGAAATCGAAAATTTAATTTTTTGAAAGGATTTTGATCAAATTTAATTATTTGGAGTGTGAAATGAGTATGAGGAGTGCAAATTATGCATTATGGCAAATTTTCAATTTTTGGGGCAAAAATGTAATTTTTGAAAAGTTCGGGGGCAAAAGTGTAATTTTGAAGAATTTGCTCCACCAAAACTTTGGAAAAATCTGGAAATTTCACTTAAGGCTTGGATAAGTCAAAGGGAATGCATGGTGGAAAAATTAGGACAAATGGATGGCTAGAAAAAACAAATGAATTAATAAAATATTTAAAATATGAATAAAATAATATTATTTCATTAAACAATAAAAAAGGCATAAAAAAATCAGCCCACCCATTCTTCTTCTTCAACATTCGGCCAAGCAAGAAACAAGAGAGAGAAAGGAGAAAACAAAACCCTAGAGAGAGAAAATCAAAGAAAAAGTGTGAATTTTCAAGGAAATTAAGTGAAAAAGGTGAGATTTTTTCTATTAAGCTTGAGTTTTCTTATTCCCAAGCATTTCTCTTTATTTTTCATGATTAAATTACATGTTTTCATGATGAATTCAATTCTGAAAAAATGGGTTAGGAGAGAGAAAGTTGTTGGATTTATTTGATTTTAATTTATGTTAGTGTTTTTAGTTAGTTTAGCATATTTAGAAACAAAACAACAAGAAAAGAATTTATTTTCTCCCCCAACCATTAATGGCTGAATTTACCATGTAGTGAGTGAGGATGAGTTTGATTTTATTCTAGGAGAATTGGTTAAGGAATAATGAATTATGAGCCTAGAAAAATAATGGGAATTTTCGGAGCAAAAATACGAATTTTTACCCATTAGGGGTATTTTCGTAATTTACTGTTGGGACTGATAATTTGCATCACACTGAGGGACATTAAGTTAATTTGGGTGCAATTGAGGTATAGAAACTGAAAAGAATTAAATTGGAGTTTAAACGAACCCGTTAGGAATTTAATCGGGTGATAAGACGAATTAGGCTAATACAGGATTTAGATAGTTACCAGTGCATTTTTGCATTCCATATCATGCATTGGTAGTCCAAATTAGTTTAATTTTGATTTAGTACCAACTTAGTGAAATTCTCGATTTTGTACTGTGTCAAGGTGGTGAGTCCTCCAATAAAGGCAAGGAAATTGCATCCGAGGACCAGTAGACAGAGTGCTTCGAAAGTCTGCATTCTAGACATAGTGAGTAAACTTATTATCGTCTTAATTATCTAGAGTTTTATACAACTATGTGATTTTATGAAAAATTGGTTTAAATGGTAAATTGTTATGTTTTAAGGGAAATTGTGATTTTATAAAATGATTTTATAAATTTTCTGAAAAATCGAATACTGGTTTTGAAAATAGAGTAATTGGAGACTGCTAGTTTGTGTTGCAAATTTATGGTTCTGAATTGAATGGCTTATGACAATAAATGAGCATGAATGGCTAAACTGATTTTGGTGTTATAATTATTTATACTGTGTATTCAGCCTTGAGAGGCTAGGTTGTGATAAATTGCCATGACATGCTAGAATGAATTTTATTGATTGGTGGATTATATATTAATTATTTACTGCAGAGGGGGTTCCGTGGACCAGCCTATTAGAGGGGCACGGTAAACTCCATTATATTATTACCTCGAACGGAGAGGCGCGTAGGGTATCTCCTGGGGTAAAGCTTAGGGTTCACTTCACGCTAAACCACCACGTGAAGGAGAACTCAGCCAACGCCAAGGAACGGCTGTATTTTTCTCAAACTAAAAATATATTTTAAGTGTATATGAAATTTTAACAGCCTTGGCGGACTCGGTTGGATGCCTTGCGCAAGGTATCACTGAGTATGAGTTTTGGCACGAGCCAAAGTTTTAAGAAATTCATAAGCCAAGTTGATTACTCGATTTATATGGATTGATTTTATTTGGTTGAAATGAACTGAAAGGTAATGAAATTACAGTATGATGACTTGTTTTAATTGTCTCCATTTACTCGACTTTAGATACTTTTGATGGTATCTGTTTACTCACTGGGATTTTATAATCTCACCACCCTCATTTCCTCACATTTTAGGCTCAGGGAATTTCGTAGTTAGCTGACTTGAACAAGGACATTCATTTGGACTCGAATCGGTAAAAGCTGTAGGTTTCCAGCTTCCGATGCATTTTGGATAGATATGGGCCCACGTGTCACTGTAAAAGAAATTTTATGCTTTGGTTATTTGCTTTATAGTATATATGAATATAATTATCTTTTACGCTATAAGAATTATGTACCGATACTTTTATGAAAACTATTTTAACAAGAAAATAGTTTATTTTATTGAATATTTTTATCATATTCAAATGGTCAAATTTTCACTTCAAATGAACATTTTAGATACTTAATTTTTTTTTATCATTAAATATATATTTTCGGCTTACCTACTACATTTTTAGCAAGTTTCGAGGTTTTCGATAAAAATGACGAAAATGCCCCTGTGAGCAAAAAAAAAAAAAACAGTATGTTATGTTATGATTTGGAAATGATTTGTAATCCTTCGTATTTTGATTATTTGATAACTATTGCTCACCGGGGAAGTACGAAAGCTGATACGAGAGCCTTGCGAGGTTTCGATCGACATTCGGGGTGAAGAATGTTTGTCGAGGCTTCGCGGCGGTTGTCACAGGCTCGATGGGGAGTTCCGGGTCGTGACAATTTAGATTGGTATCAGAGCATGGTTTAAAGATCAGATATTTTGATTTTAAAGCTTTGGATTTTAAAGTTTTTGATTTTAAGGTTGTTTTAAGAAATCTACACTGACACTGCGTGGCCCCAAGTCCAGTTAAGTTAAGATAAGTTAAGTTAAGTTAAGTTAGGTTAGATTGAATAGAATGTATGCATCTACATATAGAAATCTACCTATTTTTGAGATGCATAAATAATTAAACACTTACTATTTGATTGCATATAGGTTTTGAGGTGCACTGGTGACACATACACCATGTCTAGGAGAGAAGGTAGTCCCGACGCCTCTCATAGTATTAGCGAGGGATCGCTAGATTCTACTGCTAAGAGCCGGTGGCAACCCGAACCGAGTAGTCCAAAAAGTACAGATAGTAATAATATTAATGTAAGCATAAGAGGTTCCCTTTTGAGAAAATCTAAGGAACATGTTAAAGAAAGGGGGAAATTAAGGATAGCTGAAGGAGGTATTCGTTCTAGGAAGAGCGTGACAGTAGTCCGACACTTTCCACCAGGCTGTGGGAGAAATGTAAGGGGACAACAAGAAAAGGATAAGGAGAAAGTAACAGTGGCAAGTAAACCTCTTAGAAAAGTGTCAGGTGTACGACATTTTCCTCCCAGTTGTGGAAGAAATGCTACACCGGTGAGTGATGAAGAATATAAGAGAATACAACAAGCCTGGATTGAAGAACAAAGGAGAAAATCTCAGGAGGAAGAGGATCCATTGATGTGCCCGGATCAGGACAATGAGGAACCTAAAGATGTTTAATACTTTAGTTGAAGTTGTATTGTCATAAATCTAGGCAAGTGTCGTTTAAGGGAAGATGTAGTAGTTACCTGTGTAAAGGAGTTAGGAGTGGCTTTTATTTTGTATGACTCGAACGGAATGTAAAATAGCAGTTTAAATAATTGGATATGTATGGGAATCTTTTAGTATAACAGAGATAAATTGGTAATATAATTATTGAGGAAGGTTATAGAATGAAGCAATAAGGTCATAAATAACATTCGGAATGGATAATGTGATTAAGTTAATGATTGTAATTTAAGCATGAAGGGGATTATTTAGTGATGTTATGATACTATGAGGTAATAGTCGGGCACAAATATAACCCAATGAAGTTAAATTATGGAATATGGGGAATATAAAATTTTGATTCAGTAAGGATTGTGAGAATAAAATAAGGAGGAAGCTGAGCTGTTTTCGTAGTTAATTATACCGAAAGTCAATAAGATTATTGGAGTATAAGACAAAGAAGATAAATGGGATAAGGATGACAATAAATTTGAGGAAAGTTGTAGATAGTAAGCAACTTATGTGTGGAGTGGTATATTTATCATGAACTTATTACACTGTATGGAAAGGATGTTTTGAGGTGGAATTTTATGAATGTTGATAAACGTCAAAAGATGACATGAGATGAAAGTATTAATCTAGCTTAGTGTGTATGACAAGAAAATAGAAGGTACCTATACTTATGGAACTCATGATATATATCTAAAAGGGAAACCACTGGTTGAGAATGATTGATGTGGTGACTTTGAATGCAAACAAATAGCTTTGATGAGAAAATTTCTAATAGCTACAGTACTTCAACATTGATTGTTCAACGCTATAATGCTCCGAATATCTCACGCCTATGATGCATGAGTAAGATGGGAGTGACACGATATTGAGCTTACAAATTGAATTTTGGTTGTTGGTCATTGTGTTTTGTTATCTGGGAGTCTTAAATATTTTGGAGAATGTTTACCCAAATGAATTGAAAAACTTCTTTATTGCCTTGTATATAGGCATATAATTAAAAGAAAAAAAAATTGAAAGATTCTTGAAATGACTATATTGAGATGAGATACCAAATAATGAAAGTGTGAAGGAAGAATTACGAGACTGGTATAGAAAATCAGTTTATATAGAATATCATTACGAGAATTTGTAATATCTGTTTTGATACAGTAAAATGACAAGGGTTAGTAACAACATGAGGCTAATTGTGTGGCACCCTGGAAACCTCTGAAGATGAGTTAGGGATTGAATGGATGAGTACGTATTTATATATCTTTAAGAGTAAGTGTTTTAGGAATACATAAACATCTTTGAGAAGAGATTATAATCATACACAGCAAGTATGAAACGTAAAATTTTTAAAACTTGCTGAGAAGCCTAACGGCTAAATCACAAGTTAAGGGATCACATGCTGTGAGACATAAGTTTAAGATAGATATTCCCAAGGAAATACTCAAGAGAAGTTTTGCTCTGGATCTCGTTAAAGCAAGCACTAAGTTATGTGATTATAAAAAGGAAGCTGTAAGCTGAGAGTGATATTAGTATTAATATTGAAAAATACTTGAGGGGAATCTAGTTTTAAGTTTTACAATTTCAAGTACAATTTATAAATTAGTTAAGGAAGAATGGTGTTATGTTCATATGAAGGAGTGGAACAAAGGATGATAGAAGTTGACCTTGAAAATGAAGTCAGATAATGAAACTTTCCTAATATATTATGGAAATTGGAATTCGAAAATGCTTAAGGCATACATGATTCAAATGGGTTTGAGTCTTAAGTGACAAATCAATATCGTAATGCAAAAAAGATACAAGGTAATATAGAGGCATGAAAGATGATTAAGGACAAAAAGGATGACTCTTAGGAATTGTGGTATTGCATGAGATGCAATGATCAAGTTGAGATAAATCTTTGAGGCATCAATAGGATTATAAAGCATACACGTATAATAGATTATAATTCAATGGAGATGACATTGTGATAAATGATATATAGTATAAGGAAACTCAAACATATGGTTGGAAATGATATGAATGATATGAAGTTATACACAAGTATAATAAGAAGGTTGACATGCACAATAAGAATTATTATATTGAAACTAGGATTGGGATATGGATGAATAAAGGGGGAATGTAGTCCAAGGCATGTGAACACATGGGTTCCTATATATAAAGAGAGATGTTGACATTTGAAAATGCATGTATCTATGTATATATGAAATTGATAATTTTAATAACTAAAGTGAAGAATGGTTCTCAGTAATTGAGAGATTTTGAAATAGTGTCTAGAAAGGTTAGTGAGCTAAAGTGTTAACGGACATGCAATGAACGATTAAAGTTATGAGTGACTTTGAAGGTAAACCTTGAATTGTTTAAGTTCTTAATGGAACTCTAATAAAGGAAAGGTATAGACCAGTATAAGATGGATGAATCAAGGTTGAGAAAATTGGTATGGAGCAAATTAATAAAACGATGAATAGGTATACATAAGTAAGTATGATATGTGATCGAAATCGGTATAATTGAGATGAAGTTATGGTTCAAATGTAATAATGGTGATAAAGGCATGCTTAGTGTCTAGATATAAGAGATCATGGTTGTGAAAAGTATTACTGATCCGATTCCAAAGGATGATAATTGCCGTAAATAAAGCATTTAATTGAACTGAAGGTGAACGAGGGAAATAAATTGAATGTCCCTATAGAAGGAACAAGGAGTAGGATCATAGAAGGAGATTGATAACGCAACATCGACGGGAATTCGAGGACGAATTCTATTTAAGTGGGGGAGATTGAAATACCCCATACTTTGATATGGTGATAAATAAAGTTGATTGAATGCAAATTGAGGTCAATTAAAATGTTTAGAAGTGATAAAAGACGAAAGGAGTAGTTTAGGATAAAATGTTTCGCAAGTGAGAAAATAATAATAAAATAATAATAATTTTATCAAAGGAGAATTTGTAAGATAAAAGGCAATTCAGAAGTCAAGTGAGGCATAATAAGGTATTTCAGGTACCAAGGAGACAAGATAAAATTTTTAAAATATTAATATTTAGCCTGATGTCGAAATCAGTCAAGAAGAAAGATCATATGGTTGATTCAAGTGGGGGAGAAGATGACAAGCCCGACTCTATAAAAATAATTTTCATGACATACATGTGATGGATAGCATGTCTGCATGCTAAGAGAGTCCCGAAAAAAAAAAATTACAAAAGTCGATATTGTACCTAGACATACAACAAAGTTTATTTAAGCCTCGAACTAGATCAAATATAAAATTCACGATGAAATTAAGAATTTTAAAGTCCCATAATGGTTTAATATGGTGAGTCGGAGTTCGAGGATCAATTTGGAGTCAAACCGAAATTTTCGCTATCTAGGGGTAAAATGGTCATTTGCCACCTAGGGACAAAATGAAAATTTTTAGAAAAGATTTTTGGCCTCATTTGACTTATTGGAGTAAGATTTGAGGTTTAGAAGTGAAAAATCTTAATTTCGGTATAATTTAGAGTAAAAGGGTAAAATGGTAATTTTACCATTCGAAATCGAAAATTTAATTTTTTGAAAGGATTTTGATCAAATTTAATTATTTGGAGTGTGAAATGAGTATGAGGAGTGCAAATTATGCATTATGGCAAATTTTCAATTTTTGGGGCAAAAATGTAATTTTTGAAAAGTTCGGGGGCAAAAGTGTAATTTTGAAGAATTTGCTCCACCAAAACTTTGGAAAAATCTGGAAATTTCACTTAAGGCTTGGATAAGTCAAAGGGAATGCATGGTGGAAAAATTAGGACAAATGGATGGCTAGAAAAAACAAATGAATTAATAAAATATTTAAAATATGAATAAAATAATATTATTTCATTAAACAATAAAAAAGGCATAAAAAAATCAGCCCACCCATTCTTCTTCTTCAACATTCGGCCAAGCAAGAAACAAGAGAGAGAAAGGAGAAAACAAAACCCTAGAGAGAGAAAATCAAAGAAAAAGTGTGAATTTTCAAGGAAATTAAGTGAAAAAGGTGAGATTTTTTCTATTAAGCTTGAGTTTTCTTATTCCCAAGCATTTCTCTTTATTTTTCATGATTAAATTACATGTTTTCATGATGAATTCAATTCTGAAAAAATGGGTTAGGAGAGAGAAAGTTGTTGGATTTATTTGATTTTAATTTATGTTAGTGTTTTTAGTTAGTTTAGCATATTTAGAAACAAAACAACAAGAAAAGAATTTATTTTCTCCCCCAACCATTAATGGCTGAATTTACCATGTAGTGAGTGAGGATGAGTTTGATTTTATTCTAGGAGAATTGGTTAAGGAATAATGAATTATGAGCCTAGAAAAATAATGGGAATTTTCGGAGCAAAAATACGAATTTTTACCCATTAGGGGTATTTTCGTAATTTACTGTTGGGACTGATAATTTGCATCACACTGAGGGACATTAAGTTAATTTGGGTGCAATTGAGGTATAGAAACTGAAAAGAATTAAATTGGAGTTTAAACGAACCCGTTAGGAATTTAATCGGGTGATAAGACGAATTAGGCTAATACAGGATTTAGATAGTTACCAGTGCATTTTTGCATTCCATATCATGCATTGGTAGTCCAAATTAGTTTAATTTTGATTTAGTACCAACTTAGTGAAATTCTCGATTTTGTACTGTGTCAAGGTGGTGAGTCCTCCAATAAAGGCAAGGAAATTGCATCCGAGGACCAGTAGACAGAGTGCTTCGAAAGTCTGCATTCTAGACATAGTGAGTAAACTTATTATCGTCTTAATTATCTAGAGTTTTATACAACTATGTGATTTTATGAAAAATTGGTTTAAATGGTAAATTGTTATGTTTTAAGGGAAATTGTGATTTTATAAAATGATTTTATAAATTTTCTGAAAAATCGAATACTGGTTTTGAAAATAGAGTAATTGGAGACTGCTAGTTTGTGTTGCAAATTTATGGTTCTGAATTGAATGGCTTATGACAATAAATGAGCATGAATGGCTAAACTGATTTTGGTGTTATAATTATTTATACTGTGTATTCAGCCTTGAGAGGCTAGGTTGTGATAAATTGCCATGA
This sequence comes from Theobroma cacao, assembly GCF_053813885.1. NCBI lineage: Eukaryota > Viridiplantae > Streptophyta > Magnoliopsida > Malvales > Malvaceae > Theobroma > Theobroma cacao. The sequence continues at coordinate 25,437,621 of NC_142641.1, forward strand.
CATGCTAGAATGAATTTTATTGATTGGTGGATTATATATTAATTATTTACTGCAGAGGGGGTTCCGTGGACCAGCCTATTAGAGGGGCACGGTAAACTCCATTATATTATTACCTCGAACGGAGAGGCGCGTAGGGTATCTCCTGGGGTAAAGCTTAGGGTTCACTTCACGTTAAACCACCACGTGAAGGAGAACTCAGCCAACGCCAAGGAACGGCTGTATTTTTCTCAAACTAAAAATATATTTTAAGTGTATATGAAATTTTAACAGCCTTGGCGGACTCGGTTGGATGCCTTGCGCAAGGTATCACTGAGTATGAGTTTTGGCACGAGCCAAAGTTTTAAGAAATTCATAAGCCAAGTTGATTACTCGATTTATATGGATTGATTTTATTTGGTTGAAATGAACTGAAAGGTAATGAAATTACAGTATGATGACTTGTTTTAATTGTCTCCATTTACTCGACTTTAGATACTTTTGATGGTATCTGTTTACTCACTGGGATTTTATAATCTCACCACCCTCATTTCCTCACATTTCAGGCTCAGGGAATTTCGTAGTTAGCTGACTTGAACAAGGACATTCATTTGGACTCGAATCGGTAAAAGCTGTAGGTTTCCAGCTTCCGATGCATTTTGGATAGATATGGGCCCACGTGTCACTGTAAAAGAAATTTTATGCTTTGGTTATTTGCTTTATAGTATATATGAATATAATTATCTTTTACGCTATAAGAATTATGTACCGATACTTTTATGAAAACTATTTTAACAAGAAAATAATTTATTTTATTGAATATTTTTATCATATTCAAATGGTCAAATTTTCACTTCAAATGAACATTTTAGATACTTAATTTTTTTTTTATCATTAAATATATATTTTCGGCTTACCTACTACATTTTTAGCAAGTTTCGAGGTTTTCGATAAAAATGACGAAAATGCCCCTGTGAGCAAAAAAAAAAAAAACAGTATGTTATGTTATGATTTGGAAATGATTTGTAATCCTTCGTATTTTGATTATTTGATAACTATTGCTCACCGGGGAAGTACGAAAGCTGATACGAGAGCCTTGCGAGGTTTCGATCGACATTCGGGGTGAAGAATGTTTGTCGAGGCTTCGCGGCGGTTGTCACAGGCTCGATGGGGAGTTCCGGGTCGTGACACATTCTTCACCCCGAATGTCGATCGAAACCTTGCAAGGCTCTCGTATCAGCTTTCGCATATCCCCGGTGAGCAACAGTTATTAAATCTCGCATTTCAAAAAAATCATAAGTCATTTTCAAATAAGAACAATAAAATATTATTTTCTGGCTCACAAGGGTATTTTCGTAATTTTTCGTCAAAAAATCTCAAAACTTGCTAAAAATGTAGTAGGTAAGCAAAATATATATATTTAATGATTTAAAAACGATTAAGTATCTAAAACGTTCATTTGAAAGCAAATTGTTGACAACCAGTACTATTCAAAAATAATAAATAAAATATTCTATTTTCTCATAAAATAAATTTTTATAGAAATATTCGTAAATAATTTTTCGCACATGAAAGTAAAGTAAAAATTGTATGAATAGAAATACAGATAACCAAAATATAAGTTTTGATCTGCAATGACACGTGGGCTCCAATTGACCAAGAGGATGTAAGACTGTGAACTCTTACTTTCTATAATGCAGTTTCGAGCTTAGTTCTCGTCCTACTCGACTATCTACAAACTGTCCTGAGCCTGAAAAATGTATAGGAATAAGGGGTGAGATTTTATAAACCCAGTGAGTAAACAGATACCATCTAAAGTATCTAAAGCTGAGTAAATGGAGACAATTAAAATAAGTCATCATACTGTAATTTCATTACCTTTCAGTTCATTTCAACCAAATAAAATCAATCCATATAAATCAAGTAATCAACTTGGCTTATGAATTTCTTAAAACTTTGGCTCGTGCCAAAACTCATACTCGGTGATACCTTGCGCAGGGCATCTAACCGAGTCTGCCAAGGCTGTTAAAATTTTGTATACACTTAAAATATATTTTTAGTTTGAGAAAAATACAGTCGTTCCTTGGCGTTGGCTGAGTTCCCCTTCACGTGGTGGTTTGGCGTGAAGTGAACCCTAAGCTTTACCCCAGGAGATACCCTACGCGCCTCTCCGTTTGAGGTAATAATATAATGGAGTTTACCGTGCCCCTCTAATAGGCTGGTCCACATAACCCCCTCAGCAGTAAATAATTAATATATAATCCACCAATCAATAAAATTCATTCTAGCATGACATGGCAATTTATCGCAACCTAGCCTCTTAAGGATGAATACACAGTATAAATAATTATAACACCAAAATCAGTTTAGCCATTCATGCTCATTTATTGTCATAAGCCATTCAATTCAAAACCATAAATTAGCAACACAAGCAGACAGTCTCCAATTACTCTATTTTCAAAACTAATATTCGATTTTTCAGAAAATTTATAAAATCATTTTATAAAATCACAATTTCTCTTAAAACATAACAATTTACCATTTAAACCCATTTTCCATAAAATCACACAGTTGTATAAAACTACTCTAGATAATTAAGATGATAATAAGTTCACTCACTGTTCTAGGAGTCGATGTACTCCTAATCCCAGTCTCCAAGCACAATCTCTGTACTTTTACCAGTGTACTTTGCTCACCACCTATCCACAATGTACAATACATAATTCATCACATCAATGCTTGACCATTATAAAATCAATTCAGGCTCGGTATATATGCATGATATGATATACAACTTATCCGACTACCGTTTAAATGCGGTGTTGACCTAATTCGGCCTATTATCTCCAATTTAACTCCAAATCAATTCTTCTCACTTTCTACACTCCAATTATAACTAAATTACCTCCATGACTGTGAATGAGATTCAATTTATCAGTCTCGGTAGTAAATTACGAAAATACCCCTAGTGGGTAAAAATCGTATTTTTGCTCCGAAAATTTCCATTATTTTTCTAGGCTCATAATTCATCATTATTCATCATAATTCCTCAAATAAACATCAAGATCATCAGCCAATATTCCCCTAGAAAATTTGGCCAATAATGGTAATGGAGGAAAATAAATTCTTTTCTTGTTGTTTTGTTCCTAAATCTGCTAAACTAACTTAAAACACTAACATAACTTAAAATCAAATTAATCTAACAACTTTCTCTCTCCTAACCCATTTTTCAGAATTGAATTCATCATGAAAACATGTAATTTAATCATGGAAAATAAAGAGAAATGCTTAGGAATAAGAAAACTCAAGCTTAATAGAAAAATCTCACCTTTTTCACTTAATTTCCTTGAAAATTCACACTTTTTCTTTGATTTTCTCTCTCTAGGGTTTTGTTTTTGTTTTCTCTCTCTTCTTGCTGGTTTGGCCGGCCATGGGGTGGAAGATGGGCTGATTTTATGCCTTTTATAAAGAAATAATAAAATAATAAAGGTATGACACATGGCATCATGTCATTGGCCCGTTTTTAAAATTTTAAAAATTTTAATCCTTTTTATCTCCACCACACAATTAGTCAATGGTCAAAATGAGGATAAAGGAAGACCATGTGCTGGAAAAATGTCCTGGTGGTGGAAAATTACAATTTTGCCCCTAGGGTGGCAAAATTACCATTTTACCCTTTTACTCCAAATTATACCGAAATTAAAATTTTTCACTTCTAAACCTCAAATCTTACTCCAATAAGTCAAACTATACTGCAATAAGTCAAATGGGGCCAAAAAAATCTTTTCTAAAATTCTCATTTTGTCCCCAAGTGGCAAATGACCATTTTGCCCCTAGATAGCGAAAATTCCGGTTTGACTCCAAATTGATCCTCGAACTCCGAATCACCATATTAAACCATTCTGGGACTTTAAAATTCTTAATTTCATCATAAAATCTCTATTTGATCTAGTTCAAGGCTTAAATCAACTTTGTTGTACGTCTAGGTACAATACTGACTTTTGTAAATTTTTCGGGACTCTTTTAGCATGTAAACATGCTATCCATCACATGTATGTCATGACAAATTTTTTTTATAAAGTCGGGCTTGTCATCTTCTCCCCCACTTGGATCAACCATATGATCCTTCTTCTTGACTGATTTCGATATCCGGCTAAATATTAATATTTTAATATTATTTCATTAATAAATTATTATTTTATTCTAAAAATTTTATCTTGTCTCCTTGGTACCCAAAATACCTTATTATGCCTCACTTCCAGAATATTTTATCCTACACTACTCCTTTCGTCTTTTATCACTTTTAAACATTTTAATTGACCTCAATTTGCATTCGATCAACTTTATTTATCACCATATCAAAGTATGGGGTATTTCATATATTTTTTATAATTATATTGTGGGTGATGGGTTTCAATAAGGCCTCACATGTCCGTTTGAAGTAATAATCGAAGTTAGAATCGATTAGAGGTTCAATAATCCCGGTGAGTGAACTTGCATTAAAAAGGTTTTGGGATGTGTATACAAGTATGTTTGATTGAATCCCTAAAGTGTTTTATTTGTTTTATCTTCAAAACTAGTGCCTTGGGAACAAACCTTTGATAAATTGTTTCTATATGTGACACGTGGCTATTATGGATTGTTGTACTACTACATTATGTTGATATATATATATATATATATATATGAATAATAATGTGTAATGATATTGACCAGGCTATGTGCGAGTAGGAGTGCGCATAAGCCGTTGTTGACCCGGCTATGTGCGAGTAGGAGTATGCATAAGCCGTTGCATATGAGCTGATGATGATGAGAGGGTGTGCATGATGATTGATATATATATATATATATATATATATATATATATGTCACGACCTGGAACCTCCCTCGGGCCCATGACAACCGCCGCGAAGTCTCGGTAAACCTTCATTACCCGGTATATCCACGGAAACCTCGCAAGGCTCTTGCATCAATTTTCCACCTCCCTTGTGAGCAATAGTCACTAAATATCGAGTTTTAAGAGAATAGAAACTATTTTAGATCGAAAACAATCAAAATAAAATTTTCACCACACAAGAGTATTTTGGTCATTTTTATCAAAAAAAAATTTCGAAACCTGATAAAAATACAACGTATAGTAGAAAATATCCACTACCGATTTAAAATAAATTTTTGTAATCTTAATCATCCATTTAGAGTGAAAAGTTGGCTAACTAGACTAAATAAAAAAATTTGATAATATATTTTATTTTCTTATAAAACAATTTTTATAGAACCATACATAAATAATTTTTGTAGCGTGAGAACAAAATAAATTCATACATACTATAATTTACAAAGTTATAATGTACAATAATAATTATAATGACAAGTGGCCCACAACTACACCAAGTGTTGGTGATAGTAACCTACTGTCTGTGAGATAGAGATGTCAACTGGAATCCTCGATAAAATAAGGTATCTACAAGCTACCACAGGCCTGAAAGGTTTGGAAAGGAGGTGGATGAGATTTTGCAATCCCAATGAGTAAACAGACATTATCATAAATATCTAAAGGCGAGTAAAATGGAGGCAAGTTTAAACAACAAATTACAAACCATTTCATAAGGTTTTCAATTTCTTTCTTAAACCATAAAATATTTGTAATTTACCAAAACAATTGTCAAGGCTTATAACCTTTATTAAAAACATGGCTCAAGCCAAAATCTAGTCCTCGGGGATACCTTGGCCGAGGCATCTAACCGAGTCCGCCAAGGTTGTTAAGATATTTACATGTTAAACACATTCTAGTTTTGAAAACAAGTCATTCCTTGGCGTTGGGCTAGTTACACATTCACGTGGGGTTCGACGTGAAGTGAACTCTAACACTACCCCGGGAGTTACCCTCCTCACCTCTACAACAAGAGTAACTATGAAACCGGGTTTACCGTGCCCCTCTAATAGGCAGTCCATGGAAACCCGTCATTGCAGTGACTAAACCCACCAATTTTAATAAAATTTTGACAGTATAACGTGGCTTTTATTTATTTATCCAGCCTGCATAATAAAAACAGCTTACATAAATTCCCAATGCAATTTATCAAATATAGCCACCTATACTCATATTTCATAAGCCATTCATAGGAAAATATATATTTCAAAATAATTGTCAGCCTCCAATTACTCAATTTTATAATCAACACAATATATTTTTATTTGTCACATTTATTTCTAAAACATCGAAAATCTCATTTTCATTTCATAAAATACATAAAGATCATTTAAAAATAAACTCTAGATAATTTACAATAATAATAAGTTTACTCACCGTTTGTACAAACTAACTGCTTCCTAGGTGCCCCGATCACTGTTCGTCGGGTACGACTTCCTTGCCTTTACCGAAAGGCTCTCCTCCTAAACAAATTGCAAAATTTACACAATTCACCACATTGTTGCTAAATCACTATATAATTGACTTAAATCCTATACTAATGCATGGTATGAAATGCAATAGCCTAAAACGGCTTAAACGCGGTATTAACCTATTTTTGGCACTTTACCCGTTAAATTGCTAACGCGCTCCATTTTAGCTCTAAATTGTCCCATTTTCTCTCCAACATTTCTAACCATTAAATATCAGCCAATAACCTTCTAAAATCACCAAAATCAGCTCACTTTCCTCCTTGAAAAATTCGGTCAAAAATGGGACATTAATTTGGTAAATCTTCCACTTTGTTTTTCTATCACATTTAACCATTTTTCATCATTTTCTCTTCATTTCTCTTAGAATAAAAATTAGTTCATCAACATTGTACATCATTGAACATTCAGCCAAGGGTGGGTATTGTGAAAATTTCATGCTTTCTTGCCCAATTTGATTTCTATACACATTTAACTAACTAAAACTATCAATTTAACTAAAAATCAAAACATAAAAATTTCAAATTCCTCCCCCTTGATTTTCGTCCAGCCCTTGATATCACTTTTTAATCTCTCTCCTCAAGCATGCTAAATGGAAACAAAGGCATAAGAAAGGTAGAAATCAAGCTAAAGTCGAAAAATCTTACCGTTAGACGAGTAAATGGTCGAAAAACGCGATTTGCCCTTTGAATTTTCTAGTTTTCCTTTGGTTTTTCTCTTTTCTTCCTTTCCTCTCTATTTTCTCTCTTGTTCTCTCCTTATGGCCGGCCATCACTTAATATGGGGTTTAAATGGGCTGACTTTTCATTAAAATAATATTAAACAATTAAAAAGTGCCATGTGTCACTTTTTCATTGGCCCATTTTTAAAATTTCATCCTTTAAACTTAAATTTTTCACCACTTAAAATACCATAGTTATTCATACCAAAAATAAGTAAATCCTATGATTTTGACAAGTTTTGGGTGGTGAAAATTATGGTTTTTACCCTGAGGTGACAAAATTACCGTTTTGCCCCTATGTTTCGAAAATTGTCGGAATTGAAAATTTTCACTTCCTATCATTAAATTATACTCCAAATAGTTAATCTTGATCAAAAATTTTACTCCATAATCAAAGTTATTATCTTAGGTGGCAAAATGACGATTTTGCCCTTGAACATTAAAATTTTCAATTTTTCCCCAAATGAACCCTCGAACTCCGAACAATCATTTTTAGTCATTTCTGGACTATAAAATATTAAATTTCATCCTATGATTTCTACTTGAACTAGTTCGAGGTTAAATCAACTTAAGTATACCATTAGGTATGATACCGGATTTCGTCTATTCTTAGGTGCTTTCCTAGCATAATAACATGCTACTCAGTGCATGTATGTCATGACATGTGTTTATAGGGTCGAGTTTTACAATATACATATATGGTATATGGTTGTAATGCATGTGAAATTTTGGCATGTTGAACTTTGGAAACTTTTGAGCATTTCATGTTGAAATTGGCATGATGAATCTTAAGAATGTCCCATTTTTTTGCAAATTGAGTTCATTGCAACACCAAATGGATTTTTAGTGCAAAGGAGGTCCTTTTTACACTTAGGTGCCCTGCTTCTCGTTGCAGCAAGAAAGCATTCTAGCTGCAGCGAGAAACATTCTATTTTGGCAGCAGAAAACTCGCTGCAGCAAAAATAAATCTCGCTGCAGCGAGAACTCTCGAATTCTGGTGTAGTGCATTCACTTTGATGAATATTTTGACCACCTTTACGTCTGAACTGAGGAAAGTGGTAAACATAAAAGTTGTATCCCTAACTCTTGTCTTTCTAATGGTTCAAAAATCAGGTCAATTGGACTTTTGTAATAGGAGATATGCCAGAAAAACTGAAACACATGCAAACTGGTACTGTTTTTTGCTGCAGCGAGAAACATTCTATCCTACATGCTACCCTATTCGGTTTTTGACGTATTTTTCACCCATTTAACTTCATGGATTGATCATGGGTTGTTGCAACACTGTGAGGTTATTAATCAAAGTTTGAAATGAGGGGTTTTTAGTAAGAAATTAAATCAATTGCATTGTTTTTGAAACAAGTGCATCATGATTTCTAAATTCTTCCTATTGATTGCTTGTTCCCTTCTTATGTTCACTCACTAAGTTTTATACTCACATTTTTAAAATTCATGTTTTCAGATTTGGAGGTACTTTGGATCTAGATTGAGTCGCACACATATGCTCGCCTTCTTGGTAGGTACTATGGCATCTCAGTAACTGTACCTTCACCCACGGTCACTCTGCTGACGGTCAAGAGTCTTATGCTTTTGAACATGTATAAGTAATGAAGACCACTAAGATTCATGTTAAAAAATCAAATATGTATATTTGATTACTAAAGCCACTGTAAGGTGGCAAATGAGTGATACTATGTTAGCATAATATAATTGTGAGTATTGGGTTACTATAAAATGTTATTGAAATATTTTTAGTTGAGAATTACAATATGGGTTTGAGAAATGATGGTTTGGAATAATGATCGAGATTGCATACATAAGCTTGCTTGGGCTTAGTGGGCAATGCCCATTGGTCCTATGCGTCGGTAATTAGGCTGTGACAAAAACCTTTTAAAGCAAGTAACTAGCCTTTCGAAGGAATTAGCGACTATAAATGGACATTTCTTATCAATGGATGCCTTTCGCTTTATGTTTCCTAATGCAAACATCAAATTACGATATGCTTTAACCAAAAATTAACAAAATTCAATTTAAAATCATTCAAAAGATTATTTAACCATTCCAAGCGAGTAACTAAGCTTTGGAAGGCATGAGGGACTATAAATGGACTTTTCTTGTCAACCGATGGCTTTCTCTTCTGTTTCCCAATGCAAACATCAAATTATAATCTGTTTAAACAAAAATAAAAAAATTCACTTTAAAATCATTTAAAAAGTTATAAAACCACTTAAAGCGAGTAGTAAGGGTTTTGAAGGCATGAGTGAGTATAAACGGACTTTTCTTGTCAATGAATGGCTTTTGCTATAAGCTTTTCAATACAAACATCCAATTATGATATGTTTTGAACAGAAAGTGATACAATTTTGACTTAAAATCATTTATAAGATTATAAAACCATGTAAAGCAAGTAACGAGTCTTTCGAAAGTATGAGTGACTGTAAATGGGCTTTTCATGTCAATGTTTGGCTTTCGCTTCGTGTTTCTTGATGCAAACATCAGATTATGATCTATTTTAACAAAAAATGAAAAAAAATTCAATTCAATATCTTTTGTAAGATTATATAACCATTTCAAGTGAATAAATAGGCTTTCAAAGGCATGAGTGACTATAAATGGACTTTCTTATCAATAGATGGCTTTTGCATGACGTTTCTTGATGCAAACATCAAATTGTGATATGTTTTAACAAAAAATGAAAAACAAATTCAAGCGAATTTCTTTATAAGATTATAAATGTCAAGCCCAACCTTATAAAATACTTTCCATGTCATTCATATGATTGACAATATGCTTGCATACTTGGAAAGCCCCGAAAGAAAAATCGTTAAAAGATGACAATGTACCAAACAGTACAATTAAGTTAATTTAAGTCTCGAACTAGATCAAATAGAGAATTTAAAATGAAATTAAGAATATTAAAGTCTCAGAATGGTTTAATATGGTGATTTGGAGTTTGAGGATCAATTTGGAGTCAAATCGGAATTTTCACTATCTAGGGGCAAAATGGTCATTTGACACCTAGGGACACAATGGGAATTTTTAGAAAAGAAATTTTTTTTTTGGCCCCATTTGACTTATTGGAGTATAATTTGAGGGTTTGGCAATGAAAAAGTTTAATTTCGGTGATTTCTAGAGTGTAGGGGCAAAATCGTAATTTTACCACCCGCGGATAAGATTTGAGATTTTGAGAGAATTTAGATCAAATTTGACAAATTGGAGAATGGTATGAGTATAAGAGATGGAAAATATGTCTATGGGCAATTTTTCTGTTTTTGAGGCAAAAATGTAATTTTTGACTTTTACGGGGGTAAAAGTGTAAATTTCAAAAATTACTCCACCAAGACTTTGGATAAGTCTGAGAATTTTATCTAAGCTATGGATATGTGAGACAAGTGTATGGTGAAAATTTGGAAACAAATGGATGGCTACAATTTAAGGAATTAATAAAACATTAAAAAAATGAATAAAATAATATTATATTATTTTAGCCTTTAAAAAGGTAAAACATTCCAGAATTCTCATCTTCTTCAGCCGTCCAAAACAGGGGAGAAAAGGGGGAAAAAAACAAATAAGAACCCAACGTGAAAATTTGGAGAAAATCAAGAGAAATCAAGAAATCAAGCATTGAAAAGGTAACTTTCATTGATTTTCTTTGTGATTTTCACTACCCATGCATTTTTTTCTCATTTCCATGCAAAATTAGAAAGTGGGTATGGACACCCATGCTGGCCAAATCTCCATGGATGAGTTTTGAGCTTGTTTTTGGTTGATTTTAATTGAATTAAGTGATTTTAGTTAAGTTATATTGAAATATAGCAAAAATAAGCTAGAGATATAATTTTCTCCCATTGAAATCCATTATGCCGAATTTTCTAGGGGAATATTGGCTGCTGATCTTGATGTTTATTTGAGGAATTATGATGAATAATGATGAATTATGAGCCTAGAAAAATAATTGAAATTTTCAGAGCAAAAAATATAAATTTTTACCCACTAGGGGTATTTTCGTAATTTGCTATCGGGATTGATAATTTGCACCACACTGAGGGACATTAAGTCAATTTGGGTGCAATTGAGGTATAAAAACTAAAAAAAATTAATTTTCAGTTTAAACGGACGAGTATATCGATTTATCGAGTAAAAGACCGAAATAGGCTAACACCGCATTTAGGCAAAAATTTAGACATTTTTGCATTCCATATCAAGCATTAGTAGTCTAAATTAGTTTAATTTCAATTTAGTACCAATGTGGTGAATTTCTCGATTTTGCACTGTGTCAAGGTGGTGAGTCCTCCGATAAAGGCAAGGGAATTGCACCCGAGGACTAGTAGTCTGAGTATTTCAAAAATCCCCACTCTAGACACGATGACTAACCTTACCATCATTTTAATTATCTAAAGTATGTTTTTATTCGGTTTTGGTGAATTTTATGAAAATGAGTTCAAATGGTAAATTTTTATGTTTTGTAAACAAAATGAGTTTAAATGAAACTATTTTATAAATTGTCTTGAAACGAAATAACAATTTTGAAAATAGAGTAATTGGAGACCACTGATATGTTGTAAATTTAAAATTGAATTAATGGCTTATGTTATTGTATTGGCATGATTGGTTGGGCTGTGTTTTTTATGAATTGTAAGAATTGCTTTATTTTACCCTTGCAAGCTGGGTAGTAATATATTAGCCCTGTCATGTTGTCAAAATTTTATTGTATGGTAGGTTTGACTTGCTGTAGTGGGCTGGGTTCTGTGGACTAGCCTATTAGAGGGGCACGGAATCCTGTTATATTTTTACCTCTGTTGGAGAGGTGAGTAGGGTAACTCCCGAGGTTTAACTTCAAAGTTCACTTCACGCCAAACCACCACGTGAAGGGGAATTCGGCCAACGCCAAGGAACGGCTATGTTTTCAAAATAAAAACATGACTTTCTAATAGCCTTGGCAGACTCAGTTGGGATAGCCCTCGGTCAAGGTATCCCAGATAATTGAGTATGATAATAATTTTTGGCATGAGCCAAGCTTTTTAAAAAATTCATAAGCCATACTGATTACTTGCTTTAAATAACTTGATTTCATTTGGTTGAAATAAGTTGAAAAATGATAAATTACATTTTGAGGAAATATTTTAATAGTCTCATTTTACTCGACTTTAGATATTTTGAGTGATGTTTGTTTACTCACTGGGATTTTATAATCTCACCACTCTCATTTCCACCCATTTCAGGCTCAGAATAGATTGTAGATAACTGATATCGGCGAGGATTACAGTTGAACTTGCCACATCCAAAGACTGTAGGTTCATTTCTTTTGATACTTTTGGTCATTCATGGGCCCACGTGTCACTGTAAATTAAATTCTATACTTTGGTTATCTGTATTACGGTATGTAAGAATTTATTTTACTTTTACGCTATAAAAATTATTTATGCAGTGTTCTTAAAATATCGTTTTATGTGAAAATTGAATATTTTATTTAATATTTTTATTTTATTATAACAGTCATAATTACATTTTAAACGAATGTTTTAGACATCCAAAATTATTTTTGATTATGAAATATGTGTTTTCCACTTACATACTATATTTTTAGATGATTTTGAGATTTTTGGGATAAATGACCAAAATACCCCTGTGAGACGAAAATTATTATTTTATTTGTTTAAGTTGGAAACAATTTAAAATCTTTTAGAATGTGGTATTTGGAAACAGTTACCCACAGGGGGAATGAGAAGCTGATATTAAAGCCTTGCGGGGTTTCGGTTGACATTCCAGGTAATGAATGTCGATCGAGACGTCGAGGCGGTTGTCACGGGCTCGATAGGAGTTTCGGGTTGTGACAATTAAGTTGGTATCAGAGCTGTTGGTTTTAAAGATTAGAGTTTTGGTTTTAAAGTTATTTTAAAGCTGTTTTAAAAATTTACAGTGTTAATGTGGCCTCGAGTTAAGTTAGGTTAGGTTGAATAAAATACATGCATAAGCATATAGAGCCTGAGGTTGCCTAAACTCACTTTGTTCCCTCTTATAGATTATAATGTCCCCTCGGTGCGAACAACCACCTTTCACTAGATCAGTTGGGAGGGGAAGAGGTCGTTTCCAATGTCGTCAGTTAGGTGCAATAGAGGAGGAATCGACTGCATCCACCATTCGGGTAGCACTTGCTGCTGAACAGACCGAGACTCCTCCACATCCTCCACCTCCTCTGCCACTTACTAGTATTCCTGCTATGCCTCTTGGGGCAGTTCAGGCATTAGCAGCCTTCTTTACTACTATTGCTGGCCAGGCTCAGGCTGGTCAAGCTCTTCCTACAGTTCCTCTAGCTCCTCTTTCAGTACCACCATCCCCACTTCTTCTCCCACCACTAGTGCTGGATGTTTCTGATTCTAAGAAGCTTAAAGAGGCTAGGCAACATAGTTGTGTTTCTTTTATGGGTGAGTCGGACGCAACCGTGGCTAAAGAGGTGGTGCGAATGGCTTTAAGAGCTGAGAAGCTTGCGAATGAAAATAGGAGTCTGCGAGCTGAGTTAGCAAAAAGAAGAAATCTGAGTGTATCTTCTAGTCAGCCACCAAAAAGGGGCAAAGACTCCTCTGTTTCAAGAAGTTCACATAGATGCAGAAATTGTGGGAATTATCATGTTGGACCGTGCAGAGGGCCTGCACGATGTTTTCGTTGTGATCAACCGAGTCACATTAGGAGAGATTGCCCACAGTTAGGACGGGCTACGGTAGCTGCTCCATCTCCACCAGCTCATACGAATATGCAGAGGAGAGATTCTTCTAGATTGCAACCGAGACAGGGATGATTTTGACATACTACCAAGGGTAGATTAAATATGTTGAAATTAGTGCTCTAATAAAGTACATATGATAGAAAAGCTAGTTTGTATGTCAAACCCTATTCTATAAAATAATTACGACGTCATTTACATGCTCAATAGAATGTTTTTTATGTTTACTGTCACGACCCGGAACCTTCCTCAGGCCCATGACAATCGCCGCGACGTCCCGATTGACACTCATTATCCGGAATGCCAACCGGAACCCCGCAAGGCTTACATATCAGTTTCTTTCCTTTCCTGTGAGCAATCATTGTTAAATATCGAGTTTTTAGAGAATATTTACTATTTTAGATCAAAAACAATCAAAATAAAATTTTCGCCACACAGGGGTATTTTGGTCATTTTTTCTCAAAAATTTCAAAACTGGCTAAAACATAATATACAAGTACAAAATACATAATTCATATTCAAAATGAGTTTAAAAGTCTAAAATCTTCATTTAAAACGAAATTACGGTTATTTGAATATAATAAGAAAATAAAAGAAATATTAAGGGAAATATTCTATTTTATTATAAAACAATATTTATAGAGTTATACGTGAATAATTTTATAGCGTAAAAGCTAAATAAATTTATACATACTGAAATACAGTAAGTCAAAATATTTAATTTAATTTACAATAACAAGAGGGCCCCCGAATAAACAAAAGTAAAGAGGACTATGAACCTACGGTTTGGAAAATGCAGATCCAATGGTAGTCCTCGATGAGATCAGCTATCTACAGTCTATACTGAATCTGAAATGGGTGGAAAGGAGTTAGGTGAGATTTTGCAATCCCAATGAGTAAACAGACATTATCATAAATATCTAAAGGCGAGTAAAATGGAGGCAAGTTTAAACAACAAATTTCAACCCATTTCATAATGTTTTCAATTTGTTTCTTAAACCATAAAATATTTGTAATTTACCAAAACAGTTGTTAAGGCTTATGTCTTTTATTAAAACAAGGCTCAAGCCAAAACTAATCCTCGGGGATACCTTGGCCGAGGCATCTAACCGAGTCCGCCAAGGGTGTTAAAATATTCACACGTGAAACACATTTTTTTTTTAAAACCAGCCGTTCCTTGGCGTTGGCCGAGTTACACATTCACGTGGGGGTTCGACGTGAAGTGAGCTCTAATACTACCCTAGGAGTTACCCTCCTCGCCTCTACAACAGGAGTAACTATATAACTGGGTTTACCGTGCCCCTCTAATAAGCAGTCCACGGAAACCCGTCACTACAGTGACTAACCCACCAATTTTAATAAAATTTCGACAGTATAACGTGGCTTTTATTTATTTATCCAACTTGCATAGTAAAACAACTTACATAAATTTCCCAATGCATTCACAAAATATAGCCACATATACTCATTTCTCATAAGCCATTCCTAGGAAAATATATATTTTTCAAGTCAATTTGTAGCCTCTAATTACTCAATTTCATAATCAATACAATATATTTTTATTTATCACATTTATTCCTAAAACATCAAAAATCCCGTTTTAATCTCGTTTTCATTTCATAAAATACATAAAGGGCATTTAAAAATAAACTCTAGATAATTTACAATAATAATAAGTTTACTCACCATTTGTACAAACTAAAAGCTTTCTAAGCGCCCCGATCACTACTCGTCGGGTACGACTTCTTTGCCTTTTCCAGAAGGCTCTCCTCCTAGACACATTAAAAAAATTTACACAATTCATCACATTGATGCTAAATCACTATATAATTAACTTAAATCCTATACTAATGCATGGTATGAAATGCAATAGCCTAAAACGGCTTAAACGCGGTATTAACCTATTTTTGGCACTTTGCCCGATAAATTGCTAACGCCCTCCATTTTAGCTCTAAATCATCCCATTCTCTCTCCAACATTTCTAACCATTAAATATCAGCCAATAACCTTCTAAAAACAACAAAATCAGCTCACTCCCTTCCTTGAAAAATTCGGCCAAAAATGGGACATTAAGTCGGTTAGTTTTCTACTTTGTTTTTCTATCACGTTTAATCGTTTTTCATCATTTTCTCTTCATTTTCCTTAGAATAAAATCAATTCATCATCATTGTGCAGCATTGAGCATCCAGCCAAGAGTGGGTATTGTGAAAATTTAATGATTTCTTGCCCAATTTAATTTCTAAACACATTTAACTAACTAAAACTATCAATTTAACTAAAAATCAAAACCTAAAAATTTCAATTTCTCTCCCCTAGAATTTCATCCAGGCCTTGATATCACTTTTTGATCTCTCTCCTCAAGCATGCTAAATGGAAATAAAGGTATAGGAAAGGTAGAAATCAAGCTAAAATCGAAAAATCTTACCGTTAGACGCGTAAACGGTCGAAAACCGCGAATTTCCCTTTGAATTTTCTTGTTTCTCTTTGGTTTTTCTTTTTTTCTTCCTTTCCTCTCTATTTCCTCTCTTGTTCTTCCTTATGGCCGGCCAGCACTGAAAATTTGGGTTTAAATGGCTGACTTTTCATTAAAATAATATTATTTCATTAAAAAAATGCCATGTGTCACTTTCCCATTGGCCCATTTTTAAAATTTCATCCATTTGTTTCCAAATTTTCACCATACACTTGTCCCACATATCCATAGCTTAGATAAAATTCTCAGACTTATCCAAAGTCTCGGTGGAGTAATTTTTAAAATTTACACTTTTGCCCCCGTAAAAGTCAAAAATTACATTTTTGCCCCAAAAATTGAAAAATTGCCCATAGACATATTTTTCATCCCTTATACTCATACCATTCTCCAATTTGTCAAATTTGATCTAAATTCTCTCAAAATCTCAAATTTTGTCCGTGGGTGGTAAAATTACGATTTTACCCCTACACTCCAAAAATCTCCAGAATTAAACTTTTTCACTTCCTATCATTAAATTATACTCCAAATAGTTAATCTTGGTCAAAAATTTCACTCCATGATCAAATTATTATCTTAGGTGGCAAAATGACGATTTTGCTCTTGAACATCAAAATTTTCAATTTTACCCCAAATGAACCCTCGAACTCCGAACAATCATTTTTGTCATTCCTGCACTATAAAATATTAAATTTCATCCTACAATTCCTATTTGAACTAGTTCGAGGTTAAATCAACTCAAGTGTACCATTAGGTACAATACCGAGTTTCGTCTATTCTTAGGTGCTTTTCCTAGCATAATAACATGCTACTCAATGCATGTATGTCATGACATGTATTTATAGGGTCGGGTTTTACAATTCTACCCCACTTAAAATAAAATTTTGACCTCAAAATTTCACTTACCAGATTCGACAAATAGATGCGGGTATTGGTTCCTCATCTGATGCTCTACTTCCCATGTCATTTCCTCCATTCGAGCACTTTTCCACAACACTTTGACCATTGAAATACTCCTGTTTCTCAGTACTCGATCCTTTCGATCCAAGATACTCACAGGTTGTACCTCGAACTTCAAATCGTCATGTAACTCGATCGGAGGTGCTTCGAGGACGTGAGAGGGATCTGGTACATATTTCTTAAGCATGGAGACATGGAAAACGTTGTGGATCCGATCTAACTCCGGAGGTAATTCTAACCGATAAGCCACTGGTCCAATCCTTTCAATGATTCGGAATGGTCCAATATATCTCGGGTTGAGCTTTCCCCTCTTCGCAAATCGAATCACACCTTTCATTATCCAATAAAACACCATAATTTATCATGATAGTATAATCAATAAGATTTAATACTTCAAAGTATTCAAATTATTACCTTTCCAAGGAGAAACCTTAAGAAAAACTTTATCATCGATCTCAAACTCCAAGTCTTTTCTCTGTTTATCTGCATTGCTCTTCTGCCTATCCTGGGCTACCTTTAGCCTCTCTCGTATAACCTTGATCTTGTCATTAGTTAGCTCGATCAATTCCACACTCACTAACTTTCTTTCACCCACTTCATCCCAACAAAGTGGAGTACGACATTTCCTTTCATATAAAGCTTCATATGGTGCCATACCAATGCTAGACTGAAAGCTATTATTGTAAGCAAATTCCACCAATGGCAAATGTCTGTCCCAACTCCCAATAAAGTCAATGACACAAGCCCGTAACATATCCTCTAAGGTCTGGATAGTCCTCTCTGATTGACCATCCGTCTGTGGGTGAAAAGCAGTGCTAAATTTCAATTTGGTTCCGAGAGCTTCTTGAAATTTTGGCCAGAATCGAGAAGTGAATCGAGGATCTCGGTCTGACACTATAGAAACGAGAACTCCATGTAGCCTCACAATCTCATCTATATAGAGCTAAGCCAGCTTCTCAATAGAGTATGTACTATGGACAGCTAAAACGTGAGCGGACTTAGTCAACAGATCTACGATCACCCAGATCGCATCCTTTCCCCTCTGTGTCCGCGGCAATCCTAAAACAAAATCCATAGTTACATGCTCCCATTTCCACTCGAGAACAGGTAAAGACTGAAATGTACCTACTGGCCTCTGATGCTCCGCCTTAACTTGCTGACATACGAGACACTTTGCTACGAATTCTGCTACGTCTCGCTTCATACCCGGCCACCAATAATTCTCCCTGATAGTCCTATACATCTTCGTGCTTCCGGGATTTAATGCATAGGCAGATGAATGGGCTTCTTCCATGATCGTTTGTCTCAACTGGTTTCCCTCAGGAACACAAACTCGATCTCTAAACATCAAGACGTTATCCTCTCCAAATCTGAACTCACTGACTCCCCCATCGGTCATTTTTTGAATTTCTTTTCTTAACTCATCATCAGACCTCTGAATGTCCTTGATCTGATTAAGTAACGAAGGTCGCACAATGAAGTTTGCCAATAAGGATCCATCCTCACCATTTCTCAACTGGACCCCAAGAGATTTCATCTCTATTAATGCTGAAAAATAACAACTCTGAAGTGCTGCTAAAGACGATGAAGACTTACGACTTAAGGCATCAGTTACAACGTTCGCCTTTCCCGGATGATAGTCTATCACCAAGTCATAATCTTTTATCAACTCCAACCATCGCCTTTGCCTCAAATTAAGCTCCTTTTGGGTGAGCAAATATTTTAAACTTTTATGATCCGTAAATATCCGACAATGCTCACCATACAAGTAATGCCTCCAAATTTTTAAAGCAAACACCACTGCTGCTAACTCTAAATCATGGGTAGGGTAATTTGCTTCATGCCTCTTTAGCTGTCTAGAAGCATAAGCCACAACTTTTTCATCCTGCATCAATACGCACCCCAACCCCAACTTTGAGGCATCACTATATACTACAAATCCCTTACCATTAACAGGAAGTGTTAAAACGGGAGCGGAGGTTAACCGGTTCTTTAGCTCCTGAAATCGATTCTCACAAACATCATCACACACAAACTTAACTCCCTTACGAGTTAGACGAGTCAGAGGAGCGGCTATCAAAGAAAATCCCTGAACAAATCTCCGATAATAACCAGCTAAGCCAAGGAAACTACGAATCTCCGTCACTGTCTTAGGTTGCTCCCATTGTAAAATTGCCTCTACTTTCTTAGGATCAACATATATTCCAGTTCTTGATACTACGTGTCCCAAGAATACCACTTCCTGTAACCAAAACTCACACTTCGAAAACTTTGCATACAACTGTTTTTCCCTCAAAGTTTGTAATACTATACACAAGTGGGCAGCGTGCTCATCATTATCTCTCGAGTAAACCAGTATGTCATCAATGAACACAATAACAAACTTGCCTAGGTAAGGGTGGAACACCCTATTCATGAGATCCATAAAAGCTGCCGGTGCGTTAGTTAACCCGAAAGGAATGACCAAGAACTCATAATGACCGTACCGAGTCCTGAATGTTGTCTTGGGTACATCCTGTTCTTTAATCCTCAACTGATGATACCCAGACCTTAGATCAACCTTGGAAAACACTGTAGCTCCCTGTAATTGATCGAAAAGATCATCAATCCTCGGTAACGGATACTTGTTCTTAATGGTCATTCTGTTAAGCTGTCGGTAATCGATACATAACCGAAGTGTACCGTCTTTCTTTTTCACAAATAAAACCGGTGCTCCCTATGGAGATATACTAGGGCGTATAAAACCCTTGTCCACCAACTCTTGCAATTGTACTTTCAACTCCTTCAACTCTGCCGGAGCCATTCTATATGGAGGGATAGAAATAGGTGCGGTACCCGAAAGTAAATCAATAGGGAACTCAAGCTCTCGATCAGGAGGCAGTCCCGGTAAATCATCAGGAAATACATCAGGAAACTCACTTACTATCGGGACATCCTCTAACTTAGGTTCCCCCTTTGAAGTATCAATCACGTATGCCAAATAAGCCGGATACCCTTTCTGCACTAATTTCGAAGCTTTGATGGCCGAGATTACACAAGACGGTAATACTCGACGTTTCCCTACAAACACAATCTCTGCTCCCTCCGAATTTCGAAGAACAACTTCTTTTCGAAAATAATCCACATTCGCCCGATGTGCAGTTAACTAGTCCATACCCAATATTAGATCAAAATCCAGGATCTCTAGAGGAATTAAGTCACCCCTAAATTCTTCCTCGCCTACCCTTACCCCACAGTCTCTATAACAACTGTTTCTAACTAGCTTTTCTCCTAAAGGGGTGTGAATTACAATTTCTTCCTCTAATGGTGACAAGTTTCTATCAGCAATTGATGCAAATGTGGTGCTCACATAAGACCTATCTGAGCCAGAATCTATCAAAACATAAGCATCTTTATCAAATAAAGACATAGTACCTGTCACTGCTCCAGGTCGGACCTGTGCCTCATCTTCCGTCACAGCGAAAACTCTTGTCGAGGTACGAGTCTGTGGTCTCGAAGGTGGATGTGCCGGGGTATTACTCTCCACACCAGACCGTATGGCCACTCCCTGTCTCGGTGGCAACCTAGAAGAATCTCTCCTTTGTATATCAGTGCGAGCTGGTGAAGATGATGAAACTACCGTGGCTCGTCCTAACCGTGGGCAAATTACTCCTAATATGACCCGTCTGTCCACATTGGAAACATCTTGTTGGCTCTCTACATAGCCCACTATGATAATTCCCACAATTTCTGCATCTGTCAGAACCTCCGAAACTCTTCCCAGAACTAGTCATAGCAGATTTGCTAAACCTCGAAGGTCTCTGTTGTGATGGTGGAAATGGAGGTCGAGGAGATGTCACGAAAACAGAAGTAGTACTCCCTGAAATCGCTGAGTCCTTGCCTCTTTTTACTAGCTGACTAGAAGACATACCAGGATTCCTCATTTTTACAAACTCAGTCTGAATCCTCTTATTCTCAATCGCGAGCTTCTCAGCCCATAAAGCCATCTGTACCACCTCCTTATGTGGCTCCCTACCAGTCACTATCATTCACTCTCTAATCTCATTACGGAGCCCTTCCTCGAAATAGCTGGCCTGATCCTGCTCAGATTTCACCAGATCCGGCACATATAACATTAACTCGTTAAAACGAGTCTCGTACTCCTCTACAGTTACATTTCCCTGTTTCAAACTCAAAAATTCTCTCTT
Organism: Theobroma cacao; assembly: GCF_053813885.1. NCBI lineage: Eukaryota > Viridiplantae > Streptophyta > Magnoliopsida > Malvales > Malvaceae > Theobroma > Theobroma cacao. Next base: position 25,459,055 of record NC_142641.1, read on the forward strand.
CTTTTCTTTCTGATGGAAATAAGTGAAATACTGACCATTGAATTCCCTAAGAAAATCAGACCATGTCTGAGGAGTAGCGGAACGGGACTTCACCGAATTCCACCAAGTACGAGCCCTCTTCTCTAATAATCTCGTAGCCACCATCAGCTTCATGTCGTCGTCTAATCTCATATCAGAGAGGGTCTCTGGAACCTGATTAATCCAGTCCTTTGCCACCGTGGCATCCAACTCACCCGTGAAAGATACACAACCCAATTGCCTAGCCTCCTTCAGCTTCTTGGAAATGGATACATCCTGTACTGGTGGTGGAACTAAAGGAGTAGTTGAAGGCACTACAGGTGGAACTTAACCAGTCTGAGCTTGACCAGCCATTGCTGCAAAGAAAGCTGCAAATGCTTGTGCTGCCTCAATAGGCATGGCGGGAATACCAGTAGGTGGCTGAGGAGATGGAGAATGTGGAGGACTATCGGCCTGCTCAGCAGCAGGTGCTGCCCGAATGGTAGATGCAGCTGATTCCTCCTCTACTGTATCCGGCTGATGACGTTGGGAACGACCTCTTCCCCTCCCAACCGATCTAGCGAGAGGTGGGCGTTCGCGTCGAGGAGGCATTGTAATCTATAAAAAGTACGAGCAAGTTTAGGTAACCTTAGGCTCTATATGCAGATGCATGCATTCTATTCAACCTAACCTAACTTAATCCGGGGCCACACTGATATTGTAATTTTTTAAAACCACTTTAAAACCAAAAACTCTTATCTTTAAAACCAAAAGCTCTGATACCAATAGAATTGTCACGACCCGGAACCTCCCTCAGGCCCATGACAATCGCCGCGACGTCCCGATTGACACTCATTATCCGGAATGCCAACCGGAACCCCGCAAGGCTTACATATCAGTTTCTTTCCTTTCCTGTGAGCAATCATTGTTAAATATCGAGTTTTTAGAGAATATTTACTATTTTAGATCAAAAACAATCAAAATAAAATTTTCGCCACACAGGGGTATTTTGGTCATTTTTTCTCAAAAATTTCAAAACTGGCTAAAACGTAATATACAAGTACAAAATACATAATTCATCTTCAAAATGAGTTTAAAAGTCTAAAATCTTCATTTAAAACGAAATTACGGTTATTTGAATATAATAAGAAAACAAAAGAAATATTAAGGGAAATATTCTATTTTCTTATAAAACAATATTTATAGAGTTATACGTGAATAATTTTTATAGCGTAAAAGCTAAATAAATTTATACATACTGAAATACAGTAGGCCAAAATATTTAATTTAATTTACAATAACAAGAGGGCCCCCGAATAAACAAAAGTAAAGAGGACTATGAACCTACGGTTTGGAAAATGCAGATCCAATGGTAGTCCTCGATGAGATCAGCTATCTACAGTCTATACTGAATCTGAAATGGGTGGAAAGGAGTTAGGTGAGATTTTGCAATCCCAATGAGTAAACAGACATTATCATAAATATCTAAAGGCGAGTAAAATGGAGGCAAGTTTAAACAACAAATTTCAACCCATTTCATAATGTTTTCAATTTGTTTCTTAAACCATAAAATATTTGTAATTTACCAAAACAGTTGTTAAGGCTTATGTCTTTTATTAAAACAAGGCTCAAGCCAAAACTAATCCTCGGGGATACCTTGGCCGAGGCATCTAACCGAGTCCGCCAAGGGTGTTAAAATATTCACACGTGAAACACATTTTTTTTTTTAAAACCAGCCGTTCCTTGGCGTTGGCCGAGTTACACATTCACGTGGGGGTTCGACGTGAAGTGAGCTCTAATACTACCCCAGGAGTTACCCTCCTCGCCTCTACAACAGGAGTAACTATATAACTGGGTTTACCGTGCCCCTCTAATAGGCAGTCCACGGAAACCCGTCACTACAGTGACTAACCCACCAATTTTAATAAAATTTCGACAGTATAACGTGGCTTTTATTTATTTATCCAGCCTGCATAGTAAAACAACTTACATAAATTTCCCAATGCATTCACAAAATATAGCCACATATACTCATTTCTCATAAGCCATTCCTAGGAAAATATATATTTTTCAAGTCAATTTGTAGCCTCCAATTACTCAATTTCATAATCAATACAATATATTTTTATTTATCACATTTATTCCTAAAACATCAAAAATCCCGTTTTAATCTCGTTTTCATTTCATAAAATACATAAAGGGCATTTAAAAATAAACTCTAGATAATTTACAATAATAATAAGTTTACTCACCGTTTGTACAAACTAAAAGCTTTCTAAGCGCCCCGATCACTACTCGTCGAGTACGACTTCTTCGCCTTTTCCAGAAGGCTCTCCTCCTAGACACATTACAAAAATTTACACAATTCATCACATTGATGCTAAATCACTATATAATTAACTTAAATCCTATACTAATGTATGGTATGAAATGCAATAGCCTAAAACGGCTTAAACGCGGTATTAACCTATTTTTGGCACTTTGCCCGATAAATTGCTAACGCGCTCCATTTTAGCTCTAAATCATCCCATTCTCTCTGCAACATTTCTAACCATTAAATATCAGCCAATAACCTTCTAAAAACAACAAAATCAGCTCACTCCCTTCCTTGGAAAATTCGGCCAAAAATGGGACATTAAGTCGGTTAATTTTCTACTTTGTTTTTCTATCACGTTTAATCGTTTTTCATCATTTTCTCTTCATTTTCCTTAGAATAAAATCAATTCATCATCATTGTGCAGCATTGAGCATCCAGCCAAGAGTGGGTATTGTGAAAATTTAATGATTTCTTGCCCAATTTAATTTCTAAACACATTTAACTAACTAAAACTATCAATTTAACTAAAAATCAAAACCTAAAAATTTCAATTTCTCTCCCCTAGAATTTCGTCCAGGCCTTGATATCACTTTTTGATCTCTCTCCTCAAGCATGCTAAATGGAAATAAAGGTATAGGAAAGGTAGAAATCAAGCTAAAATCGAAAAATCTTACCATTAGACGCGTAAACGGTTGAAAACCGCGAATTTCCCTTTGAATTTTCTTGTTTCTCTTTGGTTTTTCTTTTTTTCTTCCTTTCCTCTCTATTTCCTCTCTTGTTCTTCCTTATGGCCGGCCAGCACTGAAAATTTAGGTTTAAATGGCTGACTTTTCATTAAAATAATATTATTTCATTAAAAAATGCCATGTGTCACTTTCCCATTGGCCCATTTTTAAAATTTCATCCATTTGTTTTCAAATTTTCACCATACACTTGTCCCACATATCCATAGCTTAGATAAAATTCTCAGACTTATCCAAAGTCTCGGTGGAGTAATTTTTAAAATTTACACTTTTGCCCCCGTAAAAGTCAAAAATTACATTTTTGCCCCAAAAATTGAAAAATTGCCCATATACATATTTTTCATCCCTTATACTCATACCATTCTCCAATTTGTCAAATTTAATCTAAATTCTCTCAAAATCTCAAATTTTGTCCATGGGTGGTAAAATTACGATTTTACCCCTACACTCCAAAAATCACCAGAATTAAACTTTTTCACTTCCTATCATTAAATTATACTCCAAATAGTTAATCTTGGTCAAAAATTTGACTCCATGATCAAATTATTATCTTAGGTGGCAAAATGACGATTTTGCCCTTGAACATCAAAATTTTCAATTTTATCCCAAATGAACCCTCGAACTCCAAACAATCATTTTTGTCATTCCTGAACTATAAAATATTAAATTTCATCCTACAATTCCTATTTGAACTAGTTCGAGGTTAAATCAACTCAAGTGTACCATTAGGTACAATACCGAGTTTCGTCTATTCTTAGGTGCTTTTCCTAGCATAATAACATGCTACTCAATGCATGTATGTCATGACATGTATTTATAGGGTCGGGTTTTACATTTACGATGTTCGGAGAATTGTTAAAAGACGGTATTGCCCCTAATGGTACCGTTAAGTCGATTAAGCCTCGAACTAGTTTAAATAGGAATTTTGAGGTGAAATTAAGAGTTTCAAAGTTCGGAGATGACTCAAAATGGTAATTCAGAGTTCGGGGATCAATTTGGAGTTAAACCAAAATTTTCACTACCTAGGGGCAAAATGGTCATTTGCCACTTGGGAACAAAATTGAAATTTTGAGAAAAGAGTTTTTTGGCCCCATTTAACTTATTGGAGTATGATTTGAGTATTGAAGTATAATTTGAGGGTTTGGCAGTGAAAAAGTTTAATTTCGGTGATTTATAGAGTGTATGGCCAAAATCGTAATTTTTACCACCCGTGGATAAAATTTGAGATTTTGAGAGAATTTAGATCAAATTTGACAAATTGGAGAATGGTATGAGTATAAGGGATGAAAAATATGTCTATGGGCAATTTTTCAGTTTTTGGGGTAAAAATGTAATTTTTGACTTTTATTTGGGCAAAAGTGTAAATTTCAAAAATTACTCCACCAAGACTTTGGATAAGTCTGAGAATTTTATCTAAGCTATAGATATGTAGGACAAGTGTATGGTGAAAATTTGGAAACAAATGGATGGCTAGAATTTAAGGAGTTAATAAAACATTAAAAAAATAAATAAAATAATATTATATTATTTTAGCCTTTAAAAAGATAAAAAATTCCAGAATTCTCATCTTCTTCAGCCGTCCAAACCAGGGGAGAAAAGGGGGAAAAAAAAAATAAGAACCCTACCTGAAAATTTGGGGAAAATCAAGAGAAATCAAGAAATCAAGCATTGAAAAGGTAAATTTCATTGAATTTCTTTGTGATTTTCACTACCCATGCATTTTTTTCTCATTTCCATGCAAAATTAGAAAGTGGGTATGGACACCCATGCTGGCCAAACCTCCATGGATGAGTTTTGAGCTTGATTTTTGATTGATTTTAATTGAATTAAGTGATTTTAGTTAAGTTATATTGAAATATAGCAAAAATAAGCTAGAGATATAATTTTTTCCCATTGAAACCCATTATGCTGAATTTTCTAGGGGAATATTGGCTGCTGATCTTGATGTTTATTTGAGGAATTATGATGAATAATGATGAATTATGAGCCTAGAAAAATAATGAGAATTTTCGGAGTAAAAATACAAATTTTTACCCACTAGGGGTATTTTCGTAATTTGTTATCGGGACTGATTATTTGCACCACACTGAGGGACATTAAGTCAATTTGGGTGCAATTGAGGTATAAAAACTGAAAAAAATTAATTTGGAGTTTACACGGACACGTATATTGATTTATCGGGTAAAAGACCGAAATAGGCTAACACCGCATTTAGGCAAAAATTTAGATATTTTTGCATTCCATATCAAGCATTAGTAGTCTAAATTAGTTTAATTTCAATTTAGTACCAATGTGGTGAATTTCTCGATTTTGCACTGTGTCAAGGTGGTGAGTCCTCCGATAAAGGCAAGGGAATTGCACCCGAGGACCAGTAGTCTGAGTATTTCAAAAATCCCCACTCTAGACTCGGTGAGTAACCTTACCATCATTTTAATTATCTAAAGTATGTTTTTATTCGGTTTTGGTGAATTTTATGAAAATGAGTTCAAATGGTAAATTTTTATGTTTTGTAAACAAAATAAGTTTAAATGAAACTATTTTATAAATTGTCTTGAAACGAAATAACGATTTTGAAAATAGAGTAATTGGAGACCACTGATATGTTGTAAATTTAAAATTGAATTAATGGCTTATGTTATTGTATTGGCATGATTGGCTGGGCTGTGTTTTTTATGAATTGTATGAATTGCTTTATTTTACCCTTGCAAGCTGGGTAGTAATATATTAGCCCTGTCATGCTGTCAAAATTTTATTGTATGGTGGCTTTGACTTGCTGCAGTGGGCTGGGTTCTGTGGACTAGCCTATTAGAGGGGCATGGAATCCTATTATATTTTTACCTCGTTTGGACAGGCGAGTAGGGTAACTCCCGAGGTATAACTTCAAAGTGCACTTCATGCCAAACCACCACGTGAAGGGGAACTCGGCCAATGCCAAGGAACGGCTATGTTTTTAAAATAAAAACATGACTTTCTAATAGCCTTGGCGGACTCAGTTAGGATAGCCCTCGACCAAGGTATCCCAGATAACTGAGTATCATAATAATTTTTGGCATGAGCCAAGCTTTTAAGAAATTCATAAGCCATACTGATTACTTGCTTTAAATAACTTGATTTCATTTTGTTGAAATAAGTTGAAAGATGATAAATTACATTTTGATGAAATGTTTTAATAGTCTCCTTTTACTCGACTTTAGATATTTTGAGTGATGTTTGTTTACTCACTAGGATTTTATAATCTCACCACTCTCATTTCCACCCATTTCAGGCTCAGAATAGATTGTAGATAACTGATATCGACGAGGATTACAGTTGAACTTGCCACATCCAAAGACTGTAGGTTCATTTCTTTTGATACTTTTGGTCATTCATGGGCCCACGTGTCACTGTAAATTAAATTCTATACTTTGGTTATCTGTATTACGGTATGTAAGAATTTATTTTGCTTTTACGCTATAAAATTATTTATGCAGTGTTCTTAAAATATCGTTTTATGTGAAAATTGAATATTTTATTTAATATTTTTATTCTATTATAACAGTCATAATTACATTTTAAACGAATGTTTTAAACATCCAAAATTATTGTTGATTATGAAATATGTGTTTTCCACTTACATACTATATTTTTAGATGATTTTGAGATTTTTGGGATAAATGACCAAAATACCCCTATGAGACGAAAATTATTATTTTATTTGTTTAAGTTGGAAACAGTTTTAAATCTTTTAGAATGTGGTATTTGGAAACAGTTATCCACAAGGGGAATGAGAAACTGATATTAAAGCCTTGCGGGGTTTCGGTTGACATTCCAGGTAATGAATGTCGATCGAGACGTCGCGGCGGTTGTCACGGGCTCGATGGGAGTTCCGGGTCGTGACAATTAAGTTGGTATCAGAGCTGTTGGTTTTAAAGATTAGAGTTTTGGGTTTAAAGTTATTTGAAAGCTGTTTTAAAAATTTACAATGTCAGTGTGGCCCCGAGTTAAGTTAGGTTAGGTTGAATAAAATACATGCATAAGCATATAGAGCCTGAGGTTGCCTAAACTCACTTTGTTCCCTCTTATAGATTATAATGTCTCATCGACACGAACAACCACCTTTCACTAGATTAGTTGGGAGGGGAAGAGGTTGTTTCCAACGTCGTCAGTTAGGTGCAATAGAGGCAGAATCGACTGCATCCACCATTCGGGCAGCACTTGCTGCTGAACAGACCTAGACTCCTCCACATCCTCCACCTCTTCTGCCACTTACTAGTATTCCTACTATGCCTCTTGGGGCAGTTCAGGCATTAGTAGCCTTCTTTACTGCTATTGCTGGCCAGGCTCAGGCTAGTCAAGCTCTTCCTACAGTTCCTCTAGCTGCTCCTTCAGTACCACCATCCCCATTTCCTGTCCCACCACCAGTGCTGGATGTTTCTGATTCTAAAAAGCTTAAAGAGGCTTGGCAACATAGTTGTGTTTCTTTTATGGGTGAGTCGGACGCAACCGTGGCTAAAGAGGTGGTGCGAATGGCTTTAAGAGCTGAGAAGCTTCGAATGAAAATAGGAGTCTGCGAGCTGAGTTAGCAAAAAGGAGAAATTTGAGTGTATCTTCTAGTCAGGCACCAAAAAGGGGCAAAGACGCCTCTGTTTCAGGAAGTTCACGTAGATGCAGAAAATTGTGGGAATTATCATGTTGGGCCGTGCAGAGGGCCTGCACGATGTTTTCGTTGTGATCAACCGAGTCACATTAGGAGAGATTGCCCACAGTTAGGACGGGCTACGGCAGCTGCTCCATCTCCACCAGCTCATACGAATATGCAGAGGAGAGATTCCTCTAGATTGCAACCGAGACAGGGATGATTTTGACATACCACCAAGGGTAGATTAAATATGTTGAAATTAGTGCTCTAATAAAGTACATATGACAGAAAGCTAGTTTGTATGTTAAACCTTGTTCTATAAAATAATTACGACGTCACTTACATGCTCAATAGAATGTTTTTTATGTTTAGGAAGTTCGAGGAATTGTTAAAAGACGATATTGCCCCTAATGGTACCATTAAGTCGATTAAGCCTCGAACTAGTTCAAATTGGAATTTTGAGGTGAAATTAAGAGTTTCACAGCTCAGAGATGACTCAAAATGGTAATTCAGAGTTCGGAGATCAATTTGGAGTCAAACCAAAATTTTCACTATCTAGGGGCAAAATGGTCATTTGCCACTTGGGGACAAAATGGGAATTTTGAGAAAAGATTTGTTTTGCCCCATTTAACTTATTGGAGTATGATTTAAGTATTGGAGTATAATTTGAGGGTTTGACAGTGAAAAAGTTTAATTCCGGTGATTTCTAGAGTGTATGGTCAAAATCATAATTTTTGCCACCTGCTGACAAAATTTGAGATATTGAGAGAATTTAGATCAAATTTGACAAATTGGAGAATGGTAGGAGTATAAGGGATGAAAAATATGTCTATGGAAAATTTTTCAGTTTTTGGGGCAAAAATGTAATTTTGACTTTTACGGGGGCAAAAGTGTAAATTTTAAAAATTTCTCCACCAAGACTTTGGATAAGTGTGAGAATTTTATCTAAGCTATGGATATGTGGGAGAAGTGTATGGTGAAAATTTGGAAATAAATGGATGGCTAGAATTTAAGAAATTAATAAAACAAAAAAAATGAATAAAATAATATTATATTATTTTAGCCTTTAAAAAGGTCAAAATTTCCAGAATTCTCATCTTCTTCAGCTGTCCAAACCAGGAGAGAAAAAGGGGGAAAAAGAAATAAGAACCCTAGCTGAAAACATTTAGAGAAAATCAAGAGAAATCAAGAAATGAAGCATTAAAAAGGTAAATTTCATTGATTTTCCTTGTGATTTTCAGTACCCATGCATTTTTTTCTCATTTCCATGCAAAATTAGAAAGTGGGTATGGACACCCATGCTGGACAAACCTCCATGGATGAGTTTTGAGCTTGAGTTTTGGTTGATTTTAATTGAATTAAGTGATTTTAGTTAGGTTATATTGAAATATAGCAAAAATAAGCTAGAGAAATAATTTTCTCCCATTGAAACCCATTATGCTGAATTTTCTAGGGGAATATTGGCTGCTGATCTTGATGTTCATTTGAGGAATTATGATGAATAATGATGAATTATGAGCCTAGAAAAATAATGGGAATTTTCAGAGCAAAAGTATGAATTTTTACCCACTAGGGGTATTTTCGTAATTTGCTATCGGGATTGATAATTTGCACCACACTGAGGGACATTAAGTCAATTTGGGTGCAATTGAGGTATAGAAATTGAAAAAATTAATTTGGAGTTTAAACAGACGCGTATATTGATTTGTCGGGTAAAAGATCGAAATAGGCTAACATCTCGTTTAGGCAAAATTTAGACATTTTGCACTTGATATCATGCATTAGTAGTATAAATTAGTTTATTTTGGTTTAGTACCAAAGTAGTAAACCTCTTAATTGTACAATTTGTCAAGGTGGCGAATCCTTTGGCAAGGGCAAAGAAATCGCACTCGAGGAGTAATAGTTGGAGTATCCGAATTTAGTTTTCGAAAACTGTGAGTAAACTTATTATCGTCTTAATTATCTAGAGTAGTTTTATATAATTGTGTGATTTTATGAAAAATGAGTTTAAATGGTAAATTGCTATGTTTTAAGAGAAATTGTGATTTTATAAATTTTCTGGAAAATCGAATACTGGTTTTAAAAATAGAGTAATTGGAGACTGCCTGCTTATGTTGTAAATTTATGGTTTTAAATTGAATGGCTTATGACAATAAATGAGCATGAATGGCTAAACTGGAATTTTCTAGTTTTCCCTTGGTTTTTCTCTTTTCTTCCTTTCCTCTCTATTTTCTCTTTTATTTTCTCCTTATGGCTGACCATCACCTGATGTGGGGTTTAAATGGGCTGATTTTCCTTTAAATAATATTAAACAATTAAAAAGTGCCATGTGTCACTTTTCCATTGGCTCGTTTTTAAAATTTCATCCTTTAAACTTAAATTTTTCACCACTTAACATACCATAGTTATTCATACCAAAAATAAGTAAATCCTATGATTTTGACAAGTTTTGGGTGGTGAAAATTACGGTTTTTACCCTAGAGCGACAAAATTACCGTTTTGCCCCTATGTTCCGAAAATTGCCGAAATTGAAAATTTTCACTTCCTATCAAGAAATTATACTCCAAATAGTTAATCTTGGTCAAAAATTTCACTCCATGATCAAATTATTATCTTAGGTGGCAAAATGGCGATTTTGCCCCTAAACATTAAAATTTCAAAATTTTCCCCAAATGAACCCTTGAACTTCAAACAATCATTTTTAGTCATTCCTGGACTGTAAAATATTAAATTTCATCCTATGATTGCTATTTGAACTAGTTCGAGGTTAAATCAACTCAAGTGTATCGTTAGGTACAATATCGGGTTTCGTCTATTCTTAGGGACTTTCCTAGCGTAATAACATGCTACTCGGTGCATGTATGTCATGACATGTGTTTATAGGGTCGGGTTTTACAATTTTCCCCCCTTAAAAATAAAATTTTGACCTCAAAATTTCACTTACTAAATTCGACAAATAGATGCGGGTATTGGTTCCTCATCTAATGCTCTACTTCCCATGTCATTTCCTCCATTCGAGTACTTTTTCACAACACTTTGACCATTGAAATACTCTTGTTCCTCAATACTCGATCCTTTCGATCTAAGATACTCACAAGTTGCACCTCGAACTTCAAATCGTCATGCAACTCGATTGGAGGTGCTTTGAGAATGTGATAGGGATTTGATACATATTTCTTAAGCATGGAGACATGGAAAATGTTATGGATCCGATCTAACTCCGGAGGTAGTTCTAACCGATAAGCCACTAGTCCAATTCTCTCAATGATTCGGAATGGTCCAATATACCTCGAGTTAAGCTTTCCCTGCTTCGCAAATCGAATCACACCTTTCCACGGAGAAACCTTAAGAAAAACTTTATCATCGATCTCAAACTCCAAATCTTTTCTCTGTTTATCTGCATAGCTCTTCTGCCTATCCTGGGCTACCTTTAGCCTCTCTCGTATAACCTTGATCTTGTCATTAGTTAGATCGATCAATTCCACACTAACTAACTTTCTTTCACCTACTTCATCCCAACAAAGTGGAGTACGACATTTCCTTCCATATAAAGCTTCGTACGGTGCCATACCAATGCTAGACTGGAAGCTATTGTTGTAAGCAAATTCCACTAATGGCAAGTGTCTATCCCAACTCCCAAGAAAATCCATGACACAAGCCCTCAACATATCCTCCATAGTCTGGATAGTCCTCTCTGACTGACCATCCGTCTGTGGGTGAAAAGTAGTGCTAAATTTCAATTTGGTTCCGAGAGCTTCTTGAAATTTCGACCAAAATCGAGAAATGAATCGAGAATCTCGGTCTGACACTATAGAAACGGGAACTCCAGGTAGCCTCACAATCTCATCTATATAGAGCTGAGTTAGCTTCTCAATAGAGGTACTATGGATAGCTAAAAAGTGAGCGGACTTAGTCAACCGATCTACGATCACCCAGATCGCATCCTTTCCCCTTTGTGTCCGCGGCAGTCCCAAAATAAAATCCATAGTTACATGCTCCCATTTCCACTCGGGAACAAGTAAAGATTAAAGTGTACCTGCTGGCCTCTAATGCTCCGCCTTAACTTGCTGACATAGTAGAGATACTTTGCTACGAATTCTGCTATGTCTCGCTTCATACATGGCCACCAATAATTCTCCCTGATAGTCCTATACATCTTGGTGCTTTTGGGATGTAATGCATAGGCAGATGAATGGGCTTCTTCCATGATCGCCTATCTCAACTGGTTTCCCTCAAGAACACAAACTCGGTCTCTAAACATCAAGACGTTATCCTCTCTGAATCTGAATTCACTGACTCCCCCATCGGTTAATTTTTGAATTTCTTTTCTTAACTCATCATCAAACCTCTAAATGTCCTTGATCTGACTAAGTAATGAAGGTCGCACAATGAAGCTTGCCAATAAGGATCCATCCTCACCATTTCTCAACTGGACCCCAAGAGATTTCATCTCTAATAATGCTGAAAAATAACAACTCTGAAGTGCGGCTAAAGACGATGAAGACTTACGACTTAAGGCATCAGCTACAACGTTCGCCTTTCCCAGATAATAGTCTATCACCAAGTCATAATCTTTTATCAACTCCAACCATCGCCTTTGCCTAATTAAACTCCTTCTGAGTGAGCAAATATTTTAAACTCTTGTGATCCGTAAATACCCGACAATGCTCACCATACAAGTAATGCCTCCAGATTTTTAAAGCAAACACCACTGCTGCTAACTCTAAATCATGGGTAGGGTAATTTGCTTCATGCCTCTTTAGCTGTCTAGAAGTATAAGCCACAACTTTTTCATCCTGCATCAACACACACCCTAACCCCAACTTAGATGCATCACTGTACACCACAAATTCTTTTCCATTAACAGGAAGTGTTAAAACGGGAGCAGAGGTTAACCGATTCTTTAGCTCTTGAAATCAACTTTCACACACATCGTCCCACTTAAACTTAACTCCCTTACGAGTTAGACGGGTCAAAGGAGCTGCTATTAAGGAAAACCCCTGAACAAACCTCCGATAATAACCGACTAATCCGAGGAAACTACGAATGTCCGTCATTGTCTTAGGTTGCTCCCATTGTAAAATTGCCTCTATCTTCTTGGGATCGACATATATTCCAGCTCCCGATCTTACGTGTCCCAAGAATACCACTTTTTGTAACCAAAACTCACACTTCGAAAACTTTGCATACAACTGTCTTTCTCGCAAAGTCTGTAATACTATACGCAAGTGGGTAGCGTGCTCATCATTATCTCTCGAGTAAACCAAGATGTCATCAATGAATACAATAACAAACTTGTCCAAGTAAGGGTGGAACACCCTGTTCATGAGATCCATAAAAACTGCCGGTGCGTTAGTTAACCCGAAAGGCATGACCAAGAACTCATAATGACTGTACCGAGTCCTAAATGTTGTCTTGGGTACATCCTGTTCTTTAATACTCAACTGATGATACCTAGACCTCAGATCAACCTTAGAAAACACTGTAGCTTCTTGTAATTGATCGAAAAGATCATCAATCCTCGGCAACGGATACTTGTTCTTAATGATCATTTTGTTAAGCCGTCGGTAATCTATACATAACCAAAGTGTACCGTCTTTTTTTTTCACAAATAAAACCGGTGCTCCCCATGGAGATGTACTAGGGCGTATAAAACCCTTGTCCACTAACTCTTGCAATTGTACTTTCAACTCCTTCAACTCTGCTGGAGCCATTCTATATGGAGGAATAAAGATAGGGGCAGTACCCGAAAGTAAGTCAATGGTGAATTCGATCTCACGATCGAAAGGAAGTCTCGGTAATTCATGAAGAAATACATAAGGGAACTTACTTACTACGGGGACATTCTCTAACTTAGGTTTCTCCCTCAATATATCAATCACGTGAGCCAAGTATATCGGATATCCCTTTTGCACCAATTTCAAAGCTTTGAGGGCCGAGATTACACAAAATGGTAATACTCGACATTCCCCCGTAAATACAACTTTTGCTCCCTCTGAACTCTAGAGAATCACTTCTTTCTTAAAGCAATCCACCTTTGCTCAATGAGTGGACAACCAATCCATACCCAAGATCAAATCAAAGTCCCGAATCTCTGAAGGAATTAAATCACCCATAAATTCTTCTTCCCCAACTTTAATACCACAATCTCTATAATACGTATTTCTTACTAACAGCTCGCCTAGAGGAGTATGCACTATAATCTCTTCCTCTAATGGTGACAGGTTTCGATATGAGAATGATGCAAATGATATGCTCACGTATGATCTATCGAGCCCGAATCTATCAAAACATGTGCATCTCTATCAAACACAATCATAGTACCTGTCACTGTGTTAGGTCGAACTCGGGCTTCATCCTTAGTCACTGTAAAAACTCTGGTCGAAATCTGAGGCTGCGGTTTGAAAGATGGCTGCTCTAAGGTATTACTCCCCATGTCTGATCGTATCACTAGGCCCTGTCTGGACTGTGATCTTGAAGTGTCTCTCCGCGGTATATTAGGACGAGTCGGAGTAGTAGAAGTAGCTACTATATCTCGTCTCAACTGAGGATAATCTCTTTTGATATGCCCTTGTTGGCCGCATTGAAAACACTTTATAGGCTTTCTACATGACCCAACATGAAATCCTCCGCAATTACGGCATTTGTCTAATCCTCTTGAAGTCCCCCCCTGACTACTCATCACTGGCCGATCAAATATAGAAGATCTCAGCTGTGACTGCTGAGATGGAGGTCTAGTGGATGCCACAGACGCTGAGGTAGTACTTCCTGCAGTAGATGTCGAATCTTTGCCTCTCTTTGAAGACTGACCCAGGAACGTAGGCGGATTCCTTCTCTTTGCAAACTCAGCTCGGATCCGTCTATTCTTAGTGGCGAGCTTCTCAACCCGTTAGGCCATCTGCACAACTTCCTTATATGACTCCTTGCCAGTCACTATCATACGCTCCCGTATCTCATTACGGAGTCCCTCCTCAAAGTAATTTACCTGGTCTTGCTCCAATCTCACCAACTCAGGTACATAAGACATCAACTCGTTAAAATGAGTTTCATACTCCTCAATGGTCATGTTCCCTTGTTTCAAGCTTAGAAATTCTCTCTTTTTCTTTTTCTGATGGAAATAGGTGTAGTGCTGACTATCGAACTCTCAGAGAAAATTCATCCAAGTCAGCAGTATAGGAGAGCGAGACTTTACTGAACTCTACCAAGTACGGACTCTCGTCTCAAATAACCTTGTAGCCACCTTCAATTTCATCTCATCATCTAATCTCATATCTGTCAGTGTCTCCGATACCTGAATAACCCAATCCCTAGCTGCGGTCGCATCTAACTCTCCAGTAAACGAGACGTAACCTAACTATCTAGCTTCCTTCAATTTCTTAGAAATGGAGACGTTCGGTGTCTAGGGTGGAGTAAGAGGAGGTGGTACTGGGGCTGTTATAGGGAAAACAGCGGGTGGAACTAGACCAGCTTGAGCCTGGCCTGTAAGAGCAGCAAGAAAAGCCACTAATGCCTGAGCTATCTCAGGTGGCATGGCAGGTACACTAGGAGCAGCAACAGGTGGTGGAGGAGGTACAAAAATGTCAGTAGACTCAATAGTAGGAGCTTCTTTAAAAGAAGACGCAGTCGACTCCTCTTCTATGGAATCCGACAGACTCTGTCTGGGGTGACCTCTTCCCCTATCGGTAGATCTAGTGATAGGTGGTAGCTCATGTCGAGGAGGCATAATGATCTACAAAAAGAACGAAATTGGTTTAGATGACTTAAGACTCTATATGCAACTACATGCAACTAACTAATCTTAACTGGGCCACATTGACATTGTAAATTATTTTAAAATAACTTAAAATCCAAGAACTTTAAAAATCAAAAACTTCTTTCAAAACCATAAGCTTTTAAACCGAAAGCTCTGATACTAATAGAATTGTCACGACCCGGAACCTTCATCCGGCCCACGACAACCGTCGTGATGTCCAGATTTACACTCATTACCCGGAATGCCAATCGGAACCCCGCAAGGCTTACGAATCAATTTCTTGCCTTTCCTGTGAGCAATCGTTGTTAAACATTCCGTTTTAAACAATTACCAGTCGTTTTTGGCTCAAGTAAATCAAAAGACAAAATTATTTTAAAAGGATTTATAAACAAATATTACTATTCAAAATATTGATTAAAATATAGCATTTTAATATAAAACAATATTTATAGAAACACGTGTAAGTAAAATAAATTCATACATACAATAATTTACAAAGTTATAATGTACAATAATAATTCCAATGACAAGTGGCCCATAAATACACCAAGCGTTGGTGATAGTAATCTACTGTCTGTGAGATAGAGGGCTCAACTAGAATCCTCGACAAAATCTAGTATCTACAAGCCACCACAGGCCTAAAATATTTGGAAAGGAGGTGGGTGAGATTTTGTAATCCCAATGAGTAAACAGACATTATTATAAATATCTAAAGGCGAGTAAAATGGAGGCAAGTTTAAACAACAAATCACAAACCATTTCATAAGGTTTTCAATTTATTTCTTAAACCATAAAATATTTGTAATTTACCAAAACAGTTGTTAAGGCTTATGACTTTTATTAGAAACAAGGCTCAAGCCAAAAACTAGTCCTCGAGGATACCTTGGCCGAGGCATCTAACCGAGTCTACCAAGGTTGTTAAGATATTTACATGTTAAACACATGTTAGTTTTGAAAACAAGCCGTTCCTTGGCGTTGGCCGAGTTACACATTCACGTGGGGGTTCGACGTGAAGTGAGCTCTAACACTACCTCGGGAGTTACCCTCATCGCCTCTACAATCGGAGTAACTATGCAACCGGGTTTACTGTACCCCTCTAATAGGCAGTCCACGAAAACTCGTCACTGCAGTGACTAAACCCACCAATTTTAATAAAATTTCGACAGTATAACGTGGCTTTTATTTATTTATCCAACATGCATAGTAAAAGACAGCTTACATAAATTCCTAATGCAATTATAAAATATAGCCACATATACTAATATATCATAAGCCATTCATAGGAAAATATATTTTTCAAGACAATTGACAGCCTCCAATTACTCAATTTCATGATCAAAAGTTTCTTATTTCAGATAATCAACACAATATATTTATTTGTCACATTTATTTCTAAAACATCAAAAGTCCCATTTTAATCTCATTTTCGTTTCATAAAATACATAAAGAGCATTTAAAAATAAACTCTAGATAATTTACAATAATAATAGGTTTACTCATAGTTTGTACAAATTAAATGCTTTCTAGGTGCCCCAATCACTGTTCGTCGGGTACGACTTCCTTGCCTTTACCGAAAGGCTCTCCTCCTCGACACATTGCAAAAAAAATTACACAATTCACCACATTGATGCTAAATCACTATATAATTGACTTAAATCCTATACTAATGCATGGTATGAAAATGCAATAGCCTAAAACGACTTAAATGCGGTATTAACCTATTTTTGGCACTTTACCCGATAAATTGTTAACGCGCTCCATTTTAGCTCTAAATTGTCTCATTTTCTCTCCAACATTTCTAACCATTAAATATCAGCCAATAACCTTCTAAAATCATCAAAATCAGCTCACTTTCCTCCTTGAAAAATTTGGTCAAAAATGGGACATTAACTCGGTTAATTTTTCACTTTGTTTTTCTATCACATTTAACCATTTTTCATCATTTTCTCTTCATTTCTCTTAGAATAAAAATCAGTTCATCATCATTGTACATCATTTAATATTCGGCCAAGGGTGGGTATTGTGAGAATTTCATGCTTTCTTTCCCAATTTGATTTCTATACACATTTAACTAACTAAAACTACCAATTTAACTAAGAATCAAAACCTAAAACATTCAAAATCCTCCCCTTTGAAATTTGGCCAGCCCTTGGTATCACTTTTTGATCTCTCTCCTCAAGCATGCTAAATGGAAACAAAGGCATAGGAAAGGTAAAAATCAAGCTAAAGTCAAAAGATCTTACTGTTAGAAGCGTAAACGAACGAAAAACGCGAATTCCCCTTTGAATTTTCTAGTTTTCCTTTGGTTTTTCTCTTTTCTTCCTTTCCTCTCTATTTTCTCTCTTATTTTCTCCTTATGGCCGACCATCAACTAATGTGGGGTTTAAATGGGCTGATTTTCCTTTAAATAATATTAAATAATTAAAAAGTGTCATGTGCCACTTTTCCATTGGCCCATTTTTAAAATTTCATCCTTTAAACTTAAATTTTTCACCACTTAACATACCATAGTTATTCATACCAAAAATAAGTAAATCCTATGATTTTGACAAGTTTTGGGTGGCGAAAATTACGATTTTTACCCCAAGGTGATAAAATTACCGTTTTGCCCCTATGTTCTGAAAATTTTCGGAATTGAAATTTTTCACTTCCTATCATTAAATTATACTCCAAATAGTTAATCTTGGTCAAAAATTTTACTCCATGATCAAATTATTATCTTAGGTGGCAAAAAGACGATTTTGCCCCTGAACATCAAAATTTCTAATTTTTCCCCAAATGAACCCTCGAATTCCAAACAATCATTTTTAGTCATTCTTGGACTGTAAAATATTAAATTTCATCCTACGATTTCTATTTGAACTAGTTCGAGGTTAAATCAACTCAAGTGTACTGTTAGGTACAATACCGGGTTTTGTCTATTCTTAGGGACTTTCCTAACGTAATAACATGCTACTCAGTGCATGTATGTCATGACATGTGTTTATAGGGTCGGGTTTTACACATTTTGCCAATTTCTGTTCTTCTAACGCAGTTCTTTTACTTCGACAAAGATTTTGACCACCTTCATGCCAGAAATGGGAAAAGTGGTAAACATAAAAGCTGTAGTCCTGCCTCCTAGCTTTCTAATGGTCTAAAAATAATGTTATTTGAACCATTGTAGTGGGAGATATACTTGAAAAGCCAAAACATATGCAAATAGGGCTACTGTTCATTATGCACCTTTCTTCACCAATTAAAATTATTTTTGATCCTACTCCTATAACGACATAAAATAATTATAAGTAACGTAAAACTAGTATCATTAGCTCAAATTAAACCTTTAAACATAAGTTCCACCTCGAGTTACGCGTCTATGAAGGTCGAGGTTTCACAAGCAACATGTAAATGAGAATGGTAGTACATGTAGACTTAGAAAATGTTTGATGGAAGTAAATTTATGGTTGAACTTGATAAATATCCTTAGAAAGGACTAATATATGTATTAGAGTCATAAATAAGTTGTTGGTAATTATAATTTAAAGAATTATGCAAGCAGAGGATAATGGCAACTTTGGTAAAAATGTGTCAAGATGTATATGAATATGCAAGGTTAAGTGAGGAAAAGTGGTGATTCTAACATAGTATGAGCTATTAACATGATGGTAATGTTTGAATAAGGAGGAAAATGGGAATGATAAACCCTAAGATTATTGAATTTGGATTGTTGCTAGGAAATATATGAGTACAAAAGTTTACCGTGGTGTCATGCTGGGTGAAGTAATGAGTGACCAGCAAGTAGAAATAGCGAGATACGCACCCGAATCAATAGCGACGAAGCATCCCGCTATTTTAAGTTGAGTGGGGGGTGTTGTAATACCCTGTACCTTGATATGGTGACCAATAAAGCTTATCGGATGCCAATTGAGGTTAATTATAATGTTAAGAAAATGATGCAAGACGAAAGGAACAGTTTGGTATAAAATATTTCACACGCGAGGAAAAAATAATAAAATAATAATATTTTTATTAGAGAAGAATTTGTGAGATAAAAAGTGATTCGGAAGTCAATTGAGGCATAATAAAGTATTTTGGGTACCACGGAGACAAAAAGAGACAATAAGAAATTTTTGAAATAAAATAACATTTTATTAATAAAATAATATTAAAATATTAAAATTTTATTTAGTATCAAAAGTTTCCATGAAGAAGGAGCATATGGTCAATCTAAGTGGGGGAGAAGAGGAATGAGAAAATTTTGGAGAAAAATGATGTTAATGGGGCCACGTGTCTTTATTAAGCAAAGATAGCGCGGGGTAAATAAATATTTTAAATATTATGAGGACACCGCGTTAGAGTACAAACTTTATACTTTATTTGTACATGTGTAGAAGAAGATAATAGAAGGAAATTGGAGTTAAATGAGTGCTGGGAGGACTAAATTAAAAAGGGAAGAAACTTGGAGGGCACAACGATAATTTTACACAAAATTGGTCAAAGCTTCCAAAGAAAGCTTTGACTCTCATCCTTATCAGCCCAAAACCATCCTTATCTCCTCCAGCAAGATGTTTCTTCTTCATTCTTGAAGCTTTCAACGCCATTCTGTCATTCTCCCATGGAAAGTTAATTTTCTTTCATTTTCTTTCCTTGTTTTCTTTTCATTTCCTTTCTCTTCTTGCTTCTTTCTTCTCCCAACTCCTTGTGCACCAAAGTTACAACTTCTAAACCCAATTTTCAGCACTTCCAAACCCAAGGAGAGAGAAAGAAAAATCTCTCTTTCTTTCCTTTATTTTCTATTTCTACTTCACTTTCAACAACACTTGGATTTTTGGCTTCAAATCTTCATTTTCAAAGGTTGAAAGGTATATATTTCCAACTTTTGGAATTTTTTAATTTATGGTTATATTTTCAAATTTATTCCCTAATTTCTTCAAATTATTTTTCTTGGAAAGATTAGGTTTTTTGTTGATCTTCATGCTTCCAAACTCATCCAAGTAACGAAATTTTAAATTGGAGTAGTTGGCCAAATGGGTCTGTGAATTGGACTAGAGACTTAAGATAAATGTTAGGTTAGAGGGTAGATTGCCTAATGTAAATTCATTAGAGTTATTGGATTTAATTTATGACTTAATTGAGGTTGTTATGGTTTATTGATAAATATAGGTTTTAATGGTATTTCGGGACTACTTGGATTAGGACCTTGTTGGTGCTAGTTTTGTCAAGTGAGTGAACTTGCATTTCAAAATGTTTTGGGGAAATGTTTACATGTTTCAATGAATCATTTGGAAATTTCATCGATTTTTGCTTTAAAATTTCTTGGGAACAAGCACTTGATAAAATGTTTGATGTTGTGAAAAGTGAAATGTGTAAAAGGATGAATCCATATGTTTTTGTATAATGTTGATATATATATATATACTATGTCATAAATGGCACCATTGTGTGAAAAATGCAACCGTGCATGTGCGGGGTGATTGTGCACTTGCTGGTGATGATGGTGGTGAGGGAGATGATGGGATGTCCGACTATGTGCACGATGTGGTAGGATGCACATGAGATGGGTGAGATGGGATGTCCGGCTATGTGCACGATGTGGTGGGATGCACATGAGCTAGGTGAGATGGGATGTCCGGTTATGTGCACGATGTGGTGGGATGCACATGAGCTGGGTGAGATGCACATAATGAATCTTGAAAATTTACAGTTTATTTGCAAATTGATTTTATTGCAACGAGAAACATTCTGTTTATACTGCCTTACTTGGATAATTGCTGAAAATTTCCTCTCTTTCTAATTTCATACTAAATATGGTTCCTTCATCATTAAATGATTTAATAACCAGGGGTTTAATGGAGGAATTTAATAAGAACTTGAACTAAGTTGCATTGTTTTCAAAGTTAAGTGCATCATGATTTCTAAAC
Organism: Theobroma cacao; assembly: GCF_053813885.1. Taxonomy (NCBI): domain Eukaryota; kingdom Viridiplantae; phylum Streptophyta; class Magnoliopsida; order Malvales; family Malvaceae; genus Theobroma; species Theobroma cacao. The sequence goes on from NC_142641.1 coordinate 25,480,383, forward strand.
TCTCCTTAACGTTGCTTGTTCCCTTCTTATGTTCACTCACTGAGTTTGTACTCATGTTTTTAAAATTCATGCTTTAGGTTTCCTGAATTAAAGATGATTGGATCCTAAGACGAGGTGCTCCTCTTTATCCATTGCTCGGTAGGTTTAACATGACACTAGATGTTAGCAACCGTGCCCAGAGTTACTCCGCTGACCGTCAAGGTTTAATTATGTGTATATGAATACTTGATGTGAAATATTAAGATTCATTTGTTAATCTATATATGTATATAATGGTTGATGATGCCATTATGAATACATGATTTGGTTTTATGAATTGTTTTCAAAGGAACTATACTTGAACACTACAAATTTTGGATTTTAAAGAAACGTGGATTAATGTATAAGATTATATAAATAGGCTTAGTGGGCTGAGCCCATTGGGCCCTTGCACCGGTCATGGCCCTAAAATTGGGCTGTGACAAGTGCCTATTTCAAAATTCCCAGAGCTATATAATGTTATACGTTTTATAAATGTTGCCAGATTTCATTAAATGCAATTGTGGAAACCATGAGCTGTTAGCCCCGATAAGTGATTTGTAAATGGATTTATAATGATTTATACACTGTTATTGTGGAAAGCATGAGCTGTTAGGCCCGATAGGTGATTTCTAAATGGATTTATAATAATTTATACACTGTTATTGTGGAAAGCATGGGCTGGTAGAACTCGTAGGAAATTGTGGATGCAAGTTGTTTGAAAATTGTTTTGGATATATCTATAGATGAGCTATATACGTAAAGTGTTTTAGAAATCGAGAAATAAGCTGTCACGACCCGATGCGGTGTCCCGATAGACACTCATTACCCGAAATGCTAACCAGGACTCCGCAAGGCTTTAATATCAGTTTCTCATTTTCCCTTGTGAGTAATCGTTGCCAATATCATGTTCTAAAAGATTTTAATCTATTTCCAACTTAAAACAATAAAAAGTTTATTTCTGTCTCATAGGGGTATTTTGGTCATTTTTCTTGAAATTTTTGGTATCAGCTAATAATGTGGTATATAAGTGCAGAACACATATTTCAAAATCAAAAATAAATTTAGATGTCTAAAACATTCGTTTAAAGTTAAATTATGACTATTAGAATAAAATAAAAATATTAAACAAAATATTCTATTTTCTTACAAAACAATATTTATAAAGTTACCGGTAAATAATTTTTGTAGTGTAAAAGCTAAATAAATTCATACATACTGTAATACAGATAACCAAAGTATAAAATTTAATTTACAGTGACACGTGGACCCCCAAATGACAAAAATGAACGAAGGCTGCAAACCTACAGTTTTTTAGGAAGTAAAGCCAACTGTAGCCTTCGATGATATCAACTATCTACAGCCTATACTGAGCCTAAAATGGGTGGAAATGAGGGTGGTGAGATTATAAAATCCCAGTGAGTAAACAAACACCATTCAAAATATCTAAAGTCGAGTAAATGAAGACGATTAAAATATTCCATCTCAATATGTAATTCATAACATAAATATTTATTTCATTTAAATAATCAACATGGCTTATGAGTATCTTAAAAGCTTGGCTCCTGCCAAAATCATTCTCGAGAATAACTTGGCCGAGGCATTTAACTGAGTTTGCCAAGGCTGTTAAATAATTTTGTATACACATAAACATATTTTTAGTTTGAAAAACACAGCCGTTCCTTGGCATTAGCGGAGTTCATCATCACGAGGTGGTTCGACGTGACGTGAACTTTAACCATATCTCAGGAGATACCCTACGCGCCTCTCCGACCGGGGTACATATATAACCGGATTTCATGTGTCACGACCCAGAACTCCCCATCGAGCCCGTGACAACCGCCGCTAGGCCTCGACAAACATTCTTCACCCCGAATTTAGATCGAAACCTCGCAAGGCTCTCGTATCAGCTTTCACACTTCCCCGGTGAGCAATAGTTATCAAATATCAAAATTCGAAGGATTTCAAATCATCTCCAAATCAGAACATAACATATTATTTTCTGGCTCACAGGGGCATTTTCATTATTTTTGTCGAAAACCTTGAAACTTGCTAAAAATGTAGTAGGTAAGCAAAAAAAATATATTTAATAATTTAAAAACAAATTAAGTATCTAAAACGTTCATTTAAAGTGAAAATTTGACCATATGAATATAATAAAAATATTCAATAAAATAAACTATTTTCTTGTAAAATAATTTTCATAAAACTATCGGTACATAATTCTTATAGCGTAAATGTTAATTATATTCATATATACTATAAAGCAAATAACCAAAGCATAAAATTTCTTTTACAATGACACCTGGGCCCACATCTATCCAAAATGCATCGGAAGCTGGAAACCTACAGCTTTTACCGATTCGAGTCCAAATGAAGATCCTTGTCAAAGTCAGCTAACTATGAAATTCCCCAGCTTGAAACGTGAGGAAATGAAGGTGGTGAGATTATAAAATCCCAGTGAGTAAACAGATACCATCTAAACTATCTAAAGTCGAGTAAATGGAGACAATTAAAATAAGTCATCATACTGTAATTTCATTACCTTTCAACTCATTTCAACCAAATAAAATCAATCCATATAAATTGAGAAATCAACTTGGCTTATGAATTTCTTAAAACTTTGGCTCGTGCCAAAACTCATACTCGGTAATACCTTGCGCAGGGCATCCAACCGAGTCCGCCAAGGCTGTTAAATTTTTGTATACACTTAAAATATATTTTTAGTTTGAGAAAAATACAGCCGTTCCTTAGCGTTGGCTGACTTCCCCTTCACGTGGTGGTTTGGCGTGAAGTGAACCCTAAGCTTTACCTTAGGAGATACCCTATGCGCCTCTCCGTTCGAGGTAAGAATATAATGGTGTTTACCGTGCCCCTCTAATAGGCTGGTCCACGGAACCCCCTCTGTAGTGAATAATTAATATATAATCCACCAATTAATAAAATTCATTCTAACATGACATGGCAATTTATCGCAACCTAGCCTCTCAAGGCTGAATACACAGTATAAATAATTCTAACACCAAAATCAGTTTAGCCATTCATGCTCATTTATTGTCATAAGCCATTCAATTCAAAACCATAAATTTGCAACACAAGCAGGCAGTCTCCAATTACTCTATTTTCAAAACCAGTATTCAATTTTCCAGAAATTTATAAAATCATTTTATAAAATCACAATTTTTCCTAAAACATAGCAATTTACCATTTAAACCCATTTTTCATAAAATCACACAATTGTATAAAACTACTCTAGATAATTAAGATGATAATAAGTTCACTCACAATTCTAGGAGTCGATGTACTCCTAATCCCAGTCTCCAAGCACAATCTCTGTACTTTTACCAGTGTACTTTGCTCACCACCTATCCACAATGTATAATACATAATTCACCACATCAATGCTTGACCATTATAAAATCAATTCAGGCTCGGTATATATGCATGATATGATATACAACTTATCCGACTACCACTTAAATGCGGTGCTGACCTAATTCGGCCTATTATCTCCAATTTAACTCCAAATCAATTTTTCTCACTTTCTACACTCCAATTATACTTAAATTACCTAAGTGATTGTGAATGAGATTCAATTTATCAGTCTCGATAACAAATTACGAAAAAACCCCTAGTGGGTAAAAATTCATATTTTTTCTCCGAAAATTCTCATTATTTTTCTAGGCTCATAATTCATCATTATTTATCATAATTCTTCAAATAAACAACAAGATTATCAGTCAATATTCCCCTAGAAAATTTGGCCAATAATGGTAATGGAGGAAAATAAATTCTTTTCTTGTTGTTTTATTCCTAAATATGCTAAACTAATTAAAAACACTAACATAACTTAAAATCAAATTAATCTAACAACAATTCCTCTTCCATACCCATTTTTGAGAATTGAATTCATCATAATAACTCAATATTCAACCATGGAAATCAAGAACAAAAGCCTGGGTAAGCTAGGTATCAAAGAGAACTAAAGAAATTCTAACTTACCTAGCTTGTTTCCTTGATTTGTTCACTTTTTCTTTGAATTTTCACCTAGGTTTTCTTGTTTTTCCCTTTGTTCTTCCTCTCTTTCTCTCTCTTCTTTTCTTGGCTGGCCATATGAAGAAAATGGGCTGATTTTATGCCTTTTTATAAAGAAACAATAAAATAATAAAGGTATGACACATGGCATTTTCTTATTGGTCCATTTTTAAAACTTTTAAAAATTTAATCCTTTTTATCTCCACCACACAATTAGTCAATGGTCAAAATGAAGATAAGGAAGACCATGTGCTGGAAAAATGTCCTTGTGGTGGAAAATTACAATTTTGCCCTTGGGGTGGCAAAATTACCATTTTACCTTTTTACTCCAAATTATAACGAAATTAAAATTTTTCACTTCTAAACTTGAAATCTTACTTCAATAAGTCAAATTATACTCCAGTAAGTCAAATGGGGCTAAAAAAATCCTTTCTAAAAATTTCCATTTTGTCCCTAGGTGGCAAATGACCATTTTGCCCCTAAATAGCGAAAATTTCGGTTTGACTCCAAATTGATCCTCGAGCTCCGAATCACCATATTAAACCATTCTGGGACTTTAAAATTCTTAAATTCATCATAAATTCTCTATTTCATCTAGTTCGAGGCTTAAATCAACTTCATTGTACGTCTAGGTACAATACCGACTTTTGTAAATTTTTCGGGACTCTCCTAGCATGCAAACATGCTATCCATCACATGTATGTCATGACAAATATTTTTATAGAGTCGGGCTTGTCATCTTCTCCCCCACTTGGATCAACTATATGATCTATCTTTATGACTGATTTCGACGTCAAGCTAAATATTAATATTTTAATATTATTTCATTAATAAAATATTATTTTATTCTAAAAATTTTATCTTGTCTCCTTGGTACCCAAGATACCTTATTATGCCTCACTTGATTTCCGAATCGCCTTTTATCTCATAAATTCTCCTCTGATAAAATTATTATTATTTTATTATTATTTTCTCACTTGCGGAATATTTTATCCTAAACTACTCATTTCGTCTTTTATCACTTTTAAACATTTTAATTGACCTCAATTTGCATAATATCATATTTATTTATCACCATATCAAAGTATGGGGTATTTCAATCTCCCCCACTTAAATAGAATTCGTCCTCGAATTCCTGTCGATGTTGCGTTATCAATCTTCTTCTATGATCTTACTCCTTGTACCTTCTATGGGGACATTCAATTTATTTACCTCGTTCACCTTCAGTTCAATTAAATGCTTTATTTATGGCAATTATCATCCTTTGGAACCGGATCAGTAATACTTTTTACAACCATGATCTCTTATATCGAGACATTAAGCATGCCTTCATCACCATTATTAAATTTGAATCATAACTTCATCTCAATTATACCGATTTCGATCACATATCATACTTGCTTATGTATACCTATTCACCATTTCATTAATTTGCTTCGTACCAAATTTCTCAACCTTAATTCATTTATCTTATACTGGTCTATACCCTTCTTTTAATAGAGTTCCATTAAGAACTTAAACAATCCAAGGTTTACCTTCAAAGTCACTCATAACTTTAATCGTTCATTGCATGTCCGTTAACACTTTAGCTCACTGACCTCCTCTAGCATTATTTCAAAATCTCCCAATTGCTGAGAACAATTCTTCACCTTAGTTAGTTAAATTATCAATTTCATATATACATGTGTACATGTATTTTCAAATGTCAACATCTCTCGTTATGTATAGAGATCCATGTGTTCACATGCCTTGGTCTACATTCCCCCTTTATTCATCCGTATCCCAATCCTAGTTTCAATATAATAATTCTTATAGTGCATGTCAACCTTCTTATTATACTTGCGTATAACTTCATATCATTCATATCTTTTCCAACCATATGTTTGAGTTTCCTTGTACTATATATCATTGCATCACAATGTCATCTCCATTGAATTATAATCTATTATGCGTGTATGCTTTATAATCCTATTGATGCCTCAAAAATTTATCTTAACTTGATCATTGCATCTCATGCAATACCACAATTCCTAAGAGTCATCCTTTTTCCTTGATTATCCTTCACACCTCTACATTACCTTGTATCTTTCTTGTATTACAATATTGATTTGTCACTTAAGACTCAAACTCATTTGAATCATGTATACCTCAAGCATTTTCGAATTCCAATTTCCGTAATATATTGTAGGAAAGTTTCATTATCTGACTTCATTTTCAGGGTCAACTTCTATCATCTTTTGTTCCACTCCTTCATATGAACATAACATCATTCTTCCTTAACCAATTTATAAATCGTACTTGAAATTGTAAACTTAAAACTAGATTCTCCTCAAGTATTTTTCAATATTAATATTAATATCACTTTCAGCTTATAGCTTCCTTTTTATAATCACATAACTTAGTGCTTGCTTTAACGAGATCCAGAGTAAAACTTCTCTTGAGTATTTCCTTGGGAATATCTATCTTAAACTTATGTTTCACAACATGTGATCCCTTAACTTGTGATTTAGCCGTTAAGCATCTCAGCAAGTTTTAAAAATTTTACGTTTCATACTTGTTGTGTATGATTAGAATCTCTTCTCAAAGATGTTTATGTATTCCTAAAACACTTACTCTTAAAGATATATAAATACGTACTCATCCATTCAATCCCTAACTCATCTTCATAGGTTTCTAGGGTGTCACACAATTAGCCTCATGTTGTTCCTAACTCTTGTCATTTTACTGTATCAAAACAGATATTACAAATTCTCATAATGATATTCTATATAAACTGATTTTCTATACCAGTCTCGTAATTCTTCCTTCACACTTTCATTATTTGGTATCTCATCTCAATATAGTCATTTTCAAGAATCTTTCAATTTTTCTTTTAATTATATGTCTATATACAAGGCAATAAAGAAGTTTTTCAATTCATTTGGGTAAACATTCACCAGAATATTTAAAACTCCCAGATAACAAAACACAATGACCAATAACCAAAATTCAATTTGTAAGCTCATTATCGTGTCACTCCCATCTTACTCATGCATCATAGGCATGAGGTATTCGGAGCATTACAGTGTTGAATAGTCAATGCTGAAGTATTATAGCTATTGGAACTTTTCTTCATCAAAACTATTTGTCTGCATTCAAAGTTACCACATCAATCATTCTCAACCAGTGGGTTTCGCTTCTAGATATATATCATGAGTTCCATAAGTATAGGTACCTTCTATTTTCTTGTCATACACACTAAGCTAGATTAATACTTTCATCTCATGTCATCTTTTGACTTTTATCAACATTCATAAAATTCCACCTCAAAACATCCTTTCCATACAGTGTAATAAATTCATGATACATATACCACTCCACACATAAGTTGCTTACTATCTACAACTTTCCTCAAATTTATTGTCATCCTTATCCAATTATCTTCTTTGTCTTATACTCCAATAATTTAATTGACTTTCGGTATAATTAACTACGAAAATAGCCCAGTTTTCTCTTTACTTTATTCTCACAATCCTTACTGAATCAAAATTTTATATTCCACATATTCCATAATTTAACTTCATTGGGTTATATTTGGCCCAACTATTGCCTCATAGTGTCATAACATCACTAAATAATCCCATTCATGCTTAAATTACAATCATTAACGTAATCACATTATCCATTCCGAATGTCATTTATAACCTTATTGCTTCCTTCTATAACCTTCCTCAATAATTATATTACCAATTTATCCCTATCATACTAAAGATTCCCATATACCTTCAGTTACTTAAACAGCCATTTTATAATACATTCTAGTCATATACTTTTAAAAGCCAAACTATTTTTACTTCTTTGTACAGATCATTATTATCTCTTTTACACAACATCTACTTAGAGTTAAGGTACTGTAAAATCCTACGAAAATATTACATGTCCATGGGATCATCATCTTAATCTGATCTTATCGGAAGATTCTACTCCGAGTCCTCCTGAAGATCTTCTTCCGGGTTTTCCTCCTCTTGAGATTTTTTTCTTTGCTTTTCAATCTAGGCTTGTTGTCTTCTCCTAATTTCCTCGGCACTCACAGGTGCAGCATTTCTTCCACATCCAAGAGGAAAATGGCGTACAACGTTTACCCCCTTCCTAAGACGAATATCTCCCCTTGCAATTGCCTTCCTCGTATGTTCTCTATGGTACTCTTCGGATTGTTTCAAAAGGAAATCTATTTCAGTTTTCAGAATATTGGAGCTACTCTTACTTTCAAAATTCTGGCTACTCTCAAAGCTTTCCTTATTATGAACCCATTCTGCTAAGTTCAGATGAATTATGTTATTAGGAATTTGGGATGGACCACCTTTCGAATCACCTGTATCAGGGTGCCATTTGCTTTTAGCCGTAGAATCTAGAGATCCCTTGCTATCACTATGAGAGGTATCGAGACTACCATCTCTTCTAGACATGATGTGTATGTCACTAGTGCACCTCAAAACCTATATGCAATCAAATAGTAATTGTTTAATTATTTATGCATCTCAAAAGTAGGTAGATTTCTATATGTAGATGCATGCATTCTATTCAATATAACCTAACTTAACTTAACTTCACTTAACTTATCTTAACTTAACTAGACTTGGGGCCACGCACTGTTAGTGTGGATTTCTTAAAACAACCTTAAAATCAAAAACTTTAAAATCCAAAGCTTTTAAACAAAAATCTTTGATCTTCAAACCATGCTTTGATACCAATCTAAATTGTCATGACCCAGAACTCCCCATCGAGCCCGTGACAATCGCCGTTAGGCCTCGACAAACATTTTTCACCCCGAATGTCGATCGAAACCTCGCAAGGCTCTCGTATCAGCTTTCACACTTCCCCGGTGAGCAATAGTTCTCAAATATTAAAATTCAAAGGATTTCAAATCATCTCCAAATCATAACATAACATATTGTTTTCTGGCTCACAGGGGCATTTTCGTCATTTTTGTCGAAAACCTCGAAACTTGCTAACAATGTAGTAGGTAAGCAAAAAATATATGTTTAATAATTTAAAAACAAATTAAATATCTAAAACGTTCATTTGAAGTGAAAATTTGACCATTTGAATATAATAAAAATATTTAATAAAATAAACTATTTTCTTGTAAAATAATTTTCACAAAACTATCGATACATAATTCTTATAGTGTAAATGTTAATTATATTCATATATACTATAAAGCAAATAACCAAAGCATAAAATTTCTTTTACAATGACACGTGGGCCCACATCTATCCAAAATGCATCGGAAGCTGGAAACCTACAACTTTTACCGATTCAAGTCCAAATGAAGATCCTTGTCAAAGTCAGCTAACTATGGAATTCCCCGAGCCTGAAATGTGAGGAAATGAGGGTGGTGAGATTAAAAAATCCCAGTGAGTAAACAGATACCATCTAAACTATCTAAAGTCAAGTAAATGGAGACAATTAAAATAAGTCATCATACTGTAATTTCATTACCTTTCAACTCATTTCAACCAAATAAAATCAATCCATATAAATCGAGAAATCAACTTGGCTTATGAATTTCTTAAAATTTTGGCTCGCGCCAAAACTCATACTCGGTGATACCTTGTGCAGGGCATCCAACCGAGTCCGCCAAGGCTGTTAAAATTTTTGTATACACTTAAAATATATTTTTAGTTTGAGAAAAATACAGTCGTTCCTTGGCGTTGGCTGAGTTCCCCTTCACGTGGTGGTTTGGCGTGAAGAGAACCCTAAGCTTTACCCCCGAGATACACTACGCACCTCTCTGTTCGAGGTAAGAATATAATGGAGTTTACCGTGCCCCTCTAATAGGCTGGTCCACGGAACCCCCTCTGCAGTGAATAATTAATATATAATCCACCAATCAATAAAATTCATTCTAGCATGACATGGCAATTTATCGCAACCTAGCCTGTCAAGGCTGAATACAGAGTATAAATAATTCTAACACCAAAATCAGTTTAGCCATTGATGCTCATTTATTGTCGTAAGCCATTCCATTCAAAACCATAAATTTGCAACACAAGCAGGCAGTCTCCAATTACTCTATTTTCAAAACCAGTATTCGATTTCCTAGAAAATTTATAAAATCACAATTTTTCCTAAAACATAGCAATTTACCATTTAAACCCATTTTTCATAAAATCACACAATTGTATAAAACTACTCTAGATAATTAAGACGATAATAAGTTCACTCACAATTCTACGAGTCGATGTACTCCTAATCTGAAATGCTCCATACTTTGATATGGTGATAAATAAAGTTGATCGAATGTAAATTGAGGTCAATTAAAATGTTTAAAAGTGATAAAAGACGAAAGGAGTAGTTTAGGATAAAATATTCGGAAAGTGAGAAAATAACAATAAAATAATAATAATTTTATCGAAGGATAATTTGTAAAATAAAAGGCGATTCGAAAGTCAAGTGAGGCATAATAAGGCATTTTGGGTACCAATGAGACAAGATAAAATTTTTAGAATAAAATAATATTTTATTAATGAAATAATATTAAAATATTAATATTTAGCCGAATGTCGAAGTCAATCAAGAAAAAGGATCATATGGTTGATCCAAGTGGGGCAGAAGATGGCAAGCCCGACTCTATAAAAATATTTGTCATGACATACATGTGATGGATAGCATGTTTGCATGCTAAGAGAGCCTCGAAAAATTTATAAAAGTCAGTATTGTACCTAGACGTACAACAAAGTTGATTTAAGCCTCGAACTAGATGAAATAGAGAATTCACGATGAAATTAAGAATTTTAAAGTCCCAAAATGGTTTACTATGGTGATTCGGAGTTCGAGGATCAATTTAGAGTCAAATCGAAATTTTCACTATCTAGGGGCAAAATGGTCATTTGCCACCTGGGGACAAAATGAGAATTTTAGAAAAGATTTTTTTGGCCCCATTTGACTTATTGGAGTATAATTTGACTTATTGGAGTAAGATTTGAGATTTAGAAGTGAAAAATTTTAATTTCAGGTATAATTTGGAGTAAAAGGGTAAAATGGTAATTTTGCCACCCCAGGGGCAAAATTGTAATTTTCCACCACCAGGACAGTTTTCCAGCACATGGTCTTCCTTTATCCTCATTTTGATTATTGACTAATTGTGTGGTGGAGATAAAAAGGATTAAAATTTTAAAATTTTAAAAATGAACCAATAAGAAAATGCCATGTGTCATACCTTTATTATTTTATTGTTTCTTTATAAAAAGGCATAAAATCAGCCCATTTTCTTCATATGGCCGGCCAAGCAAGGAAGAGAGAGAAAGAGAGGAAGAACAAAGGGAAAGAAAACAAGAAAACCTAGGTGAAAATTCAAAGAAAAAGTGAAGAAATCAAGGAAACAAGCTAGGTAGGTTAGAATTTCTTGAGTTCTCCTTGATACCTAGCTTACCCATGCTTTTGTTCTTGATTTTCATGGTTGAATATTGAGTTATTATGATGAATTCAATTCTGAAAAATGGGTTAGGAGAGAGAAAATTGCTAGATTAATTTGATTTTAGACTATGTTAGTGTTTTAAGTTAGTTTAGCATATTTAGAAACAAAACAACAAGAAAAGAATTTATTTTCTCCCACAATCATTAATGGCCGAATTTATCACGTGTTGAGTGAGGATAAATTTGATTTTCATTTTAGGAGAATTGGTTAAGAAATGATGAATTATGAGCCTAGAAAATAATGGGAATTTTCGAAGCAAAAATACAAAATTTTACCCACTAGGGGTAATTTCATAATTTGGTATCGAGACTGATAAATTGAATCTCATTCACAGTCATTAAGGTAATTTAGGTATAATTGGACTGTAGAAAGTGAGAAGAATTGATTTGGAGTTAAATTGGAGATAATAGGCCAAATTAGGTTAACACCGTATTTAAACGGTAGTCTGATAAGTTATATATCATATCATGCATATATACCGAGCCTGAATTGATTTTATAATGGTCAATTATTGATGTGGTGAATTATGTATTGTACATTGTGGATAGGTGGTGAGCGAAGTACACTGGTAAAGTACAGAAATTGTGCTTGGAGATTGGGATTAAGAGTACATCGACTCCTAGAACAGTGAGTGAACTTATTATCGTCTTAATTATCTAGAGTAGTTTTATACAATTGTGTGATTTTATGAAAAATGGGTTTAAATGGTAAATTGCTATGTTTTAGGAAAAATTGTGATTTTATAAAATGATTTTATAAATTTTTTGGGAAATCGAATACTGGTTTTGAAAATAGAGTAATTGGAGACTGCCAGTTTGTGTTGCAAATTTATGGTTTTGAATTGAATGGCTTATGATAATAAATGAGCATGAATGGCTAAACTGATTTTGGTGTTAAAATTATTTATACTGTGTATTCAGCCTTGAGAGGCTAGGTTGCGATAAATTGCCATGTCATGCTAGAATGAATTTTATTGATTGGTGGATTATATATTAATTATTTACTGCATAGGGGTTTTCGTGGACCAGCCTATTAGAGGGGCACGGTAAACTCCATTATATTATTACCTCGAACGGAAAGGCGCATAGGGTATCTTTTGGGGTAAAGCTTAGGGTTCACTTCACACCAAACCACCACGTGAAGGGGAACTCAGCCAACACTTAGGAACGGCTGTATTTTCTCAAACTAAAAATATATTTTAAGTGTATACGAAATTTTAACAGCCTTGGTGGACTCGGTTGGATGCCCTGCGAAAGGTATCACCGAGTATGAGTTTTGGCACGAGCCAAAGTTTTAAGAAATTCATAAGCCAAGTTGATTACTCGATTTATATGGATTGATTTTATTTGGTTGAAATAAGTTGAAAAGTAATGAAATTACAGTATGATGACTTATTTCAATTGTCTCCATTTACTCGACTTTAGATAGTTTAGATGGTATTTGTTTACTCACTGGGATTTTATAATCTCACCACCATTTTCTCACATTTCAGGCTCGGGGAATTCCATAGTTAGCTGACTTTGACAAGGACCTTCATTTGGACTCGAATCAGTAAAAGTTGTAGGTTTCTAGCTTCCTATGCATTTTGGTTAGATGTGGGCCCACGTGTCACTGTAAAGAAATTTTATGCTTTGGTTATTTGCTTTATAGTATATATGAATATAATTAACTTTTACGCTATAAGAATTATGTACCGATAGTTTTATGAAAATTATTTTACAAGAAAATAGTTTATTTTATTGAATATTTTTATTATATTCAAATAGTCAAATTTTCACTTCAAATGAACGTTTTAGATACTTAATTTGTTTTTAAATCATTAAATATATATATTTTGCTTACCTACTACATTTTCAGCAAGTTTTGAGATTTTCGAAAAAAAATGAAATGACGAAAATGCCCCTGTGAGCCAGAAAACAATATGTTATGTTCTGATTTGAAAATGATTTGTAATCCTTCGAATTTTAATATTTGATAACTATTGCTCACCGGGGAAGTGCGGAAGCTGATACGAGAGCCTTGCGAGGTTTCGATGGACATTCGGGGTGAAGAATATTTGTCGAGGCCTCGCGACGGTTGTCACGGGCTCGATGGGGAGTTTCGGGTCGTGACAATTTAGATTGGTATCAGAGCATGGTTTAAAGATCAGATATTTTGATTTTAAAGCTTTGGATTTTAAAGTTTTTGATTTTAAGGTTGTTTTAAGAAATCCACACTAACACTACGTGGCCCCAAGTCCAGTTAAGTTAAGATAAGTTAAGTTAGGTTAGATTGAATAGAATATATGTATCTACATATAGAAATCTACCTACTTTTGAGATGCATAAATAATTAAACAATTACTATTTGATTGCATATAGGTTTTGAGGTGCACTGGTGAAATACACACCATGTCTAGAAGAGGTGGTAGTCTCGATACCTCTCATAGTGATAGCCAGGGATCTCTAGATTCTACGGCTAGAAGCAAATGGCACTCTGATACAGGTGATTCGGAAGGTGGTCCATCGCGAATTCCTAATAACAAAATTGATCGAAACTTAGCAGAATGGGTTCATAATAAGGAAAGCTTTGAGAGTAGCCAGAATTTTGAAAGTGAGAGTAGCTTCAATATTCTGAAAACTGAAATAGATTTTCTTTTGAAACAATCCGAAGAGTACCATAGAGAACATACGAGGAAGGCAATTGCAAGGGGAGATATTCGTCTTAGGAAGGGGGTGAACGTTCTACGCCATTTTCCTCCTGGATGTGGAAGAAATGCTGCACCGGTGAGTGCCGAGGAAATTAGGAGAAGACAAGCCTGGATTGAAAAGCAAAGAAAAAAATCTCAAAAGGAGGAAAACCCGAAAAAGGATCTTCAAGAGGACTCGGAGTAGAATCTTCCGATAAGATCAGATTAAGATGATGATCCCAAGGACATGTAATATTTTCGTAGGATTTTACAGTACCTTAACTCTAAGTAGATGTAGTGTAAAGGAGATAATAGTTATCTGTACAAAGAAGTAAATAGTTTGGCTTTTAAAAGTATATGACTAGAATGTATTATAAAATGGCTATTTAAGTAACTGAAGGTATATGGGAATCTTTAGTATGATAGGGATAAATTGGTAATATAATTATTGAGGAAGGTTATAGAAGGAAGCAATAAGGTTATAAATGACATTCGAAATGGGTAACGTGATTAAGTTGATGATTGTAATTTAAACATGAAGGGGATTACTCAGTGATGCCATGATACTATGAGGTAATAATTAGGCACAAATATACCCCAATGAAGTTAAATTATGGAATATGGGGAATATAAAATTTTGATTCAGTAAGGATTGCGAGAATAAAGTGAGGAGAAAGCTGGGCTGTTTTCGTAGTTAATTATACCAAAAGTCAATAAAATTATTGGAGTATAAGACAAAGAAGATAATTGGATAGGGATGACAATAAATTTGAGGAAAATTGTAGATAGTAAGGAACTTATGTGTGGAGTGGTATATGTATCATGAATTTATTACACTGTATGGAAAGGATGTTTTGAGGTGAAATTTTATGAATGTTGATAAAAGTCAAAAGATGACATCAGATGAAAGTATTAACTTGGCTTAGTGCGTATGACAAGAAAATAGAAGGTACCTATACTTATGGAACTCATGATATATATCTAGAAGAGAAACCACTAGTTGAGAATGATTGATGTGGTGACTTTAAATGCAGACAAATAGCTTTGATGAGAAAATTTCCAATAGCTACAGTACTTTAGCATTGACTGTTCAACACTGTAATGCTTCGAATACCTCACGCCTATGATGCATGAGTAAGATGGGAGTGACATGATAATGAGCTTACAAATTGAATTTTGGTTATTGGTCATTGTGTTTTGTTATCTGGGAGTTTTAAATATTCTGGAGAATGTTTACCCAAATGAATTAAAAAACTTCTTTATTACCTTATATATAGGCATATAATTAAAAGAAAAAAATTGAAAGATTCTTCAAATGACTATATTGAGATGAGATACCAAATAATGAAAGTGTGAAGGAAGAATTACGAGACTGGTATAGGAAAATCAGTTTATATAGAATATCATTACGAGAATTTGTAATATCTGTTTTGATTCAGTAAAATGACAAGGGTTAGTAACAACATGAGGCTCATTGTGTGGCACCCTAGAAACCTATGAAGATGAGTTAGGGATTGAATGGATGAGTACGTATTTATATACTGTCACGACCCGGAATTCCCATCTAGCCCGTGACAACCACCGCGAAGCCTCAACAGACATTCTTCCCCCGAATGCCTTTTGAGACCTCGCAAGGCTTTTGTACCAGTTTTTCCATTCCTCTCTCTTTCTTCTTTTTTTTTTGAATAATAAAATAAAGTAAAAATATTAATTAAAATAATCTATTTTAATGTAAAACAATATATATATATATATATTTGAAACATCAAAAATTAATTTTCTGCACATAAAAACAAAATAAATTTATACATACTGTAATATAGAAAACTGGAGTATGCAATTTAAATTACAATGACACGTGGACCCCCAAATAACTGAGAAGGTTTAAGTCTATAACCTTGCTTTCTAGGATGCAACTCCGAAATTTACTTCTCGATGCAATTGACAGTCTACTGCCTATTCTGAGCCTGAAAAATGTATAGGAAGAAGGGATGATATTATAAAATCCCAATGAGTAGACAGACATCATCAAAATAATCTAAAGCCGAGTAATAGGAGACAATTAAAATAATTCATCCCAACCCATATAAATAATTGGATTTCATCCAATTACTCAACATGGTTTATGCACTTTTCAAAAATTTAGCCCTTGCGAAAAATTCATTCTCGGGGATACCCCGCGAAGGCATCTTACCGAGACCGCCAAGGCTGTTTATTGTCACACACACAAACACATTTCACCTCTGACAACACAGTCATTCCTTGGCATTGGCTGAGTCCCAATTTCACGTGGTGGCCAGCGTGAAGTGTACTCAAATCCTCCCTCGGGAGTTATCCTACGCGCCTCTCCAATCGAGGTAAGCTCAATAATTGAGAACCGTGCCCCTCTAATTAGGCTAGCCCAAGGAACCCCCATCACTGCAGTGCCCATTTTATAATCCACCAACCAATAAAATCACAATAGTATGACATGGCTCACTTAACACATTCAAGGCAAATCAAAACAGTTCACATATTCTTTAAATCATAAAAATAACTAGTCATACCCACATTTATCATAAGCCATTTAATGTAAAATCATGGATAAACAACACAATCATAGTATAGGTCTCCAATTACTCTATTTTTGAAATCATTATTAAATTTTTAAAAATTTTATAAAATTATTTTATAAAATCCCATTTTCCCATAAAACACAATAATTTTCCAATTAAACCATTTTTTCATAAAATCACATAATTAAATAAATCTACTCTAGATAATTAAGACGATAGTAAGTTTACTCACTGTACTAGGAGTAGATATACTCTTATTCTCGATCCTCGGGTGTAGTCTTTTACCCGTATCAGATAGCTCACCACCTATCCATAATACATGACACAAAAAATTCAATAACTTGTGTCAAATCAATATATATTATTTCAGGCTCTTATCCATGCGTATGCACTAGATAGGGTGTGAAATGTTTGGACAATTGCTTAATCACAGTGTCCGACCTAACTCGCCTATACACAGTGTAAATTTCTAAAATCTCCATTTCAACTCCAATTCCATCCATTTCAATTTCAATTATCCAATTATATCCACAATACCTCAATGACTGTGAATGTGGTCCAATTTATCAATTCGGATCACAAATTACGCTTTTACCCCTAGTGGGTAAAAATTTTAATTTTTTTGCACCAAAAATTCCCATTAAATTTCCAACCTCATAATTCATCATTTTTCCATCTAATTCTCTTAAAATAAAGTCAACCTCATCTTCACACACCATTGGCTAGATTCAGCCTAGAGAAATTCATGGAGAAAATGAATATTTTTCTTGTTGTTTTACTCATAAACATGCTAAACTAACACTAAACACTAACATAGTTCAAAATCAAATTAATCTAACAACTTTCTCTCTCTAAACCCATATGATCAGATTTGAATACATCATCAAAAGACATAATTTAACCATGGAAAATAAGGAGAAATGCATGGAAATGATAAATCTTAAGCTAAGCTTGAAAAATCATACCTTTAAACACTTGATTCCTTGAAAAATCACACTTTTTCTTTGAATTTTCTCACTCTAGGGTTTGTTCTTATTTCTCTCTCTCTCCTGCTGGTTTTGGCTGACCCTCCAAATATAGAATTCTGAAAGTTTCAAGCCTTTTAATAGGCTTAATAAAATATTATTACTTTATTTACCTTTTGAATATTTTATTATTTTATTTTTTTCTAGCCATCTTTTTAACTTTCGTTTTCTACCACTCAATCCTCTTCACTTATCCATGTCTTCCATGAAATTTCTAGACTTTTCCAAAGTTTTGGTGGAGTAAATTTTTAAAAATTACACTTTTGCCCCCGTAAAGTGAAAAATTACGTTTTTACCTCAAAAACTGAAAAATTGCCCATAGACATATTTTTCATCCCTTATACTCATACCATTCTCCAATTTGTCAAATGTGATGTAAATTCTCTCAAAATCTCAAATTTTGTCTGCGAGTGGAAAAATTACGATTTTGCCCCTAGATAGTGAAAATTCTGATTTGACTCCCAATTGATCCTCGAACTCCTAATTACCATTTTGAGTCATCCCTGAACTGTGAAACTCTTAATTTCACCTTAAAATTCCTACTTGAACTAGTTCGAGGCTTAATCGACTCAATGGTACCATTAGGGGTAATATCGTCTTTTAACGATTTCTCGAACTTCCTAAATATACAAACATTCTATCGAGCATGTGAATGACATTATAATTATTTTATAAAGCAAGGTTTGACAACACTACCCCCCTTAAAATAAAATTTTGTCCTCAAAATTTCACTTATCAACTCGAAAAAAATGTGGGGTATTATCTTTTTATTCGATGCTCAACTCCTCCTGTTATCTCCTTTATAGGGAATCTTGATTTGCTCATCGTATTTATTTCCAACTCAACTTGAATACTTCACTTATATCTATTATTACCCTTTAGAATTTGATCAGCAATAATCCTCTCGATCATGAGTCCTTATGTCATTTAGGATTATACTAAGTGGTTTTCCAAGATAAAGAGTCTACGCAGCCTCCTGTCTATAATCAGTGCTGTAGTCACTGACTATAAACAAAGACTCTATGTCAACTCCACTATTTCGCTATTTACCACAAGAGTTGCTTCATTTAATTACTTTTCATTCAACTAAGTTAATACAAGAATTATAAATCCTCATAGTAATCCTTTATAGTACACATTTTCTATGCCACCGTCGTAATCCTTTATTCACAAATTCGTTACTTAACATTGATGTCCCTTCTCATTAATCTCTCATCCTCTTTATTTCTTAAGATTTGACTTTGATCAATATATTATTAATCTTAATACTCCACAAGGTAATTTATTTCAATGTAGCCGTTGGAATCTACTTAATTAAAACAAATCTTTTACTTTTGGAGTTACTACCTTAGTCATTCTCAACGGCTTGGCTCCTTTTTGAGTCTATACCACAATTAGCAAAGTAAATTTTCTATCACAGATGCATGATCGGGATACTGACCCCAACATATGTATATTATCTATGTGATATGCCACCGTCATCCCTTAGGGCATATTTCATTACCAATATTCACATATCTTTACCATGATAATTTCTCAAATAAATTAAAACTTGTAGGGGAAAACATACTTTACAATTTATATCTCTCTCTATAAGCATCTCCAAAAATCCTCATGTTCTATGTCCCACCTTAGGACAGTCTTCCCATATAGTTCAATAGATCACAACTTCATCACACGCCTAATGATTCATTATTGATAGTATCCCACTATTTTCATAGTCGTAACCGATTATATTCTTCATCTTAAAATTTTACGGTATCACCTTCTAATTCCCTCCATACTCAAATTTATAATCCTTGACTTAACCCCATTAACTGGTGATCAATTCATAATACTGCAAGGTTTAATCGTTATTAAATCTAATAATTGCTGGAACCATTAATGGCTTCCTATTTCAACCTTCAATACTTATTTAAAATAATTGATCTTGCCACTAAGATAATTATTCATCCTCAATACTTATATTACTAATCTACCTTTGTCATACTAAAAGATTTTTACACTATTTCTGTCCTTTAAACAACTACTCCATCATCCGTTTATATTATACAAGACAAAAGTCAACTCTTAAGACTTTTATACAAGGGATTATTATCCTTCTTATACTGCATCTGCCTAGGATTACAATATTACAAGCTTCAACAAGGCACTAAACATCTTTAGGATCATTATCATCTTGATCCTTTTTCGAGTCCGTTTCAAGTTCTCCCTTTTTTTTCTCTTGCCATTTACTTACATTGCTCCCACAGCCTAAGGGAGAATGTCTAACGACAATCACTTAATCTCTTACACACCTTGAAAACAAATAGGTCTCTATATGCAGACTCATGCATTCTATTCGACTTAATTTAACTTAATCCGGGGTCACGCAGTGTCAGTGTGGATTTCTTAAAACAACTTTAAAACCAAAAACTTTAAAATCCATATCTTTAAAATCAAAATCTTTGATCTTTAAACCATGCTCTGATACCAATCGAATTCGACTCAATCCCTCAGGGCATAATGGCATCCAATGGTACCTATCAGAGCACTCGGCAAGAGGTGCACTTCACTCGGGGACGTACCGAGAGCAGTCCCTTCCCTCCTCTTCCAAGCTCCTGGGCGGAGAGTCATACTTCGTCATAGATCATATGCGAGAGTTCCCAGGAATAGGGTTATCTTTCCCTTTGCTCTGATACCACTTTAATTCTTCCACCCACTCGGGACACTGGTGGCATCAAAGGGTACCATTAGGGGTAATATCGTCTTTTAACGATTTCTCGAACTTCCTAAATATACAAACATTCTATCGAGCATGTGAATGACATTATAATTATTTTACAAAGCAAGGTTTGACATATACCTTTAAGATTAAGTGTTTTAGGAATACATAAACATCTTTGAGAAGAGATTCTAATCATACACAGCAAGTATGAAACGTAAAATTTTTAAAACTTGCTGAGAAGCCTAACGGCTAAATCACAAGTTAAGGGATCACATGCTGTGAGATATAAGTTTAAGATAGATATTCCCAAGGAAATACTCAAGAGAAGTTTTACTCTGGATCTCGTTAAAGCAAGCACTAAGTTATGTGATTATAAAAAGGAAGCTGTAAGCTGAGAGTGATATTAGTATTAGTATTGAAAAATACTTAAGGAGAATCTAGTTTTAAGTTTTACAATTTCAAGTACAATTTATAAATTAGTTAAGGAAGAATGATGTTATGTTCATATGAAGGAGTGGAACAAAGGATGATAGAAGTTGACCCTGAAAATGAAGTCAGATAATGAAACTTTCCTAATATATTATGGAAATTGGAATTTGAAAATGCTTAAGGCATACATGATTCAAATGGGTTTGAGTCTTAAGTGACAAATCAATATCGTAATGCAAGAAAGATACAAGGTAATATAGAGGTATGAAAGATGATTAAGGACAAAAGGATGACTCTTAGGAATTGTGGTATTGCATGAGATGCAATGATCAAGTTGAGATAAATCTTTAAGGCATCAATAGGATTATAAAGCATACACGCATAATAGATTATAATTCAATGGAGATGACATTGTGATGAATGATATATAGTATAAGGAAACTCAAACATATGGTTGGAAATGATATGAATGATATGAAGTTATATACAAGTATAATAAGAAGGTTGACATGCACTATAAGAATATTGAAACTAGGATTGGGATACGGATGAATAAAGGGGGAATGTAGTCCAAAGCATGTGAACACATGGATTCCTATATATAAAGAGAGATGTTGACATTTGAAAATACATGTACACATTTATATATGAAATTGATAATTTGACTAACTAAGGTGAAGAATTGTTCTCAGTAATTGGGAGATTTTGAAATAATGCTAAAGGAGGTCAGTGAGCTAAAGTGTTAACGGACATGCAATGAACGATTAAAGTTATGAGTGACTTTGAAGGTAAACCTTGGATTGTTTAAGTTCTTAATGGAACTCTATTAAAGAAAGGGTATGGACCAATATAAGATGGATGAATAAGGTTGAGAAATTTGGTATGGAGCAAATTAATAAAATGATGATTAAGTATACATAAGTAAGTATGATATGTGATCGAAATCAGTATAATTGAGGTGAAGTTATGGTTCAAATTTAATAATGGTGATCAAGGCATGCGTAGTGTCTCGATATAAGAGATCATTGTTATAAAAAGTATTACTGATCCAGTTCCAAAGGATGATAATTGCCATAAATAAAGCATTTAATTGAACTGAAGGTGAACGAGGTGAATAAATTGAATGTCCCTATAGAAGGAACAAGGAGTAGGATCATAGAAGAAGATTGATAACGCAACATCGACGGGAATTTGAGGACGAATTCTATTTAAGTGGGGGAGATTGAAATACCCCATACTTTGATATGGTGATAAATAAAGTTGATCGAATGCAAATTGAGGTCAATTAAAATTTTTAAAAGTGATAAAAGACGAAAGGAGTAGTTTAGGATAAAATATTTTGAAAGTGAGAAAATAACAATAAAATAATAATAATTTTATCGAAGGAGAATTTGTGAGATAAAAGGTGATTCGGAAGTCAAGTGAGGCATAATAAGGCATTTTGGGTACCAAGGAGACAAGATAAAATTTTTAGAATAAAATAATATTTTATTAATGAAATAATATTAAAATATTAATATTTAGCCGGATGTCGAAGTTAATCAAGAAGAAGGATCATATGGTTGATCCAAGTGGGGGAGAAGATGACAAGCCCGACTCTATAAAAATATTTTTCATGATATAAATGTGATAGATAGCATGTTTGCATGCTAAGAGAGTCTCGAAAAATTTACAAAAGTCGGTATTGTACCTAGACGTACAATAAAATTGATTTAAACCTTGAACTAGATGAAATAGAGAATTCACGATGAAATTAAGAATTTTAAAGTCCCAGAACGGTTTAATATGGTGATTCGGAGTTTGAGGATCAATTTGGAGTCAAACTAGAATTTTCGCTATCTAGGGGTAAAATGGTCATTTACCACCTGGAGTGTAAAACCCGACCCTATAAATACATGTGTAACTCCCGGGGTAGTATTAGAGCTCACTTCACGTCGAACCCCCACGTGAATGTGTAACTCGGCCAACGCCAAGGGACGGCTTGTTTTAAAAATAAAAATGTGTTTCACGTGTGAATATTTTAACACCCTTGGCGGACTCGGTTAGATGCCTCGGCCAAGGTATCCCTGAGGATTAGTTTTGGCTTGAGCCTTGTTTTAATAAAAGACATTAGCCTTAACAACTATTTTGGTAAATTACAAATATTTTATGGTTTAAGAAATAAATTGAAAACATTATGAAATGGGTTGAAATTTGTTGTTTAAACTTGCCTCCATTTTACTCGCCTTTAGATATTTATGATAATGTCTGTTTACTCATTGGGATTTTATAATCTCACCACCCTCCTTTCCACCCATTTTAGGTTCAGTATAGACTGTAGATAGCTGATCTCATTGAGGACTACAGTGGGATCTGCATTTTCCAAATCGTAGGTTCACAGTCCTCTTTACTTTTGTTTATTCGGGAGCACTCTTGTTATTGTAAATTAAATTAAATATTTTGGCTTACTGTATTTAAGTATGTATAAATTTATTTAGCTTTTACGCTATAAAAATTATTCACGTATAACTCTATAAATATTGTTTTATAAGAAAATAGAATATTTTCCTTAATATTTCTTTTATTTTCTTATTATATTCAAATAACCGTAATTTCATTTTAAATGAAGATTTTAGACTTTTAAACTTATTTTGAATATGAATTATGTGTTTTGTACTTGTATATTACGTTTTAGCCAGTTTCGAAATTTTTGAGAAAAAAATGACCAAAATACCCTTGTGTGGCGAAAATTTTATTTTGATTGTTTTTGATCTAAAATAGTATATATTCTCTAAAAACTCGATATTTAACAATGATTGCTCACAGGAAAGGAAAGAAACTGATATGTAAGCCTTGCGGGGTTCCGGTTGGCATTCCGGATAATGAGTGTCAATCGGGAGGTCGCGGCTATTGTCATGGGCCTGAGGGAGGTTCCGGGTCGTGACAATTCTATTGGTATCAGAGCTTTTGGTTTTAAAGATAAGAGTTTTTGGTTTTAAAGTGGTTTTAAAAAATTACAATATCAGTGTGGCCCCGGATTAAGTTAAGTTAGGTTGAATAGAATGCATGCATTTTCATATAGAGCCTAAAGTTCCCTAAGCTTGCTCGTTTTCTCTTATAGATTATTATGCCTCCTCGACCCGGATGCCCACCTCTCACTAGATCGGTTGCGAGGGGAAAAGGTCGTTCCCAAAGTCGTCAGCTAGATGCAGTAGGGGAAGAATCGGCTGCGTCAACCATTCGGGCAGCACCTGCTGCTGAGCAGGCCGATAGTCCTCCACATCCTCCACCTCCTCCGCCACCTACAGGTGTTCCCACCATGCCTACTGAGGCAGCACAGGCATTGGCAGCTTTCTTTACCGCAATGGCTGGTGGAGCTCCGACTGGTCAAGTTCCAACTATAGTACCACCAGTTACTCCTTTAGTTTCACCACCGATACAAGATGTATCCATTTCCAAGAAGCTAAAGGAGGCTAGACAGCTCAGTTGTGTGTCTTTCACGGGTAAGTTGGATGCCACTGTGGCAAAGGACTGGATTAATCAGGTTTCAGAGACTCTCTCTGATATGAGATTAGACGACGACATGAAACTGATGGTGGCTACGAGATTATTAGATAAAAGGGCTCGTACTTGGTGGAATTCAGTGAAGTCCCGTTCCACTACTCCTCAGACGTGGTTCGATTTTCTCAGGGAATTCGATGGTCAGTATTTCACTTATTTTCATCATAAAGAAAAGAAGAGAGAATTTCTGAGTTTGAAACAGGGGAATCTAACTGTAGAGGAGTACGAGACTCGTTTTAACAAGTTGATGTTATATGTGCCGGATCTGGTGAAATCTGAGCAGGATCAAGCCAGTTATTTTGAGGAAGGGCTTCGTAATGAGATTAGAGAGCGGATGACAGTGACTGGTAGGGAGCCGCATAAGGAGGTGGTACAGATGGCTTTACGTGCTGAGAAGCTCGCGACTGAGAATAGGAGGATTCGGACTGAGTTTGCCAAAACGAGGAATCCTGGTATGTCTTCTAGTCAGCTAGTAAAAAGAGGCAAGGACTCAGCAATTTCAGGGAGTACTACTTCTGTTTCGGTGACATCTCCTCGACCTCCATTTCAACCATCACAACAGAGACCTTCGAGGTTTAGCAGATCTGCTATGACTAGTTCTGGGAAGAGTTTTGGAGGTTCTGATCGATGGAAAAATTGTGGGAATTATCATAGTGGGCTATGTAGAGGGCCAACAAGATGTTTCCAATGTGGACAAACGGGTCATATTATGAGTAATTGCCCACGGTTAGGATGAGCCACGGTAGTTGCATCATCTTCACCAGCTCACACTGATATGCAGATGAGAGATTCTTCTGGGTTTCCATCGAGACAGGGAGTAGCCATACGGTCCGGTGTGGAGAGTAATACCCCGACACATCCACCTTCGAGACCACAGACTCGTACCTCGACAAGAGTTTTCGCTGTGACGGAAGATGAGGCATGGGTTCGACTTGGAGCAGTGACAGGTACTATGTCTTTATTTGATAAAGATGCTTATGTTTTGATAGATTCTGTCTCAGATAGGTCTTATGTGAGCACCACATTTGCATCAATTGCTGATAGAAACTTGTCACCATTAGAGGAAGAAATTGTAATTCACACCCCTTTAGGAGAAAAGCTAGTTAGAAACAGTTGTTATAGAGACTGTGGGGTAAGGGTAGGCGAGGAAGAATATAAGGGTGACTTAATTCCTCTAGAGATCCTGGATTTTGATCTAATATTGGGTATGGACTGGTTAACTACACATCGGGCGAACGTGGATTGTTTTCGAAAGGAAGTTGTTCTTCGAAATTTGAAGGGAGTAGAGATTGTGTTTGTAGGGAAACGCCGAGTATTACTGTCTTGTGTAATCTCGGCCATCAAAGCTTCGAAATTAGTGCAGAAAGGGTATCCGGCTTATTTGGCATACGTAATTGATACTTCAAAGGGGGAACCTAAGTTAGAGGATGTCCCGATAGTAAGTGAGTTTCCTGATGTATTTTCTGATGATTTACCCGGACTGCCTCCTGATCGAGAGCTTGAGTTCCCTATTGATTTACTTCTGGGTACCGCACCTATTTCTATCCCTCCATATAGAATGGCTCCGGTAGAGTTGAAGGAGTTGAAAGTACAATTGCAAGAGTTGGTGGACAAGGGTTTTATACGCCCTAGTATATCTCCGTGGGGAGCATCGGTTTTATTTGTGAAAAAGAAAGACGGTACACTTCGGTTATGTATCGATTACCGACAGCTTAACAGAATGACCATTAAGAACAAGTATCCGTTACGGAGGATTGATGATCTTTTCGATCAATTATAGGGAGCTACAGTGTTTTCCAAGGTTGACCTAAGGTCTGGGTATCATTAGTTGAGGATTAAAGAATAGGATGTACCCAAGACAGCGTTCAGGACTCGGTACGGTCATTATGAGTTCTTGGTCATGCCTTTCGGGTTAACTAACGCATCGACAGCTTTTATGGATCTCATGAACAGGGTGTTCCACCCTTACTTGGACAAGTTTGTTATTGTGTTCATTGATGACATACTGATTTACTCGAGAGATAATGATGAGCACGCTGCCCACTTGCGTATAGTATTACAAACTTTGCGGGAAAGACAATTGTATGCAAAGTTTTCGAAGTGTGAGTTTTGGTTACAGGAAGTCGTATTCTTGGGACACTTAGTATCGAGAACTAGAATATATGTTGATCCTAAGAAAGTAGAGGCAATTTTACAATGGGAGCAACCTAAGACAGTGACGGAGATTCGTAGTTTCCTTGGATTAGCCGATTATTATTGGAGGTTTGTTCAGGGGTTTTCCTTAATAGCAGCTCCTTTGACCCGTCTAACTCGTAAGGGAGTTAAGTTTGTGTGGGATGATGTTTGTGAGAATCGATTTTAGAAGCTAAAGAACCGGTTAACCTCTACTCCCGTTTTAACACTTCCTGTTAATGGTAAGGGATTTGTAGTATATAGTGATGCCTCAAAGTTGGGGTTGGGGTGCGTATTGATGCAGGATGAAAAAGTTGTGGCTTATGCTTCTAGACAGCTAAAGAGGCATGAAGCAAATTACCCTACCCATGATTTAGAGTTAGCAGCAGTGGTGTTTGCTTTAAAAATCTGGAGGCATTACTTGTATGGTGAGCATTGTCGGATATTTACGGATCACAAGAGTTTAAAATATTTGCTCACCCAAAAGGAGCTTAATTTGAGGCAAAGGCGATGGTTGGAGTTGATAAAAGATTATGACTTGGTGATAGACTATCATCCGGGAAAGGCGAACGTTGTAGCTGATGCCTTAAGTCGTAAGTCTTCATCGTCTTTAGCAGCACTTCAGAGTTGTTATTTTTCAACATTAATAGAGATGAAATCTCTTGGGGTCCAGTTGAGAAATGGTGAGGATGGATCCTTATTGGCAAACTTCATTCTGCGACCTTCGTTACTTAATCAGATCAAGGACATTCAGAGGTCTGATGATGAGTTAAGAAAAGAAATTCAAAAACTGACCGATGGGGGAGTCAGTGAGTTCAGATTTGGAGAGGATAACGTCTTGATGTTTAGAGATCAAGTTTGTGTTCCTGAGGGAAACCAGTTGAGAGAAGCGATCATGGAAGAAACCCATTCATCTGCCTATGCATTACATCCTAGAAGCACCAAGATGTATAGGACTATCAGGGAGAATTATTGGTGGCCGGGTATGAAGCGAGACGTAGCAGAATTCGTAGCAAAGTGTCTCGTATGTCAGTAAGTTAAGGCGGAGCATCAGAGGCCAGCAGGTACACTTCAGTCTTTACCTGTTCTCGAGTAGAAATGGGAGCATGTAATTATGGATTTTGTTTTGGGATTGCTGTGGACACAAAGGGGAAAGGATGCGATCTGGGTGATCGTGATCGATTGACTAAGTCCGCTCACTTTTTAGCTGTCCATAGTACATACTCTATTGAGAAGCTAGCTCAGCTCTATATAGATGAGATTGTGAGGCTACATGGAGTTCCCGTTTCTATAGTGTCAGACCGAGATCCTTGATTCACTTCTCGATTTTGGCCAAAATTTCAAGAAGCTCTCGGAACCAAATTGAAATTTAGCACTGCTTTTCACCCACAGACGGATGGTCAATTAGAGAGGACTATCCAGACCTTGGAGGATATGTTACGGGCTTTTGTCATTGACTTTATTGGGAGTTGGGACAAACATTTGCCATTGGTGGAATTTGCTTACAACAATAGCTTTCAATCTAGCATTGGTATGGCACCATACGAAGCTTTATATGGAAGGAAATGTCGTACTCCACTCTGTTGGGATGAAGTAGGTGAAAGGAAGTTAGTGAGTGTGGAATTGATCAAGCTAACTAATGACAAGATCAAGGTTATACGAGAGAGGCTAAAGGTAGCCTAGGATAGGCAGAAGAGCTATGCAGATAAACGGAGAAAAGACTTGGAGTTTGAGATCGATGATAAAGTTTTTCTTAAAGTTTCTCCTTGGAAAGGTAATAATTTGAATACTTTGAAGTATTAAATCTTATTGATTATACTATCATGATAAATTATGGTATTTTATTGGATAATGAAAGGTGTGATTCGATTTGCGAAGAGGGGAAAGCTCAACCCGAGATATATTGGACCATTTCGAATCATTGAAAGGATTGGACCAGTGGCTTATCGGTTAGAATTACCTCCGGAGTTAGATCGAATCCACAATGTTTTCCATGTCTCCATGCTTAAGAAATATGTACCAGATCCCTCTCACGTCCTCGAAGCACCTCCGATTGAGTTGCATGACGATTTGAAGTTCGAGGTACAACCTGTAAGTATCTTGGATCGAAAGGATCGAGTATTGAGAAACAGGAGTATTTCAATGGTCAAAGTGTTGTGGAAAAGTGCTCGAATGGAGGAAATGACATGGGAAGTAGAGCATCAGATGAGGAACCAATACCCGCATCTATTTGTCGAATCTGGTAAGTGAAATTTTGAGGTCAAAATTTTATTTTAAGGGGCGTAAAATTGTAAAACCCGACCCTATAAATACATGTCATGACATACATGCACTGAGTAGCATGTTATTATGCTAGGAAAGCACCTAAGAAAAGACGAAACCCACTATCGTACCTAACGGTACACTTGAGTTGATTTAACCTCGAACTAGTTCAAATAGGAATTGTAAGATGAAATTTAATATTTTATAGTCCAGGAATGACTAAAAATTATTGTTCGGAGTTCGAGGGTTCATTTGGGGTAAATTTGGAAATTTTGATATTCAAGGGCAAAATTGTCATTTTGCCACCTAAGATAATAATTTGATCATGGAGTGAAATTTTTTACCAAGATTAACTATTTGGAGTATAATTTAATGATAGGAAGTGAAAAAGTTTAATTCTGATGATTTTTGGAGTGTAGGGGCAAAATCGTAATTTTGCCACCCACGGACAAAATTTGAGATTTTGAGAGAATTTAGATCAAATTTGACAAATTGGAGAATTGTATGAGTATAAGGGATGAAAAATATGTCTATGGGCAATTTTTCAGTTTATTGGGCAAAAATGTAATTTTTCACTTTTACGGGGGTAAAAGTGTAAATTTAAAAAATTACTCCACCGAGACTTTGGATGAGTCTGAGAATTTTATCTTAGCTATGAATATATGAGACAAGTGTATGGTGAAAATTTGGAAACAAATGGATGAGATTTTAAAAATGGGCCAATGGGAAAGTGACATGTGGCATTTTTTTAATGATATAATATTATTTTAATGAAAAATCAGCCCATTTAAACCCAAATTTTAAGTGCTGGCCGGCCATAAGGAAGAACAAGAGAGGAAATAGAGAGGAAAGGAAGAAAAAAAGAAAAACCAAAGAGAAACAAGAAAATTCAAAGGGAAATTCGCGTTTTTTGACCGTTTACGAGTCTAATGGTAAGATTTTTCGATTTTAGCTTGATTTCTACCTTTCCTATGCCTTTATTTCCATTTAGCATGCTTGAGGAGAGAGATCAAAAAGTGATATCAAGGGCTGGACGAAATTCTAGGGGAGAGAAATTGAAATTTTTAGGTTTTGATTTTTAGTTAAATTGATAGTTTTAGTTAGTTAAATGTGTTTAGAAATTAAATTGGGCAAGAAATCATTAAATTTTAACAATATCCACTCTTGGCTGGATGCTCAATGCTGTACAATGATGATGAATTGATTTTATTCTAAGGGAAATGAAGAGAAAATGATGAAAAACGATTAAACGTGATAGAAAAACAAAGTAGAAAATTAACCGAGTTAATGTCCCATTTTTGGCCGAATTTTCCAAGGAAGGGAGTGAGCTGATTTTGTTGTTTTTAGAAGTTTATTGGCTGATATTTAATGGTTAGAAATGTTGGAGAGAGAATGGGATGATTTAGAGCTAAAATGGAGCGCGTTAGCAATTTATCGGGCAAAGTGCCAAAAATAGGTTAATACCGCGTTTAAGCCGGTTTAGGCTATTGCATTTCATACCATGCATTAGTATAAGATTTAAGTTAATTATATAGTGATTTAGCATCAATGTGATGAATTGTGTAAATTTTTGTAATGTGTCTAGGAGGAGAGCCTTCCGGAAAAGGCAAAGAAGTCGTACCCGACGAGTAGTGATCGGGGCGCTTAGAAAGCTTTTAGTTTGTACAAACGGTGAGTAAACTTATTATTATTGTAAATTATCTACAGTTTATTTTTAAATGCCCTTTATGTATTTTATGAAATGAAAACGAGATTAAAACGGGATTTTTGATGTTTTAGCAATAAATGTGATAAATAAAAATATATTGTATTGATTATGAAATTGAGTAATTGGAGGCTGCAAATTGACTTGAAAAATATATATTTTCCTAGGAATGGCTTATGAGAAATGAGTATATGTGGCTATATTTTGTGAGTGCATTTGGAAAATTTATGTAAGTTGATTTTACTATGCAGGCTGGATAAATAAATAAAAGCCACGTTATACTGTCGAAATTTTATTAAAATTGGTGGGTTAGTCACAACAGTGACCGGTTTCCGTGGACTGCCTATTAGAGGGGCACGGTAAACCCAGTTATATAGTTACTCCGGTTGTAGAGGCGAGGAGGGTAACTCCCGGGGTAGTATTAGAGCTCACTTCACGTCGAACCCCCACGTGAATGTGTAACTCGGCCAACGCCAAGAGACGGCTTGTTTTAAAAATAAAAATGTGTTTCACGTGTGAATATTTTAACACCCTTGGCGGACTCGGTTAGATGCCTCGACCAAGGTATCCCCGAGGATTAGTTTTGGCTTGAGCCTTATTTTAATAAAAGACATAAGCCTTAACAACTATTTTGGTAAATTACAAATATTTTATGGTTTAAGAAATAAATTGAAAACATTATGAAATGGGTTGAAATTTGTTGTTTAAACTTGCCTCCATTTTACTCGCCTTTAGATATTTATGATAATGTCTGTTTACTCATTGGGATTTTATAATCTCACCACCCTCCTTTCCACCCATTTCAGGTTCAGTATAGACTGTAGATAGCTGATCTCATTGAGGACTACAGTGGGATCTGCATTTTTCAAACCGTAGGTTCACAGTCCTCTTTACTTTTGTTTATTCGGGGGCACTCTTGTTATTGTAAATTAAATTAAATATTTTGGCTTACTGTATTTAAGTATGTATAAATTTATTTAGCTTTTACGCTATAAAAATTATTCACGTATAACTCTATAAATATTGTTTTATAAGGAAATAGAATATTTTCCTTAATATTTCTTTTATTTTCTTATTATATTCAAATAATCGTAATTTCATTTTAAATGAAGATTTTAGACTTTTAAACTCATTTTGAATATGAATTATGTGTTTTGTACTTGTATATTACGTTTTAGCCAGTTTCGAAATTTTTGAGAAAAAAATGACCAAAATACCCTTGTGTGGCGAAAATTTTATTTTGATTGTTTTTGATCTAAAATAGTATATATTCTCTAAAAACTCAATATTTAACAATGATTGCTCACAGGAAAGGAAAGAAACTGATATGTAAGCTTTGCGGGGTTCCGGTTGGCAGTCCGGATAATGAGTGTCAATCGGGACGTCGCGGCGATTGTCATGGGCCTGAGGGAGGTTCCGGGTCGTGACATGGAGACAAAATGAGAATTTTAGAAAAGATTTTTTTGGCCCCATTTGACTTATTGGAGTAAGATTTGAGGTTTAGAAGTGAAAAATTTTAATTTCGGTATAATTTGGAGTAAAAGGGTAAAATGGTAATTTTGCCACCCTATGGGCAAAATTGTAATTTTCCACCACCAGGACATTTTTCCAGCACATGGTCTTCCTTTATCCTCATTTTGACTATTGACTAATTGTGTGGTGGAGATAAAAAGGATTAAAATTTTAAAATTTTAAAAATGAACCAATAAGAAAATGCCATGTGCCATACCTTTATTATTTTATTGTTTCTTTATAAAAAGGCATAAAATCAGCCCATTTTCTTCATATGGCCGGCCAAGCAAGGAAGAGAGAGAAAGAGAGGAAGAACAAAGGGAAAAAAAAAACAAGAAAACCTAGGTGAAAATTCAAAGAAAAAGTGAAGAAATCAAGGAAACAAGCTAGGTAAGTTAAAATTTCTTGAGTTCTCCTTGATACCTAGCTTACCCATGCTTTTGTTCTTGATTTCCATGGTTGAATATTGAGTTATTATGATGAATTCAATTCTGAAAAATGGGTTAGGAGAGAGAAAATTGTTAGATTAATTTGATTTTAGACTATGTTAGTGTTTTAAGTTAGTTTAGCATATTTAGAAACAAAACAATAAGAAAAGAATTTATTTTCTCCCACAATCATTAATGGCCGAATTTATCATGTGTTGAGTGAGGATAAATTTGATTTTCATTTTAGGAGAATTGGTTAAGAAATGATGAATTATGAACCTAGAAAAATAATGAGAATTTTCGAAGCAAAAATATGAATTTTTACCCACTAGGGGTATTTTCGTAATTTGGTATCGAGACTGATAAATTGAATCTCATTCACAGTCATTAAGGTAATTTAGGTATAATTAGAGTGTAGAAAGTGAGAAGAATTGATTTGGAGTTAAATTGGAGATAATAGGCCGAATTAGGTCAGCACCGCATTTAAACGGTAGTTTGATAAGTTATATATCATATCATGCATATATACCGAGCCTGAATTGATTTTATAATGGTCAATTATTGATGTGGTGAATTATGTGTTGTACATTGTGGATAGGTAGTGAACAAAGTACATTGGTAAAAGTACAGAGATTGTGCTTGGAGATTGGGATTAAGAGTACATCGACTCCTAGAACAGTGAGTGAACTTATTATCGTCTTAATTATCTAGAGTAGTTTTATACAATTGTGTGATTTTATGAAAAATGGGTTTAAATGGTAAATTGCTATGTTTTAGGAAAAATTGTGATTTTATAAAATGATTTTATAAATTTTCTGGGAAATCGAATACTGGTTTTGAAAATAGAGTAATTGGAGACTGCCAGTTTGTGTTGCAAATTTATGGTTTTGAATTGAATGGCTTATGACAATAAATGAGCATGAATGGCTAAACTGATTTTGGTGTTAGAATTATTTATACTGTGTATTCAGCCTTGAGAGGCTAGGTTGCGATAAATTGCCATGTCATGCTAAAATGAATTTTATTGATTGGTGGATTATATATTAATTATTTACTGCAGAGGGGATTCCGTGGACCAGCCTATTAGAGAGGCACGGTAAACTCCATTATATTATTACCTCGAACGGAGAGGCGTGTAGGGTATCTCCTGGGGTAAAGCTTAGGGTTCACTTCACCCCAAACCACCACGTGAAGGGGAACTCAGCCAACGCCAAGGAACAGCTGTATTTTCTCAAACTAATAATATATTTCAAGTGTATACGAAATCTTAACAGCCTTGACAGACTCGGTTGGATGCCTTGCGCAAGGTATCACCGAGTATGAGTTTTGGCACGAGCCAAAGTTTTAAGAAATTCATAAGCCAAGTTGATTACTTAATTTATATGGATTGATTTTATTTGGTTGAAATGAGTTGAAAAGTAATGAAATTACAGTATGATGACTTATTTCAATTGTCTCCATTTACTCGACTTTAGATAGTTTAGATGGTATTTGTTTACTCACTGGGATTTTATAATCTCACCACCATTTTCACACATTTCAGGCTCGGGGAATTCCATAGTTAGTTGACTTTGACAAGGACCTTCATTTGGACTCGAATCGGTAAAAGTTATAGGTTTCTAACTTCCGATGCATTTTGGTTAGATGTGGGCCCACATGTCACTGTAAAAAAAATTTATGCTTTGGTTATTTGCTTTATAGTATATATGAATATAATTAACTTTTACGCTATAAGAATTATGTACCGATAGTTTTATGAAAATTATTTTACAAGAAAATAATTTATTTTATTGAATATTTTTATTATATTCAAATGGTCAAATTTTCACTTCAAATGAATGTTTTAGATACTTAATTTGTTTTTAAATCATTAAATATATATTTTCTGCTTACCTACTACATTTTTAGCAAGTTTTGAGATTTTCGAAAAAAAATGAAATGACGAAAATGCCCCTGTGAGCCAGAAAACAATATGTTATGTTCTGATTTGGAAATGATTTGTAATCCTTCGAATTTTGATATTTGATAACTATTGCTCACCGGGGAAGTGCGGAAGCTGATACGAGAGCCTTGCAAAGTTTCGATGGACATTCGGGGTGAAGAATGTTTGTCGAGGCCTCGCGACGGTTGTCACAGGCTTGATGGGGAGTTTCGGGTCGTGACATAATCCCAGTCTCTAAGCACAATCTCTGTACTTTTACCAGTGTACTTTGCTCACCACCTATCCACAATGTATAATACATAATTCACCACATCAATGCTTGACCATTATAAAATCAATTCAGGCTCGGTATATATGCATGATATGATATACAACTTATTCGACTACCGCTTAAATACGGTGCTGACCTAATTTGGCCTATTATCTCCAATTTAACTCCAAATCAAATTTTCTCACTTTCTACACTCCAATTATACTTAAATTACCTTAGTGACTGTGAATGAGATTCAATTTATCAGTCTCGGTAGCAAATTACGAAAATACCCCTAGTGGGTAAAAATTCGTATTTTTGCTCCGAAAATTTCCATTATTTTTCTAGGCTCATAATTCAGCATTATTTATCATAATTCCTCAAATAAACATCAAGATTATCAGCCAATATTCCCCTAGAAAATTTGGCCAATAATGGTAATGGAGGAAAATAAATTCTTTTCTTGTTGTTTTATTCCTAAATATGCTAAACTAACTAAAAACACTAACATAACTTAAAATCAAATTAATCTAACAACAATTCTTCTTCCATACCCATTTTTCAGAATTGAATTTATCATAATAACTCAATATTCAACCATGGAAATCAAGAACAAAAGCATGGGTAAGCTAGGCATCAAGGAGAACTAAAGAAATTCTAACTTACCTAGCTTGTTTCATTGATTTCTTCACTTTTTCTTTAAATTTCCACCTAGGTTTTCTTGTTTTTCCCCTTGTTCTTCCTCTTTTTCTCTCTCTTCCTTGCTTGGCCGGCCATATGAAGAAAATGGGCTGATTTTATGCCTTTTTACAAAGAAACAATAAAATAATAAAGGTATGACACATGGCATTTTCTTATTGGTCCATTTTTAAAACTTTTAAAATTTAATCCTTTTTATCTCCACCACACAATTAGTCAATGGTCAAAATGAGGATAAGGAAGACCATGTGCTGGAAAAATGTCCTGGTGGTGGAAAATTACAATTTTACCCCTAGGGTGGCAAAATTACCATTTTACCATTTTACTCCAAATTATACCGAAATTAAAATTTTTCACTTCTAAACCTCAAATCTTACTCTAGTAAGTCAAATGGGGCCAAAAAAATCTTTTCTCAAAATTTCCATTTTGTCCCTAGGTGGCAAATGACCATTTTGCCCCTAGATAGCGAAAATTCCGATTTAACTCCAAATTGATCTTCGAACTCCGAATCACCATATTAAACCATTATGGGACTTTAAAATTCTTAATTTCATCATAAATTCTCTATTTGATCCAGTTCGAGGCTTAAATAAACTTTGTTGTACGTCTAGGTACAATACCGACTTATGTAAATTTTTCGAGACTCTCCTAACATGCAAACATGCTATCCATCACATGTATGTCATGACAAATATTTTTATAGAGTCGTGCTTGTCATCGTCTCCCCCACTTGGATCAACCATATGATCTTTCTTTATGATTGATTTCGACGTCAGGCTAAATCTTAATATTTTAATATTATTTTATTAATAAAATATTATTTTATTAATAAAATATTATTTTATTCTAAAAATTTTATCTTGTCTCCTTGGTACCCAAAATACCTTATTATGCCTCACTGGACTTCCGAATCGCCTTTTATCACACAAATTCTCCTCCGATAAAATTATTATTATTTTATTGTTATTTTCTCACTTGCGGAATATTTTATCTTAAACTACTCCTTTCGTCTTTTATCACTTTTAAACATTTTAATTGACCTCAATTTACATTCGATCAACTTTATTTATCACCATATCAAAGTATAGGGTATTTCATCGTGCCCCTCTAATAGGTTGGTCCACAGAACCCGTCCACTACAGGAAGCTAAACCTACCATACAATAAAATTTTGACAGCATGACATGACTAATATTATACCACCCAGCCTGTAAATGTAAAACAGAACAATTCATACAGTTCACAAACCACAATTCCAGCTAGTCATGCCAACACATTATCATAAGCCATCAATTAGAACCATAAATTACAACACATCAAGTGGTCTCCAGTTACTCTATTTTCAAAGCCATCATTCAATTTCAAGACAATTTATAAAATCATTTCATTTAAACACATTTTGTTTATAAAACCTAAAAGTTAACCATTTAAACAAATTTTTCATAAAATTCACAAAAAATTGAATAAAAAGACCACTTTAGATAATTAAAATGATGATAAGGTTACTCACTATTTCGGAAGTCGAATTTTTTAGAGTACTCCGACTATCGATCCTCGGGTACAATTTTTTTGCCTTTATCGGAGAATTCACCACCTTGACATAGTACAAAATTGAGAAACATACTACATTGGTACTAAATCGAAATTAAGCTAATTTAGACTACTAATGCATGATATGGAATGCAAAATGCACGGGGTAACCATCTAAACCCGATATTGGCCTAATTCGTCTTATCACCCGATTAATTGGCCAACGCGTCCAATTTAGCTCCAAATTGCTCCATTTCTTTTCCAATACCTTAATTCACCAAACACAAGTCAAATAACCTAAAATTTGGCAAAACCATCTTCACTTTTCTTCTTAGAATTTTCGGTCAATAATGATGCATTAACACCGTGATTTCTCCTACTACTTTTCCACACCATAATTCATCATTTTCTAACCAATTCTGTAATAGCCCACACCTTTGTTGGACACAAATAAGACCTTATTGATCAAACGAATGATCGTTTGATGCGAATTGGCGTGCTAAAGAGCGACAAAGGATGAAAGGAACGTTCATGAATAAAATGCTTCGCGAGTGCAGAAACAATAATTAAATAATAATATTTTCGTTGGAGATGAATTAGTAAGCTAAAGGATGATTCGGAAGTAAACCGAGATGTAATAATGTGTTTTGGGACCAAAGAAGGCAAGTGAAAATTTTTGAAATAAAATAATATTTTATTTAATAAAATAATATTAAAATATTAATAGTTTATATATTATCGGAATTAGTCATGAAAAATGGAATATGACTAATTTAAGTGGGGGAGAAGAAGTAAAGAAGAATTTTGAAGGAAAACAACGATAATTGTGACAACGTGATTTTATTAAATCGAGCTAACGCCGATAAGTAAATATTTAAATATTATGGTGACACCGAGTTGAAATGCGATCTTCATATTTTGATTATACACGTATAAGAAAAGGAAAATAGAAGAAAATTAGAATTTTTAAACGTGTCGGAATGATCAAATTTTAAGATACGAAAATTGGAAGATTGAGTTCCAAATAAAATGAAGTTAAGGCATAATATGTAAATTTTATTGTTTTGAAGAAATAAAAATAAAATGAAAATAAAATGGATGATAAAATAATGAAGAAAAGATGTTGAAAAGTCAAACAATATTTTTATATGTACATGAGTGACCACATGAGTCAAGAATGGAAATGATGTGGTTTGGATGGGAATGAAGAAAAGTCAAAGTTATTTGGAATAATATTAAATCGGAACCAAGTGAGGTAAATGGTCGACAATACAAAAGAAAGGAAGAAAGACAAAAAAGTAAAGAAAACAAAAGAGAAGAGTGTAGAAAGGAAGGTGGGGGCCGGCCATGTGAGGAAAGAAAAAGGAAGAGAGAAAAGTTAAGTCGGTTAGTGAAGAAGAAAAAGAAAAGATGAAATACCCCATACTTTGATATAGTGATAAATAAAGTTGATCGAATGCAACTT
Source organism: Theobroma cacao (assembly GCF_053813885.1). Taxonomy (NCBI): domain Eukaryota; kingdom Viridiplantae; phylum Streptophyta; class Magnoliopsida; order Malvales; family Malvaceae; genus Theobroma; species Theobroma cacao. The sequence goes on from NC_142641.1 coordinate 25,518,783, forward strand.
AAGGTCAATTAAAATGTTTAAAAGTGATAAAAGACGAAAGGAGTAGTTTAAGATAAAAATATTTCACAAGTGAGAATATAATAATAAAATAATAATAATTTTATCGGAGGAGAATTTGTGAGATAAAAGGCGATTTGGAAGTCAAGTGAGGCATAATAAGGTATTTTGGGTACCAAGGAGACAAGATAAAATTTTTAGAATAAAATAATATTAAAATATTAATATTTAGCTGGATGTCGAAGTCAATCAAGAAGAAGGATCATATGGTTGATCCAAGTGGGGGAGAAGATGACAAGCCCGACTCTATAAAAATAATTGTCATGACATACATGTGATGGATAGCATGTTTGCATGCTAAGAGAGTCCCAAAAAAAAAAAATTTACAAAAGTCGGTATTATACCTAGACGTACAACAAAGTTGATTTAAGCCTCGAACTAGATCAAATAGAGAATTCACGATGAAATTAAGAATTTTAAAGTCCCAGAATGGTTTAATATGGTAATTCGGAGTTCGAGGATCAATTTGGAGTCAAACCGGAATTTTCGCTATCTAGGGGCAAAATGGTCATTTGCCACTTGGGGACAAAATGAGAATTTTAGAAAAGATTTTTTTGGCCCCATTTGACTTATTGGAGTAAGATTTGAGGTTTAGAAGTGAAAAATTTTAATTTCGATATAATTTGGAGTAAAAGGGTAAAATGGTAATTTTACCACTCGGAATCAAAAATTTAATTTTTCAAAGGATTTTGATCAAATTTAATTATTTGGAGTGTAAAATGAGTATGAGGAGTGAAAATTATGCATTATGGCAAATTTTCAATTTTTGGGGTAAAAATGTAATTTTTGAAAAGTTCAGGGGCAAAAGTGTAATTTTGAAAAATTTGCTCCACCAAAACTTTGGAAAATTCTGGAAATTTCACTTAAGACTTGGATAAGTCAAAGGGAATGCATGGTGAAAAAAATAGGACAAGTGGATGGCTAGAAAAAAAAATGAATTAATAAAATATTTAAAATATGAATAAAATAATATTATTTCATTAAACAATAAAAAGGCATAAAAAAAATCAGCCCACCCATTCTTCTTCTTCAACATTCGGCCAAGCAAGAAACAAGAGAGAGAAAGGAGAAAACAAAACCCTAGAGAGAGAAAATCAAAGAAAAAGTGTGAATTTTCAAGGAAATTAAGTGAAAAAGGTGAGATTTTTTCTATTAAGCTTGAGTTTTCTTATTCCCAAGCATTTCTCTTTATTTTCCATGATTAAATTACATGTTTTCATGATGAATTCAATTCTGAAAAAATGGGTTAGGAGAGAGAAAGTTGTTGGATTTATTTGATTTTAATTTATGTTAGTGTTTTTAGTTAGTTTAGCATATTTAGAAACAAAACAACAAGAAAAGAATTTATTTTCTCCCCCAACCATTAATGGCTGAATTTACCATGTAGTGAGTGAGGATGAGTTTGATTTTATTCTAGGAGAATTGGTTAAGGAATAATGAATTATGAGCCTAGAAAAATAATGGGAATTTTCGAAGCAAAAATACGAATTTTTACCCACTAGGGGTATTTTTGTAATTTGTTGTTGGGACTGATAATTTGCATCACACTGAGGGACATTAAGTTAATTTGGGTGCAATTGAGGTATAGAAACTGAAAAGAATTAAATTGGAGTTTAAACGAACCCGTTAGGAATTTAATCGGGTGATAAGACGAATTAGGCTAATACCGGATTTAGATAGTTACCAGTGCATTTTTGCATTCCATATCATGCATTGGTAGTCCAAATTAGTTTAATTTTGATTTAGTACCAACTTAGTGAAATTCTCGATTTGGTACTGTGTCAAGGTGGTGAGTCTTCCAATAAAGGCAAAGAAATTGCATCCGAGGACCAGTAGACAGAGTGCTTCGAAAGTCTGCATTCTAGACATTGTGAGTAAACTTATTATCGTCTTAATTATCTAGAGTAGTTTTATACAACTATGTGATTTTATGAAAAATGGGTTTAAATGGTAAATTGTTATATTTTAAGGGAAATTGTGATTTTATAAAATGATTTTATAAATTTTCTGAAAAATCGAATATTGGTTTTGAAAATAGAGTAATTGGAGACTGCTAGTTTGTGTTGCAAATTTATGGTTCTGAATTGAATGGCTTATGACAATAAATGAGCATGAATGGCTAAACTGATTTTGGTGTTATAATTATTTATACTCTGTATTCAGCCTTGAGAGGCTAGGTTGTGATAAATTGCCATGACATGCTAGAATGAATTTTATTGATTGGTGGATTATATATTAATTATTTACTGCAGAGGGGGTTCCGTGGACCAGCCTATTAGAGGGGCACGGTAAACTCCATTATATTATTACCTCGAACGGAGAGGCGCGTAGGGTATCTCCTGGGGTATAGCTTAGGGTTCACTTCACGCCAAACCACCACGTGAAGGGGAACTCAGCCAACGCCAAGGAACGGCTGTATTTTTTTCAAACAAAAATATATTTTAAGTATACACAAAATTTTAACAGCCTTGGCGGACTCGGTTAGATGCCCTGCGCAAGGTATCACCGAGTATGAGTTTTGGCACGAGCCAAAGTTTTAAGAAATTCATAAGCCAAGTTGATTTCTCGATTTTTATGTATTGATTTTATTTGGTTGAAATGAGTTGAAAGGTAATGAAATTACAGTATGATGATTTATTTTAATTGTCTCCATTTACTCGACTTTAGATACTTTAGATGGTATTTGTTTACTCACTGGGATTTTATAATCTCACCACCCTCATTTCCTCACATTTCAGGCTCAGGGAATTCCATAGTTAGCTGATTTTGACAAGGACTTTCATTTGGACTCGAATCGGTAAAAGCTGTAGGTTTCCAGCTTCCGATGCATTTTGGATAGATGTGGGCCCACGTGTCACTGTAAAAGAAATTTTATGCTTTGGTTATTTGTTTTATAGTATATATGTATATAATTATCTTTTACGCTATAAGAATTATGTATCGATAGTTTTATGAAAATTATTTTACAAGAAAATAGTTTATTTTATTGAATATTTTTATTATATTCAAATGGTCAAATTTTCACTTCAAATGAACGTTTTAGATACTTAATTTTTTTTAAATCATTAAATATATATTTTTGGCTTACCTACTACATTTTTAGCAAGTTTCGAGGTTTTCGACAAAAATGACAAAAATGCCCCTATGAGCAAAAAAAAAATGTTATGTTATGATTTGGAAATGATTTTTAATCCTTCGTATTTTGATTATTTGATAACTATTGCTCACCGGGGAAGTGCGAAAGCTGATACGAGAGCCTTGCGAGGTTTCGATCGACATTCGGGGTGAAGAATGTTTGTCGAGGCTTCGCGGCGGTTGTCACGGGCTCGATGGGGAGTTCCGGGTCGTGACAAAAGAAATACAAAGGAAGAAAGAAATGAAGAGAAAAAGGGAGAGAAAGAACCTTGAGATAGGAAGAGCAAAGATAATGGTTTTGCTGCACTTTGAGGAAGGGAAAAGAGAGTTTTGCTACAATTTTAGAGGAAGAAGAATGTAAAACCCGACCCTATAAATACATGTCATGACATACATGCATTGAGTAGCATGTTATTACGCTAGAAAAGCACTTAAGAATAGACGAAACCTGATATTGTACCTAACGGTACACTTAAATTGATTTAACCTCGAACTAGTTCAAATAGGAATTGTAGGATGAAATTTAATATTTTATAGTCCAGGAATGACTAAAAATGATTGTTCGGAGTTCGAGGGTTCATTTGGGGTAAAATTAGAAATTTTGATATTCAAGGGCAAAATTGTCATTTTGCCACCTAAGATAATAATTTGATCATGGAGTGAAATTTTTGACCAAGATTAACTATTTGGAGTATAATTTAATGATAGGAAGTGAAAAAGTTTAATTCTGGAATTTTTGGAGTGTAAGGGCAAAATCGTAATTTTGCCACCCACAGACAAAATTTGAGATTTTGAGAGAATTTAGATCAAATTTGACAAATTGGAGAATGGTATGAGTATAAGGGATGAAAAATATGTCTATGGGCAATTTTTCAATTTTTGGGGCAAAAATGTAATTTTTGACTTTTACGGGGGTAAAAGTGTAAATTTCAAAAATTACTCCACCGAGACTTTGGATAAGTCTGAGAATTTTATCTAAGCTATGAATATATGAGACAAGTGTATGGTGAAAATTTGGAAACAAATGGATGAAATTTTAAAAATGGGCCAATGGGAAAGTGACACGTGGCATTTTTTTTAATGAAATAATATTATTTTAATGAAAAATCAGCCTATTTAAACCCAAATTTTGAGTGCTGGCCGGCCATAAGGAAGAACAAGAGAGGAAATAGAGAGGAAAGGAAGAAAAAAAGAAAAACCAAAGAGAAACAAGAAAATTCAAAGGGAAATTCGCGGTTTTCGACCGTTTACGCGTCTAACGGTAAGATTTTTCGATTTTAGCTTGATTTCTACCTTTCCTATGCCTTTATTTCCATTTAGCATGCTTGATGAGAGAGATCAAAAAGTGATATCAAGGTCTGGACGAAATTCTAGGGGAGAGAAATTGAAATTTTTAGGTTTTGATTTTTAGTTAAATTGATAGTTTTAGTTAGTTAAATGTGTTTAGAAATTAAATTGGGCAAGAAATCATTAAATTTTCACAATACCCACTCTTGGCTGGATGCTCAATGCTGTACAATGATGATGAATTGATTTTATTCTAAGGGAAATGAAGAGAAAATGATGAAAAACGATTAAACGTGATAGAAAAACAAAGTAGAAAATTAACCAAGTTAATGTCCCATTTTTGGCCGAATTTTCCAAGGAAGGGAGTGAGCTGATTTTGTTGTTTTTAGAAGGTTATTGGCTGATATTTAATGGTTAGAAATGTTGGAGAGAGAATGGGATGATTTAGAGCTAAAATGGAGCGCGTTAGCAATTTATCGAGTAAAGTGCCAAAAATAGGTTAATACCGCGTTTAAGCCGTTTTAGGCTATTGCATTTCATACCATGCATTAGTATAGGATTTAAGTTAATTATATAGTGATTTAGCATCAATGTGATGAATTGTGTAAATTTTTGTAATGTGTCTAGGAGGAGAGCCTTCCGGAAAAGGCAAAGAAGTCGTACCCGACTAGTAGTGATCGGGGCGCTTAGAAAGCTTTTAGTTTGTACAAACGGTGAGTAAACTTATTATTATTGTAAATTATCTAGAGTTTATTTTAAATGCCCTTTATGTATTTTATGAAATGAGAACGAGATTAAAACGGGATTTTTGATGTTTTAGGAATAAATGTGACAAATAAAAATATATTGTATTGATTATGAAATTGAGTAATTGGAGGCTACAAATTGACTTGAAAAATATATATTTTCCTAGGAATGGCTTATGAGAAATGAGTATATGTGGCTATATTTTGTGAATGCATTGGGAAATTTATGGAAGTTGTTTTACTATGCAGGCTAGATAAATAAATAAAAGCCATGTTATACTGTCGAAATTTTATTAAATTTGGTGGGTTAGTCACTGCAGTGACGGGTTTCCGTGGATTACCTTTTAGAGGGGCACGGTAAACCCAGTTATATAGTTACTCCGGTTGTAGAGGTGAGGAGGGTAACTCCTGGGGTAGTATTAGAGCTCACTTCACGTCGAACCCCCACGTGAATGTGTAACTCAGCCAACGCCAAGGAACGGCTAGTTTTAAAAAAAAAAATGTATTTTACGTGTGAATATTTTAACACCCTTGGCGGACTCCGCTAGATACCTCGGCCAAGGTATCCCCGAGGATTAGTTTTAGCTTGAGCCTTGTTTTAATAAAAGACATAAGCCTTAACAATTGTTTTGGTAAATTACAAATATTTTATGGTTTAAGAAATAAATTGAGTCGATGAGACTCATACCCCTTTATTTCCCCTTTTGCAAATAGGGATCATCTTAGCATGTAGTCAGTGACGCATTCGGTCCACCGTGAATAGGTAAAGGCATCTCCTGGCATTTTATTCCGAGTCGCTCCGTTGTTAGAGGTCAAGTCGTAGCATTTTATTTATTAAGTTGTAAACAAATTCTAAATTTTTATATAAGCATTAATTTGGAGATTATAGATTTTAATACATATACTTACGAATAAAAAGGAAAAAGTTTGTATTGATTTTTATATTTATGGTTCAAGTTAGTATATGAAAGTATCAATATTATATGGTGATTGAATGTAGTGGATTAACGAGCAAATTCTAGACAGGCTTGTTCGAGACTTGGTAGGTCTTTTCCGGAAGTCTTGGACGCCGATAGCGACCAGGGAGAGGTCGTTGCAATTTTTTTAAAAATAAAAATTCAAATTCATCCTCACTCAGTACAAGGTAGGTTCGGCCATTGATGGGTGATGGGGAAAATGAATTCTTTTCTTGTTGTTTTGCTTCTAGACATGGTAAACTAACTAAAAACACTAACATAACTTGAAATCAAATCAATCCAACATCATTCTCTCTCCATACCCATTCGGATAGCCATGAATTCACCATGAAAACATGAAATTTAACCATGGAAAATAAGGAGATATGCTTAAGGAAAATAGATTTCAAGTTTAAATTGAGAAATCCTACCTTTTTCACTTGTTTTCCTTTATTTTCCACACTTTTTCTCTTGAAATTCTTCACCTAGGCTTTGTTCTTTCTTTTCTTTCTTTGTTCTTCCTTTGGCCGGCCATATGAAGAGAAATGGGCTGATTTATGTGCTGATTTTTAAGCCAAATATTTAATGGATATAAACTTGACACATGTCACCATTCCATTGGTCCATGTGTCATACTTACCCATTAAGCAATCTCTCTCCACCACTTAAATTTCCTCAATTATCCATGATAATATTGGGTAAAATCCATGTGCTAGACAAGTGTTGGGTGGTGTAAAATTACAATTTTGCCCCTAGGGTGGCGAAATGACTATTTTACCCCTATGCTCAGAAAAATGTCGAAACTAAAATTTTTCACTTCTCAAACTCAAATTATGTTCTAAATAGTCAATCTTAGTCAAAATTTTCATCTAACTCTTACATCTTAACCTCGGGTGGCGAAATGACCATTTTGCCCCAAGATCATGAAAATTCCAATTTGACTCCAAATCGGTCCTCGAACTCCGAATCACCATTTTAAGTTATTCTGAGAATTTAAAATTTTAAATTTCATCTTAAAATCTTCATTTGATCTAGTTCGAGGTTTAATTCAACTTAGTTGTACTATTAAGTACACTACCGACTTTTTACGATTTTTCGGGGCTTTCCTAGTATGCAAGCATATTGTCAATCACATGAATGACATGGCAAGTATTTTATAAAGTCGGGCTTGACACAAGCCTTTTATACTGTTTTGTATTCAAAACCGATGCCTTGTATTTTTGTGTGATATGCATAGTTTAAATGTAATTGTTAAATGATTTAAAATGCATGTTTGGAGCACTAGTTTTAGTCCAATCTTTGTATAAGAGAATACACCATGCCTTTTTAGGTGAAAAGAAATTTGAAAGGTTATTGAACCTTGTTTTCAAATGGTTTTAAGCAAAAGAATTGGAAACCTCGATTTGATTTCTGAAAATGGTTTTGACAAACCAAGTGCATCAAGAGTAGGACCGTTGTCACTTCGGTTAATTATGACCCTCGTGCACGAGTGAGCTCTAGCTAGAGAACCTTTGGGTCGTCGACAGGCGGTTAGGCGTGGCGGGGGCCACGACTTGTGATATGTATACATGGCTAAGCCACAAGTGTTCCAATAGAGTGAGACTCTCGGATGTGCGAGGTAGTGATCGCTTGATTCTCCGATGTCGGCCAACATCATGAGACTACCATGGCTATGGGAATCCAGTGGAGTAAGACTCCCAGATTATTATTATGTGGAAGTGGGTCCACACGTTGATATTATACTTTCTTACTCAAAAGCCTTGTGAGTTTTTCGACGCATACTCTTTTGCATGGTGGAAGGTTCAGATTTTCTCTACAGCACTCCTGGTTTAAATAAAAGCTTTCTGTGGTTATACACTTTACATGCCACACATTTTGGGAGCATGCATACCTTTATACCGTATTTCATATTTTGATGGCAAATGATAATTTCGGTAATTGAAACTCTTTCTGTTACACTTATTTTCAGCACTGTTTTGCTAAAGAAAGCATTGTATTAGGATTTTACGAAATTATTTTTGCAAGGCACAAATATCCTTCTTGTGGTTTGGTTTATAAGATTAGCATTACATATTCTAGTTTTATCATTCAAACGATCTGCTTATTGCTTGTTTCCCATCTACTTCCTGCTTACGAAGTTGATGATCACTTAGTTTGTGAGACTCACCCCCTTATTTCCCTTTTGCAGATAGTGATCGGCCTAGCGTGCAATCATCGACACTTATGGTCCATCGCAGATAGGTAAAGGCATCTTATAGCATTAATTCCAAGTCACTCCACTGCTAGAAGTCGAGTCGTAGCACTTTGTTTATTTTATTGTAAATGAATAGTGGCCTTGGTATAAGTATTAAATTAGAGATTTTAGACTTCATTGTATATACTTATGCTTATATGTTTTAAAGATTGAATTGATTATTATAATTATGGTTCAAGTTATGATACGAAAGAATATGGTATAAGCACTAATATGGAATGGTGATCGTATATAGTGAGCTACTGGGTATTCCTAGTAAGGCTTGTTCGGGGATTCAGCGAGTTTACCGGCAAGTCTCAAACGCCGATAATGTCCAAGGAGCGGTCGTTACATTTTGCTTCACGTTTTTCGATACAAACATCAATTATGATCTGTTTGAACCAAAAATTAATAAATTTTGGTTTAAAATCATTTTTAAGATTATAGCACCATTTAAAGCGAGCAATTAAGCTTTCCAAAGCATAAGTGACTATAAATGGACTTTTCTTGTCAATGGATGGCTTTCGCTTCACGTTTCTAGATGCAAACATCCAACTATAATCTGGTTTTAACCAGAAATGAAAAACTTTTGATTTAAAGTCATTTATAAGATTATAAAACCACTTAAAACATGTACCTTAGCTTTTAAAGGCACTCGTGACTATAAATGAACTTTTCCTATCAATGAATGGATTTTGCTTCACATTTCCCAATGTAGACATCCAATATGAACTACTTTAACCAAAAATGAAAAAATTCAATTTAAAATCATTTATAAGATTATAAATCCATTTCAAGTGAGTAACTAGGCTTTTGAGGGCATGAATGACTATAAATGGACTTTTATTGTCAACGGGTGGCTTTCGCTTCATGTTTTCCAATGCAAATAACAAATTATGATGTGTTTTAACCATAAATGAAAAACAATTCAATCTAAAATGATTTATAAGATTATAAAACCATTTAAGTGAGTAATGAGGCTTTTGAAGGCATGAGTGACTATAAATGCACTTTTTTTATCAATGGACGGCTTTCACTTTACGTTTCTTGATGGAAACATCCAATTATGATATGTTTTAACTAGGAATGTAAAACGTTTCGGTGAAAATCAGTTATAAGATTACAGAATCATTTAAAGTGAGTAACTAAGCTTTCGAAGGCATGAGTGACTATAAGTGGACTTGTCAATGGATGGCTTCGCTTCATGATTCCTAATTCAAACATCAAATTATGATTTGTTTTAACCAAACTTGAAAAAAATTTAATCAAAATTCATTTATAAAATTATCAAATCATTTAAAGTGAGAAACTAGGCTTTCAAAGGCATGAGTGATTATAAATGAATTTTTTTTTTCACTAGATGGCTTTCGCTTCATCATTTTCAATGAAAAAACTCAAATTATGATTTGTTTTAATGAAAAGTGAAAAATACACATTTTTAAAATCATTTAAAAGATTATAAATCTATTTAAAGCGAGTAACTATGCTTTCGAAGGCATAAGTGACTATAAATGGACTTTTCATGTCAATAGATGGGTTTCGCTTCATGTTTTTCGATGTAAACATCCAATTATGATTTGTTTGACCCTAAAATGAATAAAATTTTGACTTAAAATCATTTTTAAGATTATAACACCATTTAAAGCCAACAATTGGGCTTTTCAAGACATGAGTGACTATAAATGGACTTTTCTTATCAATGGATGGCTTTCGCTTCATGTTTCTAGATGCAAACATCCAACTATGATATGCTTTTAACCAGAAATGAAAAAACTTTTGATTTAAAATCATTTATAAGATTATAACACCACTTAAAACACGTACGCTAGCTTTCGAAGGCACTCATTACTATAAATGAACTTTTATTGTCAATGAATGGATTTTGCTTCACGTTTCCCAATGCATACATCCAATATGATCTACTTTAACAAAAAATTAAAAAATTCAATCTAAAATCATTTATAAGATTATAAATCCATTTCAAGTGAGTAACTAGGCTTCTGAAGGCATGAGTGACTATAAATGGACTTTTGTCGTCAATGGATGGTTTTCGCTTTATGTTTTCCAATGCAAATAGCAAATTATGATGTGTTTTAACCATAAATGAAAAACAATTCAATCTAAAATGATTTATAAGATTATAAAACCATTTAAAGTGAGTAATGAGGCTTTCGAAGGCATGAGTGACTATAAATGCTCTCACGACCCGGTACTCTTCTCGAGCCCGTGACAACCGTCGCGATGTCCCGATAGACATTCATCGCCCGAAATGCCCATCGGAACCTCGCAAGGCTTTAATATCAGTTTTCTCACCTCCCCTGTGATCAACAATTGCAATATATCATGTTTTGAGAGGTTATAAACTATTTCCAAATCAAAACAATAGAAAAATAATTTTTTTGTCTCACAGGGGCATTTTGGTCATTTTTCCTCATAAATCTCGAAACCAATTAAAAATGTAGTATACGAGTGGAAAACACATATTTCATAATCAAAAATAAATTTAGATGTCTAAAACATTCATTTAAAACGAAACTATATCTATTTGAATATAACAAAAATATTCAATAAAATATTCTATTTTCTTATAAAACAATATTTATAGAGTTATCGATAAATAATTTTTGTAGCGTAAAAGCTAAATAAATTCATACATACTGTAATATAGATAACCAAAGTATAAAATTTAATTTACAGTGACACATGGGCCCACGAATGACTAAAAGTATCAAAAGAAATGAACCTACAATTTTTGAATGTGGCAAGTCCAACTGTAGTCCTCGACGATATCAGTTATCTACAATCTATTTTGAGCCTGAAATGGGTGGAAAGGAGGGTGGTGAGATTATATAATCCCAGTGAGTAAACAAATACCATCTAAAATATCTAAAGCTGAGTGAATGGAGACAGATAAAATAGTTTAACATACTGTAATTCATCACCTTTGAACAAGTTTCAACCAAATAAAATCAATTCATATAAATCGAGTAATTAATATGGCTTATGAATTTCTTAAAAGATTTGGCTCATGCCAAAATCATTCTCATACTTAGTTATCAGGGATACTTTGGCCTCGGGCTATCCCAAACTGAGTTCGCCAAGGCTATTAAAAAGTTATGTACTCATAAATCATGTTTTTATTTTGAAAATATAGTCGTTCCTTGGCGTTGGCTGAGTTCGCCCTCACGTGGTGGTTTGAGGTGAAGTGAACTCTAAAAGTTATACCTTGGGAGTTACCTTACTTGCCTCTCCAACCGAGGTAAAATATATCAGGATTCTGTGCCCCTCTAATAGGCTAGTCCACAGAACCCTGCCCACTGCAGCAAGCTTAACCCACCATACAATAAAATTTGATATAGCATGACATGGCAATTATTTTATTTTACAGCCTCTCAAGGCAAATCAACAGTTCATACATTTTCAGCACATTTATCAAGTCAACCATTCATGCCAATATTGCCATAAGCCAATCAATTAGAACCATAAATTTACAACACATCAAGTGGTCTCCAATTACTCTATTTTTAAAGCCATCATTTAATTTCACGATAATTTATAAAATCATTTCATTTAAACACATTTTATTTATAAAACATAAAGATTTACCATTTAAACTCATTTTCCAAAAATCACAAAATTGGATAAAAACCACTTTAGATAATTAAGACGATAGTAAGGTTACTCACTGATTCGGGAGTCGAATTTCAAGTACACCGATTCCTGATCCTCGGGTACTATCTCTTTATTTTTGCCAGAATGCTCACCACCTAGACATAATACACATTAAGCCATTTACTACATTTGTGCTAAATTGTTATAAAATCAATTCAGGCTCTATACTAATGCATGAAATGGGATGTGAAATACTCAGGTAACTATCTAAATACGGTGTTCAATATAAATTCACTTGTGTACCTAAATAAATAGGTATTGGCCTAATTCGATCTATCACTCGATTAATTGGCCAATACGTCCAATTTAACTCATATTAACTCCACTTTTCTTCCAATTCTTAATTCACCAAACACAAGTCAAATAACCTAAAATTTGTCAAATCCATCTTCACTTTTCTTTTTAGAATTTTCGGTCAATAATGGTGCATCAACACCGTGATTTTTCCTACTACTTTTCCACACCATAATTCATCATTTTCTAACCAATTCTCTTAAAATAAAAATCAAATTCATCCTCACTCAATACAAGGTAGGTTCGGCCATTGGTGGGTGATGGGGAAAATGAATTCTTTTCCTGTTGTTTTGCTTTTAGACATGGTAAACTAACTAAAAACACTAACATAACTTGAAATCAAATCAATCCAACATCATTCTCTCTCCATACCCATTCGTCTAACTATGAATTCACCATTAAAACATGTAATTTAACCATGGAAAATTAAGAGAAATGCTTAAGGAAGATAGATTTCAAGTTTAAATTGAGAAATCCTACCTTTTTCACTTGTTTTCCTTGATTTTTCCACACTTTTCTCTTGAAATTCTCCACCTAGGGTTTGGTTGTTCCTTTTCCTTCCTTTGTTCTTCCTTTGGCCGACCATATGAAGAGAAATGGGTTGATTTTGTGCTAATTTATAAGGAAAATAATAAATGGATGAGATTTTGACACATGTCACATTCCATTGGTCCATGTGTCATACTTAGCCATTAAGCAATCTCTCTCCACCACTTAAATTTTCTCGTTTATCCATGATAATATTAGGTAAAATCCATGTGCTGGACAAGTGTTGGGTTGTGTAAAATTACGATTTTGCCCTTGGGCGGCAAAATGACTATTTTGCCCCTATGCTCGAAAAAATGCCGAAATTAAAATTTTTCACTTCTCAAACACAAATTATGTTCTAAATAGTCAATCTTAGTCAAAAAAAATTCTTCCAACTCTCACATCTTAATCTCAGGTGGCAAAATGACCATTTTGCCCTTAGGTCATGAAAATTCCAATTTGATTCCAAATCGGTCCTCGAACTTCGAGTCACCATTTTAAGTCATTCTGTGGTTTTTAAATTCTCAATTTCTTCTTAAAATCTCTATTTGGACTAGTTCGAGGCTTAATTCAACTTAATTGTACCATTTGGTACATTACCGTCCTTTATCGATTTTTGAGGTACCCAAGTAAGCAAACATGCATTCTTATGTAGGAATGGCATAATAAACATATTGTCGAGCTGGGCTTGACAAATGCACTTTTCTTGTCAATGGACAGTTTTCACTTTACGTTTCTCGATGGAAACATTCAATTATGATATGTTTTAACTAAGAATATAAAACATTTGGCTGAAAATCAGTTATCAGATTATAGAATCATTTAAAGCGAGTAACTAAGCTTTTGAAGATGTAAAGCTCGACCTTATAAAATACTTGTCATGACATACATGTGATGGATAGCATGTTTGCATGCTAGGAGAGTCCCGAAAAATTTACCAAAGTCGGTATTGTACTTAGAGGTACAACAAAGTTGATTTAAGCCTCGAACTAGATCGAATAGAGATTTTAGGGTGAAATTGAAAATTTTACAGTCTAGAAATGATTTAAAATGGTGATTTGGGGTTCGAGGATCAATTTGGAATCAAATCAGAAATTTCACTATATAGGGGTAAAATGGTAATTTTGCCACTCGAGGACAAAATGGGAATTTTTTTGAAAGATTTTGATCACATTTGACTTATTGGAGTATGATTTGAGGTTGAGAATTGAAAATTGTAATCTCGATATTTTTCAGAGTATAAGGGTAAAATGATAATTTTGCCACCCTAGTCGCAAAATTGTAATTTTACACCACCAACACTTGTCATGCTCATAGAATTCATCCATTGGCTTTTTATGTTATGGATAAGTGAGGAAATATATGTGATGGAGATAAAAAGTTTAAAATTTTTAAAGTTTTAAAAATGGACCAATGGAAACATGCCTTGTGTCAAGCTTAGAATATTTTATTATTTCCTTTAAAAATCAGCCTATAAACCTCTCACTTCTCTCCAAATATTCGGCCAAGCAAGGAAAAGAGGGAAACAAAGAAAGAACAAACCCTAGGCGGAGAATTTCAAGAGAAAAAGTGTGAAAAATCAAGGAAAACAAGTGAAAATTGTAGGATTTCTCAATTTAAACTTAAAATCTATTTTCCTTAAGCATTTCTCCTTATTTTCCATGGTTAAATTTCATGTTTTCATTGTGAATTCATGGCTAGCCAAATGGGTATGGAGAGAGAATGATGTTGGATTGATTTGATTTCAAGTTATGTTAGTGTTTTTAGTTAGTTTACCATGTCTAGAAGTAAAACAACAAGAAAAGAATTCATTTTCCCCATCACCCATCAATGGCCAAACCTACCTTGTATTGAGTGAGGATGAATCTGATTTTTATTTTAAGAGAATTGGTTAGAAAATGATGAATTATGGTGTGAAAAAGTAGTAGGAAAAATCACAACGTTAATGCACCATTATTGACCGAAAATTTTAAGAAGAAAAGTGAAGATGGCTTTGCCAAATTTTAGGTTATTTGACTTGTGTTTGGTGAATTAAGGTATTGGAAAAGAAATGGAGCAATTTGGAGTTAAATTGGACGCGTTGGCCAATTAATCGAGTGATAAGACGAATTAGGCCAATACCGGGTTTAGATGGTTAGTTGTGCATTTTGCATTCCATATCATGCATTAGTAGTCTAAATTAGTTTAATTTTGATTTAGTACCAATGTAGTAAGTTTCTTGATTTTGTACTATGTCAAGGTGATGAGTCATCCGATAAAGGCAAGGAAATTGCATCCGAGGACCAGTAGTCAAAATACTTTGAAAATCCGCACTCTAGACATTGTGAGTAAACTTACTGTCATTTTAATTATCTAGGGTGGCTTTTAGATGATTACATGAATTCTATGGAAAAATGGATTTAAAAAGGTAAATTTTCATGTTTTATGAATAAATATGTTTCAATGAAATTAATTTATAAATTGTTTTGAAATTAATAATGATTTTGAAAAATAGAGTACACGGAGACTGCTATTTATTGCAATTTGATTGTTAAAATTAATTGGCTTATGATAAATCGGGCATGATTTGCTGGTTGGCAATTGTATTAAAATACGGATTGTTTGTTTGCCTTGAAAGGCTGTGAATTATAAAAATTGCCATATCATGTTATTGAATTTTATTGATCGATAGGATAATTATTAGCTTACTGCAGTAGGTGAGTTTCGTGGACCAGCCTATGAGAGAGGCACGGTAACCCCGTTTATATGTGCTCACCTCAGTTGTAGAGGCGCGTAGGGTAGCTCCTGAGGTGATATTTGAGTTCACTTCACACCAAACAACCACGTGATGGTGAACTCAACCAATGCCAAGGAATGGTTGTGATGTCCAACGAAAAATGTGTTTTATGCGAAATGTGAATTTTTAACAGCCTTGGCGATCTAGGTAGGATGCCTCGGGCAAGGTGTCCCTGAGGATGGATTTATGGCATAAGCCTATTTTTTATGAGATTCATAAGCCTCATTACGTATTTTGAATGAAATGTGTTCTAATGCTGTGACCCAGTTTACGATGTTTTATTTTATCGTCTCCATGTACTCAACTCTAGATGTTTATGATGATGTCTGTTTACTCATTGTGTCACAACCCGGTACTCCCCTCGAGCCCATGACAACCGCCGCGGTGTCCCGGTAGACACTCATTGCCCGAAATGTCAACCCAAAACCCCGCAAGGCTTTACCATCAGTTTCTCTGTTCCCTTGTGAGCAACCATTGTCAAATATCATGTTCTAAAAGATTTTAAGCTGTTTCCAACTTTAAACAAACAAAATATTAATTTTTCATCTCACAGGGGTATTTTGGTCATTTTTCTCAAAAATTTTGAAACTGGCTAAAACGTAATATACAATTACAAAACACATAATTCATATTCAAAATGAGTTGAAAAGTCTAAAATCTTCATTTAAAATGAAATTGTGGTTATTTGAATATAATAAGAAAATAAAAGAAATATTAAGTAAAATATTCTATTTTCTTATAAAACAATATTTATAGAGTTATACCTGAATAATTTTTATAGCGTAAAAGCTAAATAAATTTATACATACTTAAATACAGTAAGCTCAAATATTTAATTTAATTTACAATAACAAGAGTGCCCCCGAATAAACAAAAGTAAAGAGGACTGTGAACCTACGGTTTGGAAAATGCAAATCCCACTGTAGTCCTCAATGAGATCAGCTATCTACAGTCTATACTGAACCTGAAATGGGTGGAAAGGAGGGTGGTGAGATTATAAAATCCCAATGAGTAAATAGACATCATCATAAACATCTAGAGTTGAGTACATGGAGACAATAAAGTAAATCATCATAAACTGGGTTATACAATTAGAACACATCTCGTTCAAAATACGTAAAAAGGCTTATGAATCTCATAAAAATTTAGGCTTGTGCCATAAATCCATTCTCGGGGACATCTTGGCCGAGGCATCCTACCAAGACCGCCAAGGCTATTAAAATTCACATTTCACATAAATCATGTTTTTGTTTTGAAAACATAGCCGTTCCTTGGCATTGGCAAAGTTCCCCCTCACGTGGTGGTTTAGCGTGAAGTGAACCCTAAACTTTACCCCAGGAGATACCCTACGCGCCTCTCCGTTCGAGGTAAGAATATAATGAGGTTTACCGTGCCCCTCTAAAAGGCTGGTCCACAGAAACCCCATACTGTAGTGATTAATTAATATATAATCCACCATATAATAAAACTCAATAACATGATATGGCAATTTTGTAATTCGCAGTTTTTCAAGGCAACCAAACAATTTGCATTTCAATACAATTGCAAACTAGCCAATCATGCTCGATTTATCATAAGCCAGTCAATTTAAACAATCAAATTGCCACAATTAACAGTCTCCGTGTACTCTATTTTTCAAAATCATTATTAATTCCAAAACAATTTATAAATTAATTTCATTGAAACTCATTTATTCATAAAACATGAAAATTAACCTTTTCAAATTCCTTTTTCCATAGAATTCATGAAAGCATCTAAAAACCACCCTAGATAATTAAAATGACAATAAGTTTACTCACAATATCTAGAATGCAGACTTTCGAAGCACTCTGTCTGCTGGTCCTCGGATGCAATTTCCTTGCCTTTATCGGAGGACTCACCACCTTGACACAGTTCAAAATCGAGAATTTCACCAAGTTCGTACTAAATCAAAATTAAACTAATTTCGACTACCAATGCATGATATGGAATGCAAAAATGCACTGGTAACTATCTAAACTCAGTGTTGGCCTAATTCGTCTTGTCACCTGATTAATTCCTAACGCGTCCGTTTAAACTCCAATTTAATTCTTTTCAGTTTCTATACCTCATTTGCACCTAAATTAACTTAATGTCCCTCAGTGTGGTACAAATTATCAGTCTCAATAGTAAATTACGAAAATACCCCTAGTGGGTAAAAATTCATATTTTTGCTCCGAAAATTCCCATTATTTTTCTAGGCTCATAATTCATCATTTCTTAACCAATTCTACTAGAATAAAAATCAAACTCATCCTCACTCAATACATGGGAAATTCAGCCATTAATGGTTGTGGGAGAAAATAAATTCTTTTCTTGTTGTTTTGTTTCTAAATATGCTAAACTAACTAAAAACACTAACATAAATTAAAATAAAATAAATCCAACAACTTTCTCTCTCCTAACCCATTTTGATTAGCCAACAATTCATCATAAAAACATGCAATTTGAGCATGGAAAATGAAGAGAAATGCTTAAGGAAAATAGATTTCAAGCTTAAGTTGAAAAATCCTACCTTTTTCACTTGTTTTCCTTGATTTTCCACACTTTTTCTCTTGAAATTCCTCACCTAGGTTTTGTTTTTCCTTTCTTTCCCTCACTTCCTTGCTTGGCTGAATATTTGGGGAATAATGGGCTGATTTGTGCTGATTTTTAAGTTAAATAATAAAATATCCTAAGCTTGACACATGGCATTTTTTAATTTGTCCATTTTTAAAATTTTAAAAATTTAAACATTTTATCTCCACCACATGTTTAGTCAAGGGTCAAAGATGAAGATAAAGGAAGACCATGTGCTGGAAAAATATTCTGGTGGTGGAAAATTACAATTTTACCCCTGAGGTGGCAAAATTACCATTTTACCCTTATACTTCAAATTATACCGAAATTAAAATTTTTCACTTCTAAACCTCAAATCATACTCCAATAAGTCAAATTATACCCCAATAAGTTAAATGGGGCCAAAAAATTCTTTTTTCAAATTTCCATTTTGTCCTCAGGTGGCAAATGACCATTTTGCCCCTGGTTAGTGAGAATTCTGATTTGACTCCAAATTGATTCTCAAACTCCAAATTACCATTTTAAGTCATCCATGAACTGTAAAACTCTTAATCTCACCTTAAAATTCCTATTTGATTTAGTTCAAGGATTAAATAAACTTTGTTGTACCTCTAGGTACAATATCGACTTTTGTAAATTTTTCGGGACTCTCCTAGCATGCAATCATGCTATCATCACATGTATGTCATGAATAGTATTTTATAAGGTCGGACTTTACACATTGAGATTTTATAATCTCACCACCCTCCTTTCCACCCATTTCAGGCTCAATATAAGCTATAGATAGCTGATATCGTCGAACGCTACAGTTGGCTTTACCTCCTCAAAAAAATTGTAGGTTTACAGCCTTCGTTCATTGTTGTCACTTGGGGATCCACATGTCACTGTAAATTAAATTTCATACTCTAGTTATCTGTACTACTGTATGTAGGAATTTATTTTGCTTTTACATTGTAAAAAAATTATTTACGCAGTGTTCTAAAGATATTGTTTTATAAGAAAATAGAATATTTTGTTTAATATTTTTATTTTATTCTAACAGTCATGATTTCACTTTAAACAAATGTTTTAGACATCTAAATTTATTTTTGATTTTGAAATATGTGTTATGCACTTATATACTACATTATTAGCTGGTATCGAAATTTTCAGAGAAAAATGATCGAAATACCCCTGTGAGACGAAAATTATTATTTTTTATTGTTTTAAGTTGGAAATAGCTTAAAACCTCTTAGATCATGATATTTGGCAACAGTTACTCACAAGGGAAATGAGAAACTGATATTAAAGCCTTGCAGGGTTCCGGTTGGCATTCCAAGTAATGAGTGCCTATCGGGACACCGCGACGGTTGTCACGGGCTCTAGGGGAGTACTAGATCATGACAGAAGGCATGAGTGACTATAAGTAGACTTGTCAATGGATGACTTTCGTTTCATGTTTCCTAATTCAAACATCAAATTATGATATGTTTTAACCAAACATGAAAAAAATTAAATCTAAATTCATTTATAAAATTATAAAACCATTTCAAGCACAAAACTAGGCTTTCAAAGGCATAAGTGTCTATAAATGGATTTTTTTTATCAATGGATGGCTTTCGCTTCACTGTTTTCAATGAAACAATCAAATTATGATTTGTGTTAATGAAAAGTGAAAAATATACATTTTTAAAATCATTTAAAAGATTACAAATCCATTTAAAGCAAGTAATTACGCTTTCGAAGGTATGAGTGACTATAAATGGACTTTTCATATCAATGGATGGGTTTTGCTTCACGTTTTTTGGTGCAAACATCCAATTAATAGTTGTTTGAACCTAAAATGAATAAAATTTGATTTAATATCATTTTTAAGATTATAACACCACTCAAAGCCAACAATTAGGCTTTCTAAGACATGAGTGACTATAAATGGACTTTTCTTGTCAATGGATGGCTTTCGCTTCACGTTTCTAGATGCAAACATCCACTATGATATGCTTTTAACCATAAATGAAAAAACTTTTGGTTTAAAATTATTTATAAGATATAAAACCACTTGAAACAAATACCTTAGCTTTCAAAGGCACTCGTGACAATAAATTGACTTTTCTTATTAATGAATGGATTTTTCTTCATGTTTCCCAATGCAAACATCCAATATGATCTAATTTAACTAAACTAAAAATGAAAAAATTCAGTTTAAAATCATTTATATGATTATAAATCCATCTCAAATGAGTAACTAGGCTTTCGAAGGCATGAGTGACTATAAATGGACTTTTGTTGTTAATGGATGGCTTTTCGCTTCACGTTATCCAATGTAAACAACAAATTATGATGTGTTTTAACTGTAAATGGAAAAAATTCAATCTAAAATGATTTATAAGGTTATAAAACGATTTAAAGTAGGTAATGAGGCTTTCGAAGGCATGAGTGACTATAAATGCACTTTTCTTGTTAATGGACGGCTTTCAATTTACGTTTCTCAATGCAAACATCCAATTATGATATGTTTTAACTAGGAATGAAGAACATTGGGCTTAAAATCATTTATAAGATTGTAAAATCATTTAAAACGAGTAACTAGGCTTTCGAATGCATGAGTGACAATAAGTGGACTTGTCAATGGATAGCTTTTGGTTCATGTTTCCTAATTCAAACATGAAATTATGATCTGCTTTAGCCAAAAGTGAAAAAAATTTAATCTAAATTCATTTATAAAATTATAAAACCATTTAAAGAGAGAAACTAGGCTTTCAAAGGCATAAGTGACTATAAATGGATTTTTTTGTCAATGGATGGCTTTCGCTTTACGTTTTTCATTGAAAAAATCAAATTATGATTTGATTTAACCAAAAGTGAAAAATATACATTTTAAAAATCATTTACAAGATAATAAAACCATTAAAAGTGAGTAACTAGGCTTTCGAAGGCATGAGTGACTATAAATGGACTTTCCATGTCAATGGATGGGTTTCGTTCCACATTTTTCGATGCCAATATCCAATTATGATCTGTTTGAACCAAAAATGAATAAAATTTTGATTTAAAGTCATCTATAAGATTATAACACCATTTAAAGAGAGCAATTAGGCTTTCCAAGACATGAGTGACTATAAATCAACTTTTCTTGTCAATGGATGGCTTGCCCCTCATGTTTCTTGATGTAAACATGCAATTATGATTTTTTTAACCAAAAATGAATAAAATTTTGACTTAAAATCTTTTGTAAGATTATAAAACTATTTAAAGCGAGCAATTAGGCTTTTGAAGATATGAGTGACTATAAATGGACTTTTTGTAAAGCCCGACCTTATAAAATACTATTCATGACATACATGTGATGATAGCATGATTGCATGCTAGGAGAGTCCCGAAAAATTTACAAAAGTCGGTATTGTACTTAGAGGTACAACAAAGTTTATTTAATCCTCGAACTAGATCAAATAGGAATTTTAAGGTGAGATTAAGAGTTTCATAGTTCATGGATGACTTAAAATGGTAATTTGGAGTTTGAGGATCAATTTGGAGTCAAATCGGAATTTTCACTAACTAGGGGCAAAATGGTCATTTGCCACCTGGGGACAAAATGGGAATTTTGGAAAAGATTTTTTGACCCCATTTGACTTATTAGAGTATAATTTGACTTATTGAAGTATGATTTGAGGTTTAGAAGTGAAAAATTTTAATTTCGGTATAATTTGGAGTATAGGGGTAAAATGGTAATTTTGCCACCTCAGGGGCAAAATTGTAATTTTCCACCACCAGGATATTTTTTCCAGCACATGGTCTTCCTTGTCTTCATCTTTGACCCTTGACTAAACATGTGGTGGAGATAAAATGTTTAAATTTTTAAAATTTTAAAAACGGGCCAATGACATGATGCCATGTGTCATGCCTTTATTAATTTATTATTTTCCTTTTTAAAAGGCACAAAATCAGCCCATCTTCCACCCCATGGCCGGCCAAACCAGCAAGAAGAGAGAGAAAACAAAAACAAAACCCTAGAGAGAGAAAATCAAAGAAAAAGTGTGAATTTTCAAGGAAATTAAGTGAAAAAGGTGAGTTTTTTTCTATTAAGCTTGAGTTTTCTTATTCCCAAGCATTTCTCTTTATTTTCCATGATTAAATTACATGTTTTCATGATGAATTAAATTCTGGAAAAATGGGTTAGGAGAGAGAAAGTTGTTGGATTTATTTGATTTTAATTTATGTTAGTGTTTTTAGTTAGTTTAGCATATTTAGAAACAAAACAACAAGAAAAGAATTTATTTTCTCCCCCAACCATTAATGGCTGAATTTACCATGTAGTGAGTGAGGATGAGTTTGATTTTATTCTAGGAGAATTGGTTAAGGAATGATGAATTATGAGCCTAGAAAAATAATGGGAATTTTCGGAGCAAAAATACGAATTTTTACCCACTAGGGGTATTTTCGTAATTTGCTGTTGGGACTGATAATTTGCACCACACTGAGGGACATTAAGTTAATTTGGGTGCAATTGAGGTATAGAAACTGAAAAGAATTAAATTGGAGTTTAAACGGACCCGTTAAGAATTTAATCGGGTGATAAGACGAATTAGGCCAATACCGGGTTTAAATAGTTACCAGTGCATTTTGCATTCCATATCATGCATTGGTAATCTAAATTAATTTAATTTTGATTTAGTACCAACTTGGTGAAACTCTCGATTTTGTATTGTGTCAAGGTGGTGAGTCCTCCGATAAAGGCAAGGAAATTGCATCCGAGGACCAGTAGACAGAGTGCTTCGAAAGTCTGCATTCTAGACATAGTGAGTAAACTTACTGTCATTTTAATTATCTAGGGTGGTTTTTAAATGCTTTCATGAATTCTATGGAAAAAGGAATTTAAAAAGATAAATTTTCATGTTTTATGAATAAGTGAGTTTCAATGAAATTAAATTATAAATTGTTTTGAAATTAATAGTGATTTTGAAAAATAGAGTACACGGAGACTGTTAATTGTGGCAATTTGATTGTTTAAATTAACTGGCTTATGATAAATCGAGCATGATTGGCTAGTTGGCAATTGTATTGAAATGCAAATTGTTTGGTTACCTTGAAAAACTACGAATTACAAAATTGCCATATCATGTTATTGAGTTTTATTATATGGTGGATTATATATTAATTAATCACTGCAGTAGGGGGTTTCTGTGGACCAGCCTTTTAGAGGGGCACGGTAAACCCCATTATATTCTTACCTCGAACGGAGAGGCGCGTAGGGTATCTCCTGGGGTAAAGTTTAGGGTTCACTTCACGCTAAACCACCACGTGAGGGGGAACTCAGCCAACGCCAAGGAACGGCTATGTTTTCAAAACAAAAACATGATTTATGTGAAATGTGAATTTTAATAGCCTTGGCGGTCTCGGTAGGATGCCTCGGCCAAGGTGTCCCCGAGAATGGATTTATGGCACAAGCCTAGATTTTTATGAGATTCATAAGCCTCTTTACGTGTTTCGAATAAAATGTGTTCTAATGCTATAACACAGTTTATGATGATTTACTTTATTGTCTCCATGTACTCAACTCTAGATGTTTAGGATGATGTTTGTTTACTCATTGAGATTTTATAATCTCACCACCCTCCTTTCCACCCATTTCAGGTTCAATATAGACTGTAGATAGCTGATCTCATCGAGGACTACAGTGGGATCTGCATTTTCCAAACCGTAGGTTCAAAGTCCTCTTTACTTTTGTTTATTCGGGGGCACTCTTGTTATTGTAAATTAAATTAAATATTTTGGCTTACTGTATTTAAGTATGTATAAATTTATTTAGCTTTTACGTTATAAAAATTATTCACGTATAACTCTATAAATATTGTTTTATAAGAAAATAGAATATTTTACTTAATATTTCTTTTATTTTCTTATTATATTCAAATAACCATAATTTCGTTTTAAATGAAGATTTTAGACTTTTAAACTCATTTTGAATATGAATTGTGTGTTTTGTACTTGTACATTACGTTTTAGCCAATTTTAAGATTTTTGAGAAAAATGACCAAAATACCCTTGTGAGACGAAAAATTAATATTTTATTTGTTTAAAGTTGGAAACAGCTTAAAATATTTTAGAACACGGTATTTGACAATGGTTGCTCACAAGGGAACAGAGAAACTTATAGTAAAGCCTTGCGGGGTTTCGGGTTGACATTCCGGGCAATAAGTGTCTACCGGGACACCGCGGCGGTTGTCACGGGCTCGAGGGGAGTACCGGGTCGTGACAATTCGATTGGTATCAGAGCTTTTGGTTTTCAAGATCAAAGTTTTTAGTTTTAAAGTTGTTTTAAATATTTACAATATCAGTGTGGCCCCGGATTAAGTTAAGTTAGGTTAGGTTGAATAGAATGCATGCATTTGCATATAGAGCCTAAGGTTACCTAAACTTGCTCGTATATTTTTTTTTATATAGATTATAATGCCTCCTCGACGCGGACGCCCACCTCTCACTAGATCGGTTGGGAGGGGAAGAGGTCGTTCCCAACGTCATCAGCCAGATACAGTAGAGGAGGAATCAGCTGCATCTACCATTCGGGCAGCACCTGCTGCTGAGCAGGCCGATAGTCCTCCACATCCTCCACCTCCTCAGCCACCTACTGGTATTCCCGCCATGCCTACTGAGGCAGCACAGGCATTGGCAGCTTTCTTTGCAGCAATGGCTGGTCAAGCTCAGACTGGTCAAGTTCCACCTGTAGTGCCTCCAGCTACTCATTTAGTTCCACCACCAATACAGGATGTATCCATTTCCAAGAAGCTGAAGGAGGCTAGGCAATTAGGTTGTGTATCTTTCACTGGTGAGTTGGATGCCACTGTGGCAAAGGACTGGATTAATCAGGTGTCCGAGACTCTCTCTGATATGGGATTAGATGATGACATGAAGCTGATGGTGGCTACGAGATTATTAGAGAAGAGGGCTCGTACTTGGTGGAATTCGGTGAAGTCCCGTTCCGCTACTCCTCAGACATGGTCCGATTTTCTCAGGGAATTCGATGGTCAGTATTTCACTTATTTCCATCAAAAAGAAAAGAAGAGAGAATTTCTGAGTTTGAAACAGGGAAATCTAACTGTAGAGGAGTACGAGACTCGTTTTAACGAGTTGATGTTATATGTGCCGGATCTGGTGAAATCTGAGCAAGATCAGGCCAGCTATTTCGAGGAAGGGCTCCGTAATGAGATCAGAGAGCGAATGACAGTGATTGGTAGGGAGCCACATAAGGAGGTGGTACAGATGGCTTTACGGGCTGAGAAGCTCGCGACTGAGAATAGAAGGATTCGGACTGAGTTTGCAAAAAGGAGGAATCCTGGTATGTCTTCTAGTCAGCCAGTAAAAAGAGGCAAGGACTCAGCGACTTCAGGGAGCACTACTTCTGTTTCCGTGACATCTCCTCGACCTCCATTTCCACCATCACAGCAGAGACCTTCGAGGTTTAGCAGATCTGCTATGACTGGTTCTGGGAAGAGTCTCGGAGGTTTTGACAGATGCAGAAATTGTGGGAATTATCATAGTGGGCTATGTAGAGGGCCAACAAGATGTTTCCAATGTGGACAGACGGGTCACATTAGGAGTAATTGCCCACAGTTAGGACGAGCCACTGTAGCTGCATCATCTCCACCAGCTCGCACAGATATACAGAGGAGAGATTCTTCTGGGTTACCACAGAGACAGGGAGTAGCCATACGGTCTGGTGTGGAGAGTAATACCCCGTCACATCCACCTTCGAGACCACAGACTCGTACCGCGACAAGAGTTTTTGCTGTGACAGAAGATGAGGCACGAGTCCGACCTGGAGCAGTGACAGGTACTATGTCTTTATTTGATAAAGATGCTTATGTTTTGATAGATTCTGGCTCAGATAGATCTTATGTGAGTATGACATTTGCATCAATTACTGATAGAAACCTGTCACCATTAGAGGAAGAAATTGTAGTGCATACCCCTCTAGGAGAACAGTTGATTAGAAATACTTGTTATAGAGACTGTGGGGTAAGGGTAGGTGAGGAAGAATTTAGGGGTGACTTAATTCCTCTAGAGATCTTGGATTTTGATTTAATATTAGGTATGGACTGGTTAACTGCACATCGGGCGAACGTGGATTGTTTCCGAAAAGAAGTTGTTCTTCGGAATTCGGAGGGAGCAGAGATTGTGTTTGTAGGGGAACGTCGAGTATTACCATCTTGTGTAATCTCGGCCATCAAAGCTTCAAAATTAGTGCAAAAAGGGTATCCGACTTATTTGGCATACGTGATCGATACTTCAAAGGGGGAACCTAAGTTAGAGGATGTCCCAATAGTAAGTGAGTTTTCTGATGTATTTCCTGATGATTTACCGGGAATACCTCCTAATCGAGAGCTTGAGTTCCCTATTGATTTACTTCCGGGTACCGCACCTATTTCTATTCCTCCATATAGAATGGCTCCAGCAGAGTTGAAGGAACTGAAAGCCCAGTTGCAAGATTTGGTGGATAAAGGTTTCATTCGCCCTAGCATTTCTCCTTGGGGAGCACCAGTCCTATTTGTAAAGAAGAAAGATGGCACTCTTCGATTGTGTATTGATTACCGTCAGTTGAACCGAGTGACCATCAAGAATAAATACCCTTTACCCCGGATAGATGATCTTTTTGATCAATTACGAGGTGCTATGGTATTCTCTAAGATTGATTTGAGATCTGGGTACTATCAGTTGAGGATTAAGGAGCAGGATGTACCTAAGACTGCCTTCAGGACGCGTTATGGGCATTATGAGTTTCTGGTGATGCCGTTTGGTTTGACTAATGCCCCGGCAGTTTTTATGGATCTTATGAACAGGGTGTTCCATCCATACTTGGATAAGTTTGTGATAGTATTCATCGATGACATCCTGGTTTATTCGAAGAATGATGATGAACATGCTGCCCATTTGCGCATTGTGTTGCAAACTTTGCGCGAGAGACAACTCTATGCCAAGTTCTCTAAATGTGAATTCTGGTTGAAGGAAGTGGTTTTCTTGGGACATGTGGTGTCCGGAGCTGGAATTTATGTCGATCCCAAGAAGATTGAGGCAATCTTGCAATGGGAGCAACCGAGAACGGTAACTGAGATTCGTAGTTTCCTTGGCTTAGCCGGTTATTACCGGAGATTTGTTCAGGGATTTTCTTTGATAGCAGCTCCTTTGACTCGTTTGACTCGTAAAGGAGTTAAGTATGAGTGGGATGATGTTTGTGAGAATCGATTTCAGGAGCTAAAGAACCGGTTAACCTCCGCTCCCGTTTTAACACTTCCTGTTAGTGGAAAAGAATTTGTGGTATATAGCGATGCATCTAAGTTGGGATTAGGGTGTGTGTTGATGCAGGACGAGAAAGTAATAGCTTATGCTTCCCGACAGTTGAAGAAGCACGAGACGAATTACCCTACTCATGACTTGGAGTTAGCAGCAGTAGTATTCGCATTGAAGATTTGGAGACATTATTTATATGGTGAGCGTTGTCGGATTTTTTCTGATCATAAAAGTTTGAAGTATTTGCTCACCCAGAAAGAGCTTAACTTGAGACAGAGACGATGGTTGGAGTTGATTAAGGATTATGACTTAGTGATTGATTATCATCCGGGAAAAGCAAATGTTGTAGCGGATGCCTTAAGTCGTAAATCCTCATCGTCGTTAGCAACACTTCAAAGTTCTTATTTTCCGATGTTACTTGAGATGAAATCTCTAGGGATCCAGTTGAATAATGGTGAGGATGGAACCCTACTTGCTAGTTTCGTCGTGAGACCTTCATTGTTGAATCAGATAAGAGAATTGCAGAAATCTGATGATTGGTTGAAACAGGAAGTTCAAAAGCTGCAAGATGGAGAAGCTAGTGAGTTTAGACTCAGCGATGATGGTACTTTCATGCTTAGAGACCGAATTTGTGTTCCTAAGGATGATCAATTGAGACGAGCTATTTTGGAGGAAGCTCATTCTTCCGCCTACGCTTTACATCCCGGAAGCACCAAGATGTATCGGACTATTAAAGAAAGTTATTGGTGGCCGGGTATGAAACGAGACATAGCAGAGTTTGTAGCGAAATGTCTCACATGCCAACAGATCAAGGCGGAGCATCAAAAACCGTCAGGTACTCTTCAACCTTTACCGATTCCTGAATGGAAGTGGGAACATGTGACTATGGACTTTGTATTG
This sequence comes from Theobroma cacao, assembly GCF_053813885.1. Classification (NCBI taxonomy): domain Eukaryota; kingdom Viridiplantae; phylum Streptophyta; class Magnoliopsida; order Malvales; family Malvaceae; genus Theobroma; species Theobroma cacao. The sequence goes on from NC_142641.1 coordinate 25,547,205, forward strand.
GGTTTGCCGCGGACACAAAGTGGGAAGGATGCTATTTGGGTGATTGTGGATAGATTGACTAAGTCCGCCCATTTCTTGGCTATCCATAGCACGTATTCTATTGAGAGGCTGGCAAGACTTTATATAGGTGAGATTGTGAGATTACACGGAGTCCCAGTTTCTATTGTGTCAGATCGAGACCCTCGATTTACTTCTCGATTTTGGCCGAAATTTCAGGAAGCTCTTGGAACTAAATTGAGATTTAGTACTGCCTTTCATCCACAGACAGATGGTCAAACTGAGAGAACTATTCAGACCTTGGAGGATATGTTACGGGCTTGTGTCATTGACTTTATCGGGAGTTGGGACAAACACTTGCCATTGGTGGAGTTTGCTTATAATAACAGTTTTCAGTCTAGTATTGGGATGGCACCATACGAGGCTTTGTATGGAAGGAAATGCCGAACTCCGCTCTGTTGGGATGAAGTAGGTGAGAGGAAATTGGTGAATGTGGAATTGATTGATTTGACAAACGATAAGGTCAAAGTTATCCGAGAGCGATTAAAGACAGCTCAAGATAGGCAGAAGAATTATTCGGATAAACGAAGGAAAGATTTGGAGTTTGAAGTCGACGATAAAGTTTTTCTTAAGGTTTCTCCTTGGAAAGGTAATAATTTGAAATTTCCAAGTATTAAATCTTATTTGATTATACTATTGTGATAATTTGTGGTATTTATTGGATGATGAAAGGTGTGATTCGATTCGCGAAGAGGGGAAAGCTCAATCCAAGATACATTGGACCTTTTCGTATCATTGAAAGGATTGGGCCAGTGGCTTACAGACTTGAATTACCCCCAGAGTTAGATCGAATTCATAATGTCTTCCATGTCTCGATGTTGAAAAAGTATGTTCCCGATCCCTCTCACATTTTAGAGACACCTCCCATTGAGTTGCATGAGGATTTGAAGTTCGAGGTGCAGCCTGTACGTATTCTAGATCGAAAGGATCGAGTGCTAAGGAACAAGAGCATTCCAATGGTGAAAGTATTGTGGAAGAATGCTCGAATGGAGGAGATGACGTGGGAAGTCGAGAGCCAGATGAGAAACCAATATCCACATCTTTTATTCGAATCAGGTAAGTGAAATTTTGAGGTCAAAATTTTATTTTAAGGGGGGTAGTGCTGTAAAGCCCGACCTTATAAAATACTATTCATGACATACATGTGATGATAGCATGATTGCATGCTAGGAGAGTCCCGAAAAATTTACAAAAGTCGGTATTGTACTTAGAGGTACAACAAAGTTTATTTAATCCTCGAACTAGATCAAATAGGAATTTTAAGGTGAGATTAAGAGTTTCATAGTTCATGGATGACTTAAAATGGTAATTTGGAGTTTGAGGATCAATTTGGAGTCAAATCGGAATTTTCACTAACTAGGGGCAAAATGGTCATTTGCCACCTGGGGACAAAATGGGAATTTTGAAAAAGATTTTTTGACCCCATTTGACTTATTAGAGTATAATTTGACTTATTGAAGTATGATTTGAGGTTTAGAAGTGAAAAATTTTAATTTCGGTATAATTTGGAGTATAGGGGTAAAATGGTAATTTTGCCACCTCAGGGGCAAAATTGTAATTTTCCACCACCAGGATATTTTTTCCAGCACATGGTCTTCCTTGTCTTCATCTTTGACCCTTGACTAAACATGTGGTGGAGATAAAATGTTTAAATTTTTAAAATTTTAAAAACGGGCCAATGACATGATGCCATGTGTCATGCCTTTATTAATTTATTATTTTCCTTTTTAAAAGGCACAAAATCAGCCCATCTTCCACCCCATGGCCGGCCAAACCAGCAAGAAGAGAGAGAAAACAAAAACAAAACCCTAGAGAGAGAAAATCAAAGAAAAAGTGTGAATTTTCAAGGAAATTAAGTGAAAAAGGTGAGTTTTTTTCTATTAAGCTTGAGTTTTCTTATTCCCAAGCATTTCTCTTTATTTTCCATGATTAAATTACATGTTTTCATGATGAATTAAATTCTGGAAAAATGGGTTAGGAGAGAGAAAGTTGTTGGATTTATTTGATTTTAATTTATGTTAGTGTTTTTAGTTAGTTTAGCATATTTAGAAACAAAACAACAAGAAAAGAATTTATTTTCTCCCCCAACCATTAATGGCTGAATTTACCATGTAGTGAGTGAGGATGAGTTTGATTTTATTCTAGGAGAATTGGTTAAGGAATGATGAATTATGAGCCTAGAAAAATAATGGGAATTTTCGGAGCAAAAATACGAATTTTTACCCACTAGGGGTATTTTCGTAATTTGCTGTTGGGACTGATAATTTGCACCACACTGAGGGACATTAAGTTAATTTGGGTGCAATTGAGGTATAGAAACTGAAAAGAATTAAATTGGAGTTTAAACGGACCCGTTAAGAATTTAATCGGGTGATAAGACGAATTAGGCCAATACCGGGTTTAAATAGTTACCAGTGCATTTTGCATTCCATATCATGCATTGGTAATCTAAATTAATTTAATTTTGATTTAGTACCAACTTGGTGAAACTCTCGATTTTGTATTGTGTCAAGGTGGTGAGTCCTCCGATAAAGGCAAGGAAATTGCATCCGAGGACCAGTAGACAGAGTGCTTCGAAAGTCTGCATTCTAGACATAGTGAGTAAACTTACTGTCATTTTAATTATCTAGGGTGGTTTTTAAATGCTTTCATGAATTCTATGGAAAAAGGAATTTAAAAAGATAAATTTTCATGTTTTATGAATAAGTGAGTTTCAATGAAATTAAATTATAAATTGTTTTGAAATTAATAGTGATTTTGAAAAATAGAGTACACGGAGACTGTTAATTGTGGCAATTTGATTGTTTAAATTAACTGGCTTATGATAAATCGAGCATGATTGGCTAGTTGGCAATTGTATTGAAATGCAAATTGTTTGGTTACCTTGAAAAACTACGAATTACAAAATTGCCATATCATGTTATTGAGTTTTATTATATGGTGGATTATATATTAATTAATCACTGCAGTAGGGGGTTTCTGTGGACCAGCCTTTTAGAGGGGCACGGTAAACCCCATTATATTCTTACCTCGAACGGAGAGGCGCGTAGGGTATCTCCTGGGGTAAAGTTTAGGGTTCACTTCACGCTAAACCACCACGTGAGGGGGAACTCAGCCAACGCCAAGGAACGGCTATGTTTTCAAAACAAAAACATGATTTATGTGAAATGTGAATTTTAATAGCCTTGGCGGTCTCGGTAGGATGCCTCGGCCAAGGTGTCCCCGAGAATGGATTTATGGCACAAGCCTAGATTTTTATGAGATTCATAAGCCTCTTTACGTGTTTCGAATAAAATGTGTTCTAATGCTATAACACAGTTTATGATGATTTACTTTATTGTCTCCATGTACTCAACTCTAGATGTTTAGGATGATGTTTGTTTACTCATTGAGATTTTATAATCTCACCACCCTCCTTTCCACCCATTTCAGGTTCAATATAGACTGTAGATAGCTGATCTCATCGAGGACTACAGTGGGATCTGCATTTTCCAAACCGTAGGTTCAAAGTCCTCTTTACTTTTGTTTATTCGGGGGCACTCTTGTTATTGTAAATTAAATTAAATATTTTGGCTTACTGTATTTAAGTATGTATAAATTTATTTAGCTTTTACGTTATAAAAATTATTCACGTATAACTCTATAAATATTGTTTTATAAGAAAATAGAATATTTTACTTAATATTTCTTTTATTTTCTTATTATATTCAAATAACCATAATTTCGTTTTAAATGAAGATTTTAGACTTTTAAACTCATTTTGAATATGAATTGTGTGTTTTGTACTTGTACATTACGTTTTAGCCAATTTTAAGATTTTTGAGAAAAATGACCAAAATACCCTTGTGAGACGAAAAATTAATATTTTATTTGTTTAAAGTTGGAAACAGCTTAAAATATTTTAGAACACGGTATTTGACAATGGTTGCTCACAAGGGAACAGAGAAACTGATAGTAAAGCCTTGCGGGGTTTCGGGTTGACATTCCGGGCAATAAGTGTCTACCGGGACACCGCGGCGGTTGTCACGGGCTCGAGGGGAGTACCGGGTCGTGACACTTTTCTTGTCTATGGATGGCTTTCGCCTCACGTTTCTTGATGCAAACATCCAATTATGATTTGTTTTAACCAAAAATGAATAAAATTTTGATTTAAAATCATTTATTAGATTATAAAACCATTAAAAGCCAGCAATTAAGCTTTTTGAAGGCATGGGTGACTATAATTAGGCTTTTCTTGTCAATCAATGATTTTTAGTTCATATTTCCTAATGCAAACATCAAATTATTATCTATTTCAACCAAGAATGAAAAAAAAATGATTTCAAAATCATTTATAAAGTTATAAAATTACTTAAGTGCTTTCAAGTGCATGAGTGACTATAAGTGGACTTTTCTTGTCAATAAAAGGCTTTCTCTACACATTTCTTGATGCAAACATCAAATTATGATTTGTTTTAACCAAAAATGAAAAATATTCAATCTAAAATCATTTATAAACTTAAAAAACCATTTAAAGCGAGTAATTAGGCTTTTAGAAGCATGAGTGACTATAAATGGACTTTCTTGTCAATGGATGGCTTTCGCTTCATGTTTGTAGATGCAAACATCAAATTACGATTTGTTTTAACCAAAAATGAAGAAAATTTCAGTTTAAAATCATTTACAAGGTTACAAAATCATTTAAAGTGAGTAACTAGGCTTTCAAAGGCATGAACGACCACTAATGGACATTTTTTTGTCAATGGATGGCTTTTGCTTCATGTTTTTCAATGCAAAAGTCAAATTAGGATTTGTTTTAACTATAAATAAAAAAATTCAATTTTAAAATCATTTACAAGATTATAAAACCATTTAAAGCAAGTAACTGGGCTTTCGAAGGTATGAGTGACTAAAAGTGTACTTTTCATGTCAATGGATGGCTTTTGCTTCACGTTTCTAAATGCAAACATCTAATTATGATCTATTTTAATCGAACATGAATAAAATTTCAATTTAAAATCATTTTGTCATAGCCCAAATCCTAGGCCATGACCAGGGCATGGACCTAATTGGCATAGCCCACCAAACCCAAGCAAGCCTTATTAGAGATTCCCGATAATTCACAATACTCACTCACCAATCCATATTGGTGCTTAAACCATATTCTTTCGTATCATAATGTAAAACCCGACCCTATAAATACATGTCATGATATACATGCATTGAGTAGCATGTTATTACGCTAGAAAAGCACCTAAGAATAGACGAAACCCGATATTGTACCTAACGGTACACTTAAATTGATTTAACCTCGAACTAGTTCAAATAGGAATTGTAGGATGAAATTTAATATTTTATAGTCCATGAATGAAAAAAATGATTGTTCGGAGTTCGAGGGTTCATTTGGGGTAAAATTGGAAATTTTGATGTTCAAGGGCAAAATCGTCATTTTGCCACCTAAGATAATAATTTGATCATGGAGTGAAATTTTTGACCAAGATTAACTATTTGGAGTATAATTTAATGATAGGAAGTGAAAAAGTTTAATTCTGGTGATTTTTGGAGTGTAGGGGCAAAATCGTAATTTTGCCACCCACGGACAAAATTTGAGATTTTCAGAGAATTTAGATCAAATTTGACAAATTGGAGAATGGTATGAGTATAAGGGGTGAAAAATATGTCTATGGGCAATTTTTCAATTTTTGGGGCAAAAATGTAATTTTTGACTTTTGCGGGGGCAAAAGTGTAAATGAAATACCCCATACTTTGATATGGTGATAAATAAAGTTGAGCGAATGCAAATTGAAGTCAATTAAAATGTTTAAAAGTGATAAGACACGAAAGGAGTAGTTTAGGATAAAATATTCCGTAAGTGAGAAAATAACAATAAAATAATAATAATTTTATCAGAGGAGAATTTGTGAGATAAAAGGCAATTCAGAAGTCAAGTGAGGCATAATAAGGTATTTCAGGTACCAAGGAGACAAGATAAAATTTTTAAAATATTAATATTTAGCCGGATGTCGAAATCAGTCAAGAAGAAAGATCATATGGTTGATTCAAGTGGGGGAGAAGATGACAAGCCCGACTCTATAAAAATATTTATCATGACATACACGTGATGGATAGCATGTTTGCATGCTAGGAGAGTCCCAAAAAAAAAAATTTACAAAAGTCGGTGTTGTACCTAGAGGTACAACAAAGTTGATTTAAACCTCGAACTAGATCAAATAGAGAATTTACGATGAAATTAAGAATTTTAATGTCCCAGAATTGTTTAATATGGTGATTCGGAGTTTGAGGATCAATTTGGAGTCAAACTGGAATTTTCGCTATCCAGGGGCAAAATGATCATTTGCCACCTGGGGACAAAATGGAAATTTTTAGAAAAGATTTTTGGCCCCATTTGACTTATTGGAGTAAGATTTGAGGTTAGAAGTGAAAAATTTTAATTTCGGTATAATTTGGAGTAAAAGGGTAAAATGGTAATTTTGCCACTCGAAATAAAAAATTTAATTTTTGAAAGGATTTTGATCAAATTTAATAATTTGGAGTGTGAAATGAGTATGAGGAGTGCAAATTACGCATTATGGCAAATTTTCAATTTTTGGGGCAAAAATGTAATTTTTGAAAAGTTCAGGGGCAAAAGTGTAATTTTGAAGAATTTGCTCCACCAAAACTTTGGAAAAATCTGGAAATTTCACTTAAGACTTGGATAAGTCAAAGGGAATGCATGGTGGAAAAAGTAGGACAAATAGATGGCTAGAAAAAAAAATGAATTAATAAAATATTTAAAATATGAATAAAATAATATTATTTCATTAAACAATAAAAAAAGGCATAAAAAAATCAGCCCACCCATTCTTCTTCTTCAACATTCGGCCAAGCAAGAAACAAGAGAGAGAAAGGAGAAAATAAAACCCTAGCTAAGAAATTTAAAGGGAAAATAGGTGAAAATTCAAAAATCAAGTGAAAAAAGGTAACATTTCTTAAATTTGTCTTGTGCTTTACCTTTCCCATGCATTTTCCATCATTTTTCATGGTTGAATCATGTGATTTGAGGATGATTTGAATTCTGGTCATATGGGTTTAGAGAGAGAAAGTTGTTAGATAAATTTGATTTTGAGCTATGTTAGTGTTTAGTGTTAGTTTAGCATGTTTATGAGTAAAACAACAAGAAAAATATTTATCTTCTCCATGAATTTCCCTAGGTCGAATCTAGCCAATGGTATGTGAGGATGAGGTTGACTTTATTTTAAGAGAATTGGGTGGAAAAATGATGAATTATGAGGTTGGAAATTAAATGGGAATTTTCGGTGCAATAAATTGAAATTTTTACCCACTAGGGGTAAAATCGTAATTTATAGTCCGGACTGATAAATTGGACCAAATTCACAGTCATTGAGGTATTGTGGATATAATTGGATAATTGAAACTGAAATGGATGGAATTGGAGTCGAATTGGGGATTTTAGGAATTTACACCGTGTATAGGCGAGTTAGGTCGGACATCGCAATTAAGTGATTGTTTAGACATTTCAAATCCTATCTAGTGCATACGCATGGATAAGAGCCTGAAATAATTTATGATAAATTGACACAATTTACTGAATTTTGTGTCATGGATTATGGATAGGTGGTAAGTCAATTGTTTCGGGTAAGAGACTGCACCCGAGGGCGGAAGATAGGAGTATTTCTACTCCTAATACTGTGAGTAAACTTATTATCGTCTTAATTATCTAGAGTAGTTTTATACAACTGTGTGATTTTATGAAAAATGGGTTTAAATGGTAAATTGCTATGTTTTAAGAGAAATTGTGATTTTATAAAATGATTTTATAAATTTTCTAGAAAATCGAATATTGGTTTTGAAAATAGAGTAATTGGAGACTGCTAGTTTGTGTTGCAAATTTATGGTTTTAAATTGAATGGCTTATGACAATAAATGAGCATGAATGGCTAAACTGATTTTGGTGTTATAATTATTTATACTGTGTATTCAGCCTTGAGAGGCTAGGTTGCGATAAATTACCATGTCATGCTAGAATGAATTTTATTGATTGGTGGATTATATATTAATTATTTACTGCAGAGGGGGTTCCGTGGACCAGCCTATTAGAGGGGCACGGTAAACTCCATTATATTATTACCTCGAACGGAGAGGCGCGTAGGGTATCTCCTGGGGTAAAGCTTAGGGTTCACTTCACGCTAAACCACCACGTGAAGGGGAACTCAGCCAACGCCAAGGAACGGCTGTATTTTTCTCAAACTAAAAATTATTTTAAGTGTATATGAAATTTTAACAGCCTTGGCGGACTCGGTTGGATGCCCTGCGCAAGGTATCACTGAGTATGAGTTTTGGCACGAGCCAAAGTTTTAAGAAATTCATAAGCCAAGTTGATTACTCGATTTATATGGATTGATTTTATTTGGTTGAAATGAACGTTTTAGATACTTAATTTTTTTTTAAATCATTAAATATATATTTTCGGCTTACCTACTACATTTTTAGCAAGTTTCGAGGTTTTCGACAAAAATGACAAAAATGCCCCTATGAGCAAAAAAAAAAAAATGTTATGTTATGTTATGATTTGGAAATGATTTGTAATCCTTCGTATTTTGATTATTTGATAACTATTGCTCACCGGGGAAGTGCGAAAGCTGATACGAGAGCCTTGCGAGGTTTCGATCGACATTCGGGGTGAAGAATGTTTGTCGAGGCTTCGCGGCGGTTGTCACGGGCTCGATGGGGAGTTCCGGGTCGTGACAGTAAATTTCAAAAATTACTCCACCGAGACTTTGGATGAGTCTGAGAATTTTATCTAAGCTATGAATATATGAGACAAGTGTATGGTGAAAATTTGGAAACAAATGGATGAAATTTTAAAAATGGGCCAATGGGAAAGTGACACATGGCATTTTTTAATGAAATAATATTATTTTAATGAAAAGTCAGCCATTTAAACCCAAATTTTGAGAGCTGGCCGGCCATAAGGAAGAAAAAGAGAGGAAATAGAGAGGAAAGGAAGAAAAAAAGAAAAACCAAAGAGAAACAAGAAAATTCAAAGAGAAATTCACGGTTTTCGACCGTTTACGCGTCTAACGGTAAGATTTTTCGATTTTAGCTTGATTTCTACCTTTCCTATTCCTTTATTTCCATTTAGCATGGTTGAGGAGAGAGATCAAAAAGTGATATCAAGGGCTGGACGAAATTCTAGGGGAGAGAAATTGAAATTTTTAGGTTTTGATTTTCAGTTAAATTGATAGTTTTAGTTAGTTAAATGTGTTTAGAAATTAAATTGGGCAAGAAATCAGTAAATGTTCACAATACCCACTCTTGGCTGGATGCTCAATGCTGTACAATGATGATGAATTGATTTTATTCTAAGGAAAATGAAGAGAAAATGATGAAAAACGATTAAACGTGATAGAAAAACAAAGTAGAAAATTAACCGACTTAATGTCCCATTTTTGGCCGAATTTTCCAAGGAAGGATGTGAGCTGATTTTGTTGTTTTTAGAAGGTTATTGGCTGATATTTAATGGTTAGAAATGTTGGAGAGAGAATGGGATGATTTAGAGCTAAAATGGAGCGCGTTAGCAATTTATCGGGCAAAGTGCCAAAAATAGGTTAATATCGCATTTAAGCCGTTTTAGGCTATTGCATTTCATACCATGCATTAGTATAGGATTTAAGTTAATTATATAGTGATTTAGCATCAATGTGATGAATTGTGTAAATTTTTGTAATGTGTCTAGGAGGAGAGCCTTCCGGAAAAGGCAAAGAAGTCGTACCCGACAAGTAGTGATCGAGGCGCTTAGAAAGCTTTTAGTTTGTACAAACGGTGAGTAAACTTATTATTATTGTAAATTATCTAGAGTTTATTTTAAATAACCTTTATGTATTTTATGAAATGAGAACGAGATTAAAACGGGATTTTTGATGTTTTAGGAATAAATGTGACAAATAAAAATATATTGTATTGATTATGAAATTGAGTAATTGGAGGCTGCAAATTGACTTGAAAAATATATATTTTCCTAGGAATGGCTTATGAGAAATGAGTATATGTGGCTATATTTTGTGAGTGCATTTGGGAAATTTATGTAAGTTGTTTTACTATGCAGGCTGGATAAATAAATAAAAGCCACGTTATACTGTCGAAATTTTATTAAAATTGGTGGGTTAGTCACTGCAGTGACGGGTTTTCGTGAACTACCTATTAGAGGGGCACGGTAAACCCAGTTATATAGTTACTCCGGTTGTAGAGGCGATGAGGGTAACTCCTGGGGTAGTATTAGAGCTCACTTCACGTCGAACCCCCACGTGAATGTGTAACTCGGCCAACGCCAAGGAATGGCTGGTTTTTAAAAATAAAAATGTGTTTCACGTGTGAATATTTTAACACCCTTGGCAGACTCGGTTAGATGCCTCGGCCAAGGTATCCCCGAGGATTAGTTTTGGCTTAAGCCTTGTTTTAATAAAAGACATAAGCCTTAACAACTGTTTTGGTAAATTACAAATATTTTATGGTTTAAGAAACAAATTGAAAACATTATGAAATGGGTTGAAATTTGTTGTTTAAACTTGCCTCCATTTTACTCGCCTTTAGATATTTATGATAATGTCTGTTTACTCATTGGAATTGCAAAATCTCACCCAACTCCTTTCCACCCATTTCAGGTTCAGTATAGACTGTAGATAGCTGATCTCATCGAGGACTACCATTGGATCTGCATTTTCCAAACCGTAGGTTCACAGTCCTCTTTACTTTTGTTTATTCGGGGGCCTTCTTGTTATTGTAAATTAAATTAAATATTTTGACTTACTGTATTTCAGTATGTATAAATTTATTTAGCTTTTACGCTATAAAAATTATTCACGTATAACTCTATAAATATTGTTTTATAAGAAAATAGAATATTTCCCTTAATATTTCTTTTATTTTCTTATCATATTCAAATAACCGTAATTTCGTTTTAAATGAAGATTTTTGACTTTTAAACTCATTTTGAATATGAATTATGTATTTTGTACTTGTATATTACGTTTTAGCCGGTTTTGAAATTTTTTAGAAAAAAATGACCAAAATACCCCTGTGTGGCGAAAATTTTATTTTGATTGTTTTTGATCTAAAATAGTAAATATTCTCTAAAAGCTCGATATTGAACAATGATTGCTCACAGGAAAGGAAAGAAACTGATATGTAAGCCTTGCGGGGTTCCGGTTGGCATTCCGGATAATGAGTGTCAATCGGGACGTCGCGGCGATTGTCATGGGCCTGAGGGAGGTTCCGAGTCGTGACACATAACTTGAACCATAATTATAATAATCAATTCAATCTTTAAAACATATAATCATAAGTATATACAATGAAGTCTAAAATCTCAAATTTAATACTTATACCAAGGCCACTATCCATTTACAATTAAATAAACAAAGTGCTACGACTCGACCTCTAGCCTTGGAGTGACTTGGAATGAAATGCTTTGAGATGCCTTTACCTATCTATGACGGACCATAAATGCCAATGATTGCACGCTAAGCCGATCACTATTTGCAAAAGGGAAATAAGGGGGTGAGTCTTACAGACTTAGTGATCATCGGCTCCGTGAGCAGGGAAAAGATGGGAAACAATCAATAAGCAGATCATTTGAATGATAAAACCAGAATATAAAATGCAAATCTTATAAACCAAACCATAAGGTGGTTATTTGTGCCTTGTAAAAATAATATCGTAAAATCATAATAGAACGCTTTCTTTGGCAAAACAGTGCTGAAAATAAGTTTAACAGAAAGAGTTTCTGTCACGACCCGGAACCTCCTTCAGGCCCATGACAATCACCGCAACGTCCCGATTGACACTCATTATCCAGAATGCCAACCGGAACCCCGCAAGGCTTACATATCAGTTTTTTTTCCTTTCCTGTGAGCAATCGTTGTTAAATATCGAGTTTTTAGAGAATATACACTATTTTAGATAAAAAAACAATCAAAATAAAATTTTCGCCACACAGGGGTATTTTGATCATTTTTTTCTCAAAAATTTCGAAACTGGCTAAAATGTAATATACAAGTACAAAATACATAATTCATATTCAAAATGAGTTTAAAAGTCTAAAATCTTCATTTAAAACGAAATTACGATTATTTGAATATAATAAGAAAATAAAAGAAATATTAAGGGAAATATTCTATTTTCTTATAAAATAATATTTATAGAGTTATACATGAATAATTTTTATAACGTAAAAGCTAAATAAATTTATACATACTGAAATACAGTAAGCCAAAATATTTAATTTAATTTACAATAACAAGAGGGCCCCCGAATAAACAAAAGTAAAGAGGACTGTGAACCTACGGTTTGTAAAATGCAGATCCAATGGTAGTCCTCGATGAGATCAGCTATCTACAATCTATACTAAACCTGAAATGGGTGGAAAGGAGGGTGGTGAGATTATAAAATCCCAATGAGTAAACAGACATTATCATAAATATCTAAAGGCGAGTAAAATGGAGGCAAGTTTAAAGAACAAATTTCAACCCATTTCATAATGTTTCCAATTTATTTCTTAAACCATAAAATATTTGTAATTTACCAAAATAGTTGTTAAGGCTTATGTCTTTTATTAAAACAAGGCTCAAGCCAAAACTAATCCTCGAGGATACCTTGGCCGAGGCATCTAACTGAGTCTGCCAAGGGTGTTAAAATATTCACACGTGAAACACATTTTTATTTTTAAAACCAGCCGTTCCTTGGTGTTGGCCGAGTTACACATTCACGTGGGGGTTCGACGTGAAGTGAGCTCTAATACTACCCTGGGAGTTACCCTCCTCGCCTCTACAACCGAAGTAACTATATAACTGGGTTTACCGTGCCCCTCTAATAGGTAGTCCACGGAAACCCGTCACTGTAGTGACTAACCCACCAATTTTAATAAAATTTCAACAGTATAACGTGGCTTTTATTTATTTATCCAGCCTGCATAGTAAAAACAACTTACATAAATTTCCGAATGCACTCACAAAATATAGCCACATATACTCATTTCTCATAAGCCATTCCTAGGAAAATATATATTTTTCAAGTCAATTTGCAGCCTCTAATTACTCAATTTCATAATCAATACAATATATTTTTATTTGTCACATTTATTCCTAAAACATCAAAAATCCCATTTTAATCTCGTTCTCATTTCATAAAATACATAAAGGGCTTTTAAAAATAAACTCTAGATAATTTACAATAATAATAAGTTTACTCACCGTTTGTACAAACTAAAAGCTTTCTAAGCGCCCCGATCACTACTCGTCGGGTACGACTTCTTTGCCTTTTCCGGAAGGCTCTCATCCTAGACACATTACAAAAATTTACACAATTCATCACATTGATACTAAATCACTATATAATTAACTTAAATCCTATACTAATACATGGTATGAAATGCAATAGCCTAAAACGGTTTAAATGTGGTATTAACCTATTTTTGGCACTTTGCCCGATAAATTGCTAACGCGCTCCATTTTAGCTCTAAATCATCCCATTCTCTCTCCAACATTTCTAACCATTAAATATCAGCCAATAACCTTCTAAAAACAACAAAATCAGCTCACTCCCTTCCTTGGAAAATTCGGCCAAAAATGGGATATTAACTCGGTTAATTTTCTACTTTGTTTTTCTACCACGTTTAATCGTTTTTCATCATTTTCTCTTCATTTCCCTTAGAATAAAATCAATTCATCATCATTGTACAGCATTGAGCATCCAGCCAAGAGTGGGTATTGTGAAAATTTAATGATTTCTTGCCCAATTTAATTTCTAAACACATTTAACTAACTAAAACTATCAATTTAACTAAAAATCAAAACCTAAAAATTTCAATTTCTCTCCCCTAGAATTTCGTCCAGCCCTTGATATAACTTTTTGATCTCTCTCCTCAAGCATGCTAAATGGAAAAAAAGGCATAGGAAAGGTAGAAATCAAGCTAAAATCGAAAAATCTTACCGTTAGACGCGTAAACGGTCGAAAACCACGAATTCCCCTTTGAATTTTCTTGTTTCTCTTTGGTTTTTCTTTTTTTCTTCCTTTCCTCTCTATTTCCTCTCTTGTTCTTCCTTATGGCTGGCCAGCACTTAAAATGGGGTTTAAATGGGCTGACTTTTCATTAAAATAATATTATTTCATTAAAAAAAATACCACGTGTCACTTTCCCATTGGCCCATTTTTAAAATTTCATCCATTTGTTTCCAAATTTTCACCATACACTTGTCCCACATATCCATAGCTTAGATAAAATTCTCAGACTTATCCAAAGTCTCGGTGGAGTAATTTTTGAAATTTACACTTTTACCCCCATAAAAGTGAAAAATTACATTTTTGCCCAAAAAACTGAAAAATTGCCCATAGACATATTTTTCATCCCTTATACTCATACCATTCTCCAATTTGTCAAATTTGATCTAAATTCTCTCAAAATCTCAAATTTTGTCCGCGAGTGGTAAAATTACGATTTTGCCCCTACACTCCAAAAATCACTAGAATTAAACTTTTTCACTTCCTATCATTAAATTATACTCCAAATAGTTAATCTTGATCAAAAGTTTCACTCCATGATCAAATTATTATCTTAGGTGGCAAAATGACGATTTTGCCCCTAAACATCCAAATTTCCAATTTTACCCCAAATGAACCCTCGAACTCTGAACAATTATTTTTTAGTCATTGCTTGACTATAAAATATTAAATTTCATCCTACAATTCCTATTTGAACTAGCTCGAGGTTAAATCAACTCAAGTGTACCATTAGGTACAATACCGAGTTTCGTCTATTCTTATGTGCTTTTCCTAGCATAATAACATACTACTCAGTGCATGTATGTCATGATATGTGTTTATAGGGTCAGGTTTTACAGTTTCAATCACTGAAAACATTATTACCATCAAATTATGAAATACAATAAAAATGTAACCACGCTCCCAAAATGTGTGGCATGTAAAGAAATCAAAGTGTACGGCCACGTAAATCAACTCATGCTTGTCAAGTAAGCACTGAAAGCTTTTATTTAAACAATGGGAGCTGTAGAGAAAATCTTAACTCTCCATCATGCAAGAGAGTACGCGTGGAAAACTCACAAGGCTCTTGAGTAGGAAAGTATAATATCAACACGTGGACCCACTCCACGTAATAACAATCCGGGAGCCTTACTCCATCGGATTCCCATAGCCATGGCAGTCTCCACGATGTTGGCCAACATCGGAGAATCAAGCGGTCACAACCGCGCACATCTAGGAGTCTTACTCCAATGGATCACTTGTGGCCTAGCCACGTATACATATCACAGGTCGGGGCCCCCACCATGCCTAACCGTTCGTTAGTGACCCAAAGGTTCTCTAGCTAGAGCTCACTCGTGCACGAAGGTCACACTTAACTGAAGTGACAGTCGACCTACTCTCGACGCACTTGGTTTGTCAAAACCATTTTCAAAAATCAAATCGAGGTTTTCAAGTCTTTTGCTTAAAACCATTTGAAAACAAGGTTCAATAACCTTTCAAATTACTTTTCACATAAAAAGGCATGGTGTACTCTCTTATTCAAAGATCGAACTAAATCCGGTGCTCAAAACTTGCATTTTAAATTATTTAATTATTTCATTTAAACTATGCATATCACCCACAAATACAAGGCACAGATTTTGAATGCAAAACAGTATAAAGGGCTTGTTTCCCGGTTTTTAAAACACTTTACGTATATAGCTTATCTATAGATATATCCAAAACAATTTTCAAAGCAACTTGCATCCATAATTTCCTACGAGTTCTACCAGTTCATGCTTTCCACAATAACAGTGTATAAATCATTGTAAATCCATTTAGAAATCGCCTATCGAAGCTAACAGCTCATGCTTTCCACAATTACATTTAATGAAATACAGCAACATTTACAAAATGTATAACATTATATAGCTATGGAAATCTTTGAAATAGACACCCCCTACTCACCTCACAATAGCGGGACGCTTCGTTGCTATTTATTTAGGTGCGTATCTCGCTATTTCTACTTACCGGTCACTAGTTACTTCACCCGGCATGGCACCAGGGCAAACTTTTCTACTTATATCCTTCCTAGCAACAATCCAAATTCAATAATCTTAGTGTTTATCATTCCCATTGTCACGACCCGGAACTCCCATCGAGCCCGTGACAACCGCCGCGACGTCTCAATTTACATTCATTACCCAGAATGTCAACCGAGACCCCGCAAGGCTTTAATATCAGCTTCTCATTTCCCCTGTGGGTAGCTGTTTCCAAATACCACATTTTAAAAGATTTTAAACTGTTTCCAACTTAAACAAATGAAATAATAATTTCCGTCTCACAGGGGTATTTTTGTCATTTATCCCAAAAATCTCAAAAATCATCTAAAAATATAGTATGTAAGTGGAAAACACATATTTCTTAATCAAAAATAATTTTGGATGTCTAAAACATTCGTTTAAAATGGAATTATGACTGTTATAATAAAATAAAAATATTCAATAAAATATTCAATTTTCACTTAAAAAGATATTTTAAGAACACTGTATAAATAATTTTTATATCGTAAAAGCAAAGTAAATTCTTACATACCATAATACAGATAACCAAAGGATATAATTTAATTTACAGTGACACGTGGGCCCACGAATGACCAAAAGTAGCAAAAGAAATGAACCTACAATCTTTGGATGTGGCAAGTTCAACTGTAATCCTCGCCGATATCAGTTATCTACAATCTATTCTGAGCCTGAAATGGGTGGAAATGAGGGTGGTGAGATTATAAAATCCCAGTGAGTAAACAAACATCACTCAAAATATCTAAAGTCGAGTAAAAGGAGACTATTAAAACATTTCATCAAACTGTAATTTATCATCTTTCAACTTATTTCAACCAAATGAAATCAATTTATTTAAAGCAAGTAACCAGTATGGCTTATGAATTTCTTAAAAAGCTTGGCTCATGCCAAAAATTATTATCATACTCAGTTATTTGGGATACCTTGGCCGAGGGCTATCCCAACTGAGTCCGCCAAGGCTATTAGAAAGTCATGTTTTTATTTTGAAAACATAGCCATTCCTTGGCGTTGGCCGAGTTCCCCTTCACGAGGTGGTTTGGCGTGAAGTGAACTCTAAAAGTTATACCTCAGGAGTTACCCTACTCGCCTCTCCAACCGAGGTAAAAATATAACAGGATTCCGTGCCCCTCTAATAGGCTAGTCCACAGAATCCAGCCCACTGCAGCAGGTCAAACCCACCATACAATAAAATTTTGACAGCATGACAGGGCTAATATATTACTACCCAGCCTGCAAGGGTAAAATAAAGCAATTCATATAATTCATAAAAAACACAGCCCAGCCAGTCATGCCAATACAATAACATAAGCCATTAATTCAATTTTAAATTTACAACATATCAGTGGTCTCCAATTACTCTATTTTCAAAATCGTTATTTCGTTTCAAGACAATTTATAAAATATTTTCATTTAAACTCATTTTGTTTACAAAACATAAAAATTTACCATTTGAACTCATTTTCATAAAATTCACCAAAACCGAATAAAAACATACTTTAGATAATTAAAATGATGGTAAGGTTACTCACCGTGTCAAGAGTGAGGATTTTCAAAATACTCAGACTATTGGTCCTCGGGTGCAATTCTCTTGCCTTTATCAGAGGACTCACCACCTTGACACAGTACAAAATCGAGAAATTCACCACATTGGTACTAAATTGAAATTAAACTAATTTAGACTACTAATGCTTGATATGGAATGCAAAAATGTCTAAATTTTTGTCGAAATGCGGTGTTAGCCTATTTTGGTCTTTTACCCGATAAATCGATATACGCGTCCGTTTAAACTCCAAATTAATTTTTTTCAGTTTCTATACCTCAATTGCACCCAAATTGACTTAATGTCCCTCAGTGTGGTGCAAATTATCAGTCCCGATAGCAAATTACAAAAATACCCCTAGTGGGTAAAAATTTGTATTTTTGCTCCAAAAATTCCCATTATTTTTCTAGGCTCATAATTCATCATTATTCATCATAATTCCTCAGATAAACATCAAGATCAGCAGCCAATATTTCCCTAGAAAATTCAGCATAATGGGTTTCAATGGGAGAAAATTATATCTTTAGCTTATTTTTGCTATATTTCAATATAACTTAACTAAAATCACTTAATTCAATTATAATCAACCAAAAATCAAGCTCAAAACTCATCCATGGAGGTTTGGCCAGCATGGGTGTCCATACCCACTTTCTAATTTTGCATAGAAATGAGAAAAAAATGCATGGGTAGTGAAAATCACAAGGAAAATCAATGAAATTTACCTTTTTAATGCTTGATTTCTTGATTTCTCTTGATTTTCCCCAAATTTTTCAGGTAGGATTCTTGTTTTTGTTTTTCCCCTTTTCTCCCCTGGTTTGGACAGCTGAAGAAGATGAGAATTCCGGAATTTTTACCTTTTTAAAGGCTAAAATAATATAATATTATTTTATTCATTTTTTTAATGTTTTATTAATTCCTTAAATTCTAGCCATCCATTTGTTTCCAAATTTTCACCATACACTTGTCCCACATATCCATAGCTTAGGTAAAATTCTCAGACTTATCCAAAGTCTTGGTGGAGTAATTTTTGAAATTTACACTTTTACCCCCGTAAAAGTCAAAAATTACATTTTTGCCCCAAAAATTGAAAAATTGCCCATAGACATATTTTTCATCCCTTATACTCATACCATTCTCCAATTTGTCAAATTTGATCTAAATTGTCTCAAAATCTCAAATTTTGTTCGCGGGTGGCAAAATTACGATTTTGCCCCTACACTCTAGAAATCACTGGAATTAAACTTTTTCACTGCCAAACCCTCAAATTATACTCCAATACTCAAATCATACTCCAATAAGTCAAATGGGGCTAAAAAATTTCTTTTCTAAAAATTCCCATTGTGTCCTTGGGTGGCAAATGACCATTTTGCCCCTGGATAGTAAAAATTCTAGTTTGACTTCAAATTGATCCTTGAACTCCAAATCACCATATTAAACCATTCTGGGACTTTAATATTCTTAATTTCATTTTAAATTCTCTATTTGATCTAGTTCGAGACTTAAATTAACTTAATTGTACCATTTGGTACATTGTCGTCTTTTAACGATTTTTCTTTCAAGGCTTTCCAAGTATACAAGCATATTGTCAATCATATGAATGACATGGAAAGTATTTTATAAGGTCGGGCTTGACAACACTACCCCCCTTAAAATAAAATTTTGACCTCAAAATTTCATGTGCTGAACTCAGAGAAAATGTGGGGGTATTGTTTTCTCATCTAATGCTCGACTTCTTATGTCCTCCCCTTTATAGTGAATTTCGATTTGTTCACCTCATTTACCTCCAATTCAACTCAAGTACTTCGCTTATGCCTATTATTATCCTTTAAAATCATATCAACAATAACCTTCACAATTATGATCTTTTATATCGAGACACCAAGCATGCTTCTATTACTATCATTAAGCTTGAACCATAACTCCATCTCAATCATACCAATTTCGATCGCATTTTATTCTTATTTAGGTATACCAATCACTATCTTATTACTTCATTCCATATCAAACTTCTCGACTTTCATTCATTCATCCTATCCTCATACACTATTGTGTAGTTTACAACATCATTAACACGCCATACTCATTCCTGTACATATCCTCAGCGTTCAGGAAAATTAATGGCTTTAATTATTTCTACTTATTTCATGTTTACTTTGCATTTAGGAAATTTCAATCTTCTTAATCCTATTAATCCATCTCATATGGCTTAATGGTACTATAGATTATATTCCCTTAACTATTTCTCCAAAATTCCTTAGGTCACCATAAATCGTCTTCTGATAAGATTCTTAATCGTTACATTATCTATACAACTCATCAAATATATTGAGTTCAAATCTTGAACCACTAAAACCATTATTCATTTAGTTGGGTACATCACTACTCCACACATACATATACATATACATTCAAATGTCTATATTCCTCATTATGTATACGAGTCTCTATTTTCAAATGCCTTCAGACTAATTTCTCTTAATTCATTCCCATCCACAATCAAAATTCAATAGAATAAGCTTCATAATTCATACAAATTCTCATCATGCCTGTGTATAGTTCCTCATCATTTATATACTTATATTCTCTTCTTATCGTTTCCAATTATATGCTTAAGTTTCCTTGTACTTTATATCATTGCATCACAATGTCATCTCCATTGAATTATAATCTATTATGCGTGTATGTTTTATAATCCCATTGGTATCTCAAAAATTTATCTTGACTTGATCATTGCATCTTATGCAATACTACAATTCCTAAAAGTCATCCTTATTCCTCGATTATCCTTCATGTCTCCTATATATTGTATCCTTATTGCATTTCGATATTGATTTGTCACTTAAAACTCAAATTCATTTGAATCATGTATGCCTCACGCATTTTCGAATTCCAATTCCCATAATATATTAAGAAAGTTTCATTATCTGACTTCATTATCAAGGTTAACTTCTATCATCCTTTATTCCACTCTTTCATATGAATATAACATCATTCTTCCTTAACTAATTTAGAAATTGTACTTGAAATTACAAGACTTGAAACTAAATTCTCCTCAAGTACTTTTTAATGTTAATACTTATACCACTCTCAGCTTATAGCTTCCTTTTTATAACTACATAACTTAGTGCTTGCTTTCACAAGATCCATGGCAGAACTTCTCTTGAGTATTTCCTTAGGGATATTTATTTTAAATTTATGTCTCATAACATATGATCATTTAACCCGTAACTTAGCCATTTGGCTCCTTAGCAAGTTTCAAAGTCACGCATCTTATGCCCATCATGTATAACTTATAATTCTTTCTCAAGGGCGTGTAAACATTCTTGAAACACTTAATCACTTATTTACTCTTTTATACACCAAGTATATCATTTCCATAAAGGCATGCCCAACTACTCATGCTTCAATTTATCTCCATGGGTTTCTAGCATGTCACCTAGTTTACTTGTGTTGTTACTAATCCTTTCCTTTCAACAAGGTCAAGACAAGATCAGTATATTCTCATAACAATATTCTATATAAACTCATTTGCTATATCATTATTGAAATCTTTATTTACATTTTCCTCACTTGCTATTGACATCTCTTATCAGTATCTCATACATTCATCTAACCTTTCGCTCGCTTCCTCTTTAGTCTTTAACAAGACTTAATCTCTTGTCTTTCTTATTTCTTAAGATTTGACTTCAGTCATCATATTATTCATCTTAACACTCCCCATGTTAATTTATTTTTATGTAACCATCTAAAAATTTCTCTAACTTTCTTTCTCTTACATGCCAATATATATAAGGCAATAAAATAATAATAAAAAAAAAACTTTGCAATTTCACTCATCATCTTTATCTTAATACCTCCCAATGCACTTAAGACTCCAAACAACAAAGCTTAGCATGAAAACCAATGACCATTCTTCAACTCGTGAGTTTCATCTTCATGCCACTCTCAATTTGCTCTACTTTCTAGCCATTAGGGGTTCTTAACGTGACAGCGTTTGATAGTCAGTACTGTGGCGTTGCAACGGTTTGAATTCACTTTATCTTAGCAACTCTTCCACCTTTAAAGCTACTACCTCAATTATTCACAATCGTGTGGCTTCCCTTCGAGTCTATACCACAATTAGCAAGACTAACTTTCTATCACAAGTGTGAAATCAAAACATTGATTTAACGTTTTTTTTTTTTTTTTTTTTTTTTTTTTTGCCACTAGCATTCATATATCTTTACCATAACATTTAATACGAGTTTGCTTAAGCAAAGATCTCCAAATTTATTCATAGCTACATGTATCTCAAATTGCTCATCACTTATCATCAGTCAATAAATCCCACTCGAAAATACCCTTTCCATATTGTATAGTGATTTCACCATATAGCATCACTGCACGATGTTCCTCCATTCTACTATCATGGATACTCCATAGAAATTAATTAAAAGATTTACGTACCCTAACTAATGCTAATTCCATTTAATCATATCTTAAATACTTCAAACTTGTAAATTACAACTCCAAATGTATGTCCATATATTGATAATCTTTATATATTTCATGATCATGAAAACTACAACTTACAAACTAGCTTTCTATCATACGTACTTTATTAGAGCACTAATTTCAACTTATTTAATCTACCCTTGGTGGTATGTCAAAATCATCCCTGTCTCGGTTGCAATCCAGAGGAATCTCTCCTCTGTATATCCGTATGAGCTGGTGGAGATGGAGCAGCTACCGTAGCCCGTCCTAACTGTGGACAATCTCTCCTAATGTGACCCAGTTGATCACAATGAAAACATCGTGCAGGCCCTCTGCACGGCCCAACATGATAATTCCCACAATTTCTGCATCTACGTGAACTTCCTGAAACAGAAGAGTTTTTGCCCCTGTTTGGTGGCTGACTAGAAGATACACTTAGATTTCTCCTTTTTGCTAACTCAGCTCGCAGACTCTTATTTTCATTCGCAAGCTTCTCGGCTCTTAAAGCCATTCGCACCACCTCTTTAGCCACGGTTGCGTCCGACTCACCCATAAAAGAAACACAACTATGTTGCCTAGCCTCTTTAAGCTTCTTAGAATCAGAAACATCCAGCACTGGTGGTGGGACAGGAGGTGGGGATGGTGGTACTGAAGGAGCAGCCAGAGGAACTGTAGGAAGAACTTGACCAGCCTGAGCCTGGCCAGCAATAGCAGTAAAAAAGGCTGCTAATGCTTGAACTGCCTCAAGAGGCATAGCAAGAATACTAGTAAGTGGCAGAGGAGGTGGAGGATGTGGAGGAGTCTCGATTTGTTCAGCAGCAGGTGCTGCCCGAATGGTGGATGCAGTCGATTCCTCCTCTATTGCACCTAACTGACGACGTTGAAAACAACCTCTTCCCCTCCCAGCTGATCTAGTGAAAGGTGGTTGTTTGCGTCGAGGAGACATAATAATCTATAAGAGGGAACAAAGTGAGTTTAGGCAACCTTAGGCTCTATATGCTTATGCATGTATTTTATTCAACCTAACCTAACTTAACTCGGGGCCACACTGACACTGTAAATTTTTAAAACAGCTTTAAAATAACTTTAAACCCAAAACTCTAATCTTTCAAACCAACAGCTCTGATACCAACTTAATTCTTCCACCACTCTGGACACAGATGGCATTAGGTGGTACCTATCAGAGCACTCGGCAAGAGGTGCACTTCACTCCGGGACGCACCGGGAGCAGTCCCTTCCCTCCTCTTCCAAGCTCCTGGGCGGAGAGTCATACTTCGCCATAGATCATATGCGAGAGTTCCCAGGAATAGGGTTATTTTCCCTTTGCTCTGATACCAACTTAATTGTCACGACCCGGAACTCCCATCGAGCCCGTGACAACCGCCGCGACGTCTCAATTTACATTCATTACCCAGAATGTCAACCGAGACCCCGCAAGGCTTTAATATCAGCTTCTCATTTCCCCTGTGGGTAGCTGTTTCCAAATACCACATTTTAAAAGATTTTAAACTGTTTCCAACTTAAACAAATGAAATAATAATTTCCGTCTCACAGGGGTATTTTTGTCATTTATCCCAAAAATCTCAAAAATCATCTAAAAATATAGTATGTAAGTGGAAAACACATATTTCTTAATCAAAAATAATTTTGGATGTCTAAAACATTCGTTTAAAATGGAATTATGACTGTTATAATAAAATAAAAATATTCAATAAAATATTCAATTTTCACTTAAAAAGATATTTTAAGAACACTGTATAAATAATTTTTATATCGTAAAAGCAAAGTAAATTCTTACATACCATAATACAGATAACCAAAGGATATAATTTAATTTACAGTGACACGTGGGCCCACGAATGACCAAAAGTAGCAAAAGAAATGAACCTACAATCTTTGGATGTGGCAAGTTCAACTGTAATCCTCGCCGATATCAGTTATCTACAATCTATTCTGAGCCTGAAATGGGTGGAAATGAGGGTGGTGAGATTATAAAATCCCAGTGAGTAAACAAACATCACTCAAAATATCTAAAGTCGAGTAAAAGGAGACTATTAAAACATTTCATCAAACTGTAATTTATCATCTTTCAACTTATTTCAACCAAATGAAATCAATTTATTTAAAGCAAGTAACCAGTATGGCTTATGAATTTCTTAAAAAGCTTGGCTCATGCCAAAAATTATTATCATACTCAGTTATTTGGGATACCTTGGCCGAGGGCTATCCCAACTGAGTCCGCCAAGGCTATTAGAAAGTCATGTTTTTATTTTGAAAACATAGCCATTCCTTGGCGTTGGCCGAGTTCCCC
Source organism: Theobroma cacao (assembly GCF_053813885.1). Taxonomy (NCBI): domain Eukaryota; kingdom Viridiplantae; phylum Streptophyta; class Magnoliopsida; order Malvales; family Malvaceae; genus Theobroma; species Theobroma cacao. The sequence goes on from NC_142641.1 coordinate 25,571,680, forward strand.
TTCACGAGGTGGTTTGGCGTGAAGTGAACTCTAAAAGTTATACCTCAGGAGTTACCCTACTCGCCTCTCCAACCGAGGTAAAAATATAACAGGATTCCGTGCCCCTCTAATAGGCTAGTCCACAGAATCCAGCCCACTGCAGCAGGTCAAACCCACCATACAATAAAATTTTGACAGCATGACAGGGCTAATATATTACTACCCAGCCTGCAAGGGTAAAATAAAGCAATTCATATAATTCATAAAAAACACAGCCCAGCCAGTCATGCCAATACAATAACATAAGCCATTAATTCAATTTTAAATTTACAACATATCAGTGGTCTCCAATTACTCTATTTTCAAAATCGTTATTTCGTTTCAAGACAATTTATAAAATATTTTCATTTAAACTCATTTTGTTTACAAAACATAAAAATTTACCATTTGAACTCATTTTCATAAAATTCACCAAAACCGAATAAAAACATACTTTAGATAATTAAAATGATGGTAAGGTTACTCACCGTGTCAAGAGTGAGGATTTTCAAAATACTCAGACTATTGGTCCTCGGGTGCAATTCTCTTGCCTTTATCAGAGGACTCACCACCTTGACACAGTACAAAATCGAGAAATTCACCACATTGGTACTAAATTGAAATTAAACTAATTTAGACTACTAATGCTTGATATGGAATGCAAAAATGTCTAAATTTTTGTCGAAATGCGGTGTTAGCCTATTTTGGTCTTTTACCCGATAAATCGATATACGCGTCCGTTTAAACTCCAAATTAATTTTTTTCAGTTTCTATACCTCAATTGCACCCAAATTGACTTAATGTCCCTCAGTGTGGTGCAAATTATCAGTCCCGATAGCAAATTACAAAAATACCCCTAGTGGGTAAAAATTTGTATTTTTGCTCCAAAAATTCCCATTATTTTTCTAGGCTCATAATTCATCATTATTCATCATAATTCCTCAGATAAACATCAAGATCAGCAGCCAATATTTCCCTAGAAAATTCAGCATAATGGGTTTCAATGGGAGAAAATTATATCTTTAGCTTATTTTTGCTATATTTCAATATAACTTAACTAAAATCACTTAATTCAATTATAATCAACCAAAAATCAAGCTCAAAACTCATCCATGGAGGTTTGGCCAGCATGGGTGTCCATACCCACTTTCTAATTTTGCATAGAAATGAGAAAAAAATGCATGGGTAGTGAAAATCACAAGGAAAATCAATGAAATTTACCTTTTTAATGCTTGATTTCTTGATTTCTCTTGATTTTCCCCAAATTTTTCAGGTAGGATTCTTGTTTTTGTTTTTCCCCTTTTCTCCCCTGGTTTGGACAGCTGAAGAAGATGAGAATTCCGGAATTTTTACCTTTTTAAAGGCTAAAATAATATAATATTATTTTATTCATTTTTTTAATGTTTTATTAATTCCTTAAATTCTAGCCATCCATTTGTTTCCAAATTTTCACCATACACTTGTCCCACATATCCATAGCTTAGGTAAAATTCTCAGACTTATCCAAAGTCTTGGTGGAGTAATTTTTGAAATTTACACTTTTACCCCCGTAAAAGTCAAAAATTACATTTTTGCCCCAAAAATTGAAAAATTGCCCATAGACATATTTTTCATCCCTTATACTCATACCATTCTCCAATTTGTCAAATTTGATCTAAATTGTCTCAAAATCTCAAATTTTGTTCGCGGGTGGCAAAATTACGATTTTGCCCCTACACTCTAGAAATCACTGGAATTAAACTTTTTCACTGCCAAACCCTCAAATTATACTCCAATACTCAAATCATACTCCAATAAGTCAAATGGGGCTAAAAAATTTCTTTTCTAAAAATTCCCATTGTGTCCTTGGGTGGCAAATGACCATTTTGCCCCTGGATAGTAAAAATTCTAGTTTGACTTCAAATTGATCCTTGAACTCCAAATCACCATATTAAACCATTCTGGGACTTTAATATTTTTAATTTCATTTTAAATTCTCTATTTGATCTAGTTCGAGACTTAAATTAACTTAATTGTACCATTTGGTACATTGTCGTCTTTTAACGATTTTTCTTTCAAGGCTTTCCAAGTATACAAGCATATTGTCAATCATATGAATGACATGGAAAGTATTTTATAAGGTCGGGCTTGACACCCATTTTCCTCCTTATTCAAACATTACCATCATGTTAATAACTCATACTATGCTAGAATCACCACTTTTCCTCACTTAACCTTGCATATTCATATACATTTTAACACATTTTTACCAAAGTTGCCTTTATCCTTTGCTTGCGTAATTTTGTAAATTGTAATTACTGGTAACTTATTTATAACTTTAATACATATATTAATCCTTTCTAAGGATATTTATCAAGTTCAACCATCCTTTCCACAACAATAACCTAGCATATGGCAGCAACTATAACTTCACTTCCATCAAACATGTCACGACCCGGTATTCCCCTCAAGCCCGTGACAATCGTCGCGGTGTCCCGGTAGACACTTATTGCCCGAAATGTCAACCCGAAACCCCGCAAGGCTTTACTATCAGTTTCTCTGTTCCCTTGTGAGCAACCATTGACAAATATCGTGTTCTAAAAGATTTTAAGCTGTTTCCAACTTTAAACAAATAAAATATTAATTTTTCGTCTCACAGGGGTAATTTGGTCATTTTTCTCAAAAATTTCGAAACTGGCTAAAACGTAATATACAAGTACAAAACACACAATTCATATTCAAAATGAGTTTAAAAGTCTAAAATCTTCATTTAAAACGAAATTATGGTTATTTGAATATAATAAGAAAATAAAAGAAATATTAAGTAAAATATTCTATTTTCTTATAAAACAATATTTATAGAGTTATACGTGAATAATTTTTATAGCGTAAAAGCTAAATAAATTTATACATACTTAAATACAGTAAGCCAAAATATTTAATTTAATTTACAATAACAAGAGTGCCCCCGAATAAACAAAAGTAAAAAGGACTATGAACCTACGGTTTGGAAAATGCAGATCCCACTGTAGTCGTCGATGAGATCAGCTATCTACAGTCTATACTGAACCTAAAATGGGTGGAAATGAGGGTGGTGAGATTATAAAATCCCAATGAGTAAACAGACATCATCATAAACATCTAGAGTTGAGTACATGGAGATAATAAAGTAAATCATCATAAACTGGGTTATACAATTAGAACACATCTCGTTCAAAATACGTAAAAAGGCTTATGAATCTCATAAAAATCTAGGCTTGTGCCATAAATCCATTCTCGGGGACACCTTGGCCGAGGCATCCTACCGAGACCGCCAAGGCTATTAAAATTCACATTTCACATAAATCATGTTTTTGTTTTGAAAACATAGCCGTTCCTTGGCGTTGGCTGAGTTCCCCCTCACGTGGTGGTTTAGCGTGAAGTGAACCCTAAACTTTACCCCAGGAGATACCCTACGTGCCTCTCCATTCGAGGTAAGAATATAATGGGGTTTACCGTGCCCTTCTAAAAGGCTGGTCCACAGAAACTCCCTACTGTAGTGATTAATTAATATATAATCCACCATATAATAAAACTCAATAACATGATATGGCAATTTTGTAATTCGTAGTTTTTCAAGGTAACCAAACAATTCGCATTTCAATACAATTGCCAACTAGCCAATCATGCTCGATTTATCATAAGCCAGTTAATTTAAACAATCAAATTGCCACAATTAACAGTCTCCGTGTACTCTATTTTTCAGAATCACTATTAATTTCAAAACAATTTATAATTTAATTTCATTGAAACTCATTTATTCATAAAGCATGAAAATTTATCTTTTTAAATTCCTTTTTCCATAGAATTCATGAAAGCATCTAAAAACCACCCTAGATAATTAAAATGACAGTAAGTTTATTCACAATGTCTAGAATGCAGAGTTTTGAAGCACTCTGTCTACTGGTCCTCGGATGCAATTTTCTTGCCTTTATCGGAGGACTCACCACCTTAACACAGTACAAAATCGAGAGTTTCACCAAGTTGGTACTAAATCAAATTAAACTAATTTAGACTACAAATGCATGATATGGAATGCAAAAATGCACTGGTAACTATCTAAACCCGGTATTGGCCTAATTCGTCTTATCACCCGATTAAATTCCTAACGGGTCCGTTTAAACTCCAATTTAATTCTTTTCAGTTTCTATACCTCAATTGCACCCAAATTAACTTAAAGTCCCTTAGTGTGGTGCAAATTATCAGTCCCAACAGCAAATTACGAAAATACCCCTAATGGGTAAAAATTCGTATTTTTGCTCTGAAAATTTCCATTATTTTTCTAGGCTCATAATTCATTATTCCTTAACCAATTCTCCTAGAATAAAATCAAACTCATCCTCACTCACTACATGGTAAATTCAGCCATTAATGGTTGGGGGAGAAAATAAATTCTTTTCTTGTTGTTTTGTTTCTAAATATGCTAAACTAACTAAAAACACTAACATAAATTAAAATCAAATAAATCCAACAACTTTCTCTCTCCTAACCCATTTTTCCAGAATTGAATTCATCATGAAAACATGTAATTTAATCATGGAAAATAAAGAGAAATGCTTGGGAATAAGAAAACTCAAGCTTAATACAAAAAATCTCACCTTTTTCACTTAATTTCCTTGAAAATTCACACTTTTTCTTTGATTTTCTCTCTCTAGGGTTTTGTTTTTATTTTCTCTCTCTTCTTGCTGGTTTGGCCGGCCATGGGGTGGAAGATGGGCTGATTTTGTGCCTTTTAAAAAGGAAAATAATAAATTAATAAAGGCATGACACATGGCATCATGTCATTGGCCCGTTTTTAAAATTTTAAAAATTTAAACATTTTATCTCCACCACATGTTTAGTCAAGGGTCAAAGATGAAGACAAAGGAAGACCATGTGCTGGAAAAAATATCCTGGTGGTGAAAAATTACAATTTTGCCCCTGAGGTGGCAAAATTACCATTTTACCCCTATACTCCAAATTATACCGAAATTAAAATTTTTCACTTCTAAACCTCAAATCATACTTCAATAAGTCAAATTATACTCCAATAAGTCAAATGGGGCCAAAAAATTCTTTTCTAAAATTCCCATTTTATCCCCAAGTGGCAAATGACCATTTTGCCCCTAGTTAGTGAAAATTCCGATTTGACTCCAAATTGATCCTCAAACTCCAAATTACCATTTTAAGTCATCCATGAATTGTGAAACTCTTAATCTCACCTTAAAATTCCTATTTGATCTAGTTCGAGGATTAAATAAACTTTGTTGTACCTCTAGGTACAATACCGACTTTTGTAAATTTTTCGAGACTCTCCTAGCATGCAATCATGCTATCATCACATGTAAGTCATGAATAGTATTTTATAAGGTCGGGCTTTACAAAACATCTTCTAAGTCTGCATGTACTACCATTCTCATTTACATGTTGCCACCAAGCATAACATCAATATTCATTCATACGTACCAGCATCCATAACCTTTTAAGCCTTTCCTAACAACACATATGTACATAATCCATTTTTTTCCCAAGCTTCCCATTAATATAATTGCTTTCCAACCATACCTATGACATCACAATAACACTACATATTGCACACAATCATTTTGACAATATTAAACCAATCATAGGCTTCAAATTGTAACATTAAGCTTACCACTTGGTTCTAGCTTGGATTTCACCTAACAAAATTCATAATTTCCTCACACCCATGGCCACCATAGCTGCCACAAAATGATTCACACATTATTTCTCCAAAGATTTAACCAATAGTGAGCTTAAAACACATAAATCCTTACCTTATGTTTCTTGAATCTTGAGACCCACTTGATATTTCTTCAATTACTCTTGAATCACTCACTACCCAAGCCTCTCACTTTTCTCTCCTTTCTTTCCATGGTCGATTCTCTCTATTTTTCTTTTCAAATGTATGGTGGTAAGGTGAAAATGGCATGGGAGCAAGAAAATGGTGTGGGAGCTTGAAGGAGAAGATGAAAATATCTTGTGGCTGCAGATAAGAACAGGTCATGGGATAAGGATGAAGAGTCAAAGCTTCCTTTGGAAGCTTTAACCAATTAATGGCAAAATTACCATTTTTCCCTCCAAGGTTTTCACCCTTTTTAATTGTATCCTCCCACAATCTTTTAATTCCAATTTCTCTCCATTTTTCCTCCTTAACACTTGTATCAATAAAATATCAAGTTTATGTTTCAACGCGGTATCACCGAATTATTTAAATATTTACTTACCCGTGCTAGCTCTATTTAATAAAGACACGCGAGCCCCATTAAGATCATTTTTCTCTAAAATTTCCTTGTTCTTCTTCTCCCCCACTTAGATTGACCATATACTCCTTCATGGAAAATTTTGACACTGAAAAAAATATTAATATTTTATTAATAAAATATTATTTTATTCTAAAATTTTTCACTTGTCTCCTTGGCATCCAAAATGTCTTATTATGTCCCGATTCACTTCCAAATCACTTTTTATATCATTAATTCATCCTCAATAAAAATATTATTACTTAATTACTATTTCCTCGCATGCGAAATATTTTATTCCAAACTATGCCTTTCACCCTTCGTCACTTTTAAACACTCTAATTAACCTTAATTGGCATTCGGTAAGCCTTATTAGCTAACGTATCCAAGTACAGTGTCACGACCCGGAACTCCCCATCGGGCCCGTGACAACCGCCGCGAGGCCTCGACAGACATTCTTCACCCCGAATGTCGATTGAAACCCCGCAAGGCTTAGCATCAACTTCCGCATCTCCCCGGTGAGCAACAGTTATTAAATCTCGCATTTCAAAAAAATCTTAAGTCATTTTTAAATAAGAACAATAAAATATTATTTTCTGGCTCACAGGGGTATTTTCGTAATTTTTCGTCAAAAATCTCAAAACTTGCTAAAAATGTAGTAGGTAAGCAGAAAATATATATTTAATGATTTAAAAACAATTAAGTATCTAAAACGTTCATTTGAAAGCAAATTGTTGACAACTAGTACTATTCAAAAATAATAAATAAAATATTCTATTTTCTGATAAAATAAATTTTTATAAAAATATTCGTAAATAATTTTTCGCACATGAAAGTAAAGTAAAAATTGTATGAATAGAAATACAGATAACCAAAATATAAGTTTTGATCTGCAATGACACGTGGGCTCCAATTGACCAAGAGGATGTAAGACTGTGAACTCTTACTTTCTATAATGCAGTTCCAAGCTTAGTTCTCGTCTTACTCGACTATCTACAAACTGTCCTGAGCCTGAAAAATATATAGGAAGAAGGGGTGAGATTTTATAATCCCAGTGAGTAAACAGATACCATCTAAAGCATCTAAAGCCGAGTAAATGGAGACAATTAAAATAAGTCACCATACTGTAATTTCATTACCTTTCAGTTCATTTCAACCAAATAAAATAAATCCATATAAATCGAGTAATCAACTTGGCTTATGAATTTCTTAAAACTTTGGCTCGTGCCAAAACTCATACTCGGTGATACCTTGCGCAAGGCATCCAACCGAGTCCGCCAAGGCTGTTAAAATTTTGTATACACTTAAAATATATTTTTAGTTTGAGAAAAATACAGCCGTTTCTTGGCGTTGGCTGAGTTCCCCTTCACGTGGTGGTTTGGCGTGAAGTCAACCCTAAGCTTTACCCCAGGAGATACCCTACGCGCCTCTCCGTTCGAGGTAATAATATAATGGAGTTTACCGTGCCCCTCTAATAGGCTGGTCCACAGAACCCCCTCTGCAGTAAATAATTAATATATACTCCACCAATTTAATAAAATTCATTCTAGCATGACATGGCAATTTGTCGCAATCTAGCCTCTCAAGGTTGAAAACACAGTATAAATAATTTTAACACCAAAATCAGTTTAGCCATTCATGCTCATTTATTATCATAAGCCATTCAATTCAAAACCATAAATTTGAAACACAAACTAGCAGTCTCCAATTACTCTATTTTCAAAACCAATATTCGATTTTCTAGAAAATTTATAAAATCATTTTATAAAATTACAATTTCTCTTAAAACATAGCAATTTACCATTTAAACCCATTTTTCATAAAATCACACAGTTGTATAAAACTACTCTAAATAATTAAGACGATAATAAGTTTACTCACAGTATTAGGAGTAGAAATACTCCTATCTTCCGCCCTCGGGTGCAGTCTCTTACCCGAAACAATTGACTCACCACCTATCCATAATCTATGACACAAAATTCAATAAATTGTGTCAATTTATCATAAATTATTTCAGGCTCTTATCCATGCGTATGCACTAGATAGGATTTGAAATGTTTAAACAATCGCTTAATTGCGGTGTCCGACCTAACTCGCCTATACACGGTGTAAAGTCCTAAAATCCCCAATTCGACTCCAATTCCATCCATTTCAATTTCAATTATCCAATTATATCCACAATACCTCAATGACTATGAATTTGGTCCAATTTATCAGTTCGGACTATAAATTACGCTTTTACCCCTAGTGGGTAAAAATTTCAATTTATTGCACCGAAAATTCCCATTTAATTTCCAACCTCATAATTCATCATTTTTTCACCCAATTCTCTTAAAATAAAGTCAACCTCATCCTCACATACTATTGGCTAGATTCGGCCTAGGGAAATTCATGGAGAAGATAAATATTTTTCTTGTTGTTTTACTCATAAACATGCTACACTAACACTAAACACTAACATAGCTCAAAATCAAATTTATCTAACAACTTTCTCTCTCTAAACCCATATGACCAGAATTGAAATCATCTTCAAATCACATGATTCAACCATGGAAAATGATGGGAAATGCATGGGAAAGGTAAAGCACAAGACAAATTTAAGAAATGTTACCTTTTTTCACTTGATTTTTGAATTTCCTCCTATTTTCCCTTTAAATTTCTTGGCTAGGGTTTTATTTTCTCCTTTTTCTCTCTTGTTTCTTGCTTGGCCGAATGTTGAAGAAGAAGAATGGGTGGGCTGATTTTTTTATGCCTTTTTATTGTTTAATGAAATAATATTATTTTATTCATATTTTGAATATTTTATTAATTCATTTTTTTTTCTAGCCATCCACTTGTCCTAATTTTTCCACCATGCATTCCCCTTGACTTATCCAAGTCTTAAGTGAAATTTCCAGATTTTTCCAAAGTTTTGGTGGAGCAAATTCTTCAAAATTACACTTTTGCCCCCGAACTTTTCAAAAATTACATTTTTGCCCCAAAAATTGAAAATTTGCCATAATGCATAATTTGCACTCCTCATACTCATTTCACACTCCAAATAATTAAATTTGATCAAAATCCTTTCAAAAATTAAATTTTCGATTCCAGATGGCAAAATTACCATTTTACCCTTTTACTCCAAATTATACTGAAATTAAAAATTTTCACTTCTAAACTTCAAATCTTACTCCAATAAGTCAAATGGGGCCAAAAATCTTTTCTAAATATTTCCATTTTGTCCCCAGGTGGCAAATGACCATTTTACCCCTAGATAACGAAAATTTTGGTTTGACTCCAAATTCATCTTTGAACTCCGAATCACCATATTAAACCATTCTGGGACTTTAAAATTCTTAATTTCATCGTAAATTCTCTATTTGATTTAGTTCGAGGTTTAACTCAACTTTGTTGTACCTTTAGATACAATACCGACTTTTGTAAATTTTTTTTTCAAGACTCTTTTAGCATGCAAACATGCTATCCATCACATGTATGTCATGACAAATATTTTTATAGAGTCGGGCTTGTCATCTTCTTCCCCACTTGGATCAACCATATGATCTTTGTTCATGACTGATTTCGACATCCGACTAAATATTAATATTTTAAAAATTTTATCTTGTCTCCTTAGTACCTGAAATACTTTATTATGTCTCACTTGACTTCCGAATCGCCTTTTATCTCACCAATTCTCTTTCGATAAAATTATTATTATTTTATTATTATTTTCTCACTTGCGAAATATTTTATCCTAAACTACTCCTTTCGTCTTTTATCACTTCTAAACATTTTAATTGACCTCAATTTGCATTCAATCAATTTTATTTATCACCATATCAAAGTATGGGGTATTTCATACAGGGTGTTACACATTTATAATGTCACGACCCGGTACTCCCTTCCAGCTCGTGACATCCGTCGCGATATCTCGATAAACATTCATTACCAGGCATGTCAACCATAACCTCGTAAGGCTCTTGCATCAGTTTTACATCTCCCTTGTGAGCAACAGTTATTAAATACCATGTTTTAAAGAAATATAGACCAATTTCAAATAAAAAATAATCAAAAAGTAATCTCTACTATACAAGGGTATTTTGGTCATTTTACCCAAAATTTTTGAACCCTGGTAAAAATATGATATACGAGTAATAAGCATCCATTTCATATCTAAAAATAAGTTTCGTTGTCTAATTCATCAATTTAAAGTGAAATTATAGCTATTCAAATTAAATAAAAATATTAAATAAAATATTTCATTTTCTTATAAAACAATATTTATAGAACTCTGCGTAAATAATTTTTGTAGCGTAAAAGAAAAATAAATTCATACATACAATGGCACACTTAGCTATGTATACAAAATATTCTACAATGACATGTGGGCCCCCAAAATAAACGTATATGTACAAGACTATAGACCTGTGATTTCTAAGGGTGCAAACCCAAAAGAAAACCCTTGACATAATCAGCGGTCTATAGACTGCCCTGAGTTGAAAATAGGTGAAAAGAAGGGGTGAGTTTTTATAAACCAGTGAGTAAGCAAATTTCATCTAAAACATCTAAAGTCGAGTAAATGGAGACAATTTAAAATATCTCAACATAATATGATTCATAACATCAAATCTCATTTCAACCCATGTAAATCAATTTCATTTCATCAAAATCAACAAGGCTTATGATTCTCTTAAAGCTTGGCTCGTGCCAAAAACTTGCACTCAGTGACACTTTGAGCCGAGGCATCCAACTGAGTCCGCCAAGGTTCTTAAAATAACATATGAGTATAAAACTCATTTTTCCTTTACATTTAAAAGCACAACCATTCCTTGGCGTTGGCTAAGTTTCACCCTCACGTGGTGGTTCGGCATGAGGTTAACTCTAACTTTACCTTAGGAGATACCCTCTGCGCCTCTCGTACCAAGGTAAAATATAACCGGGTTTACCGTGTCCCTAGAATAGGCTAGTCCATGAAAATCCACCCACTGCAGTAAGCTAGTCAAATAACCCACCAATTCAATAAAATTTTTGATAGCATGACATGGCTAATATAATATTACCAACCTATCAAGGCAAAGCAAAAAAGTTCATATATTCCACACAAACATAAATCCAGCCATGCTTGCCATCACATTGTCATAAGCCATCAATTCAAACCATATGTCAAAACATATATATAACACAAGTATACAATCTCCACTTACTCAATTTCAAAAACCAATATTCAATTTCAAAACAAGTTATAAATCTCATTTCGTTTAATCAACACTTCAATTATAAAACATAATAGTTTGCAATTTAAATTCATTTTTTTTAAAACATAAAAACGAGTATAAACTATTTTAGATAGTTAAGATGAAAGTCTGATTACTCACAATAGCAAGAGTTTGGATGTCACGGCCCGGAACTCCCATCGAGCCCGTGACAACCGCCGCGACGTTTCGATCGACATTCATTACTCGGAATGTCAACCGAAACCCCGCAAGGCTTTAATATCAGCTTCTCATTTTCCCTGTGGGTAACTGTTTCCAAATACCACATTCTAAAAGATTTTAAACTGTTTCCAACTTAAACAAATAAAATAATATTTTTCGTCTCACAGGGGTATATTGGTCATTTATCCCAAAAATCTCAAAATCATCTAAAAATATAGTATGTAAGTGGAAAACACATATTTCATAATCAAAAATAATTTTGGATGTCTAAAACATTCGTTTAAAATGGAATTATGACTGTTAAAATAAAATAAAAATATTAAATAAAAAATTCAATTTTCACATAAAAAGATATTTTAAGAACACTGTATAAATAATTTTTATATCGTAAAAGCAAAGTAAATTCTTACATACCATAATACAGATAACCAAAGGATAGAATTTAATTTACAGTGACACGTGGGCCCACGAATGACCAAAAGTAGCAAAAGAAATGAACCTACAATCTTTGGATGTGGCAAGTTCAACTGTAATCCTCGCCGATATCAGTTATCTACAATCTATTCTGAACCTGAAATGGGTGGAAATGAGGGTGGTGAGATTATAAAATCCCAGTGAGTAAACAAACATCACTCAAAATATCTAAAGTCGAGTAAAAGGAGACTATTAAAACATTTCATCAAACTGTAATTTATCATCTTTCAACTTATTTCAACCAAATGAAATCAATTTATTTAAAGCAAGTAACCAGTATGGCTTATGAATTTCTTAAAAAGCTTGGCTCATGCCAAAAATTATTATCATACTCAGTTATTTGGGATACCTTGGCCGAGGGCTATCCCAACTGAGTCCGCCAAGGCTATTAGAAAGTCATGTTTTTATTTTGAAAACATAGCCATTCCTTGGCGTTGGCCGAGTTCCCCTTCACGAGGTGGTTTGGCGTGAAGTGAACTCTAAAAGTTATACCTCAGGAGTTACCCTACTCGCCTCTCCAACCGAGGTAAAAATATAACAGGATTCCGTGCCCCTCTAATAGGCTAGTCCACAGAATCCAGCCCACTGCAGCAGGTCAAACCCACCATACAATAAAATTTTGACAGCATGACAGGGCTAATATATTACTACCCAGCCTGCAAGGGTAAAATAAAGCAATTCATATAATTCATAAAAAACACAGCCCAGCCAGTCATGCCAATACAATAACATAAGCCATTAATTCAATTTTAAATTTACAACATATCAGTGGTCTCCAATTACTCTATTTTCAAAATCGTTATTTCGTTTCAAGACAATTTATAAAATATTTTCATTTAAACTCATTTTGTTTACAAAACATAAAAATTTACCATTTGAACTCATTTTCATAAAATTCACCAAAACCGAATAAAAACATACTTTAGATAATTAAAATGATGGTAAGGTTACTCACCGTGTCTAGAGTGAGGATTTTCAAAATACTCAGACTATTGGTCCTCGGGTGCAATTCTCTTGCCTTTATCAGAGGACTCACCACCTTGACACAGTACAAAATCGAGAAATTCACCACATTGGTACTAAATTGAAATTAAACTAATTTAGACTACTAATGCTTGATATGGAATGCAAAAATGTCTAAATTTTTGTCGAAATGCGGTGTTAGCCTATTTTGGTCTTTTACCCGATAAATCGATATACGCGTCCGTTTAAACTCCAAATTAATTTTTTTCAGTTTCTATACCTCAATTGCACCCAAATTGACTTAATGTCCCTCAGTGTGGTGCAAATTATCAGTCCCGATAGCAAATTACAAAAATACCCCTAGTGGGTAAAAATTTGTATTTTTGCTCCAAAAATTCCCATTATTTTTCTAGGCTCATAATTCATCATTATTCATCATAATTCCTCAGATAAACATCAAGATCAGCAGCCAATATTTCCCTAGAAAATTCAGCATAATGGGTTTCAATGGGAGAAAATTATATCTTTAGCTTATTTTTGCTATATTTCAATATAACTTAACTAAAATCACTTAATTCAATTATAATCAACCAAAAATCAAGCTCAAAACTCATCCATGGAGGTTTGGCCAGCATGGGTGTCCATACCCACTTTCTAATTTTGCATAGAAATGAGAAAAAAATGCATGGGTAGTGAAAATCACAAGGAAAATCAATGAAATTTACCTTTTTAATGCTTGATTTCTTGATTTCTCTTGATTTTCCCCAAATTTTTCAGGTAGGATTCTTGTTTTTGTTTTTCCCCTTTTCTCCCCTGGTTTGGACAGCTGAAGAAGATGAGAATTCCGGAATTTTTACCTTTTTAAAGGCTAAAATAATATAATATTATTTTATTCATTTTTTTAATGTTTTATTAATTCCTTAAATTCTAGCCATCCATTTGTTTCCAAATTTTCACCATACACTTGTCCCACATATCCATAGCTTAGGTAAAATTCTCAGACTTATCCAAAGTCTTGGTGGAGTAATTTTTGAAATTTACACTTTTACCCCCGTAAAAGTCAAAAATTACATTTTTGCCCCAAAAATTGAAAAATTGCCCATAGACATATTTTTCATCCCTTATACTCATACCATTCTCCAATTTGTCAAATTTGATCTAAATTGTCTCAAAATCTCAAATTTTGTTCGCGGGTGGCAAAATTACGATTTTGCCCCTACACTCTAGAAATCACTGGAATTAAACTTTTTCACTGCCAAACCCTCAAATTATACTCCAATACTCAAATCATACTCCAATAAGTCAAATGGGGCTAAAAAATTTCTTTTCTAAAAATTCCCATTGTGTCCTTGGGTGGCAAATGACCATTTTGCCCCTGGACAGTAAAAATTCTAGTTTGACTTCAAATTGATCCTCGAACTCCAAATCACCATATTAAACCATTCTGGGACTTTAATATTCTTAATTTCATTTTAAATTCTCTATTTGATCTAGTTCGAGACTTAAATTAACTTAATTGTACCATTTGGTACATTGTCGTCTTTTAACGATTTTTCTTTCAGGGCTTTCCAAGTATGCAAGCATATTGTCAATCATATGAATGACATGGAAAGTATTTTATAAGGTCGGGCTTGACATTGGAATACTCCTATTCTTGGTCGTCGGGCTCAATATCTTTACCCTTATCAAAGGGCTCACCACCTATAAATAATACACGACACACAATTCAATATATTTGTGCCAAACTGTTATAAAACTATTTCAAGCTCTATATGAATGCATGACATTGAATGAGAATTGTCCGAATAATCACTTAAAGACGCTGTTTTACGTGGGTTCACTTGTGATCGGAATGAATTTGCATTCGACCTAATTCGAATTATACACCATTTATTTAACCAAAACATCCGATTCAACTCCAAATATATTCATTACACTCCCAATAATCTAATACACCAAAGCATTACAATGAACTTCATTTTTGAATAACTTCACCATTTTTCGAAATTCATTCTGATTCTGAGCTAACATACTAATCAATGTCTACACAGTCTCGTAAATCCATATATATCATTAGGAATCAAATCCAAGTCCATTTACTATGATTTTCTCATTTTCCATCAAGCCATTTTCTAAAGGAACTATATTTTCAATAACCGGTTTTGATATCCAACACCATAATTCATCAATTCCTAGCTAAATAACATGAAATACAACCAAATCCATCATCAACATGTCCCATAGAAAATTCAGCAAAATGAGGGTGGTTGAAGAACATGTGATTTTCTTGCTTGTTTTTCCTTCCAAACATTACAAAATGACTCAAAACACTAGGATATTATGAAATCTAGCAAAATTTGAAATGCCCCATATTTTGATATGGTGATAAATAAAGTGGTTGGATGCAAATTGAGGCCAATTAAAATGTTTAAACGTGATGGAAGATGAAAGGAGTAGTTTAGAATAAAATCATTCGCACGTGAGAAAATAACAATAAAATAATATTAAAATATTAATATTTAGTCGGATGTCAAAATCAGTCATGAAAAACGATCATATGGTTGATCCAAGTGGGGGAGAAGAAATACAAGTGAATTTTTGTAGAAATAAGCGACAAAAGTGAAATACGCATGTTTTGTTAAGTCGAACCAACGCGGATAAGTAAATATTTAAATATTGTGGTAATACCGCGTTGAGGTGCAATTTGTATATTTCGGTGGTACACGCATCGAGAAAGGAAGTTAGATGAAAATTAAAATTTTTAGACATATTAAAAGGATTGAATTTAACATATAAAGATTTAAAGGATATGTAGTGAAATTAATGAGAGAAATAAAATGAACATAGAGTAAAATAATAATAATATAAAAAAAAATATTTGAGGACCAACATGGGCAGTCGCCCATGTGGTCAATAAAAGAGTCAAAGACTCTTGGTGAATTGGAAGGGGGGCGGCCGGCCACGTGGAGCAAAAAGTGAAGGAAGAAAGGAAAATAAAAGGAAAAGAGAGCTGAGTTGAGGGGCTGTTTTTGCTACCATTCAAGAAGGAAATAAAGCCATTTAAGGGCTGGTTTTGGAGGCTGAAAAGAGCCATTTTTCTGCTGGTTTTGGAGGCTGAAAAGTGCCATTTTTCTGCTGGTTTTGGAGGCCAAAAAGTGTAAAATTTTGCAGTAGAAAATTTAAGTTTTGAGGTGCTGTTTTGATGGTTAATTGTGGTTGTTTTGGTTGAAAATTTTTTTGAGGGAAAGGTGCAGCTTAGTTACTGAAATTTTAAGGAAAAACAGAGCAGCATAGCTGCTGATTTTGAAGCAAAAATAAGCAACCTTAGCTGCTGAAAAATTAAAAGTTAAAAGGCAAGAAAGGGTGATAGGTGGTGAGAGGGAGAGAGAGGAAGAGAGTGGGACGGTTTGTGCATGTGAAGAAAAGAAAAAGGAAGACAACAAGGCCACTGGACGGTGGGAGAGAAAGAAAGAAAGAAAAGAAAAGAAAAGAAAGGAAAAGAAAATAACAAGGAAAATGGGCATGGCCCAACAAGCAAGAAAAATGGACATGGTCCAATAAAGGAAAAATGGACATGGTCCAATTAAAAAGAAATGGGAGAAGTCCATGAATAAGAGTCCAAAAACAACAAAGGAAGAAAAATCCAAAAGAAAAGAAAGGTGGAGATTTGGGCCAACCTAGCTTAATTGGGTAAAATTTCTTTACTCTTCACCATGATTAATTTTGAAATTGGACTATATGGAGGCTAGCTTATTTTATTTAATTATGCATTGGTTAGTTGGTAATATGAAGTAAATTTAAGTTGCTTAGAAGGTTGAAATAGGCACTTAATACCGTAAATAAGTTACCTGTGTTAATAATCTAAAGAATTATGTGAGTAAAGGATACAATTAATTATAGTAAAATTATATTAAGATATGAATTAGATGGGTGGATTTATAATAGAATGAGAGGAAGGGAAGTGGAATTAATGCACTTAATATAGTGGATTTAAATTGTGCTAGGAAAGTTAATGTGGGAGCGTGTCGAGCAAAGTATATGATTGGCAATTAGAAGTAATTGTACGCGTATATGAAGCAATAGCGACATAGAAATCTCGCTATTGTGAGGTGAGTAACCTTACCATCATTTTTATTATCTAAAGTATGTTTTTATTCGATTTTGGTGAAATTTTATGAAAAGGAGTTTAAATGGTAAATCTTTGTGTTTTACAAAAAAAATGTATTTACATGAAAGGATTTTATAAATTGTCTTGAAATCGAATAATGATTTTGAAAAATAGAGTAATTAGAGACCACTTGTTATATTGTAAATTTATGATTTGAAATCGAATGGCTTATGACAATACTTGCATGAATGGTTGAATTGATATTTGTGTTAAAATTTATGAAATGTGTATTTAGCCTTGAAAGATTGTGAATTACAATAATTGCCATATCATGTTGTTGAATTTTATTGTATGGTGGGTTTAGCTTGCTGCAGTGGGCAGATTCTGTGGACTAGCCTATTAGAGGGGCACAAAATTCAGATATATATGTACCTAGGTCGGAGAGGTGTATAGGGTATCTCTTGAGGTATGGACAGAGTTCACGTCACGCCGAACCACCTCGTGATGATGAACTCTGCTAACGTCAAGGAATGGCTGTGTTTTTCAAACTAAAAATATGTTTTACGTGTATACGAAATTTTAACAGCCTTGGCGGACTCGAGTGTACGCCTCTGATCAAGGTGTCGTCGAGTACTATTTGATGGCATGAACCAAATGTTTATAGAAGTCATAAGCCTAAATGAGAAATTAAATGAAATACAACCGTTTGCATGGGTTGGGATGAATTTTCAAATTGTTAAATACGTATTATGATGGGATATCTTAATTGTCTCATTTTACTCGACTTTAGTTTATTTAAATGATTTTTGTTTACTCACTGGGATTTTATAATCTCACCACCCTCTTTTCCACCCATTTCAGGTTCAGAGTAGGCTGTAGATAACTAGTTCCATTGAGGATTTCCATTGGATTAGCGTCCTCCACATTGTAGGTTCACAGTTTCTTTAATTCTGGTTATTGTGAACCCACTCGATGTTATACATTTAAATTAATTTAAATACTCTAGTTTATTACGTTACAGTATGAATGAATTTATTTTGCTTTCAAGTTATAAAAAGTATTTACGTATAACTCTAAAATTACTGTTTATAAGAAAATAAAATATTTTATTCAATATTTTGTTTTATCTTCTTATTATATTCAAATAATTATAATTTCATTTTAAACAAAGGTTTTGGTTGCCTAAACTTATTTTAATTGTGAATTATGTGATTGGTACTTGTTTACTACATTTTAACTGGTTTCGAAATTTTCAGTGGAAAATGACCAAAATGCCCTTGTAAGATAAAAATTTTTAATTTATCTGTTTTAAGTTGAAAATAGCTCAAAATCCTTTAGAACATAATATTTGGTAACGGTTACTCACCGGGGAAAAGAGAAATTGATATTAAGCCTTGCGGGGTTTCGGTTGGCATTTCGGGAGATGAGTGCCCATCGAGACACCGAGGCGGTTGTCACGAGCTTGAGGGGATTTTCGAGTCTGTGACAAAATTCATCACCAAAAATTCTCTCTCTAGATTTGTCCAGCAAAGGTTCCCTCTTGAAAACTTGAATTTCAGCCATGGAGAATGAAAAAGAATGCATGGGAAAGGTATATCACAAGCTAAAATTAAAAAATCTTACCTTTACTTGCTTGATTCCTTGAAATCCAACAATTTCTCTTGAATTTTTCCTTCCTAGGGCTTGTTCTTCTCTTTTTCTTTTTGTTCCCTTGCTTGCCGGCCATAAGAGTGAAATGGGAGAAGCTTAAGTCGGTTTATAAAGGAAAATCATAAAAATATTAAAGCTTGACACATGTCACCACTTGATTGGTCCATGATTAAAAACTTAACCATTAAGCAATTTCTCACCACCACATGTAATGCCATAATTATCCAAAGCACAAAGTGATAATAGGTGAAATTCATGGGCTTGACAAGTGTCATGGTGGTGTAAAATTTCAATTACGTCCTAATGGACATGTGAAATGACCATTTTGCCCTTATACTCGAAAAATGTCAAAAATTGAAAATTTTCACTCCATAATTTCAAATTATGCTCCAAATAGTGAAACTTGGTCAAAAATCTCGTCCAACATTCCAATTTTGCCCTTGGATGCCAAAATGACCATTTTGCCCTTACGTTATGAAAATTTTCGAATTAACTCCAAATCAATCCTCGAATTTCGAATCATCATATTAAGACATTCTAAGATTAAATAACTCTCAAATACATTGTAAAATCATTATTTGGCCTAGTTTGAGGCTTTAATTAATTTAATTGTACCACTAGGTACAATACCGACTTTTAACAATTTTTCGATACATTCACTTATGCATACATTCTATCAAGCACATGAATGACATGACAAGTATATCATAGAGTAGGGCTTGACATAAAAAATTATAAAACCATTTAAAGCAAACAATTATGCTTTCGAAGGTATAGGTGACTATAAATGGACTTCTCTTGTCAATCGATGGCTTTCGCTTCGCGTTTTCATATGCAAACATCAAATTATGATCTTCTTTTTACCAAGAATGAAACAAATTCAATTTAAAACTATTTATAAAGTTATAAAATCACTTAAAGTGAGTAACAAGGCTTTCAAGTGCATGAGTGACTATAAATGAACTTTTCTTGTCAATGGATGACTTTCGCTTTGTGCTTCTCGATGCAAATGTCAAATTATGATTTGTTTTAACCAGAAATGAAAAATATTCAATCTAAAATCATTTATAAGCTTACAAAACCATTTAGAGGGAGTAATTAGGCTTTTGAAGGCATGAGTGGCTATAAATGGACTTTTCTTGTCGATGGATAGCTTTCACTTCATGTTTTTAGATACAAGCATTAAATTATTATATGTTTTAACTAGAAATGAATAAAATTTCGGTTTAAAATCATTTACAAGGTTATAAAATCATTTCAAGCAAGTAACTAGGCTTTCAAAAGCATGAACAACCACAAATGGACATTTCTTGTCAATAGAGGGTTTTCGCTTCACGCTTTTCAATGTAAAAGTCAATTTAGAATTTGTTTTAACCAAAAATAAAAAAATTCAATTTTAAAATCATTTACTAGATTATAAAACTATTTAAAGCGAGTAACTGGGCTTTTGGAGGTATGAGTGACTAAAAGTGTACTTACCATGTTAATGGATGGCTTTCGCTTCACATTTCCAGATGTAAACATCCAATTATGATCTATTTTAACCAAACATGAATAAAATTTCAATCTAAAATGATTTATAAGATTGTAAAACCATTTAAAGCGAGTAATGAGGCTTTCACAAGCGTGAGTGACTATAAATGGAAACATTAAATTATAAATGGATGGCTTTCGCTTCATGTTTCCAGATGCAAACATCAAATTATGATATGTTTTAACCAAAAATGTAAAATATTTCAATTCAAAATCATTTATAAGATTTTAAAGCCATTTAAAGCAAGTAACAACGATTTCGAAGGTATTGGTGACCATAAATGGATTTTTCTTGTCAATGGATGGCTTTCGCTTCACGTTTCTCGATATAAACATCCAATTATGATGTACTTTAACTAAAAGTAAAAAAACTGATTTAATATCATTTATATGATTATAAAACCACTTATAGTAATTACCAAGGCTTTCGAAGGCACTAGTGATAATAAATGGACTTTTCTTGTCAAGGTATGGCTTTTGCTTGACATTTCCCAATGCACATATCCCATTATGATTTGTTTTAACCAAAAATGAAAATAATTCAATTTAAAATCATTTATAAGATTATAAATCAATTTCAAGCGAGTAACTAGGCTTTTAAAGGCATGAGTGACTATAAATGGACTTTTCTTATGAATGGATGGTTTTGCTTCACATTTCCCAATGTAAACAACAAATTATGATGTGTTTTAACTAAAAATGAAAAAAACAGTTCAATTTAAGATGATTTATAAAATTATAAATCCACTTAAAGTGAGTAATGAGATTTTCAAAGGTATGAGTGACTATAAATAGACTTTTCTTGTCAATGGATGGCTTTTGCTTCATGTTTCTCGATGCAAACATCAAATTATTATTGATAATAATTATTATTATCGATGCAAATATCAAATTATAAAACCATTTAAAGCGAGTAACTAGGCTTTCTAATGCATGAGTGATGAGAAATGGACTTTTTTTGTCAATGGATGGCTTTGCTTCACATTTCCTAATGGAAACATCAAATTATGATCTGTTTAACCAAAAATGAAAAAAATTAATTTTAAAATCACTTAAAGTGAGTAATAAGGGTTTCGAATGCATGAGTGACTATAAATGGACCTTTGTTATCAATGGATGGCTTTCGCTTCATGTTTCCTTATACAAATAATAAATTATGATATATTTTAACCAAAAGTAAAAAAAAAATTCAATTTAAAATCATTTATAAGATTATAAAACCATTATAAGCAAGTAACAAGGCTTTTGAAGACACGAGTGATTGTAATGGTCTTTTTTTGTCAATGAATAGCTTTTTCTTCATGCTTCTCAATGCAAACAACAATTATGATATGTTTTAACAAAAAATTAAAAATTTTTGACTTAAAATCATTTATATGATTATATAACCATTTAAAGCGAGTAATTACACTTTCGAAGACATGGGTGACTATAAATGAGCTTTTCTTGTCAATGGATCGCTTTCGCTTCATGTTTCCTAATGCAAACAATAAATTATGAACTATTTTAACCAAAAATGAAAAAAACTTCAATTTAAAATCATTTATAAGATTAGAAAACCATTTAAAGTGAGTAATAAGGCTTTCGAAGGCATAAGTGACTATAAATAAACTTTTCTTGTCAATGGATGATTTTTGCTTCATGTTTCTCAATGCAAATAATAAATTATGATTTGTTTTAAACAAAAATGAAAAAAATTCAATTTAAATAATTTTTCATATTATAAAACCATTTCAAGTGAGTAACAAGGTTTTCAAAGGCATGAGTTACTATAAATGGACTTTTCTTATCAATGGATGGCTTTCTCGTCATGTTTCCCTATGTAAACAATATATTTTGATTTGTTTTAACAAAAAATGAATAAAAATTTAGTGAAAAATTATTTATAAGACTCGAAAAGTATTTAAATGAGTAACTACGCTCTTAAAGGCATGAGTTACTATAAATGGATTTCTTTTGTCAATAGATGGCTTTCGCTTCATGTTTCTTGGTGTAAACATCCAATTATGATCTACTTTAACCAAAAATGAAAAAAAAATTGATTTAAAATCATTTATAAGATTATAAAACCACTTAAAGGGAGTACCAAGGCTTTGAAGGCACTAGTGACAATAAACAGACCTTTCTTGTCAAGGGATGTTTTTGCTTCATGTTTCTTGATGCAAACATTCAATTATGATCTATTTTAACCATAAATGAAAAGAATTCAATTGAAAATCATTTATAAGATTATAAATTGATTTCAAGCAAGTAACAAGGCTTTTGAAGGCTTTAGTGACTATAAATGGACCTTTTTATAAATGGATGGTTTTTCTTCATGTTTTGGATGCAAACAACAAATTATGATGTGTTTTAACCAAAAATAAAAAAAAATTCAATTTAAGATGATTTATAAGATTATAAATCCATTTAAAGTGACAACAAGGCCTTCGAAGGCATGAATGACTATAAATGGACTTTTCTTGTCAATAGATGACTTTTGCTTCATGTTTCTCAATACAAACATCAAATTATTATCAATTTTAACCAGAAATGAAAACAATTCAATCTAAAATCATTTATAAAATTATAAAACCATTTAAAGTGAGTAACTAGGCTTCCTAAGGCACGAGTGATGATAAATGGTCTTGTCTTGTCAATGGATAGCTTTTGCTTCATGTTTGTCAATTCAAATATCAAATTATGATTGATTTTAACTAGAAATGAAAAAAATAAAATCTAAAATCATTTATAAAATAATAAAACCATTTAAGTGAGTACTAAGCTTTCTTAGGCATGAGCGATTATAAATGGACTTTTCTTATAAATAGATGGCTTTCGCTTCATGTTTTTCAATGTAAAAATTAAATTATATTTGTTTTAACTGAAAATGAAAAAAATTTAATTTTAAAATCATTTACAAGACTATAAAACCATTTAAAGTGAGTAGTTAGACTCTCAAAGGCATGAGTAACTATAAATGGACTTCTCATGTCAATGGATGGCTTTCACTTCACGTTTCTAAATGCAAAACTCTAATTATGATCTATTTTAACAAAAAATGAATAAAATTTTGATTTAAAATTAGTTATAAGATTATAAAACCATTTAAAGTGAGCAATTAAGCTTTTGAAGACATAAGCGACTATAAATGGACTTTTCTTGTCAATGGATGGCTTTTGCTTCATGTTTCTCGATGCAAACATCAAATTATGATCTATTTTAATTGAAAATAAAAAACTTTTGATTTAAAATCATTTATAACATTATAAAACCATTTAAAACAAATAATTAGGCTTTCAAAGGCATCAGTGAACATAAATAGACTTTTCATGTCAATCGATGGCTTTCACTTTACGTTTCCTGATACAAACATCAAATTATGATCTGTTTTAACTAAGAATGAAAAAAAAAAATTATTTCAAAATCATTTATAAAGTTATAAAATGTCATAGCCTAATTTTCGGGCCATGACTAATGCAAAGGCCTAATGGGCTCAGCCCACTAAGCCTAAGTAAGCCTACTAAATTGATCTTATACATAAATCCCTATTCCTTTAGAATCCAAAATTCATAATGTTCAAATACCGTTCTTTTGAAAAAAATTCATAAAACCCAATCATGCATTCATAATGGTATCATCAACCATTATATTCATATATAGATTAACAAATGATTCTTAGTATTTCACACCAAGTATTCATATACACATGATTAAACCTTGACTATCAGCGGAGTGACTCTGGGCATGATTGATAACACTTAGTGTCACATTAAACCTACCGAGCAATGTATAGGGAGGAGCACCTCGTCCTAGGATCCAACCACCTTTAACTTAGGAAACCTAAAACATGAATTTTAAAAACGTGAGTACAAACTCAGTGAGTGAACATAGGAAAGGAACAAGCAAACAATAAGGAAGGTTTAAAGAAAATCATGATGCATTTATCTTTAAAATAATGCAATTTAGTTTAGCTCTTATCAAAACCTCTCATGTAAACCCCAAATGAGTAAATCACTTGATAAAAAGGGTCCATGCTCAACAAAAGATTTGAAGAGTTAAAACTTTAATAGCATTTGTGCAATTCAAGTAAAGTAAATGACTGGTCCTCACTGCAACGAAAAGGCATTCTCACTGCAGCGAGATTTCGACCAGCATTACCCCTCAAAATCTAAGAGTTTCTCACTGTAGCGAGAATGAATCTCGCTGTTGTGAGAAATAGAGCACCATGAAAAAATTTCCTTTCTTTCAAGAAAAAGCCATCTTGCTAAAATGACAAAAATCAACATGAAACGCATAAAAATTTCCAAAGTTCAACATGCAAGATTCACATGTGCAACACCATATACCATACTCATGAACTTTCTATAACACACATCTGTATATGTATATATATATATATATATATATATATATATATATATATATATATCCATCACCATACACACCCTTCCATCATCATCAGCTCATATGCACTCCCACTAGCACATGGCTAGGTCAGCATCGGCTTATGCGCACTCCTACTCACACATAGCCAGGTCAGCATTCGGCTTATGTACACTACCCCTTGCACATAACAAAGTCAGCATTGGCTTATGCGCACTCCCCCTCGCACGTAGTCGGGTCAGCATCGGCTTATGCACACTCCTTGTAAAACCCGACCCTATAAATACATATCATGACATACATGCATTGAGTAGCATGTTATTACGCTAGAAAAGCACCTAAGAATAGACGAAACCTGATATTGTACCTAACGGTACACTTAAATTGATTTAACCTCGAACTAGTTCAAATAGGAATTGTAGGATGAAATTTAATATTTTATAGTCCAGGAATGACTAAAAATGATTGTTTGGAGTTCGAGGGTTCATTTGGGGTAAAATTAGAAATTTTGATATTCAAGGGTAAAATCGTCATTTTGCCACCTAAGATAATAATTTGATCATGGAGTGAAAGTTTTGCCCAAGATTAACTATTTGGAGTATAATTTAATGATAGGAAGTGAAAAGTTTAATTCTGGTGATTTTTGGAGTGTAGGGGCAAAATCGTAATTTTGCCACCCACGGACAAAATTTGAGATTTTGAGAGAATTTAGATCAAATTTGACAAATTAGAGAATGGTATGAGTATAAGGGATGAAAAATATTTCTATGGGCAATTTTTTAGTTTTTTGGGCAAAAATGTAATTTTTCACTTTTATGGGGGCAAAAGTGTAAATTTCAAAAATTACTCCACCGAGACTTTGGATAAGTCTCAGAATTTTATCTAAGCTATGGATATGTGGGACAAGTGTATGGTGAAAATTTGGAAACAAATGGATGAAATTTTAAAAATGAGCCAATGGGAAAGTGACACGTGGCATTTTTTAATAAAATAATATTATTTTAATGAAAAGTCAGCCCATTTAAACCCAAATTTTGAGTGCTGGCCGGCCATAAGGAAGAACAAGAGAGGAAATAGAGAGGAAAGGAAGAAAAAAAGAAAAACCAAAGAGAAACAAGAAAATTCAAAGGGAAATTCACGGTTTTCGACCGTTTACGCGTCTAACGGTAAGATTTTTCGATTTTAGCTTGATTTCTACCTTTCCTATGCTTTTATTTCCATTTAGCATGCTTGAGGAGAGAGATCAAAAAGCGATATCAAGGTCTGGATGAAATTCTAGGGGAGAGAAATTGAAATTTTTAGGTTTTGATTTTTAGTTAAATTGATAGTTTTAGTTAGTTAAATGTGTTTAGAAATTAAATTGGGCAAGAAATCATTAAATTTTCACAATACCCACTCTTGGCTGGATGCTCAATGCTGTACAATGATGATGAATTGATTTTATTCGAAGGGAAATGAAGAGAAAATGATGAAAAATGATTAAACGTGATAGAAAAAGAAAGTAGAAAATTAATCGAGTTAATGTCCCATTTTTGGCCGAATTTTTCAAGGAAGGGAGTGAGCTGATTTTGTTGTTTTTAGAAGGTTATTGGCTGATATTTAATGGTTAGAAATGTTGGAGAGAGAATGGGATGATTTAGAGCTAAAATGGAGCGCGTTAGCAATTTATCGGGCAAAGTGCCAAAAATAGGTTAATATCGCGTTTAAGTCGTTTTAGGCTATTACATTTCATACCATGCATTAGTATAGGATTTAAGTTAATTATATAGTGATTTAGCATCAATGTGATGAATTGTGTAAATTTTTGTAATGTGTCTAGGAGGAGAGCCTTCCGGAAAAGGCAAAGAAGTCGTACCCGACGAGTAGTGATCGGGGCGCTTAGAAAGCTTTTAGTTTGTACAAACTGTGAGTAAACTTATTATTATTGTAAATTATCTAGAGTTTATTTTTAAATGCCCTTTATGTATTTTATGAAATGAAAACGAGATTTTTGATGTTTTAGGAATAAATGTGATAAATAAAAATATATTGTATTGATTATGAAATTGAGTAATTGGAGGCTGCAAACTGACTTGAAAAATATATATTTTCCTAGGAATGGCTTATGAGAAATGAGTATATGTGGCTATATTTTGTGAGTGCATTTGGGAAATTTATGTAAGTTGATTTTACTATGCAGGCTGGATAAATAAATAAAAGCCACGTTATACTGTCGAAATTTTATTAAAATTGGTGGGTTAGTCACTGCAGTGACGGGTTTTCATGGACTGCCTATTAGAGGGGCACGGTAAAACCAGTTATATAGTTACTCCGGTTGTAGAGGCGAGGAGGGTAACTCCCGGGGTAGTATTAGAGCTTACTTCACGTCGAACCCCCACGTGAATGTGTAACTCGGCCAACGCCAAGGAACGGCTGGTTTTAAAAAAAAAAAATGTGTTTCACGTGTGAATATTTTAACACCCTTGGCGGACTCGGTTAGATACCTCGGCCAAGGTATCCCTGAGGATTAGTTTTGGCTTGAGCCTTGTTTTAATAAAAGACATAAGCCCTAACAACTGTTTTGGTAAATTACAAATATTTTATGGTTTAAGAAATAAATTGGAAACATTATGAAATGGGTTGAAATTTGTTGTTTAAACTTGCCTCCATTTTACTCGCCTTTAGATATTTATGATAATGTCTGTTTACTCATTGGGATTGCAAAATCTCACCCAACTCCTTTCCACCCATTTCAGGTTTAGTATAGACTGTAGATAGCTGATTTCATCGAGGACTACCATTGGATCTGCATTTTCCAAACCGTAGGTTCACAGTCCTCTTTACTTTTGTTTATTCGTGGGCCCTCTTGTTATTGTAAATTAAATTAAATATTTTGGCTTACTGTATTTTAGTATGTATAAATTTATTTAGCTTTTACGCTATAAAAATTATTCACGTATAATACTATAAATATTGTTTTATAAGAAAATAGAATATTTTCCTTAATATTTTTTTTATTTTCTTATTATATTCAAATAACCGTAATTTCGTTTTAAATGAAGATTTTAGACTTTTAAACTCATTTTGAATATGAATTATGTGTTTTGTACTTGTATATTACGTTTTAGCCAGTTTCGAAATTTTTGAGAAAAAAATGACCAAAATACCCTTGTGTGGCGAAAATTTTATTTTGATTGTTTTTGATCTAAAATAGTGTATATTCTCTAAAAACTACATATTTAACAACGATTGCTCACAGGAAAGGAAAGAAACTGATATGTAAGCCTTGCGAGGTTTCGGTTGGCATTCCGGATAATGAGTGTCAATCAGGGACGTTGCGGCGATTGTTATGGGCCTGAGGGAGGTTCCGGGTCGTGACACTCCTACTTGCACATAGCCGGGTCAATATCATTACACAACATTATTTGTATACACACACATATATATATATATATATATATATATATATATATATATATATCAACACAGTATAGGAGCATATAAGTTCGTCCGATTACACATTTCACATTTTCACAACATCAAAATATTTTATCAAAGGCTTGTTCCCAAGGCACACGTTTTTAAAGACAAGTTGGAATAAATCATTCAATATTTCATACCAATACAATTATGTCTCCCAAAACGATTTTGAAATGCAAGTTCACTCACTTGGCAACAACAAGATATTAAGTTGCTAGTTTTTCGGAGGTGTCTTTAACTATTTTCATGGGCCAATCGATCGTTATTTACTCTGACACGCCACCACAGTACTCTAACCTTATCTTTGCACTTCCTAGCAGTAATACGAACTCAATATATTTAATTATACACTTGTGCGATAGCACTTCAATCAATTAATCCTTAATCTAATTCACATTTTTCATCCTCACCATTCACTTATTATTACTATTATCATTATTATTTTAAAACTAGCTAAATCTATTATTGATTTTCTTACTATTGACGCTTACCTTTATATATTGTACTAACACAAATTTTCATATTTTAAATATTATCTAACAATTCTAGGACATTTATACCAAATAATTCAACTTATTCTATGTCATTATGTCACACATTCAACCCAATGAATTGGACTAAACCCAACAACATACTTCATAATGGATCCATAAAGAAAAGGCTTTGTTTTAATTTTTACCTCAATTGGGCTCAGATGCTAACCCAAGTAAAATATTGCAACCCATTAGACCAACTTTGCCAATTGCATTGTTGGAGGCCCAAAGAAATAATTATTATTTATTTTTATTTTTCTCTTTTTTTTCCTTTTTGTTTTTTTTTCTTTCTTTCTTTCTTTCTTCCCCGTCTCTTTCTCTCTCTCTCTCTTTTGCTCCTCTTCCCCACCGGTTAGTAGCAACTTTCTTTTCTCTCTTTTCACTCACAAACCGGCAGCTCAAGCCTTTGTTTACTGCCTCACAAACCCAACAGCACCAGCTCTCATTTTCTCTCTCAAATTCGCAGTAAAACTCTTTTTTTTTGGTGAGACCTTGACCTTTATAGGCTTGTAACTAAGAATAAATGTAATAATACGAGCTGGGGGTAATTTTGTCATTTTCTCTAATAAGCTTCAAGAAGAAAGTTTTATGATATTTTAAGGTCAAAATGGGTATAAGACTGTATAAATGATGTGTGCTGGTGAAAACACGGAGAAAACTAGAAGTTTCAATAATTTTCATAACAAGGGCAAAATGGTCATTTTTCACCTTGAGTTAAAATTTTAAGTTTTTATGAACCCGAACATGTCTAGACCATTATGGACTTTGTCCCAGTGTTAAAAGAGCAAAAAGATTGCATAAAAGATTGGAAGAGAGTAAGTTAATTGGTGGAAGGGCATTTTCGTAATTTTATGGGAATGGATAAGTTGGCCTATAAATATCTTGAAATTTCAAGCACCTTCTTGAATTTCCAGCAGCTAGTCTGTAAAACCCGACCCTATAAATACATGTCATGACATACATGCATTGAGTAGCATGTTATTACGCTAGGAAAGCACCTAAGAAAAGATGAAACCCGATATCGTACCTAACGGTACACTTGAGTTGATTTAACCTCGAACTAGTTCAAATAGGAATTGTAGGATGAAATCTAATATTTTATAGTCCAAGAATGATTAAAAATTATTTTTCGGAGTTCGAGGGTTCATTTGGGGTAAAATTGAAAATTTTGATATTCAATGGCAAAATCGTCATTTTGCCACCTAAGATAATAATGTGATCATGGAGTGAAATTTTTTACCAAGATTAACTATTTGGAGTATAATTTAATGATAGGAAGTGAAAAAGTTTAATTCTGGTGATTTCTAGAGTGTAGGGTCAAAATCGTAATTTTGCCACCCACGGACAAAATTTGAGATTTTGAGAGAATTTAGATCAAATTTGACAAATTGGAGAATGGTATGAGTATAAGGGATGAAAAATATGTCTATGGGCAATTTTTCAGTTTTTTGGGCAAAAATGTAATTTTTCACTTTTACGGGGGTAAAAGTGTAAATTTCAAAAATTACTCCACCGAGACTTTGGATAAGTCTGAGAATTTTATCTAAGCTATGGATATGTGGGACAAGTGTATGGTGAAAATTTGGAAACAAATGGATGAAATTTTAAAAATGGGCCAATGAGAAAGTGACACGTGGCATTTTTTTAATGAAATAATATTATTTTAATGAAAAGTCAGTCCATTTAAACCCAAATTTTGAGTGCTGCCCGGCCATAAGGAAGAACAAGAGAGGAAATAGAGCGGAAAGGAAGAAAAAAAGAAAAACCAAAGAGAAACAAGAAAATTCAAAGGGAAATTCACGTTTTTCGCCCGTTTATGCGTCTAACGGTAAGATTTTTCGATTTTAGCTTGATTTCTACCTTTCCTATGCCTTTATTTCCATTTAGCATGCTTGAGGAGAGAGATCAAAAAGTGATATCAAGGTCTGGACGAAATTCTAGGGGAGAGAAATTGAAATTTGTAGGTTTTGATTTTTAGTTAAATTGATAGTTTTAGTTACTTAAATGTGTTTAGAAATTAAATTGGGCAAGAAATCATTAAATTTTCACAATACCCACTCTTTTCTGGATGCTCAATGCTGTACAATGATGATGAATTGATTTTATTCTAAGGAAAATGAAGAGAAAATGATGAAAAACGATTAAACGTGATAGAAAAACAAAATAGAAAATTAACCGAGTTAATGTCCCATTTTTGGCCAAATTTTTCAAGGAAGGGAGTGAGCTGATTTTGTTGTTTTTATAAGGTTATTGGCTGATATTTAATGGTTAGAAATGTTGGAGAGAGAATGGGATGATTTAGAGCTAAAATGGAGCGCGTTAGCAATTTATCGGGCAAAGTGCCAAAAATAGGTTAATACCGCGTTTAAGCCGGTTTAGGCTATTGCATTTCATACCATGCATTAGTATAGGATTTAAGTTAATTATATAGTGATTTAGCATCAATGTGATGAATTGTGTAAATTTTTGTAATGTGTCTAGGAGGAGAGCCTTCCGGAAAAGGCAAAGAAGTCGTACCCGACGAGTAGTGATCGGGGCGCTTAGAAAGCTTTTAGTTTATACAAACGGTGAGTAAACTTATTATTATTGTAAATTATCTAGAGTTTATTTTTAAATGCCCTTTATGTATTTTATGAAATGAAAACGGGATTTTTGATGTTTTAGGAATAAATGTGATAAATAAAAATATATTGTATTGATTATGAAATTGAGTAATTGGAGGCTGCAAACTGACTTTAAAAATATATATTTTCCTAGGAATGGCTTATGAGAAATGAGTATATGTGGCTATATTTTGTGAGTGCATTTGGGAAATTTATGCAAGTTGATTTTACTATGCAGGCTGGATAAATAAATAAAAGCCACGTTATACTGTCGAAATTTTATTAAAATTGGTGGGTTAGTCACTACAGTGACGGGTTTCCGTGGACTGCCTATTAGAGGGGCACGGTAAACCCAGTTATATAGTTACTCTGGTTGTAGAGGAGAGGAGGGTAACTCCCGGGGTAGCATTAGAGCTCACTTCACGTCGAACCCCCACGTGAATGTGTAACTCGGCCAACGCCAAGGAACGGCTGGTTTTAAAAAAAAAAATGTGTTTCACATGTGAATATTTTAACACCCTTGGCGGACTTGGTTAGATACCTCGGCCAGGGTATCCCCGAGGATTAGTTTTGGCTTGAGCCTTGTTTTAATGAAAGACATAAGCCTTAACAATTGTTTTGGTAAATTATAAATATTTTATGGTTTAAGAAATAAATTGAAAACATTATGAAATGGGTTGAAATTTATTGTTTAAACTTGCCTCCATTTTACTCGCCTTTCGATATTTATGATAATGTCTGTTTACTCATTGGGATTGCAAAATCTCACCCAACTCTTTTCCACCCATTTCAGGTTCAGTATAGACTGTAGATAGCTGATCTCATCGAGGACTACCATTGGATCTGTATTTTCCAAATCGTAGGTTCACAGTCCTCTTTACTTTTGTTTATTCGGGGGCCCTCTTGTTATTGAAAATTAAATTAAATATTTTGACTTACTGTATTTCAGTATGTATAAATTTATTTAGCTTTTACGCTATAAAAATTATTCACGTATAACTCTATAAATATTGTTTTATAAGAAAATAGAATATTTTCCTTAATATTTCTTTTATTTTCTTATTATATTCAAATATCCGTAATTTCGTTTTAAATGAATATTTTAGACTTTTAAACTCAT
Source organism: Theobroma cacao (assembly GCF_053813885.1). Lineage (NCBI taxonomy): Eukaryota > Viridiplantae > Streptophyta > Magnoliopsida > Malvales > Malvaceae > Theobroma > Theobroma cacao. The sequence continues at coordinate 25,604,180 of NC_142641.1, forward strand.
TTTGAATATGAATTATGTGTTTTGTACTTGTATATTACGTTTTAGCCAGTTTCGAAATTTTTGAGAAAAAAATGACCAAAATACCCCTGTGTGGCGAAAATTTTATTTTGATTGTTTTTGATCTAAAATAGTATATATTCTCTAAAAACTCGATATTTAACAATGATTGTTGACAGGAAAGGAAAGAAACTGATATGTAAGCCTTGCGGGGTTCCGGTTGGCATTCCGGATAATGAGTGTCAATCGAGACGTCGTGGCGATTGTCATGGGCCTGAGGGAGGTTCCGGGTCGTGACAATTCTATTGGTATCAGAGCTTTTGGTTTTAAAGATAAGAGTTTTTGGTTTTAAAAAATTAGAATATCAGTGTGGCCCCGGATTAAGTTAAGTTAGGTTGAATAGAATGCATGCATTTTCATATAGAGCCTAAAGTTCCCTAAGCTTGCTCGTTTTCTCTTATAGATTATTATGCCTCCTCGACGCGGACACCCACCTCTCACTAGATCGGTTGGGAGGGGAAAAGGTCGTTCCCAACGTCGTCAGCTAGATGCAGTAGGGGAAGAATCGGCTGCGTCTACCATTCGGGCAGCATCTATTGCTGAGCAGGCTGATAGTCCTCCACATCCTCCACCTCCTCCGCCACCTACGGGTATTCCCACCATGCCTACTGAGGCAGCACAGGCATTGGCAGCTTTCTTTACCGCAATGGCTGGTGGAGCTCCGACTGGTCAAGTTCCACCTATAGTACCACCAGTTACTCCTTTAGTTCCACCACCGGTACAAGATGTATCCATTTCCAAGAAGCTAAAGGAGGCTAGATAGCTCGGTTGTGTGTCTTTCACGGGTGAGTTGGATGCCACTGTGGCAAAGGACTGGATTAATCAGGTTTCAAAGACTCTCTCTGATATGAGATTAGACGACGACATGAAGCTGATGGTGGCTACGAGATTATTAGAGAAGAGGGCTCGTACTTGGTGGAATTCAGTGAAGTCCCGTTCCACTACTCCTCAGACGTGGCCCGATTTTCTCAGGGAATTTGATGGTTAGTATTTCACTTATTTTCATCAAAAAGAAAAGAAGAGAGAATTTTTGAGTTTGAAACAGGGGAATCTAACTGTAGAGGAGTACGAGACTTGTTTTAACGAGTTAATGTTATATGTGCCGGATCTGGTGAAATCTGAGCAGGATCAGGCCAGTTATTTCGAGGAAGGGCTCCGTAATGAGATTAGAGAGCGGATGACAGTGACTGGTAGGGAGCCGCATAAGGAGGTGGTACAGATGGCTTTACGAGCTGAGAAGCTCGCGACTGAGAATAGAAGGATTCGAACTGAGTTTGCAAAAAGAAAGAATCCTGGTATGTCTTCTAGTCAGCCAGTAAAAAGAGGCAAGGACTCAGCGATTTCAGGGAGTACTACTTCTGTTTCCGTGACATCTCCTCGACCTCCATTTCCACCATCACAACAGAGACCTTCGAGGTTTAGCAAATCTGCTATGACTGGTTCTGGGAAGAGTTTCGGAGGTTCTGACAGATGCAGAAATTGTGGGAATTATCATAGTGGGCTATGTAGAGAGCCAACAAGATGTTTCCAATGTGGACAGACGGGTTATATTAGGAGTAATTGCCCACGGTTAGGACGAGCCACGGTAGTTGCATCATCTTCACCAGCTCGCACTGATATACAGAGAAGAGATTCTTCTGGGTTGCCACCGAGACAGGGAGTGGCCATACGGCCCGGTGTGGAGAGTAATACCCCGGCACATCCACCTTCGAGACCACAGACTCGTACCTCGATAAGAGTTTTCGCTGTGACGGAAGATGAGGCATAGGTCCGACCTGGAGCAGTGACAGGTACTATGTCTTTATTTGATAAAGATGCTTATGTTTTGATAGATTCTGGCTTAGATAGGTCTTATGTGAGCACCACATTTGCATCAATTACTGATAGAAACCTGTCACCATTAGAGGAAGAAATTGTTATTCACACCCCTTTAGGAGAAAAGCTAGTTAGAAACAGTTGTTATAGAGACTATGGGGTAAGGGTAGGCGAGGAAGAATTTAGGGGTGACTTAATTCCTCTAGAGATCCTGGATTTTGATCTAATATCGGGTATGGACTGGTTAACTGCACATCGGGCGAACGTGGATTATTTTCGAAAGGAAGTTGTTCTCCGAAATTCAGAGGGAGCAGAGATTGTGTTTGTAGGGAAACGTCGAGTATTACCGTCTTGTGTAATCTCGGCCATCAAAGCTTCGAAATTAGTGCAGAAAGGGTATCCGACTTATTTGGCATACGTAATTGATACTTCAAATGGGGAACCTAAGTTAGAGGATGTCTCGATAGTAAGTGAGATTCCTGATGTATTGCCTGATGATTTACCGGGACTGCCTCCTGATCGAGAGCTTGAGTTCCCTATTGATTTACTTTCGGGTACCGCACCTATTTCTATCCCTTCATATAGAATGGCTCCAGCAGAGTTGAAGGAGTTGAAAGTACAATTGCAAGAGTTGGTGGACAAGGGTTTTATACGCCCTAGTATATCTCCATGGGGAGCACCGGTTTTATTTGTGAAAAAGAAAGATGGTACACTTCGGTTATCTATCGATTACCGACAGCTTAACAAAATGACCATTAAGAACAAGTATCCGTTACCGAGGATTGATGATCTTTTCAATCAATTACAGGGAGCTACAGTGTTTTCCAAGGTTGATCTAAGGTATGGGTATCATCAGTTGAGGATTAAAGAACAGGATGTACCCAAGACAGCGTTCAGGACTCGGTACGATCATTATGAGTTCTTGGTCATGCCTTTCGGGTTAACTAACGCACCAGCAGCTTTTATGGATCTCATGAATAGGGTGTTCCACCCTTACCTGGACAAGTTTGTTATTGTGTTCATTGATGACATACTGATTTACTCGAGAGATAATGATGAGCACGTTGCCCACTTGCGTATAGTATTACAAACTTTGCGGGAAAGACAGTTGTATGCAAAGTTTTCAAAGTGTGAGTTTTGGTTACAGGAAGTGGTATTCTTGGGACACGTAGTATCGAGAACTGGAATATATGTTGATCCCAAGAAGATAGAGGCAATTTTACAATGGGAGCAACCTAAGACAGTGACGGAGATTCGTAGTTTCCTCGGATTAGCCGGTTATTATCGGAGGTTTGTTCAGGGGTTTTCCTTAATAGCAGCTCCTTTGACCCGTCTAACTCGTAAGGGAGTTAAGTTTGTGTGGGATGATGTTTGTGAGAATCGATTTCAGGAGCTAAAGAACCGGTTAACCTCCGCTCCCGTTTTAACACTTCCTATTAATGGTAAGGGATTTGTAGTATATAGTGATGCCTCAAAGTTGGGGTTGGGGTGCGTATTGATGCAGGATGAAAAAGTTGTGGCTTATGCTTCTAGACAGCTAAAGAGGCATGAAGCAAATTACCCTACCCATGATTTAGAGTTAGCAGCGGTGGTGTTTGCTTTAAAAATCTGGAGGCATTACTTGTATGGTGAGCATTGTCGGATATTTACGGATCACAAGAGTTTAAAATATTTGCTCACCCAAAAGGAGCTTAATTTGAGGTAAAGACGATGGTTGGAGTTGATAAAAGATTATGACTTGGTGATAGACTATCATCCGGGAAAGGCGAACGTTGTAGCTGATGCCTTAAGTCGTAAGTCTTCATCGTCTTTAGCAACACTTCAGAATTGTTATTTTTCAGCATTAATAGAGATGAAATCTCTTGGGGTCCAGTTGAGAAATGGTGAGGATGGATCCTTATTGGCAAACTTCATTGTGCGACCTTCGTTACTTAATCAGATCAAGGACATTCAGAGGTCTGATGATGAGTTAAGAAAAGAAATTCAAAAACTGACCGATGGGGGAGTCAGTGAGTTCAGATTTGGAGAGGATAACGTCTTGATGTTTAGAGATCGAGTTTGTGTTCCTGAGGGAAACCAGTTGAGACAAGCGATCATGGAAGAAGCCCATTCATCTGCCTATGCATTACATCCCGGAAGCACCAAGATGTATAGGACTATCAGGGAGAATTATTGGTGGCCGGGTATGAAGCGAGACGTAGCAGAATTCATAGCAAAGTGTCTCGTATGTCAGCAAGTTAAGGCGGAGCATCAGAGGCCAGCAGGTACACTTCAGTCTTTACCTGTTCCCGAGTGGAAATGGGAGCATGTAACTATGGATTTTGTTTTGGGATTGCCGCGGACACAGAGGGGAAAGGATGCGATCTAGGTGATCGTAGATCGGTTGACTAAGTCCGCTCACTTTTTAGCTGTCCATAGTACATACTCTATTGAGAAGCTGGCTCAGCTCTATATAGATGAGATTGTGAGGCTACATGGAGTTCCCGTTTCTATAGTGTCAGACTGAGATCCTCGATTCACTTCTCGATTCTGGCTAAAATTTCAAGAAGCTCTCGGAACCAAATTGAAATTTAGCACTGCTTTTCACCCACAGACGGATGGTCAGTCAGAGAGGACTATCCAGACCTTGGAGGATATGTTACGGGCTTGTGTCATTAACTTTATTGGGAGTTGGGACAGACATTTGCCATTGGTGGAGTTCGCGTATAATAACAGTTTTTCAGTCTAGTATTGGGATGGCACCATACGAGGCTTTGTATGGAAGGAAGTGCCGAACTCCACTTTGTTGGGATGAAGTAAGTGAAAGGAAGTTAGTGAGTGTGGAATTGATCGAGCTAACTAATGACAAGATCAAGGTTATACGAGAGAGGCTAAAGGTAGCCCAGGATAGGCAGAAGAGCTATGCAGATAAACGGAGAAAAGACTTGGAGTTTGAGATCGATGATAAAGTTTTTCTTAAGGTTTCTCCTTGGAAAGGTAATAATTTGAATACTTTGAAGTATTAAATTTTATTGATTATACTATCATCATAAATTATGGTGTTTTATTGGATAATGAAAGGTGTGATTCGATTTGCGAAGAGGGGAAAGCTCAACCCGAGATATATTGGACCATTCCGAATCATTGAAAGGATTGGACTAGTGGCTTATCGGTTAGAATTACCTCTGGAGTTAGATCGGATCCACAACGTTTTCCATGTCTCCATGCTTAAGAAATATGTACCAGATCCCTCTCACGTCCTCGAAGCACCTCCGATCGAGTTGCATGACGATTTGAAGTTCGAGGTACAACCTGTGAGTATCTTGGATCGAAAGGATCGAGTACTGAGAAACAAGAGTATTTCAATGGTCAAAGTGTTGTGGAAAAGTGCTCGAATGGAGGAAATGACATGGGAAGTAGAGCATTAGATGAGGAACCAATACCCGCATCTATTTGTCGAATCTAGTAAGTGAAATTTTGAGGTCAAAATTTTATTTTAAGGGGGGTAGAATTGTAAAACCCGACCCTATAAATACATGTCATGACATACATGCATTGAGTAGCATGTTATTATGCTAGGAAAGCACCTAAGAAAAGACGAAACCCGATATCGTACCTAACGGTACACTTGAGTTGATTTAACCTCGAACTAGTTCAAATAGGAATTGTAGGATGAAATTTAATATTTTATAGTCCAAGAATGACTAAAAATTATTTTTCGGAGTTCGAGGGTTCATTTGGGGTAAAATTGGAAATTTTGATATTTAATGGCAAAATCGTCATTTTGCCACCTAAGATAATAATTTGATCATGGAGTGAAATGTTTTACCAAGATTAACTATTTGGAGTATAATTGAATGATAGGAAGTGAAAAAGTTTAATTCTGGTGATTTCTGGAGTGTAGGGGCAAAATCGTAATTTTACCACCCACTGACAAAATTTGAGATTTTGAGAGAATTTAGATCAAATTTGACAAATTCGAGAATGGTATGAGTATAAGGGATGAAAAATATGTCTATGGGCAATTTTTCAGTTTTTTGGGTAAAAATGTAATTTTTCACTTTTACGGGGGCAAAAGTGTAAATTTCAAAAATTACTCCACCGAGACTTTGGATAAGTCTGAGAATTTTATCTAAGCTATGGATATGTGGGACAAGTGCATGGTGAAAATTTGGAAACAAATGGATGAAATTTTAAAAATGGGCCAATGAGAAAGTGACACGTGGCATTTTTAAAATAAAATAAAATTATTTTAATGAAAAGTCAGCCCATTTAAACCCAAATTTTGAGTGCTGGCTGGCCATAAGGAAGAACAAGAGAGGAAATAGAGAGGAAAGGAAGAAAAAAAGAAAAACCAAAGAGAAACAAGAAAATTCAAAGGGAAATTCGCGTTTTTCGCCCGTTTACGCGTCTAACGGTAAGATTTTTCGATTTTAGCTTGATTTCTACCTTTCCTATGCCTTTATTTCCATTTAGCATGCTTGAGGAGAGAGATCAAAAAGTGATATCAAGGTCTGGACGAAATTCTAGGGGAGAGAAATTGAAATTTGTAGGTTTTGATTTTTAGTTAAATTGATAGTTTTAGTTACTTAAATGTGTTTAGAAATTAAATTGGGCAAGAAATCATTAAATTTTCACAATACCCACTCTTTTCTGGATGCTCAATGTTGTACAATTATGATGAATTGATTTTATTCTAAGGAAAATGAAGAGAAAATGATGAAAAACGATTAAACGTGATAGAAAAACAAAATAGAAAATTAACCGAGTTAATGTCCCATTTTTCGCCGAATTTTCCAAGGAAGGGAGTGAGCTGATTTTGTTGTTTTTAGAAGGTTATTGGCTGATATTTAATGGTTAGAAATGTTGGAGAGAGAATGGGATGATTTAGAGCTAAAATGGAGCGCGTTAGCAATTTATCGGGCAAAGTGCCAAAAATAGGTTAATACCGCGTTTAAGCCGGTTTAGGCTATTACATTTCATACCATGCATTAGTATAGGATTTAAGTTAATTATATAGTGATTTAGCATCAATGTGATGAATTGTGTAAATTTTTGTAATGTGTCTAGGAGGAGAGCCTTCCGAAAAAGGCAAAGAAGTCGTACCAGACGAGTAGTGATCGGGGCGCTTAGAAAGCTTTTAGTTTGTACAAACGGTGAGTAAACTTATTATTATTGTAAATTATCTAGAGTTTATTTTTAAATGCCCTTTATGTATTTTATGAAATGAAAACGGGATTTTTGATATTTTAGGAATAAATGTGATAAATAAAAATATATTGTATTGATTATGAAATTGAGTAATTGGAGGCTGCAAACTGACTTGAAAAATATATATTTTCCTAGGAATGGCTTATGAGAACTGAGTATATGTGGCTATATTTTGTGAGTGCATTTGGGAAATTTATGTAAGTTGATTTTACTATGCAGGCTGGATAAATAAATAAAAGCCACATTATATTGTCAAAATTTTATTAAAATTGGTGGGTTAGTCACTGCAGTGACGGGTTTCCGTGGACTGCCTATTAGAGGGGCACGGTAAACCCAGTTATATAGTTACTCCGGTTGTAGAGGTGAGGAGGGTAACTCCCGGGGTAGTATTAGAGCTCACTTCACGTCGAACCCCCACGTGAATGTGTAACTCGGCCAACGCCAAGGAACGGCTGGTTTTAAAAAAAAAAAAATGTGTTTCACGTGTGAATATTTTAACACCCTTGGCAGACTCGGTTAGATACCTCGGCCAAGGTATCCCTGAGGATTAGTTTTGGCTTGAGCCTTGTTTTAATGAAAGACATAAGCCTTAACAATTGTTTTGGTAAATTATAAATATTTTATGGTTTAAGAAATAAATTGAAAACATTATGAAATGGGTTGAAATTTATTGTTTAAACTTGCCTCCATTTTACTCGCCTTTAGATATTTATGATAATGTCTGTTTACTCATTGGGATTGCAAAATCTCACCCAACTCCTTTTCACCCATTTCAGGTTCAGTATAGACTGTAGATAGCTGATCTCATCGAGGACTACCATTGGATCTGTATTTTCCAAATCGTAGGTTCACAGTCCTCTTTACTTTTGTTTACTCGGGATCCCTCTTGTTATTGAAAATTAAATTAAATATTTTGGCTTACTGTATTTCAGTATGTATAAATTTATTTAGCTTTTACGCTATAAAAATTATTCACGTATAACTCTATAAATATTGTTTTATAAGAAAATAGAATATTTTCCTTAATATTTTTTTTATTTTCTTATTATATTCAAATAACCGTAATTTCATTTTAAATGAAGATTTTAGACTTTTAAACTCATTTTGAATATGAATTATGTGTTTTGTACTTGTATATTACGTTTTAGCCAATTTCAAAATTTTTGAGAAAAAAATGACCAAAATACCCCTGTGTGGGGAAAATTTTATTTTGATTGTTTTTGATCTAAAATAGTATATATTCTCTAAAAACTCGATATTTAACAATGATTGCTCACAGGAAAGGAAAGAAACTGATATGTAAGCCTTGCGGGGTTCCGGTTGGCATTTCCTGATAATGAGTGTCAATCGGGACGTCGCGGCGATTGTCATGGGCCTGAGGGAGGTTCCGGGTCGTTACATGGTCTTCTTCTTCCCTTCTCCTCTCTCACATTTCTTCAAATTTCTCCATGGGAGTTTTCTTCAAGCTTCCATAACTTTCTCTCTCTAGCTCTAATTTTCATGCTTTTGGTGTACTCTTCCATAAACCCTTGTGCTATTTCATCCTCTCACTTTAAAACCCTTCAAAATTTTGGTTTTCATACTTTCTCTCACTAGCTGGACGTTTAGAGAGAGAAAGAGAGAATTACACCATTTATTTGGAAGCTATTGGGAGAGAATTTAACTACAAAGGAGCCTTAGGGTAAGTGATGAATTAAGCTTGATTTTTACTGCAGAAAATGGCTAGTAATTGGGATTTTTGAGCTGTTTATTGTTGATTATGTTCATTACTTTTAGTGATTAAGATAGTGAACATAGATGGCCATTTAATGTGGCAATTGAAAGCTAGTTTAGAGAAAGCTTTTAGGGGTCATAGTGTGTAAATTGATCTATTGTTTATGTTAATGTGATCCTAGGTTTTAAGGAAGCCCCATCATCTCATTTGGACAATTAGGGGAATTTGAGTCATCTAAAGGCTTTACAATCAATTGGTGAGTGGACTGCCTTCAAAACTTATTTTGGGAATATAATGTATTTGATAAACGTTTGAATGATTTTATACGATTTTTCATGAAAATGAATGCCTTGGGAACAAGCTCTTGAGAAATGATTTATGTTATGATATGTGGTTATTACGGATTTCTATGTGGCTGCATTATGTTGATATACATATATGCTTGAATATAATGGTGTGTAATTATATTGACTCAGCTATGTGCGAGTAGGGAGTGCGCATAAGCCGAGGATGATCTAGTTATGTGGGAGTAGGGACTGCGCATAACCCGGTGATGACCCAACCATGTGCGAGTAGGGAGTGCGCATGAGCTACTGATGATGATGATGGGATGGTGTGATGATGATGATGGGTATATGCATATATATATATACATATGTAAATATGTGTGTTATAGGAAATTGATGGATAATGGTTTATGGTTGTAATGCATGTGAAACTTGACATGTTAAACCTTGAGAAATTGTTATGTGTTTCATATTGATTTTGAACATTTCAAGCAAGGTGGATTTCTTTGGGAGAAAGGGATATTTTCATTTGATGCCCTGTATTTCGCTACAGCGAGAAACTCTCGGGCTTTGAAAGGGTAGGCTGGCCGAAAACTCGCTGCAGCGAGGATGCATTTTCGTTGTAGTGAGAATGACACTGTAACTTCTCGCTGAAGCGAAATACATTATCGCTGCAGTGAGAAACTTTCTATTTCTAGGTAGTAATTTCGTTGCTGCGAGAAACATTCTGTTTCTGGGTTACAATTTCACTGCAGCGAGATTGAATCTCGCTGCAGCTAAAAACTTTCTGTTTTGGTCTCCTATCTTGTTCAATTGTTGTCCTATCTTTCACTTCTTTGCTACCATATCAAAGCATGGACTTCCAACATTAAGGATTAAATGAGTTAAGTTTAAAATGAGGAGGTTTAGTGTAAAATCCGACCCTATAAACACATGTCATGACATACATGCACTGAGTAGCATGTTATTACACTAAGAAAGCACTTCAGAACAGACGAGAATCTCGGTATTGTACCTAACGGTACACTTGAGTTGATTTAACCTCGAACTAGTTCAAATAGGAATCGTAGGATGAAATTTAATATTATTCAGTCCAAGAATGACTAAAATGATTGTTCGGAGTTCGAGGGTGCATTTGGGGTAAAATGACAAATTTCGATGTTCAGGGGCAAAATCGTCATTTTGCCACCTAAGATAATAATTTGATCATGGAGTGAAATTTTTGACCAAGATTAACTTTTTGAAGTATAATTTAATGATAGGAAGTGAAAATTTTCAATTTCGGCAATGTTCGAAACATAGGGGCAAAACGGTAATTTTGTCATCTCGGGGTAAAAATCGTAATTTACACCACCCAAAACTTGTCAAAATCATAGGATTTATTTATTTTTTGTATGAACAACTATGGTATGTTAAGTGGTGAAAAATTGAAGTTTAAAAGATGAAATTTTAAAAATGGGCTAATGAGAAAGTGACACATGGCATTTTTTAATGATTTAATATTATTTTAATGAAAAGTCAGCCCATTTAAACCCCATTTTAAGTGATGGCCGGCCATAAGGGAGAACAAGAGAGAAAATAGAGAGGAAACGAAGAAAAAAAGAAAAACTAAAGAGAAACAAGAAAATTCAAAGGGGAATTCGTGTGTTTCGCCCGTTTACGCATCTAACGGTAAGATTTTTCGACTTTAGCTTGATTTCTACCTTTCCTATGCCTTTGTTTCCATTTAGCATGCTTGAGGAGAGAGATCCAAAAGTGACATCAAGGGCTGGCCGAATTTCAATGGGGGAGAAATTGAAATTTTTAGGTTTCGATTTTTAGTTAAATTGATAGTGTTAATTAAATGTGTTTAGAAATTAAATTGGGTAAGAAAGCATTAAATTTTCACAATACCCACCCTTGGCTGAATCTGCAATGAGGTACAATGATAATGATCTGATTTTTATTCTAAGAGAAATGAAGAGAAAATAATGAAAAATGGTTAAATGTGATAGAAAAACAAAGTAGAAAAGTTACCGAGTTAGTGTCCCCTTTTTGGCCGAATTTTCCAAGGAGGAAAGTGAACTGATTTTGGTGATTTTAGAAGGTTATTGGCTGATATTTAATGGTTAGAAATGTTGGAGAGAGAATGGGACGATTTAGAGCTAAAATGGAGCGCGTTAGCAATTTATCGAGTAAAGTGCCAAAAATAGGTTAATACCGCGTTTAAGCCGTTTTAGGCTATTGCATTTCATACCATGCATTACTATAGGATTTAAGTCAATTACATAGTGATTTAGCATCAATGTGGTGAATTGGGTAAATTTTGCATTGTGTCTAGGAGGAGAGCCTTCCGGTAAAGGCAAGGAAGTCGTACCCGACCAACAGTGATCGGGGAACCTAGGAAGCATTTCATCTGTACAAACGGTGAGTAAAGCTATTATTATTGTAAATTATCTAGAGTTTATTTTTAAATGCTCTTCATGTATTTTATGAAATGAAAATGAGATTAAAATGGGATTTTTGATGTTTTAGAAATAAATGTGACAAATAAAAATATATTGTGTTGATTATGAAATTGAGTAATTGGAGGCTGTCAATTATTTTGAAATATATATATTTTACTATGAATGGCTTATGATATATGAGTATATGTGGCTATATTTTATAATTTCCTTGGGAATAAATGTAAGCTGTTTTTACTATGCAGGCTGGGTAAATAAATAAAAGCCACGTTATACTGTCAAAATTTTATTAAAATTGGTGGGTTAGTCACTACAGTGACAGGTTTTCGTGGACTGCCTATTAGAGGGGCACGGTAAACCTGGTTTCATAGTTACTCCGGTTGTAGAGGCGAGGAGGGTAACTCCCGGGGTAGTGTTAGAGTTCACTTCACGTCGAACCCCCACATGAATGTGTAACTCGGCCAACGCCAAGGAACGGCTTGTTTTCAAAACTAGAATGTGTTTAACATGTAAATATCTTAACAACCTTGGCGGACTCGGTTAGATGCCTCCGCCAAGGTATCCTCGAGAACTAGATTTTGGCTTGAGCCATGTTTTTAATAAAGGTTATAAGCCTTGACAACTGTTTTGGTAAATTACAAATGTTTTATGGTTTAAGAAAGAAATTGAAAACCTTATGAAATGGTTTGTAATTTGTTGTTTCAACTTGCTTCCATTTTACTCGCCTTTAGATATTTATGATAATGTCTGTTTACTCATTGGGATTGCAAAATCTCACCCACCTCCTTTCCAAACATTTCAGGCCTGTGATAGCTTGTAGATATCCGATTTTGTCGAGGATTTTAGTTGACCCCTCTATCCTACAGACAGTAGGTTACTATCACCAATACTGGGTGTATATATGGGCCACTTGTCATTGTAATTATTATTGTACATTATAACTTTGTAAATTATTGTATGTATGAATTTATTTATTCTCACGCTACAAAAATTATTTATGTATAGTTCTATAAAAATTGTTTTATAAGAAAATGAAATATATTATCAAATATTTTTATTTAGTTTAATTAGCCAACTTTTCACTCTAAATGAATGATTTAGATTATAAAATTTATTTTTAATCAGCAGTGGATATTTTTCTACCATACATTGTATCTTTATCAGGTTTTGAAATTTTCTGGTAAAAATGACCAAAATACCCCTATGTGGCAAAAATTTTATTTTGATTATTTTCGATCTAAAATAGTTTATATTTTCTTAAAACTCGATACTTAACAACGATTGCTCACAGGAAAGGCAAGAAACTGATTCGCTAGCCTTGCGGGGTTCCGATTGGCATTCCGAATAATGAGTGTCAATCGGGACGTCGCGGCGGTTGTCATGGGCCCGAGGGAGGTTCCGGGTCATGACATTTAGTAAGAAATCCTCGGCCAGTTGAGAAACCCTCGTTCGGTTAATAACTAAATCCCAACGTCGCTGCAGCGGAAAGGCATTTTCGTTGTCGTATTTGACTTACTTGTGTAATATTGAAGCTTTTATTCTTCAAATGGTTCATTATGTATGGGTTAATGATTTTCAAATGATTAATCATTTAAAGGCTTGATGAGGGGTTTTTAATAAGAATAGAAACAAATTGCATTGTTTTGAACAAGAATGCATCATGATTTCATTAAAGATTCCTTATGGTATGCTTGTTCCCTTCCTTGTTCACTCACTGGGTTTATACTCACCATTTTCAAATACATGTTTTCAGATCACGAGGCAGTCGGTAACTAGGACGAGGTGTCCTTATAGACCTGTGTCCATCTTTTGGTAGGTGTCTCGGCATTCAGTAGCTGTACATTCATCCGAGTCCCTCCGCTGGAAGTCGAGTGTTATTTTGTTTTGTATAGACAAACTTAATGTAAATTATTAGAATACATGTTGTAGACATTGTATGTAAATTTTTAAGGAGTAATGCCAGTACGAGTTGGCAATGTATATCACTATTTTGATTCAAAAGTATGAAATATGACGTAGCGATATATGATGAAATGATGAGTAGGATAAATCGATAGGCTTGCTTGGGCTTAATAGACTACGTTTATTGGGCCCTTGTGCCAGTCATGGCTCGAAAATTTGGGTCGTGACATTTTTCCTCTCAAAATTTGTAGCAAAACTCTCTCTTTTTTCCTCTCAAAATTTTACAGCAAAAACCTCTCTCTTTACTCCTCTAAGTGGTGGCAGCTGCCATTTATTTTCTGCTCTCTTCCAGCCCTCTCTTTCTCCCTGGCCAGTGGCTTTCCCCTTTGCTCTCTCTCTCTCACACCGACTTCTCTCTTCCTTATTTTGCTTTCCATTTTCTCTCTTACACCGACTTCTCTCTTTCTTCTTCATCTCATCTTGCTTGCCAACTTGACCGGCCTCTACCACCATAAAAAAATGTATTAAATCTTTAATTGACCACATGGGCGGCTGCCCATGTTGGTCTTTCTCCTTTTTTTTTATTATTTGTTTTTCCTTATTGTTTTACATGTGATCGCCCATACCATCATTCCTTCTTCTTTTATTGTCTTCTTTGACCGGCCATGTGCTTAGAATGCAAGTCAACAATTGCATGGAACCTTATCGCCACCTTACTTGACTTTTCTACCCCATTTCACTATTTTCTCATCTTTTCTCTTCCATTTCCTTTCATTCATTTCTTTTCTTTTGACTTTTCCTTCATCTTTATCTTTTCTTTTCTCGTCATTTTCTTTGTCATGGACGGCATGTCCATGAATTCATGACTTTTGACTTATTTTCTCCACTTATTTTATGTATTAAAATCACATGACAAGACTTTATCACCTTTCACCCACCACTCACATTTTATTGTTTATATTATTTTTACTTTATGGTTTATTTATTCATTTCTTGTCCCATTCAACCTACATGTACATCTCATATTACTCATAACCTAGCCTTCCTTAATTAGAAAATTCCCCTCTTTAACTTCAAATATCAAAATTACAAATAAATCCTTTAACTTTTCCTTATTTACCATGTGACTCCTCCAACTTCCATCTTTTACAATTGGTTCCTTCTAACATTTCTTAAACTCCAATTTCCTTCTATTACCTTCTTCTACACATGCACAAATGAAGTATGAAGTTTGTACTCCAACGCGGTGTCCCGATAATATTTAAAATATTTATTTACCCGCGCTATCTTTACTTAATAAAGACACACAGCCCCATTAACGTCATTTTTTTCTAAAATTTTCTCATTCTTCTTCTCCCCCACTTAGATTGACCATGTACTCCTTTTTCATGGAAAATTTCGACACTGAATAAAATATTAATATTTTAATACTATTTTATGAATAAAATATTTTTTTATTCAAAAAATTTCCTCTTGTCTCCTTGGTACCCAAAATACCTTACTATGTCTTAATTGGCATCCAATAAGCTTTATTAATCACCATATGAAAGTACGGGGTTTTATATAAAATCACTTAAAGCGAGTAACAAGGCTTTCGAATGCATGATTGACTATAATATGGGCTTTTCTTGTTAGTGATAGCTTTTGCTTCATGTTTCTCGATGCAAACATCAAATTATGATTTATTTTAACAAAAAATGAAAAAAATACAATTTGAAATTATTTATAAACATATAAAATCATTTAACAAAAAATGAATACAATTTTGATTTAAAGTCATTTATAAAATTATAAAACCATTTAAAGTGAGCAATTATCCTTTTGAACGCATGAGTATAAAAGGGACTTTTCTTGTCAATGGATGGCTTTCGCTTCACATTTCCCAATGCCAACATCCAATTATAATTTGTTTTAACCAAAAATGAGAAAATTTTGATTTAAAATAGTTTATAAGACTATAAAATCATTTAAAGCGAGTAACTAGGCTTTCAAAGGTATTAGTGACTATAAATGGACTTTTCTTATTAGTGGATGGCTTCCACTTCATGTTTCCTGATGCAAACATCAAATTATGATCTATTTAAACAAAAATGAAAAACATTCAATTTAAAATCATTTATAAAGTTATAAAATCACTTAAAGCGAGTAACCAAGTTTTCGATTGCATGAGTGAGTATAAATGGACTTTTCTTGTTAATGGATGGCTTTGCTTCACAATTCCCAATGCAAACATCCAATTACGATATGTTTTTAACTAAAAATGAAAACATTTTGATTTAAATTCATTTATAAGATTATAAAACCATTAAAAGTGAGCAATTAGGCTTTCGAAGGTATGAGTGGCTATAAATGGACTTTTCTTGTTAATCGATGGCTTTCGTTTCACTTTTCTTGATGCATACATCAAATTATGATCTATTTTAGCCAAAAATAAAAAAAAATTCAATTTAAAATCATTTATGAAGTTATAAAATAACTTAAAGTGAGCAACAAGGCTTTCGAGTGCATGAGTGACTATAAATGGACTTCTCTTGTGAATGAATGTCATTCAATTCATGTTTCTTGATGCAACATCCAATTATGATCTATTTTAACTAGAAATAAAAAAAATTTTTGATTCAAAATTACTTATAAGATTATAAAACCGTTTACAGTGAGCAACTAGGCTTTCAGAAACAAGAGTGACTATAAATGGTCCTTTCCTATCAATGGATAGCTTTCGCTTATGTTTCCTAGCAAACATCTAATTATGATCTATTTAAATCAGAAATGAATAAAAATTTGTTTTATAATCATTTATAAGATTATAAAACCATTTAAAGTAAGTAACTCGGCTTTTGAAGGCATGAGTCACTATAAATTGACTTTTCTTCTCAATGGATGGCTTTCACTTCTCGTTTCCCCAATGTAAACATTTACTTATGATCTGTTTTAACCGAAAATGAAAAAAATTTTGACCTAAAAATTATTTATAAGATTATAAAATTGTTTAAAGCAAGTAACTACGATTTTGAAGGTATGAGTGACTATAAATGGAATTCTCTTGTCAATGGATGGGTTTTGCTTCACGTTTCTTGATGCAAAAAATCAAATAATGTTCTGTTTTAACCAAAAATTGAAAACATTCAATTCAAAATCATTTATAAAGTTATAAAACCATTTAAAGCGAATAACTAAGCTTTCAAAGGCATGAGTAACTATAAATGGACTTTTCTGGTCAATGAGTGGCTTTTGCTTCACCTTTCCCAATGTAAACATCAAATTATGATCTGTTTTAACGAAAAATGGAAAACAATTCAATTTAAAATCATTTATAAAGTTATAGAACCACTTAAAGCATTCAAGAAGGCTTTGAAGGCATGAGTGACTATAAATGGACTTTTCTGTGGATCCCAAAGAGCGTGCTAGAGGGGGGGTGAATAGCACTTTTGTAATGACACTAAAATTCCTTCCAAGGAAAAAGCTGATTAAAAGAATTTGAAAATGGAAGTTTAAAGCTTGTTAGAGGAATGATTTAAGCATTAAGAATAAGAAGATAAAAAAAGAAAGTAGACAAAACACAATGATTTATAGTGGTTTTGTCCCCTTGAGATACATCCACTACCTTGATCTCCTAATCAAGGATTTTCAAACCAATTCACTAAAATCAGTGGAATTCCCAAGCATCCACCAAGCTTTGACAATGGTTTTTCAATGGCTCAGCCATAACCTTTAACAATGATTTTTCACAGGATCAACCAAAACCCAAAATGGCTTTTCAAAGGCTCAACGACAACCTTTAACAACTGTTTTTCACTAGATCAACCGAAACCCAAAACTAATTTTTCTAAGGCTTAGTTAGAACCTACCATAACAACCAAGCTAACCCAAGCTTGATTAACCCCTTAGAGTGTCTCTCACACTCTAAGTAAACAGGAAATAGAGAAAAAATGAAGTACAATTGATCACTTAGCTGATCTAAGATGTACAAAGTTAAGCTCAAACACTTTTTCAAAGGATGGGAGTGAAATACAAGTGTAAAAAGAAGGTTTTTGGTATTCTAAGCTCAAAATCAATTTTTGATAACTTACTTTTCTTGTGTTTGATTGTTGAAGAGGCTTTAAATACTTGCAAAATCACTTTTGGCCATTAGAGACAGAAACTAGCCTTTTCTGGTCATTATTTTATCCTTTTGTGCTTCAATTCAAATTTTCTGACATTGCGCTCTTAGTTGAATAACCATGCTTCTTAGTCGATTAAGTTTTCTTTGCCTTATAATCAAATTCTCTGGCAGTGAGCTCTTAGCTAGCTAACAATGCTTCTTAGTCAATAAGTCTTCTCTGTCTCGCAATCAAATTTTTGACCATTAGCTTTTAGTTGGCTAACCATACTTCTTAGTCGATTAAGTATTCTCTGTCTTGCAATCTGCTTTACTTTGTTAATCGGTTAGGAAAGATTTTGATCGATTAAGAGTTTATTGTTTCTAGAGCAACCAGCTTCACCAAATTTTCTTTGTTTGATTAATTCTTCTCTTAGCTTGGTAACACTGATCTTCCATTTCCCTTAAACAGCCATGAGATATGTTAGTCATTCGAGACTTCTTGAATTGTTTTTCACAAATTTGACTACTTTCATTTTGTATCTTCACTTTTCGATTTTAGCTAACTTAACTCCCTTGGTTAACTGACTAAGAGGCTTCTGTTTGTATCCAGCACCTGCTTAACTAATTAAATCTTGTGTTAACTAGTTAAGACCTTTCTATCTATCTTTAGTGTAGCACCCAGAATTGCTTTAATTGATTAAGGATTTGTGTTAATCGGTTAAGACTAATCTATCTTCATTAAAGCTCTTTCTTTTTTGCTTGTTTAACCAATTAACCCATCTTGCAACTGAACAAGCATCTTGACTTGCTTTCAAATACCAAATATATTAATGAACTTAAGCTTTCTTCTGCACACGTAAACAATATAATTAGACATCAATGAATGAGAATATTTTGTTATCATCAAAAACATATAAAGTTAACATTCTCTATCTCTTATTTTTGATGATCACTAAACACTCTTAGATTAAGAGTGCAATGTCTATGTTCAATATGAATGCTTCAAATCTTTATGTGTAATAAGTTGCGCCCCCTTAGTCAACGCATCTAGTTTTCTTTACATAATATTCAACAAAACTAAAACTAAGCATCACACACATAAATTAAACATGATGTCTCTTAAACTCTATGTAACTTAATTTTCCTTCTCTTTTTTTTTCTTTTTCACCATTAAACACCTAAGCCATATGTCACGACCCAAATTTCGGGCCATGACTGGCGCATGGGCCCAATGGATGTAGTCCACTAAACCCAAGCAACCCTAATAGTTCGACGTGTTCATCATTCCATCATAAACTGCTAAGTCATTTTTCAAAACTTAAAATCAAAATCGTAATAGACATTGCCAACTCGTATTGGCATTTCTCATTTATTATATACATACATTGTCTACAACATGTATTCCAATAACGTACATTAGGTTCGCCTATACATCTCAAAAAGAAGACTTGACTTCCAACGGAGGGACTCGGATGAATGTACAGCTACTGAATGCCGAGACGCCTACCAAAAGATGGACACAAGTCTACAAGGATACCTCGTCCTAGTTACCGGTTGCCTCGTGATATGAAAACATGAATTTGAAATGGTGAGTATAAACCCAGTGAGTGAACAAGGAAGGGAACAAGCAACAACAAAGGAAAATTTAAAATCATGATGCACTAGTTTCAAAACAATGCAATTTGGTTCATTCCTAATAAAACCCCTTATCGAGCCCTTAAGTGATTAATCATTTGAAAATCATGAACCTATACATAGCGAATCATTTGGAGAATGAATGCCTTTTCACTACAGCGACGTTGGAATTTAGTTATTAACCGAACAAGGGTTTCTCAACTGGCCGAGGGTTTCTCACTAAACCTCCTCACTTTAAACTTAACTCTTTTAATCCTTAATGTTGGAAGTCCATGCTCCCATATGGTAGCAAAGAAGTGAAAGATAGGGTAGCAATTGGACAAGGTAAGAGACCAAAACAGAAAGTTTTTTGCTGAATCTCGCTGCAGCGAAATTTCTACCTAGAAACAAAATGTTTCTCGCTGCAGCGAGATTCAATCTCACTGCAGCGAAATTACAACCCAGAAAACAGAAAGTTTCTCACTGTAGCGAGAATGCATTTTGCTGCAACGAGAAGCTACAATGTCATTCTCGCTGCAGCAAAAATGCATCCTTGCTGCAGCGAGTTTTCGGCCAGCCTACCCTTTCAAAACCCGAGAGTTTCTCGCTGCAGCGAAATAGTATAAAATCATTCAAACACTTTGTCAAATCCATCATATTCCCAAAATCAATTTTGAAGGTAGTCCACTCACTAATTGATTGTAGAACCTTTAGTTGACTCAAATTCCCCTAATGATCCAATTAGAATGATGGGGCTTCCTTAAAACCTAGGATCACATTAACATAAACAATAGATCAATTTACACACTATGAACTCTAAAAGCTATCTCTTAGCTAGTTTTCAATTGCCACTTTAAATGGCTATCTATGTTCACTATCTTAATCACTAAAAAGTAATGAACATACTAAGCAATAAAACAGCTCATAAATCACAATTACTAGCCATTTTCTGTAGCTAAAAATCAAACTTGGTGCATCACTCACCCTAGGGTTCCTTTATAGTTGGATTATCTTCCAATAGCTTCCAAATCAATGGTGTGATTAACTTTTTCTCTCTCTAGAACGCCCAACTAGTGAGAGAAAGTATGAAAACAAGATATTTCAAGGTTTTTGAAGTGAGAAGATGACATAGCACAAAGGTTTATGGAAGGGTGCACCAAAAGCATGAAAATTGGAGCTAGATAGAGAAAGTTGTGAAAGTTTGAAAATCAAGCTTCCATGGAGTTTGAAGAAACGTGAGAGAGGAGAAGGGAAGAAGAAGACCAGCTGCTGGAAATTCAAGAAGGTGCTGGAAATTTCTAGATATTTATAGGCCAACTTATCCATTCCCATAAAATTACCAAATTGCCCTTCCACCAATTAACTTACTCTCCTCTAATCTTTTATGTAATCCTTTTGCTCTCTTAACACTGGGACAAGATCCATAATGGTCTAAACATGCTCGGATTCATAAAAACTTAAAATTTTAACCCGAGGTGAAAAATAACCATTTTGCCCCTGTTATGAAAATTATTGAAACTTCTAGTTTTCTTCGTGTTTTCATCAGCACACATCATTTATACTGTCTTATACCTATTTAGGCCTTAAAATATCATAAAACTTTCTTCTGGAAGCTTATTAGAGAAAATGACGAAACTACCCCTAGCCCATATTATTACATTTATACTTAGTTACAAGCCTATAGAAGTTGGGGTATCACACCATACAAGCTTATAGATATAGTTCAACAACTTCAAGAGTCAAGCTTGTGTCTATGTAGGAACAAATGTATGGGAGTTAAATCATTTCAAGAAATTGTCAAGGATTACTCAAATAATGTTTAAGCAAATTTGATCATTTTGTCATAATCAAAACTATAATAATTTTAAAGCTAACAATCTCTCCCTTTTTTATATGACAAAACTATGAGCATAATTTGCATTTGAAATGATTTTAAAATCTCCTCCTCCACATATGTATAAAATTAAATTGGCTCATAAACCTTCTTCCCCTTTTTGTTATATCAAAAAGGTTAAAAGGAGTGAGCATTAAACACTTAAGCTCAAACAATAATGGTTAGCAAAATCCATCAAGAATATAAGCATTAAGACCATGAATATGTAACCATAAAGTCTCCAAGTCATCAGATATATGTAGTTAATATCCTCGACCAAGTCATTAAGAAATATACCCATTAAGCACATTCAAATATTAATTCATCAAAAGAATCATCAATAAGAAAGCCACATGTATATATATCTGTAAGCGAAACGTGGACATAACAATTATGAAGTTCAAGAAAAATAATCATAAAGATGTTCAATAAGCACATAAGCTATATTTGAACTCCAATACCAAGTGTTAAAGCTCAATATACCAATTGATAGATATAAGTAAAATCTCCCCATTTGTAAGAGCATCATATCAATTATGAGAGATGGAATCCTTTTAAAGCTTATTATATCAATTGGTAAAGCACTAGTCAAGACTTCCATTATCATTAAGTATTCCAAGCATATCAACTTCAAGGCTCAAAACATTTAAGAAATATATGATAATTATAAAGCTTGATGCTAAATTTCAAAAAAAATAAAGCTTGATGCTAATTTTAAAGCTAGACACTAATTGAGAAAACTTAAGGCTTGATACCAATTGTGCATTTCAACTTTCAAGTTTAAGTGAGAGCAATATAAGGCACAATATCTATTTTGGTGTTTAGAAATATGTTACTAGTAGCGAAGAACACTAAATGTTGAATCTCACCTAACTTTGTTGTTGAAGATCTTAATTCCTTATGATATCAAGGACAATGATTGACTCCCTCTTAAGAAATCATAAGCTCAACACAAATTGTTAAAGATCCTCAATAGATCAAATATTATGAGAGAAATCATAAGCCTAGAATAAATGAGCATTCATATGGATATTTAATTTATTTCCTTAATACTCAAGTATTCATGGAACTAAAATAGTGTGAACAATTGAATAAATGTTCAACATATGCATCAAATACTTATATTTTCAAGAAGTATTTGCAAAGTAGTTCCTAGGTATGTATAAGGTATCATTAGTCTTCAAGCATCATTCTCAATTATCATAAAGTATTATGAATCATCATCAAGCATTCATTATTTATTCTCAATATCAATCAACCAAGTAGTATCAATCAAGCATTTTAAGGAAATTCCCCAATTCATATATAAAAGTAGCAACTCAAGGAGAAATTAGAAAAAATATAATCATTAAGTATTTTTAATAAGTATTCTTCCAAATCATTTTCAAGTTGACATTCATCCAAGTCATTTTGAAGCAAGCATTGCAAAATGTATTCTCCAAATTATATATGAAATTATCAATTCAAGGAGAACTTTCACAGAAGGCATATCATTATTATTGAAGCATGACTAAAACATTTTGCATTTATTGCAATCATGTATGAGAGTTATGATCAAATAAGCACAAACATGATTATAAGAAATAAAATGGCTATCTTCCTTAATCATGATTCCAATTTTGTTCATCAAAATGCAAGCATGAGTTCAATATAGACATATACCTATTCAAAAAAATACGCAACCATTGAAGTTTAAGCTACATGCAAATTCTCAATAATTCATGATTCATGAGCGATATCAATTGTTATAGAATATTGAAAGTAAAGCACTTAACTCATGAATATATTCAAAGTGAACATTCAATCATCAATGAATACCAACTATCAAGATTCAAGAAAGAGATATTTAATCAAAGTACATTAGGCATTCATTGCTAACTAAAGCTATAGGCTATATGTCAAGCCCGGTTCTACAATATGTTTATTATGCCATTCCTACATAAGAATGTATGTTTACTTATTTGGGTACCTAGGAAATCGTTAAGGACGGTATTGTACCAAATGGTACAATTAAGTTGAATTAAGCCTCGAACTAGTCCAAATAGAGATTTTAAGATGAAATTGAGAATTTTAAAACCCCAGAATAACTTAAAATGGTGATTCGGAGTTCGAGGACTGATTTGGAGTCAAATTAGAATTTTCATGACCTAGGGGCAAAATGGTCATTTTGCTACTCGAGGTTAAGATGTGAGTGTGGGATGAAATTTTTGACTAAGATTGATCATTTGGAGTATAATTTGAGTTTGAGAAGTGAAGAATTTTAATTTCGGTGTTTTTCTGAGGATAAGGGCAAAATAGTCATTTTGCCACCCCAAGGGCAAAATTGTAATTTTACACCACCCAACACTTGTCCCACACATGGATTTTACCCATTATTATAATGCATAATTGAAGGATTTTATGTGGTGGAGAAAGAAAGATTAATAGTTAAGAATTTAAAAATGGACCAATGGTAAGGTGACAAGTGTCAAGCTTTTATTTTTTTATTATTTTCCTTATAAATTAGCACAAAACCAGCCCATTTCTCTTCATTATGGTCGGCCTCACCAAGAAGAAGCAAGAAAAAGGAAGAACAAAACCCTAGGTGGAAAAATTCAAGAAAAAAGTGAAAAAAGGTAAGATTTTTTCAATTAAGCTTGAGATCTCTTTTTTATAAGCATTTTTTCTTATTTTCCATTGTGAATCACATGAAATCATGATGAATCCCTTGCTGGCCGAACACTTAGAGGGAGGTTTTGATGCTTGATTTGGTTAGATTTCAATGCGTTTTAGTGTTTTTAGTTAGTTAGTGATGTGTAGCATGAAAAGCCAACAAGAAAAATTCACTTTCTCCCATCACCCATCATTAGCCGAATCTTCCATGTAGAGTGTGCATGGTGGATTTGATTTTATTTCAAGTGAATTGGTTAGGAAATGATGAATTACGATGAGAAAATCAAGTAGGAAAAATCATAGTGTTGATGCACCCACCATGGCCGAAATTTCCAAGAGAAAATGTGAAGATGATTTTGCTAAATTTTATGCTGTTTGACTTGTGTTTGATGGATTGGAGAATTGGAAGAAAAATAGAGTTAATTGGAGTTAAATTGGACATATTGGCCAATTAATCGGGTGATAAATCGAATTAGGCCAATACCATTTTATTTAGGTACATAATTGAATTTATATTGAACACCGTATTTAGATAGTTACTCGAGTATTTTACATCCCATTTCATGCATTAGTATAAAGCTTGAATTGGTTTTATAACAATTTAGCACAAATGTAGTAAATGGCTTATTGTGCATTATGTCTAGGTGGTGAGCATTCTGGCAAAAGTAAAGAGATAGTACTCGAGGATCAAGAATCGGAGTACTCAGAATTCGACTCCCGAAATAGTGAGTAACCTTACTATCATCTTAATTATCTAAAGTGGTTTTTATCCGATTTTGTGATTTTATGGAAAATGAGTTAAATGGTAAATCTTTGTGTTTTGTAATTAAAATGTGATTTAATGAAATGATTTTATAACATTGTCTTGAAATTGAATGATGGTTTGAAAATAGAGTAATTGGAAACTGTTTTCATGTGTTGTAAATTCATGATTTGAATCGAGTGGCTTATGACAATATTTGCATGAATGGCTGAATTGGTATTTGTGTTGAAATATATGAACTGTGTATTTAGCCTTGAGAGGTTGGATTGTGATATAATTGCCTTGTCATGCGGTTGAGATTTTATTGAATTGGTGGGATATTGATTAGCTTACTGCAGTGGGCGGGTTCCGTGGACCAGCCTATTAGAGGGGCACGGTAATCCTGTTATATTCTTATGTCGATCGGAGAGGCGTGTAGGGTAACTCTCGAGGTAAAACTTTAGAGTTCACTTCACGCCAAACCACCACGTGAGGGTGAACTCAGCCAATGCCAAGGAACGTCTATGTTTTCAAAATAAAAACATGATTTATGCGTATATGACTTTTTAAAAACCTTGGCGGACTCGGTTGGGATAGCCTCAGGCCAAGGTATCCCTGACAATTGAGTATGAGAATGATTTAGGCATGAGCCAAAGTTTTAAGAAATTCATAAGCCATGTTGATTACTCGATTTATATGAATTGATTTTATTTGGTTGAAATGAGTTGAAAGGTGATGAATTATAGTATGATGATCTATTTTAATTTGTCTCCATTTACTCGGCTTTAGATATTTTAGATGATATTTGTTTACTCACTGGGATTATATAATCTCACCACCCTCATTTTCACCCATTTCAGGCTTAAGACAGTTAGTAGATAGCTCATTTCATTGAGGGCTACAATTGGACTTGCATCCTCAAAAACTATAGGTTTACCGCTTTTTATACTTTTGGTCGTTCGTGGGCCCACGTGTCACTGTAAATTAAATCTTATGCTTTGGTTATCTGTATTACAGTATGTATGAATTTATTTAGCTTTTACACTATAAAAATTATTTACCGATAACTCTATAAATATTGTTTTATAAGAAAATAGAATATTTTATTAAATATTTTTATTATATTCAAATAGTTATAGTTTCACTTTAAATGAATGTTTTAGACATCTAAACTTATTTTTGATTATGAAATATGTGTTTTCCACTCGCATACTACATCTTTAGTTGGGTTCGAGATTTTTGAGGAAAAATGACCAAAATGCCCCTGTGAGAGAAAAATTATTTTTCTATTGTTTTGATTTGGAAATAGTTTATAATCTCTCAAAACATGATACTTAACAACTGTTGCTCACAGGGGAGGTGCGAAAACTGATATTAAAGCCTTGCGAGTTTTCAATTGGCATTCCGGGTAATGAATATCTATCGGGACATCGCGACGATTATCACGGGCTCGATGGGAGTTCCGGGTCGTGACACTATATTTTATTTGACATGTCAAGTTGTTTATGGTGACCTATAAGCTAAAGTTGGATGCACACAAAATCTTTAGATCATGTAAATGTTAAGGCTTAATGAAGACATAGTTAACATTTAAATGCATATTCAAAATAAATTTCAACTATGTCAACTCACAATATATGCCATGATCAAACTTGACAATTAAATTCATATTCAAATGCATAGCTAAAGTCAAGTTTTAGACTTCAAACCGTAAGGTCAAGCATAAAGCAAAATCATATAAGTATGTGTCTTGACCTATATAATAGATGAACCAAAATTTATTTTCGTGAAGTTCAACAAGTTCATCATGATCAATTTCAAAAGTATAATCAAATAATTAATCTTGAAACAATCATTTCAGTACAATCATAAAGCATATTTCAAGAATTGATCTTATGATTCATTGAAAAGATTTTTCAACATAAGCACATGAACATTTTATTCTCAAGAAATGATATTATTTATGTAAGCACATGAGGATTTATGGAATCAATATGAGTGTCATGCTTGGGAATAAATATATTTAAGTAATCAAAAAGGATTTCCCATTTTCAACAAGTTTTGCAATTTCAAGAACATGTACTTGCATCAAATGATCATAAGAGTATTCATAATGCATGTTTTTAAGAGTCAAGAATCATCTTTGAAAAGGAAATTCAAGGAAAAAAATATTGCAATGGACAAGAAGTAAAGTAAGAAGACATTTTCGAACTCAAAACCTGTCCATTTTGGATTTAGAGCACTCAAGAGTCGACTACATATCCCTTGGGTTCACTTTTTATCATTCCAGCAGCATTGTTTGCATTTTGTTCTATAATAGTCGACTAGCTATGCTAAGGAGTCAATTATGCTTGATTCATGCATATTGAAAAGCCAGGAAAAAGTGCAGAACATGCAATGTTCCAAGGTATAATGATCTCAAAACATGGATTTGTGTGAGAAAAATTTAGAATTTCATTTCAACCATGCTTGGAACATCATTTTAGACATGTATGATCAAAGATTCTTTAAGAAAAACGTGTGAACTCAAATTTTGGCTTTTATTGCTCATTGTTCACAAGTGCTAAAAAGTTGAAATGCTCATTGGAATAATCATGCCTCTAATATTCTCAAACATATTCAATTTACATCATGATGCATGACTATGACTTATAACATGTACAACAATCATTTAAACAATGTTTAAGTATAATAAGCATCAAATTTAACATTTTTAACAGTTTTTTAGCACATGGATAAAAATGCCCTTGAGATCATTCAAGCATTCATTTGCAATAAGATCAAGTTATAATAGCATTTTCAACATAAGGCACACTTGTTCAAGTTTTCTATCACTGAAATCATTGTAGCCTCAAGCATTACAAGAAGATTTGTTCCTTCGCTTGAAAAATACCATCAATACCAAATTATCTGTCAAACCCTGTTCTATAAAATAATTACGACGTCATTTACATGCTCAATAGAATGTTTGCATATTTAGGAAGTTTGAAAAATCGTTAAAAGATGATATTGCCCCTAATGGTACCATTAAGTCGATTAAGCCTCGAACTAGTTGAAATAGAAATTTTAAGGTGAAATTAAGAGTTTCACAGTCCAGGGATGACTCAAAATGGTAATTCTGAGTTCGATGATCAATTTGGAGTCAAACCGAAACTTTCACTATCTAGGGGCAAAATGGTAATTTTGCCACTTGAGGATAAAATTGGAATATTGGAAGAAGTTTTTGATCAAGATTGATCACATTTGACTCATTGGAGTATAATTTGAGGTTGATAAGTGAAAAAGTTGTAATTTCGGTATTTTTGGAGTATAGAGGCAAAACAATAATTTTATCGCCCTTGGGGCAAATCGGTAAATTTTCACCCTCGACACTTGTCAAGACCAAGGGATTTTATTCATCATGGAAATGGATAAACATGAGAAATATGTGGTGGAGAATTAAAGAACTAAAAGTAAAATATTTAAAATTTGAACCAATAAGGAAATGCCATGTGTCATGCTTTTATTATTTTATTGTTTCTTTATAAAGGCATTAAAACCAGCCCAATTCTCCCATAGTGGTTGGCCAAACCAGAAGAGAAGAGAAACCAAGGAAGAACAAACCCTAGGTGGGAAAAATCAAAGAGAAAGCGTTGGATTTTAAGGATTTGATCAAGCAAAGGTAAAATTTCTTTGATTTTGCTAGTGATTACCTTACCCATGCATTTTTTCTTAATTTCCATGTTGAAAAGCATGCTTTCATGGTGAATTCATGGCTAGTCAAAATGGGTATGGAGAGAGAATGATCTTGGATTAGTTTGATTTTTAGGTATGTTAGTGTTTTTAGGTGATTAATGATGTGTAGCATGAAAACAAGTGAAGAAAACCACCAAAGGTTTGGTCCCAATCAATAGCCGAATTCTCTAAGTGAATATTGAGGAAGAATGGGATGTTATTTAAGGTGATTTGATTAAGAAATAATAGTCTTTGGTGAATTGAGGGATTGAAAAAGAAATGGAGCAAGTTGGAGTGAAATTGGACACATTGGCCAATTTATCGGATGAAAATCGACTTAGGCCAATACTGGGTCTAGATGGCTACCCGTGCATTTTTCATTTCATATCAAGCATATATATCGAGCCTGAAATAGCTTATGACTGTTAGACACAATTTAATTGGAATATGTGACATGGATTATGGCTAGGTGGTGAGCCATTGGATACGGGTAAAGGACTGTATCCGCAGACTGAAAATAGGAGTATTTCTACTTCTAATATTGTGAGTAAACTTATAATCGTCTTAATTATCTAGAGTAGTTTTATACAATTGTGTGATTTTATAGAAAATGGGTTTAAATGGTAAATTGCTATGTTTTAGGAGAAATTGTGATTTTATAAAATGATTTTATAAATTTTCTAGAAAATTGAATACTGGTTTTGAAAATAAAGTCATTGGAGACTGCCTACTCGTGTTATAAATTGTGTTTTAAATTATATGGCTTATAGCAATATGTGAGCATGAATGGGAAAGTTGGTATTTGTATCAAAATTATATATACTATGTATTCAACCTTGAGAGGCTAGATTGCGATAAATTGTCATGTCATGCAAATAAAGATTTTATAAATCAGGTGGTAGATAAAATAATCAATAATCCCTGTAGTGGAGGTTCTGTGGACCAGCCTAAGAGAGGGGGCACAGAATCAGATATACCTTACCTCAATAGGAGAGCCGTGTGGAGGGTGTCTTTGGAGGTAAAGATTTGAATGCACCTCACGTGGACCACCACGTGAGAGTGAGACTCAGCCAACGCCAAGGCATGGCTAGAATTTCTGATGTAAAGACATTTAACAACCTTGGTGGTCTTGGTCAGATGCCTAGGCCAAGGCATCCCCGGGAATGATTTTGGTAGGAGCCAAGTTTTGTGAGATATATAAGCCACGTTCATTAATTGAGTAAATTGAATATTCATGATATGAAACATATATTGGAAAAGAATATTTTAATTCGTCTCCATTTACTCGCCTTTAGATAACTTAGATGGTGTCTGTTTACTCATTGGGGTTATGTAATCTCACCTCTCTTCCTATCTATTTTTCAGGCTCAGAACAGTTTGTTGATAGTTGATTAAGACGACAATTAATCTCGGAGTTGCATCCTAGAAAGTAAGGGTTCGTAGCCCTACACCTTATTGGTCTGTTGGGGGCCCACGTGTCACTGAATTCCATAGTTAGCTGACTTTGACAAGGACTTTCATTTGAACTTGAATTGGCAAAAGCTGTAGGTTTTCAACTTTCGATGCATTTTGGTTAGATGTGGGCCCATGTGTCGCTGTAAAAGTAATTTTATACTTTGGTTATTTGCTTTATAGTATATATGAATATAATTAACTTTTACGCTATAAGAATTATTTACCGATAGCTTTATAAAAATTATTTTACAAGAAAATAGTTTATTTTATTGAATATTTTTATTATATTCAAATGGTCCAATTTTCACTTCAAATGAACGTTTCAGATACTTAATTTGTTTTTAAATCACTAAATATATATTTTCTGCTTACTTACTACATTTTTAGCAAGTTTTGAGATTTTCGACGAAAAATGACGAAAATGCCCCTATGAGCCAATAAACAATATGTTATGTTCTGATTTGGAAATGACTCGTAATCTTTCGAATTACGATATTTGATAACTATTGCTCACCAAGGAAGTGCGAAAGCTTATACGAGAGCCTTGCGAGGTTTCAATCGACATTCAAGGTGAAGAATGTTTGTCGAGGCTTTGCGATGGTTGTCACTGGCCCAATGGAGAGTTTCGGGTCGTGACAATTTAGTTGGTATCAGAGCAAAGGGAAAGATAACCCTATTCCTGGGAACTCTCGCATATGATCTGTGCCGAAGTATGACTCTCCGCCCAGGAGGTTGGAAGTGGAGGGAAGGGACTGCTCCGCACTTGGGTGGGAGTGAAGTGCACCCCTTGCCGAGTGCTCTGATAGGTACCATTGAATGCCACCGTGTCTTGAGGGGTGAAAGAATTCAATTGGTATCAAAGCATGGTTTAAAGATCAAAGATTTTGGTTTTAAAGCTTTGGATTTTAAAGTTTTGGTTTTAAAGTTGTTTTAAGAAATCCACACTGACATTGCGTGGCCCCGAGTTAGGTTAAGTTAGGTTAGATTGAATAGGATGCATCTGCATCAGTCATTAGACATTCTCCTCCAGGTTGTGGGAGCAATGTAAGGGGATGGCGAGAGAAGAAAAAGGGAAAACTTGAAACGGACTCGAAAAAGGATAAGGATGATGATGATCCTAAAGATGTTTAGTGTTTTGTTGAAGCTTATAATACTGTAACCTTAGGTGGACGTAGTATAAGAAGAATGTCCTAAGGTGGGACATAGGACATGAGGAGTTTTGGAGATGCTTATAGATGAAGATGTGAGATAGTGACAAGGGATGTTAATATCAAATGAGGAGAAAGTAAATAAAGGTTTCAAGAATAATATAGTAAATGAGTTCATATGGAATATTGCTGTAAGAATTTCTTATTATATTGTGGAAATTAGAACTCAAAAATACTTGAGGTATACAAAGTTCAAATGAATTTAAATCTTAAGTAACAAATTAATGTCGAAGTACAAGAAGAATACAAAGCAATATAGAGGCATGAAAGATGATTGAGGACAAAGGGATGACTCTGAGGAATTGTGATACTGCATCGTATTCAATGATCAATACAAGGTAGATCTTGAAAGCATAAATGGGATTATAAGGCATATACACATATGTGGGGTTGATATTGTGATCAACTAAAATGAAGAATAATTTTTAGTGAATTAAGATTCAAACTTAATATATGATGAGTGATGTAGGCAGTACAATGATAAGAAATTTTATCAGAAATTGAACTATGTGGACATAAGAGACTTTGGGAAATAGTCGAGGAGATGATATCAAGGAAATATGATCTATAGCATGGTTAAGCTGTACGAGATGGATTTATATGATTAAGAAGATTGATATTTCATACTTGTGAGATAAACATGAAGTATGTGGAAATAATAGAAGAAAATACCCCACCTTTTCTTTGAGTTTGAAAAGTGAAATTTTGAGGACAAAATTTTATTTTAAGGGGGGTAGTGTTGTCAAACCCTGTTCTATAAAATAATTACGACATCATTTACATGCTCAATAGAATGTTTGCATATTTAGGAACTTGAAGAAATCGTTAAAAGACGATATTGCCCCTAATGGACCATTAAGTCGATTAAGCCTCGAACTAGTTCAAATAGAAATTTTAAGGTGAAATTAAGAGTTTCACAGTCCAAAGATGACTCAAAATGGCAATTCGGAGTTCAAGGATCAATTTAGAGTCAAATCGAAATTTTCATTATCTAGGGGTAAAATGGTAATTTGCCACTTGAGGATAAAATTGGAATATTGGAAGAAGTTTTTGATCAAGATTGATCACATTTGACTCATTGGAGTATAATTTGAGGTTGATAAGTGAAAAAGTTGTAATTT
Source organism: Theobroma cacao (assembly GCF_053813885.1). Lineage (NCBI taxonomy): Eukaryota > Viridiplantae > Streptophyta > Magnoliopsida > Malvales > Malvaceae > Theobroma > Theobroma cacao. Next base: position 25,636,049 of record NC_142641.1, read on the forward strand.
CGGTATTTTTAGAGTATAGGGGCAACATAGTAATTTTACTACTCTAGGGGCAAATCGGTAAATTTTCACCCCTGACACTTGTCAAGACCAAGGGATTTTATTCATCATGGAAATGGATAAACATGAGAAACATGTGGTGGAGAATTAAAGAATTAAAAGTCAAATATTTAAAATTTGAACCAATAAGGAAATGCCATGTGTCATGCTTTTATTATTTTATTGTTTTTTTATAAAAAGGCATCAAAACCAGCCCATTTCTCCTATAGTGGCTGGCCAAACTAGAAGAGAAGAGAAACCAAGGAAGAACAAACCCTAGGTGAGAAAAATCAAAGAGAAAGTGTTGGAATTCAAGGATTTGATCAAGCAAAGGTAAAATTTCTTTGATTTTGCTAGTGATTTACCTTACCCATGCATTTTTTCTTAATTTCCATGGTTGAAAAGCATGCTTTCATGGTGAATTCATGGCTAGTCAAAATGGGTATGGAGAGAGAATGATCTTGGAGTGGTTTGATTTTTAGGTATCTTAGTGTTTTTAGGTGATTAATGATATGTATCATGAAAACAAGTGAAGAAAACCACCAAAGGTTTGGTGCCCATCAATAGCCGAATTCTCTAAGTGAATAATGAGGAAGAATGGGATGTTATTCTAGGTGATTTGATTAAGAAATAATAGTCTTTTGTGAATTGAGAGATTAGAAAAGAAATGGAGCAAGTTGGAGTGAAATTGGACGCATTGGCCAATTTATCAGATGAAAAATCGACTTAGGCCAATACCGGGTCTAGATGGCTACCCGTGCATTTTTCATTTCATATCAAGCATATATATCGAGCCTGAAATAGCTTATGACTGTTAGACACAATTTAATTAGAATATGTGACATGGATTATGGCTAGGTGGTGAGCCATTGGATACAGGTAAAGGACTGTACCTGCAGACTAAAAATATGAGTATTTCTACTCCTAATACTGTGAGTAAACTTATTATCATCTTAATTATCTAGAGTAGTTTTATACAATTGTGTGATTTTATAGAAAATGGGTTTAAATGATAAATTGCTATGTTTTAGGAGAAATTATGATTTTATAAATTTTCTAGAAAATTGAATACTGATTTTGAAAATAGAGTAATTGGAGACTGCTTGCTTGTATTATAAATTGTGTTTTAAATTATATGGCTTATAGCAATATGTGAGCATGAATGGCAAAGTCAGTATTTGTATCAAAATTATATATATTATGTATTCAGCCTTGAGAGGCTAGATTGCGATAAATTGCCATGTCATGCAGATAAAGATTTTATAAATTAGGTGGTAGATAAAATAATCCATAATCCTTGCAGTGGAGGTTCTGTGGACTAGCCTAAGAGAGGGGGCACAGAATCAAATATACCTTACCTCGATCGGAGAGCCGTGTGGAGGGTGTCTCTGGAGGTAAAGATTTGAGTGCACTTTATGTGGACCACCGCGTGAGAGTGAGACTCATCCAACGCCAAGGCATGGCTATAATTTTGGATGTAAAGACATTTAACAGCCTTTGTGGTCTTGGTCAGATGCCTAGGCCAAGGCATCCTCAAGAATGATTTTGGCACGAGCCAAGTTTTGTGAGATATATAAGCCACGTTGATTAATTGAGTAAACTTAGTATTCATGATATGTAACATATATTAGAAAAGAATATTTTAATTCGTCTCCATTTACTCGCCTTTAGATAGTTTAGATGGTGTCTGTTTACTCACTGGGATTATGAAATCTCACCCCTCTTCCTATCTATTTTTCAAGCTTAGGACAGTTTGTTGATAGTTTATTAAGATGAGAATTAATCTCGGAGTTGCATCCTAGAAAGTAAGGGTTCGTAGCCCTACACCTTCTTGGTCAGTTGGGGGCCCACGTGTCACTAAATTCCGTAGTTAGCTGACTTTGACAAGGACCTTCATTTGGACTTGAATCGGCAAAAGCTGTAGGTTTTCAGCTTTCGATGCATTTTGGTTAGATGTGGGCCCACCTGTCACTATAAAAGTAATTTTATGCTTTGGTTATTTGCTTTATAGTATATATAAATATAATTAACTCTTACACTATAAGAATTATTTACCGATAACTTTATAAAAATTATTTTACAAGAAAATAGTTTATTTTATTGAATATTTTTAATATATTTAAATGGTCAAATTTTCACTTTAAATGAACATTTTAGATACTTAATTTGTTTTTAAATCACTAAATATATATTTTCTGCTTACCTACTATACTTTTAGCAAGTTTTGAGATTTTCGACGAAAATGACGAAAATGCCCTTATGAGCCAGAAAACAATATGTTATGTTCTGATTTGGAAATGACTCGTAATCTTTCGAATTATGATATTTGATAACTATTGCTCACCGGGGAAGTGCGAAAGTTGATACGAGAGCCTTGCGAGATTTCGATCGACATTCGGGGTGAAGAATGTTTGTCGAGGCTTCACGGCGGTTGTCACTGGCCCGATGGGGAGTTCCGGGTCGTGACATTATCACAGTCAAAATCATGCTTAAGAAATCCCTTTCAATCAATTGCACCAATCACGAGAGAAATACCAAGCAAAATGGGATTTATGCAATTCATGTATCAAATCAATTTTGCTCAACCATGGTATATCATCAAAAACAATAAATCAATTTCAATCAAAGAGAAAAAAAAGATTTTGCAAGAAAATCAATTGATAAAGATTTAATCTTTCTTTTGAAACTTTTTAACTTGAAACATTCAAGATTAGACATGCTTTGTGAAAAATCATAAGCTCAATTTAGTTCAATTATGCTTTAAATGATTTATGAAATGTGTAATGAGCATAATTAATAATGTTTATGCATGTCGAGGGTCATTTGCAAATATATCACGATCATGTGCCAAAAAGGCCTTTATGACCATTCAAGCTTACAAGCAAGCATGCACATCCAATAAGAACAAGTCATAAGTACTTTCATTATGAAACAAACTTGTTCAATTCATAAATCATTATAAACTTAAAGGATGGCAATATTTTTCTCATATAAGCTTATTTTGCTTTAAAAGTACCAATTAAAGTAGTCAAAACTTTCAAGGTCATCATCAACCATCTTGAACTATTCAAACAAGTTCTAGAATGCAAATCAAGATTGTTCAAATGGTCGACTTATGTTAGGCACAAGGAAATCAAGGATAATTTTTTTTTATCAATTTTCCTTGTTTTAGGCTACTTGAATAAATGTTAGTGTAAGTCATCAAGTATGCTCATATTTCTATCACATTATCCAACCTTTTATGTTTCAAAATTATGCTCAAAAGTTGTTTTTCCTCAAAGAAGTAGTATGGAAGCAATTTCACAAAATATGAGGAAATTTTATAGAAACAATTTTCCAAAATCAAGCAATTTAAGAAAACATTTTTCTCAAAATAAGAATGATGATACATTCAAGGTCAAAATATAAGTACATACTCAATCTTTAGATTCATACTTCCTTGCAACTTGTAGCATGTATCATATCAAATCGAGTTGCATAGCCAAGATTTATCAATAAAGTGCAAGGAATTATGTACTTAATATTCAAGCAAGAATAGGCAACCAAAGTTTTCAATTATGAAAGGCAAATACTTTTAGAAACCAAGCTAAATCAATGAAGCATTTAATAAATAAATAATATAAAATCTCATTTAAATAAACAAAAGGCTTTTAGCATAAAGATCACCCATTTTCCTTTATGTGTGGCTAAAGAGCATTCTTCAAGAATTGTTCCTCATTGCTTTAGCACACCTACAAGAGACATTTTTCATTTAATTTTTGGTATCCAAATTGCTTTGGATCCTTGAAAGTTAGTATCGTTGCATAAAGTTCCTTTTGGAACCCACACTTGTCTAAATTTATAAGGTAAACATTTTTTAATTGGACAAGTGTATGAATAATAACTAAAAAATGTGCAATGATTGCATTTGGTCATTTTGGAAGATGAGGAATTCATGAAAGCCTTTTGTTTCTCATTTAATAAATCTTCAAATTTTCTTGTCACATCAAAATTTCCTTTTTCAAAAATATCAATTTTCTTTTAGTAAGCTTCAAAATCCTTTTCCAGATTTTCATTTTCTTTTTCCAAATCAATATTTGCTTTCATCAAAAATTCATTTTCAACATCGAGTATGGAAATAATTTTCTTGTGCTTTATATTCATTTTCTTAAACTCAAATGCTAAATCCTCAAAAGCATCTTGCAATTCATCAAAAGCATATGAATTAAGTTCACAAAATGAAGACATTACCTTTATCTCTTCAAGAGCCGTGAGGTATAATTCAATTTGATTCAAGGATTCATCTTCACTTGATTTCTTGTCTGCATTTGCCATGTTGCTTATTGAGCATTGATTCTCACAAAACTTGTCTTCCAATTCCTTTTCCTTCTTTGTTTCTCCATATAACTCTTTTAATTTTCCCAAATTTCCTTGGCACTTTTGCACATGAACACTCTATTGTATTCTCTATAATCAAATGCACAAATGAGAGTGTGCATGGCCTTAGAGTTGATTTATAGTTTCCTCATTTAAGCTTCAGTCCACTTATTTCTATCTTTGGGAGTTTTCTTACCATTTACCGAATTTGTAATCATAGGAATGAAAGGACCATTGGAAATGACATCCCATATCTCATAGTCATAAGCCCTAACATAAATGGACATTTTAGTCCTCCAATAAGGATAGTTTGATCCATCAAATAGAGGTGGTCTATTTAGGGATTGACCCTCAGCAAGAAAAGTTTTAAGTAAATTCATATGGATCTCCCCTAAAGATGTTAAGCCTTAAAAATGAGGGTTAGGCTTTTATACCACTAGTTGATCCCAAAGAGTGTGCTAAAGGGGGGTGAATAGCTCTTTTGGAGTGACTCTAAAATTCCTTCCAAGTAAAAAGCTGATTAAAAGAATTTGAAAGTGGAAGTTTAAAGCTTACTGGAGGAATGATTTAAGTGCTAAGAGTAAGAAGATAATAAAGAAAGCAAACAAAACATAATGATTTATAGTGGTTCGGTCCCCTTAACCTACATCCACTACATTGATCTCCCAACCAAGGATTTTCAAACCAATTCACTAAAATTAGTGGAATTCCCAAGCTTCCACCAAGGTTTTACAATGGCTTTTCAATGGCTCAACCACAACCTTTAACAATGGTTTTTCACGGGATCAACCAAAACCCAAAACTAACTTTTCTAAGGCTTAGTTAGAACCTACCACAACAACCAAGCTAACCTAAGCTTGATCAACCCCTTAGAGTGTCTCTCACACTCTAAGTAAACAAGAAATAGAGAAAAAATGAAGTACAATTGATCACCTAGCTTGTCACGACCCAAATTTCGGGCCATGACCGGTGCATGGGCCCAATGGACATAGTCCACTAAACCCAAGCAAGCCTATCGAATTATTCTACTCATCATACCATCAAGTATTGTTAAGTCACAAATTGTAACTTTAAACCAAAATAGTAATATACATTGCCAACTCATACTGGCATTACTCATTTAAAATATACATACATTGCCTACAACATGTATCTTAATAATTTACATCAAGTTTGTCTATACATCTCAAAAAGAAGACTCGATTTCCAGCGGAGGGACTTGGATGAATGTATAGCTACCGAATGCCGAGACACCTACCAAAAGATGGACACAGGTCTACAAGGATACCTCGTCCTAGTTACCAGCTGCCTCGTGATTTGAAAACATGAATTTGAAATGGTGAGTATAAACCCAGTGAGTGAACAAGGAAGGGAACAAGCAACAACAAAGGAAAATTTAAAATCATGATGCACTAGTTTCAAAACAATGCAATTTGGTTCATTCCTAATAAAACGCCTTATCGAGCCCTTAAGTGATTAATCATTTGAAATTCATGAACCCATACATAGCGAATCATTTGAAGAATGAAAGCTTCAATATTGCACAAGCAAGTTAAATACAACAACGAATCTTCGCTGCAACGGAAAGGCAGTCTCGCTGCAGCAAGAATGAATTTTTTGTTGCAGCGATGTTGGAATTTAGTTATTAACCGAACGAGGGTTTCTCAACTGGCCGAGGGTTTCTCTCTAAACCTCCTCATTTTTAAACTTCACTCTTTTAATCCTTAATGTTGAAAGTCCATGCTCCCATATGATAGCAAAGAAGTGAAAGATAGGACAGCAATTGGACAAGATAAGAAATCAAAACAGAAAGTTTTTTGCTGTAGCGAAATTACAACCCAAAAAAAACAGAAAGTTTCTCGCTGCAGCGAGAATGCATTTTGCTACAGCGAAAAGCTATAGTTTCATTCTCGCTGCAGCAAAAATGCATCCTCGCTGCAGCGGGTTTTCGGCTAGTGTACCCCTCCAAACCACAGAGTTTCTCGTTGTAGCTAGAATCATTCTTGCTGCAGCGAAATACAGAGCATCAATGCAAAATTTACCTTTCTCTCAAAGGAAAAACCACTATGCCAAAAGGTCCAAACCAACATGAAAACACATAACAATTTCTCAAGGTTTAACATGTCAAGTTTCACATGCATTACAACCATAAGCCATTATCCATCAATTTCCTATAACACACATATTTACACACATATATATATATATACATATATACCCATCATCATCATCACACCATCCCATCATCATCATCACCAGCTCATGCGCACTCCCTACTCGCACATGGCTGGGTCATCACCGGGTTATGCATACTCCCTATTTGTACATAACCGGGTCATCCTCGGCTTATGCGCACTCCCTACTCGCACATAGCCGAGTCAATATACTTAAACAACATTATACTCAAGCATATATGTATATCAACATAATGCAGCCGCATAGAAATCCATAATAATCATATTTCATAACATAAACCATTTCTCAAAAACTTGTTCCCAAGGCATTCATTTTCATGAAAAATTGTATAAAATCATTCAAACACTTTGTCAAATCCATCATATTTCCAAAATCAGTTTTGAAGGTAGTCCACTCACCAATTGATTATAGAACTTTTAATTGACTCAAATTCCCCTAATGATCCAATTGGAATGATGGTGCTTCCTTAAAAACCTAAGATCACATTAACATAAACAATAGATTAATTTACACACTATGAACTCTAAAAGCTATCTCTTAGCTAGTTTTCAATTGCCACTTTAAATGGCTATCTATGTTCACTATCTTAATCACTAAAAAGTAATGAATATACTAAACAATAAAACAGCTCATAAATCACAATTACTAGCCATTTTCTGCAGCTAAAAATCAAACTTGGTGCATCACTCACCTTAGGGTTCCTTTGTAGTCAAATTCCCTTCTAATTGCTTCTAAATAAATAGTGTAATTCTCTCTTTCTCTCTCTAGAACGTCCAACTAGTGAGAGAAAGTGTGAAAACCAAATTTTTGAAGGCTTTTAAAGTGAGAGGATGAAAGAATTCAAAGGTTCTAGTCAAAAGGGTTCAAAGGTGTGAAAACTAGAGCTAGAGAGAGAAAATCACTCAAGCTTCCAATCAAGCTTCCATGAAGTTTTGAAGAAACGTGAGAGAGGAGAAGAAGAAGAAGAAGACCAGCTACTGGAAATTCAAGAAGGTGCTAGAAATTTCCAGATATTTATAAGCCAACTTATCCATTCCCATAAAATTATGAAAATGCCCTTCTACCAATTAACTTATTCCCCTCTAATATTTGATGCAATCTTTTTGCTCTTTTAACACTAGGACAAGATCCATAATGGTCTAAACATACTCGGGTTCATAAAAACATAAAATTTTAACCCAAGATGAAAATTGTTGAAACTTTTAGTTTTCTTCGTGTTTTCATCAGCACACATCATTTATACTGTCTTATGCCTATTTAGGCCTTAAAATATCATAAAACTTTCTTCTGGAAGCTTATTAGAGAAAATAAAGAAACTACCCCTAGCCTATATTATTACATATATACTTAGTTACAAGCCTATAGAAGTTGGGGTATCACATTCTCCCCCACTTAAGGAAATTCGATCCCCGAATTTAAATTCACTATAAGGTAACGTACCTCTAAGTATGAAAGAGATGGGGATACTTTGTTCGCATCTCTTCCTCGGCTTCCCACGTTACCTCCTCGCTAGTGTGATTTCGCCACAACACTTTCACTGATGCTACTTCCTTTAAACGGAGGTTTTTAACTTGCCTATCAAGGATAGCTACCGGTTGCTCCTCATAGGTTAGATCATCTTGCAACTGAATGGTTTCATACCGTATAACATGTGATGGATTTGGGTTGTACTTCCTAAGCATGGACACATGAAACACGGGATGAATATTCGAAAGGTCTGGCGGTAATGCCAAATGATATGCCACTGCTTCAACCCTTTCTAAGATCTCAAAGGGTCTAATGTACCGAGGACTTAACTTCCTTTTCTTGCCAAACCTCATTACCCCTTTAGTTGGTGAAACTTTTAAAAATACATGATCTCCTACTTGGAACTCCAAGTCTCTCCGTCGGTTATCAGCATATGACTTTTGTCTACTTTGTGCTGTTAACATCCTCTGACGGATCATGCTTATTTTCTCTGTTGCATCCTGCACCAACTCAGGCCCCAAAAGTTTCCTTTCTCCCACCTCTAGCCATCCAATGGGTGACCTACACCTCCGTCCATATAATGCCTCAAATGGTGCCATTTGAATGCTTGATTGGAAACTGTTGTTGTAGGCAAATTCCACTAAGGGTAGATATTGACCCCACCGGACCCCAAGGTCTATCCCACAAGCCCTCAACATATCCTCCAATGTTTGTATGGTCCGTTCAGACTATCCATCAGTCTGAGGGTGGAAAGCTGTGCTGAAATCCAACTTAGTACCCAATGCTTCCTGCAACTTTCCCCAAAACCTACTAGTAAATTGAGCTCCTCTGTCAGATACTATAGAAATGGGAATACCATGTAGTCGTACTATCTCATCCACATAAACTCGAGCGTATTGGGCAGCCCCGTAAGTAGTCTTAATCAGAAGAAAATGAGTTGAATTTGTTAACCGGTCTACTACTATCCAAATTGAATCATATCCCCCACTAGTTCGAGGCAAACCCGTTACAAAATCCATGGCAATATGCTCCCACTTCCACTCGAGCACTAGTAATGGCTGTAATAGCCCTGCAAGCTTTTGATGCTCAGCCTTAACCTGCTGACAAACCAGGCACTTGGAGACAAACTCAGCTACATCTCTCTTAAGTCCTTCCCACCAATACACATCTCTTAAATCTTGATACATTTTTGTAGCCCCTGGATGTACCACATAAGTTGCCATGTGAGCTTCCTCCAATATTTCTCTCCTCAACCCGTCACCATCAGGAACATAAAGTCTGGTTTCATACCTCAACACTCCATCTGTGCCTTTGGTAAACATTTTTCCTTTCCTTCCCTGAGGATCCTCTAAGGCCTTAACTGCAAAATCATCTTTACTTTGTGCTTCTTTGTTTCGGTCCATTAAGATAGGCCTTACTCTAAAATGTGCTAGCAATGCATCTGTCTCTGCAGCTTCCAAATGCACACCTATGTCTCCCAAGCTATGGATCTCTCTAACCAATGATCTCCTATCAGTAGAAATATGTGCCAAACTTCCCATTGATTTTCGACTCAAGGCATCCGCCACTACATTGGCCTTACCAAGATGATAAAGAATAGTATAATCATAATCCTTTAGCAACTCCATCCATCTACGTTGCCGCAAGTTAAGATCCTTCTGCTGAAATATATACTTCAAGCTTTTGTGGTCCGTATATATCTCACAAGTCTCACCATACAAATAATGTCTCCAAATTTTCAAGGCAAACACGATTGCTGCCATTTCCAAATCGTGTGCAGGGTAATTTTGCTCATGCCTTTTAAGTTGCCTGGATGCATACACAATCACTTTCCCATGTTGCATTAATACACATCCTAAACCAACACCCGATGCATCACAAAACACAATATAACTGTCACGACCCAATTTCCCGGGCCATGACCGACGCATGAGCTCAATGAGCATAGCTCACTAAGCCCAAGCAAGCCTATCCATTTACCTTTGCTTAACAAATTTATCATATCATGCATACACACACACACCTTTTCTCGGGTGTGAACATAGCCAAAACACAATGGCATTATCGATAATAATATACATGCAATATACCAGTCATGTATTTAGCAATTTACATTGCATACACATATTCACATTGTTAGATTGTCACGACCCGGAACCTCCCTCAGGCCCATGACAATCGCCGCGACGTCCCCATTGACACTCATTATCCGGAATGCCAACCGGAACCCCGCAAGGCTTACATATCAGTTTCTTTCCTTTCCTGTGAGCAATCATTGTTAAATATCGAGTTTTTAGAGAATATATACTATTTTAGATCAAAAACAATCAAAATAAAATTTTCGTCACACAGGGGTATTTTGGTCATTTTTTTCTCAAAAATTTCGAAACTGGCTAAAACGTAATATACAAGTACAAAACACATAATTCATATTCAAAATGAGTTTAAAAGTCTAAAATCTTCAGTTAAAACGAAATTGCGGTTATTTGAATATAATAAGAAAATAAAAGAAATATTAAGGAAAATATTCTATTTTCTTATAAAACAATATTTATAGAGTTATACGTGAATGATTTTTATAGCGTAAAAGCTAAATAAATTTATACATATTGAAATACAGTAAGCCAAAATATTTAATTTAATTTACAATAACAAGAGGGCCCTCGAATAAACAAAAGTAAAGAGGACTGTGAACCTACGGTTTGGAAAATGCAGATCTAATGGTAGTCCTCGATAAGATCAGCTATCTACAGTCTATACTGAACCTGAAATGGGTGGAAAGGAGTTAGGTGAGATTTTACAATCCCAATGAGTAAACAGACATTATCATAAATATCTAAAGGCGAGTAAAATGGAGGCAAGTTTAAACAATAAATTTCAACCCATTTCATAATGTTTTCAATTTATTTCTTAAACCATAAAATATTTGTAATTTACCAAAACAATTGTTAAGGCTTATGTCTTTTATTAAAACAAGGCTCAAGCCAAAACTAATCCTCGGGGATACCTTGGCCGAGGCATCTAACCGAGTCCGCCAAGGGTGTTAAAATATTCACGCGTGAAACACATTTTTATTTTTAAAAACCAGCAGTTCCTTGGCGTTGGCCGAGTTACACATTCACGTGGGGGTTCGACGTGAAGTGAGCTCTAATACTACCCCAGGAGTTACCCTCCTCGCCTCTACAACCGGAGTAACTATATAACTGGGTTTACCGTGCCCCTCTAATAGGCAGTCCACGGAAACCCGTCACTGCAGTGACTAACCCACCAATTTTAATAAAATTTCGACAGTATAACGTGGCTTTTATTTATTTATCCAGCCTGCATAGTAAAAACAACTTACATAAATTTCCCAATGCATTCACAAAATATAGCCACATATACTCATTTCTCATAAGCCATTCCTAGGAAAATATATATTTTTCAAGTCAATTTACAGCCTCCAATTACTCAATTTCATAATCAATACAATATATTTTTATTTATCACATTTATTCCTAAAACATCAAAAATTCCGTTTTAATCTCGTTTTCATTTCATAAAATACATAAAGGACATTTAAAAATAAACTCTAGATAATTTACAATAATAATAAGTTTACTCACCGTTTGTACAAACTAAAAGCTTTCTAAGCGCCCCGATCACTACTCGTCGGGTACGACTTCTTTGCCTTTTCCGGAAGGCTCTCCTCCTAGACACATTACAAAAATTTACACAATTCATCACATTGATGCTAAATCACTATATAATTAACTTAAATCCTATACTAATGCATGGTATGAAATGCAATAGCCTAAAACGGCTTAAACTCGGTATTAACCTATTTTTGGCACTTTGCCCGATAAATTGCTAACGCGCTCCATTTTAGCTCTAAATCATCCCATTCTCTCTCCAACATTTCTAACCATTAAATATCAGCCAATAACCTTCTAAAAACAACAAAATCAGCTCACTTCCTTCCTTGGAAAATTCGGCCAAAAATTGGACATTAACTCAGTTAATTTTCTACTTTGTTTTTCTATCACGTTTAATCGTTTTTCATCATTTCTCTTCATTTTCCTTAGAATAAAATCAATTCATCATCATTGTACAGCATTGAGCATCCAGCCAAGAGTGGGTATTGTGAAAATTTAATGATTTCTTGCCTAATTTAATTTCTAAACACATTTAACTAACTAAAACTATCAATTTAACTAAAAATCAAAACCTAAAAATTTCAATTTCTCTCCCCTAGAATTTCGTCCAGCCCTTGATATCACTTTTTGATCTCTCTCCTCAAGCATGCTAAATGGAAATAAAGGCATAGGAAAGGTAGAAATCAAGCTAAAATCGAAAAATCTTACCGTTAGACGCGTAAACGGTCGAAAATCGTGAATTTCCCTTTGAATTTTCTTGTTTCTCTTTGGTTTTTCTTTTTTTCTTCCTTTCCTCTCTATTTCCTCTCTTGTTCTTCCTTATGGCCAGCCAGCACTCAAAATTTGGGTTTAAATGGGCTGACTTTTCATTAAAATAATATTATTTTATTAAAAAATGCCACATGTCACTTTCCCATTGGCCCATTTTTAAAATTTTATCCATTTGTTTCCAAATTTTCACCATACACTTGTCTCATATATTCATAGCTTAGATAAAATTCTCAGACTCATCCAAAGTCTCGGTGGAGTAATTTTTGAAATTTACACTTTTGCCCCCGTAAAAGTGAAAAATTACATTTTTGCTCAAAAAACTGAAAAATTGCCCATAGACATATTTTTCATCCCTTATACTCATACCATTCTCCAATTTGTCAAATTTGATCTAAATTCTCTCAAAATCTCAAATTTTGTCCGTGGGTGGCAACATTACGATTTTGCCCCTACATTCCAAAAATCACCAGAATTAAACTTTTTTCGCTTCTTACCATTAAATTATACTCCAAATAGTTAATCTTGGTCAAAAATTTCACTCCATGATCAAATTATTATCTTAGGTGGCAAAATGACGATTTTGCCCTTGAATATCAAAATTTATAATTTTACCCCAAATGAACCCTCGAACTCCGAATAATCATTTTTAGTCATTCCTGGACTATAAAATATTAAATTTCATCCTACAATTCCTATTTGAACTAGTTCGAGGTTAAATCAATTTAAGTGTACCGTTAGGTACAATATCGGGTTTCGTCTATTCTTAGGTGGTTTTTAAGCGTAATAACATGCTACTCAATGCATGTATGTCATGACATGTATTTATAGGGTCGAGTTTTACATAGATTGTATTCGCAATACAAAATGACCCATAACTTCCAGCGGAGACATTTACAATAAAAGGGATTACTATCGAATGCCAGACACATACCCAGGAGATGCACTACGAGGACTCCTCGATCTAGGGTCCAATAGTCACCTGATCTGAAAACATGAATTTTTTTATAAAACGTGAGTACAATACTCAGTGAGTGAACAAGAAGGGAACAAGCATACCATAAGGAATGTTTATCGAAATCATGATGCATTCATTTTCTCAAAACCATGCAATTGTTTTAGCTCCTTTAAACCCCTGATGTAAACCCCACATGAGTAAATCACTTTACAAAAATCCATGCTCAACTATGCTACTAAAGAAATGGAAAATATGGCAAAAACCCACAAGTTAGCAAAATGGACAGAAAGTTTCTCACTGTAGCGAACTTCATTCTTGCTGCAGCGAGAACCAGAACATCAAGGAAAAAGTCTCATTTTTCCCTTAAAACAAGTCATCCTACTAAAATAACAATAGCAACATGTAACACATGTAAACTTCCAAATTTCAACAAAACAAATGCTTACATATTTGCATTTACAACCATATACCCATGATCAACATGCACACCATCCCATCATCATCATCATGCACACCATCCCATCATCATCATCTCATATGCAACGGCTTATACTATTGTCACTAGGGGGTGGTATAACATGGTACCTATCAGAGCAATCGACAAGAGGTGCACTTCACTCCGGATCACGAAGCAATGGAGCAGTCCCTTCCCTCCTCTTCCAAGCTCCTGGGATAACATGGTACCTATCAGAGCACTCGGCAAGAGGTGCACTTCACTCCGGATCACGAAGCAATGGAGCAGTCCCTTCCCTCCTCTTCCAAGCTCTTAGGATGTACCACTCAACCCCTTTGCTACGGAGGCGACAAACGGTACCTATCAGAGCACTCGGTAAGAGGTGCACTTCATTCCGGATCACGAAGCAACGGAGCAGTCCCTTCCCTCCACTTCCAAGCTCCTGGGATAACATGGTACCTATCAGAGCACTCGGTAAGAGGTACACTTCACTCCGGATCATGAAGCAACGGAGCAGTCCCTTCCCTCCTCTTCCAAGCTCCTGGGCGGAGAGTCATACTTCACCACAGATCATATGCGAGAGTTCTCAAGAATAGGGTTATCTTTCCCTTTGCTCTGATACCAAGTTTGTCACTAGGGGTGGGAGATCACGGAGCATCCCCCCCTTCGCTACGGAGGCAACGACGACTTATGTGCACTCCCACTCACACATAGCTGGGTCAGCAACGACTTATGTGCACTCCTACTCGCACATAGTCGGATCAGCAACGGCTTATGTGCACTCCTACTCGCACATAGCTGGGTTCAAATCAACATGTAAAGAAGCATCCAATGCATGTCATGCATTTTATCATATTGTGATAACACATAAACCATTGTATAGCACATTTTCACAATATAAAATCATTTTACTAAAAGCTTGTTCCCAAGGTACATTTTCTAAGACAAGTTGGATAGAATCTTTCATATTCCCCAAAACAAGTTTGAAATGCAAGTCCACTCACCGGTATTAGGAGTAGAAATACTCTTATTTTTAGTCCGCGGGTACAGTCCTTTACCCGTATCCAATGGCTCACCACCTAGCCATAATCCATGACATATTCCAATTAAATTGTGTCGAACAGTCATAAGCTATTTCAGGCTCGATATATATATGATATGAAATGAAAAATGCACGGGTAGCCATCTAGACCCGGTATTGGCCTAAGTCAATTTTTCATCCGATAAATTGGCCAACGCGTCCAATTTCACTCCAAATTAATCCATTTCTCCTCTAATACCTTAATTTACCACATACCATTTAAATAAAGCCAAATTCAGCATTAGAATCCTCACAGTTCCTAATAGAAAAATTCGGTCATTTGGTGCACTAGCACCGAAAATTTTTCTACATAACTGTTTCACTTTAATTCATCATTTTCCAAGCCATTTTCCTTGAAACAAAAACAAGCCCCCATTGATATTCAGCCCTCATGGTTCAACCAACAAGGAACCCTAGAGAAATTGAATATTTCTTTTGTGTTTTTGTTCATAACCATGCTTAACTATTCCTAAACACTAACATAGTCTAAAATCAAATTATTCCAACAACAATTCCTCTTCCATACCCATTTTTCAGAATTGAATTCATCATGATAACTCAATATTCAACCATGAAAATCAAGAACAAAAGCATGGGTAAGCTAGGTATCAAGGAGAATTAAAGAAATTTTAACTTACCTAGCTTGTTTCCTTGAATTCCAACACTTTCTCTTTGATTTTTCCCACCTAGGGCTTGTTCTTCCTTGGTTTCTCTTCTCTTCTGGTTTGGCTGATCACTATGGGAGAAATGGGCTGATTTTTATGCCTTTTATAAAGAAAATAATGAATGGATGAGATTTTGACACATGTCACCATTCCATTGGTCCATGTGTCATACTTAGCCATTAAGCAATCTCTCTCCACCACACATTTCTCATGTTTATCCATTTACAGGATGAATAAAATCCCTTGGCCTTGACAAGTGCTGGGGTGAAAAATTTACCGATTTGCCCCTGGGGTAAAAAAATTACGATTTTTCCCCTATACTCCGAAATGTACCGGAATCACATTATTTCTACTTTTCAACCTCAAAGAACACTAATATTGATCAATATTAACCAAATGGGGAAAAAATTGTTTTATAAAAATTCTCGTTTAGTCCTCTAGTGGTAAAATTACCATTTTGCCCTTGTGCTCCAAAAATATCGGGAATCACAATTTTTCACTCCTAAACATCATTTTATACTTAGATAATCATAATTATATTTCATATAATTATTCTTGGTCAAATGTGATCAAATCTTGGCTAAAAATCTCCATTTTATCATCAAATGGTAAAATGACCATTTTGTCCCTAATCGGTCAATTTTTCTAATGGACTCCAAACTGGACCTTGAACTTCGAATCACTATTCTAAGTCATTCCATGGGTTTCAAAATTTTCAAATTCCTCTTAGAATTACTATTTGAACTAGTTCAAGGCTCGATTTAACTTAGTTGTACCACTCGGTACAATACCGTCTTTTAATCGAGCTTGACAGGGTCTCACAATAACCCCCCGTGCCTTGCGGT
Source organism: Theobroma cacao (assembly GCF_053813885.1). Classification (NCBI taxonomy): domain Eukaryota; kingdom Viridiplantae; phylum Streptophyta; class Magnoliopsida; order Malvales; family Malvaceae; genus Theobroma; species Theobroma cacao. The sequence goes on from NC_142641.1 coordinate 25,652,510, forward strand.
AGGCTTAACACTGGAGCTGTAGTGAGACATGCCTTAAGCTTCTCAAAGCTATCCTCACAAGCATTAGACCACTCAAATTTTGTATCTTTACAGCTTAGTTAGAGGGGCGACTATTTTAGAGAAGTCCTTTACAAAGCAAAGATAATAGCCAGCCAAACCCACAAAGCTTCTAATCTCTGTAACTGATGTTGGCCTTGGCCATTTTTCCACTGCTTCAACTTTCTTTGAATCAACTTGAACCCCATCCTTAGATACCACATGCCCCAAAAATGCAACACTTTCGAGCCAAAACTCACACTTGGAGAACTTGGCATACAATTGATGTTCTTTCAAAATTTGGAGCACAATCTTAAGATGCTGCTCATGCTCCTCTCGGCTCTTTGAATATATCAAGATGTCATCAACAAACACCACCACGAACCTATCCAAATAAGGCTTGAACACTCGGTTCATCATATCCATAAAGGCTGCAGGAGCATTCGTGAGCCCAAATGACATCACCAAGAACTCATAGTGCCCATATCTTGTTCAAAATGCGGTCTTGGGTATATCTTCATTTCATATTCTCAACTGATGGTACCCAGATCGCAGATCTATCTTAGAGAAACATTGTGCTCCTTGTAGTTGATCAAATAAATCATCTATCCTTGGGAGAGGATACTTATTCTTCACCGTCACTTTATTAAGCTGTCGATAATCAATGCACAGCCTAAGTGATCCATCTTTCTTCTTCACAAATAATATCGGTGCTCCCCATGGGGATACACTAGGTCGGATGAAACCTTTATCCAACAAATCCTCCAACTGATCCTCAAGCTCTTTAAGCTCTGCAGGTGCCATTCTATATGGGGGTGTGGATATAGGTCTAGTGTTGGGAATCAAATCTATACAAAACTCAATCTCCCGTTCAGGAAGCAAACCTGGTAGCTCCTCAGGAAATACATCCACAAACTCCTTCACCACCGACACTTGACTTACATCCCCAATCTTTGCCTGAGTATCCTTTACAACTGCCAAGTAACCTATACAAACCTATCGTAATAATCTTCTGGCAGACATGACCGATATCAAATTGGTTGGAGCATTACTCCTATCCCCCTGAATAGTAAATGATGGTTCACCGGGAAAATCAAATCTAACCAATTTATGATAGCAATCCACACTAGCATGGCAGGGTGATAACCAATCCATCCCCAAGATCACATCAAAGTCTAAGGTGTCTAACACAACTAGATTCACCGAAGTGTCTTTGTCTTTGACTCGTACTACACAAGACTTATATTCCCATTCGGCCACAAATATCTCTTTTAAAGGAGTAGACACCACTAATTGTTCCTCTCTCCTAACACGATCTCTACCCAACCGAGATGCAAAACATGGAGAGATAAAAGAATGGGTCACACCAGGATGAAATAGTACCCAAGCATTTATATTACAAACGAAGAGAATACCTGAGACCACGGCATTGGATGTCTGAGCCTCCTGATGTGTTAAAGCAAACACCCTTGCCTAGCCTCTACCAACAGAACTTTGATGTCCGGACCCAGATGGCCTGCCCTGAGAGGAAGTACCAACACCTCTACCTCTCGATCCACTAGCCTCCCGTCCAGATGAGGCAGCAACTGAAGGAGTAGACGAAGTTGGCTGGGTGGAACCACGAGTAGAATCATGTGTTTGCTGAGCCCTCGGATAATCCCTCCTAATATGCCCAGGTTGACCACACCCGAAACAAGTTCTTGTGGTAAGGAAGCATCGTCCACTATGTCATCTCCCACAAGTATCACAAGGGTGGGTGACTTGACTACTTTGTCTAGAATCTTGTCGCCTCCTAGAACTGAAGGTTCTCTGTCCCATCCTAATATTAGCACCAGGCACGTCACTCCCCTGCTGAGGTAATCGTGAGTCCCTTTGTGGACCCTGACGGCTAGAAGATGAACCACCACTGCTGAAATCTCTACGACCCTGAGAACTCTCTGTCCTGGCCCTCTTTGCTCTATCCCTCGCATCCCTACTCTCACTGGTCCTCATCTCAATGCGCTGAGCACAATCTATTGCTGCGGAATAGGTAGTGAAATCTCGAGATGCCACAACCCTAAATAGTGGCTCTACTAACCCATCCACAAACCTCTGAATCTTTATCTCCTCAGTAGAAACGAGGTAGGGAGCATACCGAGACAACTTTGTGAACTTTATGTCATACTCCGACACCGTCATGCTCGAAGTCTGTACCAAAGTCTCAAACTCTCTAGCTCTGGCATTACGTACACTGAGAGGTAGGAACCAATCTAAAAAGGCTGCACTAAACTCACTCCATGCCAATGGTGCTGCATCCGTCGGTCTGCCTCTACACAAGGAGCTATACCATTCCTGTGCCACATCCTCCAATCAGAAAGCGACTAACTCAACTGACCGAACACTGGAGCATCCCAAGGCTTTACATATTTTCTCCATCTTATCCAAGAAAACCTGGGGTTTCTCTGATGCATCAGACCCTGAAAATGATAGAGGCTTGAGCTTAAGAATATCAGGAAGAGAAATATCTAGATGTCCCCTCTCGACCTCATGATGTTGGTGATCGGCCTGTCCTTGGGAGCTAGGAGATTCCTGTACTGTAGGTCTCTCCTTTACTACCTTCTGTATATCCTCCATACGGGTCGCCATCATTTCTACAACCCAGTGGACTCCCTGTAGGCTTGTCGCTAAATCCTCAATGGTAATACCCCCAGCTGGGTGCCTATCTACATCACCTGAGGACTATCCCTCATCTCGCCTACTCACAGACATATCTGCCATCACCGACCTAGTGGCCTTGCCACGTCGACCTCGACCCCTTCGGGTGGATTCCCGTGGCCTACCTACCATCTCAATAGGAGCATCTTGCTCCCCCATCCGTCTTGAGGTGGCTCGTGTCGAAGGCGGCATTCGTACCTAGACAAGAGTAAACACCTGTTATTAAACACATTTATAATCATACTTAAGGAAAAAGGTAGTTTCTAAGATAGGGAATCTATGCGGTCACTTGGTTGTAAAATGTGTCGCGGTTCATACTTCACAACTGGAGTGCCCACATAAAGACCCGACTCTCCGCTGGACCAACAAAAGGAAGTTCTAGGACCTAGACAAACCTAGGGCTCTGATACCAACTTTGTCACAACCCAAATTCTGGATCCACCAAAACCCAAAACTAACTTTTCTAAGGCTTAGTTAGAACCTACCACAACAACCAAGCTAACCTAAGCTTGATCAACCCCTTAGAGTGTCTCTCACACTCTAAGTAAACAAAAAATAGAGCAAAAATGAAGTACAATTGATCACCTAGCCTGTCACGACCCAAATTTCGGGCCATGACCAGAGCATGGGCCCAATGGACATAGTCCACTAAACCCAAGCAAGCCTATCGAATTATTCTACTCATCATACCATCAAGTATTGTTAAGTCACAAATTGTAACTTTAAACCAAAATAGTAATATACATTGCCAACTCGTACTGGCATTACTCATTTAAAATATACATACATTGCCTACAACATGTATCTTAATAATTTACATCAAGTTTGTCTATACATCTAGAAAAGAAGACTCGATTTCCAGCAGAGGGACTCGGATGAATGTACAGCTACTGAATGCCGAGACATCTATCAAAAAATGGACACAGGTCTACAAGGATACCTCGTCCTAGTTACCGGCTGCCTCGTGATCTAAAAACATGAATTTGAAATGGTGAGTATAAACTCAGTGAGTGAACAAGGAAGGGAACAAGCAACAACAAAGGAAAATTTAAAATCATGATGCACTAGTTTCAAAACAATGCAATTTGGTTCATTCCTAATAAAACCCCTTATTGAGCCCTTAAGTGATTAATCATTTGAAATTCATGAACCCATACATAGCGAATCATTTGAAGAATGAAAGCTTCAATATTGCACAAGTAAGTCAAATACAACAACGAATCTTTGCTGCAGCGGAAACGCAGTCTCGCTGCAGCGAGAGTGAATTTTTGTTTCAGCGATGTTGGAATTTAGTTATTAACCGAACAAGGGTTTCTCAACTAGCCGAGGGTTTCTCACTAAACCTCCTCATTTTTAAACTTAACTCTTTTAATCCTTAATGTTGGAAGTCCATGTTCCCATATGGTAGCAAAGAAGTGAAAGATAGGACAGCAATTGGACAAGATAAGAAACCAAAACAAAAAGTTTTTCGCTGCAGCGACATTGCAACCCAAAAAAAACAGAAAGTTTCTCGCTGCAGCGAGAAGCTACAGTTTCATTCTCACTGCAGCGAAAATGCTTCCTCGCTGCAGCGAGTTTCAGGCCAGTGTACCCCTCCAAACCCGAGAGTTTCTCACTGTAGTGAAATACAGGGCATCAATGCAAACTTTACCTTTCTCCCAAAGGAAAAACCACCCTGCCAAAAGGTCCAAACCAACATGAAAACACATAATAATTTCTCAAAGTTTAACATGTCAAGTTTCACATGCATTACAACCATAACCCATTATCCATCAATTTCCTATAACACACATATTTACATATATATATATATATATATATATATATATATATATATATATACATATATACCCATCATCATCATCACACCATCCCATCATCATCATCACCAGCTCATGCGCACTCCCTACTTGCACATGGCTGGGTCATCACCGGGTTATGCACACTCCCTACTCGCACATAACCGGGTCATCCTCGGCTTATGCGCACTCCTTACTCACACATAGCTGAGTCAATATAATTACACAACATTATACTCAAGCATATATGTATATCAACATAATGCAGCCACATAGAAATCCATAATAATCACATTTCATAACATAAACCTTTTCTCAAAAACTTGTTCCCAAGGCATTCATTTTCATGAAAAATTGTATAAAATCATTCAAACACTTTGTCAAATCCATCATATTTCCAAAATCAGTTTTGAAGGTAGTCCACTCACCAATTGATTGTAGCACTTTTAATTGACTCAAATTCCCCTAATGATCCAATTGGAATGATGGTGCTTCCTTAAAAACCTAAGATCACATTAACATAAACAATAGATTTATTTACACACTATGAACTCTAAAAGCTATCTCTTAGCTAGTTTTGAATTGCCACTTTAAATGGCTATCTATGTTCACTATCTTAAACACTAAAAAGTAATGAACATACTAAACAATAAAACAGCTCATAAATCACAATTACTAGCCATTTTCTGCAGCCAAAAATCAAACTTGGTGCATCACTCACCCTAAGGTTCCTTTGTAGTCAAATTCTCTTCTAATTGCTTTTAAATAAATGGTGTAATTCTCTTTTTTTCTCTCTCTAGAATGTCCAACTAGTGAGGGAAAGTGTGAAAACTAGATTTTTGAAGGCTTTTAAAGTGAGAGGATGAAAGAATTCAAAGGTTCTAGTCAAAAGGGTTCAAAGGTGTGAAAACTAGAGCTAGAGAGAGAAAATCACTCAAGCTTCAAATCAAGCTTCCATGAAGTTTTGAAGAAACGTGAGAGATGAGAAGAAGAAGAAGAAGACCAGCTGCTGGAAATTCAAGAAAGTGCTAGAAATTTCCAGATGTTTATAGGCCAACTTATCCATTCCCATAAAATTACGAAAATACCTTTCCACCAATTAACTTATTCTTCTCCAATCTTTTATGCAACCTTTTTGCTCTTTTAACACTGGGACAAGATCCATAATGGTCTAAACATACTCGGGTTCATAAAAACATAAAATTTTAACCCGAGATGGAAAATGACCATTTTGCCCCTATTATGAAAATTGTTGAAACTTCTAGTTTTCTTCGTGTTTTCATCAGCATACATCATTTATACTGTCTTATGCCTATTTAGGCCTTAAAATATCATAAAACTTTCTTCTGAAAACTTATTAGAAAAAATAACGAAACTACCCCTAACCCATATTATTACATATATACTTAGTTACAAGCCTATAGAAGTTGGGGTATCACATAGCTGATCTAAGATGTGCAAAGTTAATCTCAAACACTTTTTCAAAGGATAGGAGTGAAATACAAGTGTAAAGAAAAGATTTTTTGACTTCTAAGCTCAAGATCACTTTTGATAGCTTCTTTATCTTCTTTCTGACTGTTGGAGAGGCTATAATTACTTGAAAAATCACTTCTAGCTGTTGGAGACAGAAACTAGCCATTTCTGGCCATTATTTTGTCCTTTTATGCTTAAATTCAAATTTTCTGATAGTGTGCTCTTAGTTGACTAACCATGCTTCTTAGTCGATTAAGTCTTCTCTGTCTCGCAATCAAATTTTTGACCGTGAGCTTTTAGTTGGCTAACCATACTTCTTAGTCGATTAAGTATTTTCTATCTTGCAATCTGCTTTACTCTATTAATCGATTAAGAAAGACTTTGACCGATTAAGAGCTTACTGTTTCTATAGCTACCAACTTCACCAACTTTTCTTTGTTTGATTAATTCTTCTCTTAGATTGGTAACGCTGATCTTCCATTTCCCTTAAACAGCCATGAGATATGTTAGTCATTCGAGACTTCTTGAATTGTTCTTCACAAATTTGACTACCTTCATTTTGGATCTTCACTTTTGGATTTAAACTAATTAACTCCCTTGGTTAACCGACTAAGAGGCTTCTGTTTGTATCCAGGACCTGCTTAACTAATTAGATCTTGTGTTAACTAGTTAAGACCTTTCTGTCTGTCTTTAGTGTAGCACCCAGAATTTCTTTAATCGATTAAGGATTTGTGTTAATCGGTTAAGACTAATTTGTCTTCATTAGAGCTTTTTTTTCTTTGCTTGTTTAACCAATTAACCCATCTTGCAACTGAACAAGCATCTTGACTTGCTTTCAAATACAAGTATATTAATGAATTTAAGTTTTCTCCTGCACACTTAAATAATATAATTATATATTAATGAATGGGAATATTTGGCTATCATCAAAAATATATAGAGTCAACATTCTCTATTTCTTATTTTTGATGATCACAAAACACTCCTAGATTAACAGTGCAATGTCTATGTTCAATATGAATGCGTCAAATCTTTATGCATAATGAGTTGCTCCCGCTTAGTCAATGCATCTGGTTTTCTTTACATAATATTCAACAAAACCAAAACTAAGCATCACACACATAAATTAAACATAACATCTATTAAACTCTATCTAACTTAATTTTCCTTCTCTCCTTTTTCTTTTTCACCATTAAACTCTCATACACCAATGTCATACAAGCTTATAGATATAGTTTAACAACTTCAAGAGTCAAGCTTGTGTCTATGTAGGAACAAATGTATGGGAGTTAAATCATTTCAAGAAATTGTTGAGGATTACTCAAATAATGTTCAAGCAAATTTGATCATTTTATCATAATCAAAACATAATACTATTAAAGCTAACATTTTCTTGTCAATGGATGGCTTTCAGTTCATGTTTCCCGATGCAAATATCAAAGTCTGATTTGTTTTAACAAAAAATGAAAAAACAATTCAAGTTAAAATCATTTATAAGATTATAAAACCATTTAAAGAGACTAAAAAGGCTTCTAAAGGCATGAGTGACTATGGATGTACTTTTCTTGTCAATGGATGGCTTTCGCTTCACGTTTCTCATTGCAAACAACAAAGTATGACATGTTCTAACTAAAGATGAAAAAGAAATTGAGTTCAAAATTATTTACAAAGTTATAAAACCTTTTAAAGTGAGTAACGAAGCTTTCAAAACCATTAGTGTCTATAAATGGACTTTTCTTGTCAATGGATGGCCTTCGCTTCACTTTTCAAAATGTAAACAAGAAATTATGATTTGTTTTAATAAAAAATGAAAAAAAAAATCAATTTAAAATCATTTATAAAAGTTATAAAACCACTTATAGCATGTAATTAGGCTTTCGAAGCCAAGAGTGACTATAAATGGACTGTTCTTGTCAATGGATGGCTTTCGCTTCACATTTCCAAATGCAAACAACATATTATGATCTATTTGAACTAAAAATGAAAAAAAATTCAATACAAAATTATTTATAAGATTATAAAACAATTTAACTCAAGTAATAAGGCTTTTGAAGGCATGAGTGACTATAGATGGACTTCTCTTGTCAATGGATGGCTTTTGTTTCAAGTTTTCTGATGCAAACATTAAATTGTGATCTGTTTTAACCAAAAATGAAAAACAATTCAACATAAAATCATTTATAAGTTTATAAAACCATTTAAAGCGAGTAACAAGGCTTTCAAAAGCATGGTGACTATAAATGGACTTTTCTTGTCAATGGATGGCTTTCGCTTCACGTTTTGCAATGCAAATATCAAATTTGTATATGTTTTAGCAAAAATGAAGAGGAATTCAACTTAAAATCATTTATAAGATTATAAAACCATTTAAAGCAAGTAACAAGCCTTTCGAAGGCATGATTGCCTAAAGATGGACTTTTTTGTCAATTGATGGCTTTCGCTTCACGTTTCTCATTGCACACAACAAATTATGATATGTTATAACCAAAAATGAAAAAATCCAATTCACAATCATTTATAAAGTTATAAAACCACTTAAAGCGAGTAGCAAGGCTTTCAAATGCATTAGTGACTATAAATGGACTTTTCTTGTCAATGGATTGCTTTCACGTCATGTTTCGCAAGGTAAAAAATAAATTATGATCTGTTTCAACAAATAATGAAAAAATATACAATTTAAAATCATTTATAAGATTATAAAACCATTTAAAGCAAATAACTAGGTTTTTAAAGGCATGAGTGATTGTAAATGGACTTTTTTGGTCAATGGGTGGCTTTTGCTTCACCTTTCCCAATGCAAACATCAAATTACAATATGTTTTACCCAAAAATGGAAAACAATTCAATATAAAATCATTTATAAAGTTATAAAACTACTTAAATTGAGTAAACAGACTTTCGAAGGCGTAAGTGACTATATATAGACTTTTCTTGTCAATGGATGGCTTTCGATTCACGTTTCCTGATGCAAATATCAAAGTATGATATGTTGGAACCAAAAATGAAAAATCAATTGAAGTTAAAATCATTTATAAGATTATAAACCATTTAAAACGACTAAAAAGGCTTCGAACGGCATGGGTGACTATATATGAACTTTTCTTACCAATGGATAGCTTTCGCTTCACATTTCCTACTGCAAACAACAAACTATGATACATTTTAACCAAAAATGAAAAACAAATTCAATTCAAAATTATTTATAAAGTTATAAAACCACTTAAAATGAGTAACAAGGCTTTCAAAAGTATTAGTGTCTATAAATGGACTTTTCTTGTCGATGGATGGCTTTTGCTTCACGTTTCCCAATGTAAACTAGAAATTAAGATATGTTTTAATAAAAAATGAAAAAAAATCAATTTAAAATCATTTATAAAGTTATAAAACCACTTAAAGCAAGTAACTAGGCTTTCGAAGGCATGAGTCAATGGATGGCTTTGGCTTCATGTTTCCTAATGCAAACAACAGATTATGATTTGTTTGAACCAAAAATAAAGAAAAAATTCAATACAAAATTATTTATAAGATTATAAAACCATTTAAAGTGAGTAATAAGGCTTTTGAAGGCATGAGTGACTATAAATGAACTTTTCTTGTCAATGGATGGCTTTCACTTCACGTTTCTCAATGCAAACATCAAATTGTGATTTGTTTTAACCAAAAAATGAAAAACAATTTAACATAAAATCATTTATAGATTTATAAAATCATTTAAAGCGAGTAACAAAGCTTTTGAAGGCATGGTGACTATAAATCGACTTTTCTTCTCAATGGATGGCTTTTGCTTCACGTTTTCCATTGCAAACAAAAAATTTTGATATGTTTTAATCAAAAATGAAAAAAAAAATTTCAATTCAAATCATTTATAAAGTTATAAAACCACTTAAAGCTAGTAACGAGGCTTTTGAAGGCATTAGTAGCTATAAATGGACTTTTCTTATAAATGAATGGCTTTTGCTTCATGTTTCTCATTGCAAACATCTAATTATGATATGTTTTAATCAAAAATGAAAAAAAAAACTCAACATAAAATCATTTAGAAAGTTATAAAACCACTTAAAATGAGTAACAACGCTTTCGAAGGTATAAGTGACTATAAATGGACTTTTCTTGTTAATGGATGGGTTTCACTTCACATTTCTCAATACAAACAATAAATTATGATCTATGTTTGAACAAAAAATGAAAAAAAAATCAACTTAAAATCATTTATAAGATTGGAAAACAATATAAAGCAATAAACGGAACGTCTTGAAATAATACCTGGGGCGAAAGATTTAATTAACCGAGATTCAGAAGCTGAAATTTCACCCCGACCATAAATAGGCTTAGCCAGGGCATTTATAACACGACCCAAATAAGCCTCACTCATCGGTATCTGAGGAACAAGGCTTTTAAAGGTATAAGTGACTACAAATGGACGTATCTTGTAAATGGATGGCTTTTGCTTCATGTTTCCCAATACAAACAACAAATTATGATCAATTTGAACCAAAAATGAAAAAAAAAATTCATTTTAAACTCATTTATAAGATTATAAAACCATTTAAATCGAGTAACAAGGCTTTCGAAGGCATGAGTGACTATCAATGATTGGCTTTCACCTCATGTTTTTTGATGCGAACAATAAATTATGATTTGTTTCAACCAAAAATGAAAAAAAATTCAATTTAAAATCATTTATAAGAATATAAAACTATTTAAAGCAAGTAACAAAGCTTTCGAAGGCATTAGTGACTATAAATGGACTTTTTTCGTCAATCGATGGCTTTCTCTTCATGTTTCCCAAGGCAAACAACAAATTATGATTTTTTTTAACAAATATTAAAAAAAATATTCATCTTAAAATCATTTGTAAGACTATAAAACCATTTAAAGCGAATAACTAGGCTTTCAAAGGCATGAGTAACCTTAAATGGACTTTTCTATTCAATGGGTGGCTTTTGCTTCACATTTTCCAATGCAAACATCAAATTACAACCTGTTTTAACTAGAAATGGAAAACAATTCAATTTAAAGTCATTTGTAAGGCTATAGAACCACTTAAAGCGAGTAAAAAGGCTTTCAAAGGCATGAGTGACAATAAATGGACTGCTCTTGTCAGTGGATGGCTTCCGCTTTGCATCTCCCAATGCAAACAACAAATTATGATATGTTTAAACCAAAAATGAAAAAAAAAATTCAATACAAAGTGATTTATAAGACTATAATACCATTTAAAGCTAGTTAAAAGGCTATCAAAGGCATGAGTGAATATAAATGGAATTTGCTTGTCAATGGATGGTTTTTGCTTCATGTTTCCCAAGGTAAATAATAAATTACGATTTGTTTTAATTAATAATGAAAAAATTTTTACTGAAAATCATTTATAAGACTATAAAACCATTTAAAGTGAATAATTAGGCTTTCGAAGGTATGAGTGATTATAAATGGACTTTTTTGGTCAATGGGTGGCTTTCACTTCACATTTCCTAATGCAAACATTAAATTACAATCTGTTTTAACCAAAACTAGAAAACTATTCAATTTAAAATCATTTATAAAGTTATAGAACCACCTAAAATGAGTAAAAAGTTTTTTGAAAGCATAAGTGCTTGTAAATGGACTTTTCTTGTCCATTGATGGTTGTTGCTTCACGTTTCCCATTGCAAACAACAAATTATGATATGTTTTAATTAAAAAAAAAGAACAATTCAATTCAAAATTATTTATAAAGTTATAAAACCACTTAAAGTGAGTAATGAGGTTTTGAAAAGCATTAGTGTCTGTAAATGGACTTTTCTTATCAATGAATGGCTTTCGCTTCATGTTTCCCAATGAAAACAAGAAATTATGATCTGTTTGAACAAAAAATGAAAACAATTCTGTTTAGTATCATTTATAAAGTTACAAAACCAATAAAAGCGAGTAATTAGGCTTTCAAAGGCATAAGTAACTATAAATAAGCTATTCCTGTCAATGGATGGCTTTTGCTTCACATTTCCCACTGCAAACAACAAATTATGATCTGTTTGAATCAAAAATAAAAAAAAAAATAATGTAATACTCTGTACTTTGATGTGGTGACAAATAAAGCGTATTGAATGCCAATTAAGGCATAATAAGGCATTTTGGGTACCAAAGAGACAAGAGAAAATTTTTAGAATAAAATAATATTTTATTAATGAAAATAATATTAAAATATTAATATTTTATTCAGTGTCAAAATTTTCCATGAAGAATGAGTATATGGTCAATCTAAGTAGGGGATAAGAAGAATGAGAAAATTTTGGAGAAACAATGACGTTAATGGGGCCGCGTGTCTTTATTAAGTAAAGATAGCGTGGGTAAATAAATATTTTAAATATTATGGTGATACCGCGTTGGAGTACAACTTCGATGTTGTAGTTGTACACATGTAAAAGAAGAAAGATAGATAGAAATTAGAATTTAATTCGTGTCGGAAGGGTCAAATTGTAAGAAAGGAAAGTTGAAGGATTTATACATGAAATTTTAATATTTGGAGGAAATAAAATAAATAATAAAATTATAAGGAAAAAGGAAGAATTGGGAGGTGGTGGATGGGAATGAAGAAAAGTCAAAATAGAGGTAAAATGAGATAAAGATGAGGAAAAAAAATATTAATAAGAAGATAAAGGAATAGAGGTGGCGGCATTGGAAAGATATTTCGAAGAACTTGTCATCAGCTTTAAAGCATGAAATAGTTGAAGAAAGGTTAAAGAAGGCATGGGTTCTTGGGCTAGCCGCCCATGTGACCAAATGGAGATAAATGATAAGATAAAATAATAAAAGAAATGAAAGTAAAGAAAGAAAAAATGATGGAAAAAGGTGACATGTGGGAATCTGCCCATGGTGGCAAGAAATACAATAAAGGAAGTCAATTTTTTTAAGCTAGGCATTTGTGAAGTCCGGCCATTGAGAAGAAAAAAAAAGACAAAAAGGAAATTGACAAGACAATCAAGTACATTTGGTGATATTTATCCATACCAAGACATATTAAATGATTTTTTTTCTCTTGGTAATGAAACGACACTTCGAGAAATAAAAGAAAGGAGGATGAACGACTTGGAAAAAGAGAAGAAGAAGGCTTTAGAACAATCCAACTAAGAGGAAGAAGAAAAAAAAAAGAGAGAAAGAGAGGAGAAAGGAGAAGGAAGGAAGGAGAGAAAAGCTTGGAAGGATTTTGGTGGTTTGTCTTGAATATTTTAAGGTAAAGAAAGTAGATATTGTTGTTTGCTTGAATGCATATATTTTGAATCGGTTATAATGTGAGGTTTTCTTGGTGGTAATAAGGACCAACAAAGATCCAAGGAACCCAAGGCATGCATGTGAAGGAACTTGAAGTGCATGGTGATTTTGAGCTAGATTAAGAGATGGGTAAGTGTTTTAATTTCTACATTTACAAGTAGAAAGGAAAAATGAGATATATAGTGACTATTGTGCAAGAATTGGTTGGGAGATATTATGTGGATGGCATGTTAAATGGTTGTGTACGAATATTGATGTTATGATTGGTGATAGCATGTAAATGTAAATTGTGGTGCATGTGGACTTAGAAAGTGCTTGATGGAAGTAAATTATAGTTGTTACCATATGCTAGGTTATTGGTGTGGAAATGATGGTTGAATATGATAAATGTCATTGAAAAGGTTAAAATGTGCGCTAGAGTCGTAAATAAGTTGTCGGTATTTATAATTAATGGAATTACGAAATGCAAAGAATATAAGTACCTTTGGTAAAAATGTGTCGAGATATAAGCTAATTGAATGTGAATTCATGATTGAATAAAAAAGAGGAGTGGAAATGATGCACTAAAGGTATTAAATTTGGATGGTTGCTTGGAAATACAAAAAGTGAGATAGAGTGCCGTGGTGGCATGCTAGAGGAAGTAATGAACAACCGACAAGTAGAAATAGGTAAATATGTGTCCAAACGAATAGCGATGTAGTATCCCGCTATCGTAAGGTGAGTGAACTTGCATTTTGAAATGTGTTGGGAAGTACCTACATGCTTAAATGAATCGTTTGAAAGTCCATTTGTTTTTGCTTAGAAAATAATACCTGGGGAACAAGCCTTTGGTGGAATATTTCTATCTTGTGAAATGTGCCTTATAAATGGTTCTTGCGTTATCGTATTGTATGGATATGTATATTACGCATTGGATGTTCCTTTTTGTGTGATAATGATGACCCAGTTATGTGCGTGTGGGAGTGCACATGAGCTGATGATGACCCAGCTATGTGCGGTGTAGGAGTGCACATGAGCTGATGATGACTTGGCCATGTGCGAGTAGGGAGTGCACATGAGCTGAGTATGGAGGAATGGTATGCATGATGGTGTATGTGTATATATAAATGTTATAGAAAGTTTATTATATTGTTTGTGATTGTATGGCATGATGAACCTTGAAAATTTTCCATTTACTTGCAAATTGATTTTATTGCAACGAGAAACATTTTGTTTATACTGCCTTGCTTGGATAGTTGCTGGAAATTTCCCTTCTTTCCATTTTCATGCTGAATACGGTTCTTTCATCATTAAATGATTTCACAACCAAGGGTTTAATGGAAGGATTTTAATAAGAACTTGAAATAAATGGCATTGTTTTCAAATAAGTACATTATGTTTTCTAAACCATACCTTGTCATTGCTTGTTCACTTTTTATGTTCACTTACTGAGTTTGGACTCACATTTTTAAACTTCATGTTTTAGGTTTCTTGAGTTAAAGGTGATTGGATCTTAAGACAAGGTGCTCCTATGTAATACCCCATACTTTGATAATGTTTAAATGTGATGGAAGATGAAAGGAGTAGTTTAGGATAAAATGATCTACACGTGAGAAAATAATAATAAAATAATAATATTTTATCGAAGGAGAATTTGTGAGATAACAGGGTGATTCGGTAGTCAACTAAGGCATAATAAGGTATTTTGGGTACCAAGGAGATAAGAGAAAATTTTTAGAGTAAAATGATATTTTATTAATAAAATAATATTAAAATATTAATATTTAATCGGATGTTGAAATCAATCATGAAGAAGGATCATATGGTTGATCCAAGTGGGGGAGAAGAAATACAGGCAAATTTTTGGAGAATGAGCAATAAAAGTAAAATACGCGTGTTTTGCTAAGTCGAGCCAACGCGGATAAGTAAATATTTAAATATTATGGTAATACTGCGTTGAAGTGCAATTTTGATATTTTGGTGGTACATGTACAGAGAAAGGAAGATAGATGAAAATTTAAATTTTTTTAGACGCATCAAAGGGATCGAATTTAAAATATAAAAGTTGAAGGATTATGTAGAGAAATTAAATGGAAAAGATAAAATAAACAAATAGTAAAAATAATAATACAAGTATGTATATATAAAAAAAAACTCTTTATTTTATTTGATGGAAGGGGGCCGGCCATGTGGAACAAAGTGGAGAAGAAAGAAAGATGTGAGGGGCCGGCCAAGTTGGAAAACAAATGGAGAATAAAATATATATAAATAAGTGAATAAGTAAAGTGAAAAAGACAAAGAAGAAAGAGAGAAGTCGGTTAGTGGAAGAGAAGAAAAAAGAAACAAGAAAAAGGCGTGGGTATAGGAGAGCAAAAAGAGCAAAAAGAAACAAGAAGAAGGCCGAGAGGTGAGAAAGAAAAAGAAGGTGAAAAAGTTGAGTTGAGGGGGGCGATTTTGTTGCCATTTAGGGAGGAAATGAGAGCTATTTCTCTATCAATTTAAGGGTGAGAGGAGCAGCTTTGGCTGTTGATTTTGAAGGCTAAAAAGTGTAATTTTTGCTACTGATTTTGAAGGTTGAAAAGTGCAGTTTTGCTACTGATTTTGAAGGCTGAAAGGTGCGATTTTGGCTGCTAATCTTTGTAGCTTTGGCTATTGATTTTTGGAGGGAGAGTAGAGCAGCTTAGCTGCTAATTTTTGAGGAAAACTAGAGTAGCTTGGCTGCTGATTTTGAGGCTGATATGGGCAACTTTGGCTGCTGGAAATTTTAGTTGGTAGAAGTAAGAAATTGTTGCCGATGGTGAGAGGGAGAAAGAGGAAGAAATTGTGGACAACTTGTGCATGTGAGAAAAGAAAAAGAAAGACATGCAAGGTATGGCTGAACGGTGAAAGAAAGAAAGAAAGAAAAAAAAAAGAAAAGAAAAGAAAAGAAAGGAAAAAGAAAAAGAAAGAGTGCGCATGGCCCAATAAGAAAAAAAAAATAGGCATGGCCCAATAGAAAGAAGTTGGGGAGAGACCATAAAAAGGGCCTAAAAGCCATAAAGGAGGAAAAGCCCAAGAGAGAATAAAGGTGGAAAAAATTAAACTTGGACTAACCTAGTCCAAATAGGTAAAGAAAATTTTCTTTGCTTTTATTTGGCCTATTATGAAGTTGTATTATTTTAAGATTGCCATTTGTTTAATTAAATTTTTGGTTATTAGTGATAAGAATTAAATTTAAATTACTTTAATATAATATTTAAAAATTTTATTAGGAGGTGTCATAGGACTGAAGTAAAGACGAAAATGTGAAATTTACGAATAGTGCTCAAATGAAGTTAAGAAATTTTAGATGATTCGTTGTGAAGAATTGTTGATGTCGGAGGAATTTATATGCATAATTTGGTTGAGAGTGTTAAGTTGAATGTTAAAATATTGGAAGAAATGAGGAGAAATAATGTGGACTTATGATAGAATGAGAGAGAGAAGTGGAATTGATGCACTAAGTGTATTGGGTTTAAATTGTTGCTAGGAAAGTTGTTGTGAAAGCGTGTCGAAGGAAGTATGTGACTGGCAACTAGGAATAATTATACACCCATGCGAATCAATAACGACATAGTAATCCCGCTATTGTGAGGTGAGTAACCTTATCATCATCTTAATTATCTACAGTATGTTTTATTCGATTTTGTGAATTTTATGGAAAATGAATTAAATGATTAGTTTTTCGATTTTATAAACAAAATATGATTTAATGAAATGATTTCATAAAATTGTTTTAAAATTGAATGATGGTTTGAAAATAGAGTAATTAGAGATTGTTTTTGTGTGTTGTAAATTCATGATTCCAATTGATTGGCTTATGGCAATATTAACATGAATGGTTGATTTGATAAATGTATTGGAAATGTATAAATTGTTGATTTGCCTTGAAAGGCTGTAAAATAAAATAAAATAATTGCCATGTCATGCTATTACAAATTTTATTGTATGGTGGGTTTAGCTTGCTGCAGTGGGCGGGTTTTCTATGGACCAGCCTATTAGAGGAGCATGGAATCCCTTTATATTTTACCTTGGTTGGAGAGGTGAGTAGGGTAACTCTCGAGGTATAACTTTAGAGTTTCACTTCACGCAAAACCACCACATGAGGATGAACTCAGCCAACACCAAGAAATGACTATGTTTTCAAAATAAAAACATAATTTATGCGTACATGACTTTTTAACAGCCTTGGCGGACTAGGTTGGGATAGCTATCGGCCAAGGTATCCCTGATAACTGAGTATGATAATGATTTTGGCAGGAACCAAAGTTTTAAGAAATTCATAAGCCATGTTGATTACTTGATTTATATGAATTGATTTTATTTGGTTGAAATGAGTTGAAAGGTGATGAACTATAGTATGTTAAACTATTTTATCTGTCTCCATTTACTTAGCTTTAGATATTTTAGATGATATTTGTTTACTCATTGGGATTATATAATCTCACCACCCTCCTTTCCACCCATTTCAGGCTCAATATAGTCTATAGATAGCTGATTTCATCAAGGACCACCATTGGATTTGCATCCTTCAAACTGTAGGTTCACAATCTTTCTTACTTTTGGTTTTTCGAGGGCCCACTTGTTATTGTAAATTAAATTAAATACTCCGGCTTACTGTATTACAATATATATGAATTTATTTTGCTTTCACGCTGAAAAAAATTATTTATGCAGTATTCTAAAAATATTATTTTATGAGAAAATTGAATATTTTATTTAATATTTTTATTTTATTCTAATAGTCATAATTTCATTTTAAACGAATGTTTTAGACATCCAAATTTATTTTTGATTATGAAATATGTGTTTTGCACCCGTATACTACATTATTAGCTAGTTTCAAAATTTTTAGAGAAAAATGACTAAAATACCCATGTGAGATGAAAATTATTTTTTATTGTTTTAAGTTGAAAATAGTTTAAAATCTTTTAGAATGTGATATTTAGCAATGGTTACTCACAGGGGAAATGAGAAACTGATATTAAAGCCTTACGGGGTTCTGGTTGGCATTTTGCGTAATGAGTGTCAATCGAGACACCGCGACGATTGTCACGGGCTCGAGAGGAGTACCAGGTTGTGACAATTAAGTTGGTATTAGAGCTTTTGATTTTAAAGATCAGAGCACAGAGCTTTTGATTTTAAAGTTATTTAAAAATTTACAGTATCAGTGTGGCCCCAAGTTAAGTTAGGTTAGGTTGAGTAGAACGCATGCATCTACATATAGAAACCTACCTACTCTTGTGATGCATGAATGATTACTTGGTTGCGTATAAGTTTTGAGGTGCACTGGTGACACACACACCATGTCTAGAAGAGGCGGTAGTCCCGATACCCCTCATAGTACTAGTGAGGGATCATTAGATTCCACTGCTAGAAGCCAATTGCGCCTTGATCCAGGTAATTCGGAAAGTGGTCCATCCCGAATTCCTATTAATAGAATTCCTCCGAACTTAGCAGAATGGTTTCGTAATAAGGAAAGCTTTGAGAGTATCGAGAGTCTTGAAAGTGAGGATAGCTTCGATACTCCAAAAACTGTAAGAAATTTTCTTTTGAAACAATTTGAAGAGTACCATAGAGAATGGATGAGGAAGGCAATTGCAAAGGGAGATATTCGTCCTAGGAAGAGGATGTCAGTTGTTCGACACTATCCTCCAAGCTGTGGAATGAATGTAAAAGGACAACAAGAAAATAATAAGGAGCAAGTAACTGTTGCAAATAATCCTCGTAGGAAGGTGAACGTTGTACAATATTTTACTCCCGGATGTGGAAGAAATGCTACACCGGTGAGTGATGAGGAATGTAAGAGAATACAACAAGCCTGGATTGAGGAACAAAGGAGAAAATTTGAAGAGGAGGAAAACCCGGAAGAGGATCTTAAGAAGAACTTGGAGTAGAATCTTCCGATAAGATCAAATTAAGATGATGATCCCAATGACATGTAATATTTTCATAGGATTTTGTACTACTTTAACTCTAGGTAGATGTAGTGTAAAGGAGATAATAGTTATCTGTACAAAGAAGTTAATAGTTTGGATTTTAAAGTGTATGACTAGAATAGATTATAAAATAGCTGTTTAAATGACTGGATGTATATAGGAATCTTTTAGTATGACAGAGATAAATTGGTAATATAATTATTGAGAAAGGTTATAGGAGGAAGCAATAAGGTTATAAATGATATTCGAAATGGATAACGTGATTAAGTTGATGATTGTAATTTAAGCATGAAGGGGATTACTCAGTGATGCCATGACACTATGAGGTAATAATTGGGCACAAATATAGCCCAATGAAGTTAAATTATGGTATATGGGGAATATGAAATTTTGATTTAATAAGGATTGCGAGAATAAAGTGAGGAGGAAGCTGAGCTGTTTTCGTAGTTAATTATTCCAAAAGTCAATAAAATTATTGGAGTACAAGACAAGGAAGATAATTAGATAGGGATGACAATAAATTTGAGGAAAGCTATAGACAGTAAGTAACTTATGTACGAGGTGGTATATGTGTTATGAATTTATTACACCGTATGGAAAGGATGTTTTGAGGTGAGATTTTATGAAGGATGATGAAAGTCAAAAGATGACATGAGTTGAAAGTATAAACTTGGCTTAGTGCGTATGACAAGCAAAGAGAAGGTACCTATACTTATGGAACTCATGATATATGCCTAGAAGGGAAACCCAATGGTTGAGGATGATTGATGTAGTGACCTTGAATGTAGACAAATAGCTTTGATGAGGAAATTTCTAGTAGTTGCAATGCTACAGTACTGACTAACAAATGTTATTCCATTAAGAACCTCTAATGGCCATAAAGTATGAGCAAACTGTAAGCGGTATAAAGATTGGACTCACGAGTTGGAAAAGGGTTGTTGGTTTTGATGTCGAGTTTCGCTATTGGGAGTCTTAAGTGTATTGGGGGAGTGCTAAAATGAATAATATGTTAACTAAAATCAAATCTTAAGAAATAAAGTAAACCTTGTAAAAAGTTAAAGAGGAAGTGAGGGAAAGTTTAGATGAATGTATGAGATGTTGATAAGAGATGTCAATACCAAGTGATGAGAGTGTGAATGAAGATTTCAAGAATGATATAGCAAATGAGTTTCTATAGAATATTGTTATGAGAATATACAAATCTTGTCTTGACTTTGTTGAAAGGAAAGGATTAGTGACAACACAAGTAAACTACGTGGTATACTAGAAACTCTTGGAGATAAGTTGAAGCATGAGTAGTTAAGCATGCATTTAAATATTTTGGTGAGCAAGTGCATACCTTTATGGAAATGATATACTTGGAGTATGAAAGAGCAAATAAGTGATTAAGTGTTTCAAGAATGTTTAAACACCTTTGAGAAAGAACTATAAATTATACGAGATAAGTATAAGATGTGTGACTTTAAAACTTGCTGAGGAGTCTAATGGCTACGTCACAGGTTAAGTGATCACATGCTATGAGACAGAAGTTTGAGATAGGTATCCCCAAGGAAATACTCAAGAGGAGTTCTACTATGGATTTTATGAAAGTAAGTAGTAAGTTATGTGGCTATAAAGAGGAAGCCGTAAGCCGTAAGCTGGAAGTGAAATTTGTATTGACATTGAAAGGTACTTAAGGAAAACCTTATTCCAATTCTTGTAGTTTTAAATACAAATTGCATATTGGTCTAGGGAGAGTGATGTCATATTATTATGGAAGAATAGAACAAAGGATAATTGAAGATAATTTGGATAATGAAGCCTAATAATGAAAACCTCCTATGGTAGTATGGAAATTAGAATTCGAAAATGCTTAAGGCATGCATGATTCGAATGAATCAAGGTTGAGAAGTTTGGCAAGAAGCGAATTAATAAAATGATGATTAGGTATACATAAGTAAGTATAATTTGTGATCAAAATCGGTATAATTGAGATGAAATTATGGTTCAAATTTAATGATGGTGATGAAGGCATGCTTAGTGTCTCGATATAAGAGATCATATGTAAAACCCGACCCTATAAACACATGTCATGACATACATGCACTGAGTAGCATTTTATTATGCTAGAACAGCTCTTAAGAATAGACGAAACCCCGTATTGTACCTAACGGTACACTTGAGTTGATTTAACCTTGAACTAGTTCAAATAGGAATCGTAGGATGAAATTTAATATTTTACAGCCCGAGAATGACTAAAAATGATTCTTCGGAGTTCGAGGGTTCATTAGGGGTAAAATTGAAAATTTTGATGTTCAAGAGTAAAATCGTCATTTTGCCACCTAAGATAATAATTTGATAATGGAGTGAAATTTTTGACCAAGATTAACTATTTAGAGTATATTTTAATGATAGGAAGTGAAAAAGTTTAATTCTGGTGATTTCTGGAGTGTAGGGGCAAAATCGTAATTTTACCATCAGTGGACAAAATTTAAGATTTTGAGAGAATTTAGATCAAATTTGATAAATTGGAGAATGATATGAGTATAAGGGATGAAAATTATGTCCATGGGCAATTTTTCTATTTTTTGGGCAAAAATGTAATTTTTCACTTTTACGGGGGCAAAAGTGTAAATTTCAAAAAATTACTCTACCGAGACTTTCGATAAGTCTGAGAATTTTATCTAAGCTATGGATATGTGGGACAAGTGTATGGTGAAAATTTGGAAACAAATGGATGAAATTTTAAAAATGGGCCAATGGGAAAGTGACACGTGGCATTTTTTAAACCCCATTATAAGGGAGAACAAGAGAGAAAATAGAGAGAAAAGGAAGAAAAAAAGAAAAACCAAAGAGAAACAAGAAAATTCAAAGGGGAATTCGCGTTTTTCGCCCGTTTACGCGTCTAACGGTAAAATTTTTTGACTTTAGCTTGATTTCTACCTTTCCTATGCCTTTGCTTCCATTTAGCATGCTTGAGGAGAGAGATCTAAAAGTGACATCAAGGGCTGGACGAAATTCTAGGGGAGAGATTTTGGAATTTTTAGGTTTTGATTTTTAGTTAAATTAGTAGTTTTAGTTAGTTAAATGTGTTTAGAAATTAAATTGGGCAAGAAAACATTAAATTTTCACAATACCCACCCTTGGCTGAATATGCATTGATGTACAATGATGATGAACTGATTTTTATTCTAAGAGAAATGAAGAGAAAATGATGAAAAATGGTTAAATGTGATAGAAAAACAAAGTGGAAAATTAATCGAGTAAATGTCCCATTTTTGTCCGAATTTTCCAAGAAGGAAAGTGAGCTGATTTTGGTGATTTTAGAAGGTTGTTGGCTGATATTTAATGGTTAGAAATGTTGTGGAGAAAATGGGACAATTTAGAGCTAAAATGGAGCGCGTTAGCAATTTATCGGGTAAAGTGCCAAAAATAGGTTAATACCGCATTTAAGCCATTTTTGGCTATTGCATTTCATACCATGCATTAGTATAGGATTTAAGTCAAATATATAGTGATTTAGCATTAATGTGATGAATTGAGTATATTTTTGCAATGTGTCTAGGAGGAGAGCCTTTCGGTAAAGGCAAGGAAATCGTACCCGACGAGTAGTTATCGGGGCACCTAAAAAGCAATTAGTTTGTACAAACGGTGAGTAAACCTATTATTATTGTGAATTATCTAGAGTTTATTTTAAAAATGCTCTTTATGTATTTTATGAAACGAAAATGAGATTAAAACGGGATTTTTGATGTTTTAGAAATAAATGTGACAAATAAAAATATATTGTGTTGATTATGAAATTGAGTAATTGGATACTGTTAACTATCTTGAAAATTATATATTTTCCTATGAATGGCTTATGAGATATAAGTATATGTGGCTATATTTTGTAAGTGCATTGGAAAATTTATGTAAGCTGTTTTTACTATGCTGGCTGGATAAATAAATAAAAACCACGTTATACTGTCGAAATTTTATTAAAATTGGTGTGTTAGTCACTGCAGTGACGGGTTTCCTTGGACTGCCTATTAGAGGGGCACGGTAAACCCGTTTATATAGTTACTCAGGTTGTAGAGGCGAGGAGGGTAACTCCCGAGGTAGTATTAGAGGTCACTTCATGTCGAACCCCCACGTGAATGTGTAACTCGGCCAACGCCAAGGAATGACTTGTTTTAAAAATAAAAATGTGTTTCACATGTAAATGTTATAACAACCTTGGCAGACTCGGTTAGATGCCTTGGTCAAGGTATCCCCGACGATTAGTTTTGGCTTGAGCATTGTTTTCTTTTATAAAAGACATAAGCCTTAACAACTGTTTTGGTAAATTACAAATATTTTATGTTTTAAGAAATAAATTAAAAACATTATGAAATGGTTTGTGATTTGTTGTTTAAACTTGCCTCCCTGTTACTGGCCTTTATATATTTATGATAATGTCTGTTTACTCATTGGGATTGCAAAATCTCACCCACCTCCTTTCCAAACATTTCAGGTCTGTGGTAGCTTGTAGATACCCTATTTTGTCGAGGATTCCAGTTGACATCTCTACCACACAGACAGTAGGTTGCTAGCACCAACACTGGGTGTATTTTGGGCCACTTGTCATTGTAACCATTATTGTACATTATAACTTTGTAAATTTTTGTATGAGTGAATTTATTTTACTTACACGTTACAAAAGATTTCTTACACGTGTTTCTATAAATATTATTTTATATAAAAAAAGTTATATTTTAATCAATATTTTGAATAGTGATATTTATCTATAAATCCTTTTAAAATATTTTTGTCTTTTGATTTACTTGAGTAGGAAACTACTGGAAATTATTTAAAATGGAATGTTTAAAAATGATTGCTCACAAAAAAGGTAAGAAACTGATATGTAAGCCTTGCGGGGTTCTGATTGGCATTTCGGGTAATGAGTGTCAATTGGGACGTCGTGGCAGTTGTCATGGGCCCAAGGGAGGTTCCGGGTCGTGACATAAGGGATTTGTAGTATATAGTGATGCCTCAAAGTTGGGGTTGGGGTGCGTACTTATGCAGGATGAAAAAGTTATGGCTTATGCTTCTAGACAGCTAAAGAGGCATGAAGCAAATTACCCTACCTATGATTTAAAGTTAGCAGCAGTGGTGTTTGCTTTAAAAATCTGGAGGCATTACTTGTATGGTGAGCATTGTCGGATATTTACGGATCACAAGAGTTTAAAATATTTGCTCACTCAGAAGGAGCTTAATTTAAGGCAAAGGCGCTGGTTGGAGTTGATAAAAGATTATGACTTGGTGATCGACTATCATCCGGGAAAGGCGAACGTTGTAGCTGATGCATTAAGTCGTAAGTCTTCATCGTCTTTAGCCGCACTTCAGAGTTGTTATTTTCTAGGATTATTAGAGATGAAATCTCTTGGGGTCTAGTTGAGAAATGGTGAGGATGGATCCTTATTGGCAAGTTCATTGTGCGATCTTCGTTACTTAATCAGATTAAGGACATTCAGAGGTATGATGATGAGTTAAGAAAAGAAATTCAAAAATTGACCGATGAGGGAGTCAGTGAGTTCAGATTCAGAGAGGATAACGTCTTGATATTTAGAGACCGAGTTTATGTTCTTGAGGAAAACCAGCTGAGATAGGCGATCATGGAAGAAGCCCATTCATCTGCCTATGCATTACATCCCGGAAGCGTCAAGATGTATAGGACTATCAGGGAGAATTATTGGTGGCCAGGTATGAAGCGAGACGTAGCAGAATTCGTAGCAAAGTATCTCGTATGTCAGCCAGTTAAGGCGGAGCATCATAGGCCAGCAGGTACACTTCAGTCTTTACCTATTCCCGAGTGGAAATGGGAGCATGTAACTATGGATTTTGTTTTGGGACTGCCACAGACACAGAGGGAAAAGGATGCGATCTAGGTGATCGTAGATCGGTTGACTAAGTCTGCTCACTTTTTAGCTGTCCATAGTACATACTCTATTGAAAAGCTGACTCAGCTCTATATAGATGAGATTATGAGGCTACATGGAGTTCCCGTTTCTATAGTGTCAGACCGAGATCCTCGATTCACTTCTCGATTTTAGTCGAAATTTCAAGAAGCTCTCGGAACCAAATTGAAATTTAGCACTGCTTTTCACCCACAGACGAATGGTAAGTCAGAGAGGACTATCTAGACTATGGAGGATATGTTGAGGGCTTATGTCATGGATTTTCTTGGGAGTTGGGATAGACACTTGCCGTTAGTGGAATTTGCTTACAACAACAGCTTCCAGTCTAGCATTGGTATGGCACCATATGAAACTTTATATGGAAGGAAATGTCATACTCCACTTTGTTAAGATGAAGTGGGTGAAAGAAAGTTAGTTAGTGTGGAATTGATCGAT
This sequence comes from Theobroma cacao, assembly GCF_053813885.1. NCBI lineage: Eukaryota > Viridiplantae > Streptophyta > Magnoliopsida > Malvales > Malvaceae > Theobroma > Theobroma cacao. The sequence continues at coordinate 25,678,049 of NC_142641.1, forward strand.
CTAACTATTGGCAAGATCAAGGTTATACGAGAGAGGCTAAAGGTAGCCCAGGATAGGCAGAAGAGCTATGCAGATAAACGGAGAAAAGACTTGGAGTTTAAGATCGATGATAGAGTTTTTCTTAAGGTTTCTCCGTGGAAAGGTGTGATTCGATTTTTGAAGTGGGGAAAGCTTAACCCGAGGTAGATGGACTATTCTGAATCATTGAGAGAATTGGACTAGTGGCTTATCGGTTAGAACTGCCTCCGGAGTTAGATCGGATCCACAACGTTTTCCATGTCTCCATGCTTAAGAAATATGTACCAGATCCCTCTCACATCCTCGAAGCACCTCCGATCGAGTTGCATGACGATTTGAAGTTCGAGGTGCAACCAGTGAGTATCTTGGATCGAAAGGATCGAGTATTGAGGAACAAGAGTATTTCAATGGTCAAAGTGTTGTGGAAAAGTGCTCGAATGGAGGAAATGACATGGGAAGTAGAGCATCAGATGAGGAACCAATACCCGGTATCTATTTGTCGAATATGGTAAGTGAAATTTTGAGGTCAAAATTTTATTTTAAGGGGGGTAGAATTGTAAACCCGACCCTATAAACACATGTCATGATATACATGCATTGAGTAGCATGTTATTACGCTAGGAAAGCCTATAAGAATAGACGAAACCCGATATTGTACCTAACGGTACACTTGAGTTGATTTAACCTCAAACTAGTTCAAATAGGAACCGTAGGATGAAATTTAATATTTTATAGTCCAGGAATGACTAAAAATGATTGTTCGGAGTTTGAGGGTTCATTTGAGAAAATTTTGAAAATTTTGATGTTTAGGGGAAAAATCGTCATTTTGCCACTTAAGATAATAATTTGATCATGGAGTGAAATTTTTGACCAAGATTAACTATTTGAAGTATAATTTAATGATAGGAAGTGAAAAATTTCAATTCCGGCAATTTTCAGAACATAGAGGCAAAACGGTAATTTTGTTGCCTTAGGGTAAAACCATAATTTTCACCACCCAAAACTTGTCAAAATCATAGGATTTATTTATTTTTGGTATGAATAACTATGGTATTTTAAGTGGTGAAAAATTGAAGTTTAAAGGACGAAATTTTAAAAACGGGACAATGGAAAAGTGACACATGGCACTTTTTAATTATTTAATATTATTTTAAAGAAAAATCAGCCCATTTAAACCCCACATCAGGTGATGGTTGGTCATAAGGAAAAAATAAGAGAGAAAATAGAGAGGAAAGGAAGAAAAGGGAAAAACCAAAGGAAAACTAGAAAATTCAAAGGGGAGTTCGCGTTTTTCGTCTGTTTACGCGTCTAACGATAAGATTTTTCGACTTTAGCTTGATTTCTACCTTTCCTATGCCTTTGCTTCCATTTAGGATGCTTGAGGAGAGAGATCAAAAAGTGATACCAAGGGCTGGTCGATTTTCAAGGGGAAGGATTTTGATATTTTTATGTTTTGATTCTTAGTTAAATTGGTAGTTTTAGTTAGTTAAATGTGTATAGAAATCAAATTGGGCAAGAAAGCATGAAATTCTCACATTACCCACCCTTGGCGGAATATTCAATGATGTACAATGATGATGAACTGATTTTTATTCTAAGAGAAATGAAGAGAAAATGATGAAAAATGGTTAAATGTGATAGAAAAATAAAGTGGAAAATTAACCGAGTAAATGTCCCATTTTTGACCGAATTTTCCAAGGAGGAAAGTGAGCTGATTGAGGTAATTTTAGAGGGTTGTTGGCTGATATGTAATGGTTAGAAATGTTGGAGAGAGAATGGGACAATTTAGAGCTAAAATGGAGCGCATTAGCAATTTATCGGGTAAAGTGCCAAAAATAGGTTAATACCGCGTTTAAGCCGTTTTAGGCTATTGCATTTCATACCATGCATTAGTATAGGATTTAAGTCAATTATATAGTGATTTAGCATTAATGTGGTGAATTGTGTAATTTTTGCAATGTGTCTAGGAGGAGAGCCTTCCGGTAAAGGCAAGGAAGTCGTTCTCGATGAACAGTGATCGGGGCACCTAGAAAGCATTTAAGTTGTACAAATGGTGAGTAAACCTATTATTATTGTAAATTATCTAGAGTTTATTTTTAAATGCCCTTTATGTATTTTATGAAACGAAAATGAGATTAAAATGGGACTTTTGATTTTTTAGAAATAAATGTGACAAATAAATATATTGTGTTGATTATCTGAAATAAGAAACTTTTGATCATGAAATTGAATAATTGGAGGCTGCTAATTGTCTTGAAAAATATATTTTCCTATGAATGGCTTATGATATATCAGTATATGTGGCTATAGTTTATAATTGCATTGGAAATTTATGTAAGTTGTCTTTTACTATGTAGGCTGGATAAATAAATAAAAGCCACGTTATACTGTCGAAATTTTATTAAAATTAGTGAGCTTAGTCACTGCAGTGACGGGTTTCCATGGACTTCCTATTAGAGGGGTACAGTAAACGTGGTTGCATAGTTACTCCGGTTGTAGAGGAGAGGAGGGTAACTCTTGGGGTAATGTTAGAGCTCACTTCACGTCGAACCCCCACGTGAATGTGCAACTCGGCCAACGCCAAGGAACGGCTTGTTTTCAAAACTAACATGTGTTTAACATGTAAATATCTTAACAACCTTGGCGAACTCGGTTAGATGCCTCGACCAAGGTATCCCCGAGGACTAGTTTTTGGCTTGAGCCCTGTTTCTAATAAAAGTCATAAGCCTTAACAATTGTTTTGGTAAATTACAAATATTTATGGTTTAAGAAATAAATTGAAAACCTTATGAAATGGTTTGTGATTTGTTGTTTAAACTTGCCTCAATTTTACTCGCCTTTAGATATTTATAATAATGTTTGTTTACTCATTGGGATTGCAGAATCTCAGCCACCTCCTTTCCAAATATTTCAGGCCTATGGTAGCTTGTAGATACCCGATTTTGTCAAGGATTCCAATTGACCCCTCTATCTCACAGACAGTAGGTTACTATCACCAACACTTGGTGTATTTACGGGCCACTTGTCATTGTAATTATTACTGTACATTATAACTTTGTAAATTATTGTATGTATGAATTTATTTTACTTTCACGTTACAAAAGATTTCTTACACGTGTTTCTATAAATATTGTTTTATATAAAAATTGCTATATTTTGATCAATATTTTGAATAGTAATATTTGTCTATAAATCCTTTTAAAAAAATAAAATAAAAATAAAATTTGTCTTTTGATTTACTTGAGCCGGAAACGACTGGTAATTGTTTAAAATGTAATGTTTAATAACGATTGCTCACAAGAAGGGAAGAAACTGATACGTAAGCCTTGCGGGGTTCCGATTGGCATTTTGAGTAACAAGTGTCAATCGGGACGTCGTGGCGGTTGTCATGGGCCCAAGGGAGGTTCCGGGTTGTGACATCTTAACTCTCCAATGGCTCAAGAATCATGTCAATTGGACTTCAGGATTGAAAGAGAAGCTCCAAATACCACATCATGTTTAGTCCATGCATACTGCTACAATGCTCCGACTTAGACAAATATTTTAATGATGATGCAATTTGAACTAGGAAAGAAAGTCAACATAAAAGTTGTAGCCCTTCCTCTTATCGTTCTAGTGGTCCTAGAATTACTTCATTTTGAGTTCTTTAGGGAGAGATATGGTCAAAATACCACAATATATATGAATGAAACCATCACCATACTTGCCTAGATTTTCATCAAATGAGCCCTTTTCATCAAATTTCCTACAAAAGCAATAAAAGAAATCAGCAATAACTACTCTTAAAGTAATTTAAAATAAAATAACATAAAATTTAACTAAAATAACTTAAACTAACTACTCAATATGTAATCAATCTTAAACTAGAAAAACACCTAAAATACTATGATCCGAACCTAAAATCTCAAAGATCTAACTACTTAAGCCTCCAAAATGTGTCAAAATAACTCTATATAATAGAGTTATCACACCCCCAAACTTAAGATTTTGCTAGTCCATGAGCAAAACATAAAATAAAATGCAGTAACATAAATAAAGAAAATAATTTAACTAGAAATCAATTGCACCACTTTAGGAATCACCTTTAACATCCTCAAAAGTTGATCCAAATTCTCAACTCTAAACAACACACAAATATTATTCAAGTTCATGTTTCAATTCCAATGCAAGCTTATCGTTAAGTGGATTTCCATGTGTGTGTGTGTGTGTAATCTTTTCACCTAGAACATTGTACAATTCGGATAAGTTTATATTCATTCAAAATTCAAATTAGTAATTAAATTCCATAAGTTTGCTTTTCATCTCTCCCTCCACTAATGTAGACTAACACTTAATTAAGGATCAATAGGACTTTAATTAGCTTGTAATGTATGGCTAGGGTTAAGGAGGGATATGGGATAATGTATAACTCAAATCACCCTAAGCCCATAGTCAATCTAGATCATATTCAAAGCTTTGTTTTCATTCACCTACTATACCCTTTTTTCATCAGCCTTTTTCTTTTGTTCAACGCTTCATTCTTTCTTCCCCTTTTTCTTTTTTTCTCAATTTTACACCCCCAAACTTATTTCTTTTATTGGATAATGAGATGAATACAATCATATTGAACTTTTCATCATTTTTTTTTCATCTTGACTACCTTTTTCACTATGTGACTCATAACTGTCACAGCCCAATTTTTGAGCCATGACCGGCTCATGGACCCAATGGGCATAGCCCACTAAGCCCAAGCAAGCCTTATTATATGATCCTGTTCATCATTCGATCAATCTCAATTCTTAATTCTCAATTATAAGTGTTCTCGTAATATATCATAATAACTAAATACTTATATTTGCATCATCCCAAAAATAGTGTCATCTACTGCCAACTCATAGTGTCACCATCAATCAAAATATACATATATTGTTTATAACCTAAATCTTAGCAATTTACATCAAGTGCACAAATACACACGCAAGGGACCTTTGACTACCAGTGGATTGACTCTGGGTACGAATACGGCTACTGAATACCATGGTACCTGCCACAAGGTGAATACAAGTGGACACCCCGATCTAGGTCCCAATTGCCTCTGAATCTGAAAACATGAAGTTGAAAAGAGTGAGTATAAACCTAGTGAGTGAACATAGGAAGGGAACAAGCATTAATACGGGAAGTTTTAGAAAACATGATGGACTTGAGTTGAAAACAATGCAATTTAGCTCAATTTCTTGTTAAAACCTCTTAATTCAACTCTTGATGATTTAGTGCCTTAGTATTGAAAGATACATGATCAATAAAGAAGTTAAAGAGTCAAAGTATAGTAAAATTCATGTAAGGCAAGCATAGCAGAACGAATCTCGCTGCAGCGAACTTCAGAGCAGAATTTTTTAACCCACAACCCCGAGAGTTTCTCGCTGCAGCGAGAATGAATTTTGCTGCAAGAAAAACCACCCGAGAATTTCTTGCTAGAGTAAGAATGCATTTTCCCTGTAGTGAACTTCAGGGCAGAATTTTGCCCCCACCTTCCGCGAGTTTCTCACTGTAACAAGAATGAATTTCACTATAGTGAGAAATAGGGCAATTAAGTTAGAAGAATTTTTGTCACAATGAAAATCCATTTTTGCTACAATGCAATTCAATTTGGAAGCATTTAACAATTTCAACATTCAATATTTAATGCAAATACATATTAATTCCAAATCTCTCTTTATATAGCAAATATATATACATATATAAACACATATACCACTGTCACAGCCCAAATTCCCGAGCCATGACCGACCCATGGGCCCAATGGGCATAGTCCACCAAGCCCAAACAAGCCTATTATGTAATCTTGCTTAACATCCCATCAACTATTTTCAAGTCACTTTTCATAATTTCAACTTATAATCACTTTAATAATGGGCTATAGCAATCAAGAATTTCATTAATATAAACCCAAAATGATGTTAACATTTCAACTCATGGTGGCATTAACAGTTAAAATATACATATTTCATCTAAGACACGTATCTTAGTATTTTACATCACATGAACGTACTCATAAAACAAAATGACTCTTGACTTCCAACGGAGTGATCACAGTGAAGATGCGGCTACTGAGATGACATAGTACCTACCAAGAAAGCGAGCATATGTGTGCAACTCAATCTAGGTCCCAACTGCCTCCAAATATGAAAACATGAATTTTAAAAACGTGAGTATAAAACTCAGTGAGTGAACATAAGAAGGGAACAAGCAACCAATAGGAAGAATTTGGAAATCATGATGCACTTGTTTCAAAAACAATGCAATTGATTTAATTTCTTACTAAAAACCCCTCATTTCAAACTTTAATTAATAACCTCATAGTGTTGCAACAACCCATGATCAATCCACGAAGTTAAATGGGTGAAACATATGTCAAAAACTGAATAGGGTAGCATGCAAGACAGAATGTTTCTCGCTGCAGTGAAGTTCATTCTCACTGTAGCGAGAAACAGTGTCAATTTGCATGTGTTTCAATTTTTCTAGTATATCTTCCGTTACAGAAGTCCAATTGACCTGATTTTTAGATCATTAGAAAGCTAAGAGACAGGGATACAACTTTTATGTTTACCACTTTTCCCATTTCGGAAAGGAAGGTGGTCAAAATATTCATCAAATTGAAGGCACTGCATAAGAACTCGAGAGTTTCTCGCTGCAGCGAGATTTATTTTCGTTGCAACGAGTTTTCTATTGCCAAAACAGAATGTTCCTCACTGCAGCAAGAAAGCATTCTCGCTGTAGCGAGAAGCAGGGCACCTAAGTGAAAAGGGACCTCCTTTGCACAAAAAATCCATTTGGTGTTGCAATAAAGATCAATTTGCAAGAAAATGGGAATTTCTCAAGTTTCATCATGCCAAATTTCACTTGCATTTCAATCATATATCATATTCATGAACTTTCATTTCACAAGCATAGATATGCATAAGTACATAGATAAACATCAATATCATCATAATCACACCTGGCTCATGTGCATCACCCTACATCGTGCACATAGTCGGCGCCATCGTGTGCATCCCCCCCACATCGTGCACAATTAGTGTCATCGTGTACATCCCCCCACATCGTGCACACGGGCACTATCATCATCCATCTCCCACACCACCATCATCACCGGCATATGCATTCCCTCACATCGTGCACACACATGGTTCTAATCATCATACACAATATCAACTGTCATGCACAACATATATATATATATCATCATAATGCAATATTGCATGAATCCATAACAACCACATATCACAACATAAAACCATTTACCAAAAGCTTGTTCCCAAGGCACTTGTTTTCAGAAAAAGTTGTATAAAATCATTCAAATGCTTTGTACAAAACAGTCACATTCCCAAAACGATTTTGAAATGCAGTTCACTCACCGGTATTGCTAAACCTCTAATCGACTCTAACCTCCACTAATGGTTCAAATGGGCAAGTGAGGCCTTGTTGGAACCTATACACACACAACATCACAACCAATCCAATTTACGTTAATATCACTCCCAAAAGCTAGTTTCTAATTCAAATTCTTCTAGTCATTCCTAATTGGCTTCCAACTATATCAAATGGCTATTCCTTACACTACTCTAATCACACTAAAAATGAATAAACAACTCAATAATAAAATAGCTCATAATCCCAATTACTAGCCATTATCAACAACTTAAACCAAGCCTAGTTCATCACTCACCTTAGGGTTTCTTTGTAGTTGAATTCTCTTCCAATAGCTTCCAAACAATTATGGAAAATCTCTCTTTCTCTCTCTAAACCTCCAACTAGTGAGAGAAAGTGTTGAACAAGGACTTTTTGAGGGTTTTAAAGTGAGAGAGTGAAAGAGCACAAGGGTTCTAGTCAAAAGGGCACAAAGGTATGAAAATTAGAGCCAGAGAGAGAAAGTTGTGAAAGTTTCATATCAAGCTTCCATGGAGGATGGAAGCAACATGAGATGGAAAAAGAAGAAAGAGAATAAGCTGTTGGAGAATGAAGAAGCTACTGGAAGAAAAAGATATTTATAGCTCAAGCTTATCCATTCCACTTGAAATTATGAAAATACCCTTAGCACATTAACTTGTTCTCCTTCAATCCTTGGTGCAATCTTTTTACTCTTTTGATACTAAAACAAGTCCATAATGGTCTAGACATGCTCGTGTTTACGAAACTTAAAATTTTGACCTGAGGTGAAAAATGACCATTTTGCCCCTGTGGTGAAAATTATTGAAACTTTTAGCTTTCTTCATGTTTTCATCATTACACATTAGTTATTCAGTCTTATGCCTATTTAGACCTTAAAATATCATAAAACCTTATTCTGGGAGCTTTTTAAAGGAAATGGTGAAACTACCTCTTGCTCGTGTTATTGCTTCTATGCGTAGTTATGAGCCTATAGGGGTTAAGGTCTCACAACCACCACCGCCTCACCAAACTCATGTGCACTCCGACACCGCACATAGCCGGAGTCATCGTGTTCACCCCCACATCACGCACAGCTAATGCCATCGTGTGCTCCCCCACATCGCGCACAGGCAATATCATCATTCACACTCCCGCACCCTATCATCATCGGCATGTGCACTCCCACACCGCACATGCGCGGTTATAATTATCACACAATATTAACTATCCATACACTACATATATATATATCTACATAATATGAGAGCACAAGGATTCATCATATTACACATTCACAACATATAACGTTTCATCAAGAGCTTGTTACCGTGCAATTTTTAAAGAAAAACCAATAAAATATTTCAAGTGGTTCAATCAAGCACATAATCATTTATTCCGAAACATTTTTAATGCAAGTTCACTCACATGTCTTTGTTAACGCTTGTGAATTGACTCCAACTTCAACTAATGCGCCTCGTTGGAACCTATCACACACAATAACATCACAATCAACTCAATTCACATAACTATAAATTTTGAAGGCTATCTCCTAAATCATGTTCCGCTAGTTATTCCTAACTAGCTTCCAATTACCATTAAGTGGCTATTTATTTTCACTATTCTAGTCACACTAAAGATGAATAAACAACCTCAACTATAAAACACTCACAAATCTAGCCACTAGCCACTCTCAACAACTCAATTTCATTACTCACTTTCGTAGATTTGTAATTGAATTCCTTTTCAAAATTTCTCAAGCTATTATAGAAAGTCTCACCTTCTCTCTCTAAAACACCTAGCTAGTGAGAGAAAGTGTTAAGGTAAAACTTTTGAGGGTTTTAAGGTGGAAGTGTAAAAGAGCACAAAGGACTTTGTGAAAAGGTGCACAAAAGCATGAAAATTAGGGTTTAACTTGAGAAAGTCATGGAGGTTTTTAAGGAGACTTTCGTGTTTACAAAAATGCCATTCAATAGTTGACTTTGCCTTCTTCTTCCACTTGGTTCAAACTTTTTACTCTTTTGATACTAAGAAAAGGTCCATAATAGATTAGAGGTACTCGGGTTCATGAAAACTTAAAATTTTAGACTCGAGATCCAAAATGACCATTTCGCCCCTACTGTGGAAATTATCATTATTTCTATTTTCTTCACTTATTTCATTATTGTATGCATCAGTCATTTATTCCTTAGGTCTACTTAGGCCTTAATAATATCAGAAAGCCCACTTCTAGGAGCTCACCAAGGAAAATAATAAAATTACCCCTGATCCGTGTTATCGCATCTACTTCTAGTTACGTATCTATAAAGGTTAAGGTTTCACATTCTCCCCCACTAAAAGAAATTTAGTCCCCGAATTTAAATCTAACTATAAGGTAGCATACCTCTATATATTTAGAGGTGAGAATACTTTGTTCGCATCTCCTCTTCGACTTCCCCTGTTACCTCTTCATTGTTGTGGTTTCGTCACAACACTTTCACTGAGGCTACATCCTTTGAACGGAGCTTTTTGACTTGCCTATCAAGGATAGCCACCGGATGTTCGTCATAGGTTAAATCATCTTTCAACTGGATAGTTTTTTATCGTATTATATGCGATGGATCCGGGTTATACTTCCTAAGCATTGACACATGAAACACTAGATGAATATTCGAGAGGTCAGGCAATAGTGCCAACTGGTATGCTACTGCTCCAACCTTTTCTAAGATCTTGAAAGGTCCTATATACCAAGGGCATAATTTTCCTTTCTTGCAGAACCTCGTTACCCCTTTTGTTGGTGTGACTTTCAAAAATACATGATCCCCCACTTGAAACTCGAAATCTCTCCGCTTGTTATCAGCATATGACTTTTGTCTACTTTGTGATAACATCCTCTGACGAATCATGTTTATTTTGTCGGTGGCATCCTGTACCAATTCTGACCCCAAGAGTTTCCTTTCTCCCACCTCTAGCCACCAAATGGGTGATCTACACTTTCATCCATATAATGCCTCAAATGGTGCCATTTGGATGCTAGCTTGGAAGCTATTGTTGTAAGCAAACTCCACTAAGGGTAGATACTGATCCCATCTGACCCAAAGGTCTATTACACATGCCCTCAGCATATCTTCCAATGTCTGTATTGTTCATTCAGTCTGTCCATCAATCTGAGGGTGGAAAGTTATGCTAAAATCTAACTCAGTACCTAAAGCTTCTTGCAACTTTCCCCAGAACCTACTGGGAATTGTGTCCCTCTGTCAAATACTATAGAAATGGGAATACCATGCAGTCGTACTATCTTATCCACATAAACTTGAGCATACAGGGCAGCCCCGTAAGTAGTCTTAAACGAAAGAAAATGGGCTGACTTCATTAACCGGTATACTATGATCCAAATCGAGTCGTAGCCCCAACTAATTCGAGGCAAGCCCATTATAAAAGCCATTGTAACATGCTCCCATTTCCATTCGAGCACCGATAATGGCTGTAATAGCCTTACGGGCCTTTGGTGCTCTACCTTAACTTGCTGACAAACCAGGCACTTGGAGACAAACTCAGCTACAAATTTCTTGAGTCCTTCCCACCAATATACCTCTCTCAAATCTTGATACATCTTTGTAGCCCCTAGATGTACCACATAGGCTGCCATGTGCACCTTCTCCAATATTTTTTTCCTCAATCCATCACTGTTGGGCACATAAAGTCTGGTTCCATACCTCAATACTCCATCTGTGCCTTTAGTAAACATTTTTCCTTTCCTTCCTTGAGGGTCCTGCAAAGCCTTAGTTACGAACTCATCTTTACCTTGGGCTTTTCTAATCTGGTCTATTAAGATAGGCCTAACTCTAAAATGTGCTAACAATTCATTTATCTTTGAAACTTCAAAATGCACACCCATATGTCCTAAACCTTGCATCTCCCGAATCAAGGATCTCTTTCGTACAGATATATGTGCCAGACTCCCCATAGACTTTCAACTTAAGGCATCCGCCACTACATTAGCCTTATCGAGATGATAGAGAATGGTACGGTCATAATCCTTAAGCAACTCAATCCACCTACGTTGCTGGAAGTTAAGATCTCTCTACTTAAATATATACTTTAAACTCTTGTGGTCTGTATATATCTCGTAAGTCTCACCATATAGGTAATGTCTCCAAATCTTTAAGGCAAACACGATTGCCGCCATTTTTAAATCATGTGCAGGGTAATTTTGCTCATGCCTTTTAAGTTGTCTTGATACATATGCAATCACCTTCCCATGCTGCATTAATACATACCTTAAACTAACCCGTGATGCATCATAAAATACTGTATAACCCCCTGTGCCTTGCGGTAGGCTTAATACTGGAGCTGTGGTGAGACAAGCCTTAAGCTTCTCAAAGTTACTCTCACAAGCATCCGACCACACAAATTTTGTATCCTTGTGTGTCAACTTGGTCAGAGAAGCGGCTATCTTGGAGAAATCCTTCACAAAAGGATGATAATAGTCAGCCAAACCCAAAAAGCTTCCAATTTCTATAACTGAGGTTGGCCTTGGCCACTTTTCTACTACCTCAACTATCTTTGGATCGACTTGTACCCCATCCTTAGAGACCACATGTTCTAAGAATGCAACACTTTCAAGCTAGAACTCACACTTAGAAAACTTGGCATATAATCAATGTTCTCTCAAAGTTTAGATCACTATCTTAAAGTGTTGCTCGTGTTCCACCTTGCTTCTAAGTATATCAAGATGTCATCAATAAATACCACCACAAACTTGTCCAAATAAGGCTTGAGCACTCAGTTTATCAAACCCATAAATGCTGCAGGGGTATTTGTAAGTCCAAATGACATTACCAAAAACTCATAGTGCCCATATCTCGTTTGAAATACGATTTTGAGTATGTCCTCATTCCTGATCCTGAATTGATGGTACCCAGACCGTAGATCAATTTTTTGAGAAACATTGTGCCCCATGTAGTTGGTCAAATAAATCATCTATTCTCAAAAGGGGGTACTTATTCTTCACCGTCACTTTATTAAGCTGTTAGTAGTTAATACACAACCTAAGTGATCCATCTTTCTTCTTTACAAATAGCACCGGTGCTCCCCATGGTGTGATGCTGGGGCGAATGAAGCCTTTATCCAACAAATTTTCTAGTTGATCCTTAAGTTCCTTAAGCCCCACAAGTGTCATTTTGTATGGGGGTATGGATATGGGTCTAGTATTCGAAATCAGATCTATACAAAATTCAATCTCCCGCTTGGGAGGCAAACCTGGTAGTTCATTTGGAAATACATCTATAAACTCATTCACTACAGACACTTGGTTTATATCCTAGACCTCAGCTTGGGTATCTCTCACAATAGCTAGGTAACTTGGGCAACCCTGTCTTAATAGCCTTTTAGTAGACATAATTGATATCAAATTTATCGGAGCATTACTTCTATCACCCTAAATAGTAAATGATGGCTCGCTTGGAAAATCAAATCTAACTAATTTATGGTAACAGTCCACGCTGGCATGGCAGGGTGATAGCCAATCCATTCCCAAGATCATGTCAAAATCTAAGGTGTCTAATACCTCTAGGTTTACCAAAGTGTCTTTGTCCTTGACCCAAACTACACAAGACCTATATTCCTATTTTACCGCAATTACCTCCTTTAACAGGGTAGACACCATTAATTGTTCTTCTCTCATAACACAATTTTTACCCAAGTGAGATGCAAAACATGGAGACCTAAAAGAGTGGGTAACACCAGGATCAAAAAATACCCGAGCATTCATATTACAAATTGAAAGAATACTTGAGACCATTGCATTGGATGTCTGGGCCTCCTGAGGTGTTAAAGTAAATACCCTTGCGTGACCCCTACCAACAGAACTCTAGCGCTCAGACCCAGACGGCCTACTCTGAGAGGAAGTAACAACACCTCTACCTCTTGATCCGTTAGCCTCCCGATCAGATGGGGTAGCTACTGAAAGAGCAGACGAAGCTGGCTGCGTAAAGTTACGAACAAAATCTTGTAATTGATGAGCCATCGAGCAACTCCTCCGTAGATGTCTAGGTTGACCACACTCATAACAAACTCTCATAGTACGGAAGCATCTTCCTTTATGTCATCCCCCACAAGTACTGCAACGATTGATAGCTTGACTACCCTACCTTGAATCTTGCTGCCTCCCCACACTGAAAGTTTTCTGTCCCGATCCAACACTGGCACTAGTCGAGTCACTCCCCTGTTGGGGTAATCGTGAGTCCCTCTGTGGGCCTGAAGGCCAAAAGACGAAATGCCACTACTGAAGTCTCTGCGACCTTGATGGCCCTTTATCTTGGCCCTCTTGACTTTATCCTTTGTAGCCCTACTCTCACTGCTCCTCATCTCAATCCGCTAAGCGCAATCCACGGCTGCAGCGTAGGTATCAAAATCCTTGGATGCTACAGCCCTAAACAATGGCTCCACTAGCCCATCCATAAATCTTTGAATCTTCATCTCCTCTGTAGAAGCTAAATAAGGTGCATACCGAGCCAACTATGTGAATTTAATGTCATATTCTGACACCATCATACTTGGGGTCTGTACTAATGCCTCAAACTCCCTAGCTCTTGCATTTCTTACACTGTTGGGTAAGAATCAATTCAGGAATGCTGCACTGAACTTCTTCCAAGTCAACGGTGGTACTGATGGGTTTGGCTATGGATGGCCTCCTCAAAATACGCAGCGGAAAGAAAATTAAAAACTTTATAAGTAAACAACAAAACATGCCACCACCCATGGATCACCTTGGTGATTTTAACACATAAAAGCACAAAATAAATTATTGTTTAGAAAGTTACCTTGTCATGTAATTTCGTAATCACGATGGCACTTTCTGAAGGAATCCCGCGAACACCACAAGGAGTAAAAACCCTAGCCAATCAAGTGCTTGGCCTCCAATGGTAGTACACATGATTGCACTTGAACCTTCAATAATGGAAGAAGTTTTTAACTATACTTTGTGCTAGCAAAGTGGACAACAATTGTCCTTTTCTTCTTTTTCACAATCTTAGCCAAACTTTTTTCAAAAATTGCTTCATAAGCAATTTTCTCTTTCACACAAAAGGAGTGGTGGCAAAGAAAGAAAATGGTTTTCTTTTTCTGTCAAAAACTACGTTTTCTTCAATTGTGAAAAACTCTCATATGGAAAATAGTTAAAAGGTGACTTATATAGTTAGGTTAAAATAACTTCAATTTTGGAATTAAGCCCTCAATATTATAACACATTATAATATTAGGCTTATTACTTAATTAAACTCTTTTAATTAAGTCCTTGGAAATTAAAATCAAAATTAATTTCCTTTATGTTTTGCAATCAAGGCCTTATAGTTATAACTATTTTTAATTATGCCAAAAACTTAATTAAACTCTTTTAATTAAGTTTATAGAAGTTAATTACCTAGCATGTGATTTAAGTCTAACCTAAATCGTCACTCTCCCAATTTAATTCAAATGCAATCATTGTGTGTGACCCATTAGGTTCCCAACATGTTGGTAATGGAATTGATTGATGACTTAATTGATTAATATAAATTTCAATCAATTAGTTTATAATCAATTCCATAGCCCAAGATTGGCATCTAGCAATGCATCATGGCCACCTAATTGTTGCGAGAGTCAAAGGGTTCTTTGACAACCTTTCAGTGTACAGTCTATCAGTGTAATTCATTCCCACATCATATATCCCGGATATGATAAGAGCTTGGTACAGTGTCTACTCTTATTTACCTCCATATTTGTTCCTGCAATTATAGCATTAGCTTTATAGAAAGTTATGAAACCTTTTTCATAATCTCCATGTCGCCTTGGCCAATGACTTCAATAAGTTAATGTTAACCAAGATCTGATTGGATATGTCCTCTAAAACACTTGAGGTGATGATTCCTATCTTGACCACTCATTTGCCTTCACATGCTTCATACTATACCCAAAAGCATCCTGTTTTGGCATCCTTGGTTAGGCACCCATAAGGATGAAATCAAAGCATAGCACGTCACACATAAGACAACCTGGTGTCTCAAGTCTAGGGAGTATTTACACAACTAACACATGAGAAGTGTTGCATAGACACTAGAGTGTATTACCAAATGCACATCTCATGGCGGGTCATGTTCAGTGAACTTGCTCTCCTAGACAAGCACCTATATTTTAGTTCCAAGTATCTCTATACTTCAATCTATGAGATCGATTGCTTACTTCTAAAGTAAGGAACATAGAATATACTAGTCTCTAAGCATCATTGATGTCCAGTCTCAATGATACATTGACCAGAAACATTTTCAGATTATGTTTTGATGCATAAGAATCTCATAACTGCAACCCATTACAGTTTCCTTACAAGGCATATTAATCTCATGAACTTCATCCAATTAGACTTAGAACTCATTATAATTAATGTCTTATTGATGAAGGAGAACCTCTAATCATTCAACATTAATGATACTATTACATGATTGGAATCAAGCCTCAACTAATCCCAATTGGCTACAGGGCTCATCCCAACAGTTGCATCGTCGGCCTATCTCTACGCAAGGAGCCATACCACTCTTGTGCCACATCCTCTAATCGAAAAGCGGCTAGCTCCTCTGATCTAGGACTAGAACATCCCAAGGACTCCCAAATCTTTTCCATCCTGTCTAAAAAAACCTGGGGTTTTGTTTGATGCATCAGGAATTGAAATGTGAGACCCTGTCAAGCTCGATTAAAAGACGGTATTGTACCGAGTGGTACAACTAAGTTAAATCGAGCCTTGAACTAGTTCAAATAGAAATTCTAAGAGGAATTTGAAAATTTTGAAACCCACAAAATGGCTTAAAATAGTGATTTGGAGTTCAAGGTCCAGTTTGGGGTCCATTAGGAAAATTGACCAATTAGGGACAAAACGGTCATTTTACCATTTGATGATAAAATTGAGATTTTTAGCCAAGATTTGATCACATTTGACCAAGAATAATTGTATGAAATATAATTATAATTATTGGAGTTTAAAATGATGTTTAGCAGTAAAAAATTATGATTCTCGGTATTTTTGGAGTATAAGGGCAAAATAATAATTTTGCCACTAGAGGACTAAACGGGAATTTTTATAAAATGATTTTTTGCCCCATTTGGTTAATATTGATCAATATTAGTGTTATTTGAGGTTGAAAAGTAGAAACAATGTGATTTCGGTACATTTCGGTGTATAGGGGCAAAATCGTAATTTTTTCACCTCGAGGGAAAATCGGTAAATTTTTCGTCCCAGCACTTGTCAAGACCAAGGGATTTTAATTGTGGTAGGATTGGATAAATATCAGAATATTTGTGGTGGAAAATTAAGAAGAAAAAGTCAAAAAGTTAAAAATTGGGCCAATAAGCATGTGACATGTGGCATGCTTGATTATTTTATTATTTTCTATAGAAATCAGCCCATCAAATCCCCAATTCTCTCACCATATTCGGCCTAGGCAACCAGAAACAAGAACAAAGGAAGAACAAAGGGAAAAACAAGAAAACCTAGGAGAAAATTCAAAGAAAAAGTGAAGAAATCAAGGAAACAAGCTAGGTAAGTTAGAATTTCTTTAATTCTCCTTGATACCTAGCTTACCCATGCTTTTGTTCTTGATTTCCATGGTTGAATATTGAGTTATCATGATGAATTCAATTCTGAAAAATGGGTGTGGAAGAGGAATTGTTGTTGGAATAATTTGATTTTAGACTATGTTAGTGTTTAAGGATAGTTAAGGATGGTTATGAACAAAAACACAAAAGAAATATTCCATTTCTCTAGGGTTCCTTGTTGGTCGAACCATGAGGGCTGAATATCAATGGGGGATTGTTTTTATTTTAAGGAAAATGGCTTGGAAAATGATGAATTAATGTGAAACGGTTATGTAGAAAAAATTTCGGTGCTAGTGCACCAAATGACCGAATTTTTCTATAAGGAACTGTGAGGGTTCTAGTGTTGAATTTGGCTTTATTTAAATGGTATGTGGTAAATTAAGGTATTAGAGGAGAAATGGATTAATTTGGAGGTGATTTGGACACAATCGCCAATTAATTGGTGATCAGTCGAATTTAATCGATACCGCGATTAAGCGATAATCGGACGTATTTTTGCATTTACATATCAAGCATTAGTAATTTAAATTAGTTTATATCAATTTAGGGACAATATAGTAAATTCCTTGACTTTGTTATTTGTCAAGGTAGTGAAACGTCCGAAAAAGGCAAAGGAATTGCGCTTGAGGACTATTAGTCCAAGTGCGCCCGAAATTTGAATTTTCGATACCGGTGAGTGAACTTGCATTTCAAACTTGTTTTGGGGAATATGAAAGATTCTATCCAACTTGTCTTAGAAAATGTACCTTGGGAACAAGCTTTTGTTAAATGGTTTGATGTTGTGATATGTGATTGCTATGGATTCATGCATTATTGCAATATGATGATATATATGTGTGTGTTGTGCATGATGAATGATATTGTGTATAATGACTATAACCGTGTGTGTGCACGATGTGGGGGGATGCACATGCCTGTGATGATGGTGGCGTGAGAGATGAATGATGATAGTGCCCATGTGCACGATGTGGGGTTTACATGAGGGGTTTAAAGGAGCTAAAACAATTGCATGGTTTTGAGAAAATGAATGCATCATGATTTCAATAAACATTCCTTATGGTATGCTTGTTCCCTTCTTGTTCACTCATTGAGTATTGTACTCATGTTTTATAAAAATTCATGTTTTCAGATCAGGTGACTGTTAGACCCTAGATCGAGGAGTCCCCATAGTGCATCTCCCGGGTATGTGTTTGGCATTCGATAGTAATCCCTTTTATTATAAATGTCTCTGCTGGAAGGCATGGGTCCTTTTGTATTGTGAATACAATCTAACAATGTGAATATGTGTATGCAATGCAAATTGCTAAATACATGACTAGTATAGTGCATGTATATTATTATCGATAATGCCATTATGTTTTGGCTATGTTCACACCCGAGAAAAAGTGTGTGTGTGTATGCATGATATGATAAATTTGTTAAGCAAAGGTAAATGGATAGGCTTGCTTAGGCTTAGTGAGCTATGCTCATTGAGCTCATGCGTCGGTCATGGCCCGAAAAATTGAGTCGTGACATGAAACCTCTACATGACCCCTCTCAACCTCTGGATGTTGCCAATCAGTTTGTCCTTGTGAGCTAGGGAATGCTTGTGTTGCATATCTCCCCTTTACTATCCTTTGTATGTCATCCATACGGGTTGCCATCATTTCCATAACCCTATTAACTCGTTGTAGACCTACAGCTAGGTCCTCTATGGTAATGCCCCTAGTCGATTGTCAATTTGGATCGCCTAAGGACTATTCCTCCTCCTATTTATGCACAGACGTATCCACCCTCACCGACCTAATGGCCCAGCCATGTTTGCCTCACCCCCTAAGGGTGGATGTTCGTGGCCTACCTTTCTTCTCATCAGGAGCATCTTGCTCCCCTATTCATCTCGAGGCGGTTCGTGTCTTAGGCGACATTCTTACCTAAACAAGAGCAAATACCTATTATTAAACACATTTTACAATTACAACTTAAGAGAAAAGGTGGTTTCTAGAATAGGGAATCTATGCGGTATTTTAATGGTAAAATGTGCCACGGTTCACAGTTCACAATGAAAGTTTCCACATAAAGACCCGATACTCCACTGGACCAAACAAAAGTATCCTCAGACTTAGACAACCTAAGGCTCTGATACCAACATTGTCACAGCCTAATTTCCAAGCCATGACCGATGCATGGACCCAATGGGCATAGCCCACTAAGCCCAAGCAAGCCTTGTTATATGATCCTGCTCATCATTTTATCAATCTCAATTCTTAATTTTCAATTATAAGTGTTCTTGTAATATATCATAATAACCAAGTAATTATATTTGCATCATCCCAAAAATAGTGTCATCTACTACCAACTCATAGTGGCACCATCAATCAAAATATACATATATTGTTTATAACCTAAATCTTAGCAATTTACATCAGGTGAACATATACGCATGCAGAGGACCCTTGACTACCAGTGGAGTGACTCTGGGTACGGATACGGCTACTAAATGCCATGGTACGTACCAAAAGGTGAATACAAGTGGACACCCAGATCTAGGTCCCAACTACCTCTAAATCTAAAGAAATGAAGTTGAAAAAAGTGAGTATAAACCTAGTGACTGAACATAGGAAGGGAACAAGCATTAATACGAGACGTTTTAGAAAACATGATGCACTTGTGTTGAAAACAATGCAATTTAGCTCAATTTCTTGTTTAAACCTCTTAATTCATCTCTTGATCATGTAGTGCCTTAGTATTGAAAGATCCATGATCAATAAAGAAGTTAAATAGTCAAAGTACAATAGAATTCAAGCAAGGCAAGCACAGTAGAACGAATCTCGTTGCAGAGGAAAGGCATTCTCGCTGTAGCGAACTTCAGGGTAGAAATTTTTAACCCATAACCTGAGAGTTTCTTGCTGTAGTGAGAATGAATTTCGCTACAGCGAAAACCCACCCATGAATTTCTTGCTGCAAAGAGAATGCATTTTCGTTGTAGCAAACTTCAGTGCAGAATTTTGCCTCCAGTACTCGAGAGTTTCTCACTGCAGCGAGAATGAATTTCGCTACAGTGAGAAACAGGGCAATTAAGTTAGAAGAATTTTTGTCACAACAAAAATCCAATTTTGCTTCAATGCAATTCAATTTGGAAGCATTTAACAATTTCAACATTCAATATTTAAAGCAAATACATATTAATTCCAAACCTCTCTATATAGCAAATATATGTATATATATACATATATAAACACATATACCACCACCGCCTCACCCAACTCATGTGAACTCCCTTACTGCACATAGCCGGAGTCATCGTGTGCACCCTTACATCGCGCACAGCTAATGCCATCGTGTGCTCCCCCACATCATGCATAGCAAATGCCATTGTGTGCTCCCCCACATCGTGCACAGGCAATATCATCCTTAACACTCCCGTACCCCGTCTTCACCAGCATGTGCACTCCCACACCGCACATGCGCGGTTATAATTATCACACAATATTAACTATCCATACACTACATATATATATATATATATATACATAATATAGGAGCACAAGAATTCATAATATTACACATTCACAACATATAACGTTTCATCAAGGGCTTGTTCCCATGCAATTTTTAAAGAAAAATCAATAAAATATTTCAAGTGGTTCAATCAAGCACATAATCATTTATTCCAAAACATGTTCATTGCAAGTTCACTCACATGTCTTTGTTAATGCTTGTGGATCGACTCCAACTTCGACTAATGCTCCGTGTGGAGGTGGGAGGCCTCGTTGGAACCTATCACACACAATAGCATCACAATCAACTCAATTCACATAACTATAAATTCTAAAGGTTATCTCCTCAATCATGTTCTATTAGTTATTCCTAACTAGCTTCCAATTACCATTCAGTGGCTATTTATTTTCACTATTCTAGTCACACTTAAGATGAATAAACAACCTCAACTACAAAACACTCACAAATCTAGCCACTAGCCATTCTCAACAACTCAAAAATCAAATCAATTTCATTACTCACCTTGGTAGATTTGTAATTAAATTCCTTTTCAAAATTTCTCAAGCTATTATAGAAAGTCTCTCCTTCTCTCTCTAAAACACCTAGCTAGTAGGAGAAAGTGTTAAGGTAAGACTTTTGAGGGTTTAAAGGTGGAAGAGTAAAAGAGCACAAAAGACTTTGTGAAAAGGTGCACAAAAGCATGAAAATTGGGGTTTAACTTGAGAAAGTCATGGAGGTTTTTAAGGAGGCTTCCGTGGAAGATAAAGAACATGAAATAGACAAAAAAGATGGGAAGAAGAAGAAGCTACTGGAAATTTGAAGAAGCTATTGGAAATTTTATATTTATCCTATAGTTGACTAAAGTTCCTTTTATTTACAAAAATGCCATTCAATAGTTGACTTTGCCTTCTTCTTCCACTTGGTTCAAACTTTTTACTCTTTTGATACTAAGAAAAGGTCCATAATAGATTAGAGGTACTCGAGTTCATGAAAACTTAAAATTTTACACTTGAGACCTAAAATGACCATTTTGCCCTACCCTGAAAATTATCATTATTTATATTTTCTTCACTTATTTCATTATTGTATGCATCACTCATTTATTCCTTAGGCCTACTTAGGCCTTAATAATATTAAAAAACCCACTTCTAGGAGTTCATTAAGGAAAATGATAAAATTACCCCTAATCTATGTTATCGCATCTACTTCTAATTGTGTATATATGAAGGTTAAGGTTTCACAATAACACATCCTAATTTGACTTTTGCACTTAGGAATGAGGGACACAAGAATTGTTGGAAATTTTAATATAAGGGTTTAGGCAAAAAGTTAAGTGTTTAAACAAAGAAAATATGTCATTAGACTCAAAAGGGGAAACTAAGGATAATTTATGTAAAGAAAGGCTACAAAAGGTTTAATCGGTCCAAAAATGGCCCAAATCATCTCCTTAACTAAGTATAGCCTAGAATTTCACCTTGAGAGAGAATCAAACAAATTCTAAAACTTAAGACATAATTCAAAATTTTCACACTCACATAAACCTTCTCTAAATAAGTACAATGAATATAAGCAAACGACATGGTGCTTAAAATGTAGAAATCTCATCCTAACAATGAAGCTTAGCATAAGAATTTACATATCACTCAAACAATATTCACATGTTTCAAAGAATCAAAATATGAATGAACTAAGTTCTCATCATTGGATAGGTGAATTAAACGAAATTGGCATAATTAACTCTAGTTCAAATGCAAACGCACATGCATAAAATTTTAAAAAATAAACAACAATAATTAACATAAAATATCATGAAAGTTAATAACAATAAAACCCTCCCCTAAACTTAAATTGCACATTTTCCTCAATGTGAAAAGCTAAAAAAATAAGGAAAAGAAACCCCCTATCAATGGTGGCAGTGCATTGAAAACTCTAATTTCCATCCTCTTTATCTCTGTGTTTTCCAAGCTTGCAAACTTGACAAACAAGCTAGGGAGAGGATAGAACTACTTATTTAAATAGAAAAGCAAAACCAACAAAAATAACTACTAAACTTAAAAGGTATAGCTTGGGTTGCCTCCCAAGAAGCACTTCTTTATAGTCAATAACATGACTTTGCTTGAGGTCTTCATTTACCTTTTAGGGAGGTTTGAGTTTTCATGGAAAAAGCTTGAGGTGTGAAAGTAGTCTCCTCCTAAGATGAGGTTGAAATGGCTTTAACTCAAGATTTGGTGCTTTGTAACGACCCATTCCTCGATCGCTACAAACGTTCGAGTCTTGCGGGAGAACCCGTCGAGTCCGAACAAGCCTTATTTGAAGCTCTTGTTAATACGTTTTATTGATTCCACTGATCTATGTAATCTCTTTGAACCGTACAACTCTTTGTAATATGATTTGAACAAAAAGTCGTAATAAATCGACTTAACCTTTATTACTCATAATTGTAAAAATACATTATAGTTTATAGTCTCCAATAATACATTTACATTAAGACTAGTGTCTATTTTCATAACAAAACACACTATGATGACTCGCCCTCTAGCAGCAGAGTGACTCAGAATAAAGTGCTATGAGATGCCTTTACCTATCCGCAGTGGACAATAAGTGTTGATGAATGCACGCTAGGCTGATCACTATCTGTAAAAGAGGGGATAAGGGGGTGAGTCTCACAAACTCAGTGATCATCAGCTCTGTGAGTAAGGTGTAGATGGGAAACAAGCTTAGAACAAATAATTTAAAGGATAAAATTAGAGTATAAAATGATTACCTTATAAAACCAAATAACAAGGTATTTGTGCCTTATAAAAATAATGCTGTAAAAATCATAGTGTAATACTTTCCTTGGCAAACAATGCTAAAATCAAAGCATAGTAAATTAAAATTTCAATCATCGAAATCATCTATTTTGTGAGACCTCAACCTCTATAGGCTCATAACTACGCATAGACGCAATAACACGGGCTAGGGATAGTTTCGTCATTTCCTCTAAAAAGCTCCCAAAAGAAGGTTTTATAATATTTTAAGGTTTAAATAGGCAGAAGACCGAATAAATAATGTGTAATGATGAAAGCACGAAGAAAGCTAGAAGTTTCAATAATTTTAACCATAGGGGCAAAATGGTCATTTTTCACCTCGGGTCAAAATTTTTAAGTTTCGTAAACCTAAGCATGTCTAGACCATTATGGACTTGTTTTAGTATCAAAAGAGTAAAAAGATTGCACCAAGGATTGAAGGAGAACAAGTTAATATGCTAAGGGCATTTTCGTAATTTCAAGTGGAATGGATAAGCTTGAGCTATAAATATCTTTTTCTTCTAACAGCTTCTTCATTCTCCAGCAGCTTCTTCTCCTTCTTCTTTTTCCATCTCACGTTGCTTCCATCCTTCATGGAAGCTTGATATGAAACTTTCACAACCTTCTTTCTTTAACTCTAATTTTCATACCTTTCTGCCCTTTTGACTAGAACCCTTGTGCTTTTTCACTCTCTCACTTTAAAACCCTCAAAAAGTCCTCGTTCAGCACTTTCTCTCACTAGTTGGAGGTTGAGAGAGAGAAAGAGAGATTTTCCACAATTGTTTGAAAGCTATTGGAAGATAATTCAACTACAAAGAAACCCTAAGGTGGGTGATGAACTAGGCTTGGTTTTAAGTTGTTGATAATGGCTAGTAATTGGGATTATGAGCTGTTTTATTGTTGAGTTGTTTATTCATTTTTAGTGTGATTAGAGTAGTGCAAGGAATAACCATTTGATGTAGTTGGAACCCAATTAGGAATGACTAGAAGAATTTGAATTGGAAACTAGCTTTTGGGAGTGATATTAATGTTAATTGGATTGGTTGTGATGTTGTGTGTGTATAGGTTCCAACAAGGCCTCACTTGCCCATTTGAACGATTAGTGGAGGTTAGAGTCGATTAGAGGTTCAGCAATATCGGTGAGTGAACTGCATTTCAAAATCGTTATTGGAATGTGATTGTTTTGTACAAAGCATTTGAATGATTTTATACAACTTTTTCTAAAAACAAGTGCCTTGAGAACAAGCTTTTGCTAAATGGTTTTATGTTGTGATATGTAGTTGTTATGGATTCATGCACTATTGCAGTATGATGATATATATATATATATATATATTGTGCATGATAGTTGATATTGTGTACGATGATTATAACTATTTGTGTGCACGATGTGGGGGAATGCACATGCCGGTGATGATGGTGGTGTGGGAGATGGATGATGATAGTGCCCGTGTGTACGATGTGGGGGGATGTACACGATGGCATTGATTGTGCACGATGTGGGGGGGATGCACACGATGGTGCCGGCTATGTGCACGATGTGGGGGGATGCACATGAGCTCGGTGTGATTATGATGATATTGATGTTTATCTATGTATTTATGCATATCTATGCTTATGAAATGAAAGTTCATGAATATGATATATGATTGAAATGCATGTGAAATTCGGCATGATGAATCTTGAGAAATTCCCATTTTCTTGCAAATTGATCTTTATTGCAACACCAAATGGATTTGTTATGCAAAGGAGGTCCCTTTTTCACTTAGGTGCCCTGCTTCTCACTGCAACTAGAATGCTTTCTCACTGCAGCGAGGAACATTCTGTTTTGGCAGCAGAAAACTCGCCGCAGCAAAAATAAATCTCGCTGCAATGAGAAACTCTCGGGTTCTGATGCAGTGCCTTCATTTTGATGAATATTTTGACCATTTTCCCATCCGAACTGAGAAAAGTGGTAAACATAAAAGTTGTATCCCTGCCTCTCAGCTTTCTAATGGTCTAAAATCCAGGTCAATTGGACTTTTTTAGCGGTATATATGCTAGAAAAACTGAAACACATGCAACTAATACTATTTCTCACTGCAGCGAGAATGAATTTCATTGCAGCGAGAAACATTATGTCCTGCATGCTACCCTATTTGGTTTTTGACATATTTTTCACCCATTTAACTTTGTGGATTGATCATGGGTTGTTGCAACACTATAAGGTTATTAATCAAAGTTTGAAATGAGGGGTTTTTAGTAAGAAATTAAATCAATTGCATTGTTTTTGAAACAAGTGCATCATGATTTCCAAATTCTTCCTATCGATTGCTTGTTCCCTTCTTATGTTCACTCACTGAGTTTTATACTCACATTTTTAAAATCCATGTTTTTAGATTTGGAGGCAGTTGGGACCTAGATTGAGTTGCACACATATGCTCGCTTTCTTGGTAGGTACTATGGCATCTCAATAGCCGCATTTTCATTGTGGTCACTACAGTGGAAGTCAAGAGTCATTTTGTTTTATGAGTACATTCATGTGATGTAAAATACTAAGATACGTGTCTTAGACAAAATATGTATATTTTAACTGTTAATGCCATCATGAGTTGAAATGTTAACATCATTTTGAGTTTATATTAATGAAATTCTTGATTGCTAAAGCCCATTATTAAAGTGATTATAAGTTGGAATTATGAAAGGTGACTTGAAATAGTTGATGGGATGTTAAGCAAGATTACATAATAAGCTTACTCGGACTTGGTGGGCTATGCCCATTGGGCTCATGCGCCGTTCATGGCCCGAGAATTTGGGCTGAGACATATTTCCTTCAAAAATACAAATAGCTGTATAAAACACGAACGCTCCCAAAGTGTGTAGCATGTAAAAAAAATCATGTACATCCACATATATCAACTCATGATCAACATATAAAACACTGAAAGCTTTCAATTAAATAAAGGAGCTATGGAAAAATAATATCTCTCCACCATGCACAAGAGTACAAGTCTAAAAACTCTCAAGGCTCTCGAGTAGGTAATCATAGATAATCAACTCGTGGACCTCCTTTTACGTAATAACAATCCGAGAGACCCCTTTCCACTAAATTCCCACAGCCATGGCAATCTCAGTGATGTTGGCTAACATCGGAGAAATTATGTGGTCGCAACCACATATATCAACTCGTGGCCTTGCCACGTATAACAACTCATGGCCTTGTCATGTATAATCATGGATCGTGGCCTAGCCACGTCTAACAGCCCGTCGGTGACCCAAAGGTTCTCTAGCTAGAGCTCACTTGTGCACTAGGTTCACAGTATCCAGATGTGACATTTGGCCTACTCTCAATGCTCTCGGTTTGTCAAAACCTTTTTCAAGACCAACTCAAGTTTTCCAAGAGTTTCCCTTAAATCATTTGAAAACAAGGTTCGATAACCTTTCAAAATTGTTTTTCACTTTAAAAT
This sequence comes from Theobroma cacao, assembly GCF_053813885.1. NCBI lineage: Eukaryota > Viridiplantae > Streptophyta > Magnoliopsida > Malvales > Malvaceae > Theobroma > Theobroma cacao. Next base: position 25,704,786 of record NC_142641.1, read on the forward strand.
GCATGGTGTAAACATTTGCATACAGTTTAGATTAAAATCAGCTGACAAGAAATCAAATTTAAGCCATTTATCAAGTGAAATCAATTATGCACACTTCACAAAGATTCAAGGCATGATTTTGATGCAAAACATTGCGAAAGGGCTTGTTTCTCGATTTTAAAACACTTTACATATATGTATATATATTTATATATATATTCTACACAAACAACTTCCAAATCAATTTGCATCCACAATTGCCTATGGTTTCTGCCAACTCATGCTTTCCACAAAAACAGTGTATAAATCATTGCAAACCATGTATTCAAATAACTTATCATTTTCTAGCAACTCATGCTTTCCACAAAGGCATTAGATAATACTATATATATACTTTGATATAGTAAGAATCTTTTAAAATTGACACCCCAGACTTACCTCTCTTGGCAGGATATTACTTTGTTAATTTAACAATTTGTGTTCTTAATCGATTAATATCACTCGTCGTTTAACTGTTATCCTTCTCAATTTACACGCATGACAACAATCCTTTACTTGTCAATTTCCTGGTAGCAATTAAATCCAAGATACTTAGCAACTTTACAATTTATTCTGTGCCACACTTGCTGTCCACACTTAGCTTTATGTTTTTATATCCCATTCCATCATCATTTTCATAACCCAAATCATGCTAAAATCACCATTCTTTCTCAATTAACCTTTGCATACTCGTATGCATATTGACATATTTTTACTAAAGGAATTCATATCCTTTACATGCATAATTCTCTATATTACATGTACCAGCAACTTATTTATAACATTAAGTGCCCATTTCAACCTTTCCAAGCAACATTCATCATAGTCCATTATATATTTTCATAGCATTAACCACATATATGGTAGCAACAATCATTCCAATGTTACTCAATTATTTTTGAACTTACATGCATAATTGTCTATATAACTTTCAGTGCTTTATTTCTCAACCCTCCATCTACATTGTTCATCTTTATTTCTTTTAAACAACATAGCAAGCAATCTTAACATTTCTAACTAGCTCATGCATTTTTAGATCTTTTCAACAATCATCATTCCTCACAATGTGTCGTTCAAGTTTTCAATCAACACAACAATAGCCATTTTCTTAAAATCTTCCAACTATACTTAAAGCATTATTCATTTTTACCTTTGAGATTTCTTGAGCCTCACATGCACTCCAATATTCTTCCAAGTTTCAATCACCAAGCTACCAACATTATTCACAAATTATTTTTTTAGCAATTTTACCAACCGTAGGCCTTAAAACACAATACCATGCTTACCTTTTCTCTTTCACTTTGAATCCATCATGCATCCAAGAGTTTGATGGCTTGCATGTCAAAAAATCCTCTCCAATCAAGCTTTTCTTTCCTGCCATAATACATTTCTTCTATAGCCTCATAACTAGGTGTAGACACGATAACCCGAGCCAGGGGTAATTTCGTCATTTCTTTAGTGAGCACCTAAAAGTATGCTTTCAAACATTTTTAAGGCCTAAGTAGGCCTAAAGCATAAATGAATGATGAAAATAAGGATTAAATTACGAAGGAAATAAAAATAATGATCATTTATAAAGTAGGGGCAAAATGGTCATTTTTCATCTCGGGTCAAAATTTTAATTTTTCGTAAACCCGAGTATTTTCAGACCATTGTGGACTTGGCCTCAGTGACAAAAGAGTAAAAAGATTGCACAAAGGATTGGAGAAGAATAAGCTAACTTGTTAAGGGCATTTCATAATTTAAGTGGAGTTGGATAAGCTTGAGCTATAAATATCATCTTCCAGCAGCTTCTTCTCACATTTTCCAGCAGATTCTTCTTCCTTCTTCCCTCTCACGTTTCTTCATCCTCCATGGGAGTTCTCTTCAAGCTTCCATAACTCTCTCAAGCTAGCTCCACTTTTCATGCTTTTGTGCACCCTTTCATAAAACCTTTATGCTCTTTCAATCTCTCACTTTAAAACCCTTAAAAAAAATCTTACTTCCATACTTTCTCTCACTAGCAAGGTGTTTAGAGAGAGAAAGAGGGAGCTTCCATAATAGCTTGAAATATTTGGAAAGAGATTCAACTACGAAGCTACCAAGGTGAGTAGGGAATTAGAATTTGATATTTAAGTGTTAAGAATAGCTAGTGATGAGACTTGGGAATGTTTTGTAGTTGAGGTTGTTTATTCATTTTAAAGTGATTAGGATGGTGCAAATAATAGCCATTTAATAGTAGTTGGAAACTAGTTAGGAATGACTAGTAGAACCCAATTTAGAAAATAGCTTTGGAATTGACCCTTCATCTTGTCAATAAGGTCTTATTGACTTCTATAGGAAGGTACAGGGTGTTACATGCTTGCTCAACCCAAAGTGGTGAAATAAGCTGACGTTTATCCAACTTATTAAACTGAGTTTTTCTGGAATAATGCACTTTTGGTGTAGCTTTAGAAACATGCGCAACATTTGTGAATTCTTTTTTTTTTTTTGTCTTTTTTTGTGACATCTTGAACCAAACAAGCTTCAAAGAGTGTCTTTGGATTTTTCGTATCAGCAGACTCCTTAGGTAACTCATCAACTATATCCAAAAAGGAAATGAGAGGCACATATGACTTGACTTGTGGTGGTGTAGATACGTCCCCCTCTCGCTTAACTTCTTTATCTTGAACTTTGATTGTTAGAAGTATTCTCTTGATTTACTTTATCTTTATCTTTGTCATCTACCACATTCTTGCCATTTACCTCATCAAGATGCTTACCATATTTTTGCTCAGTGTCAGTTGGTAAAGTTTCCTGAGGTCTATTGTTGATGTCATTAATAAGTTGACTCACACATGTCTCAATATTTCTCATTGAAGCTTCATTACTTTGAATGATTGCATCCATATTTGACATGCATGCATTATTGTTGGCCATGTATTGCATTAACATCTCTTCCAAAGTTAGCTTCTTGTCAAGTATAGTGCCTTTAACTTGTGACTTAAAACAATTATTGAAAATAGGCTGGGTAAGACCCTAATCATTACTCCATAAAAAATTTTGGTGATTCGACCTTGAGTTGTAACTGTTGGAGTATTGTATGGCTGCCCATTGAAGTTTCCATCAAATGACATTGATTCATAATAGAATGGACAACAATCACTTGAATGCCCATCTCCACAAAGCTCACATGTCACAAAAGGACTCTTCCTAAGCAAAAATTGTTCTGATGGCCATTAATAGTTATAATAATTCATCACCTCAATCAAAAGTACCTGAAAAATAAAAAAAGAAAAACTTGAATTAAGAGTAATCTGTGAATATTAATATTAGTAAAATAAATAGGAAAACAAATCCCCGGCAATAGCGCCAAAAACTTGTTATCGATTTTACACAAGCAAGTATACATATCGAACAAGTAATATAGTGATGAAGTAGAGTATAATTCCCATGGAGATTTCTTCCTAAATTTTTACTAAATACTAAAATCTTATAACAATCAATCTTTTTTAAGTAATCGAAATTTGCAGAAAATTAATTAAAACAAAATTAAAATAAACACTAAATTAACTAGCAAACTAAAGAAGTTGAGAAAAGTAGTATATTAAAGACCTAGGATTATAGGTTCATTCAAAATTTCATTTGAGACCAGCTTTTCTTGTTATTTACCTTTCTTGAATGGTTTTACTAACCTAGAATCCAAAGCCATGGACAAGTCTCCATTGAGTTACTTATACAAATACCTAACTTAATTATTTCACTATATGTCTATAAGAATCAATTAAATTAAGTTCATTAAGCAAGTGTCCTAATGTAACTGTATATGGCAATTGGCATATGTCTACCTGAATCGTGAATTAGATCACCTAAGTCACGTGAACATACACTATTCAAACCTTAGTCCAATCTAAAATCTTTCTGTCAAGTCTCAATTAGATTCACAAATCAGTTAATTGTTGGCCAAGAAAATAAAAGCATTAAGAACAAATTTGAATAAACAAAACTACACCCATTCATGATAAATAAAAGAGAAACTAATATTCAAACTACATGTTGAAATCTACCACAATCCTAGAAAGATAATTTAGCTCATAATAACTAATAAAAACAACATCCAAAGAAATTTAGCCATGAATCCAAGTCAAAAAAGAAAGAGAAGAAACACAAAAGTAGAGAAAGAAACTAATTATTGAAGCTTCGCAATCTCAATTCTCTCCCAAATTCTTTTGTTTTCTTCCTTTGTTCTTGGCTCTAAATCTCCTGAATAGTTGGTTGTTGCCTCCCTCTTAAAACCTTTGGAAAAGGTCCCTTAAAAAGGCTCTAAGTAACCTAATTTCCAAAATCTCGTCAACTTTTTAATTTTTGAAACATTGCCCAGCACTGCGACGTTACTTCTTCAGCATTGCAGCATGGAGCTCTTGGGAAAATGTGGTGTGCTTCCTTTCACAAGCACTACAGCCTTGTTCTTTCAGCACTACGACGGTTTATCAATATCGAACATGATTATCACCCTGATCTGATCCGAACTGGGTAAAGTGACAAACATAAAAGTTTTAGCCCTATCTCTTAACTTTCCAATGGCTTAAGAATCACATCAATTTGACTTCAGGATTGAAAGAGAAGCTCCAAATACCAGATCATTTTCAGTCCATGCATACTACTGCAATGCTTTGACTTAGACAAATATTTTGATAATAATTCAATCTAAACTAGGAAAACAAGTCAACATAAAAGTTGTAGCGCTTTCTCTTGTCGTTCTATTGGTCTAAGAACCACTTCATTTGGAGTTCTTTAGAGAGAGATATGGTCAAAATACCACAATATATACCAATGAAACCATCACCGTACTTGCACAGATTTTCATCAAATGAGCCTTTTTCATCAAATTTCCTACAAAAGCAATAAAAGAAACTAGCAAAACTACTCTTAAAGTAATTTAAAATAAAATAACATAAAATTTAACTAAAATAACTTAAATTAACTACTCAACATGTAATCAAACTTAAACAAGAAAAACACCTAAAATACTGCGATTTGAACCTAAAATCTCAAAGATCTAACTACTTAAGCCTCCAAAATGTGTAAAAATAACTTTCTATAATAGAGTTATCAGCTATAAATAAACTTTTCTTATCAATGGATGGCTTTCGCTTCATGTTTCGCGTTGCAAACAACAAATTATGATATGCTTTAACCAGAAATGAAAAAAAAATTCAAATTAAAATCATTTATAAAGTTAAAAAACCACTTAAAGCGAGTAACGAGGCTTTCGAAGACATTAGCAACTATAAATGGACTTTTCTTGTCAATGGATGGCTTTCACTTTACATTTCCCAATGCAAACTACAAATTATGATATGTTTTAACCAAAAATGTAAAACAATTCAACTTAATATTATTTATAATATTGTAAAATCATTTAAAGCTAGTAGCAAGGCTTTCAAAGGCATAAGTAACTATAAATGGACTTTTCTTGTAAATGGATAGCTTTCGCTTCATGTTTCCCAATACAAACAACAAACTATGAATGGACTGGCTTTCACTTCATGTTTCGTGTTGTAAAAAACAAATTATGATATCTTTTAACCAAAAATTAAAAAAAAATTCAATTTAAAATCATTTATAAGATTATGAAACTTTTTAAAGCAAGTAACAACGCTTTCAAAGACATCAATGACTATAAATGGACTGGCTTTCACTTCACATTTCTTGATACAAACAACAAATTATGATCTGTTTGAACTAAAAATGAAAAAAAAATTCAATACGAAATCATGTATAAGATTATAAGACCATTTAAAGTGATTAACAAGCTTTTCGAAGGCATGAGTAGCTATAGATGGACTTTTCTTGTTAATGGATGGGTTTCGCTTCACGTTTGCCATTGCAAACAATAAACTATAATATGATTTTACCAAAACTGGAAAAAAATTCATTTTAAAAACATTTAAAAAGTTATGAAACCATTTAAAGCGATTGACAAAGGTTTGAAAAGCATGAGTGACTATAAATGTACTTTTTTTGTCAATTGATGGCTTTTGCTTCACGTTTCCTAAAGCAAACATCAAATTGCAATCTGTTTTAAGAAAAAATGAGAAAAAACTTTCAACTTAAAATCAGTTATCAGATTATAAAACCATTTAAAGGGAGTAAGAAAGCTTTCGAAGGCATGAGTGAAAATAAGTGGACTTTTTTATCAATGGATGGCTTTCACTTCATGTTTATCAATGCAAACAACAAATTATGATTTGTTTTAACCAAAAATTAAAAAATCATTCAATTTAAAATCATTTATAAGATTATAAAATCATTTAACGCTAGTAGCAAAGCTTTTGAAGGCATGAGTGACTATAAATGGACTTTTCTTAGATGGATGGCTTTCACTTCATGTTTTCCAATGCAAACATCAAATTGTGATCAATTTTTAACCAAAAATGAAAAAAAAACATTCAACTTAAAATTATTTATAAGATTATAAAACCATTTAATGTTAGTAAGAAAGCTTTCGAAGGTATGAGTGACTATAAATGGACTTTTCTTGTCAATGGATGGCTTTCACTTCATGTTTCCCAATGCAAACATCAAATTGTGATAAGTTTAAACAAAAAATGAAAAAAAATTCAACTTAAAATTAGTTATAAGATTAGAAGACCATTTAAAGCAAGTAAGAAAGCTTTCGAAGGCATGAATGACTATAAATGTACTCTTCCTGTCAATGGTTGGCATTCGCTTAACGTTTCTCGATGCAAACAACAAATTATGATCTGTTTGAACTAAAAATGAAACAAAAATTAATTTAAAATGATTTATAAGATTATTAAACCATTTAAAATGAGAAGGCATGAATGACTATAAATGGACTTTTCTTGTCAATGAATAGATATCGCTTCACATTTCCCATTGCAAAAAATAAATTATGATATGTTTTAACCAAAAATAAAACAAAAATTCTAATTCAAAATCATTTATAAAGTTATAAACCACTTAAAACAAGTAACGAGGCTTTCAAAGGCATTAGTGAGTATAAAATGACTTTTCTTGTTAAGGATGGCTTTAGTTTTACGTTTCTTAATGTAAACAACAAATTATGATTTGTTTTAACCAAAAATGTAAAAAACTTAATTTAAAATCATTTAGAAGATTATAAAACCACTTAAAGCTAATAATAAAGCTTTCGAAGGCATGAGTGACTATAAATGGATTTTTCTTGTCGATGGAGGGCTTTCACTTGATGTTTGCCAATTGTGATCAGTTTTAACCAAAAATGAAAAAAACATTCAACTTAAAATCAATTATAAGATTATATAACCATTTAAAGCGAGTAAGAAAACTTTCGAAGGCATGAGTGACTATAAATGTACTTTTCATGTCAATGGTTGGCTTTCGCATAACGTTTCTCGATGCAAACAACAAATTATGATATGTTTGAACCAAAAATGAAAAAAAAATCTAATTTAAAATGATTTATAAGATTATTAAACCATTTAAAATGAGAAGGCATGAATGACTATAAATGGACTTTTCTTGTCAAGGGATAGTTTTCGCTTCACATTTCCCATTGCAAAAAATAAATTATGATATGTTTTTACCAAAAATAAAAAAAAATTCTAATTCAAAATCATTTATAAAGTTATAAACCACTTAAAACAAGTAACGAGGCTTTCGAAGGCATTAGTGACTATAAATTGACTTTTCTTGTTAATGGATGGCTTTCGTTTCACGTTTCCCGTTGCAAAAAGTAAACAATGATATGTTTTACCAAAAAATAAAAAAAATTCTAATTCAAAATCATTTATAAAGTTATAAACCACTAAAAACAAGTAACGAGGCTTTCTATCACAGCCCAAATCTCGGGCTATGACTAGCGCATGGACCCAATAAGCATAGCCCATCGGACCCAATAAGCATAGCCCATCGGACCCAAGCAAGCATTTCTGTGAAAACTTATTCATTAAACCGATTGTCTCTCATTTACCTCTAAGGTTCTCAATTCATAATTTTCAAAAATAAATCATTCTCATGAGTTAAATCATGGCAACCGAGCATGTAGTATTCACAAAATAATATTATCACTTGCCAACGTGTGGCGGCATTATTATTCAAACCAAACACACATTGTTTACAATAACTTTCACGAATTACACTTAAACAATCATACAAACTGTGAGACCCTGTCAAGCTTGATTACAAGACAGTATTGTATCGAGTGGTACAACTAAATTAAATCGAGCCTTGAACTAGTTTAAATAGAAATTCTAAGAGGAATTTGAAAATTCTAAAACCCACAGAATGGCTTAGAATAGTGATTTGGTGTTCAAAGTTTAGTTTGGAGTCCATCAGGAAAATTGACCGATTAGGGACAAAACGGTCATTTTACCATTTGATGATAAAATGGAGATTTTTAGCCAAGATTTGATCACATTTGACCAAGAATAATTATATGAAATATAATTATGATTATTGGAGTATAAAATGATGCTTAGCAGTGAAAAATTTTGATTCTCGGTATTTTTGGAGCACAAGGGCAAATTGATAATTTTGCCACTAGAGGACTAAACGGGAATTTTTATAAAACGATTTTTGCCTCATTTTGTTAATACTGATCAATATTAGTGTTATTTGAGGTTGAAAAGTAGAAATAATGTGATTTTGGTACATTTCGGAGTGTAGGGGCAAAATCGTAATTTTTTCGTCTCGGGGGCAAATCGATAAATTTTTTACCCCAGCACTTGTCAAGACCAAGGGATTTTAATTGTGGTAGGATTGGATAAATACCAGAATATTTGTGGTGGAAAATTAAGAAGAAAAAGTCAAAAAGTTAAAAAAAATTAGGCGAATAACCATGTGACACGTGGCATGCTTGATTATTTTATTATTTTCTATAGAAATCAGCCCATTAAATCCCCAATTCTCTCACGATATACGGCCTAGCCAACCAGCAACAAGAACAAAGGAAGAACAAAGGGAAAAACAAGAAAACCTAGGTGAAAATTCAAAGAAAAAGTGAAGAAATCAAGGAAACAAGCTAGGTAAGTTAGAATTTCTTTAATTCTCCTTGATACCTAGCTTACCCATGCTTTTGTTCTTGATTTCCATGGTTGAATATTGAGTTATCATGATGAATTCAATTCTGAAAAATGGATATGGAAGAGGAATTGTCGTTAGAATAATTTGATTTAGACTATGTTAGTGTTTAGGGATAGTTAAGCATGGTTATGAACAAAAACACAAAAGAAATATTCAATTTCTCTAGGGTTGCTTGTTGGTCGAACCATGAGGGCTGAATATCAATGGGGGATTGTTTTTATTTCAAGGAAAATGGCTTGAAAAATGATGAATTAAGGTGAAACGGTTATGTAGAAAAAATTTTGGTGCTAGTGCACCAAATGACCGAATTTTTCTATAAGAAACTGTGAGGGTTCTAATGCTGAATTTGGCTTTATTTAAATGGTATGTGGTAAATTAAGGTATTAGAGGAGAAATTGATTAATTTGGAGGTGATTTGGACACAATCGCCAATTACTCGACTGATCGGTCGAATTTAATCGATATCGCGATTAAGCGGTAATCGGACGTATTTTTGCATTTACATATCAAGCATTAGTAATTTAAATTAGTTTATATCAATTTAGGGACAATATAGTAAATTCCTCAACTTTGTTATTTGTCAAGGTAGTGAGACGTCCGAAAAAGGCAAAGGAATTGCGCTTGAGGACTATTAGTTCGAGTGCACCCGGAATCCGGATTTTCGACACCTGTGAGTGGACTGCCTTCAAAACTTATTTTGGGAAAAATAATGTAATTGCCACCCATTTGAATGAATTATCAAGTTTTTCATGAAAACAAGTGCCTTGGGAACAAGCTTTTGAAAAATGGTTTTATGTTGTAATATGTGGTTGCTATGGATTCATGCACTATTGTATTATGATGATATATATATATATGTGTGTGTTGTGCATGATGAATGATATTGTATATAATGACTGTAACCGTGTGTGTGCATGATGTGGAGAATGCACATGCCGGTGATGATGGTGGCGCGAGAGATAGATGATAATAGTGCCCGTGTGCACGATGTGGGGGGATCTACACGATAGCACTAATTATGCACGATGTGGGGGGATGCACATGATGGTGCCGGCTATGTGCACGATGTGGGGGGATGTACATGAGCCGGGAGTGATTATGATGATATTGATGTTTGTCTATGTAATTATGCATATCTAGATTTATGAAATGAAAGCTCATGAATGTGATATATGGTTGACATATATATGAAATTTGACACATTGTACTTTGAGAATTTTCATGAGTTTTATGTTAATTTTGTTAGTTTAGCAAGATGGCTTTTTATTGAGTGAGGGAAAATGTTTCTCTTGTTGCTTTGTTTTCACTGCAGCGAAATTCATGCTCACTGCAGTGAGAAACTCTCGAGTTTGAGGACCTTTCACTAGAACTGGTTCTCGCTGCAGTGAAAATGAATCTCGCTGCAGCGAGATGGTCGCTGTAGTGAAAAACTTTATGTTTTGTCTCTTATCTTGTCCAATTGCTGCCTTATTTTTCACTTCTTGCTACCATACCTGAGCATGGACTTCCAACATTTAGGACTAAATGAGTTAAGTTTAATATGAATGGAACTAAATTGCATTGTTTTGAAACAAGTGCATCATGATTTTAAATTCTCCCTTGTTGTTGTTGCTTGTTCCCTTCCTTGTTCACTCACTGGGTTTATACTCACTATTTTCAAATTCATGTTTTCAGATCACGAGGTAGCCGGTAACTAGGACAAGGTGTACTTGTAGACATGTGTCTATCTTTTGGTAGGTGTCTCAGCATTCGGTAGTTGTATATTCATCCGAGTCACTCCGTTGGAAGTCGAGTGTTATTTTATTTTGTATAGACGAACTTAATGTAAATTATTAGAATACATGTTGTAGACATTGTATGTAAAATTTTTCAGGAGTAATGCCAGTACGAGTTGGCAATGTATATCACTATTTTGATTCAAAATTATAAGTAAGATAAATAGTAGGCTTGCTTGGGTTTAGTGGATTACGTCCATTGGACCCTTGAGCCGGTCATGGCCCGAAATTTGGGTCGTGACAAAGTTGGTATCAGAGCCCTAGGTTTGTCTAGGTCATAAAACTTCCTTTTGTTGGTCCAGCGAAGAGTCGGGTCTTTATGTGGGAACTTTAGTTGTAAAGTGTGAATCGCGACACATTTTACAACTAAATGACAGCATAGATTCTCTATCTTAGAAACCACATTTTGCCTTAAGTATGATTATAATATGTGTTTAATATTAAGTGTTTGCTCTTGTCTAGGTAAGAATGCCGCCTCAAAACGAATGAGGGAGCAAGATGCTCCTATTGAGATGGCAGATAGGCCACAGGCATCCACATGTAGAGGCCAAGGTAGACGTGGCAGGGCCACTAGGCCGTTGAGGTCGGATACGCTTGTGAGTAGGCAAGAGGACAGACAGTCCTCAGGTGATGTAGATAGACACCCAACTGGGGGTATTACTATTGAGGATTTGGCGGCAAGCCTACAGGGAGTTAACCGGGTTGTAGAGATGATGGCGACCCGTATGAAGGATATACCGAGGGTAGTAGAGGGGAGACCTACAGTACAAGAATCTCTTAGCTCCCAAGGACAGGTCGATCGTCAATATCGTGAGGTTGAGAGGGGTCACTTAGAGATTTCTCTTCCCGATTTCCTAAAGCTTAAGCCTCCATCATTTTCAGGATCTGATACATCAGAGAAGCCTCAGGTTTTCTTGGATAAGTTGGAGAAGATATGTAAAGCTTTGGGATGCTCCAGTGTTCGGTCAGTTAAATTAGCCGTTTTTCGATTAGAGGATGTGGCGCAGGAGTGGCATAGCTCTTTGTGTAGAGGTAGACCGATGGATGCAGAGCCATTGGCTTGGAGTGAGTTTAGTGTAGCCTTCTTGGATCGATTCCTACCACTCAGTGTACGTAATGCTAGAGCTAAGGAGTTTGAGACTTTGGTACAGACTTCGAGTATGACAGTGTTGGAGTATGACATCAAGTTCACACAATTGTCTCGGTATGCTCCCTACCTCGTTTCTACTAAGGAGATGAAGATTCAGAGGTTTGTGAATGGGTTAGTAGAGCCACTGTTTAAGGCTGTGGCATATCGAGATTTCACTACCATTCCGCAGCAATAGATTGTGCTCAGGGCTTTGAGATGAGGACCAGTGAGAGTAGGGCTGCGAGGAATAGAGCAAAGAGGCCCAGGACAGAGGGTTATCAAGGCCGTAGAGATTTCAGCAGTGGTGGTTCATCTTCTAGCCGTCAAGGTCCACAGAGGGATTCACGATTATCCCAACAGAGGAGTGACCTATCTAGTGCTAGTGTTGGGATGGGACAAAGAACTTTCAATGCTAGAAGGCAACAAGATTCGAGACAGAGTAGTCAAGTTATCCACCCTTGTAATATTTGTAGGAGGAGACATAGTGGACGATGCTTACGTACTGCGGCAGTTTGTTATGGGTGTGGCCAACCCGGGCACATTAGGAGGAATTGTCTGATGGCTCATCAATCACAAGATTCTGCATGTGGTTTCACCCACCCAGCTTCGTTTGCTCCTTCAGTTGCTGCCTCATCTGGTCGGGGGACTAGTGGATCGAGAGGTAGAGGTGCTGGTACTTCCTCTCAAGGTAGGCCATCTGGGTCTGGACATCAGAGTTCTGTTGGTAAAGGCCAGGCGAAGGTGTTTGCTTTAACACAGCAGAAGGCCCAGACATCTAATGCCGTGGTCTCAGGTATTCTTTCAGTTTGTGCTATGAATGCTCGAGTCTTATTTGATCCTAGTGCTACCCATTCTTTTATCTCTCCATATTTTGCATCTCGGTTAGGTAGAGATCGTGTTAGGAGAGAGGAACAATTAGTGGTGTCTACTCCTTTAAAGGAGATATTTGTGGCCAAATGGGAATATGAGTCCTGTGTAGTACGAGTCAAGGACAAGGACACTTTGGTGAATTTGGTGGTGTTGACACCTTAGACTTTGATGTGATCTTAGGGATGAATTGGTTATCACCCTGTCATGCTAGTGTGGACTGTTATCATAAATTGGTTAGATTTGATTTCCCCGGTGAACCATCATTTAGTATTCAGGGGGATAGGAGTAATGCTCCAACCAATTTGATATCGATCATTTCTGCCAGAAGATTATTATGACAGGGTTGTATAGGTTACTTGACCGTGGTAAGAGATACTAAGGCGAAGGTAGGAAATGTAAGTCAAGTGTCGGTGGTGAAGTAGTTCGTGGATGTATTTCCCGAGGAGCTACCAGGTTTACCTCCCGAGCAGGAGATTGAATTTTGCATAGATTCAAGTCCTGACACTAGACCTATATCCATACCCCCATATAGAATGGCATCGGCAGAGCTTAAAGAGCTGAAGGATCAATTAGAGGATTTGTTGGATAAAGGCTTCATCCGTCCTAGTGTATCCCCATGGAGAGCACCGATGTTATTTGTGAAGAAGAAAGATGGGTCACTTAGGCTGTGCATTGATTATTGACACGTAATAAAGTGACGGTGAAGAATAAGTATCCTCTCCCAAGGATAGATGATTTATTTGATCAACTACAAGGAGCACAATGTTTCTCTAAGATAAATCTGCGATCTAGGTACCATCAATTGAGAATCCGAAATGAAGATATACCCAAGACCGCATTTCGAACAAGATATGGGCACTATGAGTTCTTGGTGATGTCATTTGGGCTCACGAATGCTCCTGCAGCCTTTATGGATTTGATAAACCGAGTGTTCAAGCCTTATTTGGATAAGTTTGTGGTGGTGTTTATTGATGACATCTTGATATATTCAAAGAGCCGAGATGAGCATGAGCAGCATCTTAAGATAGTGCTCCAAATTTTGAAAGAACATCGATTGTATGCCAAGTTCTCCAAGTGTGAGTTTTGGCTCGAAAGTGTTGCATTCTTGGGGCATGTGGTATCTAGGGATGGGATACAAGTTGATTCAAAGAAAATTGAAGCAGTGGAAAAATGGCCAAGGCCAACATTAGTTACGGAGATTAAAAGCTTTGTGGGTTTGGCTGGCTATTATCATCGCTTTGTGAAGGACTTCTCCAAAATAGTCGCCCCTCTAACTAAGCTGACACTTAAGGATACAAAATTTGAGTGGTCTGATGCTTGTGAGAATAGCTTTGAGAAGCTTAAGGCATGTCTCACCACAGCTCTAGTGTTAAGCCTACCGCAAGGCACGGGGGGTTATACGGTGTTTTGTGATGCATCGGGGGTTGGTTTAGGATGTGTACTAAGGCAACATGGGAAGGTGATTGCATATGCATCTAGGCAACTTAAAAGGCATGAGCAGAATTACCCCATACACGATTTGGAAATGGCAGCGATCGTGTTTGCTTTAAAGATTTGGAGGCATTACTTGTATGGTGAGACTTGCGAGATATACACGGACCACAAAAGTCTGAAGTATATATTTCAGCAGAGGGATCTTAACTTGCGGCAACGTAGATGGATGGAGTTGCTAAAGGATTATGATTGTACAATTTTTTACCATCCCGGTAAGGCCAATGTAGTGGCGGATGCCTTGAGTCGAAAATCAATTGGAAGCTTGGCACATATTTCTACTGATAGGAGATCATTGGTTAGAGAGATCCATAGCTTGGGAGACATAGGTGTGCATTTGGAAGTTGCGGAGACAGATGCATTGCTAGCACATTTTAGAGTAAGGCCTATCTTAATGGACCGAATCAAAGAAGCACAAAGTAAAGATGAGTTTGTGGCTAAGGCCTTAGAGGATCCTCAGGGAAGGAAAGGAAAAATGTTTACCAAAGGCACAGATGGAGTGTTGAGGTATGGAACTAGACTTTATGTGTCTGATGGTGACAGGTTAAGGAGAGAAATATTGGAGGAAGCTCACATGGCAGCTTATGTGGTACATCCAGGGGCTACAAAGATGTATCAAGATTTGAAAGAGGTGTATTGGTGGGAAGGACTTAAGAGATATGTAGCTGAGTTTGTCTCCAAGTGCCTGGTTTGTCAGCAAGTTAAGGTTGAGCATCAAAAGCCTGCGGGACTACTACAGCCATTACCAGTACCTGAGTCAAAGTGGGAACATATTTCTGTGGACTTTGTAATGGGTTTGCCTCGAACCAGTGGGGGATATAATTCAATTTGGATAGTAGTAGACCGGTTAACAAAGTCAAGTCATTTTCTTCCGATTAAGACTACTTACGAGGCTACCCAATACGCTCGAGTTTATATGGATGAGATAGTACGACTACATGGTATTCCCATTTCTATAGTATCTGACAGAGGAGCTCAGTTTACTAGTAGGTTTTGGGGAAAGTTGCAGGAAGCATTGGGCACTAAGTTGGATTTCAGCACAGCTTTCCACCCTCAGACTTATGGACAGTCTGAACGGACCATACAAACATTGGAGGATATGTTGGGAGCTTGTGTGATAGACCTTGGTGTCAGGTGGGATCAATATCTACCCTTAGTGGAGTTTGCCTACAACAATAGTTTCCAAACTAGCATCCAAATGGCACCATTTGAGGCATTATATGGACGGATATGTAGGTCACCCATTGGATGGCTAGAGGTGGGAGAAAGGAAACTTTTGGGGCTTGAATTGGTACAGGATGCAACCGAGAAAATACGCATGATCCGTTAGAGGATGTTAACAGCACAAAGTTGACAGAAATCATATGCTGATAACCGACGGAGAGACTTTGAGTTCCAAGTAGGAGATCATGTATTTTTGAAAGTTTTGCCAACTAAAGGGGTAATGAGGTTTGGCAAGAAAGGGAAGTTAAGTCCTCGGTATATAGGGCCATTCGAGATCTTAGAAAGGGTTGGAGCGATGGCTTATCGTTTGGCATTACCGCCAGACCTTTCGAATATTCATCCCGTGTTTCATGTGTCCATGCTTCGGAAGTACAACCTGGATCCATCACATATAATACGGTATGAAACCATTCAGTTGCAAGATGATCTAACCTATGAGGAACAACCGGTAGCTATCCTTGATAGGCAAGTTAAAAAGCTCAATTCAAAGGATGTAGCCTCAATGAAAGTGTTATGGCGGAATCACACTAGCGAGGAGGTAACGTGGGAAGCTGAGGATGAGATGCGGACATAGCATCCACACCTCTTCGATATGTAAAAGTAAGCCACTCTACATTGAATTTAAATTCGGGGACCGAATTTTTATTAGTGAGGGAGAATGTGAGACCTTGTCAAGCTCGATTAAAAGACGATATTGTACCGAGTAATACAACTATGTTAAATCGAGCCTTGAACTAGTTCAAATAGAAATTCTAAGAGAAATTTGAAAATTCTAAAACCCACAGAATGGCTTAGAATAGTGATTTGGAGTTCAAGGTCCAGTTTGGAGTCCATCAGGAAAATTGACCGATTAGGGACAAAACGGTCATTTTATCATTTGATGATAAAATGAAGATTTTTAGCCAAGATTTGATCACATTTGACCAAGAATAATTATATGAAATATAATTATGATTATTGGAGTATAAAATGATGTTTAGTAGTGAAAAATTTTGATTCTCGGTATTTTTGGAGCACAAGCGCAAAATGGTAATTTTGCCACTAGAGGACTAAACGGGAATTTTTATAAAACGATTTTTGCCCCATTTGGTTAATATTGATCAATATTAGTGTTATTTGAGGTTGAAAAGTAGAAATAATGTGATTCTGGTACATTTCGGAGTATAGGGGCAAAATCGTAATTTTTTTTCCCCGAGGGCAAATCGGTAAATTTTTCGCCTCAGCACTTGTCAAGACCAAGGGATTTTAATTGTAGTAGGATTGGATAAATACCAGAATATTTGGGGTGGAAAATTAAGAAGAAAAAGTCAAAAAGTTAAAAAAAAATTGGCCAATAAGCATGTGACACGTGGCATGCTTGATTATTTTATTATTTTCTATAGAAATCAGCCCATTAAATCCCCAATTATCTCACCATATTCGGCCTAGGAAACCAGCAACAAGAATAAAGGAAGAACAAAGGGAAAAACAAGAAAATCTAGGTGAAAATTCAAAAAAAAAAGTGAAGAAATCAAGAAAACAAGCTAGGTAAGTTAGAATTTCTTTAATTCTCCTTGATACCTAGCTTACCCATGCTTTTGTTCTTCATTTCCATGGTTGAATATTGAGTTATCATGATGAATTCAATTATGAAAAATGGGTATGGAAGAGGAATTGTTGTTGGAATAATTTGATTTTAGACTATGTTAGTGTTTAGGGATAGTTAAGCATGGTTATGAACAAAAACACAAAAGAAATATTCAATTTCTCTGGGGTTCCTTGTTGGTCGAACCATGAGGGCTGAATATCAATGGGGGATTGTTTTTATTTCAAGGAAAATGGCTTGGAAAATGATGAATTAAGGTGAAACGGTTATCTAGAAAAAATTTCGGTGCTAATGCACCAAATGACCGAATTTTTCTATAAGGAACTGTGAGGGTTCTAATGCTGAATTTGGCTTTATTTAAATGGTATGTGGTAAATTAAGGTATTAGAGGAGAAATGGATTAATTTGGAGGTGATTTGGACACAATCGCCAATTAATCGGGTGATCGGTCGAATTTAATCGATATCGCGATTAAGCAATGATCGGACGTATTTTTGCATTTACATATCAAGCATTAGTAATTTAAATTAGTTTATATCAATTTAGGGTCAATATAGTAAATTCCTCGACATTGTTATTTGTCAAGGTAGTGAGACGTCCGGAAAAAGCAAAGGGATTGCGCCTGAGGACTATTAGTTCGAGTGCACCCGAAATCGGGATTTTTGACACCTGTGAGTGGACTGCCTTCAAAACTTGTTTTGGGAAAAATAATGTAATTGCCACCCATTTTAATGAATTATCAAGTTTTTCATGAAAACAAGTGCCTTGGGAACAATCTTTTGAAAAATGGTTTTATGTTGTAATATGTGATTGCTATGGATTCATGCACTATTGTATTATGATGATATATATATATATGTGTGTGTTGTGCATGATGAATGATATTGTATATATTGACTGTAGCCGTTTGTGTGCATGATGTGGAGAATGCACATGCCGGTGATGATGGTAGCGCGAAAGATAGATGATGATAGTGCCCATGTGCACAATGTGGGAGGATCTACATGATAACACTGATTATGCACGATGTGGGGGGATGCACGTGATGGTGCCAGCTATGTGCACGATGTGGGGGGATGTACATGAGCCGAGAGTGATTATGATGATATTGATGTTTGTCTATGTAATTATGCATATCTAGATTTATCAAATGAAAGCTCATGAATGTGATATATGGTTGACATATATGTGAAATTTGACACATTGTACTTTGAGAATTTTCATGAGTTTTATGTTGATTTTGTTAGTTCAGCAGGATGGCTTTTTGTTGAGTGAGGGAAAATGTTTCTCTTGTTGCTCTGTTTTTGCTGCAGCGAAATTCATGCTCGTTGCAACGATAAACTCTCGGGTTTGAGGACCTTTCACCAGAACTGGTTCTCGCTGCAGCGAAAATGAATCTCGCTACAACGAGATAGTCACTGCAGCGAAAAACTTTCTGTTTTGTCTCCAATCTTGTCCAATTGCTGCCCTATTTTTCACTTTTTTCTACCATACCTGAGCATGAACTTCCAACATTTAGGACTAAATGAGTTAAGTTTAAAATGAGGGGTTTTTAATATGAATGGAACTAAATTGCATTGTTTTGAAACAAGTGCATCATGATTTTAAATTCTCCCTTGTTGTTGTTGCTTGTTCCCTTCCTTGTTCACTCACTGGGTTTATACTCACCATTTTCAAATTCATGTTTTCAGATCACGAGGCAGCCGGTAACTAGGACGAGGTGTCGTTGTAGACCTGTGTCCATCTTTTGGTAGGTGTCTCGGCATTCGGTAGCTGTATATTCATCCGAGTCACTCCGCTGGAAGTCAAGTGTTATTTTGTTTTGTATAGACGAACTTAATGTAAATTATTAGAATACATGTTGTAGACATTGTATGTAAATTTTTAAGGAGTAATGCCAATACGAGTTGGCAATGTATATCACAATTTTGATTCAAAATTATAAGTAAGATAAATAATATGCTTGCTTGGGTTTACTGGATTACGTCCTTTGGACCCTTGAGCCGGTCATGGCCCGAAATTTGGGTCGTGACACAAACGTACAAAAGATGTTGACTATCAACGGAGTGACTCTGGTGGGGTTACTATCATTGAGAGTCGTAGTGAACCTACTGAAAGATTAATAGGAGGGAGTGCCTCGACCTAGGATCCAACTACCTTCGATCCTGAAAACTAAAACATGAATTTGAAAAAAGAAAAGGATGAGTATATACCCAGTGAGTGAACATAGAAAGGGAACAGCATCAATACGGGAAGTTTTAGAAAACATGATGCTGAAAACAATGCAATTTAGTTTAATTTCGTGTAAAGCCCTTTATTCAGCCCTTGAATATTTAATCCCTTAGGGTAAAGGATTTATAATCCACAATGGAGTTGAAAAAATTGAAAACTACAACAAATCCAATCAAGACAAGCAAAGCAGAGGGTTTCTCACTACAGCGGAAAGGCATTCTATAGCATATAGTACAATCACATTTTTTGTTTTCATAACTTGTCTATAGCATATATATATATATATATATATACATGTACACCAGCATTGCCTTACTTAGCTCATGTGTACTCCCTACACACACAAGGCAATATCATCATGTGCACTCCCTACACGCACATTTCAATATCATCATGTGCACTCCCTACACGCACATTTCAATATCATCATGTGCACTCCCTACATGCACATTTCAATATCATCACACGTACTCCCGCCCACATCATTACCGACATGTGCACTCCCACACCACACACCACCGGCACCATCACGTGCACGGTTATAGCTATTATACAGCATTATCACTCAAAGCATAACACACATATTCCCATAATATAGGAACACATGGTTTCATTATATCACATATTTTACCACATAAAAACATTTCATCAAAGGCTTGTTCCCATGCAAGTTTTAAAGAAATGTTCGATAAAACATTTCAGGTGATTCAATTAAACACGTATGCATTTATCCCAAAACATTTTAATGCAAGTTCACTCACCTTATGATTGCTGGATACTACGTCGTTATTAGTTCTGAGGCATATCTAGCTATTTCTACTTGTCGGTCGTTCGTTATTTCCTCCGGCATGCCACCACAGTACATTGTCTTTACTTTTGCACTTCCTAACCACAATCCAAATTCAATATCTTTAGTGTACATCATTTTTATTTCTCTTTTTCATTCAATCGTTAATCCTTATTCAACTAACTGACATCTTGACACATCTTTACCAAAGTTGCCTTTATCCTTTGTTTGCGTAATTCTTTAAATTATAATTACGGGCAACTCATTTATGACTCTAGCACATATATTAATCTTTTCTAAGGACATTTATCAAGTTCAACCATCAGTTCCACACCAATAACCTAGCATATGGTAGCAATTATAAATCTACTTCCATCAAACATTTTCTAAGTCTATATGTACTACCATTCTCATTTACATGTTGCCACCAAGCATAACATCAATATTCATTCATGCGCACCAACACCCATAACCTTGTAAGCCTTTCCTAACAACACATATCCACACATATCCAAACTTCCAATTAATATAATCGCCTTCCAACCATACCCATGACATCACAATAACACTACATATTGCACACAATCATTCTCACAATATTAAACCAATCATAGGCTTCAAATTGTAGCATTAAGCTTACCACTTGGTTTTAGCTTGGATTTCATCCAACAAAATTCATAATTTCCTCACACCCATGAACACCATAGCTGCCACAAAATGATTCACACATTATTCCTCCAAAGATTTAACCAATCGGGAGCTTAAAACACAAAAATCCTTACCTTATGTTTCTTGAATCTTGAGACCCACTTGATATTTCTTCGATTACTCTTGAATCACTTATTACCCAAGCCTCCCACTTCTCTCTCCTTTCTTTTCGTAGCCGATTCTCTTTATTTTTCTTTTCAAATGCAAGGTGGTAAGGTGAAAATAGCATGGGAGCATGAAAATGGCGTGGGAGAATGAAGAAAAAGAAGAAAATATCTGCTGGAGAATATAAGAACCGGTCATGGATAAGGAAGAAAAGAGTCAAAGCTTCCAAAGGAAGCTTTGACCAAACTAATGGTAAAATTACCATTTTGCCCTATAAGGATTTCACCCTTTTTAATTGCATCCTCCCACAATCTTTTAAATTCCAATTTCCTTCTATTATTTTCTTTAACACATGTACAACCGAAATATAAAGTTTGTACTCCAACACAGTGTCCCCATAATATTTAAAATATTTACCTACCTGCGCTAGCTTTATTTAATAAGAACACGCGGGCCCCATTAATGTCATTTTCCTCTGAAATTTCCTCGTTCTTCTTCTCCCCCACTTAGATTGACCATATATGAAATACCCCATACTTTGATATAGTGATAAATAAAGTTGATCGAATGCAAATTGAGGTCAATTAAAATGTTTAAAAGTGATAAAAGAAGAAAGGAGTAGTTTAGGATAAAATATTTCGCAAGTGAGAAAATAATAATAATTTTAAAAATAATAATTTTATCAAAGGAGAATTTGTGAGATAAAAGGCAATTCAGAAGTCAAGTGAGGCATAATAAGGTATTTCAAGTACCAAGGAGACAAGATAAAATTTTTAAAATATTAATATTTAATCGGATGTCGAAATCAGTCAAGAAGAAGGATCATATGGTGGATCCAAGTGGGGGAGAAGATGACAAGCGCGACTCTATAAAAATATTTGTCATGACATACACGTGATGGATAGCATGTTTGCATGCTAAGAGAGTCTCGAAAAAAATTTACAAAAGTCGGTATTGTACCTAGAGGTACAACAAAGTTGAGTTAAACCTCGAACTAGATCAAATAGAGAATTTACGATGAAATTAAGAATTTTAAAGTCCCAGAATGGTTTAATATGGTGATTCGAAGTTCGAGGATCAATTTGAAGACAAACTGAACTTTTCGCTATCTAGGGGCAAAATGGTCATTTGCCAGCTAAGGACAAAATGGAAATTTTTAGAAAAGATTTTTGGCCCCATTTGACTTATTGGAGTAAGATTTGAGGTTTAGAAGTGAAAAATCTTAATTTCGGTATAATTTGGAGAAAAAGGGTAAAATGGTAATTTTGCCACCCAGAATCGAAAATTTAATTTTTGAAAGGATTTTGATCAAATTTAATTATTTGGAGTGTGAAATGAGTATGAGGAGTGCAAATTATGCATTATGGCAAATTTTCAATTTTTGGGGTAAAAATGTAATTTTTGAAAAGTTCAGGGGCAAAAGTGTAATTTTGAAAAATTTGCTCCACCAAAACTTTGGAAAAATCTGGAAATTTCACTTAAGACTTGGATAAGTCAAAGGGAATGCATGGTGGAAAAAGTAGGACAAATGGATGGCTAGAAAAAAAATGAATTAATAAAATATTTAAAATATGAATAAAATAATATTGTTTCATTAAACAATAAAAAAGGCATAAAAAAATCAGCCCACCCATTCTTCTTCTTCAACATTTGGCCAAGCAAGAAACAAGAGAGAGAAAGGAGAAAATAAAACCCTAGCCAAGAAATTTAAAGGGAAAATAAGTGGAAATTCAAAAATCAAGTGAAAAAAGGTAACATTTCTTAAATTTGTCTTGTGCTTTACCTTTCCCATGCATTTTCCATCATTTTTCATGGTTGAATCATGTGATTTGAGGATGATTTGAATTCTGGTCATATGGGTTTAGAGAGAGAAAGTTGTTAGATAAATTTGATTTTGAGCTATGTTAGTGTTTAGTGTTAGTTTAGCATGTTTATGAGTAAAACAACAAGAAAAATATTTATCTTCTCCATGAATTTCCCTAGGCCGAATCTAGCCAATGGTATGTGAGGATGGGGTTGACTTTATTTTAAGAGAATTGGGTGGAAAAATGATGAATTATGAGGTTGGAAATTAAATGGGAATTTTCGGTGCAATAAATTGAAATTTTTACCCACTAGGGGTAAAAGCGTAATTTATAGTCCGAACTGATAAATTGGACCAAATTCACAGTCATTGAGGTATTGTGGATATAATTGGATAATTGAAATTGAAATGGATGGAATTGGAGTCGAATTGGGGATTTTAGGAATTTACACCGTGTATAAGCGAGTTAGGTCGGACACCGCAATTAAGCGATTGTCTAGACATTTCAAATCCTATCTAGTGCATACGCATGGATAAGAGCCTGAAATAATTTATGATAAATTGACACAATTTACTGAATTTTGTGTCATGGATTATGGATAGGTGGTGAGTCAATTGTTTCGAGTAAGAGACTGCACCCGAGGGAAGAAGATAAGAGTATTTCTACTCCTAATACTGTGAGTAAACTTATTATCGTCTTAATTATCTAGAGTAGTTTTATACAATTGTGTGATTTTATAAAAAAATGAGTTTAAATGGTAAATTGCTATGTTTTAAGAGAAATTGTGATTTTATAAAATGATTTTATAAATTTTCTGAAAAATCGAATATTGGTTTTGAAAATAGAGTAATTGAAGACTGCCTGCTTGTGTTGTAAATTTATGGTTTTAAATTGAATGGCTTATGACAATATATGAGCATGAATGGCTAAATTGATTTTGGTGTCAGAATTATTTGTATTGTGTATTCAGCCTTGAGAGGCTAGATTGTGATAAATTGCCATGCCATGCTAGAATGAATTTTATTGAATTGGTGGAGTATATATTAATTATTTACTGCAGAGGGGGTTCCGTGGACCAGCCTATTAGAGGGGCACGGTAAACTCCATTATATTATTACCTCGAACGGAGAGGCGCGTAGGGTATCTCCTGAGGTAAAGCTTAGGGTTCACTTCACGCTAAACCACCACGTGAAGGGGAACTCAGCAAACGCCAAGGAACGGCTGTATTTTTCTCAAACTAAAAATATATTTTAAGTGTATATGAAATTTTAACAGCCTTGGCGGACTCGGTTGGATGCCCTACGCAAGGTATCATTGAGTATGAGTTTTGGCACGAGCCAAAGTTTTAAGAAATTCATAAGCCAAGTTGATTACTCGATTTATATGGATTGATTTTATTTGGTTGAAATGAGTTGAAAGGGAATGAAATTACAGTATGATGACTTATTTTAATTGTCTCCATTTACTCAGCTTTAGATACTTTAGATGGTATCTGTTTACTCACTGAGATTATAAAATCTCACCCCTTCTTCCTATACATTTTTTAGGCTCAGGACAATTTGTAGATAGTCGAGTAGGACGAGAACTAAGCTCGGAACTGCATTATAGAAAGTAAGAGTTCACAGTCTTACATCCTCTTGGTCAATTGGAGCCCACGTGTCATTGCAGATCAAAATTTATATTTTGGTTATCTGTATTTATATTCATACAATTTTTACTTTACTTTCATGTGCGAAAAATTATTTACGAATATTTTTATAAAAATTTATTTTATGAGAAAATAGAATATTTTATTTATTATTTTTGAATAGTACTAGTTGTCAACAATTTGCTTTCAAATGAACGTTTTAGATACTTAATTGTTTTTAAATCATTAAATATATATTTTTTGCTTACCTACTAAATTTTTAGCAAGTTTTGAGATTTTTGACAAAAAAATTACGAAAATACCCCTGTGAGCTAAAAAATAATATTTTATTGTTCTTATTTGAAAATGACTTATGATTTTTTTGAAATGCGAGATTTAATAACTGTTGCTCACCGGGGAGATGCGAAAGTTGATGCTAAGCCTTGAGGGGTTTCAATCGGCATTCGGGGTGAAGAATGTCTGTTGAGGCCTCGTGGCGGTCGTCACGGGCTCGATGGGGAGTTTCGGGTCGTGACAATATACTCCTTCTTCATGGAAAATTTTGACATTGAACATGTCACGACTCAAAACTCTCATCGAGCCCGTGACAACCTTCGCGATGTCTCGATAGACATTCATTACCCGGAATGCCAATCGAAATCTCGCAAGGCTTAACATCAATTTTCTCGCTTCCCTTGTGAGTATTAGTTACTAAAATCATGTTTTAAAGTGATATGAACCAATTTCAATTGAAAAACAGTCAAAGAGAAATTTCAACTACACAGGGGTATTTTGGTCATTTTTTCCAAAAATTTTGAAACCAGCTAAAACGTAGTATATGAGAGAAATTTACACATTTCATAACTGAAAATAAGTTTAGATATCTAAAACATTCATTTAGAGTGAAATTATAGCTAATGGAATAAAATAAAAATAATGAATAAAATATTCTAATTTTTCATAAAATAATTTTTATAGAACGCTACGTAAATAATTTTTACAACGTAAAAGCAAAATAAATTCCTACATACAGTAGCACACGTAGCTAGGTATTCAAAACATTTAACAATGACATGTGGACCCCCGAATGACTAAAAGTAATGAAGGCTGTGAACCTACAATTTTTGAGGATGCAAGTCCAACTGTAGCCCTCTACGAAATGAGCTATCTACCGACTATCCTGAGCCTAAAATGGGTGAAAATGAAGGTGGTGAGATTATATAATCCCAGTGAGTAAACAAATATCATCTAAAATATCTAAAGTTGAGTAAATGGAGATAGATAAAATAGATTAACATAAAAATTATTCACAACATTTCGAACTCTTTTTAGTAAGATAAAATAGATTCATTTCACACAAATAAACAACGAGGCTTATGAATTCCTGAAAAGCTTGGCTCGTGCCAAAATCATTCTCATACTCAGTTGTTAGGGATACCTTGGCCTGGGGCTATCCCAACCTAGTCCGCCAAGGCTGTTAAAAAGTCATGTACGCATAAATCATGTTTTTTTTTTTGAAAACATAGTCGTTTCTTGGCGTTAGCTAAGTTCAACCTCACGTGGTGGTTTGGCATGAAGCGAACTCTAAAGTTTTACCTCAGGAGTTACCTTATGCTTATTCAACCGAGGTAAGAATATACTCGAATTTCGTGCCCCTCTAATACGCTGGTCCACAGAACTCGCCACTGCAGTAACCAATCTATAACCCACCAATTCAATAAAATTCAACAACATGACATGGCAATTTTATCATTATCCAGCCTATCAAGGCAAACAATAGTTATACATTTTGAACACAAATACCCATCCAGCCATTCATGCCAACATTATCATAAGCCATTCAATTCAAAACATAATTTACAATACAGCAAGTAGTCGCCAATTACTCCATTTTCAAAACCATCATTCAATTTCAAGACAATTTATAAAATGTAATACCCCGCACCCTCGTTGGACATAAATAAGACCTTATTAATCAAACGAATGATCGTTTGATGTGAATTAGCATGCTAAAGAGCGACAAAGGATGAAAGAAGCGTTCAAGAATAAAATGCTTCGCGGGGCAAAAATAACAATTAAATAATAATATTTTCGTTGGAGAGGAATTAGTAAGCTAAAGGATGATTCGAAAGTAAACTGAGATGCAGTGATGTGTTTCGGGACCAAAGAAGGTAAGTTAAAATTTTTGAAATAAAATAATATTTTATTCAATAAAATAATATTAAAATATTAATATTTTATATGTTGTCAGAATTAGTCATGAAAAATGGAATATGACTAATGTAAGTGGGGGAGAAGAAGTAAAGAAGAATTTTGAAGGAAAACGATGATAATTGTGTCAGCATGATTTTATTAAATCGAGCTAACGCTGATAAGTAAATATTTAAATATTATGGTGACACCGTGTTGAAATGCCATCTCAATATTTTGATTATACACGTATAAGAAAAGTAAGATAGAAAGAAATTAGAATTTTACACGTGTCAGAAGAATTAATTTCAAAATATGAAAATTTGAGGGAGGTGTGTTAAATAAAATGAAGTTAAGGCATAATATGTAAATTTTATTGTTTTGAAGAAATAAAAATAAAATGAAAATAAAATGGATGATAAAATAATGAAGAAAAGATGTTGAAAAGTCAAACAATATTTTTATATGTACATGAGTTGCCACATGAGTCAAGAATGGAATGAGGACAAAAACAAAAGAAAGAAAAGTGTGTGGCGGATGGAAAAGGTGCACAAGTTTTTTTTGACTTTCAATTCCAATACCATGTGAGTAAAAGCAAGCAAGACAAAAATAAAAGCAAAAAAAAAGGAAGAAAGACACAAAAAAGCAAAGAAAACAAAAGAGAAGAATGTAGAAATGATGGGGGGCCGGCCATGTGAGATGAAAGAAATGAAAAAGAGATAATAGAGAAAAAGGAGAGCAAGTCGGTTGAGAGTGGGAGAAGAGAAATAAAGGAAAGAAAGAACCGTGGGAGAGGAAGAGAAAAGAGAACGGTTTTGTTGCACTTTGAGGAAGGAAAAAGAGAGCTTTTGCTGCAATTTTTGGAGGAAGAAGAAAGCTGAAAATTTGTGAGGTAAGAAGCTGATTTTTGCTACACTTTGTGAAAGAGAATTTGGTGCTTTTTAGAGGAAATTTGGTGCTGAAAATTCAAGGTTTTTGCTGCTGAATTTTGAGGTTATGTTGCTGGAAATTTTTGGAGATTTTTGCTGCCATTAAAGGATACCTTTGGCTGCTGAAAATTTGAGTTGTTTGCTGCCAATTTGTACAGAAAAATTGGAGCTGTTTGTTGGTAGTTTGTGCAAGAAAATTGGACAGCTTTGTGCTGCCAAAATTGTGAAGTTTTGTTGCTGGAAATTTGAGTTGCAAATCTACTGATTTTAGAGTAGAAAATGGCAACAAAAAGGGTGAGAAAATGAGGATTTTGGTAATCGATTTTAAGAGGAAAGGAAGAGAAAAAGCCACGGTGGTGAAGAGAAGAAGCCACAGTGGTGAAGGGAGTGACGGGCTGGAAAGAAAAAAAAAAGAAGAAACGTGGAAGAGAGAAAAAGAAAGAAAAAGAAAAGAAAATAAATGGCATGACCCAATAGAAAATAAGTGGGCATGGCCCAATAGGAAATAAAAATAAATGGGCTTAGCGCAAATAGAAAAAAATGGAGAAGCCCATGGAGAGGGCCCATTGGTAAGTTAATGTTATATTTTAAGGTTTATAGGTAGTTTAATATATGTGCATATTTTGGATGAAAAATATGCAAGTTGCTTAAGGAATTTTTAATTAAGTTGCTACCCATACAAATGTGTGATTAAGTATACTGAGTTTAAATTGTTGCTAGGAAAGTTTGTCATGGAGGCGTGCCGAACGAAGTATGTGACTGACAAATAAGAATAATTATATATGCGTATGAATCAATAGTGAAGTAATATCCCACTATTATGAGGTGAGTAGGGGGTGTCAATTTTAAAAAAAATTTGTATATATATATATACATGTATGTATATTTTACGTGAAGTGTAAAATTTATGGAAAGCATGCGTTGATAGAATTTTAAGGAACTGTGGGTGTAAGTTATTTTTAGAAATCATTTCAAATATATATATATATATATTAGACGTAAAGTGTTTTAAACCGAGAAACAAGCTTTTCGAAAAGATTTACATCAAAGGAAATTGTGCTTTATTGTTTGTGTGGTGTGCATTCATGAAATTTATTACATATTCACCATGTTATTTTGATACAAAATATCATGCAAATATTTACAATGAACATTTTATGAAAAGAGAGTTTTAACTTGATGTGGGGACCGATATTTTGAGAAAGATTTAAAATATCCTGTTGAAGATCAAATTTGAATTCTTTTAGAATGTGATTTCATTTTAACGAAGAAATTCAAGAGTAGTTGGAGACTGCTACTTGTTGTGTTATAAATTGTATTTTGAATTGAATGGCTTATAATCATGTGGGCATGATTGGCTGGATTGGTAAATGTGCTGAAAATGTATGAATTGTTGATTTGCCTTGAGAGGCTGTAAAATAAAATAATTGCCATGTCATGCTATTACAAATTTTATTATATGGTGGATTTAGCTTGCTGCAATGGGCGAGTTCTGTGGACCAGCCTATTAGAGGGACATGGTAACCCCGTTATATTCTTACCTTGGTTGGAGAGGTGTGTAGGGTAACTCTCGAGGTACAACTTTAGAGTTCACTTCACGCCAAACCACCACTTGAGAGTGAACTCAGCCAACGCCAAGAAACTGCTATGTTTTCAAAATAAATATATGATTTATGCGTACATGACTTTTTAACAGCCTTGGTGGACTCGGTTGGGATAGCCCCAGGCTAAGGTATCCCTGACAACCGAGTATGAGAATGATTTTGGCACAAGCCAAGTTTTTAAGAAAATCATAAGCCATGTTGTTTATTTTTGACAAAAATGTAATGGTTTTATATGAGTTGAAATAAGTTTTAATATTATGAATTATATTTCTCTGCATGGTGAAAATGGAATTAAACGGTTTTCGCAACTCCCCTATATGTTATTTGTGAAAAGAATCTGTAATTCCTCGCATATGGGGCGAGTTATGATTTGGGCATGATTTTAAATATTATTTGGTTTCGCGGGAGCTTGCTAAATTGTATTGATTTGATTTGAAAATGATTATTAATATATTTTGATGCGGAAAATTTTATTACCTCGATTATTTATACTTTATAAGAAATTCTTGATTTTTATATAAGGCACAAACCTTCGTTTGAAACGAGTTGCTTTTATAATCTTGCATTTTTATATTCAACTAATTTGCCGTTTGCTTGTTTCCCATCTACGCCCTACTCATTGAGTCGATGATTATCACTGAGTCTATGAGACTCAAACCCCTTTATTTCCCCTTTTGCAAATAGGGATCAGCCTAGCGTGTAGTCAGTGACGTGTTCGATCCACCGTGAATAGGTAAAGGCATCTCCTAGCAATTTATTTCAAGTCGTTCCGCTATTAGAGGTCAAGTCGTAGCATTTTATTTATTAAGTTGCAAACGAATTCTAAATTTTTATATAAGCATTAATTTGGAGATTATAGATTTTAATGCATATACTTATGAATAAAAGGAAAAAGTTTGTATTTTGTTTTATATTTATGGTTCAATTTAGTATATGAAAGTATCAATATTATATGGTGATTGAATGTAGTTGATTAACGAGCAAATTCTAGACAGGCTTGTTCGAGACTTGGCGGGTCTTTTCCGGAAGTCTTAGACGCCAGCAGCGACTAGGGAGAGGTCGTTGCATAAAATCATTTCATTTAATCACATTTTGCTTATAAAACATAAGATTTACCATTTAAACTCATTTTCCATAAAATCACAAAAACGAATTAAAATTCACTTCAGATAATCAAGATGATGATAAGGTTACTCACTGTAATGGGAATCGAATTCGGGATACTCTGATTCTTGATCCTCGGGTACTATCTCTTTACTTTTGCCAGAAAGCTCACCACCTAGACATAATGCACAATAAGTCATTACTACATTTGTGCTAAACCGTTGTAAAACCAATTCAGGCTCTATACTAATGCATGAAATGGGATGTGAAATACTCGGGTAACTATCTAAATACGGTGTTCAATATAAATTCAATTATATACCTAAATAAAATGGTATTGGCCAAATTCAATCTATCACCCGATTAATTGGCCAATACATCCAATTCAACTCCAAACATTTCCATTTCTCTCCCAATACTCCAAATCATTAAACACAATTTAAATAACTTGAAATGTGGCAAAATCATCCTCACATTTTCTCTTGAAAAATTCGGCCATGATGAGTGCACTAACAATATAATTTTTCATGCTTGATTCTCACACCATAAATCATTCATTCCTAATCAAATCACTTGAAATTCAATCAAATTCATCATCAATATTCCACATGGAATATTCAGCCAATGAAGGTGATGTAAGAAAATGAATTTTTCTTGCTTCATTTTCATACTACACATCACCAAACAACTAAAAACACTAGAATAACATGTTTTCTAACTAAATTCATCATCAAATTCTCTCTCATAAGGTTTGATCAGCACACTATCCTCCATGATATCTTGTGATTCAACCATGGAAAATGCAAAATAATGCATGGGAAAGGTAGATCACAAGATAGAATTAAGAAATTTTACCTTTAATGGCTTGATTCCTTGAAAATCAACAATTTCCCTTTGAATTTTTCTCTCTAGGGTTTTTGTTCTTCCTTTTTTCTCTTTTTCTCTCTTTGGCCTACCAAGATAAATGAGTTGGGAGGGTTATGGGCTGATTTTTAAAGCCAAATAATAAAATAATCCAAGCTTGACACTTGTCACCATGTTATTGGTCCATGTTTAAAAACTTAATAATTAAGCTTTCTTCCACCACCACATAAAACCCTTCAGTTATCCATGATATAAAATGCTAATGGCTCAAATCCATGGGCATGACAAGTGTTGGGTGGTGTAAAATTACAATTTTGCCCCTAGGGTGGCAAAATGACTATTTTGCCCTTATCCTCGAAAAAATACCGAAATTAAAATTCTTCACTTCTCAAACTCAAATTATACTCTAAATGATTAATCTTAGTCAAAAATTTCATCCAACACTCACATCTTAACCTTAGGTGGCAAAATGATCATTTTGCCCCTAGGTCATGAAAATTCCAATTTGACTCCAAATCGGTCCTCGAACTCCGAATCACCATTTTAAGTCATTCTGGGATTTTAAAATTCTCAATTTCATCTTAAAATCTCTATTTAGACTAGTTCCAGACTTAATTCAACTTAATTGTACCATTTGGTACATTGCCGTCCTTTAATGATTTTCGAGGTACCCAAGTAAGAAAACAAGCATTCTTATGTAGGAATGGCATAATAAACATATTGTAGAGCCGGGCTTGACAGAACAAAATATTAATATTTTAATAATATTTTATTAATAAATTATTATTTTATTCTAAAATTTTCCACTTGTCTCCTTAGCTCCCAAAATGTATTATTATGCCCCGATTTACTTCCGAATCACTTTTTATATCACTAATTCTTTCTCGATAAAAATATTATTATTTTTTTATTATTTTTTCATGTGCAGAATATTTTCTCTAAACTATTCCTTTCGCCTTTCATCACTTTTAAACACTCTAATTAACCTTAATTAGCATCCGATAAGCTTTATTAGCCACCTTATCAAAGTACGGGATATTACACTTTCAAAGGTATTAGCGAATATAAAAGGACTTTTCTTGTCAATGAATGGCATTTGTTTCACGTTTCTTGATGCAAACAACAACTTATGATCTATTTTAACTAAAAATGTAAAAAACTCAATTTAAAATCATTTATAAGATTATTGTAATACCCCGTAATTTGATATGGTGGCTAATAAAGCTTATCAGATGTCAATTGAGGTTAATTAAAATGTTTAAAAGTGATGAAGGGTGAAAGGAATAGTTTGGAATAAAATATCTCACACGCAAGGAAATAATAATTGGATAATAATATTTTTATTGAGGATGAATTAGCGAGATAAAAAGTGATTCAGAAGTGAATCGGGGCAAATAAGACATTTTGGGTGCCAAGGAGACAAGTGGAAAAATTTCGGATAAAATAATATTTTATTAATAAAATAATATTAAAATATTAATATTTTATTCAGTGTTAAAATTTTTCATGAAGAAGGAGTATATGGTCAATATAAGTAGGGGAGTAGAAGAATGAGAAAATTTCAGAGAAATATGATGTTAATGGAGCCCGCGTGTCCTTATTAAATAAAGCTAGTGATGAAAAGTAAATATTTAAATATTGCGGTGATACTGCATTGAAGCATAAACTTGATATTTTATTGATACAAGTGTTAAGGAAGAAAAATGGAAAGAAATTGGAATTAAAAGATTGTGGGAGGATACAATTAGAAATTGTGAAAACCTTAGAGGGTAAAATGGTAATTTTACCATCAGTTTGGTTTGGAAGCTTTGACTCTTCATCCTTATCCCATGGCTGGTTCTTATCTTTAACCAAAAGATATTTTCTTCTTCTCTTCCATGCTCCCAATGCCATTTTCATGCTCCCACACCATTTCACCTTGCCACCATGCATTTCAAAAGAAAAATGGCTTTGTTTTGCAAGGAAAACCACACTCTTGGAAAGAAATTAAATGAGATCAGTTGGAAGAAAGCAGAAAGAAAAAGCTGGGTTTTGTGATTCAAGCAAGGAAAGGTAAGGATTTTTATGTTTTAAACTCACAATTGGTTAAATCTTTGGAGAAATAATGTGTGAATCATTTTGGTAGCTTGATGATTAATGTTTTGAAGGAACATTGGAGTGCATGTACGGGTCAAGCAAACATGAAGGTAAAAACGAATGATGTTTTAAGTATAGTTGAGAAATCTTGAGAAATGGTTATTGTTGTGTAGTTGAAATTTTAAGTGGCATATTGTGAGGAATTATGGTTGTTGAAAGAATCTATTTGCATAAGCTAGTTGAAAATTGTTCAGTTTGTATGGCATGTTGTTTAAAAGAAATGAAAAAGGAATAATGTGGATGGAGGATTGAGAAACAAAGTATTGAAAATTAGATAGATAAGGATGCATGTAAACTTGGAAATAATCGACTGAAAGTGAGAATGATCGTTATTGCCATCTATGTGGGTTATGTGTGAAAATATAAGACGAATTTGAACGAAAATGGCTAGAAAAGGTTAATATAGGTGCTAGAGTTATAAATAAGTTGTCGATAATTATAATTTAAAAACTACGCAAGCAAAGGATAAAGGCAATTTTGGTAAAAATGTGTCGAGATGTCTATGAATATGCAAGGTTAAGTGAGGAAAAGTGGTGATTCTAGCATAGTATGAGTTATTAACATGATGGTAATGTTTTAATAAGGAGGAAAATGGGAATGATAAACACTAAGATTATTAGATTTGGTTTATTGTTAGGAAGTGTGCAAGTGGAAAAAGGACATCATGGTGATTAATTAAAGGAGGATACATAATCATATAAGTGGCGAAGTGATATCCCGCCATTGTAAGGTGAGTGGGGGGTGCCTATTTCAAAATTTCCATAGCTATATAATGTTATACGTTTTATAAACGTAGCTAGATTTCATTAGATACATTTGTGGAAAGCATGAGCTGTTAGCCTCGATAGGAGATTTCTAAACGAATTTACAATGATTTATACACTATTATTGTGGAAAGCATGAGCTGGTAGAACTCGTAGGAAATTGTGGATGCAAGTTGTTTTGAAAAAAGTTTTGGATATATCTATAGATGAGCTATATACATAAAGTGTTTTAAGAATCAAGAAACAAGCCTTTTATATTGTTTTGCATTCAAAATCCATGCCTTGTATTTTTGTGTGATATGCATAGTTTAAATGCAGTTGTTAAATGATTTAAAATGCAAGTTTAGAGTACCGGTTTTAGTCTGATCTTTGTATAAGGGAATACACCATGCCTTTTTATGTGAAAAGTAATTTGAAAGGTTATTGAACCTTATTTTCAAATGGTTTTAAGCGAAAGACTTGGAAACCTCAATGTGATTTTTGAAAATGGTTTTGACAAACTAAGTGCATCGAGAGTAGGCTGACTATCACTTTGGTTAAGTGTGTCCCTCATACATGAGTGAGCTCTAGCTAGAGAACCTTTTGGTCACCGATGGGTGGTTAGGCGTGGTGGGGGCCATGACCTATGATATGTATATGTGGCTAGGCCATAAGTGATCTGGTAGAGTGAGACTCCCAAATGTGAGTGGTAGCGACCTATTGACTCTCCGATGTCGGCCAACATCGTGGAGACTGCCATGGCTTTGGGAATCCAGTGGAGTAAGACTCCAGATTGTTATTACATGGATGTGGGTCCACGTGTTGATATTATACTTTCCTACTCGAGAGCCTTTTGAGTTTTCAACGCGTACTCTCTTGCATGGTGGAGAGTTAAGATTTTCTCTGCAGCTCCCATTGTTTAAATAAAAGCTTTTAGTGCTTACTTGACAACCATGAGTTGATTTAGGTGGCCATACACTTTGATTTCTTTACATGCCACACATTTTGGGAGCGTGCATACCTTTATACTGTATTTCATATTTTGATGGCAATGATGTTTCAGGTGATTGAAACTCTTTTTGTTACACTTATTTTTGACACTGTTTTGCCAAAGAAATCATTGTATTATGACTTTACAATATTATTTTTACAAGGCACAAATATCCTCCTTGTGGTTTGGTTTAATAGATTTGCATTTTATATTCTAGTTTTATCATTCAAATGATCTGCTTATTGCTTGTTTCCCATCTACTCCTTACTCATGGAGCCGATGATCACTGAGTCTGTGAGACTCACCCCCTCATTTCCCTTTTGCAGATAGTGATCGGCCTAGCGTACAATCATCGACACTTATGGTCCATCACAGATAGGTAAAGACATCTCATATCATTTTATTCCAAGTCACTCTGCTGCTAGAGGTCGAGTCGTAGCACTTTGTTTATTTAATTGTAAATGGATAGTGGCCTTCGTATAAGTATTACATTGGAGATTTTAGACTTCATTGTATATACTTATAATTACATGTTTTAAAGATTGAATTGATTATTATAATTATGGTTCAATTTGTGATACGAAAGAATATGGTTTAAGCACTAATATGGATTGATGAACAAGTATAGTGAATTAACAGGAATCTCTAATAAGGCTTGCTTGGGTCTGGTAGGCTATGCCTATTAGACCCATGCACCGGTCATGGCCTAGGATTTGGGCTGTGACAATTATAAAACTACTTAAAGCCAGTAACAAAGCTTTCAAAGGCATGAGTGATTATAAATAGACTTTTCTTATCGATGGATGGCTTTCGCTTCACGTTTTTTAATGCAAACATCAAATTGTGATCGATTTTAACCAAAAATGAAAAAAAAATATTCGACTTAAAATCATTTACAAGATTATAAAACCATTTAAATCGTGTAAGAAAGCTTTTGAAGGCATGAGTGACTATAAATGGACTTTTCTTATAAATTGATGGCTTTAGCTACACATTTTTCGATGCAAATAATAAATTTTGACTAGCTTTCAAAGGCATCAGTGACTGTAAATGGACTGGCTTTCTCTTTGCGTTTCCTAATGCAAACAACAAATTATGATCTGTTTGAATTGAAAATGAAAAAAAATTCAGTAGAAAATTATTTATAAGATTATAAGACCAATTAAAGTGAGTAGCAAGGCTTTTAAGGTATGAGTAACTATAGATGGACTTCTCTTATCAATGGATGGCTTTCACTTCACATTTCCTGTTGCAAACAATAAACTATGATATGTTTTTACCAAAAATGGAAAAAAATTCATTTTAAAATCATTTATAAAATTAAGAAACCATTTAAACCCAGTGATAAGGGTTTCAAAGGCATGAGTGACTATAAATAGACTTTTTTTGTCAATTGATGGCTTTCGCTTCATGTTTCCTAAAGCAAACATCAAATGGCAATATGTTTTAAGAAAAAATGAGAAAAAACTTTCAACTTACAATCATTTATCTAATTATAAAACCATTTAAAGCGAGTAAGAAAGCTTAAAGCCAATAATATAAATGGACTTTTCTTGTCAATGGATGGCTTTCTCTTCACGTTTTCCCATGAAAACAACAGATTATGATATGTTTTAACCAAAATTGAAAAAATTCAATTTAAAATCATTCATAAGATTATAAAACTACTTAAAGCCAGTAATAAAGCTTTCGAAGGCATTAGTGACTATAAATGGACTTTTGTTGTCGATGGATGGGTTTCGCTTCACTTTTCCCATTGCAAACAACAAATTATGATATATTTTAACCAAAAATGAAAAAATTCAATTTAAAATCATTCGTGAAGTTATAAAACCACTTAAAGCAAGTAACGAGGCTTTCAAAGGCATTAATGACTAGAAAAGGACTTTTCTTGTCAATGGATGGCTTTCGTTTCACATTTCCTGATGCAAATAGAAAATTATGATCTATTTTAATCAAAAATGAAAAAAATTCAATTTAAAATGATTTATAAGATTATAAAATTATTTAAAGCCAGTAACAAAGCTTTCAAAGGCACGAGTGATTATAAATAGACTTTTCTTATCGATGGATGGCTTTCGCTTCACGTTTCTTGATGCAACCATCAAATTGTGATTAGTTTAAACCAGGAATGAAAAAAATATTCAACTTAAAAATATTTATAAGATTATAATATGATTTAAAGCGAGTAACAAGACTTTCGAAGGCATGAGTGACTATAGATGGACTTTTTTATTGATGGATGGCTTTGCTCCATGTTTCTCATTGCAAACAACAAACTTTGATCTATTTTAACCAAAAATGAAAAATAAATTCAATTCAAAATCATTTATAGGATTATAAAACCATTTAAAATGAGTAATAAGGCTTTCAAAGGCATGAGTGACTATAAATGGACTCTTCCTATCAATGGATGGCTCTCGCTTCATGTTTCTCGATGCAAACAAGAAATTATGATCTGTTTTAACAAAAAAATGTAGAAAATTTTATTTTGAAATCATATATAAAGTTAAAAAACCACTTAACATGAGTAGCAAGGCTTTCGAAGGTATGAGTGACTACAAATAGACTTTTCTTGTTAATGGATAGGTTTCGCTCAACGTTTCCCACGAAAACAACAAATTATGATCTATTTTAACCAAAAATGAAACAAAAATTCAATTTAAAATCATTTATAAGATTATTAAACCATTTAAAGCGAGTAACAAGGCTTCCGAAGGCATAAGTGACTATAGACGGACTTTTCTTGTCAATGGATGGCTTTCGCTTCATGCTTCCCATTGCAAACAACAAAGTATGACTTGTTTTAACCAAAAGTAGAAAAAATTTAATTTAAAACCATTTATAAATTGATAAAACCACTGAAAGTGAATAATAAGGGTTTCAAAGGCATGAATGACTGTAAATGAACTTTTCTTGTCAATTGATGGTTTTTGCTTCATATTTCCATAAGCAAACATCAAATTGTGATATGTTTTAACCAAAAATAAGAAAAAAAAATCAACTTAAAGTCATTTAGAAGATTATCATAACCTTTTAAAGCAAGTAAGAAAGCTTTCGAAGGTATGAGTGAATATAAATAAACTTTTCTTGTCAATAGGTAGCTTTCGCTTTGTGAATCCCAATGTAAATAGTAAATTATGATTTGTTTTAACCAAAAATGAAAACAATTCAATTTAAAATAATTTATAAGATTATAAAACCATTTATAGCAAGTAACCAAGCTTTCAAAGTCATGAGTGACTAGAAATGGACTTTTCTTGCCGATCAATCACTTTCGCTTCATGTTTCCCAATACAAACATTAAATTATTATCAGTTTTGACCAAAAATGAAAAACAAATCAACTTAAAATCATTTATAAAGTTATAAAGCCTTTTAAAGCAAGTAAGAAAGCTTTCGAAGGCATGAGTGACTATAAATGGACTTTTCTTGCCAATGATGGCTTTCGCTTCTATTTCTCATTGGAAACAACAAATTATGATATGTTTTAACCAAAAATAAAAAATTGAATTCAAAATCATTTATAAGGTTATTAAACCACTTAAAGTGAGTAATGAGGATTTTGAAGGCATTAACGACTATAAATGGACTTTTCTTGTCAATGGATGGCTTTCACTTCACGTTTCCCATTGCAATAATAAATTATGATATGTTTTACCAAAAATGAAAAAAAATTCAATTTAAAATCATTTATAAAGTTATAAAACCACTTAAAGTAAGTAATATGGCTTTTGAAGACATTAGTGACTATAAATGGACTTTTCTTGTCAATGGATGACTTCTGCTTCACGTTTCCCAATGCAAACAATAAATTTTGATATGTTTTAACCAAAAATGAAAACAAATTCAACTTAAAATCATTGATAAGATTATAAAATCATTTAAAGTGAATGTTAAGGCTTTTGAAGTTATGAGTGGCTATAGTTGGACTTTTCTTATCAATGGTGTCACAGCCCAATTCTCGGGCCATTATCGGTGCAAGGGCCCAATAGGCATGGCCCACCAGGCCCAAGCAAGCCTCTCTTTCTTTAAAATCTAATACCCGTAATTTCTAATGAATGTTCTTTCGAAATTAGACTATGAGAACCAAGTATATATATAACATTCCCAAAATAGGGTTATCATTCGTCAACCCTAAATGACATGGTTAATCAATCAACATACAGAGTCCACAACAATCTCATAATTTTCATTTAAGAAACTATATACACATGCAAGAGACCTTGACTATCAGCAGAGTGACTTTGGGTTTGGGTGTCGTTACAGGATGTTATGGTGCCTACCAAATGCCGAATGCAAGTGGACACTTCAATCCAGGTCCCAACTATCTCCAAATCTGAAAACATGAAGTTAAAAAGAGTGAGTATAAACCCAGTGAGTGAACATAGGAAGGGAACAAGCAAACGATACGGAGAGTTTTTCGAAAACGTGATGCACTCATTTAAAAACAATGCAAATTTGTATATTATGAACAAAACTCGATGCTGTGCTGTTTTTCAATTCATTTTAAAACATTTAGGAAGTTCAACTTTCAACATTCAATGTAATCACATAATATTTTCTCTAACATTTCTATGGTATGTGTAAACATGTATACAACCACCGGTCATCAGCTCATGTGCACTCCGACACTGCACATAGTAATGCATGGCACATGTTATAACATGTAACAAGAATCTTTGCATAACAATACATCACATGCCACAAATCAATTGGCAATTCAACATAATATTTCAAATACGTAATTCATCACATTATATGTATCGCATAATATAGGAACACATGAGTTAATCACATTGCACAATTTCACAACGTAAAGACATTTCATCAAGGGCTTGTTCCTAGGCACATTTTAAAGCAAAGAGAAATAAAGTTTTCAAATGATTCATTCAAACACATGTGCATTTATCCCAAAACATTTTTAAATGAAAGTTCACTCACCTTAACGATGCCACCTAACAAAGTCTTAATTGAAGTAGTCCCGAAATACCATTAAAACCTATAATTGCCAATAAACAATAATAGCTTCAAATATATCATAAATTCAAGCTTAATAATTCTAATAAGCATAGCTTGATAAACTACATTCTAGCCTAATTTTTAACCTAGAATTTTAGTCTAATTCTCAAACCCATCATATCAACTATTCCAATTTAAAGGTTCTTTACCTTAGTGAGCTTGTAGGCATAAAGATCAACAAAAACCTAATATTTCCAAGAAAAAGAATTTGAAGAAATTAGGAAATAAAATTTGAAAATATAACCCATAAATTCATAAATTCATAAATTCCAATAGTTGAAAATATATACCTTTTAGCCTTAAAAATGGAGATTTGAAGTTGAAAATTCAAGTGTTAGTGATGGTGGAGTAGAAATAGAAAATAAAGGAAAGAAAGAAAGATTTTCCTTCTCTCTCCTAAGGTTTAGTTGTGCTGGAAAATGGAGTTACAAGCTGTAGGTTTGGTGCCCAAGAAGTTAGGAGAAGAAAGAAGTAAGAAAATAAAAGAAATAAAAAGAAAGGAAGGAAAAGAAAATGGAAAAAGCTTGATTTTTTTTGGTGGAGGATGAAAATGGCGTTGGAAGGAGAAGAAGAAGGAAGATAATGCCTTGGACATGATGGCCCACCATGGGATAAGGATGAAGGGTCAAAGCTTCCAAAGGAAGCTTTGACCAAACTAATGGCAAAATTATCATTTTGCCTTCCAAGGTTTTCACCCTTTTTAATTAAGTCCTCTCACAATCTTTTAATTTCAATTTCTTTCTATTTTTCTTCCTTAACACTTGTACCAATAAAATATCAAGTTTATAGTTCAATGCGGTATCACCATAATATTTAAATATTTACTTACCCGTGGTAGCTTTATTTAATAAAGACACGCAGCCCCATTAACGTCATTTTCCTCTGAAATTTTCTTGTTCTTCTTCTCCCCCACTTAGATTGACCATATACTCCTTCTTAATGGAAAATTTTGACACTGAATAAAATATTAATATTTAATATTATTTTATTCTAAATTTTTTAACTTGTCTCCTTGGCACCCAAAATGTTTTATCATGCTCCGATTCACGTCTGAATCACTTTTTATCTCGCTAATTCATCCTTAATAAAAATATTATTATTCAATTGTTATTTCTTCGCATGCGAAATATTTTTCTTCAAACTATTTCTTTCACCTTTTATCACTTTTAAACATTCTAATTAACCTCAATTGGCATCCGATAAGCTTTATTAGCCACCATATCAAAGTACGGGGTATTACAAATGGATGGCTTTCACTTCAAGTTTTTCAATGTAAGCACCAAATTGTGATATGTTTTAATGAAAAATGAAAAAATATTCAACTTAAAATCATTTATAAGATTATAAAACCATTTAAAGCGAGTAACAAGTTTGTCAAAAGTATGAGTGATAGATGTACTTTCCTTGTCAATGGATGGCTTTCACTTCACATTTCTCATTGTAAATAACAAATTATGATATGTTTGAACCAAAAATGAAAACAAATTCAATTCAAAATCATTATAAAGTTATTAAACCACTTAAAGTGAGTAACGAAGCTTTCGAAGGCATTAGTGACTATAAATGGAATTTTTTTGTCAATGGATGGCTTTCGCTTCATGTTTCACCATGCAAACATCCAATTATGATTTTTTTAAATTATAAGTTGAAAAATTCAATTTAAAATCATTTATAAAGTTATAAATCACTTAAAGCTAGTAACAACACTTTCACAAGCATAAGTGACTATAAATGGACTTTTCTTGTCAATGTATGGCTTTCGCTTTACATTTCCTGATGCAAACAAGAACTTATGATCTATTTTAGCCAAAAACAATAAACAATTCAACTCAAAAGCATTTATAAGACTATAAAACCATTTAAAATGAATAAGTAGGCTTTTGAAGGCATGAGTGACTATAAACGGACTTTTCTTATCAATGGGTGGCTTTCACATCACATTTTTTTATGCAAAACATCAAATTATGATCTGTCCTAACCAAAAATAGAAATAAATTCAATTTCAAATTATTTATAAAGTTATAAAAGTACTTAAAGTGAGAAACAAGGCTTTTGAAGGCATGAGTGACTATACATTGACTTTTCATGTCAATGGATGACTTTTGCTTCACGTTTTCTGATGCAAATATTAAATTATGATTTGATTTAACCAAAAATGAAAAAAAATTCAACTTAAAATCATTTATAAGATTATAAAAACGTTTAAAGCTAAAAGGTATGAGTAACTGTAGATGGACTTTTCTTGTCAATTAATGGCTTTCGCTTCACGTTTCTCATTGAAAATAAGAAATTATGATATGTTTTAACCAAAAATAAAAAATTTCAATTCAAAATCATTTATAAGGTTATTAAACCACATAAAGTGAGTAATAAGGATTTCGAAGGCATTAACGACTATAAATGGACTTTTCTTGTCAATGGATGGCTTTTGCTTCACGTTTCCCATTACAAACAATAAATTATGATCCGATTTAACCAAAAATGAAAACAATTCAACTTAAAATCATTTATAACATTATAAAACCATTTAATGTGAGTAAGAGTCTTTGGAATGAGTAAGTGATAGTGGACTTTTCCTATCAACAGATAGCCTTCGCCTCACGTTTCTCATTGCTAACAATAATTTATAATATGTTTTAACCAAAAAAGAAAACAAATTCAATTCAAAATCATATATAAAGTTATCAAACAACTTAAAGCGAGTAACAAGGCTTTCGAAGGCATTAGTGACTATAAATGGACTTTTCTTGTCAATGGATGACTTTCGCTTTACGTTTCCTGATGTAAACATCTAATTATGATTTTTTTTAACTAAAATTGAAAAAAATTCAATTTCAAATCATTTATGAAGTTATAAAATCACTTAAAGCGACTAACAACACTTTCACGGGCATAAGTGATTATAAATAGACTTTTCTTGTCAATGTATGGCTTTCGTTTTACATTTCCCAATGTAAACAAGAACTTATGATCTGTTTGAACCAAAAATGAAAAAAAATCACCTTAAAAACATTTCTAAGACTATAAAACCTTTTAAAATGAATAACTAGGCTTTTGAAGACATGAGTGACTATAACCGAACTTTTCTTATCAATAGGTGACTTTTGGTTCATGCTTTTCAAAGTAAAACATCAAATTATGATCTATCTTAACTAAAAAGAAAATTCAATTTTAAATCATTTATAAAGTTATTAAACCACTTAAAACGGGTAACAAGGCTTCTGAAGGCATGAGTGACTATACATTGACTTTCATGTCAATGGATGGCTTTTGCTTCACGTTTTTTGATGCAAACATTAAATTGTGATTTGATTTAACCAAAAATGAAAAAACATCAACTTGAAATCATTTATAATATTATAAATGCATTTAAAGTGAGAAGGCATAAGTGACTATAGATGGACTTTTCTTGTCAATTAATGGCTTTCGCTTCACATTTCTTGTTACAAACAACAAATTATGATATGTTTTAACCAACAATAAAAAATTTCAATTCAAAATCATTTATAAGGTTATTTAACCACTTAAAAGAGTAACAAGGATTTAGAAGGCATTAGCGACTATAAATAAACTTTTCTTGTTAATGGATCGCTTTCGCTTCACGTTTCCCATTGCAAACAAAAAATTACAATATGTTTTAACCAAAAATGAAAAAACAATTCAATTCAAAATCATTTATAAAGTTATAAAACCACTTAAAGCAAGGTATGTGGCTTTCGAAGGCATTAGTAACTATAAATGAAATTTTTCTTGTCAATGGATGGCTTTCGCTTCATGTTTCCTAATGCAAACAACAAATTATGATTAGTTTTAACCAAAAATGAAAAAAAATTCAACTTAAAATCATTTATAACATTATAAAATCATTTAAAGCGAGCAATAAGTCTTTTAAATACGTAAGTGATAGATGGACTTTTTTTGTCAACAGATGGCTTTCACCTCACATTTCTCATTGCTAACAACAAATTATGATATGTTTTAACCAACAAAGAAAACTAATTCAATTCAAAATCATATACAAAGTTATAAAACCACTTAAACCGAGTAACGAGGCTTTCAAAGGTATTAGTGACTATGAATGGACTTTTCTTGTGAATGGATAGCTTTTGCTTCACGTTTCTCGATACAAATATCTAATTATGATTTTTTTACTAAAATTGAAAAAACAATTCAATTTAAAATCAATTTTTGAATTTATAAAAGTAGTTAAAGTGAGTGATTATACATTGACTTTTCATGTCAATGGATCGCTTTCGCTTCACGTTTTCCAATGCAAACATTAAATTGTGATCTGATTTAACCAAAAATGAAAAAAAATTCAACTTAAAATCATTTATAAGATTATAAAAGCATTTAAAGCGAGAAAGGCATAAGTGACTATAGATGAACTTTTCTTCTCAATTAATGGGTTTTGCTTCATGTTTTTCATTGCAAACAACAAATTATGATATGTTTTAACCGAAAATTAAAAATTTCAATTCAAAATCATTTATAAGGTTATTAAA
The DNA here is from genome assembly GCF_053813885.1 of Theobroma cacao. Classification (NCBI taxonomy): domain Eukaryota; kingdom Viridiplantae; phylum Streptophyta; class Magnoliopsida; order Malvales; family Malvaceae; genus Theobroma; species Theobroma cacao. The sequence goes on from NC_142641.1 coordinate 25,749,277, forward strand.
CCACTTAAAGTGAGTAACGAGAATTTCGAAGGCATTAGTGACTATAAATGGACTTTTCTTGTCAATGGATGGCTTTCGCTTCACATTTCCTTTCGCTAACAACAAATTATGATATGGTTTCACCAAAAATGAAAACAAATTCAATTCAAAATCATTTATAAAGTTATAAAACCACTTAAAGCAATTAATATGGCTTTCGAAGGCATTGATGATTATAAATGGACTTTTCTTGTCAATTGATGGCTTTTGCTTCATGTTTCCCAATGGAAACAACAAATTATTATGTATTTGAACCAAAAATGAAAAAAAAAATCAATTTAAAATCATTTATAAGATTATAAAACCATTTAAACTAAGTAACAAGGCTGTCAACGGCATGACTGACTATAAATGGACCTTTCTATCAATGAATGGCTTTAACTTCTCATTTCCTGATGCAAACAATAAATCTTTTTTAATAAAAAACGAAAACAAATTCAACTTAAAATCATTTATAAGATTATAAAACTACTTAAAGTGAATAACTAGGCTTTCAAAGGCATGAATGACTATAAATGGACATTCCTTGTCAATGGATGGCTTTCGCTTCACGTTTCTCGATGCAAACATCAAATTATGATCTATTTTAACCAGAATTGAAAACAAATTTAATTTAAAATCATTTATAAAGTCATAAAACCACATAAAACTAGTAACAAGGCTTTCAAAGGCATGAGTGACTATAAATGGACTTTTCTTATTAATGGATAGCTTTTGCTTCACGGTTCTAGATGCAAACATCAAATTATGAACTGTTGCAACCAAAAATGAGAAAAATTCAATTTTAAAATCATTTATAAAATTATAAACCCATTTAAAGCAAGTAACAAGGCTTTCGATGCCATGAGCGAACAAAAATGGACTTTTTTCTTGTCAAAGGATGTCTTTCGTTTCACGTTTCTTGATGCAAACAATAATTTATGATCTATTTTATCCAAAAAAAAACATTGAATTGGAAATCATTTATAAGATTATAAAAACATTTAAAGTGAATAACCATGCTTTCAAAGGTATTAATGACTATAAATGGACTTTTCTTGTCAATGGATGGCTTTCGTTTCATGTTTTCTAATACACACATCAAATTTTAATCTCCTTTAATAAAAAATGAAAAAACAACTCAACTTACAATCATTTAAAGCGAGTAACAAAGCTTTTAAAGACATGAGTGACTATGAATGGACTTTTCTTGTCACTAGATGGCTTTTGCTTCACGTTTCCCCATTGCGAACAATAATTATGATATGTTGTAACCAAAAATAAAAGCAATTTTTGTTTAAAATCATTTATAAAGTTGTAAAACCACTTAATGGGAGTAACAAGGCTTTTAAAGGTATGAGTGACTATAAATGGACTTTTCTTGTTAATGGATAGCTTTTGCTTCACGTTTCCAAATGTAAACAACAAATTATGATCCGTTTTAACCAAAAATGAAAAAAATTCAATTTAAAATCATTTATAAGATTATAAAATCATATAAAGCAAGTAACCAGGCTTTTGAAGGCATGAGTGACTATAATTGGACTTTTCTTGTCTATGGATAGCTTTTGCTTCACGTTTTCAATGCACAAAACAAATTATGATATGTTGTAACAATATATGGAAAAAAATTCAATTGAAAATCATTTATGAAATTATAAAACCATTTAATGCAAGTAACAAGGCTTTCGAAAATATAAGTGACTGCAAATAGACTTTTCTTATCAATGGATGGCTTTCACTTCATGTTTTCCTATGTAAAGAACAAATTATGATTTGTTTTAACCAAAATGAAAAAAAAATATGTCAAACCTTGCTCTATAAAGTAATTACAGTGTCATTCACATACTCGATAGAATGTTTGTATATTGAGAAAGCCCGAGAAATTGACAAAAGACGATATTGCCCCTAGAAGTACAGTTAAGTCGATTAAACATCGAACAAGATAAAATCGAGATCTTAAAGATGAAATTGAGAATTTCACACTCCAGGGATGACTCAAAATGGTAATTCGGAGTTCGAGGTCCGATTTGGAGTCAATCCGAAAAATTGACCGGTTGGGGGTAAAATGGTCATTTTGCAATTTGAGGAAAAAATGAAAATTTTTAAAAAAGATTTTCTTAGCCCCATTTGACATGTTTGAGTATGACATGAGTATTGAAGTAGAATTGGAAGATTTAGTAGTGAAAAATATGAGTTTTCGGTATTTTTAGAGTATAGGGGCTGTAAAACCTGACTCTATAAACACATGTCATGACATACATACACTGAGTAGCATGTTATTATGCTAGGAAAAGCACCTAAGAATAGACGAAACTCGGTATTGTACCTGATGGTACACTTGAGTTGATTTAACCTCGAACTAGTTCAAATAGGAATTGTATGATGAAATTTAATATTTTATAGTCAAGGAATGACTAAAAATGATTGTTCGGAATTCAAGGGTTCATTTGAGGTAAATTTGGAAATTTTGATGTTCAAGGGCAAAATCGTCATGTTGCCACCTAAGATAATAATTTGATCATGGAGTGAAATTTTTTATCAAGATTAACTATTTGGAGTATAATTTAATGATAGGAAGTGAAAAAGTTTAATTCTAGTGATTTCTGGAGTGTAGGGGCAAAATCGTAATTTTACCACCCGCGAACAAAATTTGAGATTTTGAGAGAATTTAGATCAAATTTGACAAATTGGAGAATGGTATGAGTATAAGGGATGAAAAATATGTCTATGGGCAATTTTTCAGTTTTTTGGGCAAAAATGTAATTTTTCACTTTTACGGGGGTAAAAGTGTAAATTTCAAAATTACTCCACCGAGACTTTGGATAAGTCTGAGAATTTTATCTAAGCTATGGATATGTGGGACAAGTGTATGGTGAAAATTTGGAAACAAATGGATGAAATTTTAAAAATGGGCCAATGGGAAAGTGACACGTGGCATTTTTAAAATAAAATAATATTATTTTAATGAAAAGTCGGCCCATTTAAACCCCATTTTAAGTGCTGGCCGGCCATAAGGAAGAACAAGAGAGGAAATAGAGAGGAAAGGAAGAAAAAAAGAAAAACCAAAGAGAAACAAGAAAATTCAAAGGGGAATTCGCGGTTTTCGACCGTTTACGCGTCTAACGGTAAGATTTTTCGATTTTAGCTTGATTTCTACCTTTCCTATGCCTTTATTTCCATTTAGCATGCTTGAGGAGAGAGATCAAAAAGTGATATCAAGGGCTGGACGAAATTCTAGGGGAGAGAAATTGAAATTTTTAGGTTTTGATTTTTAGTTAAATTGATAGTTTTAGTTAGTTAAATGTGTTTAGAAATTAAATTGGGCAAGAAATCATTAAATTTTCACAATACCCACTCTTGGCTGGATGCTCAATGCTGTACAATGATGATGAATTGATTTTATTCTAAGGGAAATGAAGAGAAAATGATGAAAAACGATTAAACGTGATAGAAAAACAAAGTAGAAAATTAACCGAGTTAATGTCCCATTTTTGGCCGAATTTTCCAAGAAAGGGAGTGAGCTGATTTCGTTGTTTTTAGAAGGTTATTGGCTGATATTTAATGGTTAGAAATGTTGGAGAGAGAATGGGATGATTTAGAGCTAAAAGGGAGCGCGTTAGCAATTTATCGGGCAAAGTACCAAAAATAGGTTAATACCGCGTTTAAGCCATTTTAGGCTATTGCATTTCATACCATGCATTAGTATAGGATTTAAGTTAATTATATAGTGATTTAGCATCAATGTGATGAATTGTGTAAATTTTTGTAATGTGTCTAGGAGGAGAGCCTTCCAGAAAAGGCAAAGAAGTCGTACCCGACGAGTAGTGATCGGGGCGCTTAGAAAGCTTTTAGTTTGTACAAACGGTGAGTAAACTTATTATTATTGTAAATTATCTAGAGTTTATTTTAACTGCCCTTTATGTATTTTATGAAATGAGAACAAGATTAAAACGGGATTTTTGATGTTTTAGGAATAAATGTGACAAATAAAAATATATTGTATTGATTATGAAATTGAGTAATTGGAGGCTGCAAATTGACTTGAAAAATATATATTTTCCTAGGAATGGCTTATAAGAAATGAGTATATGTGGCTATATTTTGTGAGTGCATTGGGAAATTTATGTAAGTTATTTTTACTATGCAGGCTGGATAAATAAATAAAAGCCACGTTATACTGTCGAAATTTTATTAAAATTAGTGGGTTAGTCACTGCACTGATGGGTTTCCGTGGACTGCCTATTAGAGGGGCACGGTAAACCCAGTTATATAGTTACTCCGGTTGTAAAGGCGAGGAGGGTAACTCCCGGGGTAGTATTAGAGCTCACTTCACGTCGAACCCCCACGTAAATGTGTAACTCGGCCAACACCAAGGGACGACTTGTTTTAAAAATAAAAATGTGTTTCACGTGTGAATATTTTAACACCCTTGGTGGACTCGGTTAGATGCCTCGGCCAAGGTATCCCCGAGGATTAGTTTTGGCTTGAGCCTTGTTTTAATAAAAGACATAAGCCTTAACAACTGTTTTGGTAAATTACAAATATTTTATGGTTTAAGAAATAAATTGAAAACATTATGAAATGGGTTGAAATTTGTTGTTTAAACTTGCCTCCATTTAACTCGCCTTTAGATATTTATGATAATGTCTGTTTACTCATTGGGATTTTATAATCTCACCACACTCTTTTCCACCCATTTCAGGTTCAATATAGACTGTAGATAGCTGATCTCATCGAGGACTACCATTGGATCTGCATTTTCCAAACCGTAGGTTCACAATCCTCTTTACTTTTGTTTATTCGGGAGCCCTCTTGTTATTGTAAATTAAATTAAATATTTTAGCTTACTGTATTTCAGTATGTATAAATTTATTTAGCTTTTACGCTATAAAAATTATTCACGTATAACTCTATAAATATTGTTTTACAAGAAAATAGAATATTTTCCTTAATATTTCTTTTATTTTCTTATTATATTCAAATAACCATAATTTCGTTTTAAATGAAGATTTTAGACTTTTAAACTCATTTTGAATATGAATTATGTATTTTGTACTTGTACATTACGTTTTAGGCAGTTTCGAAATTTTTGAGAAAAAAATAACCAAAATACCCCTGTGTGGCGAAAATTTTATTTTGATTGTTTTTTATCTAAAATAGTGTATATTCTCTAAAAACTCGATATTTAACAATGATTGCTCACAAGAAAGGAAAAAAACTGATATGTAAGCCTTGTGGGGTTCCAGTTGGCATTCCGGATAATGAGTGTCAATCGGGACGTCGCGGCGATTGTCATGGGCCTAAGGGAGGTTTCGGGTCGTGATAGGGGCAAAATGGTAATTTTGCCACCCGAATTCGAAAATTTAATTTTTGAAAGGATTTTGATCAAATTTAATTATTTGGAGTGTGAAATGAGTATGAGGAGTGAAAATTATGCATTATGGCAAATTTTCAATTTTGGGGGTAAAAATGTAATTTTTGAAAAGTTTAGAGGTAAAATTGTAATTTTGAAAAATTTACTCCACCAAAACTTTGGAAAAATCTGAAAATTTCACTTAAGACTTGGATAAGTCAAAGGGAATGCATAGTGGAAAAAGTAGGACAAGTGGATGGCTAGAAAAAAAAATGAATTAATAAAATATTCAAAATATGAATAAAATAATATTATTTCATTAAACTAATAAAAAGGCATAAAAAAAATCAGCCCATAACCCATTCTTCTTCTTCAACATTCGGCCAAGTAAGAAACAAGAGAGAGAAAGGAGGAAATAGAACCCTAGCCAAGAAATTTAAAGGGAAAATTGGTGGAAATTCAAAAATCAAGTGAAAAAAAAGATAACACTTCTTAAAATTGTCTTGTGCTTTACCTTTCCCATGCATTTCCCATCATTTTCCATGGTTGAATCATGTGATTTGAGGATAATTTCAATTCTGGTCATATGGGTTTAGAGAGAGAATGTCACAACTCGGAACTCCCATTGAGCCCGTGACAATCGCCGCGACGTCCCGATAGGCACTCATTACCCCGAATGTCGATCGAAACCCCGTAAGGCTTAGCTTCACCTTCTGCATCTCCCTAGTGAGCGACAGTTATTAAATCTCAGATTTCAAAAAAAATCATAAGTCATTTCCAAATCAAAACAATAAAATATTACTTTCTGGGTCATAGGGGCATTTTCGTCATTTTTCTTTAAAAATACCAAAACTCGCCAAAAACATGGTGTAAAAGCTAAATATATTCATACATATTTTAAATTAAATAACTGAAGAATAAAATTACTTTTACAGTGACACGTGGGCCCCCAACTGACTAAGAAGATGTAGGGCTACGAACCCTTACTTTCTAAAATGCAACTCCGAGATTAATTCTCGTCTTAATCAACTATCAACAAATTATCCTGAACCTGAAAAATGTATAAGAAGAAGGGGTGAGATTATAAAATCCCAGTGAGTAGACAGACATCATTAAAATAATCTAAAGCCGAGTAATAAGAGACAATTAAAATAATTCATCCCAACCCATATAAATAATTGGATTTCATCTAATTACTCAACATGGCTTATGCACTTTTCAAAAACTTGGCCCTTGCCAAAAATCCATTCTCGGGGATACCCCGCGGAGGCATCTTACTGAGACCGCCAAGGCTGTTTATTGTCACACACACACACACACATTTCACCTCTGACAACACAGCCGTTCCTTGGCGTTGGCTGAGTCCCAATTTCACGTGGTGGCCAACATGAAGTGTACTCAAATCCTACCTCGGAAGTTATCCTACGCGCCTCTCCAATCGAGGTAAGCTTAATAATTGGGAACCGTGCCCCTCTAATTAGGTTGGCCCATGGAACCCCTGTCACTGCAGTGCCCACTTTATAATCCACCAACCTATAAAATCACAATAGTATGACATGGCTCACTTAAAACATTCAAGGCAAATCAAAGCAGTTCACATATTCTTTAAATCATAAAAATAACCAGTCATACCCACATTTATCATAAGCCATTTAATGTAAAATCCTGGATAAACAACACAATCATAGTATATTTCTCCAATTACTCTATTTTTGAAATCATTATTAAATTTTTAAAAATTTTATAAAATTATTTTATAAAATCCCATTTTCTCATAAAACACAATAATTTTCCAATTAAACCATTTTTTCATAAAATCACACAATTAAATAAATCTACTATAGATAATTAAGACGATAGTAAGTTTACTCACTGTTCTAGGAGTCGATATACTCCTATTTTCAGTCCGTGGGTACAGTCCTTTACCCGTATCTAATGGCTCACCACCTAGCCATAATCCATGGCACATATTTCAATTAAATTGTGTCTAACAGTCATAAGCTATTTCAGGCTCGATATATATGCATGATATGAAATGAAAAATGCACAAGTAGCCATCTAGATCCGGTATTGACCTAAGTCGATTTTTCATCCAATAAATTGGCCAATGCGTCCAATTTCACTCCAACTTTCTCCATTTCTTTTTCAATCCCTCAATTCACCAAGCACAACTAATTAACACACAATTAGGCAAATTTATCTTCACTTTTCTTCTTGGAACTTTCCGCCATTGAAGGTTCATGGGGAAAATGGATTCTTTTCTTGTTGTTTTGTTTCTAAACATGTTTAACTAACTCTAAACACCAACATAACTCAAAATCAAACAATTCCAACATCTTTCTCTCTCCATACCCATTTTGACCAGCCATAATTTCATCATGAAAACATGTAATTTAACCATGGAAATTAAGGAAAAATGCATGGGTAAGGTAAATCACTAGCAAAATCAAAGAAATTTTACCTTTGCTTGATCAAATCCTTGAATTCCAACACTTTCTCTTTGATTTTTACCACCTAGGGTTTCTCTTCTCTTCTAGTTTGGCTGATCACTATGGGAGAAATGGGCTGATTTTTTGCCTTTTTATAAAGAAATAATAAAATAATAAAAACATGACACATGACATTTCTTTATTGGCTCAAATTTTAAGTATTTGACTTTTAATTCTTTAATTCTCCACCACACATTTCTCATGTTTATCCATTTCCATGATGAATAAAATCCCTTGGTCTTGACAAGTGTCGGGGGTGAAAATTTACCCATTTGCCCCCGAGGTGGCAAAATTACCATTTCACCCTTATACGCCAAATTATACCAGAATTAAAATTTTTCACTTCTAAACTTCAAATCATACTCCAATACTTAAATCATACTCCAATACTTAAATCATACTCCAATAAGTCAAATGGACCAAAAAAAATCTTTTCTAAAAATTTCCATTTTATCCCCAAGTGGCAAATGACCATTTTGCCCCTAGATAGTGAAAATTTCGGTTTGACTTCAAATTGATCCTCGAACTCTGAATTACCATTTTGAGTCATCCCTGAACCGTGAAACTCTTAATTTCACCTTAAAATTCCTATTTGAACTAGTTCAAGGCTTAATCGACTTAATGATACCATTAGGGGCAATATCGTCTTTTAACGATTTCTCAAACTTCCTAAATATGTAACCATTCTATTTAGCATGCAAATGACGTCATAATTATTTTATAGAACAGGGTTTGACAGAGAAAGTTGTTAGATAAATTTGATTTTGAGCTATGTTGGTGTTTAGTGTTAGTTTAACATGTTTATGAGTAAAACAACAAGAAAAATATTTGTTTTCTCCATGAATTTCTCTAGGCCGAATCTAGCCAATGGTATCTAAGGATGAGGTTGACTTTATTTTAAGAGAATTGGGTGGAAAAATGATGAATTATGAGGTTGGAAATTAAATGGGAATTTTTGGTGCAATAAATTGAAATTTTTACCCACTAGGGGTAAAAGCATAATTTATAGTCCGGACTGATAAATTGGACAAAATTCACAGTCATTGAGGTATTGTGGATATAATTGGATAATTAAAATTGAAATGGATGGAATTGGAGTTGAATTGGGGATTTTAGGAATTTACACCGTGTATAGGCGAGTTAGGTCGGACACCGCAATTAAGCAATTGTCCAGACATTTCAAACCCTATCTAGTGCATACGCATGGATAAGAGCCTGAAATAATTTATGATAAATTGACACAATTTATTGAATTTTGTGTCATGGATTATGGATAAGTGGTGAGTCAATTGTTTCGGGTAAGAGACTGCACCCGAGGGTAGAGGATAGGAGTATTTCTACTCCTAATACTGTGAGTAAACTTATTATCATTTAATTTATCTAAGGTAGTTTTTATGAAATTTTATAAATTTTATGAAAAATGGATTTAAAAAGGATAAATTTCGTGTTTTATAAATAAATGTGTTTTTATAAAATGGTTTTATAAATTGTTTGAAATTAATGATGAATGTTATTTTATTTAAATAGAGTACATGGAGACTGTGGTTGTTAAGTATGAATTATATTTTTAATTCAAATGGCTTATGATAGTGTGAGCATGCTTGGCTGGTTTATTGTATTGAAATTACATGAATTGTGGTTTGCCGTGCAAATTAGTTATTATAAAAAAATTACCTTGTTATGCTGTTAAACTATTTGATGATTATGGTGGGGCTGACCTACACTGCAGTGGCGGGTTTTCGTGGACCATCCTATTAGAGGGGCTCGGTAAACCCGACTAATTTATTTTACCTCTGTGGGAGAGGCGCGTAAGGTAACTCTTGTGGAAGGGTTTGAGTCCACTTCACACTTTACCACCACGTGAAAAGTGAGTTTCAGCCAACGCCAAGAGACGACTGTTTTGTATGAATAAGTCATTTTAACAGCCTTGGCGGACTCGAGTGGATGCTTTGATGACGATCAAGTATCCTTGAGGATGAGTTTTGGCATGAGCCAAATTTTATGAGAGACATAAGCCTTGAAAATCATTTTAATTGAATTATAATTGTTTTCATGGGATGGAATAAATTTCTAAGTTATGAAATGCATAGTGGGATGGGATATTTTATTGTCTCCATTTACTCGGCTTTAGATACTTTAGATGGTATCTGTTTACTCACTGGGATTACAAAATCTCACCCTTCTTCCTATACATTTTTCAAGCTCAGGATAGTTTGTAGATAGTCGAGTAGGACGAGAACTAAGCTCGGAACTGTATTATAGAAAGTAAGAGTTCACAGTCTTACATCCTCTTGGTCAATTGGGGCCCACGTGTCATTGCAGATCAAATCTTATATTTTGGTTATCTGTATTTCTATTCGTACAATTTTTACTTTACTTTCATGTGTGAAAAAATTATTTACGAATATTTCTATAGAAATTTATTTTATGAGAAAATAGAATATTTTATTTATTATTTTTGAATAGTACTAATTGTCAACAATTTGCTTTTAAATGAACGTTTTAGATATCAAAACTTATTTCTAAGTATGAAATATGTGTTTTGCACCTAATTATTACATTTTTAACTTGTCTCGAAATTTTTGACGAAAATGACAAAAATGCCCCTGTGAGATAAAAATTAAAATTTTATTATTTTTGGACGAAAAAAATGATCTGTATTGTTTTAAAACATGATTTTTGTAATAGTAAATCACAAGGTAGGTGAGGAACTGATACGAGAGCCTTGCGGGGTTTTGATCGGCATTCGAGATAATGAGTGCCTATCGGGACGTCGCGACGGTTGTCACGAGCCCGATGGGGAGTTCCGGGTCGTGACAAAATATTAACTTAAAATCATTTATCAAATTGTAAAACTATTTAAAGGGAACAACTAAGCTTTCGAAGTCATGAGTGACTATAAATATTCTTTTCTTGTCAATGGATGTTTTTTGCTTGACATTTCCTGATGTAAACATCAAATTGTGATCTATTTTAACCAAAAAAAAAAAAATTCAACTTATAATTGTTTATAGGATTATAAAACTATTTAGAGCGAGTAACAAGGCTTTTGAAACCATGAATGACTATAAAATGGACTTTTCATGTCAATAGATGGCTTTTGCTTCACGTTTCCCAATGCAAAACATTAAATTGTGGTATGATTTAACTAAAAATGAAAAACAAATTCAACTTAAAATCATTTATAAGATTATAATAGTATTTAAAGTGAGAAGGCATGAGTGTCTATAGATAGATCTTTCTTGCCAATAGATCGTTTTCGCTTGACGTTTCTCACTCAATTTAAAATAGAAAACACTCAATTTAAAATCATTTATAAGATTACAAAATCATTTAAAGCAAGTAACAAGGTTTTTGAAAGCCTAAGTGACTATAGATGGACTTTTCTTGTCAATAGATGACTTTCGCTTCACGTTTCCTAATGCAAACATCAAATTACAATCTGTTCTAAATAAAAATAGAAAAAAACTCAAATTAAAATCATAAAACTATTTAAAGCAAGTAACAAAGCTTTTGAAGGCATAAGTGAATATAAATAGACTTTTCTTGTCAATGGATGGCTTTCACTTCACGTTTCCTTATGCAAACAACAAATTATGATCTGTTTAACCAAATATGAAAACGAATTCAATTTAAAATTATTTATAAGAATATAAAATCATTTAATGCAAGTAACAACACTTTCGAAGGCAAGAGTGATTATAAATGGAGTTTTCTTATCAATGAGTTATTTTCACTTCATGTTTCCCAATGAAAACAACAAAATATGGTCTATTTGAACCAAAAAAGAAAAAAACAATTCAACTCAAAATCATTTATATGACTATAAAATCATTTAAAATGAATAACTAGGTTTTCGAAGGCATGAGTAACTATAAATGGACTTTTCTTGTCAATAGGTGGTTTTCATGCCACGTTTTCTTATGCAATCATCAAATTATGATCTATTTTAACCAAAAATAGAAAAAATTCAGTATAAAATCATTTATAAGATTATAAACCATTTAAAGCGACTAACAAGGCTTTTGAAGGCATAAGTGACTATAAATGGACGTTTATTGTCAATGGATGGCTTTCGCTTCATGTTTCTTGATGCAAACAACAAATTATGATTTGTTTCAACCAATAATGAAAATAAATTTTGACTTAAAATTATTTATCAGACTGTAAAACTATTTAAAGCAAATAACTATGCTTTCAAAGGTCTATGACTATAAATGGACTTTTCTTGCCCATGGATCACTTTCGCTTGACGTTTCTCAATACAAACATCAAATTGTGATTTGTTTTAACTAAAAATGAAAACCAAATTCAATTCAAAATTATTTATAAGATTATAAAATCATTTGAAGCGAGTAACAAGGCTTTCGAAGGTTTGAGTGACTACAAATGGACTTTTCTTGTCAGTGGATGGCTTTCGCTTCATGTTATTGATGCAGACTGAAAATTATGATCTATTTTAACCAAAAATAGAAAAAAATTTAATTTAAAATCATTTATAAGATTATAAAACTATTTAAAACGAGTAACAAGGCTTTCAAAGGTATGAGTGACTAGAGATGGACTTTTCTTGTCAATGGATGGTTGTCGCTTCATGTTTCCCGATGTAAACAACAAATTATAATCGACTTTAACCAAAAATGAGAAAGAATTCAATTGGAAATTATTTATAAGATTATAAAACCATTTAAAGTGACTAATTGCATTTCTGAAGGCATAAATGACTATAAATGGACTTTTCTTATCAATGGGTGGCTTTTGCTTAACGTTTTCCAATGCAAACATCAAATTATGATATGTTTTAACTGAAAATGGAAAAAAGTTTAATTTAAAATCATTTTTAAAATTATAAAACCACTTAATGCGAGTAACAAAACTTTCAAAGGCACAAGTGACTATAAATGGACTTTTTTTTTCAATGGATAGTTTTTGCTTCACATTTCCAGATGCAAACATCATATTGTGATCTATTTTAACAAAAAAAAATAAAGTCAACTTAAAATCATTTATAAAATTATAAAATCGTTTAAAGCGAGTAACAAGGCTTTTGAGACTATAGATGGACTTTTATTGTCAATGGATGGCTTTTGCCACATGTTTCTCATTGCAAACACCAATTATGATATGTTTTAACCAAAAATGAAAAAAACATTTACTTAAAAATCATTTATAAATGGATGGACTTTTCTTATCAATGGATGGCTTCCACTTCACATTTCTCGTTGCAAACAACAAATTATGATATGTTTTAACAAAAAATGAATGAAAAATTCAAGTTAAAATCACTTATAAGATTATAAAACCATTTAAAGCAAGTAATAAGGCTTTTAAAGGCAAAAGTGACTATAGAAGGACTTTTCTTGTCAATGGATGGGTTTCGCTTCACATTTCTGATGCAAATAAGAAATTATAATCTATTTTACCAAAAATGAAAAAAATATTCAATTTAAAATCATTTATAAAGTTATAAAACCACTTAAAGTGAGTACTAGGGCCTTCAAAGGCATAAGTGATTATAAATGGGCTTCTTTTCTCAATGGATGGCTTCCGCTTCACATTTTCCACTACAAACAACAAATTATGACTTGTTTTAACTAAAAATGAATAAGATTATAAAATCATTTAAAGCGAATAAGTAGGCTTTCAAAGGCATGAGTGACAAGGCTTCGACTTTTCTTATCAGTGGTTTTCTTTCGCATCACGTTTCCTAATGCAACAACAAATTATGATCTATTTTAACCAAAAATTAAAAAAATTAATTCAAAATCATTTATAAGATTATAAAACCATTTAAAGCTTTCGAAGGCATTAGTGACTATAATGGACTTTTCAAGTTGGTGGATGGCTTTCGTTTCATGTTTCCAATGCAAACAACAAATTATGATCTATTTCAACCAAAAATGAAAAAACCGTTCAATCTAATATCATTTATAAGATTATAAAACCATTTAAAGTGAGTAACAAGGCTTTCAAAGGCACAAGTGACTATAAATGGACTTTTCTTGTCAAAGGATCGCTTCCACTTCACATTTCCTGATGCAAAAATCCAACTATGATTTGTTTTAACAAGGAGTGAAAAAAATTTCAATTCAAAATTATTTATAAGATTATAAAACCATTTAAGGCGAGTAACTAGGTGTGAGACCACAACCCCTATAGGCTCATAACTACACATAGACGCAATAACATGGGCCAGGGGTAGTTTCATCATTTCCTCTAAAAAGCCCCAGAAGAAGGTTTTATGATATTTTAAGGTCTAAATAGGCATAAGACCGAATAAATAATGTGTAATGATGAAAACACGAAGAAAACTAGAAGTTTCGATAATTTTCACAATAGGGGCAAAATGATCATTTTGCAACCCGAGTCAAAATTTTAAGTTTTTGTAAACTTGAGTAGTTTAGATCATTGTGGACACTGTGCCAGTGTCAAAATAATAAAAAAATTTCACAAAGGATTGGAGAAGAACAAGTTAACTTGCTAAAGGGCATTTTTATAATTTCTAAGGGAATTGGATAAGTTTGAGCTATAACTATCTTCTCCTTCCAGCAACTTCTTCAATTTCCCACAGCTTCTTCTTCTTCCTCCTTCCATCTCACATTTGTTTCCCCCTCCATGGAAGCATGGTATGAAAACTTCATAACTTTCTCTCCCTAGCTCCAATTTTCATGCCTCGGTGCATATTTTCATGAAATCTTTGTGCTCTTTCACTCTTTCACTTTAAATCCCTTGAAAAATCCCACTTTCATACTTTCTCTCACTAGTTAGGTGTTTAGAGAGAGAAAGAGAGAGAAAGCTCCCATAATAGCTTGGAAAAATTTATTGGAAAGAATTTCAAAGTTTCAAGCTACCAAGGTTCTAATGAAGTTCCACAGCTCCAATTGGACCATTAGGGAAGTTAGAGTCAGCTAAAGGCTCAACTAATACCAGTGAGTGAACGTGCATTTCAAAATGTTTTGGGAAAATAATCACGTGTGTTAATGAATCATTTAGGAATTTTATCTGTTTTTGCTCTAAAATTTGCTCGGGAACAAGCTCTTGATAATTAACTCAATGTTGTGACATGTGGTTGCTATGGATTCATGCACTACTACATTATGTTGCTATATTTGTAGATATATATATATGTTGTGCATGATAGTTGATATGTGTGATGATTATAACTGTGTGTGTGCACGATGTGGGGGGATGCACATGCCGGTGATGGCGTGGTGAGGGAAGTGGATGATGATAGTGCCTATGTGCACAATGTGGGGGGATGTACACGATGGCACCGATTGTGCACGATGTGGGGGGATGCACATGAACTGGGTGTGATGATGGTGACATTGGTGTTTATCATGTATTTATGTATATATATGTTTATGAAATAAAAGCTTATGAATATGGCATATGATTGAAATGCATGTGAAATTTGACATGTTAAGCTTTGGGAATTTATATGTGTTTCATATTGCATTTGTCATGTGAACAGGGTGGCCTTTTCTTGAGGAAATGGCGAATTTTTACTGGTGCCCTGTTTCTCGCTGTAGCGAGATTCATTCTTGCTGCAACAAGAAACTTTCGAGTTTTCGAGGGTTTCACCGAACATGGTTCTCGCTGCAGCGAGAAAGTTTGTGTTTTATGGCTTGAATCTCGCTGCAGCGAAAAACTTTTTGTTTCGTTTAGTATCTTGATCGATTACTGCGCTATTTTCCACTTCTTTGGTACCATAGTTGAGCATGGACTTCCAACATTAATGAATAAACAAATTAAGTTTAAAATGAGGGATTTGGTGAGAAACCCTCTGCTAGCAAAGAAACCCTCAGCCAGCTAAGAAACCCTTGGCTAGTTGATAATTTAAGTCAAATGTTGCTGCAGCTACGTCTACTTGACATGAATTGCATGAAAGTTATTAAAGTTTTCATTCTTAAAATCTTTTGTTGAGCATGGACCCTTTACATTAAGTGATTTAATCAATTGGGGTTTTCCTGAGGGGTTTTGATAAGCACTAAATTAAATTGCATTGTTTTGAAATAAGTGCATCATGATTTTTAAATCTTTCTTTACTGTTGCTTGTTCCCTTCCTTGTTCACTCACCGTTTTCAACTTCATGTTTTCAAATCATGAAGTAGCTGGTAACTAGGTCGAAGTGTCTTCGTATATTCGACCCTTGGTAGGTGTCTCGGCATTCAGTAGCTGTACATTCATCCGAGTCTCTTCGCTAGAAGTCGAGTACTCTTTTGTTGTGTATAGACAGACCCAATGTAAATTATTAAGACATATGTTTAGACTACACATGTATATTTGTTGGTAATGCCATTATAAGTTGGCAATGAATAGCATTAACTGGATTCTAAATTATGAAATGTGACTTTAGTAATTTGATGAAATAATGAATAGGATAATATAGCTAGGCTTGCTTGGGCTTAGTGGGCTATGTCCATTGAGCCCTCGCGTCGGTCATGGCTCAAGATTTGGGTTGTGCACTAGGCTGTCTATGGCATGTGTGACTATAAATGGAGTTTTCTTGTCAATGGGTGGCTTTTGCTTTATGTTTCCTGATGCAAACATCAAGTTATGATCCACTTTAATCAGAAAATGAAAAAAATCAATTTAAAGTCATTTATAAGATTATAAAACGATTCAAAGCGAGTAACAAGGCTTTCAAAGGCATAAGTAACTATAAATAGACTTTTCTAATCAATGGATGGCTTTTGCTTCAAGGTTTCCAATGTAAACATCAAATTCTGATTTGCTTTAACTAAAAATGAAAAAAAATTCAACTTAAAATCATTTAATGCGAGTAACAAAGCTTCTGAAGGAATGAATAACAATAAATGGACTTTTCTTCTCAATGGATGGCTTTCAATTCATGTTTCTTGTTGTAAACAACAAATTATGACATGTTTTAACCAAAAATTAAAAAAAAATTCAATTCAAAATTTTTCATAAGATTATAAAAACATTTAAACTTAATAACTAGGCTTTTGAAGGAATGAGTGACTATAGATCTACTTTTGTTGCTAATGGATGGCTTTCGCTTAACGCTTCCAGATGCAAACAAAAAATTATGATATAGTTTAATGAAAAATAAAAAAAATTAACTTAAAATCATTTATAAATTTATAAAACCACTTAAAAAGAGTAATAAGGCCTGAAAAAGAATGAGTGACTATAAATTGACTTTTCTGGTCAATAGATGGCTTTCACTTCATGTTTCCCACTACAAACACAAATGAAGACTTGTTTTTCACAAAAAATGAATGAAAAATTCAATTTAAAATCATTTATGAGATTATAAAATCATTTAAAGCGAATAAGTAGGCTTTCAAATGTATGAGTGACTATAAATGGACTTTCCTTGTCAATGGGTTTCTTTCGTGTCATGTTTCATGATGCAAACAACAAATTATGACATATTTTTACCAAAAATGAAAAAAAAAATTCAATTTGAAATCATTTATAAGATCATAAAACCATTTAAAGCAAGTAACAAGGCTTTCGAAGGCATTAGTGACTACAAATGAACTTTTCTAGTTAATGGATGGCTTTCGTTTCATGGTTGCAATGTAAACAAAAAATTATGATCTGTTTTAACGAAAAATGAAAACAACATTCAATCTAATATCATTTATAAGATTATAAAAGCATTTAAAGCGAGTAACATGGCTTTCAAAGGCATGAGTGACTATAAATGGACTTTTCTTGTTAACCGATCGCTTTCACTTCACATTTCTTAACGGAAACATCCAACTATGATTCGTTTTAACAAGAAATGAAAGATATTTTGATTTAAAATCATTTATAAGATTATAAGATCATTTAAGATATTAACTAGGCTTTTGAAGGCATGTGTGACTTTTGCTTCACATTTTTCAATGCAAACATCAAATTATCATATGCTTTAATCAAAAGTGAAAAAAATCAATTTAAAGTTATTTATAGGATTAGAAAATCATTTAAAGCAAGTAACAAGGCTTTTGAAGGCATGAGTAACTATAAATAGAGTTTTCTTGTCAATGGATGGCTTTCGCTTCATGGTTCCCAATGCAAACATCAAATTGTGATCTATTTTAACTAAAAAGGATAAAAAATTCAACTTAAAATTATTTATCAGATTATAAAATCATTTAACGTGAGTAACAAGGCTTCTAAAGGAATGAATGACAATAAATGGACTTTTCTTATCAATGGATGGATTTCGATTCACGTTTCCCATTGCAAACAAAAAATTATGACATGTTTTAATTAAAAATGAAAAGAACTTGTATTCAAAATCATTTATAAAGTTATAAAACCACTTAAAGCGAGTAACAAGGCTTTTGAAAGTATGAGTCACTATAAATGGATTTGTCTTATCAATGGATAGCTTTTGCTTTACATTTCCTTATGCAAACAATATATTATGATGTATTTGAAAAAAAATGAAAAAAAATTCAACTTAAAATCATTTCGAAGACTATAAAACCATTTAAAGTGAATAACTAGGCCTTCGACAACATAAGTGACTGTAAATGGACTTTCCTTATCAATAGGCGGCTTTCGCTTCATGTTTTTCACTGCAAATATCAAATCATGATCTGTTTGAACCAAAAATAAAAAAAAATCAATTTAAAATCATTTGTAAGATTATAAAAGCATTTAAAGTGAGTAACAAGGCTTTCGAAGGCATGAGTGACTATAAATTGACTTTTTATGTCAAGGATGTCTTTCACATCATGTTTCCTGATCCAAACAACCAATTATGATATGTTTTAACCAAAAATGAAAAAAAAAATCAACTTTAAATCATTTATAAGACTATAAAACCACTTAAAGCAAATAATTAGGCTTTCAAAGATATGAGTGACTATAAATAGACTTTTCTTGTTAAGGGGTGGCTTTCGCTTCAAGTTTCCCAATGCAAACATCAAGTTGTGATCTGTATTAACCAAAAATGAAAAAAAAAAATTCAACCTAAAATCATTTATCAGATTATAAAATTATTTAAAGCGAGAAACATGACTGTCGAAGGGATGATAGACTATAGATTGACTTTTGCTATCAATGGATGGCTTTTGCTTCACGTTTCCTAATCCAGACAAAAGTTATGATCTTTCTCAACCAAAAAAGAAAAAAAAATCAATTTAAAATCATTTATAAGATTATAAAACCATTTAAAGCAAGTAACAAGGCTTTCAAAGGCATGAGTGACTATAGATTGACTTTTTTTATCAATGGATCGCTTTCGCTTCACATTTCCCCGATGCAAACAAAAAATTATGATCTGTTTTAACCAAAATGAAAAAATATTTTGATTTAAAATCATTTATAAAGTTATAAAACTACTGAAAGCGAGTTACAAGGCTTTCGAAGGCAAGAGTGGCTAAAAATGGACTTTTTTTTGTCAAGGGATGGCTTTCACTTAACATTTTCGAATCCAAGCAACAAATTATGATCGATTTGAACCAAAAATGAAAAAAATTTCAGCTTAAAATTATTTAAACCGAGTAACAAGGCTTTCAAAGGAATGAGTGAATATAAATGGACTTTTCCTGTTAAGGGATGGCTTTCGCTTCACGTTTCCCAATGCAAACAACAGACTATGATATATTTGAACCAAAAAAGAAAAAAAGTTAATTTAAAATCTTTTATGCCATTATAAAACCGTTTGAAGCAAGTAATATGGCTTTCGAAGGCATGAGTGATTGTAGATGGACTTTTCTTATAAATGGATGACTTTCGCTTCACGTTTCCTAATGCGAACAACAAATTATGATCTTTTTTAATGAAAAATAAAAAAAATCAATCTAAATTCATTCATAAGATTATAAAATCATTTAAAATGAGTAAGAAGGCTTTCGTAGGAATGAGTAACTATAGATCGACTTTTGTTGTCAATAGATGGCTTTCACTTAATGTTTCTTGATGAAAACAAAAAATTATGATCTATTTTAATTAAAAATAAAAAAAATTAATTTAAAATCATTTATAAAGTTATAAAACTAATTAAAGTTAGTAACAAGACCTTCGAAGGTTGAAGTGATTATAAATTAACTTTTCTTGTCAATGGATGGCTTTCACTTCGCGTTTACCAATGCAACAACATATTATGATCTGTTTTAACTAAAAATGAAAAACAATTCAATCTAAAATTATTTATAAGATTATAAAACCATTTAAAGTGAGTAACTAGGCTTTCGAAGGTATGAGTAACTATAGATGGACTTTTCTTATCAATGGATATCTTTTGCTTCACGTTTCCTGATGCAAACAATAAATTATAATATGTTTTAACCAAAAATGAGAAAGAATTCAATTAAAAATCATTCATAAGATTATAAAACCATTTAAAGCAAGTAACATGGCTTTCGAAAACATGAGTGACTATAAATTGAATTTTCTTGTCAATGGATGGCATTCGCTTCACATTTTCTAATGCAAACAATAATTTCTATTCTGTTTTAACCAAAAAAGAAGAAAATTCAATTGCAAATCATTTATAAGATTATAAAATGATTTAAAGCGTGCGAGAAGGCTTTCGAAGGCATGAGTGAATATAAATGGACTTTTCCTGTCAATGGATGGCATTCGCTTCACGTTTCTTGATGCAGACAACAAATTATGATCTGTTTTAAAAAAAATGAAAAATAATTCAATTCAAAATCATTTATAAGATTTTAAAACCATTGAAGCGAGTAAGAAGGCTTTTGAGAGCATGAATGACTACAGATGAACTTTTCTTGTCAATGAATGGCTTTCGCTTCATGTTTCACAGTGCAAATAAGAAATTATGATCTGTTTGAACCAAAAATGAAAAAAAAATTCAATTTAAAATCATTTGTAAAGTTATAAAATCACTTAAAGCAAGTAATAAGGCTTTCAAAGGCATAAGTGACTATAAATGGGCTTTTTTTGTCAATGAATGGCTTTCGCTTCACATTTCCTAATGCAAACAACAAATTATGATTTGTTTTAAACAAAAGTGAATGAAAAATTAAACTTAAAATCATTTATAAGATTATAAAACCATTTAAAGCGAATAAGTAAGCTTTAGAAGGCATAAGTGACAATAAATGGACTTTTCTTATCTATAGATGGCTTTCGCTTCACAGTTTCCAATGCAAACATCAAATTATGACCTATTTTAACTAAAAATGAAAAAAAATTCAACTTAAAATCATTTATAAGAATATAAAACCATTTAAAGCAAGTAACAAGGCATTTGAAGGCATAGATGACTATAAATGAACTTTTAATGTCAATGGATGGCTTTCGCTTCGAGTTTCCCATTGCAAACAATAAATTATGACATGTTTTAACCAACGATGCAAAAAAATTTAGTTAAATCATTTATAAAGTTATAAAACTACTTAAAGTGAGTAACAAGACTTTCGAAAGCATGAGTTATTATAAATGGACTTTTCTTGTCAATGGATGGGGCTCGCTTCACGTTTCTCAATGCAAACAATAAATTATGATTTGTTTTAACAAAAAAATGAGAAAAATTCAATTTAAAATCATTTGTAAGATTATAAAACAATTTAAGTGAATAATTCAGCTTTTGAAGGCGTGCGTGATAATAAATGAACTTTTCTTTTTAATGGGTGGTTTTCCCTTCACATTTTTTGATGCGAACAACAAATTATGATATGCTTTAACCAAAAATAAAAAGCAATTCAATTTAGAATTGTTTAAAAGATTATCAAATCATTTAAAGCAAGTAACAAGGCCTTCGAAGACATCAGTGACTATAAATGGACTTTGCTTTCCAATGGATGGCTATCGCTACACTTTTCCTAAGTCAAATATCCAACTATGACCTATTTTAATAAGAAATGAAAGAAATTTTGATTTAAAAACATTTATAAGATTATAAAACCATTTAAAGTGAGTAACAAGGCCTTCGAAGGCATGAGTGACTATAAATGGACTTTTCCTGCCAATAGATGGCGTTCACTTCATGTTTCCCAATGCAAATAATAAATTATGATATCGTTTAGCCAAGAATGAAAAAAAATTCAATTTAATATCATTTATAAGATTATAAAACCATTTACAGCTAGTAACAAGGCTTTCGAAGAAATGAGTGACTATAAATGCACTTTTCTTGTCAATGGATGGCGTTTGCTTCGCGTTTCCCAATGCAAACAATAAATTATGATCTGTTTTAATAAAAAATTAAAAAAAATTTAAATTTAAAATGATTTATAAGATTATATAACCATTTAAAGCGAGTAATAAAGCTTTCGAAGGCATGAGTGATTATGGATTAACTTTTTTTGTCAATGGATGGCTTTCCCTTCACGTTTTGTGATGCACACAACAAATTATGATCCTTTTTAACAGAAAATAAATGGAAATTCAACTTCAAATCATTTAGAACATTATACAACCATTTAAAGTGAATAACTAGGCTTTCGAAAGCTAGGCTTTCGAAGGCATGAGTGACTATAAATGGATTTTTCTTGTAACTGGGTGGCTTTCACTTCACGTTTCCTAATGTAGACATCAAATTATGATCTGTTTTAATCAAATGAAAAAAAGTTCAATTTAAAATCATTTATAAAGTTATAAAACCACATAAATTGAGTAATAAAGCATTCAAAGGCATGAGTAACTATAAATGGACTATTCTTGTCAATAAATGGCGTTCGCTTTGCATTTCCTGATACAAACAATAAATTATGATATGTTTTAACCAAAAGTGAAAAAAATTCAATTTAAAATTATTTATAAAGTTATAAAATTATTTAAAGCAAGTAACAAGGCTTTCGAAGGTATTATTGACTATAAATGAGTTTTTCTTGTCAATTGGTGGCTTTCGCTTTAGGTTTCTTGATGTAAACAACAAATTATGATATGTTTGAACTAGAAGTGAAAAAAAATTCATTTCAAAATCATTTATAACATTATAAAACCACATAAAGCAAGTAACAAGGCTTTTGAAGGCATTAGTGACTATAAATGGACTTTTCTAGTCAACGGATGGCTTTTGCTTTACATTTCGTGATGCAAACATCGAATTATCATCTTTTTTAACCAAAAATGAGAAAAATTCAATTTAAAATCATTTATAAAGTTATAAAGTCATATAAAGCTAGTAACAAGGCTTTTAAAGGTATAAGTGACTATAAATGGACTTTTCTTCTCAATGGATGGCTTTTGCTTCACGTTTCCCAATGCAAACATGAAATTATGATATGCTTTAACAAAAAATGAGAAAAATTTAATTTTTAAATCATTTAAAGTGAGTAACAATGCTTTCGAAGCCATGAGTGACTATAAATGGACTTTTCTTGTCAGTGGATGGCTTTTGTAATGACCTGTTCCTTGGTTGGTACCGACGTTTGAGTCTTGAGGGAGAACTCGCCAAGTCTTGAACAAGCCTTATTAGAACTCTTGTTAATACATTATATTCATTCCACTTATTTACGTAATCACTTCAAACTGTATAACTCTTTGTAATATGATTTGAACAAAAGTTGTTATAAATCGACTTAACCTTTATTCCACGTAATTATAAAATACATCAAGGTTTATAATCTTCAAATGTACATTCGTATTAACACTAATGTCTTTCTTCGTAACAAAATACATTATGACGACTTGACCTTGAGTAGCGGAGCTATTCGAAATAAAGTGCTATGAGATGCCTTTACCTATCTGTAGTAGACAACAAGTGCCGATGAATGCACGCTAGGCCGATCACTTATCTACAAAAGAGGGGATAAGGGGGTGAGTCTCACAGACTCAGTGATCATCGACTCCATGAGTAGGGCGTAGATGGGAAACAAGCTTAGAGCAGATAATTTGAAAGATAAAATTAGAGTGTAAAATGATAACCTTATCAAACCAAATAACAAGTAAGGTATTTGTGCCTTGTAAAAATAATGCCATAAAAAAAAATCATAGTGGAATACTTTCCTTGGCAAACAATGCTGAAATCAAAGCATAGAAAAATAAAATTTTTGTCTTCGAAATCATATATTTCCTTCAAAATATGAATAGTCATATAAAACATGCACGCTCCCAAAGCGTGTGGCATGTAAAAATAATCATGTACATCTACATACATCAACTCATGATCAACATAAAAAGCACTAAAAGTTATCAATTAAATAGGGGAGCTGCAAAAAATAAATATCTCTCCACCATGCAAAAGAGTACGAGCCTTAAAACTCTCAACGCTCTCAAGTAGGTAATGATAGATAATCAACCCGTGGACCCTCTTCCACATAATAACAATCCGAGAGGCCCCCCTCCACCGGATTCCCACAGCTATGGCAGTCTCGAAGACGTTGGCCGACATAGGAGAAATCATGTGGTCGCAACCACGTATATCAACTCGTGGCCTTGCCACGTATAACAACCCGTGGCCTTGCCATGTATAATCATAGACCATGGCCTAGCCACGTTTAACAACTTGTTGGCGACCTAAGGGTTCGCTAGCTAGAGCTCACTTGTGCACAAGGGTCACACTATTTCAATGTGACATCCGACCTACTCTCGATGCTTTTGGTTTGTCAAAACCATTTTCAAAACCAAATCAAGGTTTTCGAGAGCGTTTCTTAAATTATTTGAAAATAAGGTTCGGTAACCTTTCAAAATTGCCTTTCATATTAAAACGCATGGTGTAAACTTTTCATAAAGTTCAGACTAAAATCGGCTCACAAGAAATCAAATTTAAGCCATTTATCAAGTGCAAACATCTATGCACAGTTCACAAAGATTCAAGGCACGATTTTGATGCAAAACATTGCAAAAGGGCTTGTTTCTCGATTTCTAAAACACTTTACATATATGTATATATCCATAGTATATGAAAACAACTTCCAAATCAATTGGATAATTATATATATATATACTTTGATATAGTAAGAATCTTTTAAAATTGACAACCCCTACTCACCTTTCTTGGCGGGATATTACTTTAGCAATTTAAACTCCTTGCGTTCTTAATTGATCAATATCACTTTTCGTTTAACTATTATCCTTCTTGATTTACACGCATGACAACTATCCTTTACTTGTCAATTTCCTAGCAACAATTAAATTCAAAATACTTAGCAACTTTACAATTTATTCTATGCCACACTTGCTGCCCACACTTAGCTTTATGTTTTTATATCCCATTCCATCATCATTTTAATAACTCAAATCATGCTAAAATCACCATTCTTTCTCAATTAACCTTTGCATACTCATATGCATATTGACATATTTTTACTAAAGGAATCCATATCCTTTACATGCATAATTCTCTGTACTACATGTGCTAGCAACTTATTTATAACATTAAGTGCCCATTTCAACCTTTCCATGCAACATTCATCATAGTCCATTTTATATTTTCATAGCATTAAACCACATTAATGGCAGCAACAATCATTCCAATCTTACTCAATTATTTCCAAGCTTACATGCATAATTTGTCTATCTAACTTTTAATGCTTTATTTCTCAATCCTTCATCCACATTATTCATCCTTATTTCTTTCAAATAACATAGCAAGCAACCTTAACATTTCTAACTAGCTCATGCATTTTTAAATCTTTTCAACAATCATCATTCCTCACAATGTGTCTTTCAAGTTTTCAATCAACACAACAATAGTCATTTTCTCAAAATCTTCAAACTACACTTAAAGCATTACTCATCTTTACCTTTGAGGTTGCTTGAGCCTCACATGCACTCCAATATTTTTCCAAGTTTCAATCACCAAGCTACCAACATTATTCATAAATTATTTTCTTAATAATTTTAACAACCGTAGGCCTTAAAACACAATACCATGCTTACCTTTTCTCTTTCACTTTGAATCCATCATGCATCCAAGAGTTTGATGGCTTGCATGTCACTAAATCCTCTCCAATCAAGCTTTTCTTTGCTACCATAATACATTTCTTATGTTTACCAACCGATTATCAAAACATAATCAAACCAAAACCACAATGCTTACCCTTGTTTCTCTTGAACCAAGCTTTCCTCTTTCCTTCAGTTCCACAGTTCTTTCTCTTGAACCAAGCTTTCCTCTTTCCTTAAGTTCCCCAGTTCTTCTCTTGCATGTTGAAGATTCCTTTTTGGGTGATGAAATGTTAAACTCAATGATGAAGAGCAAGGAACCCATGGTTTCCTTGAATCCTCACAACCCGAGCCTTCCCCACTTTCCTCGCTTTTCTTTCTCTTTTCTTCCTCTCGAGTGGAACTCTTCAAAAACACTTTCTTCTTTCTTTTCCTCTCTCAATGGCTGGTTCTCTCAAGCGTCATCAAGGCCAATTCACATTTCTTTTACTCCTTGAAACTTGGTTTTTATATGGCCACCCATTTAACCAATCAAATTGCATGCACACATTTGCCTTTTATTTTCATTTGGCCATTTTGCCAACCAATAGGTTTCATGCATCCTATTTCCTTTCTTCCACATTGATTAGAAATCCACCTTTACTATCCATATCCATTCTTTGATTCATTTCCACTTAATCCCACCTTATTTGTGCCCAATGGTCTTTCATGCAACTTTCCCACCTTAATTTCCATTTGGCCTCCTGCTTGGCCAATGACATTACATGCAACTATATTTTTTCTTCTTTTAGTCTAATTGTCACCAAATGTCCATCATGCATAAATCTTCCATGCATTCTTTTAACTTAAAAAATCCACATGCATGTGTTATCTTATTCATTTTGTCATATGCCTTTTTGTTTGTCACATGGTGGGGGTATTTGTTACATGCATATCTTTGTCATATCCCCACTACAAGTATATCCTAGCATGCATATCTTGGCATGTAATAGTATTTGTTACATGCATATTCCATCCTCCCACATACTCTAATTTTCCTTGGTTAGTTAATTTCCATTTAACTTCAAATGTTGAAATTGAACATAAGACCTCAAATTTTTCCTTACCATTTGACCCCCTAAACTTTTCATCCTTTACAATTTGGTCCTTCAAACATTTCTTTAATTTCAATTTCCTTTTATTTTTCTTCCTTTACACTTGTACACATAAAATATCATATTCATACTTCACCAAGGTGTCACCATAGTATTTAAATATATACTTACCCTCTCTTGCTTTATTTAATAAAGGCACGCGAGCCCTACTAACGTCGTTTTTCTTCGAAATTCTTTCTTACTTCTACTTCCCCACTTAGATTAGTTATATAGTCCTCTTTCATGACTAATTTCAACAATAGGTAAAACATTAATATTTTAATATGATATTAATAAAATATTATTTTACTCCAAAATTGTTCGCTTGTCTCCTCGAGTCCCAAAGTGTCTCACTCTATCCTTGTTCACTTCCAAATCACCTTTTAACTATTTAATTCATCCTCGATAAAAATATTATTACTTAATTATTATTTTCTTGCGTGTGAAATATTTTATTTCAAAATATTCTTTTCACTCGTCACCACTTTTTGGCACTTAAATTTACGTCAATTGGCCCTTCATCTTGTCGATAAGGTCTTATTGACTCCTATATGAGGGTACAGGGTGTTACATCTTTTGCTTCATGTTTCCCGATGCAAAAAAGAATTTATGTTCTGTTTTAACCAAGGAATAAAGAAAATTTAACTTAAAATCATTTATAAAAACATAAAACCATTTAAAGTGAGTAATAAGGCTTTTCGTAGGCATGAGTGACTATAAATGAACTTTTCTTGTCAATAAGTAGCTTTCGCTTTACATTTCTTGATGTAAACATCAAATTATGATATGTTTTCACCAAAATGGGAAAAAGTTTAATTTAAAATTATTTATAAACTTAAAAAATCACCTTATGCGAGTAACAAGGCTTTTGAAGGCATAAGTGACTATAAATGTACTTTTCTTTTCAATGGATAGCTTTCGCTTTACATTTCCCAATGCAAACATCGAACTATGTTATGTTTTAACCAAAAATGAAAAAAAATTCAACTTAAAATTAGTAATAAGACTATGAAACAATTTTAAGCAAGTAACATGGCTTTCAAAGGCATTAGTAACTATGGATGAAATTTTCTTGTCAATAGATAGCTTTCGCTTCATTTTACCAATGTAAACAACAAATTATGATCTCTTTGAACCAAAAATGAAAAAAGGTTTAATTAAAAATCATTTATAAAGTTATAAAACCACTTAAAGCGTGTAATAAGGCTTTCGAAGGTATGAGCAATATAAATGGACTTTTCTTGTCAATGGATGGCTTTCGCTTCACATTTCTCGATGCAAATAATAAATTATGATATGTTTCAACCAAAAATGAAAAACAATTCAATTAAAATCATTACAATATTATAAAACCATTTAAAGCAAGTAACAGGGATTTCAAAGGCATGGTTGATTATGGATGGACTTTTCTTGTCAATGGATGGCTTTCACTACAGGTTTCCTAATGCACACAACAAATTCTGATCCTTTTTAACCAATAATGAAAGAAAATTCAACTTAAAATCATTTATAACACTATAAAACTATTTAAAAGCAAATAACTAGGATTTCAAAGGCTAGGCTTTCCAATGTATAAATGACTATAAATGGACTTTTCTTGTAATTATGTGCCTCTCGCTTCACGTTTCTCGATGCAGACATCAAATTATGATTTAATTTAACCAAAACTAAAATAAAATTGAATTTAAAGTTATTTATAAAGTTATAAAACTACTTAAAGCGAGTAATAAGGCTTATGAAGACATGAGTGACTATAAGTGAACTTTTCTTGTCAATGGATGATATTCGCTTCACGTTTCCTAATGCAAACAATATATTATGATCTGTTTTAACCAAAAGTGAAAAAAATAAAATTTAAAATCATTTATAAAGATATAAAACCACTTAAAGTGAGTAACTAGGCTTTCAAAGGCATTAGTGACTACAAACGGACTTTTTTTGTCAATGGATGAGTCTCGCTTCACGTTTCCTGATGCAACATCAAATTATAATATGTTTTAACCAAAAGGAAAAAAAATTCAATTTCAAATCATTTATAACGTTATAAAACCACATAAGGCTAGCAACAAAGCTTTTGAGGCGTTAGTGACTATAAATAGACTTTTCATGTCAATGGATGGCTTTTGCTTTACGTTTCCTAATACAAACATCAAATTATCTTCTGTTTTAACCAAAAATGAGAAAAATTCAATTTAAAAATCATTTAGAAGATTATAAAATCATTTAAAGCAAGCAACAAGGCTTTCAAAGGCATCAGTGACTATAAATGGACTTTTCTTGTCAATGGATGGCTTTCGCTTCATGTTTCCCAATGCCAACAACAAATTATATTTTGTTCTAACCAAAGTTAAAAAAAATTCAATTTCAAAATTATTTATAAGATTATAAAACCATTTAAAGGAGTAACAAAGCTTTTGAAGGCATGAGTGACTATAAATGGATATTTTTTGTCGATGGATGGCTTTTGCATCACGTTTCCTAATGCAAACATTAAATTATGATATGTTTTAACAAAAAGTGGATAGAAATTCAATGTAAAATCATTTATAAAGTTTTACAACCACATAAAGCTAGTAATAAGACTTCCAAAGGCATGAGTGACTATAAATGGACTTTTGTTGTCAATGGATGGCTTTTGCTTTACATTTCCAAATGCAAACATCAAATTATGATCTTTATAACAGAAAGAGAGAAAAATTCAAATTTAAAATCATTTGTAAGATTATAAAATCATTTAAAGCCAGTAACAATGCTTTCTTAAGGCATGAGTCATTAAAAATAGACTTTTCTTATCAATTGATGGCTTTCGTTTCATGTTTTCCAATGCAAATAAGAAATTATGTTTGGTTTTAACCAAAAATGAAAAATATTCAATTTAAAATTATTTAGAAGATTATAAACCATTTAAAGGAGTACAAAGCTTTCAAAGGCATAAGTGACTATAAATGGATTTTTATTGCCAATAGATGGCTTTCGCTTCTCGCTTCTCGATGCAAATAGGAAATTGTGATCTATTTTATCCAAAATTTAAAAACAAATTCAATTGAAAATCATTTCTAGGATTATAAAACTATTTAAAGCGAGTAATAAAGCTTTTGAATGCATAAGTGACTATAAACGGACTTTTTTTATGAATGAATCGTTGTCACTTCATGTTTCCCAATTCAAACAACAAATTATGATATGTTTAAATCAAAAATGAAAGAAAATTCAACTTCAAATCATTTATAAAACCATAAAACCATTTAAAGTGAGTAACAAGGCTTTCGATGGCATGAGTGATTATAAATGGACTTTTCTTGTAAATGGATGGCTTTTGCTTCGTGTTTCCCAATGCACACAACAAATTATGATCCTTTTTAACCAAAAATGAAAGAAAATTCAACTAAAAATAATTTATAACACTATAAAACTATTTAAAGCGAATAACTAGGTTTTTGAAGGCATGAGTGACTATAATTGGACTTTTCTTGTAATTGGGTGGCTTTCGCTTCATGTTTCCGAATGTAGACATCAAATTATGATCAATTTTATCCAAAAGTGAACAAAATTCAATTCAAAATCGTTTATAAAGTTATAAAACCACTTAAAGAGAGTAACAAGGCTTTCGAATGCATGAGTGACTATAAAAGGATGTTTCTTTTTAATGGATGGCGTTCGCTTCACATTTCCTGATACAAACAATAAATCATGATTTGTTTTAACCAAAATTGAAAAGAAAAATCAATCTAAAGTCCTTTATATAGTTATAAAAACACTTAAAGTGAGCATTAAGGCTTTTGAAGGCATTGGTGACTATAAATGGACTTTCCTTGTCAATGGATGGCTTTTGCTTCATGTTTCCCAATGCAAACATCAAATTATAATATGTTTTAACCATAAGTTAAAAAAATTCAATTTAAAATCATTTATAATGTTATAAAACCACATAAAGCTAGTAACAAGGCTTTTGAAGGCATGAATGACTATAAATGAACTTTTCTTGTCAATGGATGGCTTTTGCTTCATATTTCCTAATGCAGACATCAAATTATGATATGTTTTAATGAAAAATGAGAAAAATTCAAATTTAAAATCATTTATAAGATTATAAAATCATTTAAAGCTAGTAACAATGCTTTCGAAGGCGTGAGTGACTATAATTGGACTTTTCTTGTCAATGGATGGCTTTCGCTTCATGTTTCCCAATGTAAACAATAAATTATGTTCAATTTTATCCAAAATTGAAAAAAAATTCAATTTAACATTATTTGTAAGATTATAAAACCATGTAAAGGAGTAACAAAGTTTTCGAAGGTATGAGTGACTATAAATGGACTTTTCCTGTCAATTGATGGCTTTCGATTCACATTTCCCAATGCAAATATTAAATTATGATATGTTTTAATTAGAAGTGAAAACAAATTCAATCTAAAATCACTTATCAAGTTATAAAACCACATAAAGCTAGTAACAAGGCTTTCAAAGGCATAAGTGAATATAAATGGACCTTTCTTGTCAATGGATGGCTTTCACTTCAAGTTTCTTGATACCAACAACAAATTATGGTCTGTTTTAACGAAAATTGAAAAAAAACTCAATTTAAAATTATTTATAAGATTATAAAACCATTTAAATGTGTAACAAAGCTATCAAAGGTATGAGTGACTATAAATGGACTTTTCCTGTCAATGGATGGCTTTTGCTTCATGTTACTTAATGTAAACATCAAATTATGATATGCTTTAACTAGAAGTGAAAAACAAATTCAATTTATAATCATTTATAAAGTTATAAAATCACATAAAGCTAGTAACAAGGCTTTTGGAGACGTGAGTGACTATAAATTGACTTTTCTTGTCAATGTATGTCTTTTGCTTCACATTTTTTGATGGAAACATCAATTTATGTTCTAATTTAACCAAAAAATGAGAAAAATTCAATTTTAAAATCATCTATAAGATTATATAATCATTTAATGAGAGTAACAATGCTTTTGAAGGCATGAGTAACTATAAATGGATTTTTCTTGTCAATAGATGGCTTTCGCTTCATGTTTCCTAATGCAAACAAGAAACTATGTTTTGTTTGAACCAAAAATAAAAAAAATTCAACTTATAATTTTTTGTAAGATTATAAACTATTTAAAAGAGAAGTCCATTTACACTCACTCATGCCTTTGAAAATCTTATTACTTGTTTTAAATGATTTTATAATCTTATAAATGATTCTAAATCAAAATCTTTTGCACTTTTATTAAAATCTATTAGAATTACATGTTTGTGTAACACCCTTTTATTTTTGATATGGCTTATACGTGATGTTGGCCAAGTGATTTGAGGAGTTATTTAAGTTTTAATGAAAATGAATATGTCTATGGGGTAAATGATTATGAATGTGGGTGTAAATTAAGATATTTAATGAAATTGTGCAGATGTTTGGCCATTTGACAATGAAGTATGCCATTAAGGTAAATATTGACGAAAATGATGAATTAATCCTATAGATTGAGGATTTGATTTAATTTGATGCATGTTTGAGGATATATATATGAGGATTTTGAATTATATGACTTATTTGAGGTATGAGATTAACAAGAAATGGAATTGAGATGTTAAGTAGGATTTTTGAGAGTTTGGAAGACTTAAAATTACCTACAGGGGAAAATGTATTGATACATTATTGGTAGGAAGAACAATGTCACGACCCGGAACCTCTTTCGGGCCCATGACAACCGCCGCGACGTCCCGATTGACACTCATTACCCGGAATGCCAACCGAAACCCCGCAAGGCTTACATATAAGTTTCTTTCCTTTCTTGTGAGCAATCATTGTTAAACATTCCATTTAAAACAATTACCGGTCGTTTTCGGCTCAAATAAATCCAAAGAAAATTTTTTTTAAAAGGATTTATAGACAAATATCACTATTCAAAATATTGATTAAAATATAGCATTTTTATATAAAACAATATTTATAGACACACGTGTAAGAAATCTTTTGTAATGTGTAAGTAAAATAAATTCATACATACAAAAAATTTACTAAGTTATAATGTACAATAATAGTTACAATGACAAGTGGCCCAAAATACACCCAGTGTTGGTGCTAGAAACCTACTGTCTGTGTGGTAGAGATGTCAACTGGAATTCTCGACAAAATAGGGTATCTACAAGCTACCACAAACCTGAAATGTTTGGAAAGAAGGTGGGTGAGATTTTTGCAATCCCAATGAGTAAATAGACATTATCATAAATACCTAAAGGCGAGTAAAATGGAGGCAAGTTTAAACAACAAAGTACGAACCATTTCATAATGTTTTCAATTTAATTCTTAAACCATAAAATATTTGTAATTTACCAAAACAGTTGTTAAGGCTTATGTCTTTTATTAAAAACAAGGCTCAAGCCAAAACTAATCCTCAGGGATACCTTGGCCGAGGCATCTTACCAAGTCCGCCAAGGTTGTTATAACATTTACATGTGAAACACATTTTTATTTTTAAAACAAGTCGTTCCTTGGCGTTGGTCGAGTTACACATTCACGTGGGGCTTTGACGTGAAGTGAGCTCTAATACTACCCCAAGAGTTACCCTCCTCGCCTCTACAATTGGAGTAACTATATAAACAGGTTTACCATTTCCCTCTAATAGGCAGTCCACAGAAACCCGTCATTGCAATGACTAACCCACCAATTTTAATAAAAATTCGACAGTATAACGTGGCTTTTATTTATTTATCCAGCCTGCATAGTAAAAACAACTTACATAAATTTCCTAATACACTTACAAAATATAGCCACATATACTCATATCTCATACGCCATTCATAGGAAAATATATAATTTTCAAGACAGTTAACAGCCTCTAATTACTCAATTTCATAATCAACCCAATATATCTTTATTTGTCACATTTATTTGTAAAACATCAAAAATCTCGTTTTAATCTCGTTTTCATTTCATAAAATACATAAAGAGCATTTAAAAATAAACTCTAGATAATTTACAATAATACTAAGTTTACTCATCGTTTGTACAAACTAAAAGCTTTCTAGGTGCCTCGATAACTACTCGTCAGGTACGATTTCCTTGCTTTTACTGGAAGGCTCTCCTCCTAGACACATTGCAAAAATTTACTCAATTCATCATATTAATGCTAAATCACTATATATTTGACTTAAATCCTATACTAGTGCATGGTATGAAATGCAATAACCAAAAATGGCTTAAACGCGGTATTAACCTATTTTTGGCACTATACCCGATAAATTGCTAACGTGATCCATTTTAGCTCTAAATTGTCCCATTCTCTCTCCAACATTTCTAACCATTAATTATCAGCTAATATTCCTCTAAAATCACCAAAATCAGCTCACTCTCTTCCTTGGAAAATTTGGCAAAAAATGGGACATTAACTCTGTTAATTTTCCACTTTGTTTTTCTATCACATTTAACCATTTTTCATCATTTTCTCTTCATTTCTCTTAGAATAAAAATCAGATTATCATCATTGTACCTCATTGCAGATTTGGCCAAGGGTGGGTATTGTGAAAACTTAATGCTTTCTTGCCCAATTTAATTTCTAAACACATTTAACTAACTAAAACTATCAATTTAACTAAAAATCAAAACCTAAAAATTTCAATTTCTTCCCCCTTGAAATTCGGCCAGCCCTTGATGTCACTTTTAGATCTCTCTCCTCAAGCATGCTAACTGGAAACAAAGGCATAGGAAAGGTAGAAATCAAGCTAAAGTCGAAAAATCTTACCGTTAGACGCGTAAACGGGCGAAAAACGCGAATTCCCCTTTGAATTTTTCTAGTTTCCCTTTGTTTTCTTTGTTTTCTTCCTTTCCTCTCTTGTTCTTCCTTATGGCTGGCCATCACTTAAAATGGGGTTTAAATGGGCTGACTTTTCATTAAAATAATATTAAATCAGTAAAAAGTGCCATGTGTCACTTTCCCATTGGCCCATTTTTAAAATTTCATCCATTTGTTTCCAAATTTTCACCATACACTTGTCCCACATATCCATAGCTTAGATAAAATTCTCAGACTTATCCAAAGTCTTGGTGGAGTAATTTTTGAAATTTACACTTTTGCTTCGTATAAGTCAAAAATTACATTTTTGCCCCAAAAACTGAAAAATTGCCCATAGACATATTTTTCATCCCTTATACTCATACCATTCTCCAATTTGTCAAATGTGATCTAAATTCTCTCAAAATCTCAAATTTTGTCCACGGGTGAAAAATTACGATTTTGCCCCTAAACATCAAAATTTTCAATTTTTTCCCAAATGAACCCTCGAACTCCGAACAATCATTTTTAGTCATTCCTTGACTATAAAATGTTAAATTTCATCTTACGATTTCTATTTGAACTATTTCAAGGTTAAATCAATTCAAGTGTACCATTAGATACAATACCGGGTTCTGTCTATTCTTAGGGACTTTCCTAGCATAATAACATGCTACTTAGTGCATGTTGTTATGACATGTATTTATAAGGTCGGGTTTTACAAACAATATGAGGTGTTTCAGAGGAATTCTATCGATACATTTAAGGATGTATTGATAGATTTGGCAAAGGATAAACATGTATCAATACATGGCCTCAACGTATTGATACATTTGAACTAGAGAGCACTCGTAACCATTTTGCCTAAAATGCATCGATACATTACCTCAATGTATTGATACATTTATTCGAAATTAAGGTAGATGTATCGATAAATTGCCAAATGTATCGTTACATTAGAGAGAAAAGGCAAAACTAAAAAGGAGTTTTGGGGCATTCCACCCTATTTCTTTCTCTCATTCTCTCTCTACCCTCTTCAAACCCTAAGCCCCTAAATGCCATTTGCAGCCCATTTGAGCTAGATCCAAGCTTGGGAAATGATCCAGAGGTAAGATTACGCATTTTTACTGATTGATTTTCAATTTAATTTGTTAGTAACCTCAGATCTAAATATTTTCAAATTTGGCCAAACTTTCTCCCCTTGAGTTTATTAGAGACTTGGAGCCTAGATTTGGGCAACCCAACTTCTAAGGTAAAGATTTAGCTCATTTGTTGGAAGATTGAGCATATATATATATATATTAAATTGGGTTATTTTTGAAAAGTTAGGATATTTTTTAAAGTTAAGAAATAATTATGATTTTGACCTTTTAATGTGTCCAAGGGGAGAGTTGAGCTATTTTACTCACAAGTGAGTTGAATGATGGTTGGAGGCTAAGAATTAGAGCTTGGCTAAGGAAGCACCTTCAATTATCAATGTGAGTGGGATTTAAGTTAAATACACGTAATGCGAAATGTACAATAGGTGCGCTGCCATGGTACTAAGATAAAAGATGCATGCCTAAACGAATGAACCTAGGCTACAAAACTATATATGTGTGTATAAGGTATGCCTAGATAAGGATGCCTAGGCTAGAGAATTAATGTGTATGTATATATCTATATGTATGTATATGTATGTTTGCCTAGAGGTATGTGCCTAGGCTAGTGAACAATTATGATTGTGTGCCTAGATGAGGATGCCTAGGCTAATTTGTTACTTGGAATAGGGAACTTGTGATTGTGTGATTTGTGGTAAGCCTCATGGGGTATTGTGTTGGAACCCATGGTATGTAGGACCTAGGGCAAGAGGCTTATCATGGAGTGATACAAATTATGAATTAAGGTGTCACGACCCGAAACCCCCATCTGGCCCGTGATAATCGCTGCGACATCCCGATAGGCACTCATTACCCCAAATGTCGATCGAAACCTTGCAAGGCTTAGCATCAGCTTCCGCATCTCCCCAGTGAGCGACAGTTATTAAATCTTGCATTTCAAGCAATCATAAGTCGTTTCCAAATCAAAACAATAAAATATTATTTTCTGGCTCACCAGGGCATTTTCGTCATTTTTCTTCGATAATATCGAAACTCGACAAAAACATGGTGTAAAAGCTAAATATGTTCATACATATTTTAAATCAGATAACGAAAGTATAAAATTATTTTTACAATGACACGTGGGCCCCCAACTAACCAATAAGATGCGAGGCTGTAAACCTATAATTTTGACAATGCAAGGCTAACTGAAGTCCTTGATGCAATCGGCTATCTACCAGCTATCCCGAACCTGAAATGTGTGGAATTGAGGGTGGTGAGATTATAAAATCCCAGTGAGTAAACAGACACCATCTAAACTATCTAAAGGTGAGTAAATGGATACAATTAAAAATAATTAACTTCAGCAAAATTTTCACATCACGAATATTCATTTCAACCAAATAATCAATATGGCTCATGAATTACTCAAAACTTGGCTCATGCCAAATCTTGTACTCGGGGACACCTGGACCAGGGGTATCCAACCGAGCTCGTCAAGGCTGTTAAAAATTCATATGTCCCATAAATCATATTTTTATTTTGAAACATAGCCGTTCCTTGGCGATGGCTGAGTCTCACTCTCACGAGGTGGTCCACGTGAAGTGAACTCAAAAAGCCCACCTCAGGAGATACCCTACGCGCCTCTACAACCGAGGTGAGAATATAAAGGAGTTTACCGTGCCCCTCTAATAGGCTGGCCCATGGAACCCCCCACCACTGCAGTAGCTAATCTTTTATCTACCACCTGATTTATAAAATCTTTTTTTTTCTGCATGACATGGCAATTTATCGCAACCTAGCCTCTCAAGGCTGAATACATAGTACAAATAATTCTAACACCAAAATCAGTTTAGCCATTCATGCTCATTTATTGTCATAAGCCATTCAATTTAAAACCATAAATTTATAACACAAGTAGGCAGTCTCTAATTACTCTATTTTCAAAACCAGTATTTGATTTTTCAGAAAATTTATAAAATCATTTTATAAAATCACAATTTCTCTTAAAACATAGCAATTTACCATTTAAATCCATTTTCCATAAAATCACACATTTGTATAAAACTACTCTAGATAATTAAGACGATAATAAGTTTACTCACAGTTTCTGAAAACTAAATTTGGGTACTCCAACTATTACTCATTGGGTGCGATTTCTTTGCCCTTGCCAGAGGATTCACCACCTTGACAAATTGCACAATTAAGAGGTTTAATACTTTGGTACTAAACCAAAATAAACTAATTTATACTACTAATGCATGATATGAAGTGCAAAATGTCTAAATTTTGCCTAAACGCGGTGTTAGCCTATTTCGATCTTTTACCCGATAAATCGATATACGCGTCTGTTTAAACTCCAAATTAATTTTTTTCAGTTTCTATACCTCAATTGCACCCAAATTGACTTAATGTTCCTCAGTGTGGTGAAAATTATCAGTCTCGGTAGCAAATTATGAAAATACCCCTAGTGGGTAAAACTTTGTATTTTTGCTCCGAAAATTTCCATTATTTTTCTAGGCTCATAATTCATCATTATTCATCATAATTCCTCAAATAAACATCAAGATCAACAGCCAATATTCCCCTAGAAAATTCGGCCAATAATGGTGATGGAGGAAAATGAATTCTTTTCTTGTTGTTTTGTTTCTAAATATGCTAAACTAACTTAAAACACTAACATAACTTAAAATCAAATTAATCTAACTTCATTCTCTCTCCATACCCATTTGGGCAGCCATGAATTCACCATGAAAACATGAAATCTAACCATGTAAAATAAGGAGAAAAGCATGGGAAAGGTAGATCACAAGTCAAAATCAAGAAATTTTACCTTTGATTGCTTGATTCCTTGAAATCCACCAATTTTCCATTAATTTTCCCACCTAGGTTTCTTGTTTTTTCCTTTTCTCCTTTTGTTCTTCCTTTTTCTTTGTTTGGCTGGCCATATGAAAGAGAATTGGCTGATTTTATGTTTATTTTAAAGTTAAATAATTAATAAATATAAACTTGACACATGTCACCTCATTATTGGTCCATATGTCATTTCTTAACTATTAAGCTTTCTCTCTCCACCACACACTATTCAAGGGTCAAAAATGATGATGGGTGAAGACCTTGTGCTGGAAAAATGCTCTGAGGGTGCAAAATTACCGTTTTGCCCTCGGGTGGCAAAATTACATTTTTGCCCCAAAAACTGAAAAATTGCCCATAGACATATTTTTCATCCCTTTTACTCATACCATTCTCCAATTTGTCAAATGTGATCTAAATTCTCTCAAAATCTCAAATTTTGTCCGCGGGTGAAAAAATTACGATTTTGCCCCTACACTCCAAAAATCGTTGGAATTAAACTTTTTCACTACCAAACCCTCAGATTATACTCCAATACTCAAATCATACTTCAATAAGTTAAATGGGGCCAAAAAAAATCTTTTCTCAAAATTCTCATTTTGTCCTCAGGTGGCAAATGACCATTTTGCCCCTAGATAGTGAAAATTTCGGTTTGACTCTAAATTGATCCTCGAACTCCGAATTACCAATTTGAGTCATCCCTAAACTATGAAACTCTTAATTTCACCTCAAAATTCCTATTTGAACTAGTTTAAGGCTTAATCGACTTAATGGTACCATTAGGGGCAATATCGTATTTTAACGATTCCTCGAACTTCCTAAACATGCAAACATTTTATTGAGCATGTAAATGACATCGTGATTATTTTATAGAATAGGGTTTGACATAAGGATTGTGCCAAATTGTGATGAATGGATTGCCCAATTAGGTGTATGGGCATGATGTGTATTTGGGTTAATGGCACATCAATTGAGTGATACTGAATATCTGGGCTCGAAAGGCCATGATTGCTTATAGACATCATCTATGTGTGAATGCCCATGCATTTGTGGTTGACTTGAGGATAAGTATATGGTTGTTAAGCCACGATTGATTTGATTGAATATGATGAATGCCCATGTGTGGTTAAAGGCATGAGGGCCTATAGATCTATTATGTATCATTTAATGATGCCTTAGAGATTTGAAAGCACTTAGAATTATACTAAGCTTAGAGATGACCAAAGCTCGATGAATTTGAATGAGATTTGATGTGGACCAAAGGAATGTTACGGTCACAATGGCCTGATTTGTGGATATGTGTTCCGTCCGAGGGATGAATTCCAAACATTGATATAACGTGAGGTTGAGTGGAGTCCCATGCCCTGTGACCTGTGTGCCTACAGCAATGGTGGTAATTATGGGCGGTGGCACTAATCCCATCTGTGATTCTCGCCCATAGTGCTTTGATGCCATCAATTGAGATGACTCCGGGTGATGCCAAAGTCAGGAGTTTACTCTGATAGATGATCTAATTCTCCACTAGCTGCTTCGGCATTGTGTGTGATCTGTTCTCCGCCTGTTGCCTTAACACCCCAATGATCTGTTTCTCAACCAGCGGTTTTGCCCTAAGTGTGATCTAATTCTCCTTCAGTTGGCCACCGTGCATGATCTAACTGTGTCCAGGGTAAGACCACTCATTCGATTTCCTTCGACTATGATAACATGAATAGAACATGGCATGATTTGATTTGAGTATGAAATTATGGTGATTGACTATGAATGATATATGATGGAATGCTTCAGAATAAGCAATGGTTTGTAAATGAAATTTGAGGTTTTTCTCTGTAACTAAGGTGTGCCTAAGAAGCTTAGTTTGATGGTGATAGCTTAAAGGATGAGCCTTGAATTGATAAATGTAATTTGTGATATGTTGTGGACATAGAACTTGTGAATTGTGGATATAATATGCCATTGATATGTGATCCAGCAAGGTTTAATATGATGAGTTGTGCATGTTGTATATCAAGATGATCCTTGCATCTTTTGAATTGGAGATGTTTGGATATGAATATATTATGGCTAGATAGGCTTAGATATAATATATATATATATGAGATGTTATGTTGTGATAGCATCCCTTTACTGAATATTAGATGACTCACCCCTTTGTTATACCATGTGCAGATAAAAGAAGCTATAGGGTTACGTGGCAAGTGTCATCGATTGAAAGAACACATAATTGGCATCTGAAAGGTTTCCATCCCAATGTGTTACTCTACTGAGTTTGTGTGGGCATTTCACCTTCCAATTTGATTAGTTTAAAAAGTACGTCAGGCACAATGTGCCATAAGAATTGTTTAACGGTTGTTATGCATGAACCCGATTTTATGGCCAATGTATGGCCTTATGTATAATTGTATGGTTTATGAGCCAGGGATAGTGTAATATATATTGGAAATTGTTACGAATATTTGATTATAAATCCCTTGGCATTTAAGTTATAGGGTTGTGAACTCTGAGGCTTGCTTGGGTTTAGTGGGCTTGCCTATTGGGCTCGTGTACTGTTCACGAAACCTAAATTTGGGTCATGACAGCTTGCATTGTGAAACGTGAAGCAGATGCCATCCATTGACAAGAAAAGTCCATTTATAGTCCCACATGTCATCGAAAGCCTTGTTACTCAATTTAAATAGTTTTATAATTTATAAATGATTTTAAATAGAAATCTTTTTTGTTTTTGGTTAAAACAGATCATAATTGGATGTTTGCATTCGGAAACATGAAGTGAAACTATTTATTTATAAGAAAAGTCCATTTATAGTCGCTCATGCTTTATAAAGCATTGTTACTCGCTTTAAATGGTTTTCTAATCCTATAAAGGATTTCAAATCGAAATCTTTTTCATTTTTGGTAAAACTTGATCATAATTGGATGTTTACGTTGGGAAACGTGAAACGAATGCCATCCATTGACAAGAAAAATCCATTTGTAGTTACTCTTGCCTTTGAAAGTCTCATTACTCGCTTTAAATTGTGTTTGAATCTTATAAATGATTTTAAATCAAAATCTTTTTTGTTTTTGGTTCAAACCCATCATAATTGGATGATTGAATAGGGAAACGTGAATCGAAAGGCATCATTGGATAAGTAAAGTCTGTTTATAGTCACTCACGCCTTTAAAAGCCTAGTTACTCGCTTTAAATGGTTTTATAATCTTGTAAATAATTTTAAATCGAAATCTTTTTCATTTTTGGTGAAAACATATCATAATTGGTTTTTTGCAATGGTAAACATGAAGCGGATGCAATCTATTGACAAGAAACTTCCTTTTATAGTCATGCATGCCACTAAAAGCAGAGTTACTTGCTTTAAATGGTTTTATAATCTTGTAAATGATTTAAAATTAAAATCTTCTTCATTTTTGGATTAAATCTATCATAATTGGATGCTTGCATCAAAAAATAGGAAATGACTACCATCCATTGACAAGAAAAGTCCATTTATAGTCACTCATGCCATTGAAACCTTACTTACTCATTTTAGATTGTTTTATAATCTTATAAATGATTTCAAACCAAAATAATTTTTCTTTTGGTTCAAACCTATCATAATTGGATGTTGCATTCAGAAACGTGAAGCAGATGATATCCATTGACAAGAAAAGTCCATTTATAGTCACTTATGCCTTCGAAAGTCTTGTTACTCGCTGTAAATAGTTTTATAATCTTATAAATGATTTTAGAGTAAAATCTTTTTTGGTTTTGGTTAAAACAGATCATAATTAGATGTTTGCATTAGGAAATGTGAAGCAAATGCCATCCACTGACAAGAAAAGTCCATTTATATTCACTCATCCATCGAAACCCTAGTTACTTGCTTTAAGTGGTTTTATAATTTATAAATGATTTTAAACCTAAATCACTTTTATTTTTGGTTCAAACATATCATAATTAGATGTTTGCATCAGGAAATGTGAAATGGAAGGCATCCATTGATAAGAAAAGTCCATTTATAGTCACTCATGCCATCAAAGCCCTTGTTACTTGCTTTACATGGTTTTATAATATATAAATGATTTTAAATAAAAATCTTTTTTGCTGTTACTTCAAACATATCATAATTGGATGTTTGCATTAGGGAAATGTGAAGTGGAAGCCATTCATTGACAAGAAAAGTCCATTTATAGTCACTCGTGCGATCAAAAGCCTAGTTACTCGCTTTAAATGACTTTACAATCTTGCAAATGATTTTGAATTGAAATCTTTTCTATTTTTGGTTAAAACAAATCATAATTGGATGTTTGCAATCGAAAGTGCGAAGTGGATGCCATCCATTGACAAGAAATATCCTTTTATAGTCACTCATGGCTTCAAAAGCCTTGTTACTTGCTGGAAATGGTTTGATAATTTATAAATGATTTTAAATCAATTTTTTTTTCATTTTTCATTAAAGCATATTATTATTGGATGTTTGTATTAGGAAACATGAAAGGGATGCCATCCATTGACAAGAAAAGTTTTTTTATAGTCACCCCTACCTTTGAAAACCTTGCTACTCGCCTTAAATGGTTTTATAATCTTGTAAATGATTTTAATCGAAATCTTTTCATTTTTAGTTAAAATCAATTATAATTGGATGTTTGCATCAGAAAACATGAAGTGGATACCATCCATTAATAGGAAAATTCCATTTATAGCACTTATGCTATCGAAAGCCTAGTTACTTGATTTAAATAGTTTTATAATCTTGTAAATGATTTTAAATCGATAACTTTTTTGTTTTTGTTTCAAACCTATTATAATTGGATGTTTGCATAAGGAAATGGGAATCAAATATCATCCATTGACAAGAAAAGTCCATTTATAGTCACTCATGCCATCAAAAGCCTAGCTACTCACTTTAAATCATTTTATAATCTTATGAATGATTTTAAATCAAAATCCTTTTTGCTTTGGTTCAAACCTATCACAATTGGATGTTTCCAATGGAAAACATGAAGTGGATGACATCCATTGATAAAACAAAGTCCATTTATAGTCACTTATGCGTTCGAAAGCCTTATTATTCACTTTAAAAGATTTTATAATCTTATAAATGATTTTAAATCAAAATCTTTTATGTTTTCAATTGAAACATACCATATTTGGATGTTTGTATTGGGAAATGTGAAGCAAATGCCATCCTTTGATAAGAAAAGTTCATATATAGTCATTCATCCATCGAAACCCTAGTTACTCTGTTTAAATGGTTTTATAATTTATAAATGATATTAAATTGAAATCTTTTTCATTTTTGGTTTTAACATATCATAATTCGATGTTTGCATCGAGAAACATGAAGTAGAAGCCATCCATTGATAAGAAAAGTCTATTAAAGTCACTCGTGCCATCAAAATTCCTGTTACTCGCTTTACATGGTTTTATAATATATAAATGATTTTAGATAGAAATCTTTTTCATTTTTAGTTAAAACAGATTGTAATTGGATGTTTACATTGGGGAAACATGAAGCGAAAGTCATCCATTGATAAAAAAAGTCAATTTACAGTCACTCATCCCTTTGAAAGCCTTATTGCTCACTTTAAATGGTTTTATAATCTTATAAATGATTTTGAATCAAAATATTTTTCTTTTTTGATTAAAATTGATCATAATTGGATGTTTGCATCATGAAATGTGAAGCATATGCCATCCATTGACCAGAAAAGTCCATTTATAGTCTCGCATGCATCAAAAGCCTTATTACTCGCTTTAAATGGTTTTATAATCCTGTAAAAGATTTAAAATAAAAATATTTTTCATTTTTGGTTCAAACCTATCATAATTGGATGTTTGCATTAGAAAATGTGAAGCAAAAGCCATCCATTGACAAGAAAAGTCCATTTATAGTCACTCATGCCA
Organism: Theobroma cacao; assembly: GCF_053813885.1. NCBI lineage: Eukaryota > Viridiplantae > Streptophyta > Magnoliopsida > Malvales > Malvaceae > Theobroma > Theobroma cacao. The sequence goes on from NC_142641.1 coordinate 25,793,629, forward strand.
TTGAAAATGTAATTACTCGTTCTAAATAGTTTTATAATCTAGTAAATGATTTTAAATTGAAATCTTCTTCGTTTTCATTAAAACATATCATTATTGGATGTTTGTATTAGGAAACATGAAACAGATACCATCCATTGACAAGAAAAGTGTTTGTATAGTCACCGGTGCCTTCGAAAACCTTATTACTAGCCTTAAATGGTTTTATAATCTTGTAAATGATTTTAAATTAAAATCTTTTTCATTTTTTGTTAAAATCTATCATAATTGGATGTTTGCATCAGAAAACATGAAGCAAATGCCATCCATTTATAAGAAAAGGCCATTTATAGCATTTATGCTATCAAAAGCCTAGTTACACGCTTTAAATGATTTTATAATCTTGTAAATAATTTTAAATTGATATCTTTTTTGTTTTTAGTTCAAACCTATCATAATTGGATATTTGCATCAGGAAATGGGAAGCGGATGTCATCCATTGACAAGAAAAGTCCATTTATAGTCACTTATGCCATCAAAAGCCTAACTACTCGCTTCAAATTGTTTTATAATCTTATAAATGATTTTAAATCGAAATCATTTTCTTTCTAGTTAAAACTGATCATATTTTGATGTTTGCATCAAGAAACGTGAAGCAGATTAATCCATTGACAAGAAAAGTCCATTTAATGTCACTCATGCTTTCGAAAGCCCTGTTACTCACTTTAAATAGTTTTATAATCTTATAAATGATTTTAAATCAAAATCTTTTTTGTTTTTGGTTAATGTAGATCATATTTGGATGTTTGGATTGGAAAACATGAAGTGGATGCCATCCATTGACAAGAAAAGTCCATTCATAGTCACTCATGCCATCAAAAACCTTGTTATTTGCTTTAAATGGTTTTATAATTCATAAATGATTTTAAATCAAAATCTTTTTCATTTTTAGTTAAAACAAATCATAATTGAATTTTTGCATCAGGCAACATGAAGCAAAAGCTGTGACAACCTCTCTCCACGATCGCTATCGGCGCACGAGTCCAACAAGCAAAGCCTACAAGACCCGAACAAGCTTCCATACTTCATCAACTCAACAAACCACAACATGTGTCCTAGGAATCTTAGAACCATTTCAATTTCATTAATGGCATATATTCACTCAATACAATACGTTTCATCATCATTTAAATATTTGTTTTACTTTTTATAACAAAGAATAAGTTCTTAAAGTCTCTTGACAACATAAAGACTTTTAGCAGCGAAGTGACACGGAAGAAGTTGTTAAGAGTGCCATTACCTAGAAAACAGTAAAAGAAGAACCTTGGAAAGAATGCACACAAACAAGCACTTATCTACAAAAGAAGATAGAGGGATGAGTTTCACAGACTTAGTGAGCGAAGCGAGGATAGGAAATAAGCACAAAGGAAAAACATTTGAATAAAAATCATAGTAATAATTAACTCAAGAATCATATGAAACTAACTTGAAATTTTAAAAAAAAATTTGATTATGCGACATTATACCATAATAAAAATCATCTTTATGTTGTTATAAACAAGTAGCATGCACTTTTTTAAAACCCGTATGTAAATACCCTCATTAGCCTAAATCATATGTTAGTTTAAATAACGAAAACGATGCACTTGGAAAGAACATAATGATATTTAAGCGTGTAACCAACTGGAAAATATAGGATTTTCCGCGTATTTAATAATCACTTGCCATATGAAAGACAATTACATAAACCATAGCCATGCTGTAACTGAAATCAAACCAAGTACAGAAAACAAATCTCAGGTAGGTCTTAAGCTTGTGGGCCCTCTCCCACATAATATGTATTCCCAACTATGCTAACCAGTGGCCTTAGCCACGTCATAAAAATCTATGGTCTCACCAACTTGTATAAACCAGGGGGCCTTACCCTTACATCATATGCCATGGGGTACATCTTCCTACATTCAGCCTACTACACCAGGAGTTCATCTCCCTACATTCAGCCTTCTACATCAGAAGTTCTTCCCCCAACATAGGTAACTTTATTCACAAATGTCACATAGCTTGGTGTGACAATAGGCCTACCATTGAGAATATCACACATAAAACCATCAATTTCCACGATAAAACCACCTTATGCAAAAATAGAATGTATCACACCTTTAATTCAAATATCTACTTCATAAACATATTTTTCTTAGACATGGCATAGCATTCAAACACCGTGTTGTTTCATAAGAATAACGCTTCAAAATCCCATATACGTAGATTTCCAATCATGGTATATAGTTTAAACAATGCACTTAGTAAAGGGTACGATCATTTGAAAGCATAGTTTAATGTTCAAAACCACATGTGTAATACCTCGCACCCTCGTTGGACACAAATAAGACCTTATTGATCAAACAAATGATCGTTTGATGTGGATTGGCATGCTAAAAAGCGACCAAGGATGAAAGGAACGTTCAAGAATAAAATGCTTCGCAAGTGCAGAAACAATAATTAAATAATAATATTTTTGTTGGAGAGGATTTAGTAAGCTAAAGGATGATTCGGAAGTAAACCAAGATGTAATGATGTGTTTCGGGACCAAAGAAGGCAAGTGAAAATTTTTGAAATAAAATAATATTTTATTCAATAAAATAATATTAAAATATTAATATTTAATATGTTGTCGGAATTAGTCATGAAAAATAGAATATGACTAATTTAAGCGGGGAGAAGAAGTAAAGAAGAATTTTGGAGGAAAACGACGATAATTGTGTCAGCATGATTTTATTGAATTGAGCTAACGCGGGTAAGTAAATATTTAAATATTATGGTGACACCGCGTTGAAATGCTATCTCGATATTTTGATTATACACGTATAAGACAAGGGAGATGGAAGGAAATTGGAATTTTTACACGTGTCGAAAGAATTAATTTTAAAATATGAAAAATTGAGGGAGGTGTGTTAAATAAAATGAAGTTAAGGCATAATATGTAAATTTTATTGTTTTGAAGAAATAAAAATAAAAATGAAAATAAAATAGATGATAAAATGATGAAGAAAAGATGTTGAAAAGTCAAACAATATTTTTATATGTACATGAGTGGCCACATGAGTCAAGAATAGAATGAGGACAAATATAAAAGAAAGGAATAAAGATGGAATGGGGGGCCGGCCACAAGAATAAAAGAAAGAAAGGGAGAATGACAAAAAAAAAAAAAGCAAAGAAAACAAAAGAGAAGAATGTAGAAATGATGGTGGGGTGGGCCATGTGAGATAAAAGAGAAAAAAGAGAAGAAGTCGGTTGAGAGTGGGAAAAGAAAAATAAAGGAAAGAAAAATCGTGGGAGAGGAAGAAAGAAATGAAGAGAAAAGGGAGAGAAAGAACCGTGAGAGAGGAAGGAGAAAGAGAGCTTTTGTCGTAATTTTTGAAGGAAAAAGAAAGCTGAAAATTTGTGAGGTAAGAAGCTGATTTTTGCTGCACTTTGAGGGAGAAAATTTGGTGCTTTTTGGAGGGATTTTGGTGCTGAAAATTCAAGGTTTTTGCTACTGAATTTTGAGGTTATGTTGCTGGAAATTTTTGGAGATTTTTGTTGCCATTGAAGGGCAACTTTGGCTGCTAAAAATTTGAGCTGTTTGCTGCCAATTTGTGCAGAAAAAATCTGAGCTGTTTACTTGTAGTTTGTACAAGAAAATTGGATAACTTTTTGCTGCCAAAATTGAGAAGTTTTGTTGCTGGAAATCTGCTGATTTTAGAGCAAAAAATGGTAGCAAAAAGAGTGAAAAAAAAAGGCTTTTGGTGATCGATTTTGAGAGGAAAGGAAGAGAGGAAGCCACGGTGGTGAAGGGAGTAACGGGCTGGAATGAAAAAAAAAGAAACGTGGAAGAGAGAAAAAGAAAGAAAAAGAAAAGAAAAGACATAGAAAATAAGTGGGCATGGCCCAATAGGAAATAAGAAAAAATGGGCTTAGCCCAAATAGGAAATATGGAGAAGCCCATGGAGAGGGCCCAATGGTAAGTTAATGTTATATTTTAAGGTTTATGGGTAGTTTAATATTGTGCATATTTTGGATGAAAAATATGCAAGTTGCTTAAGGAATTTTAAGTAAGTTGCTACCCATACAAATGTGAGATTAAGTATACTGAGTTTAAATTGTTGCTAGGAAAGTTTCTTGTGGAGGCGTGCCGAACGAAGTATGTGACCGATAAATAGGAATAATTATATACGCGTACGAATCAATAGTGAAGTAATATCCCACTATTATGAGGTGAGTAGGGGGTGTCAATTTTAAAAATTTCGTATATATATACATGTACATATATTTTACGTGAAGTGTAAAATTTATGGAAAGCATGTGTTGATAGAATTTTAAGGAATTGTGGGTGTAAGTTATTTTTAGAAAATATTTGGAATATATATATATATTATACGTAAAGTGTTTTAAACCGAAAAATAAGTTTTTCGAAAAGATTTACATCAAAGGAAATTGTGCCTTATTGTTTGTGGGGTGTGCATTCATGAATTTTATTACATATTCACCATGCTATTTTGATACAAAATATCATGCAAATATTTGCAATGAACATTTTACGAAAAGAGAGTTTTAACGTGATGTGGGGATCGATATCTTGAGAAAGATTTAAAATATCCCCTTGAAGATCAAATTTGAATTCTTTTAAAAGGTGACTTCATTTTAACCAAGAAATTCAAGAGTAATTGGAGACGACTACTTGTTGTGCTATAAATTGTATTTTGAATCGAATGGCTTATGATAATATGGGCATGATTGGCTGGATGGGTATTTGTGTTGAAAATGTATAAATTGTTGTTTGCCTTGATAGGCTGGAGAATGATAAAATTGCCATGTCATGTTGTTGAATTTTTATTGAATTGGTGGGTTATAGATTGGTCACTGTAGTGGCGGGTTCTGTGGACCAGCCTTTTTGAGGGGCACGAAATTCGGGTATATTCTTACCTCGGTACGAGAGGCGTGTAGGGTAACTCCTGAGGTACAACTTTAGAGTTCACTTCACGCCAAACCACCACGTGAGGGTGAACTCAGCCAACGCCAAGGAACGGCTATGTTTTCAAAATAAAAACATGATTTATGCGTACATGACTTTTTAACAGCCTTAGCGAACTCGGTTGGGATAGCCTCAAGCCAAGGTATCCCTAACAACGAAGTACGAGAATAATTTTGGCACAAGCCAAGTTTTTAAGAAAATCATAAGCCATGTTGTTTATTTTTGACAAAAATGTAATGGTTTTATATGAGTTGAAATAAGTTTTAATATTATGAATTATATTTTTTTGCATAGTGAAAATGGAATTAAACGGTTTTTTCGTAGCTCCCCTATTTGTTTATCTGTGAAATGAATCTGTAATTCCTCGCATATGGGGCGAGTTATGATTTGTGCATGATTTTAAATATTATTTGGTTTCACGGGAGCTTACTAAATTTTATTGATTTGATTCGAAAATGATTATTAATATATTTTGATGTGAAAAATTTTATTACCTCGATTATTTATACTTTATAAGAAATTCTCGATTTCTATATCAGGCACAAACCCTCGTTTGAAACGAATTGCTTTTATAATCTTGCATTTTTATATTCAACTGATCTGCCGTTTGGTTGTTTTCCCATCTATGCCCTACTCGCTGAGTCGATGATTATCACTGAGTCTTTGAGACTCACACCCCTTCATTTCCCTTTTTGTAGATAAGGATTAGCCTAACTTGTATTCTGTGATGCGTTTGGTCAACCGTGAATAGGTAAAGGCATCTCCCAGCATTTTCTTTTGAGGCGCTCCACTGTTAGAGGTCAAGTCGTAGCATTTTATTTATTAAGTTGTAAACGAATTCTAAATTTTTATATAAGCATTAATTTGGAGATTATAGATTTTAATGCATATACTTACGAATAAAAGGAAAAAGTTTGTATTGATTTTTATATTTATGGTTCAATTTAGTATATGAAAGTATCAATATTATATGGTGATTGAATGTAGTGGATTAACAAGCAAATTCTAGACAGGCTTGTTCGAGACTTGGCGGGTCTTTTCCGGAAGTCTTGGACACCAGTAGCGATCGGGGAGAGGTCGTTGCAACATGCTTATTAAAGAACAAAATTAATTGAAACACCACATTTCTTTATTTTATTTTCTTACAAATCAAGTCAAAGGTTATGATTATACCTTTTTCCTTTCAAGACACATTACCAATCTTACTTTGTTTACCATGGGTGGTTTGCCCATGGTTTTGAGATTTCCATGTTTCTTGCTTTTTTTACACATGATGGCTTTCATTAACTTTCCACCATCCCATTATTTCACTTTCTTTTTTTTTATAACTATGAGCTAACTTCACCAAGTTTGTGGTTTTCCTTTCGTCTACCCATGCTTGCATTTGCATTGAATTTCCATTTCACATGCATTGCACTTGAATTTCATTTTGCTTTCCAAAATGCAAATATATCCATTAAATATTCACTTTAATTTAAAAATGGTGAAATTGCACATAAGTCCTTAAAAATTTCTTTATTACCATTTAACCTTTCAAACTTTTCATCCTTTACAATTTGGTCCTTTAAACTTTTTCACAAATTACAATTTGATCCTTCAACTTTTTACTAATTACAACTTCACCCCTTAACTTTTTATTATTTACAATTCCACCCCTCAACATCTTATTCTTCTCAATTAGGTCCTCCCACCATTCCTTTAATTTCAATTCTCTTCTATTATTCGTCCTTTACACTTGTACAAATAAAATATCAAATTCACACTTCACCAAGGTGTCACCACAATATTTAAATATATACTTATTCTTTTCAGTTTATTTAATGAAGGCATGTGGGCCCCACTAATACTCCATTTTTTCAAAATTTTTCTAACTTCCTCTCCCCCACTTAAATTAATTGTACAAGTTACACGTTCTTAGTGTAATATAACCAATTCAACATATAAATTATTTTAATATTATTTTATTCAAAAAATATTATTTTATTAAAAAATTCCTTTCACCTTCCAATGCTCCAAAACATCTTAATTGACCCCAATGTACTTCCATATCACCTTTTGACTTTAGTAATTCAACTTTCTATAAAATAGTATTATTTTATTATTATTTAAATATTTTTTATTGTGTAATTATTATTTTATCCTAAATTTTCTTTCCCACCATCTTATGCCTAGTAACACCATAATCAACCTTATTTCTCCTCTATTATGCATAATTAAGCTCAAGTAGCTAGGGATCTAAAGTACAAAGGGTTACAAGAGTGATCTATTGACAAGAAAAGTTCATTTATATTCACTCATGTATTCGAAATTCATTTCACTCCTATTAAATAGTTTTATAATCTTATAAATGATTTAAATCGAAATCTTTTTCATTTTTGGTTAAAATCGATCATAATTGGATGTTTGCATCGGGAAACGTGAAGTGAATGCCATCAATTGACAAAAAAAGTTCATTGATAGTCACTTATGCCATCGAAAGTCTAGTTACTCGCTTTAAATGGTTTTATAATCTTATCAATGATTTTAAATCAAAATCTTTTTTTGGGTTTTGATTCAAACCCATCATAATTGGATGTTTCCATTGGGAAACATAAAGCGGATGCTATTGATAAGAAAGTGCATTTATAGTCACTCATGCGTTCTAAAGCTTTGTTACTCCTTTTAAATAGTTTTATAATCTTATAAATGATTTTAAATCAAAAAATTTTTTTTAGTTAAAATAGATCATATTTGGATGTTTGCATCAGGAAACATGAAGCAGATGCCATCTATTGACAAAAAAGGCTATTTCTAGTCACTCATGCATTAAAACCCTTGTTACTCACTTTAAATGGTTTTATAATTTATAAATGATTTTAAATCAAAATCTTTTTCATTTTTGGATAAAACAAGTCATAATTAGATGTTTGCCTCAAAAAGCATGCAGCGGAAGCCATCCATTTACAAGAAAAATCAATTTATAGTCGATCATGGCTTTAAAAGCCTTGTTACTCTCTGTAAATAGTTTTATAATCTTATAAATTATTTTACACTAAAATATTTGCTTTGTTGCTTCAAAACCTATCATAATTGGATGTTTTCATTGGTAATCATGAAGATAATGCCATCCATTGACACGAAAAGTCCATTTATAGTCACTCAGGCCTTCAAAAGCCTTGTTACTCATTTTAAATGGTTTTATAATCATATAAACAATTTTATATCAAAATCCTTTTCATTTTTGGTTTAAACCTATCATAATTGGATGTTTGCATTCGAAAACTTGAAGTTTATGCCATCCATTAACAAGAAAAGTCCATTTATAGTCATTCATGCCTTCAAAAGTCTTATTCCTTGCTTTAAATGTTTTTATAATCTTATAAATGATTTTGAACAGAAATCTTTTTCATCTTTTGTCAAAACAAATCATATTTGGATGTTTGCATTGAGAAACTTGAAGCAAATGCCATATATTGATAAGAATTGTCCATTTATAGTCACTCATGCCATCGTAAGCCTTGTTACTTGCTTTAAATGGTTTTATAATCTTCCAAACAATTTTAAATTGAATTTTTTTTTTGTTCAAACTATCATAATTGAATGTTTACGCTGGTGAATGTGAAGTGGATGCAATCCATTGATAAGAAAAGGCCATTTATAGTTACCCATGCTCTAGAAAGCATTATTACTCGCTTTAAATGATTTTATAATCTTACCAAGGATTTTAAATCGAAATGGTTTTTATTTTTGGTTAAAATCAATCATAATTGGATGTTTGCATAAGCAAATGTGAAACAGATGCATCCATTGACAAGAAAAGTCTGTTTATAGTAACTTATGCCTTCGAAAGCATTGTTACTTGCTTTAAATGGTTTTACAACTTGCATATGATTTTAAATCAAAATATTTTTCATTTTTGGTTAATATCAATAATAATTGGATGTTTGCATCGGAAAACGTGAAGTGGATTCATCCATTGACAAGAAAAGTCCATTTATAGTCACTAATGCTAGTGAAAGCCTAATGACATACTTAAAATGGTTTTATAATCTTATAAATGATTTCAAACCAAAATCTTTTTCATTTTTGGTTAAAATAGGTTGTAATTGGATGTTTGCATCAGGAAACTTGAAGTAGAAACCATCCATGGATAAGAAAAGTCCATTTATAGTCACTAATGCAATTGAAAGCCTTACTACTTGCTTTAAATGGTTTTATAATCTTATAAATGACTTTAAATCGAAGTCTTTTTTATTTTTGGTTAAAATCAATCATAATTGGATGTGTGCATCAGGAAATTTGAAGTGGATGCCATCCATTGACAAGAAAAGCCTATTTATAGTCACTCATGCCTTCAAAAGCCTTATTATTCACTTTAAATTATTTTATAATCTTATTAATGATTGCAAATCAAAATCGTTTTTGATTTTGCTTAAAATAGATCATATTTGGAAGTTTACATTAGGAAACATGAAGCAGATGCCATCCATTAACAGGAAAAGTCCATTTATAGTATAATACCCCGTACTTTAATATGATGGCTAATTGTGAAACCTTGACCTCTATAGATGCGTGACTAGAGGTAGACTGTTGAGTGCATCAAATTCACATATTTAATGGAAGATTAAATACTTAATTAGTCTAAGCTGGACTTGATTTAGGAGTGAATTTAGGTATTTTTATTTATTTTATTTGTTCAGTTTAATTTATGTTTAAATGTTTATTTTGAGTTAATGATGCTAGTTTTACATTATTTATAATTATTTTATGTTTTTATAGGAGTAGGATCAAAAATAATTTCAATTGGTGAAGAAAGGTGCATAATTAACTGTTGCTCTATTTGCATATGTTTTGGTTTTTTAAGTATATCTCCCACTACAGAAGTTCAAATGACATGATTTTTAGACCATTAGAAATATAAGAGGCAGAGCTACAACTTTAATGTTTACCACTTTACCCAGTTTTGACTGAAAAGTGGTCCAAATCTTTGTCAAAATAAAGGCACTACACTAGAAGAACAAAAAAGGGGCATTTTTGTAAAATCTATGAAACTTTGATTGATTTTAGGATAAATATCTCATTTCTTCCAACACCTTCTCCTCACTTCCAGCAGCTCCTTCTTATTCTTCCCATCTTTCTCCCTCACTAAACATTTTCTCCCTTCCATGCAAAAGAAACCTTAAAGCCTCCATAACTTTTTCGAATTAACTCCGATTCTCATGCTTTTGTACACTTTTTCATAGGGTTTTTCATACTCTTTCACTTTTACACCTCAAGAACCCTCAAAAGCTTTTCCTTTGCACTTCTCTCACTAGCTGAACATTTTGAGAGAGAGAGAGAGATAGACTTTCCTTGATAGCTTGAAAAACTCTTGAAAAGAATTCCACTATAAAGCCATTAAGGTTCCAACGAGACTCCACATCTCCATTCGGAGCATTAAACGCAATTAGAGCCGATCAAAGCATCAACAAAGACACTGTGAGTGAACTTGCATGAAAATGTTTTAGAATAAATGATTATATGCTTGATTGAAGTATTTGAAATATTTTATTCGTTTTTCTTTAAAATTTGCATGGGAACAAGCCCTTGATGAAATGTTTTTTTATGTTGTGAAATATGAATGTGATGAACTCATGTGTTCCTATATTATGTGGATATGTGTGTTATGCTTTGAGTGATAATGCTGTATAATAGCTATAACCGTGCATGTGCGGTGTGGAAGTGCACGTGACAGTGCCAGTGGCGTGCGGTGTGGGAGTGTACATGCCGATAATGATGTGGGCAAGAGTGTTTGTGATGATATTGAAATGTGCATGTAGGGAGTGCACATGATGATATTGAAATATGCGTGAAGGGAGTGCACATGAGCTAAGTAAAGTGGCGGTGGTGTACATGTATATATATATATATGCTATAGACAAGTTATGAAAATAAAATGTGATTGTACTATATGCTATAGAATGCCTTTCCACTGCAGCGAGAAACCCCCTGTTCTGCTTGTCTTGATTGCATATTTGCTGTAGTTTTCACTCTTTTCAACTCCATTGTGGATTATAAATCCTTCACCTCAAAGGATTAAATAATTGAGGGTTGAATTAAGAGCTTTACAAGAAATTAAACTAAATTGCATTGTTTTTAAAATAAGTGCATCGTGTTTTTAAAATCTTTTCGTATCGTTTGGTTGTTCCCTTCCTAAGTTCACTCACTGAGTTTATACTCATTATTTTCAACTTCATGTTTTAGTTTTCAAGTTTGAAGGTAGTTGGATTCCTAGGCCTAGGTGCTTCCTCTTATCTATTTTTTGGTAGGTCATCCAGAGTCACTCCGCTGACGGTCAAGGTCTTTGTATATGCACATATATGTTTAATGTGAATTGTTAAGATACATTTGACAAACTATCTATGTATATTTTAATTTATGATGCCAGTGCGAGTATTTACTTGGGTTCTACGAATTGTTTTCAAAGAAATTAGCATTCGAACACTATTAAGTATAGATGTTAAAGAAATATGAATGATAAATGGACTAATGTACAGATTTATATAAGAAGGCTTGCTTAGGCCTAGTGGGCTGTGCCTATTGGGTCCTTGCGCCGGTCATGGCCTAGGATTGGGTTGTGACAAAGGTGGTATCAAAGCTCTACGTTTAGTTGAATCCTAGGGATTCTTGTGTTGTCAGCAAAGTTGTGGGAGTCTGTGTAGAGTCTCATCCTTGTATTATGGGTGCGCAATGCAAGTTAAGGACGGGAGGCTACATAGGCCCTTAATTCTTTAGAAAACCTACCTATTCCTATGATATATAAATGGCTAAGCAATTGATGCTTGGTTGCGTATAGGTTTGGAGGTGCTCTTATTGCACACTCTATGTCTAGAAGCGACTGTAGTCCGGATGCCCCTCACAATACTAGCGAGGGATCGCTAGATTCCACTACTAGGAGCCAATGGCGCCCTGATTTAGGTAGTCCGAAAAGTGGCCCATCTCGAATTCCTATAACATAGATTCCACCAAAATTAGAAGAAAGTTTTCATAATAAGGAAAGCTTTGAGAGTAGCAAGAGCCTTGAAAGTGAGGACAGCTCTGACATTCAAGAAGCCATATGAAATTTCCTTTTGGAAAGGTTTGAGGAATGGCATATGCAAAAGACGAAAAAAGTAATTGCAAAGGGAGATATTTGCCTTAGGTAGGTGTCAGCTGTCCAAGACTTTCCCCCAGGTTATGGGAGAGGTGCTGTGCTTGTGAATAGGGAAGAATGCATAAATACAACAAGTTTTGATTAAGGATAAAATGGGGAAATCTCATGAGGTAGAAGAGGACCCATAAGAGGATTCGTCGATGTGCTCGGATCAAGGCAACAATCATCCTAAAGACACTTAATATTTTCGTTGAACTCCGTATTACTTTAAGTATGGGTAAATGCGGTACAAATTAAGTAGTAGCAGTCATCTGTACAAAGGACTTAAGAGTTTGGTTTTTATTTTCGTGTGACTTGAATGAATTATGAAGCAGCTTTTTAAATGACTTGGTGCATATGGGAATCTTTGAGTATGACAGAGGTGGACTAGCAATATAATCATTAAGGAAGGTTATACACCTTAGTGGCGTGATCTGTCACCTTAGGCAATTATTGAAGTTTGATGTAGAAAGCCATTAACAATTCAAGCAACTACCGGACCTGACAATAAATGTTTTACAATACTATGAAACGGTTACCCATAAACGTGATGGACTTTTGAGTGGTAACCCTAGATTTTTGACAAGGCATAAATGCCATTTGAATTGATAGCGTTTATTAGGAATTATCATTTACCATGGTATGTGGGTTTTTGGCATGATTCAGAATGCAAAGATAAATACATAAAGTCCTAGCTTATGGGGCAAGTTGAATCAAAGAAGTCTATTTTTGAGTAAAGACATTGAACTAGGGGATTATGTTATAATAAGCAAATTCAATGTGTTGTAACTGCATAGAATATCGTGAGAAAGAGTGGTAAGGTAAGTAATCCATCATGGAAATATGAAAATTGAAATCTCAATTACAGTTTCAATTCGGAAGGATATTAGAGAAATCAATGAGGCTATAGGTGGCACTTTGCATGGTTAACGTGATTAAGTCAAGGATTGTAAAATGTAAGTATGGAGAGAACTACAAAATGATGCCATGACATTATAAGATGATAATTTGGTACAAATATAGACCAATGGAGGCAAAATATGGAACTTGGAAAAGGTGAATTCTTGATTTAATAAGGATTATGAGTATAAAGTGTGGAAAAAGATTAATTATTTTCTTGATCATTTGTACTGGAAGTCAATGAACTATCTGAGATAGGAGACAAGATAGACAATTAATTATGAATAATATGAATTGTGGGATGCCATAAATAATGAATAATTATGTGTGTAGTGATATATATATATTGTGAATTCATTACACCATATGGAAAGGATGTCCTAAGGTGGGACTTAGTGATTGATGATAAGTGTTAAAAGATAATATGAGTTGAAAGTATTAACTTGGCTTAGTGCATATGACAAGTAAAGAGAAGATACATATGCTTATGGAAATTATGGTAAGAGCTTAAAGGAAAGCCATATGGTTGAAAAGGATGAAAGTAGTAACCTTGAAGGTAGGAGAGCTTCCTTGCGGAAGAAGTTTCCAACAGTTGCACCATCGCAACACTAACTGTCCAGCGCCACGACGCTAGGAACATCTCATGTATTGAACGTATGAGCAAGAGGTTGTAACCCGATCCCTAGGAACTTGCATGTGAATAGTGGCGAAGCATGACTCTCCGTCCAGGGGCTTATAGAGGAAAAGGCTACCCAAAGAGGTAGAGTTGCCCCTAATGACAAAGTTGGTATCAAAGACCTTGATATTGAGCATTGTTATGTGGAGATTTAAATGATTGGAGAATGATACATGAATTGAAAAGTTATTTTTTGCCTTGTAGATAGTGGCATGTAAGTAAAAGTGAGGATGGAAAGTCCTTGAGATAAGCTGCGATGTAAAGAATTGAAAGGAATATTAAGTTGATTAAAAATGAATTTTAAGAAATAAAAAGATGCCAATACCAAGTGAGGAAATTGTGAATGAAGGATTATAAGGTTGGCATAACAAATGAGCTAATTTACAGTATCGTTAGGAGGATTTGCAATCTTATTTTGATATAGTTGAAAGAAAAGAGATTAGTAATAAGACAAGGTTAATTATGTGGTGTACTAGACACCTAAGAATATAAATAAAGGTATGAATTGATGAGGACCCATCCAAATATCTCAGAGGATAAGTGCATGCTTTTAGACTAAATGTGCTTGAAGGATTGATGAACACATAAGTAACTAAGTGTTTGGAAATGCATAGAATTTTGAAAAGAATACATCAAACTACAAATTCCAAGGAAGATGGTTAATAGTACTTTGGAATATTTTACATGCATGATGAGGTAATGTGGTATTTGGAATTGTCAAGGAGCCTAATGGCTAAACCATGGGTTACGTGGTCACGTGATGTGTGTTTTGTTAGAGTAGGATCTTAGTGAATTAATGTGATTGTGTAAAGCATGGATTTCAAAAAAAAAAATTTTTTATAAAAGAAGCAAGTAATCTAATTACACAAGCGGAAACATGCATTATTATTATTGCAAGCAATATAATCACATCAAAAAATAAAATAAGAATCTATTAAGTAAGAAAAACCATACCTTTATTTTGAGATTCTTATATTCGGACACCACCACACCAATGAATGATTTCTCGACCAAATAAGTTTACCACTTATTCTTCAAGAATACTTTCAACTTGAACTTTGAGTGCACAAGGTGTGGAATGCAAGGCTACAAGATGGCAACCGATTTTATTCTCTTTTCTTTGAAAAAGCTTGGAGGAGGAAAAGAAAAGAGATGGCTGAAACTTTTTTTTTTTAAAGAAAAAGTACATTCTCTCATTTTCTTGCAATCTCTTCTCTTTTTATTAAAACTCTTGCTTCAAAGGTTTAATCAAAATGAAACACGTTTGAATCAATCTTGACCATCCATTCAGAGTTATGGAAGCATCAAACATGATCCATAATTATCAAAATAAAAATTAAAGAATAAATAATTTAATTCTTTAATTATCATTTAGAGTTCATGATAAAATAAAAGTCCTTATTGAATAATAACTCTTATTTTATTATTATCCATCTTTATTTAAAAAGAATTAATAATAAATAAAAGAGTAATAGTCAAACATGGAGTCTCTTTTTATCAACATGGATGTCTAGATTCATTTTGCAAGAATCCTCCTAAAATTATCTTAATTTAAGACAACTCTTGTTTGTAATTAAGACAAAAAAAATATTTTATCTTGTCTAAATTGAGACAAATATGTTTTCTTGTCTAAGTTAAGACAAAAATGTCAAAGCCGTCATTTTTGTACACAATTTAATTAAACAAATTAAAACATGCATTCCAACTTAAACAAGTTGAATTCTACAAAGCTAAGTGGGGAATCTATTTGGACATAGATATTCCAAGCTCCAATAAACTTAGAATTATTCTTAATCTCATTAAAAATAATTGAAGCTTATTGACCATGAAATCACTCCACCATAGATTCATGGTTGCACTCTTGGATTAACTATAATTACAAGAAACAATTCAATACTTGATATTAATTATTAGCTGTCCAATTGCAAACCTTATATTGTGAACCCTCATAACCATCCAATGACAAAAGGTGAAATTACCGTTTTACCCTTTCTGTCAATTTTTTCCCCTAGTCTCAAATTTCATCCAATTAGTGCTTCAATACTCTAAATCTAATCTTTTGAGCATTCAGATGTGATGAATAGCTAATTCATCAATCCACTAGGCCCAGATTAATCACTAATCTTCTTGAAATCACTAGAAGTGATGTTAATGCTATGAACTCCATTATCTAGATATATGTTCCTAGATGTTCATCTTGATTATAATCCCAAAACACGGAGTCTAGATTAATGCTTTATGATGATCATGCTCATGGTAAATCAAAGATTATAAGGAGATTAAACACGAGTCCTCTATCCATCAGGATTTTGGTTTTACTATATGCAAATGCATAAGTGTGAGATCAAGATTTAGGTAACGATAAAACTTAAATTTGATTCTCACATGATTCCAGCTCATGTTATAGTGTCATTACTCAAAGTCAACCATTTCGATGATTTGAGACTCATCATTCTCTTGAAATGAATCACATTCGTTTCGTTGGAAGTAATCTGGACACTACAACCTTAACATAATAAAGTGACCAGCTTTATTATATGGCTGTGAATAATTTTTTAGATTCAATTAAAATACATGTCTCCTATGTATGACTCTTCATACAAATGTATTTTAATATCTCAATATAATCTTGGTACCTTAATGTGAGACCTCAACCTCTATAGGCTTGTAACTAAGTATAGATGTAATAATATGAGCTAGTGGTAGTTTCGTCATTTTCTCTAATAAGCTTCCAGAAGAAAGTTTTATTTTATTTTAAGGTATAAATGGGTATAAGACTGCATAAATGATGTGTGCTGATGAAAACACGAAGAATACTAGAAGTTTCAATAATTTTCATAACAGGGGCAAAATGGTCATTTTTCACCTCGGGTTAAAATTTTAAGTTTTTATGAACCCGAACATGTGTAGACATTATAGATCTTGTCCCAATATTAAAAGAGCAAAAATATTGCATAAAAGATTGGAGAAGGATAAGTTAATTGGTGGAGGGGCATTTTCGTAATTTTAAGGGAATGGATAAGATTGGCTATAAATATCTTGAATTTCCAGCAGCTTCTAGAGATTTTCCAGCAGTTGGTCTTCTTCTTCCCTTCTCCTCTCTCACGTTTATTCAATTCCTCCGTGGGAGTTTTTTCAAGCTTTCATAACTTTCTTTCTCTAGCTTCAATTTTCATGCTTTTGGTAAACCTTCCATAAACCCTTGTGCTATTTTATCCTCTCACTTTAAAACCCTTGATAAATCTCATTTCTGCACTTTCTCTCACTAGTTGGACGTTCTAGAGAGAGAAAAAGAAAATTAGGAATTTGACTACAAAGGAGCCCTAGGATAAGTGATGAATTAAGCTTGGTTTTTAGCTACAAAAAATGGCTAGTAATTGGGATTTATAAGCTATTTTGTTGTTGACTATGTTCATTACTTTTTAGTGATTAAGATAGTGAACATAGATAGCCATTTAATTTGGCAATTGAAAGCTAGTTAAGAGATAGCTTTTAGGGTTCATAGTGTGTAAATTGACCTATTGCTTATGCTAATGTGATCCTAGGTTCTAAGGAAGCCCCATCATCTCATTTGGACAATTAAGGGAATTGGAGTAATCTAAAGGCTCTACAATCAATTGGTGAGTGGACTGCCTCCAAAACTTGTTTTGGGAAATATAATGTATTTGCCACCCATTTGAATGAATTATCATGTTCTTCATAAGGACAAGTGCCTTGGGAACAAGCTTTTGCAAAATGGTTTTATATTGTGATATGTGAATGCTATGGATTCATGCCCTACTGTAGTATGATGATATATAAATGTATGTGTTGTGCATGATGAATGATATTGTGTATAATGACTGTAACCGTGTGTGCGCACGATGTGGGGGGATGCACATGCCGATGATGATGGTGGCGTGAGAGATGGAAGATGATAGTGCCCGTGTGCACGATGTGGGGGGATGTACACGATGGCACTAATTGTGCACGATGTGGGGGGATGCACATAAGCTGGGTGAGATGGGGTGGTATACAAATTGGTATATGCTTAAGTATATGTATATGCAATAAAAAGATCATGATTATAATATGTGATTGTATGGTATGATGAATCTTGAAAATTTCCCATTGACTTGCAAATTGATTTTATTACAGCGAGAAACATGTTGTTTATGCTGCCTTGCTTGGATGATTGTTGGAAATTTCTTCTCTTTCCAATTTCATGCCGAACATGGTTCCTTTATCCTTAAATGATTTTACAACCAAGGGTTAAATGGAGGGATTTTAATAAGAACTTGAACTAAGTTGCATTGTTTTCAAATAAGTGCGTCATGATTATCAACTTTCCTTATCATTGCTTGTTCCCTTCTTATGTTCACTCACTAAGTTTGTACTCACTATTTTCAACTTCATGTTTTCAGATCAGGAGGCAATTGGAACCTAGGTTGAGGTATCCTTGTAGTTTCGTCTTCTTGGTAGGTATCTTGGCATTCAGTAGCCACACCTTCATCTTGGTCACTCCGTTGGAAGCCTAGAGTCATTTTTGTTTGTAAATACGTACATGTGATGTAAAGTATTAAAATGCATGCCTTAGACCATATATGTATATTTTGATTGGTAAGCCACCACGAGTGGCAATGGTTAATATTATTTTGGGTTAATATAAATGCAGTTTTTGATTGCTATAGTTATTATTAAAGTACTTAAGGGTTAGAATTGTGAGATATAACTTTAAGAATAGTTGATGGGATGATGAGCAGGATTATGTAAATAGGCTTGCTTGGGTGTAGTGGACTATGTCCATTGAGTCCATGCGCTGGTCATGGCTCGAAAATCGGGTCGTGATAGCTGAATTGAGGATGGCGGGAGTATGCGCGAAGCCGTGGTGACTAGTGTGGGGATGACCTTGGTGTATGTTTGAATTATCTATATATTTATATATACATAATGTATACGTGAATTTTTACATGCATAGTGCACCTGTCCTGTAGCGTAGAGTTTTTTGGAAGATGTAATGTGATTGAATTATTTATTGAAAGTTGATATTCTTAAATGTTTTCAAAATGAGTAGAAAAACAGCATGGCATCGAGTTTTGTTTATGATATACAAATTGCATGGTTTCAATACAAGTGCATCATTTTTTCTAAAAATCTTCCGTATCGTTTGCTTGCTCCCTTCCTATGTTCACTCACAGGGTTGATACTTGTCACAGCCCAATTTTCAAACCATGACCGCCGCAAGGGCGCAATGAGCTCAGCCCACTAAGCCCAAGCAAGCCTACTTATATGATCTTATACATTAATCCACATTTCTTTAAAATCCATAATTCGTAGTGTTCAAATGTAGTTCCTTTAAAAACAATTCATAAAACCCAATCATGCATTCATAATGGCATCATCAACCATTATATACATATATAGATTAACAAATGATTCTTAATATTTCACATCAAGTATTCATATACACATGATTAGACCTTGACTGTCAATGGAGTGACTCTAGATACGGTTGCTAACATTTAGTGTAACGTTAAACCTACCGAGCAATAGATAAGGAGAAGCACCTCGTCCTAGGATCCAATCACCTCTAACTCAGGAAACTTAAAACATGAATTTTAAAAACGTGAGTACAAACTTAGTGAGTGAACATAGAAAGGGAACAAGCAACGTTAAGGAAAGTTTAGAAATCATGATGCACTTAAGTTTGAAAACAATGCAACTTAGTTCAAGTTTTTAATAAAAATCCCTCCATTAAACCCCTGGTTATTAAATCATTTAATGATGAAGGAACCATATTCAGCATGAAATTGGAAAGAGAGGAAATTTCCAACAATCATCCAAGGAAGGCAATATAAACAGAATGTTTCTCGCTGCAATAAAATCAATTTATTAGTAAATGGGAAATTTTCAAGATTCATAATGCCATATAATCACATATTATAATCATGATCTTTCTATTGCATATACATATACTTAAGCATATATCAATTAGTATACCACCACATCTCATCTAGCTCATGCGCATCCCCCCACATTGTACACATAGCCAGACACCCCATCTCACCTAGCTCATGTGCATCCCCCCACATCGTGCACATAGTTGGACATCCCATCTCACCTAGCTCATGTGCATCCCCCCACATCATGCACATAGCTGGAGTCATCGTGTGCATCCCCCCACATCATGCACAGTCAATGCCATCGTGTACATCCCCCCACATCCTGCACACGGGTAGTATCACCATCCATCTCCCTCACCATCGTCATCACCGGCAGGTGCACACTCACCCTGCACATGCACGGTTGCATTTATCACGCAATGGTACCATTTATGACATAGTATATATATATCAACATTATACATAAACATATGAATTCATCACACTATCCATTTCATAACATAAAAACATTTCATAAGGGCTTGTTCCCGTGCAAGTTTTTGAAGAAAAACCAATAAAACGTTTTAAGGGATTCAATCAAACATAAATGTGTATCTCCCAAAACATTTTAATGCAAGTTCACTCACTCGGCAACAACGAGATATTAAGTCGCTATTTGTTCAGAGGCGTCTCTAACTATTTTTATTGGCCGATCACTCGTCATTTCCTTTGGCACGCCACTATAGTCCTCTAACTTTACCTTTGTATTTCCTAGCAACAATTCAAATGCAATACCTTTAATGTACATCATTCCTACTTCTCTTTTTCCTTCAATCACGAATCCTTAGTCAACTAACTTATATCTTGACACATTTTTACCAAAGTTGCCTTTATCCTTTACTTGTGTAATTCTTTAAATTATATCTTTACATGCAACTTAATTATGACTCTAGCACCCATATTAACCTTTTCTAGCCATTTTCATTCAAATTCGTCTTATATTTCCACACATAATCCACATATATGGTAGCAACAATCATTCTCACTTTCACTCAATTATTTCTTAGTTTACATGCATCGTTATCTATCTAACTTTCGATACTTTGTTTCTCAATCCTCCATCCACAATTTCCTTTTCCATTTCTTTCAAACAATATGCCATACAATCTTAATAATTTTCAACTAGCTTAGGCAAATAGATCCTTTCAACAACCATAATTCCTCACAATATTCAACTAACCGTAGGCTTTAAAACATAGTGTTAAGCTTACCGTTTTCCATTTCCACTTTGAGTCCTTCAGGTACCCACTGGTTTATTGGCTTATATGTTACCAATTTTTCTCCAATCAAGCCAATCTTTGCTACCACAAGACATTTCTCTAAGTCACTAACTCATTTTCAAAGACTACTCAAACCAAAAACAAGAATCCTTACCTTTCCTTATTTGAATCACCAAAACCAAGCTTTTTTCTTCCTTCTTCTCCTAGGGTTTAGATGTGCTGGAAATTAGGGTTAAAAGCTTCATGTTTAGTGCCTAAGAAGTTTGGAGAAGAAAGAATTAAGAAAAGAAAGGAAATGAGAAGAAATAAGGAAAATCACATGAAAAAAATTGATTTTCATGAACTCGACATGAAAATGGCGTTGGAAGCTTCAAGAAGGAGAAGAAAATATCATGCTGGAGGAGATAAGGACATTTTTGGGCTGATAAAGATGAGAGTCAAAGCTTCCTTTGGAAGCTTTGACCAAACTGTGTAAAATTATCGTTTTGCACACCAAGTTTCTTCCCTTTTTAATTTTGTCCTCCCAACACTCATTTAACTCCAATTTCCTTATATTATCCTCTTCTACACTTGTACAAACAAACTATAAAGTTTGTACTCCAACACGATGTCTCCATAATATTTAAAATATTTATTTACCCGCACTATCTTTACTTAATAAAGACATGCGACCCCATTAACGTCATTTTTCTCCAAAATTTTTCTAATTCTTCTTCTCCTCCACTTAGATTGACCATGTCACGACCCGGAACCTCCCTCAGGCCCATGACAACCGCCGGACGTCTCGATTGACACTCATTACTCGAAATGCCAATCAGAACCCCGCAAGGCTTACATATCAGTTTCTTGCCTTTCTTGTGAGCAATCGTTTTTAAATATTCCGTTTTAAACAATTACCAGTCGTTTCTGGCTCAAGTAAATCAAAAGACAAAAATATATCATTTTTTTATGTAAAACAATATAAAATGGAAACACGTGTAAAAAATCTTTTGTAACGTGAAAGTAAAATAAATTCATACATGCAAAAATTTACAAAGTTATAATGTACAATAATAATTACAATGACAAGTGGCCTAAAATACACCCAGTGTTGGTGCTAGTAACCTACTGTCTATGAGATAGAGGGGTCAATTGGAATCCTCGACAAAATCGAGTATCTACAAGCTACCACAGACCTGAAATGTTTGGAAAGGAGGTGGGTGAGATTTTGCAATCCCAATGAGTAAGCAGACATTATCATAAATATCTAAAGGCGAGTAAAATGGAGGCAAGTTTAAACAACAAATTACAATTTCATAAAATTTTCAATTTATTCCTTAAACCATAAAATATTTGTAATTTACCAAAATAGTTGTTAAGGCTTATGACTTTTATTAAAACAAGGCTCTAGCCAAAACTAATCCTCGGGGATACCTTGGCTGAGGCATCTAACCGAGTCCGCCAAGGTAGTTATGATATTTACATATGAAACACATTTTTATTTTTAAAACAAGCCGTTCCTTGGCGTTAGCCGAGTTACACATTCACGTGGGGGTTCGACGTGAAGTGAGCTCTAATACTACCCCGAGAGTTACCCTCCTCGCCTCTACAACCAGAGTAATTATATAACTGGGTTTACCGTGCCCCTCTAATAGGCAGTCCATGAAAACCTGTCACTGCAATGACTAAACTCACCAATTTTAATAAAATTTCAACAGTATAATGTGGCTTTTATTTATTTACCCAGCCTGCATAGTAAAAAACAGCTTACATAAATTCCCAATGCAATTATAACATATAGCCACATATACTCATATATCATAAGCCATTCATAGGAAAATATATATTTCAAAATAATTGGCAGCCTCCAATTAGTCAATTTTATAATCAAAAGTTTCTTATTTCAGAAAATCAAGACAATATATTTATTTGTCACATTTATTTCTAAAACATCAAAAATCCCATTTTAATAACATTTTCGTTTCTAAAATCCATGAAGAGCATTTAAAAATAAACTCTAGATAATTTACAATAATAATAGGTTTACTCACCGTTTGTACAAACTAAATGCTTTTTAGGTGCCTCGATCACTGTTCGTCAGGTACGACTTCCTTGCCTTTACCGGAAGGCTCTCCTCCTAAACACATTGCAAAATTTACCCAATTCACCACATTGATGTTAAATCACTATATAATTGACTTAAATCCTATACTAATGCATGGTATGAAATGCAATAGCCTAAAACGGCTTAAACGCGGTATTAACCTATTTTTGGCACTTTACCCGTTAAATTGCTAACACGCTCCATTTTAGCTCTAAATTGTCCCATTTTCTCTCCATCATTTCTAACCATTAAATATCAGCCAATAACCCTCTAAAATCACCAAAATCAGCTCACTTTCCTCCTTGGAAAATTCGGCCAAAAATGGGACATTAACTAGGTAAATTTTTCACTTTGTTTTTCTATCACATTTAACCATTTTTCATCATTTTCTCTTCATTTCTCTTAGAATAAAAATCAATTCATCATCATTGTACATCATTGAAGATTCAGCCAAGGGTGGGTATTGTGAAAATTTCATGCTTTCTTGCCCAATTTTATTTCTATACACATTTAACTAACTAAAACTACCAATTTAACTAAAAATCAAAACCTAAAAATTCCATAATCTCTCCCCTATATTATCGGCCAGCCCTTGGTTTCACTTTTTGATCTCTCTCCTCAAGCATGCTTAATGGAAATAAATGCATAGGAAAGGTAGAAATCAAGCTAAAATCGAAAAATCATACCGTTAGAGGCGTAAATGGATGAAAAACGCGATTTCCCCTTTGAATTTTCTAGTTTTCCTTTGTTTTTCTCTTTCTTCCTTTCCTCTCTATTTTCTCCCTTGTTCTTTCCTTATGGCCAGCCAGCACTTAATATGGGGTTTAAATGGGCTGACTTTTCATTAAAATAATATTAAATCATTAAAAAGTGCCATGTGTCACTTTCCCATTGGCCCGTTTTTAAAATTTCATCCATTTGTTTCCAAATTTTCACCATACACTTGTCCCACATATCCATAGATTAGATAAAATTCTCAGACTTATCCAAAGTCTTGGTGGAGTAATTTTTGAAATTTATACTTTTGCCCCCGTAAAAGTGAAAAATTACATTTTTGCCTAAAAAAACTGAAAAATTGCCCATAGACATATTTTTCATCCCTTATACCCATACCATTCCCCAATTTGTCAAATTTGATCTAAATTCTCTCAAAATCTCAAATTTTATCCGCGGGTGGTAAAATTACGATTTTACCCCTAAACATCAAAATTTCTAATTTTACCCCAAATGAACCCTCGAACTCCGAACAATCATATTTAGTCATTCCTGGACTGTAAAATATTAAAGTTCATCCTACGATTCCTATTTGAACTAGTTCGAGGTTAAATCAACTCAAGTGTACCGTTAGGTACAATACCGGGTTTCGTCTATTCTTAGGACTTTCCTAGCGTAATAACATGCTACTTAGTGCATGTATGTCATGACAAGTATTTATAGGGTCGGATTTTACAATTCTACCCCCCTAAAAATAAAATTTTGATCTCAAAATTTCACTTACCAAATTTGACAAATAGATGCAGGTATTGGTTCCTTATCTGATGCTCTACTTCCCATGTCATTTCCTCTATTCGAGCACTTTTCCACAATACTTTGACCATTGAAATACTCTTGTTCCTCAGTACTGGATCCTTTCGATCCAAGATACTCACAAGTTGCACCTTGAAGTTCAAATCGTCTTGCAACTCGATCGAAGGTGCTTCGAGGATGTGAGAGGGATCTGGTACATATTTCTTAAGCATGGAGACATGGAAAACGTTGCGGATCTGATCTAACTCCAGAGGTAGTTCTAGTCTATACGCCACTGGCCCAATTCTTTCAATAATATGAAAAGGTCCAATGTATCTCAGATTGAGCTTTCCTCGCTTTGCAAACCGGATCACACCTTTCATTATCCAACAAGATATCATAATTTACCACAATAATATAATCAAATAAAACTTAATACTACAAAGCATTCAGATTATTACCTTTTCAAGGAGAAACCTTAAGAAAAACTCTATCATCGATCTCAAATTCCAAGTCTTTTCTCCGTTTATCTGCATAGCTCTTCTGCCTATCTTGGGCTACTTTTAGCCGCTCTCGTATAACCTTGATCTTGTCATTAGTTAAATCGATCAATTCCACACTAACTAACTCTCTTTCACCCACTTCATCCCAACAAAGTGGAGTACGACATTTCCTTCCATATAAAGCTTCGTACGATGCCATACCAATGCTAGACTGGAAGCTGTTGTTGTAAGCAAATTTCACTAACGGCAAGTGTCTATCCCAACTCCCAAGAAAATCCATGACATAAGCCCTCAACATATCCTCCATAGTTTGGATAGTCCTCTTTGACTGACTATCCGTCTGTGGGTGAAAAGCAGTGCTAAATTTCAATTTGGTTTCGAGAGCTTCTTGAAATTTCGGCCAAAATCAAGAAGTGAATCGAGGATCTCGGTCTGACACTATAGAAATGGGAACTCCATGTAGCCTCACAATCTCATCTATATAGAGCTGAGCCAGCTTCTCAATAGAGTATGTACTATGGACTGATAAAAAGTGAGTGGACTTAGTCAACCGATCTACGATCACCCAAATCGAATCCTTTCCCCTCTGTGTCCGCAATAGTCCCAAAACAAAATCCATAGTTACATGCTCCCATTTCCACTCAGGAATAGGTAAAGATTGAAGTGTACCTGTTGGCCTCTGATGCTCGGCCTTAACTTGCTGACATACAAGACACTTTGCTACCAATTCTACTACGTCTCGTTTCATACCCAGCCATCAATAATTCTCCCTGATAGTCCTATACATCTTGGTGCTTCCGAGATGTAATGCATAGGCAGATGAATGGGCTTCTTCCATGATCGCCTGTCTCAACTGGTTTCCCTCAGGAACACAAACTCGGTCTCTAAACATTAAGACGTTATCCTCTCTGAGTCTGAACTCACTAACTCCCCATCGATCAATTTTTGAACTTCTTTTCTTAACTCATCATCAGACCTCTGAATGTCCTTGATCTGATTAAGTAACGAAGGTAGCACAATGAAGTTTGCCAATAAGGATCCATCCTCACCATTTCTCAACTAGACCCTAAGAGATTTCATCTCTAATAATGCTGGAAAATAACAACTCTGAAGTGTGGCTAAAGACGATGAAGACTTACGACTTAAGGCATCAACTACAACTTTCGCCTTTCCCAGATGATAGTCTATCACCAAGTCATAATCTTTTATCAACTCCAACCATCGCCTTTGCCTCAAATTAAGCTCCTTCTGAGTGAGCAAATATTTTAAACTCTTATGATTCGTAAATATCCGACAATGCTCACCATACAAGTAATGCCTCAAGATTTTTAAAGCAAATACCACTGCTACTAACTCTAAATCATGGGTAGGGTAATTTGCTTCATGCTTCTTCAACTGCCGAGAAGCATGAGCTATTACTTTCTCGTCCTACATCAACACACACCCTAACCCCAACTTAGATGCATCACTGTACACCACAAATCCTTTACCACTCATAGGAAGTGTTAAAACGGGAGCGGAGGTTAACCGGTTCTTTAGCTCTTAAAATCGATTCTCATAAACATCATCCCACTCAAACTTAACTCCCTTACGAGTTAGACGGATCAAAGGAGCTGCTATTAAGGAAAACCCTTAAACAAACCTCCGATAAAACCTGACTAATCCGAGGAAACTACAAATCTCCGTCACTGTCTTCGGTTGCTCCCATTGTAAAATTGCCTCTATCTTCTTGGGATCAACATATATTCCAGCTCCCGATACTACGTGTCCCAAGAATACCACTTCCTGTAACCAAAACTCACACTTCAAAAACTTTGCATACAATTGTCTTTCCTGCAAAGTCTATAATACTATACACAAGTGGGTAGCGTGCTCATCATTATCTCTCGAGTAAACTAAGATATCATCAATGAACACAATAACAAACTTGTCCAAGTAAGGGTGGAACACCCTGTTCATGAGATCCATAAAAGCTGCCTGTGCGTTAGTTAACCCGAAAGGCATGACCAAGAACTCATAATGACCGTACCGAGTCCTGAATTCTGTCTTGGGTACATCCTATTCTTTAATCTTCAACTGATGATACCCATACCTCATATCAACCTTAGAAAACACTGTAACTCCCTATAATTGATCGAAAAGATCATCATTCCTCGGTAACGGATACTTGTTCTTAATGATCATTCTGTTAAGCTGTCGGTAATCTATACATAACCGAAGTGTACCATCTTTCTTTTTCACAAATAAAACCGGTGCTCCCCATGGAGATATACTAGGGCGTATAAAACCCTTGTCCACTAAGTCTTGCAATTGTACTATCAACTCCTTCAACTCTACCGAAGCCACTCTATATGGAGGAATAGAGATAGGGCAGTACCCGAAATAAATCAATGGTGAATTCTAACTCACGATCGGGAGGAAGTCCCGGTAATTCATTAGGAAATACATCGGGGAACTCACTTACTACGGGGACATTCTCTAACTTAGGTTCCTCCCTGGATATATCAATCACGTGAGCCAAGTATGCCAGATATCCCTTTCGTACCAATTTCAAAGCTTTGAGGGCCGAGATTACACAATACGGTAATACTCGATGCTCCCCCATAAATACAACTTCTGTTCCCTCTAAACTTTGGAGAATCACTTCTTTCTTAAAGCAATCCACTTTTGCTCGATGAGTGGACAACCAATCCAAACCCAAGATCAAATCAAAAACTCGAATCCCCAAAGGGATTAAATCACCCATAAATTCTTCTTCCCCAACTTTAATACCACAGTCTCTATAATACATATTTCTTACTAACCGCTTGCCTAGAGGAGTATGCACTATAATCTCTTCCTTTAATGGTGACAGGTTCTTATCTGAGAATGATGCAAATGATATGCTCACGTATGATCTATCGGAGCCCGAATCTATCAAAACATGTGGATTTTTCTCAAACACAATCATAGTACCTGTCACTGTGCTAGGTCAAACCCGGGCTTCATCCTCAGTCACTGCAAAGACCTTGGTTGAAATCTGGGGCTGCGGTTTGGAAGATGGCTGCTCTGGGGTATTACTCCCCATGACTGACCTTATCACTAGGCCTTGTCTGGACTGTGATCCCGAAGTGTCTCTCCGTGGTATACTAGGACGAGTCAGAGGAGCAAAAGTAGCTATTGTACCCTGTCTCAACTGAGGACAATCTCTCTTGATATGCCCCTATTAGCTGCATTAAAAACACTTCACAGGCTGTCTACATGACCCAACATGAAATCCTCCACAATTACGGCATCTGTCCAATCCTCCTGAAGTCCTCCCTTAACTACTCATCACTGGTCGATCAAATCTAGATGATCTCAGCTGTGACTGCTGAGACGGAGGTTTAGTGGATGCCACAGATGGTAAGGTAGTACTTCCTGCAGCAGATGTCAAATCTTTACCTCTTTTTGAAGATTGGCTCGAGAACGTAGGCGGATTCCTTCTCTTTGCGAACTCAGCTCGGATCCATCTATTCTCAGCAGCGAGCTTCTCAGCCCGTAAGGCCATCTGCACAACTTCCTTATATGACTCTTGCCAGTCACTATCATACGCTCTTGTATCTCATTACGGAGTCCCTCCTGAAAGTAATTTACCTGATCATGCTCCAATCTCACCAACTCAGGTACATACAACATCAGCTCGTTAAAACGAGTTTCATACTCCTCAATGGTCATGTTCCCTTGTTTCAAACTAAAAAATTCTCTATTTTTCTCTTTCTGATGAAAATAGGTGTAATACTGACCATCGAACTCTTGGAGGAAATCCGTCCAAGTTAGCGGTATAGGAGAGCGAGACTTCACTAAATTCCACTAGGTACGGGCTTTCTTCTCAAATAACCGTGTAGCCACCTTCAATTTCATCTCATCATCTAATCCCATATCTGCCAATGTCTCCGATACCTGAATAACCCAATCCTTAGCTACGGTCGCATCCAACTCACCAGTAAATGAGACGTAACCTAACTGTCTAGCTTCCTTCAATTTCTTAGAAATGGAGACGTCCGGTGTTTGGGGTGGAATAGGAGGTGGTGGTATTGGGGCTGTTATAGGGAAAACAGTGGGTGGAACTAGAGCAGTCTAAGCCTAGCCCTCAAGAGTAGCGAGAAAAGCCGCTAATGCCTGAGCTGCCTCGGGTGTCATGGCAGGTACGCCAGGAGTAGCAACAGGTGGTGGAGGAGGTACAGGAATTTTCGTAGACTCAGCAGTAGGAACTGCTCTAAAAGAAGATGCAGCCAACTCTTCTTCTATGAAATCTGACCGACTTTGTCTGGGGCGACCTCTTCCCCTGCCGGTAGATCTAGTGACAGGTGGTAGCTCATGTCAAGGAGGCATAATGATCTACAAGAAGAACGAAATTGGTTTAGACTACTTAAGACTCTATATGCAACTACATGCAACTAACTAATCTTAACTGGGCCACACTAACATTGTAAATTATTTTAAAATAACTTTAAATCCAAGAACTTTAAAAATCAAAAACTTTTTTTAAAACCATAAGCTTTTAAACTTGGCTCTAATACCAACCGAATTGTCACGACCCGGAACCTCTCTCAGGCCCATGACAACCGCCTCGACGTTTCGATTGACACTCATTACCCGAAATGCCAATCAGAACCCCGCAAGGCTTACATATTAGTTTCTTGCCTTTCTTGTGAGCAATCATTTTTAAATATTCCGTTTTAAACAATTACCAGTCGTTTCTGGCTCGAGTAAATCAAAAGATAAAAATATATCATTTTTTTATATAAAACAATATAAAATAGAAACATGTGTAAATAATCTTTTGTAACGTGAAAGTAAAATAAATTCATACATGCAAAAATTTACAAAGTTATAATGTACAAGAATAATTACAATGACAAGTAGCCCAAAATACACCCAGTGTTGGTGCTAGTAACCTACTATCTATGAGAAAAAGGGGTCAACTGGAATCCTCGACAAAATCGGGTATCTACAAGCTACCACAGACCTGAAATGTTTGGAAAGGTGGTGGGTGAGATTTTGCAATCCCAATGAGTAAACAAACATTATCATAAATATCTAAAGGCGAGTAAAATGGAGGCAAGTTTAAACAACAAATTACAAACCATTTCATAAGGTTTTCAATTTATTCCTTAAACCATAAAATATTTGTAATTTACCAAAATAGTTGTTAAGGCTTATGACTTTTATTAAAACAAGGCTCAAGCCAAAACTAATCCTTGGGGATACCTTGGCCGAGGCATCTAACCGAGTTCGCCAAGGTAGTTATGATATTTACATATGAAACACATTTTTATTTTTAAAACAAGCCATTCCTTGGCGTTGGCCGAGTTACACATTCACGTGGGGGTTCGACGTGAAGTCAGCTCTAATACTACCCTGGGAGTTACCCTCCTCGCCTCTACAATCGGAGTAATTATATAACCGGGTTTACCGTGCCCCTCTAATAGGCAGTCCACGGAAACCCGTCACTACAGTGACTAAACCCACCAATTTTAATAAAATTTTGACAGTATAACATGGCTTTTATTTATTTACCCAGCTTGCATAGTAAAAGACAGCTTACATAAATTCCCAATGCAATTATAACATATAGCCACATATACTCATATATCATAAGCCATTCATAGGAAAATATATATTTCAAAATAATTGGCAGCATCCAATTAGTCAATTTTATAATCAAAAGTTTCTTATTTCAGAAAATCAAGACAATATATTTATTTGTCACATTTATTTCTAAAACATCAAAAATCCCATTTTAATCTCATTTTTGTTTCATAAAATCCATGAAGAGCATTTAAAAAAAAACTCTAGATAATTTACAATAATAATAGGTTTACTCACCATTTTTACAAACTAAATGCTTTTTAGATGTCCTAATCACTGTTTGTCGGGTACGACTTCCTCGCCTTTACCGGAAGGCTCTCCTCCTAAACACATTGCAAAATTTACCCAATTCACCACATTGATGTTAAATCACTATATAATTGACTTAAATCTTATACTAATGCATGGTATGAAATGCAACAGCCTAAAACGGCTTAAACGCGGTATTAACCTATTTTTGATACTTTACCCGTTAAATTGCTAACGCGCTCCATTTTAGCTCTAAATTGTCCCATTTTTTCTCCAACATTTTTAACCATTAAATATCAGCCAATAACCCTCTAAAATCACCAAAATCAGCTCACTTTCCTCCTTGGAAAATTCGGCCAAAAATGGGACATTAACTAGGTAAAATTTCCACTTTGTTTTTCTATCACATTTAACCATTTTTCATCATTTTCTCTTCATTTCTCTTAGAATAAAAATCAATTCACCATCATTGTACATCATTGAAGATTCAGCCAAGGGTGGGTATTGTGAAAATTTCATGCTTTCTTGCCCAATTTTATTTCTATACACATTTAACTAACTAAAACTACCAATTTAACTAAAAATCAAAACCTAAAAATTCCATAATCTCTCCCCTATAATATCGGCCAGCCCTTGGTTTCACTTTCTGATCTCTCTCCTTAAGCATGCTTAATGGAAATAAAGGCATAGGAAAGGTAGAAATCAAGGTAAAATCGAAAAATCTTACCGTTAAATGCATAAACGGACAAAAAACGCGATTTCCCCTTTGATTTTTCTAGTTTTCCTTTGTTTTTCTCTTTTCTTCTTTTCCTCTCTATTTTCTCCCTTGTTCTTTCCTTATGGCCGGTCAGCACTTAATATGGGGTTTAAATGGGCTGACTTTTCATTAAAATAATATTAAATCATTAAAAAGTGCCACGTGTCACTTTCCCATTGGCCCCTTTTTAAAATTTCATCCATTTGTTTCCAAATTTTCACCATACACTTGTCCCACATATCCATAGCTTAGATAAATTTCTCAGACTTATCCAAAGTCTTGGTGGAGTAATTTTTAAAATTTATACTTTTGCCCTCGTAAAAGTGAAAAATTACATTTTTACCCAAAAAAACTGAAAAATTGCCCATAGACATATTTTTCATCCCTTATACTCATACCATTCCCCAATTTGTCAAATTTGATCTAAATGCTCTCAAAACCTCAAATTTTATCCGCAAGTGGTAAAATTACGATTTTGCCCCTGAACATCAAAATTTCCAATTTTACCCCAAATGAACCCTCGAACTTCGAACAATCATTTTTAGTCATTCCTAGACTGCAAAATATTAAATTTTATCCTACGATTCCTATTTGAACTAGTTCGAGGTTAAATCAACTCAAGTGTACCGTTAGGTACAATACCGGGTTTCGTCTATTCTTAGGACTTTCCCAGCGTAATAACATGCTACTCAGTGCATGTATGTCATGACATGTGTTTATAGGGTCGGGTTTTACAGACCATATACTCATTCTTCATGGAAAATTTTGATACTGAATAAAATATTAATATTTTAATATTATTTTATTCTAAAAATTTTCTCTTGTCTCCTTTTGTCCTGGTACCCAAAATACCTTATTATGCCTCAATTGACTTCCGAATCACTTTTTATCTCATAATTTCTTTTTTGATAAAAATATTATTATTTTATTGTTATTTCCTCGCGCGCGGAATATTTTAGCTCAAATTATTCCTTTCATCTTTCATTACTTTTAAATATTATAATTAACCTCAATTGGCATCCGATAATTTTTATTAGTCACCATATCAAAGTACGGGGTATTATAGTCTCCCCCACTTAAATAGAATTTGTCCTCGAATTCACGTCGGTGCTAAGTTATCAATCTCACTTTATGATCTTATTCCATTTCTTCTTTTATAGGGAATTTCGATTTATTCACCTTGTTCACCTCCAATTCAACTTGAATACTTTACTTATGTCTATTATTAACCTTTAGAATCAGATCAGCAGTACACTTCACAATCATGATCTCTTATATTGAGACTCCAAGCATGCCTCAAACATTATCATTAAATTTGAACCATAACTCCATCTCAATCATACCGATTTCGATCACATATTATACTTGCTTATGTATACTTAATCACCATTTTATTATTTCGCTCCTTGCCAAAATTCTCAACATTGATTCATTCATCTTATCCCCATACGCTATTATGTAGCCTACAACATTATAAACATTCCATATTTATTTCTGTACATAGTCTCAACGTTGAGGAAGGTTAATGCCTTCACTTATTCCCACATACTTTTGGTTTATCTTGCATTTATGCCACATACTTCAATTATTCCCACGCTATGGATTACCATTCTTTAATCTCATTTCTCTGACTATATTTCCCAAAATTTACTTATATCATCATAGTTCAACTTCTAATAGTACTTTTTGTCGTTGTACCATCTATACAACTCATCAAATACATAAAGTTCAAATCTCAAATTACTGAGAACAATTCTTCACCTCAGTTTGTCAAGTCATCAATTTCACATATACGTATGTACATGCATTTCCAAATGTCAACATTCCTCGTTATGCATAGGGATCCATGTGTTCACATGCCTTGGACTACATCCCCCTTTATTCATGCCCATCCCTATCCAAGATTCAATAAAATAATCCTCATAGTGCTTGTCAACATTCTTGTTATGCCTATGCATAACTTCATATCTTTTATATCATTTCCCATTTATATGCTTGAGTTTCATCGTACTATATATCCTTGCATCACAATGTCGTTAATCACATCTCACTTGCTAAATGTAATTTGCATTAAATTGCAATCTGGTATTCGTATATGCTTTATAATCTCGTTGATATTTCAAAGGTTTATCTTTATTGGATCATTGCATCTTATGCAATACCACCATCCCTAAAAGTCATCTTTATTTCTCAATTATTCTTCATACCTCTAACATATATATATTATATCCTTGTTTCATTTCGACTTTAATGAAACACTTAAAACTTACACTCATTTGAATCGTGCATGCCTCAAGCATTTCCAAATTCCAATTCCATACTACATTAGGAAGTTTTCATTACCGGACTTCATTATCCAGATTATCTTCAATCATCCTTTGTTCTATTCTTCCATAGTAATGTGACATCATTCTCCTTGGACTAATTTGCAGTTTGTACTTGAAACTGCAAGACTTGAAACAAGGTCCTCCTCAAGTACTTTTCAATGTCAATACGAATATCTCTTTTAGCTTACGGCTTCCTCTTTACAACCACATAACTTAATGCTTGCTTTCACAAGATCCCTAGCAAAATTTCTCTTGAGTATTTCCTTGGGGATACTTATCTTAAACTTACGTCTCACGGCATGTGATCACTTAACCCGTGACTTGGTTGTTAGGCTCCTCAGCAAGTTTAAAAAATCCCACATTTTATACTTGCCGTGTATGATTGTAATTCCTTCTCAAAGATGTTTGTGCATTCCTGAAACACTTAGTCTCTTATTTGCTCCTTAACATCCCGAGCATATTGTTCTATAGACATGAACTTATTCTTAAAGATATATAAATACATAGTCATCCATTCAATCCCCAATTCATCTTCATAGGTTTCTAGTGTGTCACACAATTGGCCTTGTGTTGTTACTAACCCTCTTCATTTAGCTGAGTCAAGACAAGAATTGTAAATTCTCATAACGATATTCTGGATAAACCCATTTGCTATACCACTGTTGTAGTCCTTCATTCACACTTCCATCACTTGGTATTGACATCCCTTGTCAATATCTCATATATTCATCTAACTCTTCACTCCCTTTTTCCTTAGCCTTTGACAAGGCTTAATCTCTCATCTTCCTTATTTCTTAGGATTTATCTTTGGTCAACATATTATTCATCTTAATACTTCACATGGTATCTTATCTCAATGTAGCCATCTCAAGAATCTTTCAACTTATCTTTTAATTATATGCGCATATACAAGGCAATAAAGAAACTTTTCAATTCATTCATGTAGGCATTCTCCGAAACATTTAAAACTCCTAAATAACAAAGCTTAATGACCAATGGCGATAATTCAGCTTGTAAGCTCGTTATCGTGCCACTCCCATCTTGCTCATGCATCCTAGACATGAGGTGTCCCCAACGCTACGACGCTAGAAAATTAGTGCTGCAGCGTCGCGGCTGCTAGACATGGGATAGTTTCAACACTGTAGTGCTAAAGAGTTAGTGCTATAGCATTGTGGCTGTTGGAATTTTCTTCGACAAATAAGTTCTTCTGTCAAGCTCTGCTCTGCAATATGTTTATTATGCCATTCCTACATAAGAATGTATGTTTGCTTACTTGGGTACCTTGGAAATCGTTAAAGACGGTATTGTAGCAAATGGTACAATTAAGTTGAATTAAGTCTCGAATTAGACCAAATAGAGATTTTAAGATGAAATTGAGAATTTTAAAACCCTAGAATGACTTAAAATGGTGATTTAGACTTCGAAGACCGATTTGGAGTCAAATTGAAATTTTCATGACCTAGGGGCAAAATGGTCATTTTGCTACCCAAGGTTAAGATGTGAGTGTTGGATGAAATTTTTGACT
Source organism: Theobroma cacao (assembly GCF_053813885.1). Lineage (NCBI taxonomy): Eukaryota > Viridiplantae > Streptophyta > Magnoliopsida > Malvales > Malvaceae > Theobroma > Theobroma cacao. The sequence continues at coordinate 25,829,046 of NC_142641.1, forward strand.
AAGATTCATCATTTGGAGTATAATTTGAGTTTGAGTAGTGAACAATTTTAATTTCAGTGTTTTTTAGAGGATAAGGGCAAAATAGTCATTTTGCCACCCCTGGGTCAAAATTGTAATTTTACACCACCCAACACTTGTCCAGCACATGGATTTTACCCATTATTATCATAGATAATTGAAGGATTTTATGTGGTGGAGAAAGAAAGCTTAATAGTTAAGAATTTAAAAATGGACCAATGGTAAGGTGACAAGTGTCAAGCTTTTATTTCTTTATTATTTTCCTTATAAATTAGCACAAAACCAGCCCATTTCTCTTCATTATGGTTGGCCTCACCAAGGAGAAGCAAGAAAAAGGAAGAACAAAACCCTAGGTGGAAAAATTCAAAGGAAAAGTGTGAAAATTCAAGGAAACAAGTGAAAAAAGCTAAGATTTTTTCAATTAAGCTTGAGATCTCTCTTTCTTAAGCATTTTTTCTTATTTTCCATGGTTGAATCACATGAAATCATGATGAATCCCTTGCTGGCCAAACACTTAGAGGGAGGTTTTGATGCTTGATTTGGTTAGATTTCAATTTATTTTAGTGTTTTTAGTTAGTTAGTGATGTGTAGCATAAAAGCCAACAGGAAAAATTCACTTCCTCCCATCACCCATCATTGGCCGAATCTTCCATGTAGAGTATGGATGCTGGATTTGATTTTATTTCCAGTGAATTGGTTAGGAAATGATGAATTACGATGAGAAAATCAAGTAGGAAAAATCATAGTGTTGATGCACCCGCCATGGCCAAATTTTCCAAGAGAAAATGTGAGGATGATTTTGCCATATTTCAAGTTATTTAATTTGTGTTTGATGATTTGGAGTATTGGGAGAGAAATGGAATTATTTGGAGTTGAATTGGACGTATTGGCTAATTAATCGGGTGATAAATCGAATTAGACCAATACCATTTTATTTAGGCACACAATTGAACTTACATTGAACACTGTATTTAGATGGTTACCTGAGTATTTCACATCCAATTTCATGCATTAGTATAAAGCCTGAATTGGTTTTATAACAATTTAGCACAAATGTAGTAAATGGCTTATTGTGCTTTATGTCTAGGTGGTGAGCATTCTGGCAAAAGTAAAGAGATAGTACCCGAGGATCAAGAATCGGAGTACTCGAAATTCGATTTCCATTACAGTGAGTAACCTTATTATCGTCTTAATTATCTAAAGTAGTTTTTATTCGTTTTTGTGATTTGATAGAAAAAAGAGTTTAAATGGTAAATCTTTATGTTTTATAAGCAAAATGTGATTAAATGAAATGATTATATAAAATTGTCTTGAAATTGAATGATGGTTTTGAAAATGGAGTAATTAGAGACTAATTGTTGTGTTATAAATCATGGTTTGAATTAAATGGCTTATGATAATATTGGCATGAATGGTTGAACTGGTAAATGTGCTGAAAATGTATGAACTGTTGATTTGCCTTGAGAGGCTGTAAAATAAAATAATTGCCATGTCATGCTATTGCAAATTTTATTGTATGGTAGGTTTAGCTTGCTGCAGTGGACGAGTTCTGTGGACCAACCTTTTTGAGGGCCACGAAATCTTGTTATATTCTTACCTCAGTTCGGGAGGCACGTAGGGTAACTCCCGAGGTACAACTTTAGAGTTCACTTCATGCCAAACCACCACGTGAGGGTGAACTTGGCCAACGCTAAGGAACGGCTATGTTTTCAAAATAAAAACATGATTTATGCGTACATGACTTTTTAACAGCCTTGCCTGACTCTGTTGGGATAGCCTCAGGCCAAGGTATCCCTGATAACTGAGTATGAGAATGATTTTGGCATGAGCCAAGCTTTTTAGGAAATCATAAGCCTCGTTGTTTATTTGGGTGAAATGAATCTATTTTATCTTATTAAAATGAGTTCAAAATGCTGTGAATCATTTTTATGTTAAACTATTTTATCTGTCTCCATTTACTTAGCTTTAGATATTTTAGATGGCACTTGTTTACTCACTGGGATTATATAATCTCACCCCCCTAATTTCGACCCATTTCAGACTCAGGATAGTCGGTAGATAGCTCATTTTGTTGAGGGCTACAGTTGGACTTGCATCCTAAAAAACTATAGGTTTACCGCTTTTGATACTTTTGGTCGTTCGTGGGCCCATGTGTCACTGTAAATTAAATCTTATGCTTTCGTTATCTGTATTACAGTACGTATGAATTTATTTAGCTTTTACGCTACAAAAATTATTTACCAGTAACTCGATAAATATTGTTTTATAAGAAAATTGAATATTTTATTCAATATTTTTATTATATTCAAATAGTTATAGTTTCACTTTAAATGAATGTTTTAGATATCTAAACTTATTTTTTATTATGAAATATGTGTTTTCCACTCGCATACTACATTTTTAGCTAGTTTCGAGATTTTCGAGGAAAAATGACCAAAATACCCCTATGAGAAAAAATTATTTTTCTATTGTTTTGATTTGGAAATAGTTTATAATATCTCAAAACATGATACTTAACAACTGTTGCTCACAGGGGAGGTGTGAAAACTGATATTAAAGCCTTGCAAGGTTTCGATTGGCATTCCAGGCAATGAATGTCTATCGGGATGTCGAGGCGGTTGTCACGGGCTCGAAGGGAGTACCGGGTCATGACATCTTCCATCTTTAAAGTTACTACAAGGATCATGCTCAACCATTTGGCTTTCCTCCAAGCCTATCCCATAATTTTCATGACCATGTTTATCTTCTATTTTGTTTATCATATGCACTAAGCCGAATCAATATTTTTCAAACTCATTTTATCCTTTAACACTTATCTTCAACTAATAAGTCTCACCTTAGAACAATCTTCCCACATTGTGCATTAAATTCTCAATATATAATACGACAAATAAAATTATTCACCATTTATGACATTCCACAATTCCTTGGGTTTGTTGCCTATCATAGGCGACTGCTTGTACGTCCCCTTCCTTTTTTTGGGACATATTCCCTTTTTTCTAGCCAATAGCTTCATTCTCTTCAATCTTTTCATTTTTTATAGGTCTCTCTATTATCTCTTTAGATAAGACAGAGTTCGCGAAGTTTTTCAAGGCATTGCCAATCAATCATTCATAGAATAGAGCTTTGAGTGTGTTTATGAACAACATAGTCATTTCTTTATCAGTGAGAGGTGGCTAACTTGCGTTATCGTATCTCTCCATCTTTGGGTGTACTAAAGGGTGAGCAAAACCAATCCAGACCAATTACCCACCCAAACCAAATGCGATTTGGGCAAAATGGTTTGATCTAATTGTTCCATTGGGTCAATTGGTCCAAAATATTTGGTCCAATTGGTTTTTTGGTCGGTTCTTGGTTTTAAAATTTTTGGACCAATTCACCTAAAAAACAAAACTAATTTTTCATATATTTATATATATAGTCATATATATAATTTTTTTTATATATTAAGAAGAATTGATAGTAAACTTAATTAATAATATATTTAAAATAGATTAGGGTATTGTACGTACGTATACAAATCATAATCATTGTTATTTAATATAAGTTATATATATTTATTTATAAATCTGTATTAATATGAAACTACAAGTTATATATTTTAAATGATATAAGTTATATGTTAATATTATAATATATGATAGTAAATATCCTACATATTAATATGTTATAATTATTAATAACTGTAAATGAAATTTTCTTGTCAATGGATGGCATCTGCTTCATGTTTCCCGATGTGATAATCCAAATATGATCTATTTTAACCACAAATGAAAAACATTTCGATTTGAAATCATTTATAAGATTATATAATCATTTAAAGTGAGTAACTAGGCTTTCGATAATATGAGTGACTATAAATGGACTTTTCTTAACAATGAATGGCATCTGCTTCATGTTTCCTAGTGCAAACATAAAATTATGATTAATTTTCAAAAGAAATGAAAAAGATTTCAACGTAAAATCCTTTTTAAGATTATAAAACCATTTAAAGCGAGTAACAAGGCTTTCAAAGGCATAAGTGACTATAAATGGACTTTTCTTGTCAATGGTTAGCATCCACTTCATGTTTCTCAATGTAAACATCTAATTATGATTGATTTTATTCAAAAATGAAAAGAATTTTGATTTAAAATCGTTTATAAGATTATAAAACCATTTAAAGTGAGTAACAAGCCTTTTGATAGCATGAGTGACTATAAATGGACTTTTTTTGTCAATGGATGGCTTTCGCTTCATGTTTTCTGATGTAAACATCCAGTTATGATCTATTTTAACCAGAAACAAAAAAGATTTTGAATTAAAATCATTTATATGATTATAAAACCTTTAAAGCAATTCACTAAGATTTTTCGATGGCAAAAGTGACTATAAATGGACTTTTCTTGTCAATGGATCGCATCTGTTTTCTATTTCTTAAAGCAAACAATCAATTATGACCAATCTTAATAAAAAATGAAAAAATTTTCAATTTAAAATCATTTACAAAATTATAAAACCATTTAAGGCAAATAACAAGACTTTCGAAGGCATGGGTGACTATAAATGGACTTTTTTTTGACACAAATGTCATTGCCTTTATGTTTTCCAAACCAAACCTCTAGTTATGATAGGTTTGACCAAAAACAAAAAGATTTTCACTTAAAATTATTTATAGGACCATAAAACCAATTAAAGTGAGTAATAAGGCTTTCGAAGGCATGAGTGTCTATAAATGGATTTTTCTTGTCAATGGATGGCATCTGTTTCATATTTCCTAATGTAAACATCCAATTATGAACAATTTTAACAAAAAATGAAAAAGATTTTGAATTAAAATTATTTATAAGATTATAAAACCATTCAAAGCGAGTAATAAGGCTTTCGAATGCATGAGTGACTGTAAATGGGCTTTTCTTGTCAATGGATGGCTTATAGTTCATGTTTCCTCGATGCAAACATCCAATTATGATCTATTTTAACTAAAAATGAAAAAGATTTCATTTTAAAATCATTTATATATGATAAAACCATGTAAAGCGAGTAATAAGGGTTTCAATGGCATAAGCAATTATAAATGGACTTTTCTTGTCAATGGATGGCTTTCACTTCACATTTCCCAATGCAAACATCCAATTATGATATGTTTGAAACAAGAATGGAAAAGATTTTAATTTAATATCATTTATAAATTATAAAATCCATTTAAAGCGAGTAACTAGGGATTCGATGGATGAGTGATTATAAATGAGCTTTTCTTGTCAATGGATGGCATTTGCTTCACTTTTCCCAATGCAAACATCCAATATGATCTGTTTTAACAAAAAACAAAACGATTTCAACTTAAAATCATTTATAGGATTATAAAACCAGTTAAAACTAGTAACAAGGGTTTCGAAGGCATGAGTGACTATAAATGGACTTTTCACGTCAATGAATGTCATCTGCTTCACATTTCCAATGAAAAATAGAATTATGATGGTTTTGAACCGAAACAAAAGTGATTTTGATTTACGATCATTTATAAGATTATCTAACAATTTAAAGTGAGTAACTAGGCTTTCGATGGCATAAGTGACCATAAAAGGACTTCTCCTATCAATGGATGCTATTTGCTTCACGTTTCTCGAAGCAAATATCCAATTATGATAAATTTTAACCAAAAATGAAAAACATTCCAATTTTAAACCATATATGAGATTATAAAACTATTTAAAGCAAGCAGCAAGGCTTTCGAAAGCATGAGTAACTACAAACGGACTTTTCTTGTCAATGGATGGCATCCGTTTGATGTTTACCACTGTAAACATCCAATTATGATTGATTTTAACCAATAATGAAAATGATTTCAATTTCAAATCCTTTATCAGATTATAAAAATATTTAAAGCGAGTAATAATACTTTCGAGGCCAAGAGTGACTATAAATGGACTTTTATTATAAATGGATAGCTTTTTCTTCATGTTTCTTGATGCAAAAATCAAATTATAATCTGTTCAAACCAAAAACAAAAAATATTTTGATTGAAAATCATTTATAAATAACAAAGCTATTTAAAGCGAGTAACAAGGCTTTTGAAGGTTTGAGTGACTTTAAATAGACTTTTCTTGTCCATGGATGTCATCCGCTTTATGTTACCAGTTGCAAACATCCAAATATAATCTATTTTAACCAAAAATGAAAAAGATTTTGTTTTGAAGTCATTTATAACATTATAAAAGCTTTTTAAGCGAGTCACTAGGCTTTCGATGGCATGAGTGACTATAAATTGACTTTTCTTGTGAATGGATGACATTCACTTCACGTTTCTTGAAGCAAACATCCAATTATCATTGATTTTAATAAAAAATGAAAAAAAGCTTGATCTAAAATCATTTACAAGATTATAAAACTATTTAAAGAAAGTAACAAGGCTTTCGAAGGCATTAGTGACTATAAATGGACTTTTCTTGTCTATGGATGGCTTCTACTTCACGTTTCCTGATGCAAACATCCCATTATGCTTTGTTTTAACCAAAAATAAAAAAAAATTTGATTTGAAATCATTTATAAGATTATAAAAGTATTTAAAGCAAGTAACAAGGCTTTCGAACACATGATGACTATAAATGGACTTTTCTTGTCAATGCATGGCTTTCGCTTCATGTTTCCTAATTCGAACAGCCAATTACGCTATGCTTTAACCAAAAAAGAAAAGGATTTTGATATGAAATGATTTATAAGATTATAAAACTATTTAAAGTGAGTAACAAGGCTTTTGAAGAAATAAGTGTCTATAAATGGACTTTTCTTATCAATGGATGGCATCCACTTAATGTTTCATGATGCAAACATCCAATTATGATTGATTTTAACCAAAAATGAAAAAGATTTCAATTTAAAAGCATTTATAAGATTAGAAAACCGTTTAAAGAAAGTAACAAGGCTTTTGAATGCATTAGTGACTATAAATGGACTCTTTTTGTCAATGATGGCATTCTCTTTACGTGTTTCTTGATTCAGACATCCATTTATGATTGATTTTATCCAAAAATGGAAATAAAATACCCCGTACTTTAATATAGTGGCCAATTGTGAAACCCCGACCTCCATAGATGCGTGACTAGAGGTAGACTGTTGAATGCATCAAATTCACATATTTAATGGGAGATTAAATACCTAATTAGTTCAAGTTGGACTAGATTTAGGATTGAATTTAGGTATTTTATTTATTTTATTAGTGTAGTTTAATTTATGTTTAAATATTTATTTTTAATTAATGATGCTAGTTTTACATAATTTATAATTATTTTATGTTTTTATAGGAGTAGGATCAAAAATAATTTCAATTGGTGAGGAAAGGTGCATAATTAACTGTTGCTTTATTTGCATATTTTTCAGTTTTTCAAACGTATCTCCCACTACAAAGGTCAAAATAACATTATTTTTAGACCATTAGAAAGCTAAGAGGTAGGGCTACAACTTTCATGTTTACCACTTTGACCAGTTTTGACCGGAAAGTGATCAAAATCTTTGTCAAATTTAAGGCACTGCACTAGAAGAACAAAAAAGAGGTATTTTTGTAAATTCCGTGAAACTTTGATTGACTTTAGGATAAATATCTCATTTCTTCCAACACCTTCTCCTCACTTCCAGCAGCTTCTTCTTCTTCTTCTCCCCATCTTTTTCCCTCACCAAACGTTTTCCCACTTCAATGGAAAAGAAACCTTAAAGCCTCCATAACTTTCTCGAATAAACTCTGATTCTCATGCTTTTGTACACTTTTTCATAGGGTTTTTCATACTATTTCACCTTTACACCTCAAGAACTCTCAAAAGCTCTTCCTTTGCACTTTCTCTCACTAGCTGAACATTTTCGGAGAGAGAGAGATAGACTTTCCTTGATAGCTTGAAGAACTCTTGAAAAGAATTCCACTATAAAGCCACTAAGGTGAGTAATGAGTTAGATTTGATTTTTGAGTTGTTGATGATGGCCAATAATTAGGTTTGTGGGCTGATTTATTGTTGAAAGTTATGTAATCATGTCTAGTGTAAACAACAACTACTTAAATGATAAATGGAAGCTAGTTAGGAATAACTAGTAAAACTTGATTTAGAAAACAACTTTTGGAATAGTATTTATGTAAATTGAGTTAGTGTGATGCTATTTTGTGTGATAGGTTCCAATGAGACTCCACATCTCCATTCAGGGCATTAGACGGAGTTAGAGTTGATCAAAGCATCAACAAAGACATTGTGAGTGAACTTGCATTAAAATGTTTTGGGATAAATGCATACGTGTTTAATTGAATCACTTGAAATGTTTTATCGGACTTTTCTTTAAAACGTGCATGGGAACAAGCCCTTGATGAAATGTTTTTATGTGGTAAAATATGTGATATAATGAAACCATGTGTTCCTATATTATATGGATATGTTTGTTATGCTATGAGCGATAATGTTGTATAATAGCTATAACCATGCATGTGTGGTGTGGGAGTGCACATGACGGTGCCGGTGGTGTGCGGTGTTGCAGTGCACATACCTGTAATGATGTGGGCAGGAGTGCGTGTGATGAGATTGAAATGTGCGTGTAGGGAGTACACATGATGATATTGAAATGTGCGTGTAGGGAGTGCACATGATGATATTGCCTTGTGCGTGTAGGGAGTGCAGATGAGCTGAGTAAGGCGGTGGTGGTGTACATGTATATATATATATATGCTATAGACAAGTTATGAAAATAAAAAATGTGATTGTACTATATGTTATAAAATACCTTTCTACTGCAGCAAGAAACCCTCTGTTTTGCTTATCTTGATTGGATATTTGCTATAGTTTTCACTCTTTTCAACTCCATTGCGGATTATAAATTCTTCATCTTAAGGGATTAAATAATTAAGGGTTGAATTAAGGGCTTTACGAGAAAGTAAACTAAATTGCATTGTTTTTAAAATAAATGCATCGTGTTTTCAAAATCTTTCCACATCGTTTGCTTGTTCCCTTCCTATGTTCACTCACTGAGTTTATACTCATTATTTTCAACTTCATGTTTTAGTTTTTAGGTTTGAGGGTAGTTGGTAGGTCGCCCTGACACTAAATGTTAGCACCCACACCCAGAGTCATTCCACTAATAGTCAAGGTCTTTGTATATGCACATATATATTTAATGTGAATTGTTAAGATACATTTGACAAACTATCTACGTAAATTTTAATTTATGATGCCAGTGCGAGTATTTACTTAGGTTCTATGAATTATCTTCGAAGAAATTAGCATTCGAACACTATTAAGTATAGATCTTAAAGAATATGAATGATAGATGGACTAATGTACAGATTCATATAGGAACTTGCTTAGGCCTAGTGGGCTGTGCCTATTGGGTCCTTGCGTCGGTCATGGCTTGGGATTGAGCTATGATAGAAAAGAGTTTGATTTAAAAAAATTTACAAGATTATAAAACCGTTTAAAGCAAGTAACAATGCTTTCGAACGTATGAGTGACTATAAATGGACTTTTCTTGTCAATGATGGCATCCACTTTACATTTCTTGAATCAAACATCCATTTATGATCGGTTTATCCAAAATGAAACAGAGTTTGATTTAAAAAGTCTACAGGATTATAAAACCATTTGAAGCAAGTAACAAGGCTTTCAAAGGCTTGAGTGACTATAAATAAACTTTTCTTGTCAATGGATGGCTTTTGCTTCACGTTTCCTAATGCAAACATCCAGTTATGCTTTGTTTTAATCAAAAATGAAAAAGATGTTGGTTTGAAATCATTTATAAAATTATAAAACCATTTAAAGCAAGTGACAAGGCTTTCAAATGCATGAGTGACTGCAAATGGATTTTTCTTTTCAATGGATGGCATCCACTTCCTGTTTCCCAATTCAAACAAGCAATTATGCTCTGTTTTAACAAAAAATTAGAAAGATTTCAACTTGAAATCATTTGTAAGCTTATAAAACCATTTAAAGTAAGTAATAAGGCTTTCAAAGGAATGAGTGTCTATAAATGGACTTTTCTTATCAATGGATGGCATCTGCTTAACATTTCACAATAAAAAAATCAAATTATGATCGATTTTAACCAAAAATGAATCAAACATCCATTTATGATCGATTTTATCCAAAAATGAAAAAGAGTTTGATTTAAAAAAATTTACAAGATTATAAAACTATTTAAAGCAAGTAACAAGGCTTTTGAACGCATGAGTGACTATAAATAGACTTATTTTGTCAATGATGGCATTCGCTTTACATTTCTTGATTCAAACATCCATTTGTGATCGATTTATCCAAAAATGAAAAAGAGTTTTGATTTAAAAAAATTTACAAGATTATAAAACCATTTAAAGCAAATAACAAGGCTTTCAAAGGCATGAGTGACTATAAATGGACTTTTCTTGTCAATAGATGGCTTTTGCTTCACATTTTCTAAAGCAAACATCCAATTATGATCTGTTTTAACCAAAAACAAAAAAGATTTTGATTTGAAATCATTTGTAAGATTATAAAACCATTTTAAGCAAGTCATTAGGCTTTCGATGGCATGAATGAGTACAAATGGACTTACCTTGCCAATGGATGGTATCCACTTCATTTTTCCCGATGTAAACATCAATTTATGAATGAATTTAACAAAAAATGAAAAAGATTTTGATTTAAAAGCCTTTATAAGATTATAAAGCCATTTAAACTAAGTAACCAAGCTTTCGAAGATACGAGTGATTGTAAATGGACTTGTCTTCTCAATGCATGGCATGTGTTTCATGTTTCTTAATGGTAACATACAAATATGACCTGTTTTAACCAAAAACAAGAAATTTCGATCTAAAATCATTTATAAGATTATAAAACCATTTAAAGCAAGTAACAAGACTTTCGAAGGCATGAGTGAATATAGATAGACTTTTCTTGGCAATGATCGCTTTTGCTTCACATTTCTAGATGCATATATCCAATTATGATATATTTTAATAAAAATGAAAAAGATTTTGATTTAAAATCATTTAAATATTATAAAACCATTTAAAGTGGTTAACAAGAAATTCGAAGGTATGAGTGACTATAAATGGACTTTTCTTATCAATGGATGGCATCCTCTTCACGTTACCCAATGCAAACATGCAAATATGATTTGTTTTAACCAAAAACAAAAGAAATTTCGATTTAAAATCATTTATATGATTATAAAACCATTTAAAACAAGTAACTAGAATTTTGATTGCATAAATGACTATAAATGGACATTTCTTCTCAATGGATAGCTTTCACTTCACGTTTCCAATGTAAACATCAAATTATGTTCGATTTTTACCAAAAATGGAAAAGATTTCAATTTAAAATCATTTATAAGATTATAAAACTATTAAAAGGGATTAACAATGATTTCGAACGCATCGGTGACTATAAATGGACTTTTCTTATCAATTGATGGCATCTGCTTCATGTTTCCCAATGCGAACATCCAATTATGATCGATTTTAACCAATAATGGAAAAGATTTCGCTTTAAAATCATTTATAAGATTACAATACCTTTTAATGCGAGTAACTAGGTTTTTGACGATCTGAGTGACTGTAAAAGGACTTTTCTCATCAATGGATGATATCCACTTCACTTTTCTCAATGCAGGCATCCAATTTAGATAAATTTTAACTAAAAATGAAAAAATATTCAATTTAAAATCATTTATAAGATTATAAAACCTTTTAAAGCGAGTAACAAGGCTTTCAAAGCCATGAGTAACAATAAATTGACTTTTCTTCTCAATGGAGGGCTTTTGCTTCACATTTCTCAATGTAAAAATTCAATTATGATATATTTTAATAAAAATTGAAAATGATTTTGATTTAAAATCATTTATAAATTATAAAGCCAAGTAAAGCAAGTAACAAGACTTTCGAAGGCATAAGTGACTATAAATGAACTTTTCTTATCAATGGTTGCCATTGCTTCACGTTTCTTGATGCAAACGTCCAATTATAATAAATTTTAACCAAAAAGCAAAAAGATTTTAATTTAAAATCATTTATAAAGTACAAAACCATTTAAAGCAAGTAACCAGGCTTTCAATAGCACGAGTGACTATAAATGGATTTTTCTTTTTAATGGATGACATTTACTTCTCATTTCCAGATATAAACATCCAATTATGATAGCTTTGAACAAAAAATGAAAAAGATTTTGATTTGAAATAATTTATAAGATTATAAAACCATTTAAAACTAAGCTTTCGATGAATGGCATCCACTTCATGTTCCCCAATGTAAACTTCCAACTATGATCTGTTTTAAGTAAATTTTAAAAATATTTTGATTTAAAATCATTTATAAGATTATAAAACAATTTAAAGTGAATAATAAGGCTTTAGAATGCAGGAGTGACTATAAATGAACTTTTCTTGTTACGACCTAAATCGGGGGCCCGGATTGACGCAAGAGCCTAGTAGGCAAGCCCACTAGACTCGAGCAAGACTCAGATTTCATATTCAAACACACATAGTGTGAGACCTTGACCTTTATAGACTCGTAGATAGAAATATACGCGATATCCCTAATCAGGGGTAATTTCGTCATTTTCTCAATAAGCCCATAAAAGTAAGTTTTAAACAATATTATGGCTTAAGTAGGCCTAAAGCATAAATGAATGATGAAATATGGGTGAAATGACAAGGAAATAAAAATTTTGATGATATTTATGTTCTAGGGGCAAAATGGTTTTTTTGTCACTCGAGGACAAAATGGGAATTTTTAGAATTTTACACCACCTGACACTTGTCATGCCCATGGATTTCAGCCATTAACATTTTACATTGTGGCTAATTGAAACATTTTATGTGGTGAAGAGAGATTGCTTAATGGATAAGTATTACACATGACCAATGGAAACATGCCATGTGTCAAGCTTGGATTATTCTAGAATTTCCTTGTAAATTCTATTTAAAACACTCTTAGTCTCACCCATATGGCTGGGCAAAGCATGAAGTAAAGAGGAAAGGAAAGAACACAAACCCTAGGTGGGAAAATTGAAGAAAAGTGTGGGATTTCAAGGATTAAGCTAATTTATGGAGGGGCATTTTAGTAATTTCTAAGGGAGTGGATAAGCTTGGGCCATAAATATCCTCTCCTTCTAGCAACTTATTGGGATTTCTAGCAACTTCTTCTTCTTGTTCTCTTTCCTCTCACGTTTCTTCAATTCCTCCATGGAAGCTTGATGTGAAGCTTTCATAACTTTCTCTCTCTAGTTCTAATTTTCATACCTTGGTGCCCTTTTGACTAGAACCCTTGTATTCTTCCACTCTCTCACTTTAAAACCCTTGAAAATGATGAAAATCTTGTTTCCATAATCTCTCACTAGTTAGGTGTTTTAGGGAGAGAAAGAGGAAGCTTTATTAATAGCTTGAGAGCTTTTGGAAAGAAGTTCAAAGTTACAAAGCTATCAAGGTGACTAGTAAACTACTATTGGGTTTTAAGTGTTGAGAATGAGTAGAGATTTGATTTGTGAATATTTTGTAGTTGAGATTGTCAATTCACTTTGGAGTGATAGGAAAGTGAAAATGGATGGTCATTTAAATGGCAATTGAAAGCTAGCTAAAAGATAGCTTTTAGGGTTTATAGTATGTAAATTGACATTATGGAAATATTAATTTGATGGTAGGTGCTAACGAAGCCCCATCACCCCAATTGGATCATTAGAGGGTTAAGAGTCGGCTAAAGGCTCAACAAATACCAGTGAGTGGACTGCCTATCAAAACTATTTTTGGGAATGTAATTGTTTTGTGCAAAGTGTTTGAATGATTTTATACAACTTTTCTTAAAAATGTACCTTGGGAACAAGCTTTTAGTAAAATGATTTTATATTGTGAAAATGTGCTATACAATGGTTTATGTGTTATCACAATATGATAAAATGCATGATATGAATTGGATGCTTCTTTGCATGTTGACGTGGACTCGGCTATGTGAGAGTAGGAGTGCACATAAGTCGTTGCTGACCCAGCTATGTGCGAGTGGGAGTGCACATAAGCCGTTGCTGACTCGGCTATGTGCGAGTGGGAGTGCACATAAGCCGTTGCTAACCTGACTATATGCGAGTGGGAGTACGCATAAGCCGTTGCATATGAGATAATGATGTTGGGAAGGTGTACATGATGATTGATATATATATATATATATATATATATATATACATATATGGTATATGATTGTAATTGCAAATATGTGAGCATTTGATTTGTTGAAATTTGGGAGTTTACATGTGTTACATGTTGCTATTGTTATTTTAGCAAGATGGCTTGTTTTAAAGGAAAATGAGACTTTTCGTTGATGTTCTGACTCTCGCTGCAACGAGAAACTCTCGAGTTTGAGGGCCTTCACCAGACCTGGTTCTTGATGCAGCGAGAATGAAGTTCGCTGCAGCGAGAAACTTTCTGTCCATTTTGGGTAACTTGTGGGTTTTGCTATATTTTTCGATTCTTTGGTACCATAGTTGAGTATGGATCTTTTAAGTGATTTACTCATGAGGGGTTTACATGAGGGGTTCTTCTAAGAACTAGAACAAATTGCATTGTTTTGAGAAAATGAGTGCATCATGATTTCAATAAACATTCCTTATGGTATACTTGTTCCCTTCTTGTTCACTCACTGAGTTTATGCTCACCGTTTTCAACTTCATGTTTTTAGATCACGAGGCAGCTAGTAACTAGGTCGAAGTGTCTTCGTATATTCGACCCTTGGTAGGTGTCTCCGCATTCAGTAGCTGTACATTCATCAGAGTATCTCCGCTGGAAGTTGAGTATTATTTTGTTGTGTATAGACGAACTTAATGTGAATTATTAAGATACATGTGTAGACAGTGTATATACACTTTTTGGTATGCCAGTATGAAGTGGCTATGCTTAATATTATTTTGATTCTAAGTTATGATATATGACTTGGTAGTTTATGATGGAATGTTGAACATGTCAAATTAATAGGCTTGCTTAAGCTTAGTGGACTACATCCATTCGGCCCATGTGCCGGTCATGGCCCGAAATTTGGGTCGTGACACATAGGCTAAGGGATTCAATCATGAAATATTCATAATAAATTCAAGGAAAATACAATATCCCCGGCTCAAATTCCATACAATTAGTAATAGGGCCATACATTGGCCATAAAATCGGGTTCTTACATAACAATCCCTTATACACAAATTCATATGCCATGTTGTGCCTAACATATTTCACAAACTAATCAAATTGGAAGGTGGAAGGCCCACACAAACTCAGCGAAGTGACATGTTGGGAGGAAGACCTACTAAATGCCAATTACGTGTCTGTCTAATCAACAACACTTGCCACGTGACCACATAGCTTCTTTTATCTGCACATGTTTACGGTAGAGGGGTAAGTCATCCAATACTCAATGAGGGGATGCTATCACAACGTAATATTTTACATATAAAGCATACACAGGCTTGTCTAGCCATATTACATTCATATTCAAACATCTCCAATTCAAAGGAACGAGGATCATCCTAATATTCTACATGCACAATTCATCATAGTCAAACTCGCTGGATCAAATATCAACGTCGTATCTGTAACAACCCTCTTCCAGAACGTTACCGATGTCCAAGACTTGCAAGAGAACTTGCCAAATCCTGAACAAGCCTTAGTTAAGATTCTTGTTAATTAAATCAAACATTTTAATACGTATATCTAAAAGACCATGATTTCCTTATAACGTTTCGCCCTGTGATGACTATTAGAATTCTACTGAATTATACAAAATACGTGTCACGACCCGATTTTTGAGCCATGACCGGCGCATGGACTCAATGGACATAGTCCACTAAGCCCAAGCAAGCTTATTTACGTAATCCTGCTCATCATCCCATCAACTATTTTTAAAGTTACATCTCACAATTCCAACCCTTAAATACTTTAATAATAACTATAGCAATCAAAAACTACATTTATATTAACCCAAAATAATACTAACCATTGCCACTCATGGTGGCTTACCAATCAAAATATAAATATATGGTCTAAGGCATGCATCTTAATACTTTACATCACATGTATGTTTTTACAAACAAAAATGACTCTAGGCTTCTAGCGAAGTGACAAAGGTGAAGGTGCGGCTACTGAATGCCAAGATACCTACCAAAAAGATGAAACTACAAAGATACCTCAACCTAGGTTCCAACAGCCTCCTGATCTGAAAACATGAAGTTGAAAACAATAAGTACAAACTCAGTGAGTGAACATAAGAAGGGAACAAGCAACAATAAGGAAAGTTGATAATCATGATGCACTTATTTGAAAACAATGCAACTTAGTTCAAGTTCTTATTAAAATCCCTCCATTTAACCCTTGGTTGTAAAATCATTTAATGATGAAGGAACCATGTTCGGCATGAAATTGGAAAGAGAGGAAATTTTCAGCAATCATCCAAGCAAGGCAGCATAAACAACATGTTTTTCGCTGCAATAAAATCAATTTGCAAGTCAATGGGAAATTTTCAAGATTCATCATACCATACTATCACATATTATAATCATGATCTTTTTATTGCATATACATATACTTAAGCATATACCAATTCGTATACCACCCCATCTTACCCAGCTCATGTGCATCCCCCCACATCGTGCCCATCTCTCCCAGCTCATGTGTTGTGAGACCCTGTCAAGCTCGATTAAAAGACGGTATTGTACCGAGTGGTACAACTAAGTTAAATCGAGCCTTGAACTAGTTCAAATAGAAATTCTAAGAGGAATTTGGAAATTCTAAAACCCACATAATGGCTTAGAATAGTGATTTAGAGTTCAAAGTCCAGTTTGGAGTCCATCAGGAAAATTGACCGATTAGGGACAAAACGGTCATTTTACCATTTGATGATAAAATGGAGATTTTTAGCCAAGATTTGATCACATTTGTCCAAGAATAATTATATGAAATATAATTATGATTATTAGAGTATAAAATGATGTTTAGCAATGAAAAATTGTGATTCCCGGTGTTTTTAGAGCACAAGGGTAAAATGGTAATTTTGCCACTAGAGGACTAAACGAGAATTTTTATAAAACGATTTTTTTGCCCCATTTGGTTAATATTGATCAATATTAGTGATATTTGAGGTTGAAAAGTAAAAATAATGTGATTCCGGTACATTTCGGAGTATAAGGGCAACATCGTAATTTTTTCACCTCGAGGGCAAATTTGTAAATTTTTTGCTCCAGAACTTGTCAAGACCAAGGGATTTTAATTGTGGTAGGATTGGATAAATACTAGAATATTTGTGGTGGAAAATTAAGAAGAAAAGTCAAAAAGTTAAAAAAATTGGGCCAATAAGCATGTGACAAATGGCATGCTTGATTATTTTATTATTTTCTATAGAAATCAGCCCATTAAATCCCCAATTCTCTCACCATATTCGGCCTAGGCAACCAGCAATAAGAACAAAGGAAGAACAAAGGGAAAAACAAGAAAACCTAGGTGAAAATTCAAAGAAAAAGTGAAGAAATCAAGGAAACAAGCTAGGTAAGTTAGAATTTCTTTAATTCTCCTTGATACCTAGCTTACCCATGCTTTTGTTCTTGATTTCCATGTTTGAATATTGAGTTATTATGATGAATTCAATTCTGAGAAATGGGTATGGAAGAGGAATTGTTGTTGGAAAAATTTGATTTTAGACTATGTTAGTGTTTAGAGATAGTTAAGCATGGTTATGAACAAAAACACAAAAGAAATATTCAATTTCTCTAGGGTTCCTTGTTGGTCGAACCATGAGGGCTGAATATCAATGGGTGATTGTTTTTATTTCAAGGAAAATGGCTTGAAAAATGATGAATTAAGGTGAAACTATTATGTAGAAAAAAATTTCGGTGCTAGTGCACCAAATGATCGAATTTTTCTCTAAGGAACTGTGAGGGTTCTAATGTTGAATTTGGCTTTATTTAAATGGTATGTGGTAAATTAAGGTATCAGAGGAGAAATGAATTAATTTGGAGGTGATTTGGATACAATCGCCAATTAATTGAGTGATCGGTCGAATTTAATCGATACTGTGATTAAGCGGTAATCGGACGTATTTTTGCATTTACATATCAAGCATTAGTAATTTAAATTAGTTTATATCAATTTAGGGACAATATAGTAAATTCCTCGACTTTGTTATTTGTCAAGGTAGTGAGACGTCCGGAAAAGGCAAAGGAATTGCGCTTAAGGACTATTAGTCCGAGTGCACCCGAAATTCGGATTTTGGACACTTGTGAGTGGACTGCCTTCAAAACTTGTTTTAAGAAATATAATATAATTGCCACCCATTTAAATGAATTATCAAGTTTTTCATGAAAACAAGTGCCTTGGGAACAAGCTTTTGAAAATTGGTTTTATGTTGTAATATGTGATTGTTATGGATTCATGCACTATTGTATTATGATGATATATATATATATATATATATGTGTGTGTGTGTTGTGCATGATGAATGATATTATATATAATGACTGTAACCTTGTGTGTGCACGATGTGGAGAATGCACATGCCGATGATGATAGTGGCGTGAGAAATAGATGATGATAGTGCCCGTGTGCACGATGTGGGGGGATGTACACGATAGCACTGATTGTGCACGATGTGGGAGGATGCACGTGATGGTGCCGGCTATGTGCATGATGTGGGGGGATGTACATGAGCCGGGAGTGATTATGATGATATTGATGTTTGTCTATGTAATTATGCATATCTAGATTTATGAAATGAAAGCTCATGAATGTGATATATGGTTGACATATATGTGAAATTTGACACATTGTACTTTGAGAATTTTCATGAGTTTTATGTTGATTTTGTTAGTTTAGCAGGATGGCTTTTTGTTGAGTGAGGGAAAATCTTGCTCTTGTTGCTCTATTTTCCTTGTAGCGAAATTCATGCTCGCTGCAGTGAGAAACTCTCGGGTTTGAGGACCTTTCACCAGAACTGGTTCTCACTGCAGTGAAAATGAATCTCGCTGCAGCGAGATAGTCACTGTAGCATTTAGCTACAGCGAAAACGAATCTCGCTGCAGCGAGAAACTCTCGGGTTTGGAAGGGTAGACCGGCCGAAAACTCGCTGCAGCGAAAAACTTTCTGTTTTGTCTCCTATCTTCTCCAATTGCTGCCCTATTTTTCACTTCTTTGCTACCATATCTGAGCATGGACTTCCAACATTTAGGATAAAATGAGTTAAGTTTAAAATGAGGGGTTTTTAATATGAATGGAACTAAATTGCATTGTTTTGAAACAAGTGCATCATGATTTTAAATTCTCCCTTGTTGTTGTTGCTTGTTCCCTTCCTTGTTCACTCACTAGGTTTATACTCACCATTTTCAAATTCATGTTTTCATATCACGAGGCAGCTGGTAACTAGGACGAGGTGTCCTTGTAGACCTGTGTCCATCTTTTGGTAGGTGTCTCGACATTCGGTAGCTGTATATTCATCCGAGTCACTCCACTAGAAGTCGAGTGTTATTTTGTTTTGTATAAGTGAACTTAATGTAAATTATTAGAATACATGTTGTAGACATTGTATGTAAATTCTTAAGGAGTAATGCTAGTACGAGTTGGCAATGTATATCACTATTTTGATTCAATGTAATGAAATATGACTTAGTGATATTAGATGGAATTATAAGTAAGATAAATAATAGGCTTGCTTGGGTTTAGTGGATTACGTCCATTGAACCTTTGCGCCGGTCATGGCCCGAAATTTGGGTCGTGACATGTGCATCCCCCCACATCGTGCACATAGCGGAGTCATCGTGTGCATCCCCCCACATCGTCGACATAGCTGGAGTCATCGTGTGCATCCCCCCACATCGTGCATAGTTAATGCCATCGTGTGCATCCCCTAACATCATGCACATAGGTAGTATCACCATCCATCTCCCTCACCACCGTCATCATCGGCAAGTGCACACTCTCCCCGCACATGCACAGTTGCATTTGTCACACAATGGTACCATTTATGACATAGTATATTTATATATATATATATATAAGCATTATACAGAAACATAAGAATTCATCACACAATCTATTTCATAACATAAAAACATTTCATAAGGGCTTGTTCCTATGCAAGTTTTGAAGAAAGAACCAAGTAAAATGTTTTAGGGGATTCAATCAAACATATATGTGTATATCCCAAAACCTTTTAATGCAAGTTCACTCACTGGCATTTGTTGAACCTTTAATCGACTCTAACTTCCCTAATGGTCCAATGGGACTGAGGGGCCTTGTTGGAACCTATCACGCACAAAAACATCATAGCCAATCAAATTTACATTAATATCACTACAAAAGCTGTTTCCCAAATCAAGCTTCAATAGCCCTTCCTATCTATTTTCCATGAAAATTGAGGTTAGTTTGAGAGAGTGATGGAAGCTTGAGAGAAGCTTTCATGGAAGAGGAGAGAAATGTGAGATGGGAGGAGGAAGAAGAAGAAGTTGCTGGAGAAATGTAAAAGCTACTGGAAAAGATGAGATCTTTATAGTTAAAGCTTATCTAATTTCTCATGCAATTACAATAATGCCCTTAACAAGGCCACTTGTCTTCCTCCTTTTCTTGTGCAATATTTTTACTCTTTTGACACTGGGAAAAAGGTCTAAAATCCTCTGAAAGAGGTCCTTTAAGTAGCCCCCAAAAGTCCAAGTTTTAAAAATCCCCTAAACTTGTTATTTGTGAAATTTGCGGTGAGGGCAGCGGCCCTCATTTTCCAAAGCCGCGGTGCTCAAATGTTCTGTCCGAATTTGTTCTTCTAGCGTAGTATTTTTATTTTGACAAAGATTATGACTACCTTCCCATCAAAACTGGGCAAAGTTGTAAACATCAAAGTTATATCCCTGTCTCTTATCTTTCTAATGGTATAAAAGCCATATCATTTGGACTTCTGTAGTGGGAGATATACTTGAAAAACAGAAACATATGCAAATAGAGCAACAGCCCACTATGCACCTTTTTCACCAATTGAAATTATTTTTTAATCCTACTCCTATAACGACATAAAATAATTATAAGTAACGTAAAACTAGCATCATTAGCTCAAATGAAACCTTTAAACATAAGTTCTACCTCGAGTTACGTGTCTATGAAGGTCAAGGTTTCACATTCTCCCCCGCTAAAAGAAATTCGGTCCCCGAAATTTAGGTCAACGTTGGTTCATTAATCCCACTCTGGAATCTTATTTCATTCCTTCTTTATAAGGAATTTTGATTTATCCATCTCATTTACCTTCAATTCGATTAGAATACTTCATTTATGTCTATTATCATATTTTAGAATCAAATTGGAAATGCCCTCTACCATCATTATTGCTTATTGTTTTGATGTCGTGCGTGCCTTTATCTCTATCATTAACTGGAACCATAACTCCCTCTTAATCAGACCAATTTCAATCATACGTTATATTTATGTATACCTAATCACCCTCTTATTACTTCGTTACTTGTCACACTTCTCAGTATTCATTCATTCATTTCATCCTCATACCATATTAGGTAGCTTACAGCATCATACACGTGCCATATTCCTTCCTGTACATATTCTCAATGTTAGGGGAAAATTAACGTCTTCAATTATCCCCACATCCTTCATATTTATCTTGCACTTATGCACTCCAATCCTCTCCATATTTCCGTTAATTACACGTTCGAAGATTCACACTTCTATATTAGTCTTAACCTAATATAGTTCAAATTGTGTGGGAAGACAATTCACTTGCTAATCTTTATCCTTAATTATAATTCTTCCATTCACGTCTATGAAGGTCGAGGTTTCACATCAGCTCATGTGCACTCTCACAACGCATATAGCTAATATCCTCATGTGCACTCCCACACAACACATGGCATACATCATCATCATGTGCTCTCCCACACCGCACATGGCATATTTCATCATCATGTGCTCTCCCACACTGCACATGGCATATATCATCATCATGTGCTTTTCCACACCGCACATGGGATATATCATCATTGTGTGCTCTCCCACATCGTACACTATCGGCATAGTCATGTGCAATCCCACACCACACAAGCATGGTTATAATTATCATTCAACATTACATTTCAATGCATGGCACACATAACAACATGTAACAAGAATCTTTGCATAACAATACATCACATGCCACAAATCAATTGGCAATTCAACATAATATTTAAAATACATAATTCATCACATTATACGTTTAAAAATGTAGAAGTATCACTTGTGAAAAGCTTGTTCCCGTGCATAAATTTGAAAAGAGTCAACCAAGGATATTCTAGCATTTCATTCAACACATATGCATTATTTGTTCAAAACCTTTTAAATGCAAGTTCACTCACCTTACAAATCTAGCACAAACAAGGTCCTAATCCAAGTAAGCCCTGAAGTACCATTACCACCTATATTTGTCAATAAACCATAACAACCTCAATTACGTCATAAATTGATTTTAATAATTCTAATAAATTTACACTAGACAATCTACACTCTAACCTAACATTTAACCTAAAATTCTAGTCTAATTCACAAACCCATTAGACCAACTATTCCAATTTAAAGTTTCTTTACCTGGATGAGCTTGGAGGTATACAGATCAATAGAAACCTAATATTTTTAGGAAAAGAAATTTGAAGAAATTAGAAAATAAAATCTGAAAATATAAACCCATAAATTCTAAAATTCAAGAGTTGAAATATATACCTTTTGGCTTTAAAAATAAACATCTGAAGCTGAAATTTCATGTGTTGATAAAGTTGGAGTAGAAATAGAAAATGAAAGAAAGAAAGAGAGATTTTTCTCTCTCTCTCCTAGGGTTTAGCTGCACTAAAAAATGGGGTTAAAAGCTGTGGTTTTGGTGCACAATAAAGGTAGGACAAGGAAGAAGTAAGAAAAGAAAGGAAAGGAAAAGAAAATAAAAGAAAGGAAAGAAAATGAAAATTTTGATTTCCATGGTGGTATGGTGAAAATGGCGTGGGAGCATGAACGAGAAGAAGAAAATATCTTTTGGTTGGATAAGAGCTGGTCATGGGAGCAGATGATAAGAGTCAAAGCTTCTATTGGAAGCTTTGACCAAATTAATGACTAAATTACCATTTTGCCATCTAAGGTTTTTTTTCTTTTTTAATTAAATCCTCCCACAATCTTTTAATTCCAATTTCTTTCTATTTTTCCTCCTTAACACTTGTACCAATAAAATATCAAGTTCACACTTCAATGTGGAATCACCATAATATTTAAATATATACTTACCTATACTAACTTTATTTAATAAAGACATACGGCCCTCACTAACGTCATTTTTCTTCGAAATTCCCTCGTTCTTCTTCTCCCCCACTTAGATTGACCATATACTCCTCCTTCATGGCCAATTTAGACATCAAATAAAATAATAATATTTTAATATTATTTTATTTCAAAATTTTTCACTTGTCTCCTTGATACCCAAAATGTCTTATTATGTCCCGATTCACTTTCAAATTACTTTTTATCTCACTAATTCATCCTCAATAAAAATATTATTATTTAATTATTATTCTTTCGAGTGCGAAATATTTTTTTCTAAACTATGCCTTTTACCCTTCATCACTTTTAAACACTTTAATTAACCTCAATTGGCATCCGATAAGCTCTATTAGCCAACATATCAAAGTACAAGGTGTTACAATTAATCTCATGGACTTCGTCCAGTTAGACTTATAACCCATTATAATTAACGTCTTATTGATGAAGGAAAAGCTATAATCATTCAACATGAATGATGTTGTTGCATGCTTAGAATCAAGCCTTAAGCAATCCCAATTGGCTGTAGGGCTCTTCCCAACATCTCCCATTAGCACAAAGGCAATTGCTACCTCATTGTGTGTGGATTTAATCCATATAATAATCGTGTCGCCATGTAGACTCGCTTGTGCCCTTCAATGTGGTTAATTGCTTTTATCCATCTTCATGATGTCCATGCATCACATCATGTCATATTACTATATCTAGATCTAATGAGACCCAGGTTCTTTTAGTATAGCTTCATTGTTACATTCACAATGTTTAGAACCCTATATTAGTTCCATGAACTAACGATCTAAATATCCTCCTATTTGAGCCTTCAATAGATTGTCTATGACTTTGATTATATACATGTACATAGTCTTCTTTCTTTCTTTGGAACCATTCCAACTAAACTATGCTGCATGCATCATATGCATTTGTCATTTTTCATTGTGCCATTCGCCCCTTTTAAATTTTGGCACTTTCTTTGTATACACATTGCATCCCATGTAATTATATAATCAAAGAATTGTATTCACTCCTTCTAACCTCCTCATGTATAAGATAAGTACACTTGTACATTCTATTAAATCCAACCCTTTGGATCCCATTTAATAGAACAAAGTGTATAACTCTAATGAAAAACATATTTAGTAGGTTCATCTCATATGAATAATACATCTCCAATATATCCAACTAAATCCATGGAGTTCTCATACATATGATTATGCATCTCTATGCAACATCTTAAGAATTAGATTCTAATGTAATCATGTAATATTAAAGAAACTTCTTTTTTAGTGTCATCATGCTCCCACTAAATCTAAGATCCTTTGTGAGAGTAATATTCGAATTCTTTTGAATATTCCATGATGTTGAATACATACATCTCAGTGTATGCTTAGAATCATATTAGTTTGGAATAATATAATTGCCTACATATATATTGGAGAGATATGGACCAAATCTTATCACTATGTGAATTTACTTTCTTCTTTGAAAAAACATCTCCATGTTCCATTTTTAAGAAAGTTCCATTCCACATGAATTTACATTCATCTTTTGAATGAGTAATTAATAAGTAAGATTACTCTTCAATAATATCATTTCTTAATAAGAGTACTTCATAGTATATAGCTCATATGATCTTCTCTTTGAATTCTCTGAGCATTTCAAGAATTCAAATTATATTTCTTTAAGAATACAAGATAGAATCTCAATTTGATCTTGTGTAAACTTAATGAATTAGGAACCTTTGTCATAGCATTTTATGTTCAATGGTTCGTATACATTTATATGTGTAAGACCTTTCGAACGTACCAAGTCATTCACTTTTGCATAAAAAGTGATTTGGTCATTTAGATAAGAATTACTAGCTCCTTTATGATTCCCAATCAAAAGGATATAAGAATCTTCATGCTTTAATTCTTACTTCAATGACCAAGACTCAAATGCCATAATCAAAATCATATGCAATCAGTTTTCTTGACATGTATATTGAGCATTGACTTACTACTATTGTTTTGTGCTTTATTCATTAGTTAAATGCTTTCAACATTTAGTATCGAATACTTATGATGTTAATACAATAGTAGTAACTTCTAGCTCAATCATAAACTTTGGCAAAATAGAAACTTCTATAAGCTTCTCTTCTTTAACTTTGTCAAGGAAACATTTTTAGTCCTTTCTTTGTCCATCTTTACCATAAAGATGCTTGAGAACATTTCCAAGTTAGTGCCTTTATCGTGGTTGTCTTCCTAATTAATAATGAAGGCAATGTAAATTCCATCTCATGGAAACTCAATCCTAATTATGAATTGTATTTGGTAGAGGTTATGGAACGAAGTCAATACTTAGCTCATGATAAACACATTGCTCTAGCTTTATCATAAAGCCTAGTAACCTTAAATATTTCTTCTAATAGAACTATCTTCTATCTTCTTGCATAGAAACAATTTCTATGTTATCTTATAAAACAATTCTTTTGATTGCAAAGTCACACATGTTGCTTTTAAAGCTTTGTAGTCATAGTAGCCAACATCACATATGTGGCTTAACGAGTGTAGTGAGCATCCCATGCTTTATCACCATTTGCCTTAACATGGGCTTGTGGCAAAGCTTTCTATAGATGGACAACCTTTTGCTTGAGAACATTTCTCAAGTCTTGGTACCTTTCAAAAAGGTTTGGTCTAGTGAGTTTGATTTGCATCCAAGATGCACCATAGTGGCAGATTTTTAGCCATTTGCAATGTATATAAACTTGTTTGAATAGATAAAGCAATTGATAAATAACATGCATAAACTGTTTAAAACAAGGTTTTAAAATTTTAAATAGTTCTCCCACTATTTTCTACAAGATGATAACCCTTCATATCACCTCGAGAGATCTCACAGCCCAATTCTCAGGCCATGACCGACGCAAGGGCCCAATAGGCATATCCCACTAAGCCTAAACAAGCCTCTTTTTGTAGTCTTGTCCATTATTTCATCTATTACACCTAAAGTCACATTTCATAATTCTCAACTATAATTACTTTAATAGCGTGCTTTGACAATCATATGCTTGCATTTATATTAACCCAAAAAAATGTCACCCATTGCCAACTCATAATGGCAATCATTAATCCAAATATACATGTATTGTTCATAACATGAACCTTAGTGATTTACAACAGATGTGAGTATACACAAGCAAAAGACTCTTGACTACCAGCGGAGTGACTCTAAGCACAAGTACGGCTACTAAATGTCATGGTACCTACCAAAAGGTGAATACAAGTGGACACCTCAATCTAGGTCCCAACTGCCTCTTAATTTGAAAACATGAAGTTAAAAAGAGTGAGTACAAACCCAGTGAGTGAACATAGGAAGGGAACAATCATCAATACGGGATGTTTTCAAAAACATGATGCACTTATGTTGAAAACAATGCAATTTAGCTTAATTTCTTATTAAAACCCCTCAACTCAACCCTTGATTATTTAGTGCCTTAGTATTGAAAGATCCATGATCAACAATGAAGTTAAAGAATGAAAACTACATAGAGTCCAAGCAAGGCAAGTAGAGCAAAGTGCTGTAGCGAGAATGCCTTTTCGTTGCAGCGAAATTCAGAGCAAAATTTTGAACCACTGCCCGAGAGTTTCTCGTTGCAGCGAGAATGCATTTTCACTGTAGCGAAAATCTGGGCTAGTCAAGCCCCCACCACCCAAGAGTTTTTCACTACAGCAAGAATGAAATTTCGCTATAGAGAGAAACAAGGCAATGAAATTAAAAGAATTCTTGTTACAACGAAAATCCATTTTTTGCTGCAGTGAAAATCAAATAGAAAGCATTTGTCAAATTTTTAACATTCAATATTCAATGCAATCACAATATATTTTCCATAACCTCTCTATATATAACATATATAAACATATATACAATAATCGACATCACTTCAACTCTCCCCCAGCTCATGTGCACTCCCACACCACACATAGCTAGGTCATCATGTGCACTCCTACACCGCACATTACAATATCATCATCAACATCATGTGCTCTCCCACATCGTACATGGCACAAATCATCGGTGTGTGCACCCCCACACCACACACTACTGATACCGTCATGTGCACTCCCACACCGCACACGCACAGTTATAATTATCACACAATAGTACCATTCAATGCATAACATAGACATCAACATGATATGGGAACACATGAACTAAGCACATTGCACATTTCACAATATAAGAGCATTTCATCAAGGGCTTGTTCCCCAAGTACATTTTAAAGCAAAAACAAATAAAATTTTCAAATGATTCATTCAAACACATATGCATTTCCCGAAATTATTTAGATGCAGGTTCACTCACTTGTCTTTGTTGATTCTTCCATTGACTCCAACTTCCACTAATGCTCTAAGTGGAGATGTGGGGTCTTGTTGAGACCTATCACACATAATAACATCATAACCAACTCAATTGACATGAATATTAATCCAAAAGCTATTTTCTAAATCAAACTTAACTCACTACTCACCTTGGTGGTTTTGTAGTTGAATTCCTTTTCAAGAGTTTTCAAGCTATTATAAAAAGTATCTCTCTCTCTCTCTCTTTCTCTCTAAAATGTCCAGCTAGTGAGAAAAAGTATTGAGGAAAGACTTTTGAGGGTTTTTAAGGTGCAGAAGTGAAAAAGCATGAAAAACCCTATAACAAGGTACATATAAAAACATAAGATTTTGGGTTACCATGAGAAAGTCATGGAGGTTTCAAAGGTGGCTTTCATGGGAGATGGAAAACATTAAATGGAGAAGAGAAATGGGAAGAAAAAGAAGAAGCTGCTGGAAGTGAGGAGAAACTACTGGAGAATTAGATATTTATGCTTAAAGTTGACTAAAGTTCCATTTATTTACAAAAATGCCATTGCATAATTGACTTTACCTTCTTCTTTCCTTTGGATTAGACTTTTTACTCTTTTGACACTGAGACAAGGTCCACAATAGACTAGGGGTACTTGAGTTCATGAAAACTTAAAAATTTAGACTTGAGACCTAAAATGACCATTTTACCCCTATTGTGGAAATTATCATTATTTCAATTTTTTTCATTTATTTCATTATTATATACCTCATTTATTTATTTCTTAGGCCTACTTAGACCTTAATAATATTTGAGAAACCCACTTCTAGGAGCTCACTAAGAAAAATGACAAGATTAATCCTGATCTGCGTTATCGTGTCTACCTCCACTACACGTCTATGAAGGTCGAGGTTTCGCATTCATCATCAATAAAAATATTATTATTCAATTGTTATTTCTTTGTGTGCAGAATATTTTCTCCAAACTTGTCACAACCTAAATTCCAGGCCATGATCGACCCATGGACTCAATGGACATAGTCCACTAAGCCCAAGCAAGCCTACTTATATAATCATGCTCGTCATCCCGTCAACTATTCGTACATTTATATTTCATAATCTCAACCCTTAAGTACTTTAATAGTAAGTTATAATAATCAAAAACTGCATTTATATTAATCGAAAATAACATTAACCACTACCACTCATGGTGGCTTTACCAATCAAAATATACACATATGGTTTAAAGCATACATCTTAGTACTTTGCATCCCATGTATGTATTTACAAACATAATTGACTCTGGATTTCTAGCGGAGTGACCAAGGTGAATGTGCAGCTATTGAATGCCGAGATACCTACCAAGGAAATGAATCTACATGGACACCTCGACTTAATTACCAGTTGCCTCCTAATCTAAAAACATGAAGTTGAAAACGGTGAGTATAAACCCAGTGAGTGAACAAGGAAGGGAACAAGCAAACGATAAGGAACATTTAAAGAAAACTTGATGCATTTATTTTCAAAAACAATGCAATTTAGTTTAGTTCTTACTAAAACCCCTCATTGAACCCTTAATGAGTTAATCACTTGGCAAAAAAGGATCCATGCACAACAAAGGATTCGAAGAGTGAAAACTTTAATAGTATTCAAACAAGTCAAGTCAAGTAAGATGACGGGTCCTTGCTGCAGTGAAAAGGGTTTAGGGTTTCTCTTTAAAACCCCTCATTTCAAACTTAATCAAATAAATTCCTTAATATTGGGAGTCCATGATCAACTATGGTATTACTGAATTGGAAAATGGGACAACAATCAAACAAGGTAGCATGCAAGACAGAAAGTTTCTCGCTGCAGCAAGATTTAGGTGGCAAAACAGAATATTTCTCGCTGTAGTGAGAATAAATCTCATTGCAGCGAGAAGCATCAGCAACTTTGTCGCTGTAGTGAGAACCAGGCCAATATACCCCTCCGAACCCGAGAGTTTTTCGCTACAACAAGAAACAGGACACCAACAACAAATTTTCATTCTCTCAAGGAAAGGCCATTTAGCTGTAAAGACAAAATCAACTTGAACATGCTTAGAAATTATGAAGGTTTAACATACAAGATTCATATGTATTACAACCATATACCACACTCATGAACTTTCCATAACACATTTATATATATATATATATACACATCATCATGTATACCATCCCACCATCATCAGCTCATGTGCACTTTGTGAGACCCCAACCTCTATAGGCTTGTAACTAAGCATAGATGTAATAATACGAGCTAGGGGTAGTTTCGTCATTTTCTCTAATAAGCTTCCAAAAGAAAGTTTTATGATATTTTAAGGCCTAAATAGGCATAAGACTGCATAAATGATGTGTAATGATGAAAACATGAAGAAAACTAGAAATAATAATAATTTTCATGGTAAGGGCAAAATGGTCATTTTTCACCTCGGGTTAAAATTTTGAGTTTTTATGAACCCGAGTATGTTTAGACCATTATGGACCTTGTCCTAGTGTCAAAAGAACAAAAAGATTGCATAAAAGATTGGAGGAAAGTAAGTTAATTAGTGGAGGGGCAATTTCGTAATTTTAAGGGAATGGATAAGTTTGGCCTATAAATATCTTGAATTTCCATCACCTTCCTGAAATTTTCAACAGCTTGTCTTCTTCTTCCTTCTTCCCTCTCACGTTTCTTCAATTCCTCCATGGGAGTTTTCTTCAAGCTTCCATAACTTTCTCTCTCTAGCTCCAATTTTCATGCTTTTGGTGCACCCTTCCATAAACCCTTGTGCTCTTTCACTCTCTCACTTCAAAACCCTTGATAAATCTTATTTTTATACTTTCTCTCACCAATTGGGCATTCTAGAGAGAGAAAGAAAGAATTACCCCATTTATTTGGAAGCTATTGGAAGAGAATTCAACTACAAAGAAACCCAAGGGTGAGTGATGAACTAAATTCATTTTTTTTGCTGTAGAAAATGGATAGTAATTAGGATTATGTGTTGTTTATTGTTAAAGATGTTCATTCATTTTATAGTAATTAAGATAGTGAACATAGATAGCATTTAGAGTGGCAATTGGAAGCTAGCTAAGAGATAGCTTTTAGGGTTTATATTATGTGAATTAACATAATGGTGATGTTAATGTAATGGTAGGTTCCAACAAAGTTCCATCATTCCATTTGGACAATTAGAGAAATTAGAGTCGGTTAAAGGCTCAACAAAATATCGGTGAGTGGACTGTCTTCAAAACTTCTTTTGGGAAATATAATGTATTTGCCACCCATTTGAATGAATTATCAAGTTTTTCATAAAGACAAGTGCCTTGGGAACAAGCTTTTGCAAAATGGTTTTATGTTGTGATATGTGATTGTTGTGGATTCATGCACTATTGTAGTATGATGATATATAAATGTGTGTGTTGGGCATGATGAATGATATTGTGTATAATGACTGTAACCGTGTGTGTGCACGATGTGGGGGGGATGCACATGCCGGTGATAATGGTGGCGTGAGAGATGGATGATGATAGTGCCCGTGTGCACAATGTGGGGGGATGTACACGATGGCACTGATTGTGCACGATGTGGGGGGATGCACACGATGGTGCCAGCTATGTGCACGATGTGGGGGGATGTACATGAGCCGGGTGTGATTATGATGATGTTGATGTTTATCTATGTAATTATGCACATCTAGACTTATGAAATAAAAACTTATGAATGTGATATATGATTGACATAAATGAGAAATTTGATACATTAAACTTTAGGAATTTTCATGTGTTGTATGTTTATTTCGTTGGTTTAGCAAGATAGCCTTTTATTGAGTGGGGGGAATCTTTTCTCTTGTTGCTCTGTTTTCGCTGCAACGAAATTCATTCTCGCTGCAGCAAGAAACTCTTGGGTTTGAGAACCTTCACCAAAACTAGTTCTCGCTGCAACGAGAATGTATTTCGCTGCAGCAAGATAGTCACTGTAGATTCTCGCTGCAACGAAAAAGAATCTTGCTACAGCGAGAAACTCTCTGTTTCATCAGCTGAATTTTGCTGTAGCGAGAAACCTTCTGTTTCTGGGTTACAATTTCGCTGCAGCACAAAACCTTCTGTTTTGGTCTCCTATCTTGTCCAATTGCTACCCTATCTTTCACTTCTTTACTACCATATCGAAGCATGGACTTCCAACATTAAGGAATTAATGAGTTAAGTTCAAAATGGGGAGGTTTAGTGAGAAACCCTCGGCCAGTTGAGAAACTCTCGTTCGGCTAATAACTAAATCCCAACGTCGCTGTAGCGAAAAGGTATTCTCGTTGTCGTATTTGACTTACTTGTGTGATATTGAAGGTTTCATTATTCAAATGGTTCGTAATGTATGGGTTCATGATTTAATAATTTAAAGGCTTGATGAGGGGTTTTTAATAAGAATAGAAACAAATTACATTGTTTTGAAAAAGAATGTATCATGATTTCATTAAAGATTCCTTATGGTATGCTTGTTCCCTTTCTTGGTCACTCACTGGGTTTATACTCACCGTTTTCAACTTCATGTTTTCAGATCATGGGGCAGCAGGTAACTAGGACGAGGTGCCCTTATAGACTTATATCCATCTTTTGGTAGGTGTCTCGGCATTCAGTAGCTATACATTCGTCCGAGTCCCTCCGCTGGGAGTCAAGTCTTCTTTTTGAGTTGTATAGGCAAACTTGATGTAAATTATTGAGACATATGTTGTAGGCAATGTACACTTTATTGGTATGCCAGTATGAGTTGGCAAATGTTTAATTTTATTTTGATCCTAAGTTATGAAATATGACTTAGCAGTTATGATGGGATGATGAACACGACAGATTAATAGGCTTGCTTGGGCTTAGTGGACTACGTCCATTGGGCCCATGCGCCGGTCATGGCCAAAAATTTGGGTCGTGACACACTCCCCACTCGCACATAGCTGGGTCATCATCAGCTCATGTGCACTCCCCACCGCACATAGTTGGGTCATCATCAGCTCATATGCACTCCCACAAGCACATAGCTGGGTCATCATTATCACATAAAAAGAAACATCCAATGCATATTATACATATCAACATATTGTGATAACACATGAACCATTATATGGCACACTTTCACAAGATAGAAACATTCACCAAAGGCTTGTTCCCTAGGTAGATTTTTAAGGAAAAGTTGGATAAAATCATTCAAATATTTTATGCAAATACATTCACATTCCCAAAGCAATTTTGAAATGCAAGTTCACTTACCGGTATTCATTAAATCTTTACTCAACTTCAACTTCCTCTAATGGTCCAAATGGGGTGGTGGGGCTTTGTTGGAACCTATCATCACATTAGCATCATCACCATCAACCCAACTTGGCATTAGTACTATTCCAAAGCTATTTTCTAAATTGAGTTCTACTAGTCATTCCTACTAGCCTCCAACTACCATTAAATGGCTATTATTTGCACTACTCTAGTAATACTAAAAGTGATTAAACAATCTCAACAATAAAACACTCACAAATCAAATTACTAGACATTATCAACAACAAAAAGATAAAGTTTAACTCACTACTCACCTTGGTAGCTTTGTAAATTTGAAATTCTATCCAATAATTTTCAAGCTATTATAGAAACCCCCTCTTCCTCTCTTTCAAACACCTAGCTAGTGAGAGAGAATATGGAAGTAACACTTTTCAAGGGTTTTGAAGTGAGAGAGTGAAAGAGCACAAAGGTTTTATGAAAGAGTGCACAAAAACATGAAAAATGGAGCTAGCTTGAAGAGAACTCCCATGGAGGATGAAGAAACGTGAGAGGGAAAAAGAAAGAAGAAGAAAAAGCTGCTGGAAGATGACATTTATAGCTTAAGCTTATCCAACTCCATTTAATTTATGAAAATGCCCTTTAACAAGTTAACTTATTCTCCACCAATCCTTGGTGCAATCTTTTTACTCTTTTGACACTGGGACAAGGTCCATAATAGTCTAGAAATAGTCGGGGTTCATGAAAACTTAAAATTTTGACCCGAGATGAAAATGACCATTTTGCCTCTACTTTGGAAATCATCATTATTTTTATTTCCTTCATCATTTAATCCTTATTTTCATTATTCATTTATGCCTTAGGCCTACTTAGGCCTTAAAAATGTTTAAAAACATACTTCTATTGTCTCACTAAAGAAATGACAAAATTACCTTTAGCTCTAGTTATTACGTCTACACCTAGTTACGGGCCTATAGGGGTCGAGGTCTCACAAAACTATTCCTTTCACCTTTCATTACTTTTAAACATTCTAATTAACCTCAATTGGCATTCGATAAGCTTTATTAGTGTAGTACCCTGTATTTTGATACGGTGGTTAATAAAGTTTACAGAAGCCAATTAAGGTTAATTACTGAGTTAAAAAGTGTAATTCAGAAGTGAACTTGTGAAATCTCGATCTCCATAGACATATAACTAGAAGTAGACATGATAATGTGAACTAGGGATAATTTCATAATTTCTCTTGGTGAGCTCCTACGAGTGGTTTTTTTTTATGCTATTAAGGTCTAGATAGGCTTAAGGAATGAATTAATGATGTTTATGATGGTAAAATAAATGAAGAAGATAAAAATAATGATAATTTCCACGATAGGGGTAAAATGGTCATTTTGCATCTCGAGTCTAAATTTTTATGTTTTCGTTAACTTGAGTATTTTTTGACTATTATGGACCTTGCCCTAGTGTCAAAAGAGTAAAAGGTTGCACAAAGGATGGGAGGAAGACAAAGTCACCATGTTAAGGACATTTTGGTAATTTATGTGAGAAATGGATAAACTTTAGATATAAATATCTAAAGCTTCAGCAAATTTTAAGTAGCTTCCAGCAACTCTTCTTTATCCTCCCCTCTCTTCTCTCCATTTCATGTTTTCTTCATCTTGCATGGAAGCCTCCCATGGTAACCCTAAAACTTGTATTTTTTTTACACCTTTTTATAGGGTTTTTCATACTCTTTCTCTTCTACGCCTCAAAAGCCCTTAAAGGTCTTTCCTTGGTATATTTTCTCACTAGCTGGACAGATGGAGAGAGATAGGGAGATTGTCCACAATAGCTTGGAAGCTTTTGAAAAGGAATTCAACTACAAAAACCACTAAGGTGAGTAATGAATTAGTTTTAATTTTCAAGTTATTGATAATGGTTGATGGTTAGAGTGGTGAGTTAATCTATTGTTGAGATTGTTAATCATTTTAGAGTGACTAGAGTAGAGTAAACAAATAGCCACTTAATGGCAATTGGAAACTAGTTAGGAATAACTAGTAGAACTTGATTTAGGAAAGAGCTTTTTGAAATTATATTAATGCCAATTTCTGTTGGTGGTTATATTGTGTGTGTATAGGTTCCAACAAGGCCTCACATGTCCATTTGAAGCATTAGTTGAGGCTAGAGTCAAGCAAAAGAATCAACAAGATCGGTGAGTGATCTTGAATTTCAAAATTTCTTTGGGAATGTAGATGTATTTGGGGTGAAAAATTTAAATGATTTTATCCAACTTTTCCTTAAAAATCTACATAGGGAACAAGCCTTTGGTGAATGTTTCTATTTTGTGAAAATGTGCCGTATAAATGGTTCATATGTTATCACAATATGTTGATATGTATAATATGCATTGGATATTCCTTTTTATGTGATAATGATGACCCCGTTATGTGAGTGTGGGAGTGCACATGAGCTGATGATGACCCGGCTATGTGCGAGTAGGGAGTGCGTATAAGCCGATGATGACCCGGCTATGTGCGAGTAGGGAGTGCGCATAAGCCGATGATGATGACCCAGCTATGACGATGAATGAAGTGGGGTGGTGTAAAGCTCGACCTTATAAAATACTTGCCATGACATACATGTGATGGATAGTATGTTTATATACTAGGAGAGCCCCGAAAAATCGACAAAAGTCGGTACTGTACCTAGAGGTACAAGAAAGTTGATCTAAGCCTCGAACTAGGTCAAATAGGGATTTTAAGGTGAAATTCAAAATTTTACAGTTCAAGAATGACTTAAAATGGTGATTCAGAGTTCGATGATCAATTCGGAGTCAAACCGAAATTTTCACTATCTAGGAATAAAATGGTAATTTTACAACCTCGGGGGTAAATCGATAAATTTTTACCCCCGACACTTGTCAAGAACAAGGGATTTTATTCATCATAGAAATAGATAAATATGAGAAAATGTGTGGTGGATTATTAAAGAATTAACAGACAAATATTTAAAGTGTGGACCAATCACAAAGTGCCACGTGTCAAGCTTTATTATCTTATTATTAAGCTATAAAAATCAACATAGAATCATCCCATTCTCACCATAAGGGTTGGCCAAGCAAGAAAACAAGAGTGGAAAGAAATAAAATAAGGAAAACAAACCCTAGCCAAGGAAAATTCAAGAGAAAGTGTGAAAATCCAAGGAATTAAGCAAGGTAAAGTGAAAATTCTTTATTTTTACTTGAGATTTACAATACCCATGCTTTATTTTCTTATTTCTATGGTTGAGAAGCATGATTTCATAGTGAATAAGTGGTAGGCTGAATGGGTATGGTGAGAGAAATGATGTTGGAATTGTTTGATTTTAAGTTATGTTAGTGATTAAGGATAGTTTAGCATATTTAGAAGCAAAACAACAAGAAAAGAATCAATTTTCCCCATGAATCTTCATTGGCCGAATCTTCTTTGATGTGTGTGAGTGATGGATTGTTATTATTTCAAGAGAAATGGCTTAAAAAATGATGAATAATGGTGAGAAAATTAAGCAGGAAAAATCACGGTGTTAGTGCACTATAATGGCTGAATTTTTCCATGAAGAAATGGGAGGGTTTTGATGCTGAAATTGGTGTTATTTGAGTAATGTTTGCTGAATTGAGGTATTAGAAAAGAAATGGAGTAATTTGGGATTAAATTGGATGCGTTAGTAATTTAATCAAGTGATAGGCCGAATTAGGTCAACATCTCGTTTAAGCGGTTGACTAAGCATTCCATGCATTCATTTAGATTTAGAGGGCCCGAAATAGTTTATGACAAATTGACACAAATTATTAAATTTTGTGTCATGTGTGATGTATAGGTGGTGAGCTATTTGATAAGGATAAAGAGATTACACCAAAGACCGGGGCTAGAGGTATTTCTACTCCTGATACTGTGAGTAACCTTACTATCATCTTACTTATCTAGAGTGGTTTTTATTCGATTTTGTGATTTTATGGAAAATGAGTTAAATGGTAAATCCTTATGTTTTATAAGTAAAATGTGTTTAAATAAAATGATTTTATAAATTGTCTTGAAATTGAATTATGGTTTTGAAAATAGAGTAATTAGAGACCACTTGATGTGTTGCAAATTTATGGATTTAAATTGAATGGCTTATGACAATATATGAGCATGAATGGCTAAACTAATTTTTGGTGTTAGAATTATTTGTACTGTGTACTCAGCCTTGAGAGACTAGGTTGCGATAAATTGCCATGTCATGTAGATAAAGATTTTATAAATTAGGTGGTAGATAAAATAATCAATAATTCCTGCAGTGGAGGTTCTGTGGACCAGCCTAAGAGAGGGGGCACAGAATCAGATATACTTTACCTCGATCAGAGAGCCGTGTGGAGGGTGTCTCTGGAGGTAAAGATTTGAGTGCACTTCACGTGGACCACCACGTGAGAGTGAGACTCAGCCAATGCCAAGGCATGGCTAGATTTTCAAATGTAAAAATATGTTCATGTGTGTACTACACTGAACAGCCTTGGTAGTCTCG
Organism: Theobroma cacao; assembly: GCF_053813885.1. Lineage (NCBI taxonomy): Eukaryota > Viridiplantae > Streptophyta > Magnoliopsida > Malvales > Malvaceae > Theobroma > Theobroma cacao. The sequence continues at coordinate 25,866,427 of NC_142641.1, forward strand.
ATTAGATGCCTAGGCCAAGGCATCATCGGGAATGATTTTGGCAGGAGCCAAGTTTTGTGAAATACATAAGCCAAGTTGATTATTTGAGTAAATTGATTATTAATGTTATGAAAAACATATTGGAATGGAATATCTTACTTGTCTCCATTTACTCGACTTTAGATAGTTTAGATGGTATCTGTTTACTCACTTGGATTTTATAATCTCACCACCCTCACTTCCCACATTTCAGGCTCGGGATAGCCAGTAGATAGCCTATTGCATCAAGGACTTCATGTAAAACCCGACCCTATAAATAAATGTCATGACATACATGCATTGAGTAGCATGTTATTAAGCTAGAAAAGCACCTAAGAATAGACGAAACCTGATATTGTACCTAACTATACACTTAAATTGATTTAACCTCGAACTAGTTCAAATAGGAATTTTAGGATGAAATTTAATATGTTATAGTCCAGGAATGACTAAAAATTATTGTTCGGAGTTCGAAGGTTCATTTGGGGTAAAATTGGAAATTTTAATATTCAAGGGCAAAATCGTCATTTTGCCACCTAAGATAATAATTTGATCATGGAGTAAAATTTTTTACCAAGATTAACTATTTGGAGTATAATTTAATGATAGGAAGTGAAAAAGTTTAATTCTGGTGATTTTTGGAGTGTAGGGGCAAAATAGTAATTTTGCCACCCACGGACAAAATTTGAGATTTTGAGAGAATTTAGATGAAATTTGACAAATTGGAGAATGGTATGAGTATAAGGGATGAAAAATATGTCTATGGGCAATTTTTCAATTTTTGGGGCAAAAATATAATTTTTGACTTTTACGGGGGAAAAAGTGTAAATTTCAAAAATTACTCCACCGAGACTTTGGATGAGTCTGAGAATTTTATCTAAGCTATGAATATATGAGACAAGTGTATGGTGAAAATTTGGAAACAAATGGATGAAATTTTAAAAATGGGCCAATGGGAAAGTGACATGTGGCATTTTTTAATGATATAATATTATTTTAATGACAAGTCAGCCCATTTAAACCCAAATTTTAAGTGCTGGCCGGCCATAAGGAAGAACAAGAGAGGAAATAGAGAGGAAAGGAAGAAAAAAAGAAAAACCAAAGAGAAACAAGAAAATTCAAAGCGAAATTCGTGATTTTCGACCGTTTACGCGTCTAACGGTAAGATTTTTCGATTTTAGCTTGATTTCTACCTTTTCTATGCCTTTATTTCCATTTAGCATGCTTGAGGAGAGAGATCAAAAAGTGATATCAAGGGCTAGACGAAATTCTAGGGGAGAGAAATTGAAATTTTAGGTTTTGATTTTTAGTTAAATTGATAGTTTTAGTTAGTTAAATGTGTTTAGAAATTAAATTGGGCAAGAAATCATTAAATTTTCACAATACCCACTCTTGGCTGGATGCTCAATGCTGTACAATGATGATGAATTGACTTTATTCTAAGGGAAATGAAGAGAAAATGATGAAAAACGATTAAACGTGTTAGAAAAACAAAGTAGAAAATTTACCGAGTTAATGTCCCATTTTTGGCTGAATTTTTCAAGGAAGGGAGTGAGCTGATTTTGTTGTTTTTAGAAGGTTATTGGCTGATATTTAATGGTTAGAAATGTTGGAGAGAGAATGGGATGATTTAGAGCTAAAATGGAGCACGTTAGCAATTTATCGGGCAAAGTGCCAAAAATAGGTTAATACCGCGTTTAAGCCGGTTTAGGCTATTGCATTTCATACCATGCATTAGTATAGGATTTAAGTTAATTATATAGTGATTTAGCATCAATGTGATGAATTGTGTAAATTTTTGTAAAGGAGAGCCTTCCGGAAAAGGCAAAGAAGTAGTACCCGACGAGTAGTGATCGGGGCGCTTAGAAAGCTTTTAGTTTGTACAAACGGTGAGTAAACTTATTATTATTGTAAATTATCTAGAGTTTATTTTTAAATGCCTTTTATGTATTTTATGAAATGAAAACGGGATTTTGATGTTTTAGGAATAAATGTGATAAATAAAAATATATTGTATTGATTATGAAATTGAGTAATTGGAGGCTACAAATTGACTTGAAAAATATATATTTTCCTAGGAATGGCTTATGAGAAATGAGTATATGTGGCTATATTTTGTGAGTGCATTTGGAAAATTTATGTAAGTTGATTTTACTATGCAGGCTGGATAAATAAATAAAAGCCACGTTATACTGTCGAAATTTTATTAAAATTGGTGGGTTAGTCACTGCAGTGACAGGTTTCGGTGGACTGCCTATTAGAGGGGCACGGTAAACCCAGTTATATAGTTACTCCAGTTGTAGAGGCGAGGAGGGTAACTCCCGGGGTAGTATTAGAGCTCACTTCACGTCAAACCCCCACGTGAATGTGTAACTCGGCCAAGGCCAAGGAACGGCTGGTTTTAAAAAAAAAAATGTGTTTCACGTGTGAATGTTTTAACACCCTTGGCAGACTCGGTTAGATACCTCGGCCAAGGTATCCCCGAGGATTAGTTTTGGCTTGAGCCTTGTTTTAATAAAAGACATAAGCCTTAACAACTGTTTTGGTAAATTACAAATATTTTATGGTTTAAGAAATAAATTGGAAACATTATGAAATGGGTTGAAATTTGTTGTTTAAACTTACCTCCATTTTACTCGCCTTTAGATATTTATGATATTGTCTGTTTACTCATTCGGATTGCAAAATCTCACCACCCTCATTTCCACCCATTTCAGGTTCAGTATAGACTGTAGATAGCTGATCTCATCGAGGACTACAGTGGGATCTGCATTTTCCAAACCGTAGGTTCACAGTCCTCTTTACTTTTGTTTATTCGGGGGCACTCTTGTTATTGTAAATTAAATTAAATATTTTGGCTTACTGTATTTAAGTATGTATAAATTTATTTAGCTTTTACGCTATAAAAATTATTCACGTATAACTCTATAAATATTGTTTTATAAGAAAATAGAATATTTTACTTAATATTTCTTTTATTTTCTTATTATATTCAAATAACCATAATTTCGTTTTAAATGAAGATTTTAGACTTTTAAACTCATTTTGAATATGAATTATGTGTTTTGTACTTGTATATTACATTTTAGCCAGTTTCGAAATTTTTGAGAAAAATGACCAAAATACCCCTGTGTGGCGAAAATTTTATTTTGATTGTTTTTGATCTAAAATAGTATATATTCTCTAAAAACTCGATATTTAACAATGATTGCTCACAGGAAAGGAAAGAAACTGATATGTAAGCCTTGCGGGGTTCCGGTTGGCATTCCGGATAATGAGTGTTAATTGGGACGTCGCGGCGATTGTCATGGGCCTGAGAGAGGTTCCGGGTCGTGACACTTTAGTTAGCCTTGCATCGATAAAATTGTAGGTTCACAGACTTGCACCTTATTGGTTTAGTTGGGGGCCCACGTGTCACTGTAAAAGTAATTTTATACTTCAGTTATCTGCCTTAAAGTACGTATGAATATATTTAGCTTTTACACTACAGAAATTAATTACGGATTTCTCTATACATATTATTTTTTCTTTAGAAAATAGAATATTTTATTGAATATTATTATTTTATTGAAACAATTATAATTTCATTTCAAATAATTATTTTAGACACTAAATTTACTTTTAATTATGAAACATGTGTTTTTCACCCACACACCATATTTTTGGTTTGGGTATTTTCGAAGAAAAATGACGAAAATGCCTCTGTTAGCCAACAAATAATATTATATTGTTTTGATTTGAAAACGACTTATGATTTCTTGAAATGTGAGATTTAATAACTGTCACTCATTTCGGGTAATGAGTGCCTATCGGGACATTGCAACGGTTATCATGGGCCCGATAAGAGTTCCGAGTCGTGACAGGTTGTGTACTTGTTGATATATGTTTATATATGTATATGTGATAGCAAGTTTATGATTATAATATGTGATTGTCTTGAATGATGATAACTTTGATTATTGTCAATGTGTTCACTTTAATGTGCAATATGGTAGGGTTAGATTTTGTGGCATGTGAAAACCCCTTAATTATCATCTCTCTGAATCTCACTGCAGCGAGAAACTCTCAAGTGGTGGGGGCATAAACCAGCCCTGTTTCTCACTACAAGGAGAATGAATCTCGCTGCAACGAAAATAAATCTTGCTGCAACGAGAAACTCTCAGGTGGTCACAAAAGTTTGTTGCAGTGTTACCAGTTTGATGAAGATTTTAACCACTTTTTAGTTAGAACTGTGAAAAGTTGTAAACATAAAAGTTGTAGCCCTGCCTCTTAGATTTGTAATGGTTTAAAAATTAAGTCAATTGGACTCTTGTAGTGGGAGATATACTTAAAAGACTAAAACATATGCAAACTAAGATGGTTTCTCGCTGCAGCGAGAAACTTGCTACCTTGCTTGATTTTGACATATTTTTAACCCATTTAACTTCATGGATTGATCATGGGTTTTTGCTACACTATGAGGTTATTAATTAAAGTTTGAAATGAGGGGTTTTTAGTAAAAAATTAAATCAATTGCATTGTTTTTGAAACAAGTGCATCATGAATTCAAAATTCTTCCTATCGATTGCTTATTCCCTTCTTAAGTTCACTCACCGAGTTTTATACTCACGTTTTTAAACTTCATGTTTTCAGATTTGGAGGAAATTGGGACCTAGATTGGGTGTCCACATATGCCCGTCTTCTTGGTAGGTACTATGACATCTCAGTAGTAGTACCTTCACTTAAAGTCACTCCGTTAACGGTTGAGAGTCTTTGTCTGTGTACACTAATGTAATGTAAACTACTAGGAGTTATGTTATAAATGAAGTATGTATATGTTGGATTGATGATGATGATGCCCTTGTGAGATGGTAATGAATGACAGTACTTTGAGATAATACAAATATGAATATTCAGTTGCTATAAAATATGCAGTTGCCATAAAGATGGATGGAATGAGCCACAGGATCTCATACAGAGGCTTACTTGGGCCTAGTGGGCTATGCGCATTTAGCCCATGTGCTGGTCATGGCCCAGGATTTGGGCTGTGACAATTAGCCACCATATCAAAGTATGAGGTATTACAAGAGATCTCTACTAGGATTCTCTAAGTGGGCTAGTATCCCATCCATCTAGTCATGGCCTTGAGTGTGCTCAACAAACCATGGTAGGTAGATTAGGTAGGTAATTGAGGTTACCAATTGTATCGTTATACAACTCCTAGATCAACTAGGTGACAACACATTGCCTAAACATATCATATATATTTTGCCTAGCCTTAGCCTCTAGTTTCCATAATAATCAAGTTTTCAAGCATCCAAAATTTATGTAACTAGTTGAGTAAAAACCCACCAATAGCTCAAACATACTCGTGTAAAAGTGTGACCTTGATTGTGCTTAACAAGTCTTTGATAAAAAGAGCACCCAGGTTATCTTGCTATATGATGGAAAGCAACTTGGTCATGAGTCGCATGTGACTCAATATATAAAGAGGGATTTTGTTTTTGATTTTATTAAGGTCTCATCTTGTGATACCCCGTACCCTCGTAGAATAGTCAACATAACCGTACCGATCAGACAAAGGGCTAATTGACATAGATTTAAGTGTCAAAGAATGGTGGCAGGTGAAAGGAATATTCTAGAGTAAAATATTCCACATGCAATGAAATAACAATTAAATAATAATATTTTTATTGAGGATGAATTAGCGAGATAAAAAGTGATTCAAAAGTGAATCGGGACATAATAAGACATTTTGGGTTCCAAAGAGATAAGTGGAAAAATCTTGGAATAAAATAATATTAAAATATTAATATTTTATTTGATGTCAAAATTATGTTGGGTGAGGGATAATCATGCATCAAATATAAATAAATTAGAGCAAAAATAAATTTAAAAAATTAAATTACACCTCATCTTCCAAGATCTCTTTCATGCCAAATTGAGTACAAAATTAAATTAAAATAAAAGTATATGATCATATCACTTTACCTAAATAACAAAGGTTGATGAATCCTTTGTTAAACCACCAAATCAACATTCAAAAAGCTCAACCACCTTAGCCCGGTTGTTGCAAACCAAAGTTGTCCAAGGAATCCTTTAATGGTGATCCACACCAATGAATGAAAAAATCCTTCTTTAAGGATTGGGAGTGCTATGCCTTCACAATGTGCTAGCAAAGATGAGTTTCATAAACTCATAATCCACACAAAATTGTGGGGCTGAACACACAAAAGGAAGTGAATGAAAAACTATTTTTCTTCACACAAGGAATGGCAAAACAAAAGAATTTCTACTGTGCCGTTCACTTTTGTTTTCAACCATTTTCCACTCTATTGTTTTGAGTCTATAGCAAAGTATTTATACCATGGATTAATTTTAAACCTTAATTACAAAACTATTTTGTAATTTCCAATTAATCTAATAATTTGATTAAATAATTTAATTAAGTCCTTAAGAAGCGTAATTAACTTAATTGTTTAATTTAATCGATTAAGCCCAATAACTAAATTAAACAATTTAATTTATTAAGCCCAACAATTTAATCAATTAGGCCCAATGACTTAATTAAAACTAGAAGTTTCAACAATTTTCATAATAGGGGCAAAATGGTCATTTTTCACCTCAGGTTAAAATTTTAAGTTTTTATGAACTTGAGCATGTTTAGACCATTATGGATCTTGTCCCAGTGTTAAAAGAACAAAAAGATTGCATAAAAGATTGGAGGAGAGTAAGTTACTTGGTGGAAGGGCAATTTAGTAATTTTATGGGAATGGATAAGTTGGCCTATAAATATCTTGAAATTTCCAGTAGCTGGTCTTCTTCTTCCCTTCTCCTCTCTCATGTTTCTTCAATTCCTCCATGGGAGTTTTCTTCAAGCTTCCATAACTTTCTTTCTCTAGCTCCAATTTTCATGCTTTTGGTGTATTCTTCCATGAACCCTTGTGCTATTTCATCCTCTAACTTTAAAACCCTTGATAAATCTCAATTCTGCACTTTCTCTCACTAGTTGGACGTTTTAGAGAGAGAAAGAGAAAATTACTCCATTGATTTGGAAGCAATTGGAAGAGAATTTGACTACAAAAGAGCCCTAGGGTAAGTGATGAACTAAGCTCGATTTTTAACTGCAGAAAATGGCTAGTAATTAGGATTTATGAGCTGTTTTATTGTTGAGTATGTTCATTACTTTTAGTGATTAAGATAGTGAACATAGATGGCCATTTAATGTGGCAATTCAAAACTAGCAAAGAGATAGCTTTTAAGTTCATAGTGTGTAAATTGATCTATTGTTTATGTTAATGTGATCCTAGGTTTTACGGAAGCCCTATCATCCCATTTGGACAATTAGGGGAATTAGAGTCATCTAAAGGCTCTACAATCATTTGGTGAGTGGACTGCCTTCAAAACTTATTTTGGGAATATAATGTATTTGACAAACGTTTGAATGATTTTATATGATTTTTCATGAAAATGAATGCCTTGGGAACAAGCTCTTGAGAAATGATTTATGTTATGATATGTGGTTATTATGGATTTCTATGTGGCTGCATTATGTTGATATACATATATGCTTGAATATAATGTTGTGTAATTATATTGACTCGACTATGTGCGAGTAGGGAGTGCGCATAAGCTGAGGATGACCCGATTATGTGCGAATAGAGAGTGCGCATAACCCGATGATGACCCAGCCATGTGCGTGTAGGGAGTGCGCATGAGTTGGTGAGGATGATGATGGGATGGTGTGATGATGATGATGGGTATATGCGTATATATATATACATATGTAAATATGTGTGTTATAGGAAATTGATGGATAATGGTTTATGGTTGTAATGCATGTGAAACTTGACATGTTAAACCTTGAGAAATTATTATGTGTTTCATATTGATTTTGAACATTTCAAATAGGGTGGTTTTCTTTGGGAGAAAGGGAAATTTTCATTTGATGCCCTGTATTTCGCTGCAGTGAGAATCATTCTCGCTGCAGCGAGAAACTCTCGGGTTTTGAAAGGGTAAGCTGGCCGAAAACTCACTGCAACGAGGATGCATTTTTACTACAGCGAGAATGACACTATAACTTCTCGCTGCAGCGAGAAACTTTCTGTTTCTGGGTAGCAATTTTGCTGCAGCGAGAAACCTTCTATTTCTAGGTTACAATTTCGCCGTAGCGAGAAAGAATATCGCTGTAGCGAAAAACTTTTTGTTTTGGTCTCCTATCTTGCTCAATTACTGTCCTATCTTTCACTTCTTTGCTACCATATCAGAGCATGGACTTCCAACATTAAGGATTAAATGAGTTAAGTTTAAAATAAGGAGGTTTAGTGAGAAATCCTCGACCAGTTGAGAAACCCTTGTTCGGTTAATAACTAAATCCCAACGTAGCTGTAACGAAAATTCATCCCAACGTCTCAGTGAGAATGCCTTTCCGCTGCAGCGAAGATTCATTGTCATATGTCATTCACTTCTGTAATATTGAAGCTTTTATTCTTCAAGTGGTTCGTTATGTATGGGTTAATGATTTTAAATGATTAATCATTTAAAGGCTTGATGAGGGATTTTTAATAAGAATAGAGACAAATTGCACTGTTTTGAAAAAGAATGCATCATGATTTCATTAAAGATTCCTTATGGTATGCCTGTTCCCTTCCTTGTTCACTCACTCGGTTTATACTCACCATTTTCAAATTCATGTTTTCAGATCACGAGGCAGCTGGTAACTAGGACGAGGTTTCCTTATAGACCTGTGTCCATCTTTTGGTAGGTGTCTTGGCATTTAGTAGCTGTACATTCATCTGAGTCCCTCCGCTGGAAGTCGAGTGTTATTTTGTTTTGTATAGACAAACTTAATGTAAATTATTAGAATACATGTTGTAGACATTATCTGTAAATTTTTGAGTAATGCCAGTACGAGTTGGCAATGTATATCACTATTTTGATTCAAAAGTATGAAATATGACTTAGCGATATTTGATGAAATGATGAGTAGGATAAATCGATAGGCTTGCTTAGGCTTAATAGACTACGTTTATTGGGCCCTTGCGCCAGTCATGGCCCGGAAATTTGGGTCGTGACAATGGTCAATCTAAGTGAGGGAGAAGAAAAATGAGGGAATTTCAGAGAAAAACGACGTTAGTGAGACCCGCGTGTCTTTATTAAATAACGTTAGTGCGAGTAAATATATATTTAAATATTATGGTGATACCTCATTGAAGTGCAAACTTTATACTTTGTTTGCACACATGTAAAGGAAGAAAAATATAAGGAAATTGGAATTAAAAGATGTTGAAAAGTCAAACAATATTTTTATATGTACATGAATGGCCACATGATTCAAGAATGGAATGAGGACAAAAACAAAAGAAAGTAAAGTGTGTGGCGGATGGAAAAGGTGCACAAGCTTTTTTAACTTTTAATTTTAATCCCATGTGAGTAAAAACAAGCAAAACCAAAAATAAAAGCAAAAGAAAGGAGGAAAGACACAAAAAAAAAAAACAAAGAAAACAGAAGAGAAGAATGTAGAAATGATGGTGGGGCCGGCCATGTGAGATGAAAGAAATGAAAAAGAGATAAAAGAGAAAAAGGAGAGGAAGTCGGTTGAGAGTGGGAAAAGAGAAATAAAGGAAAGAAAGAATCATGGGAGAGGAAGAGAAAAGAGAATGGTTTTACTGCACTTTGAGGAAGGAAAAAGAGAGCTTTTGCTGCAATTTTTAGAGGAAGAAGAAAGTTGAAAATTTGTGAGGTAAGAAGCTGATTTTTGCTGCACTTTGAGAGATAAAATTTGGTGCTTTTTAGAGGGATTTTGGTGCTGAAAATTCAAGGTTTTTGCTGCTGAATTTTGAGGTTATGTTGCTGGAAACTTTTGGAGGTTTTTGCTGCCATTGAAGGACAACTTTGGCTGCTGAAAATTTGAGCTGTTTGTTGCGAATTTGTGCAGAAAAATTAGAGCTATTTGCTGGTAGTTTGTGCAGGAAAATTGGACAGCTTTGTGCTACCAAAATTGAGAAGTTTTGTTGCTGAAAATTTGAGCTGGAAATCTGCTGATTTTAGAGTAAAAAATGGTAACAAAAAAGGGTGAGAAAATGAGGCTTTTGGTGACCGATTTTGAGAGGAAAAGAAGAGAGTAAGCCACGGTGGTGAAGGGAGTGACGGGCTGGAAAAAAAAAAGAAGAAACGTGGAAGAGACAAAAAGAAAGAAAAAGAAAAGAAAATAAATGGGCATGACCCAATAGAAAATAAGTGGGCATGGCCTAATAGGAAATAAAAATAAATAGGTTTAGCCCAAATAGAAAAAAATGGAGAAGCCCATGAAGAGGGCCCAATGGTAAGTTAATGTTATATTTTAAGGTTTATAGGTAGTTTAATATTGTGCATATTTTGGATGAAAAATATGCAAGTTGCTTAAGAAATTTTTAATTAAGTTGCTACCCATACAAATGTGTGATTAAGTATACTGAGTTTAAATTGTTGCTAGGAAAGTTTATCGTGGAGGCGTGCCGAAAGAAGTATGTGACCGACAAATAGGAATAATTATATACGCGTACGAATCAATAGTGAAGTAATATCCCACTATTATGAGGTGAGTAGGGGGTGTCAAGTTTAAAAATTTTGTATATATATACATGTACGTATATTTTACGTGAAGTGCAAAATTTATGGAAACCATGCGTTGATAGAATTTTAAGGAATTGTGGTTGTAAGTTATTTTTAGAAATAATTTGAAATATATATATATATATTAGACATAAAGTGTTTTAAACCGGGAAACAAGCTTTTCGAAAAGATTTACATCAAAGGAAATTGTGCCTTATTGTTTGTGTCGTGTGCATTCATGAAATTTATTACATATTCACCATGCTATTTTGATACAAAATATCATGCAAATATTTACAATGAACATTTTACGAAAAGAGAGTTGTAATGTGATGTGGGGACCGATATTTTGAGAAAAATTTTAAATATCCCCTTGAAGATCAAATTTGAATTCTTTTAAAGGTGATTTCATTTTAACCAAGAAATTCAAGAGTAATTGAAGACTGCTACTTGTTGTGTTATAAATTGTATTTTGAATCGAATGGCTTATGATAATGTGGGCATGATTGGCTGGATTGGTAAATGTGCTGAAAATGTATGAACTGTTGATTTGCCTTGAGAGGCTGTAAAATAAAATAATTGACATGTCATGCTATTGCAAATTTTATTATATGGTGGGTTTAGCTTGCTGCAGTGGGCAGGTTCCGTGGACTAGCCTGTTAGAGGGGCACGGTAACCTTGTTATATTCTTACCTCAGTTAGAGAGGCGTGTAGGCTAACTCTCGAGGTACAACTTTAGAGTTCACTTCACGCCAAACCACCACGTGAGGGTGAACTCAGCCAACCTCAAGGAACGACTATGTTTTCAAAATAAAAATATGATTTATGCTACATGACTTTTTAACAACCTTGGCAGACTTGGTTGGGATAGCCCTAGGCTAAGGTATCCCTGACAACCGAGTATGAGAATGATTTTGGCACAAGCCAGGTTTCTAAGAAAGTCATAAACCATGTTGTTTGTTTTTGACAAAAATGTAATGGTTTTATATGAATTGAAATAAGTTTTAATATTATGAATTATGCTTCTCTGCATGGTGAAAATGGAATTAAACGGTTTTTCGCAGCTCCCCTATATGTTTATCTGTGAAATGAATCTGTAATTCCTCACATATGGGGCGACTTATGATTTGGGCATGATTTTAAATATTATTTGATTTCGCGGGAGCTTGCTAAATTTTATTGATTTGATTCGAAAATGATTATTAATATATTTTGATGCAGAAAATTTTATTACCTCGATTATTTATAGTTTATAAGAAATTCTCAATTTTTATATAAGGCACAAACCCTCGTTTGAAACGAGTTGCTTTTATAATCTTGCATTTTTATATTCAACTGATCTGGCATTTGCTTGTTTCCCATCTATGCCCTACTTGCCGAGTCGATGATTATCACTAAGTCTATGAGACTCACACTCCTTTATTTCCCCTTTTGTAGATAGGGATCAGCCTAGCGTGTAGTCAGTTACACGTTTGGTCCATCGTGAATAGAATTCCCATATTCTTCTTCTTCCCATCCTTTTCCCTCACTAAACGTATTCCCCCTTCCATGGAAAAGAAACCTTAAAGCCTTCATAACTTTCTCAAATTAACTTCGATTCTCATGCTTTTGTACACTTTTTCATAGAGTTTTTCATACTCTTTCACTTTTAGATCTCAAGAACCCTCAAACGCTCTTCCTCTGCACTTTCTCTCACTAGCTGAAAATTTTGAGAGAGAGAGATAGACTTTCCTTGATAGCTCGAAGAACTCTTTAAAAGAATTCCACTATAAAGCCACTAAGGTGAGTAATGAGTTAGATTTGATTTTTGAGTTATTGATGATGGCCAATAATTAGGTTTGTGGGCTGATTTATTGTTGAAGGTTATTTAATCATGTCTAGTGTGAATAATGACTACTTAAATGGTAATTGGAAGCTAGTTAGGAATAACTAGTAAAACTTGATTTAGAAAATAACTTTTGGAGTAGTATTTATGTAAATTGAGTTGGTGTGATGCTATTGTGTGTGATAGGTTCCAACGAGACTGTCACAACCTAAATTCTGGGCCATGACCGGCGCATGGGCCCAATGGACATAGCCCACTAAGCCTAAGCAAGCCTATCTATATGATTTGTTCATCATTCCATCAAAAGTTGCTAAAGTTATATTTCATAATTCCAATTCAAAATAATGCTAACCATTGCCATTTTATAGTGGCATTACCAATCAAACATACATATATTGTCTAAAACATATACCTTAGTACTTTACATCACATGTACATATTTACAACAAAAATGACTCTGGGCTTCCAGCGGAGTGACCAAGGTGAAGATGCGGCTACGAAATACGAAGATACCTACTAAAGATACGAATCTACGAGGACACCTCGACCTAGTTACTGGCTGCCTCTTGATCTAAAAACATGAAGTTGAAAACGGTGAGTATAAACCCAGTGATTGAACAAAGGAAGGGAACAAGCAAACAATAAGGAAAATTTTAAGAAATCATGATGCATTTATCTTTAAAACAATGCAATTTAGTTTAGTTCTTATTAAACCCCTCATTAAACTCTTAATGAGTAAATCACTTAATGATAAAGGGTCCATGCACAACAAAGGATTTGAAGTGTGAAAACTTTAATAACATTCAAGCAAATCAAGTCAAGTAAACGACGGGTCTCCTCTGCAGCGGAAAGGCATTCTCACAACAGCAAAATTTTGCTCAAATTATCAACTAACCGAGGGTTTCTCAACTGGCCGAGGGTTTCTCTTCAAACCTCCTCATTTCAAACTTAATTAATTAATCCCTTAATGTTGGAAGTCCATGCTCAACTATGGTACCATAGAAGTGGAAAATAGGACAACAACCGAACAAGATAATATGCAAGACAGAAAGTTTCTCGCTGCAGTGAGAATCCATGCTCGCTGCAACGAAATTCAAGTAGCAAAACAAAAAGTTTCTCGCTGCAACGAGAATCAAGCCAATGTAACCCTTCAAATCCGAGAGTTTTTTACTGCAGCAAGAAACAAAACACTAACAACAAATTTTCATTCTCTCAAGAAAAAGGCCTTTTAGTTGCAAAGACAAAATCAACTTGAACATGCTTAGAAATTTCCAAGGTTTAACATGCAAGATTCACATGTATTACAATCATATACCATACTCATGAACTTTCTATAACAAACATATTTAAATATACATCATCATGCACACCATCCCACCATCATCAGCTCATGTGCACTCCCCACTCGCACAAGGCTGGGTCATCATCAGCTCATGTGCACTCCCACTCACACATGGCTAGGTCATCATCAGCTCATGTGCACTCCCACATGCATGTAGCTGGGTCATCATCATCACACAAAAAGGAACATCCAATGCATATTGTACATATCAACATATTGTGATAACACATGAACTATTTATATGGCACATTTTCACAAGATAAAAATATTTCACCAGAGGCTTGTTCCCCAGGTATATTTTTAAAGAAAAGTTGGATAAAATTATTTAAATGTTTTACCCCAAATACATCTACATTGCCCAAAGATATTTTGAAATGCAAGTTCACTCACCGGTATTCGTTAAATCTTTACTCAACTCCAACTTCTTCTAATGGTCCAAATGGGGTGGTGGGGCTTCGTTGGAACCTATCATCACATTAGCATCATCACCATCAACCCAACTTGGCATTAATACTATTCCAAAGCTATTTTCTAAATTGAGTTCTACTAGTCATTCCTACTAGCGTCCAACTACCATTAAATGGATATTATTTGCACTAGTCTAGTCACACTAAAAATGATTAAACAATCTCAACAATAACACTCATAATTCAAATTACTAGACATTATCAACAACTAAAAATAAATTTTAATTCATTACTAACCTTGGTTGCTTTGTAAATTTAAAATTATTTCCAATAATTTTCAAGCTTTTATAGAAACTCCCTCTTTCTCTCTTTAAAATACATATCTAGTGAGAGAGAATATGGAAGTAAGACTTTTCAAGTGTTTTAAAGTGAGAGAGTGAAAGAGCACAAAGGTTCTATGAAAGGGTACACAAAAGCATGAAAAGTGGAGCTAGCTTGAGAGAGTTATGGAAGCTTGGAAAGAACTCCCATGGAGGATGAAGAAACGTGAGAGGAAAGAAGGAAGAAGAAGAAGAAGCTACTGGAAATGTGAGAAGAAGCTATTGGAAGATGATATTTATAGCTCAAGCTTATCTAACTCCACTTAAATTACGAAAATGCCCTTAACAAGTTAGCTTGTTCTCTTCCAATCCTTTGTGCTATCTTTTTACTCTTTTGACACTAGCACAAGGTCCATAATAGTCTAGAAATACTCGAGTTCACGAAAACTTAAAAATTTTAACTTGAGATGAAAAATGACCATTTTGCCCCTACCTTGAAAATCATCATTATTTTTATTTCCTTCGTCATTTACCCTTATTTTCTTCATTCATTTATACCTTAGGCCTACTTAGGCCTTAATATTGCTTGAAAGAATACTTATAGGGGCTCACTAAGGAAATGACGAAGTTACCCCTAGTTCGGGTTATCGCGTCTATACCTAGTTATGAGTCGGTAGGGGTCAAGGTCTCACAGAGACTCCACATCTCCATTCGGAGCATTAGACGCAGTTAGAGTCGATCAAAGCATCAACAAAGACACTGTGAGTGAACTTGCATTAAAATGTTTTGGAATAAATAATTATATGCTTGATTGAACTACTTGAAATATTTTATTGGTTTTTCTTTAAAATTTGCATGGGAACAAGCCCTTGATGAAACGTTTTTATGTTGTGAAATATGAATGTGATGAACTCATGTGTTCCTATATTATGTGGATATGTGTGTTATGTTTTGAGTGATAATGTTGTATAATAGTTATAACCGTGCACGTGCGGTGTGGGAGTGCACGTGACGGTGCTGGTGGTGAGCGGTGTGGGAGTGTACACACTAGTAATGATATGGGCGGAAGTGCACGTGATGATATTGAAATGTGTGTGTAGGGAGTATAGATGATGATATTGCCCTGTGCGTGTAGGGAGTGCACATGAGCTAAGTAAGGCAGCGGTAGTGTACATGTGTATATATATATATATGCTATAGACAAGTTATGTAAATAAAAAATTTGATTGTACTATATGCTATAGAATGCCTTTCCGCTACAGCGAGAAACCCTCTATTTTGCTTGTCTTGATTGGATATTTGTTGTAGTTTTCACTCTTTTCAACTCCATTGAGGATTATAAATCCTTCACTTTAAGGGATTAAATAATCAAGGGTTGAATTAAGGGCTTTAGAAGAAATAAAACTAAATTGCATTGTTTTCAAAATAAATGCATCGTGTTTTCAAAATCTTTCCATGTCGTTTGCTTCTTCCCTTCCTAAGTTCACTCATTGAGTTTATACTCATTATTTTCAACTTCATGTTTTAGTTTTCAGGTTCGAAGGTAGTTGGATTCCTAGGTCAAGGTGCTTCCTTTTATTTATTTTTCGGTAGGTCACCTAGAGTCAGTCCGCTAACGGTCAAGGTCTTTGTATATGCACATATATGTTTAATGTTAATTGTTAAGATACATTTGATAAACTATCTATGTATATTTTAATTTATGATGCCAGTGCGAGTATTTACTTGGGTTTTACGAATTGTCTTCGAAGAAATTAGCATTCGAACACTATTAAGTATAGATCTTAAAGAAATATGAATGATAGATGGACTAATGTACAGATTCATATAAAAAGGCTTTCTTGGGCTCCGTGGGCTGTGCCTATTGGGTTCTTGTGCCTGTCATGGCCAAGGATTGGGCTGTGACAAGTCTTGTCCTTTGATTGTGGGTGCACAACACAAGTCAAGGACAAGAGACTATATAGGCCCCTAATTCATTAGAAACCTACCTATTCCTATGATGTATAAATGGTTAAGTAATTGATGCTTGGTTGCGTATAGGTTTGGAGGTGCGCCTGTTGCACACGCCATGTCTAAGAGCAATGGTAGTCAGAATGCCCTTCATAGTACTAGCGATGGATCATTAGATTCCATTGCTAGGAGCCAATGGCACCCTAATCCAAGAAGTCAGGAAAGTGGCTAGTCGTGAATTCCTATTGGATGGATTCCAACGAGATTAGAAATAATATTTCATAGTGTGGAAAGCCTCGAAAGTAGCAAAAGTCTTGAAAGCGAAGACAACACTTAGATTTGGGAAGGCGTAAAAAAATTTCTTGTTGGAAAGGTTTGAGGAAAAGATGAAAGAGGCAATTGCAATAGGAGGTTATAGTCCTAGAAAGGTATTCGCTGTCTAAAACTTTCCTCCTAGATGTGGAAGTGGTGTTACACTTGTCAGTAGGGAGGAATGCATACGAATACAGCAAGCTTGGATTAAGGATAATATGGGGAAACCCCAGGAGATAGAAGAAGATCCAAAAAAGGATCTGTCTATGTGTTCAAATCAAGGCAACGATGATCCTAGTAACACATAATAGTTTTGTTGAACTTCGTATTACTTTAAGTATTGGTAAATGCGGTGTGAACTAAGTAGTATATGCTATTTGTATAATGGATTTAAAAGTTTGGCTAGTATCTTATGTGACTCAAATAGATTATGAAGTAGTTATTTAAATGACTTGGTGCGTGTCGAAATTTTCACGTATGACCGATGTAGATTAGCACTATAATGATTAAGGAAAGATATTCACCCTAATGGCATGGTTGGTCGCCTTAGGTAATTATTGAAGGTTGACTTAAAAAGTCATTTATGATTCAAGCAACTATAAGACCTAATGATAAATATGCTTTGCAGTACTATGACATGGTTACCAATAAACGTGATGGACTTTTGAGTGGTAACTCTAGTTTTTGACAAGGTATAAATTGCCATTTGAATTGATAGTGTTTATTAGAAATTATCATTTACATTGGAATGTGGGTTTGGCATGATTTTGAATACAAAAATAAATAAATAAAGTCCTAGTTTATGATGCAAGTTGTATCAAAGAAGTTGATTTTTGAGTAAACACATTGAACTAGGGGACGACATTAGGATAAGAGAGTTCAATGTGTCGTAATTTTATAAGATATCATGAGACAGCTCGGTACGGCCAACAATCAATCGTAGAACTGTGAAATTGGAAATCTTAATTCTAGTTACAATTTTGAAAAGATGTGGGAGAAATCCATGAGATTATAGGTGATACTTTGAATGGTTAACGTGCTTAATGTCGAGGAGTGTAAACTTAAGTATTGAAGGAGTTATAACCCGACATTCCTGTGGATGAGAAATTTTAAGGGGTATATGCTAGATGAACAGAAAAAGGTCAAAAAGGATAATTCATTGGTCAAGTGGCTGTAGTGTGTAGGTAGATCTTGAAAAGTTGTGCAATGCACAAAAGAAGAAAAAAGGTATGTAAGTCTTTTAATTGTTTCTTATGAATGTACGATGGGTAGTAAGGATGAAGGCACATGATGCCATGACATTATAAAATGATAATTAGACACAAATGTAGACCCTTGGAGGTAAAATAAGGAAGTTGGGAAAAATAAATCCTTAATTTAATAAGAATTGAGGGATGTCAATACTAAGGGACGAAATTGTGAATGAAGGATTACAAGGGTAGCATAGCAAATGAGTTGATATAAAGTATTGCTATGACGATTTACAAATTTTTTTTTGATTTAGTTGAATGAAAAGGATTAGTAACAACAAAAGGTTAATTATATGGCATGCTAGAAACCCATGAAGATAAATTGAAGTATGAATAGATGAGCATGCATTTGAATATCTTGGTGAATAAGTGCATGCCTTTTTGGAATGATATGCTCGAGATGTTAAAGAGCAAATAAGTGATTAAGTGTTTCGAGAATGCATGAACATCCTTGAGAAGGAACTACGAAACATACTTGGCAAGTATAATATGTGGGATTTTGAAACTTGCTAAGGAGCCTAACGGCTAAACCACGGGTTAAGTTATCATATGTGGTGAGACATAAGTCGAAGGTAAGTATCTGCAAGGAAATACTCAAGAGGAATCTTACTATTAATCTTATGAAAACAAGTATTAAGTTACGTGGTTACTAAAAGGAAGCTATAAGCTGAAAGTGATATCCGTATTGAGATTGAGAAGTACTTGGGAAGAACTTTGTTTCCAGTCTTACAATATCAAGTGCAAATTGTAAATTGGCTAAGGAAGAATGGTGTTATATTAGTTTGAAAGAATGGTACAAAAGACGACTGAAGGTAACCTTGATAATGAAGTTGGATAATGAAAACCTTCTAATGTATTTGTCACAGCCCAAATTTTGGGCTATGAACGGTACATGGGCCCAATGGGCATAGTCCACTAAGCCCAAGCAAGCCTATTTATGCAATCCCAATCATTAATCCCAACCATCATTTCTAAAACCACATATTTTAATTCTCAATTATAAATATTTCAGTAACGTTTTATAGCAATCCAATATTCACATTTGTATTATGCTAACATAGTATCACTCATTTGCCACCTTATAGTGGCATCAGTAATGAAATATACATATTTGATTTTTTAAAATGAATATTAGTGGTCTTCATTACTTATACATGTACACAAGCATAAGACTCTTGACCGTTAGCGGAGCGACAATGGGTGAAGGTACAGGTATTGAGATGCCATAGTACCTACCAAGAGGATGAGCATAGGTAGAAACTCAATCTAGGTCCCAACTATCTTTGAATCTGAAAATATGAAGTTTAAAACTATGAGTATAAAATTCAGTGAGTGAACATAAGAAAGAAACAAGCGATCGATAGAAGAAATTTGAAAATCATGATGCACTTGTTTCAAAAACAATGCAATTGATTTTATTTCTTACTAAAAACCCCTCATTTCAAACTTTGATAAATAACCTCATAGTGTTGCAAAACCCATGATCAATCCATGAAGTTCAATGGGTGAAAAATAGGTCAAAATCAAGCATGGCAGCAAGTTTCTCGTTATAACGAGAAACAGTCTTAGTTTGCATATGTTTCAGTTTTTCTATCATATCTCCCACTACAGCTGTCAAATTGACCTTATTTATAATCCATTAGAAAGCTAAGAGGTAGGGATACAAATTTAATGTTTAACACGTTTCCCAATTCGGATAGGAAGTTGGTCAAAATCTTCATCGAAGTGAAAGCACTGCACTAGAACCTAAGAGTTTCTCGCTGCAGCGAAAATCAGGCTAGTGTGACCCCTAAAACCCAAGAGTTTCTCACTACATCGAAAATAAATCTCGCTGTAGTGAGAAATAGAGCATTTTGAGTGAAATGGGTCTTGTTACATCAAAAGCCTTTTTCTTGTTGAAATGAAAAGTAATTTGGGAGCAATTAACAGTGCCAACACATAACACAATCACAATTATTTTCATAAACTTTCTATAACACACATATCTATGTATGTATATATATATATATATATATATATATATCCATCATCATGCACACCCTCCCATCATCATCAACTCATATGCACTCCCCACTAGCACATGGCTGGGTCATCATTGGCTTATGCGCATTCCTACTCACACATAACCGGGTCATCATCAGCTTATGTGCACTCCTACTCGCACATAGCTGGGTCAATATCCTTACACAACATTATTCATCAATGCACAACATATATTCGTATATATATGTATATATCAACATAATATAGGGGCACATAGGTTCGTCCTTTTACACATTTCACATTTTCACAGCATCAAAATGTTTTATTAAGGGCTTGTTCCCCGGCACACATTTTTAAAGAAAAGTTGGAATAACTCATTCAAATGTTTCATACAAATACAATTATTTTTCCCAAAACAATTTTGAAGTGCAAGTTCACTCACCGATGTTTGTTGAATCTTTAATTGACTCTAACTTTGATTATTGCTTCAAATGGACATGTAAGGCTTCATTGGAACCTATTGTCACACACAACATCACAACCAACACAAATTGGCATTAATATAATTCCAAAAGCTCTTTCCTAAATCAAGTTCCACTAGTTATTCCTAACTAGCTTCCAATTGCCATTAAATGGCTGCCTATTCTTTCTACTCTAGTAACTCTAGAAATAAATAAACAAGCCTCAATAATAAAACAACTCACAACTCCAATTACTACCCATTATCAACAACCTAAATCAATCCTCATTCATTACTCACCTCGGTGGATTTGTAGTTGAATTCTTTTTCAAGAATACTCAAGCTATCATGGAAAGTCTCTCTCTCTCTAAAATTTCCAACTAGTGAGAGAATGTGCTGAACAATGACTTTTTAAGGGTTTTAAGGTGAGAGAGTGAAAGAGAACAAAAGGTTCCATGAAGAAGTGCTCAAAAGCATGAAAATTGAAGCTAGAGAGAGAAAGTTATGGAAGCTTTATGGGAGGCTCCCATGGAGATGAAGAAATGTGAGATGGGAAGGAAGAAGAAATGGCTGGAAGCTGTTGGAAATTGCTGGAGCTTTAGATATTTGTATCTAAAGTTTATCCATTTCTCACTTAAATTACCAAAATGCCCTTAACATGGTGACTTTGTCTTCCTCTCATCCTTTGTGCAACCTTTTACTCTTTTGACACTAGGGCAAGGTCCATAATAGTCAAGAAACTCTCAAGTTCATGAAAACATAAAAATTTAGACCCGAGATGCAAAATGACCATTTTGCCCCTACCGTGGAAATTATCTTTATTTTTATCTTCTTCATTTATTTACCATCATAAACATCATTTATTCATTCCTTAGGCCTATTTAGACCTTAATAGCATAAAAAAAAACCCACTCGTAGGAGCTCACTAAGAAAAAATATGAAATTACCCCTAGTCCGCATTATCGCGTCTACTTCTAGTTATGTGTCTATGGAGATCGAGATTTCACAAGTTCACTTATTAATTACCCTTTTAACTCAGTAATTAACCTCAATTGGCATCCGTAAACTTTATTAGCCACTGTATCAAAATACGGGGTGCTACAGTATTATGGAAATTGGAATTCGGAAATGTGTGAGGCATGCATGATTAAGATGAGTCTAAGTTTTACGTGACTAACTAATATCAAATTGCAATAAGGATATAATACATATGTTAGAGGTATGAAAGATGATTAAGAAATAAGTATGATTTTTAGGAATTGTGGTATTGCATAAGATGCAATGATCAAGTGAAGATGAATCTTTGATGGATCAATAAGATTATAAAGAATATACTAATACTGGATTGCAACTTAATGAAATTGACATTTGGCAAGTGAGATGTGATTAATGACATTGTGATGTAAGGATATATAGTACAATGAAACTTAGGTATAGAGTTGGAAATGATATAAATGATATGAAGCTGTGCATAGGCATAATGAGAATTTGTATGGATTACATAAGGAATAACTTATGGTAAAATGCAAGTTGAATGGTAATTTAAACAACTAAAAAGGGAAATCTGAATTGATTGTACCCTAATGTTTGTAGATAAAATATGAGAATATTGACATGAACTATAAGAATTATTATATTGAATCTTAGTTATGGATGGGAACGAATAAAGAGAAATTAGTCTGACGGCACTTGAACACAAGGATCCCTACACATAATGAGGAATGTGGACATTTAAATGTGCGTGTACATACATATGTGTGGAGTCGATAATGTGACCAACTAAAGTGAAGAATTGTTTTTAGTAATTCGAGATTTGAACTCAATATATTTGATGAGTTGTGTAGATAATACAATGATAAGCATCCCATCTGAAGTTGAGCTATGTTGATAAAGAGAATTTGGTGAAATAGCCAAAGAAATGATACCAAGGAAATGTAAATAATAGCGTGATTAAGCTATACAAGATGAACAAATATGATTAAGAAGATTTAAGTTGCATAAATACGAGATAAATATGAAGAATGAGGGGATGGTTGAAAGATTCAACTCCCCATAATGTTGGAAATATGTATAGGAATGAATAAGGCATGTTTATAATGCCATAAGTTGTGTGATAACGCGTGGGGACAAGGTGAATGAATGTCAAAAAGTTTGACAATAATCAAAATAAAGATATGTTTAAGGTTAGTAATGGAATTAAAGGCATACTTAAGATCTTAATGATAAGAGAAAACAATTGTGAAGGGTATCGCGGTTTTGACTCAAAGATGATAATAGATATAAGTTACATACCCTAACTTTGTAAAGTGTTCTAGTCGAATCAAAAGTAAGCAAGGTGAATAAATCAAAATTCCTTATAAAGGAAGAAATGGAATAAGACCATAAAGTGAGATTAATAACCTGACACCAACATGAATTCGGAGACGAATTCTTTTTAAGCGGGCGAGACTGTGATATCCCGTACCCCCGTATAGTAGTCAACATAACCGTATTGATAAGACGAAGGGCTAATTGACGTGGATTTAAGTGTCAAAGAGTGGTGGCGGGTGAAAAGAATATTCTAGAGTAAAATATTTCGCACGAGAGGAAATAATAATTAAATAATAATTTTTTTATTGAGGATGAATTAGCAAGATAAAAAGTGATTCGGAAGTGAATCGGGGAATAATAAGACATTTTGTGTTCCAAAGAGATAAGTAGAAAATTTTAGAATAAAATAATATTAAAATATTAATATTTTATTTGATGTCGAAATTAGTCATGAAAGAGAAGTATATGATCAATCTAAGTGGGGGAGAAGAAGACTGAGGGAATTTCAAAGAAAAACAACGTTAATGGGGCTCGCGTGTCTTTATTAAATAATGTCAGCGCGGGGTAAGTATATATTTAAATATTATGGTGATACTGCGTTGAAGTGTAACTTTATATTTTGTTTGCACACATGTAAATGAAGAAAAGTAGAAGGAAATTGGAATTAAAAGATCATTGGGAGGACTAAATTAAAAAAAGGAGAAACTTGAAGGGTAAAATGGTAATTTTTCCATGAGCTTCGTCAAAGCTTCCAAAGGAAGCTTTGACTCGTTTCTTCCTTATCCATGGCTGACCCTTATCTCTTCAAGATGGTGTTTTTCTTCTCCATCTTCTTTGTAAAATCCGACCCTATAAACACATGTCATGACATACATGCACTGAGTAGCATGTTATTACATTAGCAAAGTTCCTAAAAATAGACGAAACCCGGTATTGTACCTAATAGTACACTTGAGTTGATTTAACCTTGAACTAGTTCAAATAGGAATCGTAAGATGAAATTTAATATTCTACAGTCCAAGAATGACTAAAATTGATTGTTCGGAGTTTGAGGGTTCATTTGGGGAAAAATTGAAAATTTTGATGTTTAGGGGCAAAATCGTCATTTTGCCACCTAAGATAATAATTTGATCATGGAGTGAAATTTTTGACCAAGATTAACTATTTGGAGTATACTTTAATGATAGGAAGTGAAAAATTTCAATTCCGATAATTTTCGAAACATAGAGGCAAAACGGTAATTTTGTCACCCTAGGGTAAAAATCATAATTTTCACCACCCAAAACTTGTCAAAATCATAGTATTTACTTATTTTTGGTATGAATAACTATGGTATGTTTAGTGGTGAAAAATTAAAGTTTAAAGGACAAAATTTTAAAACGAGCCAATGGGAAAGTGACACATGGCACTTTTTAATGATTTAATATTATTTTAATGAAAAGTCAACCCATTTAAACCCCATATTAAGTGATGGCCGGCCATAAGGAGAGACCAAGATAAAAAATAGAGAGGAAAGGAAGAAAACAGAAAAACCAAAGGAAAACTAGAAAATTCAAAGGGAAAATCGCGTTTTTCGATCGTTTACGCGTCTAACGGTAAGATTTTTCGACTTTAGCTTGATTTCTACCTTTCTTATGCCTTTGTTTCCATTTAGCATGCTTGAGGAGAGAGATCAAAAAGTGATATCAAGGGCTGGACGAAATTCAATGGGGAGGAATTTGAAATTTTTATGTTTTGTTTTTTAGTTAAATTGATAGTTTTAGTTAGTTAAATGTGTATAGAAATCAAAATGGGCTAGAAAGCATGAAATTTTCACAATAGCCACCCTTGGCTGAATGTTCAATGATGTACAATGATGATGAACGGATTTTTATTCTAAGAGAAATGAAGAGAAAATGATGAAAAATGGTTAAATGTGATAGAAAAACAAAGTGGAAGATTTACCGAATTAATGTCCCATTTTTGGCCGAATTTTCCAAGGAGGAAAGTGAGCTGATTTTGGTGATTTTAGTGAGTTATTGGCTGATATTTAATGGTTAGAAATGTTGGAGAGAAAATGGGACAATTTAGAGCTAAAATGGAGCGCGTTAGCAATTTATCGGATAAAGTGCCAAAAATAGGTTAATACCGCGTTTAAGCCGTTTTAGACTATTGCATTTCATACCATGCATTAGTATAGGATTTAGGTCAATTATATAGTGATTTAGCATCAATGTGGTGAATTGTGTAATTTTTGCAATGTGTCTAGGAGGAGAGCCTTTCGGTAAAGGCAAGGAAGTCGTACCCCGAGGAACAGTGATCGGGGCACCTAGGAAGCATTTAGTTTGTACAAACAGTGAGTAAACCTATTACTATTGTAAATTATCTAGAGTTTATTTTTAAATGCTCTTCATGGATTTTATGAAATGAAAATGAGATTAAAATGGGATTTTTGATGGTTTAGAAATAAATGTGACAAATAAAAATATATTGTGTTGATTATGAAATTGAGTAATTGGAGGCTGTCAATTATTTTGAAATATATATTTTCCTATGAATGGCTTATGATATATGAGTATATGTGGCTATATGTTATAATTGCATTGGGAATTTATGTAAGTTGTCTTTTACTATGCAGGCTAGGTAAATAAATAAAAGTCACGTTATACTGTCGAAATTTTATTAAAATTGGTGGGTTTAGTCACTATAGTGACGGGTTTTCGTGGACTGCCTATTAGAGGGCACGGTAAACCTGGTTATATAGTTACTCCGGTAATAGAGGCGAGAAGGGTAACTCTCGGGGTAGTGTTAGAGTTCACTTCACTTCGAACCCCCACGTGAATGTGTAACTCGGCCAACGCCAAGGAACGGCTTGTTGTAAAAATAAAAATGTGTTTCACATGTAAATATCTTAACAACCTTGGCGGACTCGATTAGATGCCTCGGCCAAGGTATCCCCGAGGACTATTTTTGGCTTGAGCCCTATTTTTAATAAAAGTTATAAGCCTTAACAACTGTTTTGGTAAATTACAAATATTTTATGGTTTAAGAAATAAATTGAAAACCTTATGAAATGGTTTGTAATTTGTTGTATAAACTTGCCTCCATGTTACTCGCCTTTAGATATTTATGATAATGTATGTTTACTCATTGGGATTGCAAAATCTCACCCACCTCCTTTCCAAATATTTCAGGCCTGTGGTAGCTTGTAGATACCGATTTTGTCGAGGATTCCAGTTGACCCCTCTATCTCACAGACAGTAAGTTACTATCACCAATACTTGGTGTGCTTAGGGGCCACTTGTCATTGTAATTATTATTGTACATTATAACTTTGTAAATTATTGTATGTATGATTTTATTTTACTTACACATGTTTCTATAAATATTGTTTTATATAAAAATGCTATATTTTTGTCTTTTGATTTACTTGAGCCGAAAATGACTGAAAATTGTTTAAAATTGATATGTAAGCTTTGCGGGGTTCCGATTGGTATTTCGGGTAATGAGTATCAATCAGGACATCGCGGCGGTTGTCATGGGCCTGAGGGAGGTTTCGGGTCGTGGCATTCTTCCTCTAATGCCATTTTTCTTTCTTCACTAGAAAAATCAAGTTTTTCTTCTCCTTTCTTTTCTTTTCTTACTTCTCCATTCTCCTACCCCTTTATTCACCCTACCCACAACTCTCAACCTCATTTTTCATCCCAACTGAACTCTAAGAGAGAGAAAGGCAGAAAGAAGAAATGAAGGACAGAAAGGAAAAAGGAAGAGAAAAGCTCGGAGGAGGTTTAGCATTGGAGAGGAAAAGAGAAAATTGAGAGGTTTTCAACCCCACCCACGCACCATTGTTGAGGTTTGAAAAGATTTTGGTGCTTTGCCTTGTGGATTTCAAGGTAAGGAAGGTAGAAATTGATGTTTTGTTTGAAAACATGTAGTTTGAACCAATTATGATGTGAGGTTTGTTTATGGTAGAAAGGATCAGTAAAGATCCAAAGAACCCGAGGTATGCATTTGGAAGAATCTTGGAATACGTAGTGATTTTAAGTTAGATTAAGTGGTGGGTAAGCGTTCTAACCTCTAAATCTCAAGTAGAAAGGAAAAATGAGATATGTATTGATTGTTTGTGCTTGTGGCAGCATGTAAAAGTAAATTGTGGTGCATGTGGACTTAGAAAAAGCTTGATGGATGTAAATTTGTAGTTGCTACCATATGGCAGGTTATTGGTGTGGAAATGATGGTTGAACCTGATAAATATCCTTACAAAAGATTAATGTATGTGCTAGAGTCATAAATAAGTTACCAGTATTTATAATCTAAAGAATTACGCAAGAAAAGAATAAAGGCAACTTTGGTAAAATGTGTCAAGATATAAGTTAGTTGAATAAGGATCCATGATTGAATGAAAAAGAGAAGTAGAAATGATATACACTAAAGTATTGAATTTGGATTGTTGCTAGGAAGTGCAGAAGTAAAGATAGTGTACTGTGGTGCAATGCTGGAGGAAATAACAAGCGACCAGTAAGTAGATATAGCTAGATACGCCTCCGAACAAATAGCGATGTAGTATCCCGCCATCGTAAGGTGAGTGAACTTACATTTATAAGGTTTTGAACAAATGCATATGTGTTGAATGAAATTCTAGAATATCGTTGGTTAACTCTTTTCAAATTTATGCATGAGAACAAGCTTTTCACAAGTGATATTTCTACGTTTTTGAACGTATAATGTGATGAATTATGTATTTGAAATATTATGTTGAATTTCCAATTGAATTATGGCATGTGATATATTGTTATGCAAAGATTCTTGTTACATGTTGTTATGTGTGCCATGCATTGAAATGTAATGTTGAATGATAATTATAACCATGCATGTGCAGTGCGGGAGTGCACATCACCATGCTGGTAGTGTGTTGTGTGGGAAAGCACATGCCAATGATATATGCCATGTGCGGTGTGGGAGAGCACATGATAATTATATATGCCATGTGCGGCGTGGGAGTGCACATGAGGATATTAGCTATGTGCGGTGTGCGAGTGCACATGAGCTGAGTTGAGGTTCGCGGGTGTATGTGCGGAGCCATGGTGACTAGTATGGGGATGACCTTGGTGTATGTTTGAATTATCTATATATTTACATATACATAATGTATACATGAATTTTTACACACAGTGCACCTGTCCTGTAGAGTAGAGATTTTTTGAAAATGTAATGTGATTGAATTGTATATTGAAAGTTAATATTCTTAAATGTTTTCAAAATGAGTTGAAAAATAGTATGGCACCGAGTTTTGTTTATGATATTCAAATCGCATGGTGTTAATACAAATGCGTCATGTTTTCTAAAAAATCTTCTGTATCGTTTGCTTGTTGCATCCTATGTTCACTCATTGGGTTTATACTCACCCTTTTCAACTTCATGTTTTAGTTTTCAAGATCGAAGGTAGTTGGATCCTAGGTTGAGGTGCTCCCTCCTATTCATCTTTCGATAGATTCACTATAATTCTCAATGATAGCACCCACGCCCAAAGTCACTCCGCTGGTTGTCAAGGGTCTGTTGTATGTTTGTAAGTGATGGCTTAATGTAAATTGTGAGATTTCTTGTGAACTTTGTATGTACTTGGTTTTGAAGATTAAATTTTGAAGAGATGGTTATTAGAAATTACGAGTTTTAGATCCGAAAGAAAAAGAAGTGGTAGATGGACTAATGACGAGTTTACATAGAGAGGTTGGCTTGGGCCTAGTGGGCTATGCCTATTGGGTCCATGCATCGGTCATGGCTCGAGGTTTTGGGCTGTGACAAATTGCATGCATAGCATTTATTAAATCACATAAAATAAATCTATCACATGCATACTACTTTTCATTGCATAGCATTTATTAAATTGCATAAATAAATTTAACACATGTAAACTACTTTGGATGATTGTGGACTATAACTATACTAATTTCCTTGAGCCATCAAAGGAAACTAGCTTCGGCAAACCTAAGGGATTACATATAAGATCTTCAAAATCTGCTTGTAATCTCCTCATCCGCCTCGGCTCCTTGAATCTCCATCGTCAATTTTTTCAAAATTCAATTTCTAATTTATCCTATTTCTATTACATTTAAATGTAGAAACCTCAAGTTACATTCAAGGAGAGTGAGATGAGGAAAGAATTTTACAAACCGAGATAAAGAGATAAGGCAGGACACGTAGGTCCTATTTTAAAAAAATGAAGAAAACACATTCAACCATAGCATAATCATATTGGGCTAAGTCCATAATCATCTACATTTATTCATCAATATGAATAAAATTTAAAGACATGTCTCATTCAAATTGTTAATCAAATGACATATTTGAGATGAGTAATTTTCAACATTTGAACTTTGCCAATTTCAAATTTTTGGGTAATTTTATATAAGGAAAGTTCTTTCATATATGGTAAGTATTACTAATCAAAATTAGTAATTTATCATTTCATAATCTTATTAAGATTAGAATTAAATTTCATTATGAATTAAAACTTTTTTAATTTGTTGTCCTAAACACTTTAGGTAACTCCTTTACTAATCCAATTTAATTAAAGGTTGCATGTATTCTATTGCCTAATCTTTATTAGGTAATTTAGATCAAATATAAGACAAGAAAATCTTTAATTTAATCTTAGTATCTTATTCAAACTTCGTACCTTAATTAAGGAAATTTATTCATGATGAAAGACTTGCCTTCATTTATCTTTGACTTTCATAATTCTAGGAATCAAATTCCTTAATTTTTGGTGTCAAGAAATAATTTCACATATCCTTAATTTAAGGAATCAAATTCCTTAATTCAAAATATCTGAATTTACTATCTTTAAAGAACTATTTTATTAATTACCCAAGCAACTTTTGAATATTATTGACTCCCATAACTTTAGGAATCAAAATCTATGATTTATGGGTGTCATAAATTAAATCCTGACATATTTATTTAAGAAATCAAATTCCTTAATTCTAATTATTTCAAAATTATCTTTTATGGAACCTTTCCATACATATTCAAATATCCAATTTGTAATTTAAATTGCACGAATAAAGGATGCAATTTAGGCAAGTAATCAATGCTAAAACAGTTGCATTAGTCAGTTACAGGCAACATTGGTGCAGTCACAATTTTTTTTTTTATGGGGCCTTAAATTTATGAATTTTAATTCCAAAATTTTTTAGTGATTAGCCAACATATGGAACTATTCCATATCAAATTTTCACGATTTTTGGATGCAAATTGATTGGTAAAATCACCCCAAAACTGTGGCTATTTGCTGCTACTGGCAGCAATGGTGCAGTTATAGTTCTATGCTTTAAAGCAGCTTCAAATAAGGGAATTTAATTCCCAATTTTTTATGGTTAGATAACATATGGATCCTTTCCGTATTAATTTTTCATAATTTTTGGATGCAGATAAGCTGCCCAAAAAATTCCAAAACTATGACCTATGTCTACTGGACATAGTCAACTTTTAAGTTGCTCAGGTGGCATTGACAATGCCAAAATCTTAGGGATCAAATTCCTTAATTTTTGAACTTCAAATTTTGGAAATATTTCAACTCTTTCAAAAGTTAAAATTTCAACAAATAAGTGCTACTAATTGCACAAATTGAGGCTCCTTTTAAGTTGCCAAAATTTGTCAAAATCGTGGCCTGAAATAGCTGCTGGCAGCAATGGTTTCAGCCATGATTTTGTTGCTATTGGACCACCATTCACCTTGGTTAGCAATCCTTGTTGGAACTATTCCAAAGTACACTGCTTCCATGATTTTTCCAAAATTTTTCTAAGCCATTAGTCACCTTTTTAATACTGAAAACCGAACCATAACCTCTGCTGGACAGAATCGAATTTTGCCCTTAAAACTGCACCAAAACATCATGAACTTCAATATGATTTTGCGAATTTAATTTGTGCATCTTATGCACTTCTTAATCTAGCCAAATCAAGACACAAAACCCATATTAGTATATCCAAAATTAAGATTTAAAATTCACTAATTTAATTTGTCCAAGAAATTGAAACAACTCCAAAACAGATTTTAAAAATTTTAAATCCTTACCAGCTTAAACCCAAACACTTCATATCAAATATAAACATTGAATCAACAACAATGAGACATCGTTTGAGACCTTGACCTTTATAGACTCGTAAGGGGAAGTATACGCGATATCCCTGATCAGGGGTAATTTCGTCATTTCCTTAGTAAACCCATAAAAGTAAGATTTTTAAACAATATTATGGCCTAAGTAGGCCTAAGGCATAAAGGGATGGTGAAATTAGGGGTAAAATGAAAAGGAAACAAAATTTTTTGTGATTTTCACGGTAAAGGCAAAATGGTCATTTTTCACCCCGGGTTAAAATTTTAAGTTTTCATGAACCTGAGTATGTCTAGATCATTATGGACCTTGTCCTGGTGTCAAAGGAGGAAAAAGATTGCACAAAGGGTTGCATGAGAACAAGCTAACTCATCAAGGGTATTTTCGTAATTTTAAGGGAATGGATAAGTTTGGTCTATAAATATCCTTCTTCCAGCAGCTTCTTCTCCCATTTTCTAGCAGCTTGTCTTCTTTTTCCTTCTTCCCTCTCACGTTTCTTTAAAACCTCCATGGAAGCTTGATATGGAGCTTGCATGATTTTCTCTCTCTAGCTCTAGTTTTCATACCTTTTAGCCCTCATGACTAGAACCCTTGTATTCTTTCACTCTCTCTCTTTAAAACCCTTGAAAAAATCCTATTTCCATACTTTCTCTTACTAGCTAGCCATTTTAGAGAGAGAAAGAGAGAATTACCCTATTGATTTGGAAGCAATTGGAAGAGAATTTGACTACAAATGAGCCCTAGGGTAAGTGATGAATTAAGCTTGATTTTTAGCTATGAATAATGGCTAGTAATTAGGATTATGAGCTGTTTTATTGTTGAGGATGTTCATTCATTTTATAATGATTTAGATAGTGAACATAGATAGCCATTTAAAGTGGCCATTGAAGACTAGCTAAGAGATAGCTTTTAGGGTTTATAATATGTGAATTAACATAATGGTGATGTTAATGTGATGGTAGGTTCTAATGAAGTCCCATCCTTCCAATTGGATCATTAGGGGAATTAGAGTCAACTAAAGGCTCAACAATAAATCAGTGAGTGGACTGCCTATCAAAACTATTTTTGGAATGTGACTGTTTTGTACAAAGTATTGGAATGATTTTATGCAACTTTTCTTAAAAATGAGTGCCTTGGGAATAAGCTCTTGAGAAATGGTTTATGTTGTGACATGTGACTATTATTGATTCATGCACTACCACATTGTGTTGATATATATGTATGAATATATTGTTGTGTAATGACATTGACTCGGCTATGTGTGATTAGGGAGTGCGCATAATCTGAGGATGACCCGGTTATGTGCGAGTAGGGAGTGCGCATAACCCGATGATGACCCAACCATGTGCGAGTATGGAGTGCGCATGAGCTGGTGACGATGATGATGGGATGGTATGCATAATGATGATGGGTATACGTATACATATATACATATGTAAATATGTGTGTTATAGGAAATTAATGAGTAATGGTATATGGTTGTAATGCATGTGAAACTTGACATGTTAAACGGTGAAAGATTGTTATGCGTTTCATGTTGGTTTGGACATTTCAACAGGATGGGTTTTCTTTAGGAGAAAGGGAAATTTTTCATTGGTGCCCTGTATCTCGCTTCAACGAGAAACTCTCGGGTTTGAAAACCTTCACCAGAACTGGTTCTCGCTACAACGAAAAGGAATCTCGCTCAGTGAGAAACTCTCTGTTTCATCAGCTGAATTTTGCTACAGCAAGAAACCTTCTGTTTTTGGGTTACAATTTCTTTGAATCTCGCTGCAGCGAAAAACTCTCTGTTTTGTCTCCTATCTTGTCCAATTGCTGCCCTATTTTTCACTTCTTTGCTACCATATCTAAGCATGGACTTCCAACATTAAGGCTAAATGAGTTAAGTTTAAAATTATGAGGTTTAGTAAGAAACCCTCGGCCAGTTGAGAAACCCTTATTCGGCTAATAACTAAATCCCAACATCGCTGCAATGAAAATTCATTCTCGCTGCAATGAAGATTCGTTGTCGTATTTGACTTGCTTGCGTATCATTGAAGCTTTCATTCTTCAAATGGTTCATTGTGTATGGATTCATGATCTTAAAATGATTAATCATTTAAGGGCTTGATGAAGGGTTTTTAATATGAATGGAACTAAATTGCATTGTTTTGAAACAAGTGCATCATGATTTTAAATTCTCCCTTGTTGTTGCTTGTTCCCTTCCTTGTTCACTCACTGGGTTTATACTCACCATTTTCAACTTCATGTTTTCATATCACAAGGCAGCCGGTAATTAGGACGAGGTGTCCTTGTAGACTTGTATCCATCTTTTGGTAGGTGTCTCGGCATTCAGTAGCTGTACATCCGTCCAAGTCCCTCCGTTGGAAGTCGAGTATTATTTTGTTGTGTATAGACGAACCTAATGTAAATTGTTAAGATACATGTTGTAGACAATGTATAAACACTTGTTTAGTATGCTAGTATGAGATGGCAATGTGTAGTATTATTTTGATTATAAGTTATGAAATGTGACTTAGCAGTTTATGATGGAATGATAAACATGTCAAATTAATAGACTTGCTTGGGCTTAGTGGATTACGTCCATTGGGCCCATGAGCCGGTCATGGCCCGAAAATTGGGTCATGACACATCGTTTATACTTAAACGAGCCAAGGGAGGTGTGACACCCAGTACCCTCGTATTGTGAAACCTCGACCTTCATAGACCCGTAACTAGAAGTAGACGCGATAACACGAACCAAGGGTAATTTTGTCATTTCTCATGGTGAGCTCCTGGAAGTAGTTTTTTAATGTTATTACTGTCTAAGTAAGCCTAAGGAATAAATGAATGATGGTAAAATAAATGAAGAAGATAGAAACACTAATAATTTCATAGTACAGGCAAAATGGTCATTTTACATTTGAGTCTAAATCTTTACATTTTCGTGAACTCAAGTATTTTTAGACTATTATGGACTATGTCGTAGTGTCAAAATAGTAAAAAAGTTGCACAAAGGATGGGAGGAAGAAAAAGTGACCTTGTTAAGGGCATTTTGGTAATTTATATGAGGAATTGGATAAACTTTAGATATAAATATCTAAGTTCCAGCAACTTCCAACAATTTCTTCTTCCATCCATCTCTTCTCTCCATTTCACGTTTTCTTCACCCTCCATGGGAAGAAAACCTTGAATCCTCTATAAATCTCTCATAGAAAGTCCAAGTTTCATGCCTTTGGCCACTTTTTCATAGGGTTTTTCATGTTCTTCCACTTTTACACCTCAACAGCCTTCAAAAGTCTTTCTTTAGTACATTCACTCACTAGCTGGACATGTAGAGAGAGAGAGAGTGATTTCCCTTATTAGCTTGAA
Organism: Theobroma cacao; assembly: GCF_053813885.1. Classification (NCBI taxonomy): domain Eukaryota; kingdom Viridiplantae; phylum Streptophyta; class Magnoliopsida; order Malvales; family Malvaceae; genus Theobroma; species Theobroma cacao. The sequence continues at coordinate 25,900,619 of NC_142641.1, forward strand.
GAATTTTGAAAGAGAATTCAACTACAAAGACCATTAAGGTGAGTATGAGTTAGGGTTAATCTCTTTAGTTGTTAATAATATCTAGTAATTAGATTTGCGAGTGTTTTATTGTTGAGGTTGTTTATTCATTTTTAGTGCGACTAGAGTAGAGCAAATAATAGCCATTTAGTAGTAGTCAAAAGTTAGTTAGGGATGACTAGTAGAACTTGATTTAGGAAACAACTTTCAGAATGGTATTAATGCCTAGTTGGGTTGATGGCGATGTTGTTGCGTCTTATAGGTTCCAACGAAACCCCACACCTCCATTTAGAACATTAATCGAAGTTAGAGCCCACCAAAACATCAACAAAGACTGGTGAGTGAACTTGCATTTTAAAATGTTTTAAGAAGTGCTTACATGTTTAAATAAATCATTTGAAAGTTTCATTTGTTTTTGCTTTAAAAATATACTTGGGGAACAAGCCCTTGATGAAATGTTTCTATCTTGTGAAATATGCAATATGAATAGTTCATGTGTTCTCACATTATATTGATATGTATATTATGCTTTGGATGCTCTTTTTGCGTGATAATGATGACCCAGCTATGTGCGGTGTGGGAGTGCACATGAGCTGATGCTGACCCAGATATGTGCAGTGTGGGAGTGCACATGAGTTGATGATGATGATATTGCATTGTGCGTGTAGAGACTGCACATGAGCTGAGTGTGGTGGGATGGTATGCATGATGATGTATGTATATATATATGTTATTGAAAGTTTAAGAAAATAATTGTGATTTGTTAGCTTTAAAATTATTATAGTTTTGATTATGACAAAATGATCGAATTTGCTTGAACATTATTTAAGTAATCTTTGACAAATTCTTGAAATGATTTAACTCCCATACACTTGTTCTTAGATTGACACAAGCTTGACTCTTGAAGTTATTGAACTATATCTATAAGCTTGTATGACTTAGGTGTATGAATGCTTATGATTCTCATTCATTAAAGTTTGATTTAAAGATTAAAGGAAAATCTTGATGCACTCATTAAGGAGGAGTTTTGAATATCTTGTTTAATGATGAAAAAAAAAAAAGAGAAAGAATACTAAATCAAATAGAGTTAAATAGGTCTTCATGTTTAATTTATGTGTGTGATGCTTAGTTTTGGTTTTGTTGAATATTATGTAAAGAAAAATAGATGCATTGACTAAGGGGGAGCACCTCATTATGCATAAAGACTTGAAGCATTCATATTGAACATAAACATTGCATTCTTAATCTTGGAGTGTTTTGTGATCATCAAAAATAAGAGATAAAGAATGTTGACTCTATATGTTTTTTATGATTGCAAAATATTCCCATTCATTGATGTCTAATTTTTCTACTTGAGTGTGCAGGAAAATTTGTCATGACCCGGTACTCCCCTCGAGCTTCTGATAACCGTCACGATGTCTCGATAGACACTTATTACTCGGAATGCCAACTGGAACCCTGCAAGGCTTTAATATCAGTTTCTCATTTTCCCTGTGAGTAACCATTTCCAAATATCATGTTCTAAAATATTTTAAGCTATTTCCAACTTAAAATAATAAAAAAATAATTTCTGTCTAACAAGGGCATTTTGGTCATTTTTCCTTGAAAATTTCGAAACTAGCTAAAAATGTAGTATGCGAGTACAAAACACATAATTTATAATCAAAAATAAGTTTAAACGTCTAAAACCTTCATTTAAAATGAAATTATGATTATTTGGATATAATAAAAAAAATTTAATAAAATATTTTATTTTCTTATTAAATGATATTTTTAGAGTTATACGTAAATAATTTTTGCAACATAAAAGCAAAATAAATTCATACATACTGTACTACAGTAAGCCAGAGTATTTAATTTAATTTACAATAACCAGTGGGCCTCCGAATAACCAAAAGTAAGGAAGACTGTGAACCTACAGTTTGGAGGATGGAAATCCAATGGTAGCCCTCGATGAAATCAGCTATCTACAGCCTATTCTGAGCTGATATGGGTGGAAAGGAAGGTGGTGAGATTATATAATCCCAGTGAGTAAACAAGCATCATCCAAAATATCTAAAATCGAGTAAATAGAGATGATTAAAATATTCCATCTCAATATGTATTTCATAACATAAATATTCATTTCATTTAAATAATCAACATGGCTTATGAGTATCTTAAAAGCTTGGCTCCTGTCAAAATTATTCTCGGGAATATCTTTGTCGAGGCATCTAACCGAGTCCGCCAATGCTGTTAAATATTTTGTATACACTTACATATTTTTAGTTTGAAAAACATAGTCGTTCCTTGGCATTAGCAAAGTTCATCATCACGAGGTGGTTCGGCGTGATGTGAACTCTAACCATATCTCAAGAGATACCCTATGCACCTCTCCTACTGAGGTACATATATAACTGGATTCCATGCCCCTCTAATAGGATGGTCCACAGAACCTGCCCACTGCAGCAAGCCAAACCCACCATACAATAAAAATTCAACAGCATGACATGACAATTTTATCATTATCTAGCCTATCAAGGTAAACAACAGTTTATACATTTTCAACACAAATACTAATTCAGCCATTCATACCAATATTGCCATAAGCCAACCAATTAGAACCATAAATTGACAATACATCAAATGATCTCCAATTACTCTATTTTTAAAGCCATCATTCAATTTCAAGACAATTTATAAAATCATTTCATTTAAACACATTTTGTTTATAAAACTTAAAAATTAACCATTTAAACTCACTTTCCATAATATTCACAAAATCGAATAAAAAGAGCACTTTAGATAATTAAAATGATGATAAGGTTACTCACTCTTTTAGGAGTCGAATTTTTAAAGTACTGCGACTATCGATCCTTGGGTACAATTTCTTTGCCCTTATCGGAGGATTCACCACCTAGACATAATGCATAATCAAGCAATTTACCACGTTGGTGCTAAACCGTTATAAAACTATATGGATGCATGAAATGGAATGCAAATTGTTAAGATTATCGTCTAAACACGGTGTTCTACACAAATTCAATTGTGTACCTAAATAAAACGTATTGGCCTAATTCGATCTATCACTCGATTAATTGGCAAATATGTCCAATTCAACTCCAATTAACTCCATTTTTCTTCCAATTCTCCAAACCATCAAACACAAGTCAAATAGCATAAAATTTAGCAAATTCATCTTCACATTTTCTCTTGGGAATTTCGGCCATGGTGGGTGCATCAACACTATGATTTTTCCTACTTGATTTTCTCACCGTAATTCATCATTTCCTAATCAATTCACTTGAAATAAAATCAAATCCACCATACACACTCTACATGGAAAGTTCGGTCAATGATGGGTAGTGGGAGGAAGTGAATTTCTCTTGTTGGCTTTTCCTGCTACACATCACTAACTAACTAAAAACACTAAAATACATTGAAATCTAACCAAATCAAGCACCAAAACCTCCCTCTAAGTGTTCGGCCAGCAAGGGATTCATCATGATTTCTTGTGATTCAACCATGGAAAATAAGAAAAAAATGCTTAAGAAAGAGAGATCTAAAGCTTAAATTGAAAAATCTTACTTTTTTTCACTTGTTTCCTTAAAGTTTTACAGTTTTCCCTTGAATTTTTCCACCTAGGATTTTGTTCTTCCTTTTTCTTGCTTCTTCTTGGTGAGGCCGACCATAATGAAGAGAAATGGGCTGATTTTGTGCTTATTTATAAGGAAAATAATAAAGAAATAAAAGCTTAACACTTGTCACCTTACCATTGGTCCATTTTTAAATTCTTAACTATTAAGCTTTATTTCTCCACCACATAAAATCCTTCAATTATCCATAATGATAATGGGTGAAATTCATGTACTGGACAAGTGTTGGGTGGTGAAAAATTACAATTTTGCCCTTGAAGTGGCAAAATGACTATTTTGCCTTTATCCTCGAAAAAACACAGAAATTAAAATTCTTCACTTCTCAAACTCAAGTTATACTCCAAATGATCAATCTTAGTCAAAAATTTCATCCAACACTCACATCTTAACCTCGGGTAGCAAAATGACCATTTTGCCCTTAGGTCATGAAAATTCCAATTTGACTCCAAATCAGTTCTCGAACTCCGAATCACCATTTTAAGTCATTCTAGGGTTTTAAAATTCTCAATTTCATCTTAAAATCTCTATTTGGACTAGTTCGAGGCTTAATTCAACTTAGTTGCACCACTAGGTACACTACCGACTTTTGACGATTTTTCGGAGCTTTCCAAGTATGTAAGCATTCTGTCAATCACATGAATGACATGGCTAATATTTTATAAGGTCTGGCTTGATAGCACTACCCCCCTTAAAATTAAATTTTGACCTTAAAATTTCACTTACCAGATTCGAAGAAAAGATGTGGATATTGGTTTCTCATCTAGTGTTCGACTTCCCACGTCATCTCTTCCATTCGAGCATTCTTCCACAATACTTTCACCATTGGAATGCTCTTGTTCCTTAGCACTCGATCTTTTTGATCTAGAATACGTACAGGTTGCACCTCGAACTTCAAATCTTCATGCAACTCAATCGGTGGTGTCTCTAGAATGTAGGAGGGATCGGGAACATACTTTTTCAACATTGAGACGTGGAAAACATTATGAATTTGATCTAACTCAGGGGGTAATTCAAGTCTGTAAGCCACTGGCCCGATCCTTTCAATGATACGAAAGGGTCTAATGTATCTAGGATTGAGCTTTCCCCACTTCGCGAATCGAATCACACCTTTCATTATCCAATAAATACCACAAATTATCACAATAGTGTAATCAAATAAGATTTAATACTTAGAATTTTCAAATTATTACCTTTCCAAGGAGAAACCTTAAGAAAAACTTTATTGTCGACTTCAAACTCCAAATCTTTCCTTCGTTTATCAGAATAACTCTTCTCCCTATCTTGAGCTGTCTTTAATCGTTCTCGGATAACCTTGATCTTGTCATTTGTTAGATCAATCAATTCCACATTAAACAATTTCCTCTCACCCACTTCATCCCAACAAAGTGGAGTTCGGCACTTCGTTCCATACAATGCCTCGTATGGTGCCATCCCATTACTAGACTGAAAACTGTAATTATACGCGAACTCCACCAATGGCAAGTGTCCGTCCCAACTCCCAATAAAGTCAATGACACAAGCCCGTAACATATCCTCCAAGGTCTGAATAGTCCTTTCAAATTGACCATTAGTCTGCGAATGAAAGGTCGTACTAAATCTCAATTTAGTTTCAAGACCTTCTTGAAATTTCAGCTAAAATCGAGAAGTAAACCAAGGATCTCTATCTGACACAATAGAAACTGGAACTCCCTGTAATCTCACAATCTCATCTATATAAAGTTTCGCCAGTTTCTCAATAGAATACGTGCTATGGATAGCCAAGAAATGGGCGAACTTAGTCAATCTATCCACAATCACCCAAATAGCATCTTTCCCACTCTATGTCTGCGGCAAACCTAATGCAAAGTCCATAGTCATGTGTTCCCACTTTCATTCAAGAATCGGTAAAGGCTGAAGAGTACCTGATGATTTTTGATGCTCCGCCTTGATCTGTTGGCATGTGAGACACTTTGCTACAAACTCTGCTATGTCTCATTTCATACCCGGCCACCAATAACTTTCTTTAATAGTTTGATACATCTTGGTGCTTCAGGATGTAAAGCGTAGGCAGAAGAATGAGCTTCCTCTAAAATAGTTCATCTCAACGGGTCATCTTTAGGAACATAAATCCGGTCTCAAAACATCAAATTACCATCATCACTGAGTCTAAACTCACTAGTTTCTCCTTCTTTAAGCTTTTGAACTTTCTACTTTAACTCATCATTTGATTTTTGTAATTCTTTGATTTAATCCAACAATGAAGGTCTCACAACGAAACTCGCAAGTAGGGTTCCATCCTCACCATTACTCAACTGAATCCCTAGAGACTTCATCTCAAGTAACATCAAAAAATTAGAACTCCAAAGCGTTGCTAACGATGATGAGGATTTACAACTTAAGGCATCCGCTACAACATTTGCCTTTCCAGGGTGATAATCAATCACTAAGTTGTAATCCTTTATCAACTCTAGCCACCTTCTTTGTCTCAAATTAAGTTCTTTTTGGGTGAGTAAATATTTCAAACTTTTATGATCAGTAAAAATCCGACAACGCTCACCATATACATAATGCCTCCATATCTTCAATGCAAAGACTACTGCTGCTAACTCCAAGTCATGAGTAGGGTAATTTGTCTCATGCGTCTTCAACTACAGGGAAGTATAAGCTATTACTTTTTCATCCTACATCAATACCCAACCTAATCCCAACTTAGAGGCATCACTGTATACCACAAATTCTTTCCCACCAATCGAAAGTGTCAAAACGGGAGCAGAGGTTAACTAGTTCTTGAGCTCCTAAAATTGACTCTCACAAACATCATCCCATTCAAACTTAACTCCTTTACGAGTCAGACGAGTCAAGAAAACTGCGAATCTCAATTACCGTTCTCCGTTGCTCCCATTGTAAGATTGCCTCAATCTTCTTGGGATCGACGTAAATTCCAGCTTCGGACACCACATGTCCCAAGAAAACCGTTTCCTTTAACCAGAACTCACATTTAGAGAACTTGACATAGAGGTTTTTTTCACGCAAGGTTGGCAACACAATACGCAAATGGGCAACATGTTCATCATCATTGTTTGAATAAACCAAGATGTCATCTATGAATACTATCACGAACTTATCTAAGTATGGATGGAACACCTTGTTCATAAGATCCATAAAAGCTACCGGGGCATTAGTTAAACCAAATGGCATCACTAGAAACTCATAATTCCCATAACGCGTCCTAAAAGCAGTCTTGGGTACATCTTGCTCTTTAATCTTCAATTGACAATACCCAGACCTCAAATCAATCTTAGAAAACACCATACCACCTCGTAATTGATCAAAATTATCATCAATCCGGGGTAGAGGGTATTTATTCTTGATGGTCACTCGGTTCAGTTGACGGTAATCGATACACAATCGAAGAGTGCCATCCTTCTTCTTTATAAATAGAACTGGTGCTCCCCAAGGAGAAGTTCTAGGGCGAATAAAATCCTTATCCACCAAATCTTGCAGCTGAACTTTTAGTTCCTTCAACTCTACCTGAGCCATTCGATATGGAAAGATAGAAATAAGTGCTGTACCCAGAAGTAAATCAATAGGGAACTCAAGCTTTCCCTTATGAGGTAGTCTTGGTAATTTTTCAAGAAATAAATCAGGAAACTCACTTACTATTGGGACATCCTTTAATTTAGGTTCCCCTTTTGAAGTATCGATCACGTGTGCTTAATATGTCGGATACCCTTTCTACACCAGTTATAAAGCTTTGATGGTCGAGATTACATAGGACGGTAATACTCGACATTCCCCTGTAAATACAATCTCTGCTCCCTCCAAATTTCGAAGAACAATTTTTTTCCTGAAATAATCTACATTTGCCATATGTGTAGTTAACCAGTCCATACCCAATATCAAATCAAAATCTTGGATCTTTAGAGGAATCAAGTAACCCCTAAATTTTTCCTCAACAACCATTACTTCAAAATCTCTATAACAATTGTTTCTAACTAGCTTTTCTCCTAAAAGGGTGTGAACTCCAATTTCTTCCTCTAATGGTGACGGGTTTCTATCAGCAATTGATACAAATGCCATACTCACATAAGACCTATCTGAGCTAGAATCTATCAAAACATAAGCATCTTTATCAAATAAGGACATAGTACTTGTCACTACTCTAAGTCGGACCCGTGCATTATCTTCCGTCACAACGAAAACTCTTGTCGAAGTACGAGTCTATGGTCTCAAATGTGGTTATGCCGGGATGTTACTCTCTACACCAGACTGTATAACTACTCCCTACCTCGGTGGTAATCGAGAAGGATCTCTCCTTTGCATATCCATGCGAACTGGTGGAGATGGAGCAGTTGCAGTAGCCCGTCCTAGTTATGGGCAATCACTTCTAATGTGGCCTGGCTGACCAGAATGAAAACATTGTACTGGGCTCCTACACGGCCTAAAATGATTCTTCCCACACTTCCTGTATCTATCAAAACCTTTGAAACTCTTCTCAGAAGTAGTCATCGTAAATCTGCTAAATCTCAGAGGCCTCTGTTGTGTTTGTGAAAATGGAGGTCGAGGAGATGTCATTGAAATAGTGGTAGTACTCCTCGAAGCAAATGAGTCTTTGCCCTTTTTTGGTGGCTGACTGGAAATACACTCGGATTTCTCCTTTTTGCAAACTCAGCTTGCATTCTCCTATTTTAATTTGCAAGCTTATCGACTCTTAAAGCCATCTATACCACTTCCTTATGTGGCTCCCTACCAGTCACTGTCATCCGCTCTCTAATCTCATTGCGAAGCCTTTCCTCAAAATAGTCCACTCACCAATTGATTGTAGAGCCTTTAAATGACTCTAATTCCCCTAATTGTCCAAATGAGATGATGGGGCTTCCTTAGAACCTAGGATCACATTAGCATAAGCAATAGGTCAATTTACACATTATGAACCCTAAAAGCTATCTCTTAGCTAGCTTTCAATTACCACATTAAATGGCTATCTATATTCACTATCTTAATCACTAAAAAGTAATGAACATAGTCAACAACAAAACAGCTCATACTCTCAATTACCAGCCATTATTCACAGGTAAAAACCAAGCTTAATTCATCACTTACCCTAAGGCTCCTTTGTAGTCAAATTCTCTTCCAATTACTTCCAAATCAATGGGGTAATTCTCTCTTTCTCTCTATAAAATGTCCAACTAGTGAGAGAAAGTACGGAAATGAGATTTATCAAGGGTTTTAAAGTGAGAGGATGAAATAGCACAAAGGCTTATGAAAGGGTGCACCAAAAGCATGAAAATTGAAGCTAGAGAGAGAAAGTTATGGAAGCTTGAAGAAAACTCCCATGGAAGAATTGAAGAAACGTGAGAGGGAAGAAGGAAGAAGAAGACAAGCTGTTGGAAATTTCAAAAAGGTGCTGAAAATTCAAGATATTTATAGCCAAACTTATCCACTCCACTTAAAATTACGAAATTACCCCTCCACAAATTAGCTTACTCTCTTCCAAACTTTTATGCAATCTTTTTGTTCTTTTGACACTGGGACAAGGTCCATAATGGTCTAAACATACTCAGGTTCATAAAAACTTAAAATTTTAACCCGAGGTGAAAAATGACCATTTTGCCCCTACCGTGAAAATTATTGTCATTTCTAGTTTTCTTTGTGTTTTCATCACTACACGTCATTTATGCAATCTTATGCCTATTTAGACCTTAAAATATCATAAAACATTCTTTTGGGAGCTTATTAGAGAAAATGATGAAACTACCCTTGGCTCGTATTATTACATCTATGCTTAGTTACAAGCCTATAGAGGTTAGGGTCTCACATTCTCCACCACTTAAAGAAATTTGGTCCTCGAATTTAAATTAAAATATAAGGTAACTTACCTCTAAGTATCAAAGAGATGGGGATACTTTGTTAGCGTTTCCTCCTCGGCTTCCCACGTTACCTCTTCACTAGTGTGGTTTCGCCACAACACTTTTACTGATGCTACATCCTTTGGGCAGAGCTTTTTGACTTGCCTATCAAGGATAGCTACTGGTTGCTCCTTATAGGTTAGATCATCTTGCAACTGAATGGTTTCATATCGTATTACATGTGATGGATCCGGGTTGTACTTCCTAAGCATGGACACATGAAACACGGGGTGAATATTCGAGAAGTCTGGTGGTAATGCCAAATGATAAGCCACCGCTCCAACCCTTTCTAAGATCTCGAAGGGTCCTATATACCGAGGGCTTAATTTTCCTTTCTTGCCAAACCTCATTACCCCTTTAGTTGGTGAAACTTTCAAAAATACATGATCTCCTACTTGGAACTCCAAGTCTCTCCGTCGGTTATCAGCATATGATTTTTGTCTACTTTGTGCTGTTGACATCTGCTACCGAATCATGCATATTTCTCAGTTGCATCTACACTAACTCAGGTCCCAAAAGTATCCTTTCTCCCACCTCTAGCCATCCAATGGGTGACCTGCACCTCCGTCCATATAATGCCTCAAATGGTGCCATTTGGATGCTAGATTAGAGACTGTTGTTGTAGGCAAATTCCACTAAAGGTAGATATTGATCCCACTTGACCCCAAGGTCTATCACACAAGCCCTCAACATATCCTCCAATGTCTGTATGGTCCGTTCAGACTGTCCATCAGTTTGAGGGTGGAAAGCTATGTTGAAATCCAACTTAGTGCCCAAAGCTTCCTGCAACTTTCCCCAAAACCTACTAGTAAACTGAGCTCCTCTGTCAGATACTATAGAAATGGGGATACCATGTAGTCGTACTATCTCATCCATATAAACTCGAGCGTATTGGGCAGCCCCGTAAGTAATCTTAACTGAAAGAAAATGAGCTGACTTTGTTAACCGGTCTACTACTATCCACATCGAGTCGTAGCCCCCACTAGTTCAAGGCAAACCCGTTACAAAGTCCATGGTAATATGCTCTCACTTCCACTCGGGCACCAGTAACGGCTGTAGTAGTCCCGCGGGCCTTTGATACTCGGCCTTAACTTGCTGACATACCAAGCACTTGGATACGAACTCAGCTACATCTTTCTTGAGTCCTTCCCACCAATACACCTCCTTCATATCTTGATACATCTTTGTAGCCCCTGGATGTACCACATAGGCTACCATGTGAGCTTCCTCCAATATTTCTCTCCTCAACCCGTCGCCATCAGGCACATAAAGTCTGGTTCCATATCTCAACACTCCATCTGTGCCTTTGGTAAACATTTTTCCTTTCCTTCCTTAAGGATTCTCTAAGGTCTTAGCTATGAAATCATCTTTACTTTATGTTTCTTTGATCTGGTCTATTAAGATAGGCCTCACTCTAAAATGTGCTAGCAATGCATTTGTCTCTGAAACATCCAAAAGCACTCTCATGTCTCCCAAGCTATGAATCTCCTTAATCAAGGATCTCCTATCTGTAGAAATATGTGCCAGACTTCCCATCAATTTTTGACTCAAAGCATCCGCCACTACATTGGCCTTACCGGGATGGTAAAGAATAATACAATCATAATCCTTTAGCAACTCCATCCATCTATGTTGCCGTAAGTTAAGATCCCTCTGCTGAAATATATACTTCAGGCTTTTGTGGTCCGTATATATCTCACAAGTCTCACCATACAAGTAATGCCTCTAAATCTTTAAGGCAAACACGATCGCTGCCATTTCCAAATCGTGTGTCGGGTAATTCTGCTCATGCCTTTTAAGTTGCCTAGATGCATACGCAATCACCTTCCCATGTTGCATTAATACACACCCTAAACCAACCCACGATGCATCACTAAATACCGTATAACCCCCCGTGCCTTGAGGTAGGCTTAACACTGGAGTTGTGGTGAGACATGCCTTAACCTTTTCAAAGCTATCCCCACAAGCATCATACCACTCAAATTTTGTATCCTTACGTGTTAGCTTAGTCAGAGGGGCAACTATTTTAGAGAAGTCCTTTACAAAGCGACGATAATAGCCAGCCAAACCCACAAAGCTTCTAATCTCCGTAACTGATGTTGGCCTTGGCCATTTTTCCACTGCCTCAACTTTCTTTGAATCAACTTGTACCCCATCCTTAGATACCACATGCCCCAAAAATGCAACACTTTCGAGCCAAAACTCACACTTAGAGAACTTGGCATACAATCGATGTTCTCTCAAAATTGGAGCACTATCTTAAGATGCTGCTCATGTTCCTACCTACTCCTCGAGTAGATCAAGATATCATCAATAAACACTACCACGAACTTGTCCAAATAAGGCTTGAACACTCGGTTCATCAAATCCATAAAGGCTGCAAGAGCATTCGTGAGTCCAAATGACATCACCAAGAACTCATAGTGCCCATACCTTGTTCGAAATGCGATCTTTGGTACATCTTCATTTCGGATCCTTAATTGATGTTACCCAGATCGAAAATCTATCTTAGAGAAACATTGGGCTCCTTGTGGTTGATCAAATAAATCATCTATTCTTGGGAAAGGATACTTATTCTTCACTATCACTTTATTAAGCTGTCGATAATCAATGCACAGCCTAAGTGACTCATCTTTTTTCTTCACAAATAATACCGGTGCTCCCCATGGGGATACACTAGGACGGATGAAACCTTTATCCAACAAATCTTCTAATTGATCCTTAAGCTCTTTAAGCTCTGCAAGTGCCATTCTATATGGGGGCATGGATATAGGTCTAGTGTCGGGAATCAAATCTATACAAAATTCAATCTCCCACTCAGGAGGTAAACTTGGTAGCTCCTCAGGAAATACATCCACAAACTCCTTTACCACCAACACTTGACTTATATTTCCAACCTTCGTTTGAGTATCCCTTACTATAGCCAAGTAACCTATACAACCCTATCGTAATAATCTTCTAACAGATATGACCGATATCAAATTGGTTGGAGCATTACTTCTATCCCCTTGAATACTAAATGATGGTTCATAAGGGAAATCAAATCTAACCAATTTATGATAGCAGGCCACACTAGCATGGCAGGGTGATAACCAAACTATCCCCAAGATCACATCAAAGTCTAAGGTGTCTAGCACCACTAGATTCACCGAAGTGTCTTTGTCCTTGACTCGCACTGTACAGGACTCATATTTGCACTCAGCCACAAATACCTCTTTTAAAAGAGTAGACACCACTAATTATTGCTCTCTAATAACACGATCTTTACCCAACCGAGATGCAAAACATGGAGAGATAAAAGAGTGGTAGTACCAGGATCAAATAAGACTCGAGCATTCATATCACAAACTGAAAGAATACCTGAGACCACGGCATTGGATGTCTGGGCCTATTGCTATGTTAAAGCAAACATCCTCACCTGTCCTCTACCATTAGAACTCTGATGTCCGGACCTAGATGGCCTGCCTTGAGAGGAAGTACCAGCACCTCTACCTCTCGATCCACTAGCCTCCCGACCAGATGAGGCAGCAACTGAAGGAGCAGACGAAACTGGCTAGGTGGAACCACGAGCAGAATCTTGAGATTGATAAGCCCTCGGACAATTCCTCCTAATGTGTCCAAGTTGACCACACCCATAACAAACTGGCACCGTACGTAAGCATCGTCCACTGTCTTCTCCCACAAGTATTGCAAGGGTGAATAACTTGACTACTCTGTCTCGAATCTTGTTGCCTCCTAGCACTGTAAATTCTCTGTCTTACCCCAACACTAACACTAGGCAGGTCACTCCCTTGTTGGGATAATCGTGAGTCCTTTTGTGGACCTTGACGGTTAGAAGACGAGCCATCACTGCTGAAATCTCTACGGCGCTGATAACCCTCTGTCCTGGCCCTCTTTGCTCTAGCTCTCGCAGCCCTACTCTCACTGGTCCTCATCTCGATGCGTTGAGCACGATCCACTGTTGCAAAATAGGTAGTGAAATCTCGGGATGCCACAGCCCTAAATAATGGCTCCACTAACCCATCCACAAACCTCTGAATCTTCATCTCCTCAATAAAAACGAGATAGGGCGCATAACGAGCCAGCTGCGTGAACTTGATGTCATACTCGGACCCCGTCATGCTTGAAGTCTGTACCAAAGTCTCAAACTCTTTGGCTTTAGCATTACGTACACCGAGTGGTAGTAATCGATCCAAGAAGGCTGCACTGAATTCACTTCAAGCTAACGGTGCTGCATCCGTCTGTCTGCCTCTACATAAAGAGCTATACCACTCCTGCACCACATCCTCTAATTGGAAGGCGGCTAACTCAACTAACCGAACACTAGAACATCCCAAGGCTTTACAAATCTTCTCCATCTTATCCAAGAAAACATGGGGTTTCTCCGATGCATCAGACCTTGAAAATGATGGAGGCTTAAGCTTGAGAAAGTCAAGAAGAGAAATATCTAGAAGTCCCCTCTCAACCTCATGATGTTGGCGATCGGCTTGTCCTTGGGAGCTAGGGGATTCTTGTATTGTGGGTCTCCCCTCTACTACCCTCTCTATATCCTCCATACTGGTTGCCATCATCTCTACAACCCGATTGAACCCCTGTAGGCCTGTCGCCAAATCCTCGATTGTAATATCCCTAGTTGGGTGTCTATCTACATCACTCGAGGACTGCACCTCCTCTAGCCTACTCACAGGCGTATCCACCCTCATCGGCCTAGTGGCCTTGCCACGTCTACCTCAGCCCCTCCGGGTGGATGCCTGTGGCCTACCTACCATCTCAATAGGAGCATCTTGCTCCCTCATCCGTCTTGAGGCTGCTCGTGTCTTAGGCGGTATTCTTACCTAGACAAGAGCAAACACTTGTTATTAAACACATTTCATAATCATACTTAAGGAAAAAGATGGTTTCTAAGATAGGAAATTTATGCGGTCACTTGGTTGTAAAATGTGCCGCAGTTCACACTTCACAACTAGAGTTCGCACATAAAGACTCGACTCTTCGCTAGACCAACAAAAAGAAGTCCTAGGACCTAGATAACCCTAGAGCTCTGATACCAACATTATCACGACCCAAATTCCAGGCCATGACCGGCGCATGGGCCCAATGGACGTAGTCCACTAAGCCCAAGCAAGCCTATTATTTATGTACAACTCTAAAAATATTTTTTTATAAGAAAATAGAATATTTTGCTTAATATTTCTTTTATTATCTTATTACATCCAAATATTCATAATTTTGTTTTAAATGAAGATTTTAGACTTTTAAACTCATTTTGATTATGACTGATGTGTTTTGCACTTGTATATTACATTTTAGCCGGTTTCAAAATTTTTGTGAAAAATGACCAAAATACCCCTGTAAGATGAAAATTATTATTTTATTTGTTTAAAGTTGGAAATAGCTTAAAATCTTTTAGAACATGATATTTGGCAAAGGTTACTCACAAGGGAAATGAGAAGTTGATATTAAAGCCTTGTGAGGTTTCGGTTGACATTCTGGGTAACGAGTGTTGATCAGGGCAATGCAGCGGTTGTCACGAGCTCGGAGGGAGTACCGGGTCGTGATAATTCGATTGGTATCAGAGCTTTTGGTTTTAAAGAGCAGAGTTTTTGGGTTTAAAGTTGTTTTAAAAATTTACAGTGTCAGTGTGGCCTCGAGTTAAGTTAGGTTAGATTGAATAGAATACATGCATCAACATATAGAGCCTGAGGTTACCTAAACTCACTTTGTTTCGCCTTATAGATTATCATGCCTCTTCGACGCGAACACCCACCTCTCACTAAATTGGTTGAGAGGGGAAGAGGTCATTCCCAACATCGTTAGCTAGATCCTATAGAAGGGGAATCGACTGCGTCTATTATTCGAGTAGCACCTGCTGCTGAACAGACTGAGACTCCTCCACATCCTCCGCCTCCTCCGTTACCTACTAGTATTCCTGCCATGCCTCATAAGGCAGTTCAGGCATTGGCAGCTTTCTTTACTACTATTGCTGGCCAGGCTCAGACTGGTCAGGCTCTTCCTACAGTTCCTCCAGCTACTACTTCAGTACCACCACCCCCACCTCTTGTCCCACCACCAATGCTGGGTGTTTCTGATTCTAAGAAGCTTAAAGAGGCTAGGCAACATAGTTATGTTTCTTTTATGGGTGAATCGAACGCAATCGTAGCTAAAAAGGTGGTGCAAATGGCTTTAAGAGTTGAGAAGCTTGCGAATGAAAATAGGAGTTGCGAGCTGAGTTAGCAAAAAGGAGAAATTTGAGTGTATCTTCTAGTCAGCCACCAAAAATGGGCAAAAATTCCTCTATTTCAGGAAGTACTACTACTGTTTCAGTAACATCTTTGCAACCTCCATTTTCACAAACACAGCAGAGGTCTCCGAGATTTAACAGATCTGCGATGATTATTTCTAGGAAGAGTTCCGGAGGTTCTGATAAATGCAGAAATTGTGGGAATTATCATGTGGGGCTATGTAGGGGGCCTGCATGATGTTTTCATTGTGCTCAGTCGGGTCATATTAGGAGTACTTGTGTCACGACCCGAAACCTCCCTCAGGCCCATGACAACTGTCGCGACGTCCCGATTGACACTCATTACCCAGAATGCCAATAGAACCCCGCAAGGCTTACATATCAGTTTTTTCCCTTTCTTGTGAGCAATCGTTTTTAAATATTCCGTTTTAAACAATTACCAATTGTTTCTGGCTCAAGTAAATCAAAAGACAAAAATATATCATTTTTTATATAAAACAATATAAAATACAAACACATGTAAATGATCTTTTGTAACTTGAAAGTAAAATAAATTCATACATACCAAAATTTACAAAGTTATAATGTACAATAATAATTACAATGACAAGTGGCCCAAAATACACCCAGTGTTGGTGCTAGTAACCTACTGTCTATGAGATAGAGGGGTCAACTAGAATCTTCAACAAAATTGGGTATCTACAAGCTACCATAGGCCTGAAATATTTGGAAAAGAGGTGGGTGAGATTTTCAATCCCAATGAGTAAACAAACATTATCATAAATATCTAAAGGCGAGTAACATGGAGGCAAGTTTAAACAACAAATTACAAACCATTTCATAAGGTTTTCAATTTATTTCTTAAACCATAAAATATTTGTAATTTACCAAAACAGTTGTTAAGGCTTATAACTTTTATTAAAAACAAGGCTCAAGCCAAAACTAGTCCTCGGGGATACCTTGGCCAAGGCATCTAACAGAGTCCGCCAAGGTTGTTAAGATATTTGCATGTTAAACACATGTTAGTTTTGAAAACAAGTCGTTCCTTGGCGTTGGCCGAGTTACACATTCACGTGGGGGTTCGACGTGAAGTGAACTCTAACACTACCCCGGGAGTTACCCTCTTCGCCTCTACTACTGGAGTAACTATATAACCAGGTTTACCGTGCCCCTCTAATAGGCAGTCCACGGAAACTCGTCACTGCAGTGACTAACCAACCAATTTTAATAAAATTTCGACAGTATAACGTGGCTTTTATTTATTTACCCAGCCTGCATGGTAAAAACAGCTTACATTTATTCCCAATGCAATTATAAAATATAGCCACATATACTCATATATCATAAGCCATTCATAGTAAAATATATATTTCAAAATAATTGACAGCCTCCAATTACTCAATTTCATAATCAACACAATATATTTTTATTTGTCACATTTATTTCTAAAATATCAAAAATCTCATTTTAATCTCATTTTCATTTCATAAAATACATAAAAAGCATTTAAAAATAAACTCTAGATAATTTACAATAATAATAGGTTTACTTACTGTTTGTACAAACTAATTGCTTTTTAGGTGCCCCGATCACTGTTCGTCGGGTACGACTTCCTTGCCTTTACCATAAGGCTCTCCTCCTAAACACATTGTAAAAATTACCCAATTCACCACATTGATGTTAAATCACTATATAATTAACTTAAATCCTATACTAATGCATGGTATGAAATGCAATAGCCTAAAACGGCTTAAACGCGGTATTAACCTATTTTTGGCACTTTACCCGATAAATTGCTAACGCGCTCCATTTTAGCTTTAAATTGTCCCATTTTCTCTCCAACATTTATAACCATTAAATATCAGCCAATAACTCACTAAAATCACCAAAATCAGCTCACTTTCCTCCTTGAAAAATTCGGCCAAAAATGGGACATTAATTCAGTAAATCTTCCACTTTGTTTTTCTATCACATTTAACCATTTCTCATCATTTTCTCTTCATTTCTCTTAGAATAAAAATCAGTTCATCATCATTGTACATCATTGAACATTTAGCCATGGGTGGGTATTGTGAAAATTTCATGCTTTCTTGCCCAATTTGATTTCTATACACATTTAACTAACTAAAACTATCAATTTAACTAAAAATCAAAACCTAATAAATTCAAATTCCTCCCCCTTGAATTTCATCCAGCCCTTGCTAGCACTTTTTGATCTCTCTCCTCAAGCATGCTAAATGGAAACAAAGGCATAAGAAAGGTAAAAATCAAGCTAAAGTCAAAAAATCTTACCGTTAGACGAGTAAACTGTCAAAAAACGCGATTTTCCCTTTGAATTTTCTAGTTTTCCTTTGGTTTTTCTCTTTTCTTCCTTTCCTCTCTATTTTCTCTCTTGTTCTCTCCAAATGGCCGGCCATCACTTAATATGGGGTTTAAATGGGCTAACTTTTCATTAAAATAATATTAAATCATTAAAAAAATGCCATGTGTCACTTTCCCGTTGGCCCGTTTTTAAAATTTCGTCTTTTAAACTTCAATTTTTCACCACTTACAATACCATAGTTATTCATACCAAAAATAAATAAATCCTATGATTTTGACAAGTTTTGGGTGGTAAAAATTACGGTTTTTACCCCGAAATGACAAAATTACCGTTTTACCCCTATGTTCCGAAAATTGCCGAAATTGAAAATTTTCACTTCCTATCATTAAATTATACTCCAAATATTTAATCTTGGTCAAAATTTTCACTCCATGATCAAATTATTATCTTAGGTGGCAAAATAACGATTTTTGCCCCTAAATATCAAAATTTTCAATTTTACCCCAAATGAACCCTCAAACTCCAAACAATCAGTTTTAGTCATTCTTTGACTGTAAAATATTAAATTTCATCCTACGATTCCTATTTAAACTAGTTCGAGGTTAAATCCACTCAAGTGTATCGTTAAGTACAATACCGGGTTTTGTCTATTCTTAGAGACTTTTCTAGCATAATAACATGATACTCAGTGCATGTATATCATGACATGTGTTTATAAGGTCGGGTTTTACAACTTGCCCACAATTAGGACGGGCTACGGTAGTTGCCCCATCTCCACCAGCTCGTACGGATATGCAGAGGAGAGATTCCTCTAGATTACCACCAAGATAGGGATGATTTTGACATACAAC
Source organism: Theobroma cacao (assembly GCF_053813885.1). NCBI lineage: Eukaryota > Viridiplantae > Streptophyta > Magnoliopsida > Malvales > Malvaceae > Theobroma > Theobroma cacao. The sequence continues at coordinate 25,919,575 of NC_142641.1, forward strand.
CAAGGGTAGATTAAATATGTGAAAATTAGTGTACTAATAAAGTGCATATGATAGAAAGCTAGTTTGTAAGTTGTAGTTTTCATGATCATGAAATATATAAAGATTATCAATATATGAACATACACTTGGAGTTGTAATTTATAAGTTTGGAGTATTTAAGATATGATTAAATGGAATTAGCATTAGTTAAGGTACATACATCTTTTAATTAATTTCTTTAGAGTATGCATGATAGTAAAATGGAGGAACATAGTGCCGTGATACTATATGGTGAAGTCACTATACAATATGGAAAGAGTATTCTCAAGTGGAATTTATTGACTGATGATAAGTGATGTGCAATCTGAGATACATGTAGCTATGAATAAATTTGGAGATTTTTGCTTAAGCAAACTCGTACTAAATGTTATGGAAAAGATATATGAATGCTAGTGTCAGAATAAATACTTTAAATCAATGTTCTGATCGCGTAATTGTGATAGAAAGTTAGTCTTGCTAATTGTGGTATAGACTTAGAGGGAAGCCACATGATTGTGAATAATTGAGGTAGTAGCTTTAAAGGTAGAAGAGTTGCTAGGATAAAGTGAATTCAAACAGTTGCAATGCCACAGTACTGACTATCAAACGCAGTCGCATTAAGAACCACTAATGAGTAGAAAGCATGAGCAAATTGAGAGTGGCATGAAGATGAAACTAACGAGTTGAAGAATGGTCATTGGTTTTGATGCTAAGCTTTGTTGTTTGGAATTTTAAGTGCATTAGGGAGGTATTAAGATAAAGATGATGAGTGAAATTGCAAAGTTTCTTTATTGCCTTATATATTGGCATGTAAGAGAAAGAAAAGTTAGAGAGTTTTTGAGATGGCTACATAAAAATAGATTAACATGTGGAGTGTTAAGATGAATAATATGATGACTGAAGTCAAATCTTAAGAAATATGGATGACAAGAGATTAAGTCTTGTTAAAGATTAATGAGGAAGTGAGCGAAAGGTTAGATGAATGTATGAGATACTGATAAGAGATGTCAATACCAAGTGAGGAAAATGTAAATAAAGATTTCAATAATGATATAGCGAATGAGTTGATATAGAATATTGTTATGAGAATATACTAATCTTGTCTTGACCTTGTTGAAAGGAAAGGATTAATGACAACACAAGTAAACTACGTGGTATGCTATAAACACTTGGAGATTTATTGAAGCATGAGTAGTTAGGCATGCCTTTATGGAAATGATATACTTAGAGTATGAAAGAGCAAATAAGTGATTAAGTGTTTCAAGAATGTTTAAACGCCTTTGAGAAAGAATTATAAGTTATACATGATGAGCATAAGATGCGTGACTTTGAAACTTGTTGAGGAGCCTAATGGTTAAGTCACAAGTTAAGTGATCATATGCTATGAGACATAAGTCTAAGGTAGATATTCCCAAGGAAATACTCAAGAAGAGTTTTGCTACGGATTTTGTGGAAGCTAGCATTAAATTATGTGGCTGTAAAGAGGAAGCCGTAAGTTAGAAGTGAAATTCGTATTAACATTGAAAAGTACTTAGAATAACCCTATTTCAAGTCTTACAATTTTAAGTACAAACTGCAGATTGGTCTAGGAAGAATGATGTTATGTTCATATGAATGAGTGGAACAAAGGATGATTGAAGTTGACCTTGATAATGAAGTCAAATAATGAAACTTTCCTAATATATTATAAAAAAATTGGAATTTGAAAATGCTAGAGGCATACATGATTCAAATGAGTCTGAGTTTTAAGTGACAAATCAATATCGAAATGCAAGAAGGATACAAGGAAATGTAGAGGCATGAAGGATAATCGAGGAAAAAGGATAACTCTTAGGAATTGTGGTATTGCATAAGATGCAATGATCAAATTAAGATAAATCTTTGAGGCATCAATGGGATTATAAAGCATACACGCATAATGGATTATAATTCAATGGAGATAACATTATGATGCCATGATATATAGTACAAGGAAACTTAAGCATATAATTGGAAATGATAAGAAGAGAGTATAAGTATGTAAATGATGTGGAACTATGCACGGCATGATGAGAATTTATATGAATTATGAAGATTTTTTTATTGAATCTTGGTTATGGATGGGAATGAATAAAGAGAAATTAGTCTGAAGGCATTTGAAAACAAAGACCCGTATACATAATAAGGAATATGGACATTTGAATGTGTGTGTATACGTATGTGTGGAGTTAGCGATGTGCCCAACTAAAATAAAGAATGGTTTTAGTGGTTCGAGATTCGAACTCAATATATTTGATGAGTTGTATAGATAATGTAACAATCAAGAATTTTATCAAAAGTTGATTTATGGCGACCTAAGAAATTTTGGTGAAATAGTTAAGGAAATGTAATCTATAGTGCGATTAAGCCATATGAGATGGATTAATAGGATTAAGAAGATTAAAATTTCCTAAATGCAAGGTAAACAAGAAGTTTATGGAAATAATTGAAGCCATTAATCTTCCCTAACATTGAGGATATGTATAGGAATGAGTATAGCATGTTAATGATGCCGTAAAATACACAATAGCGTATGAGGGTCGGATGAATGAATGAAAGTCGAGAAGTTTGATATGGAATGAAGTAATAAGATAGCGATTGGTATACCTAAATAAGTATAAAATGCGATCAAAATTGGTATGATTGAGATGGAGTTATGGTTCAAGCTTAATGATGGTAATAAAGGCATGCTTGGTGACTCGATATAAGAAATCATGATTGTGAAAGGTACTGTTGATATGGCTTCAAAGGATGATAATTGCCATAAATAAAGCATTTAATTGAACTGAAGGTGAACGAGGTAAATAAATTGAATGTCCGTATAGAAGGAGATTGATAACGTAACATCGACGTGAATTCGAGGACGAATTCTATTTAAGTGGGAGAGATTGAAATGCCCCATACTTTGATATGGTGACAAATAAAGCTTCTCGGATGTGAACTGAGGCATAATAAGGTATTTTGAGAACAAAGGAGACAAGATAAATTTTTTAGAATAAAATAATAGTAAAATATTAATATTTAACCAGATGTCGAAATCAGTCATGAAGAAAGATCATATGGTTGATCCAAGTGGGGGAGAAGATGTCAAGCCTGACTTTATAAAGTACTTGTCATGACATACATGTGATGGATAGCATGTTTGCATGCTAGGAAAGCCCCGAAAATCGTTAAAAGCCGGTAGTGTACTTAATAGTATAACTAAGTTGAACTAAGCCTCGAACTAGATCAAATAGAGAATTTAAGATGAAATTGAAAATTTTACAATTCAGGAATGATTTAAATGGTGATTTGGAGTTCGAGGATCAATTTGGAGTCAAACCGAAAATTTCACTATCTAGGGGTAAAATGGTAATTTTACCACTAAAGGACAAGATAGAAATGTTTTTGAAAGATTTTGATCATATTTGACTTATTGGAGTATGATTTGAGGTTGAGAAGTGAAAAATTGTAATCTCGGTATTTTTCAGAGCATAGGGGTAAAATGGTAATTTTGTCACCCCAAGGGCAAAATTGTAATTTTACACACCCAACACTTGTCCACCATATGGATTTTACCCAATATTTTTATGGATAATTGAAGGAATTTTTATGGTGGAGAGAGAAAGCTTAATAGTTAAGAAATGACACATGGACCAATAATAAGGTGACGTGTGTCAAGTTTATAACCATTAAATATTTGGCTTATAAATTAACACAAATCAGCCCATTTTCTTCATATGGCCGGCCAAAGGAAAACAAAAGGAAGTACAAAGGAAGAAAAGAAGAACAAGAACCCTAGGTGTGAAAATTCAAGGGAAAATTGATGGATTTCAAGTAATCAAGCAATCAAAGGTAAAATTTCTTGATTTTGACTTGTGATATACCTTTCCCATGCATTTCTCCTTATTTTCCATGGTTAAATTTCATGTTTTCATGGTGAATTCATGGCTGGCCGAATGGGTATGGTGAGAGAATGAAGTTGGATTGATTTGATTTCAAGTTATGTTAGTGATTTTAGTTAGTTAGTGATGTGTAGCAAGAAAAGCCAACAAGAAAAATTCATTTTCTCCCATTACCCATAAGAGACCAAATTTTCTAGGGAGAATATTGAGGCTGAAATTGATGATATTTCATGATTTTTTGGTGATATTTGTTGTTTGGTGAGGTTAGAAATTAAATGGGAAATTTTGGTGTGAAAATCTAAATTTTTGCTCAACGTATAGACATGTGTGATTATTGACCCGGGATTGATAAATTGAATCTCATTCATAGTCACTGAGGTAATTTAGGTATAATTGGAGTGTAGAAAGTGAGAAGAATTGATTTGGAGTTAAATTGGAGATTTTAGCCGATTAAACCGAGTATAATGTGACTTAGGTCAAATATCACATTTAAGCGATTAATCGGACATTTTGCATTCCATATCATGCATTAGTCTAAATTAGTTTAATTTCGATTTAGTACCAATGTAATAAGTTTCTCGATTTTGTACTGTGTCAAGGTGGTGAGTCCTCCGACAAGGGCAAGGAAATTGTACCCGAGGATCGATAATCGGAGTACTTTAGAAATTCGACTCTTGAAATAGTGAGTAACCTTACTATCGTCTTAATTATCTAAAGTTGTTTTTATCTGATTTTATGATTTTATGGAAAATGAGTTTAAATGGCAAATCTTTATGTTTTATAAACAAAATGTGTTTAAACAAAATGATTTTATAAATTGTCTTGAAATTGAATAATGATTTTGAAAAATAGAGTAATTGGAGACCACTGATATGTTGTAAATTTATGATTTGAATAAATGGCTTATGTTAATGTGTTGGCATGACTGGCTGGGTTGTGGTTTTTGTGAACTATATGAATTGTTCTATTTTATATTTGCAGGCTGGGTAGTATTAAATTAACCCTGTCATGCTGTCAAAATTTTATTGTATGGTCGGTATTGCTTGTTGCAGTGGGCTGGGTTCTGTGGACTAGCCTATTAAAGGGGCACGAAATCCTGACATATTTTACCTCGGTTGGAGAGGCGAGTAGGGTAACTCCCGAGGTATAACTTTTAAAGTTCACTTCACGCTAAACCACCACGTGAGGGGGAACTCGGCCAACGCCAAGGAACGACTATATATTCTAAATAAAAACAGGATTTATGAGTATATAACTTTTTAATAGCCTTGGCGGACTCAGTTTGGGAAAGCCCTCGGCCAAGGTATCCCTGATAACTAAGTATGAGAATAATTTTTGGCATGAGCCAAGTTTTAAGAAATTCATAAGCCATGTTAATTACTCGATTTAAATGAATTGAATTTTATTTGGTTGAAATGAGTTGAAAGATGATAAATTAAAGTATGATGATTTATTTTATCTATCTCCATTTACTCGACTTTAGATATTTTAGATGGTATTTGTTTACTCACTGAGATTTTATAATCTCACTACCCTCTTTTCCACCCATTTCAGGCTCAGAATAGATTGTAGATAACTAATATCGTCGAGGACTTCAGTTGGACTTGCCACGTCCAAAAACTGTAGGTTCATTTCTTTTAATACTTTTAGTTATTCGTGAGCCCACGTGTCACTGTAAATTAAATTTTATACTTTGGTTACCTATATTACAGTATGTATGAATTTATTTAACTTTTATGCTACAAAATTTATTTATTTATAACTCTAAAAATATTATTTTATAAGAAAATAGAATATTTTGCTTAATATTTCTTTTATTATCTTATTATATCCAAATAATCATAATTTCGTTTTAAATGAAGATTTTAGACTTTTAAACTCATTTTGATTATGAATTATGTGTTTTGCACTTGTATATTACATTTTATCCGATTTCGAAATTTTTGGGAAAATGACCAAAATACCCCTGTAAGACGAAAATTATTATTTTATTTGTTTTAAGTTGGAAACAGCTTAAAATCTTTTAGAACATGATATTTGGCAACGGTTACTCACAGGGGAAATGAGAAGCTGACATTAAAGCCTTGCGGGGTTTCGGTTGACATTCTGGGTAACGAGTGTCGATCGGGACAACGCGACAGTTGTCACGGGCTTGAGGGTAGTATAGGGTCATGACAAAGCTTTTACAAGTTGAGCTTCTAACCCAAGTTTTAGTCCTTTACAACAAGCTTTAGAGTGTTTCTTACACTCTAATTTCCTAAGAAAGAGAAGAAAAAGAAGTACAACTAGGTACCTTCACAAGTCTAGATAGATTACAATCAAGCTCAAACACTTTTTCTGGATTTGGAATAAAGAACAAGTGTTTTTGGTGAAGAATATTTGGCTTTTTGCTCAAAGTAGATCTTTGCACTTCAAAATTTTTTTTCTTTGATAGTTGGAGCTTCCTTTTATACCTAGGGAGTCAAATTTTTCTGTTGGAGACAGTTTCTAGTCTTTAAAAACAACTTTGATGCACTTGTAGTTGTTATTTTGTCCTCTAGTGTTTAAATTCAAACAGGTAGACAGACTTCGGTTAACTAGTTACAAGCAGCTCTAACTAATGATAGTTTATTTACCTTACACTATCCTCCTACTACGTTATCTGCTTTAACCAATTACAAGAAGCTCTAACCGATTAAGAGTTCTCTATCTTCAGCAAACTTCCTCTAACTTGTTATGGCAAGCTTTAACCGATTACAAACTTTCTATTTTCACTTCTTTATAAAATAGTCTTCCTTTAATTGGTTAGCTCTTCCCTTAACTGATTGAACCTTTACTTCCTTCAACCATAACCGATTACAATCATATTCAATCGACTAGAAAGTCATTTTGGCTTTCTTCAATGATTAACTATATTTTCAAACTTCTTTTTGCCGTTTGAAAATACTAGGACCTTGTGTTCTAATAGATTAACTAGACCTCTTAATCGATTAGCAAGTTTCTCTTTTGCTTCAGCTTATCACACATGTTAGGAATTTTGAGAATATGGTGCCTTAGAAAGCAAGTATATTCTCATGCTAAATTTTGAGAATATGGTGCCCTAGAAAGCAAGTATATTCTCATGATAAATTTTGAGAATATGGTGCCCTATATGCTTAATGAAAGTACATTACGAGAATAAGATGAAAAGTTTGTTTTAAATAAGCATTCATTATCTAGTTATTAAGGTACCATGATTCTATTGAGATATTAAAATACATTTGTATGAAGAGTCATACATAGGAGACATGTATTTTAATTGAATCTAAAAATTGTTCATAACTATATAATAAAGCTGGTCACTTTATTGTGTTAAGGTTGTAGTGCTCAGATTACTTCCAATGAAACGAATGTGATTCATTTCAAGGGAATGATGAGTATCAAATTATCGAAATGGTTGACTTCAAGTAATGACACTATAACATGAACTGGAATCATGTGAGAATCAAATTTAAGTTTAACTGTTACTTGAATCTTAATCTCACACTTATGCATTTGCTTATAGTATAATCGAAATCCTAATGGATAGTGGACTCATGTTTAATCTCCTTATAATCTTTGATTTACCTTGAGCATCATCATAAAGCATTGGCCTAGACTCCGTAGCTTGGGATTATAATCGAGATGAATTTTTAGGAACATATATCCAAATAATGGAGTCATAGCATTAATATCACTTCTAGTGATTTCAGAAAGATTGGTGATTAATTTAGGCCCAATGGATTGATGAATTAGCTACTCATCACATCTAGATACTCAAAAGATTAGATCTAGAGTATGGAATCGCTAATTGGATGAAATTTGAGACTATGAGACAAAATTGACAAAAAGGGTAAAATGGTAATTTCACCTTTTATCATTGGATGGTTATGAGGATTCACAATATAAGGTTTGCAATTGGACAACTAATAATTAATATCAATTATTGAATTGTTTCTTGTAATTATAGTTAATCCAAGAGTGCAACCATGAATCTACGGTGGAGTGATTTAATGGTTAATAAGCTTAACTTATTTTTTAATGAGATTAAGAATAATTCTAAGTTTATTGGAGCTTGGAATATCTATATCCAAATAGATTCCTCACTTAGCTTCATAGAATTCAACTTGTTTAAGTTCGAATGCATGTTTTATTTGATTAATTAAATTATGTACAAAAATGATAGCTTTAACATGTTCGTCTTAATTTAGACAAGAAAACATGTTTTAATTTACACAAAAAAATACATTTGCCTTAATTTAAGAGAAGAAAAATATTTTTGGTCTTAATCTATACAAGACAACATATTCGTCTCAATTTAGACAAGATAAAATATTTTTGTCTTAATTAAAGATGAGTTGTCTTAAATTAAGATAATGTTAGGAGGATTCTTGCCAAATGAATCTAGACATCCATGCCGATAAAAGGAAACTCCATGTTTGACTATCACTCTTTTATTTATTATTAATTCTTTTTAAATTAAGATGGATAATAATAAAATAAGAGTTATTATTCAATAAAGAGTTTTATTTTATTAAGAACTCTAAATGATAATTAAAGAATTAAATTATTTATTCTTTAATTTTAATTTCGATAATTATGTAGCATGTTTGATGCTTCCATAACTCTAAATGGATGGTCAAGATCGATTCAAAGGTGTTTGATTTTGATTAAACCTTTGAGGTAAGAATTTTAATAAAAAGAAAAGAGATTGGAAGAAAAGAAACAAACGTACTTGTTCTTGAAAAAGTTTCAACCGTTGTTTCTCTCCTCCTCCTTCAAACTTTGCCATATATTTCTTCTTTTCTCCCATTCTTGGTTGAATTTCATGAAAGAAAATAACCATTAATTTTTAGGAAGAAAAGAGAGCCAAAATTGATTGCCATATGGTAGTCTAGCATTCTACACTTTGTCCACTCAAGGTTCAAGTTGAAAACGTTCTTGAACAATAAGTGGTATACTTGTTTGGGTGAGAAATTATTCATTAGTGTGGTGGTGTCAAAAAATAAGAATCTCAAAATAAAAGGTATGTTTTTTTTAACTTAATAGATTCTTATTTTTTTAAGATGTGATTATGTTACTTGCAATAGGAATGATGTGTATTTCCACTTGTGTAAATGGATTGCTTGCTTCCTTTATAAAAGAAATTTTTTGAAATCCATGCTTTACACAATCATAGTAATCCACTAAGATCCTACTCCAACAACATAGCCATGCCTTAACTGATTATGGTCCCTTAATAATCAGTTACTAAGGTTCTGTTTTTGTTCATTACTTGCTCTTTCCTTCTTAACTGATTAACTCTTCATTGAACTTAGCAAGCTCCTTGACTTACTTTCAATTAGTAGCTTTGTTAAGGGTATTAAATTAAATCCTGCACACTTAAATAGGGAAGTTAGACATTAATGAATGAGGAATGTTTTGTTATCATCAAAAACATATGGAGTCAACAAAAATATCACATTATAGCCACTATTTTCCCAGAAAAAAAAAAAAGAAGAGAAAACTAATAGTGGAGGTAGACACGATGACGTGGGTTCATGTAGTGGAGGTAGACATGATGACGTGGGTTAGGGGTAATTCTATCATTTTCTTGGTGAGCTCCTAGAAATGGGTTCTTCTAACATTATTAAGGTCTAAGTAGGCCTAAGGAATAAATAAATGAGGTATATAATAATGAAATAAATGAAGAAAATTGAAATAACGATGATTTCCACAATAGGGGCAAAATGGTTATTTTGGACCTCGGGTCTAAATTTTTAAGTTTTTGTGAACTCGAGTACCCTTAGTCTATTATGAACCTTTTCTTAGTATCAAAAGAGTAAAAATTTGAACCAAAAGGAAGAAAAAAGGTAAAGTCAACTATGCAATGGCATTTTTGTAAATAAATGGAACTTAGTCAACTATAGGATAAATATCTCATTTTTTCCAGCACTTTCTCCTCACTAGCAACAGCTTCTTCTTTTTTTTCCCATTTCTCTTCTCCATTTCACATTTTCCATCTTCCATGGAAGCCATCCCTTGAAACCTCCATAACTTTTTCAAAGCAACTTCAATTCTCATGCTTTGGCACACTTTTTCAAAGGATTCTTTGTGCTCTTTCACTTCAACACCTCAAGAACCCTCAAAAGTCTTTCCTCAATACTTTCTCTCACTAGTTGGACATTTTAGAGAGAGAGAGAGAGAGAAAGAGACTTTCCATAATAACTTGATAAACTCTTAGAAAGGAATTCAACTACAAAACCACCAAGGTGAGTAATGAGTTAGGTTTGATTTTAAGTTGTTGATGATGGCCAATAATTAAAGTTGTGGGTTGTTTTATTGTTGAGGGTTGTTTGTTTATTCTTAGTGTGACTAGAGTAGTGTAAACTAATGACCAGTCAAATGGTAATTGGAAGCTAGTTAGGAATAACTAGCAAAACTTTATTTAGGAAAATAGCTTTTGGAATAACATTCATGTCAATTGAGTTAGTGTGATGCTATTGTGCGTGATAGGTTCCAACGAGACCTTACATCTCCACTTTGAGCATTAGTGGAAGTCGGAGTCGATTAAAGAATCAACAAAGGCAAGTGAGTGAACTTACATTAAAATGTTTTGGAATAAATGATTATATGCTTGATTGAACCACTTGAAATATTTTATTGATTTTTCTTTAAAATTTGCATGGGAATAAGCCCTTGATGAAACATTTTTATGTTGTGAAATACGAATCTGATGAATTCATGTGTTTCTACATTATGTTGATGTGTTTGTTATGCATTGAATGGCACTATTGGGTGATAATTGTGACTGCGCGTGTGCGGTGTGGAAGTGCACATGACAATGATAGTGGTGTGCTGTGTGAGTGCACACACTGATGATATATGCCTTGTGTGGTGTGGGAGTGCACATGGCGATGATAGTGGTGTGCTGTGTGAGTGCACACACTAATGATATATGCCATGTGCAGTGTGGGAGTGCACATGACGGTGATAGTGGTGTGCTGTGTGAGTGCACACACTAATGATATATGCCATGTGCAGTGTGGGAGTGCACATGACGGTGATAGTGGTGTGCTGTGTGAGTGCACACACTGATGATATATGCCATGTGCGGTGTGGGAGTGCACATGACGGTGATAGTGGTGTGTTGTGTGAGTGCACACACTGATGATATATGCCACGTGCGATGTGGGAGTGCACATGACGATATTGCCTTGTGCAGTGTGGGAGTGCAAAGGATGATTCTAGCTATGTGCGGCGTGGGAGTGCACATGAGCTGGTGAGATGGGAGTTGTATACATGCATACACATACATAGAGAGGTTAGGGAAAATATTATATGTTTGTATTGAATATTGAATGTTAAAATTTGACAAATGATTTCCAATTGATTTTCACTACAGCAAAAATTAATTTTCATTGTGACAAGAATTCGTTTAATGTCATTGCCCTGTTTCTCGCTGCAGCGAGAAATTCTATGGTGATGAGGGCTTGTTTAGCCCAGACTTTCGCTACAGCAAGAATGCATTCTCGCTACAACGAGAAACTCTTGGGTGGTTGGGTAAAATACTTGCAGAAATTTTTGTTGCAGCGAAAATGCATTCTTGCTGTAGTGAGAAACTCTAGGGTTGTTGGTTCAAAAATTTGCCTGAAGTTCACTACAGCAAGAATCATTTTCAGCTGCAGTGAGATTCACTTTGCTATGTTTACCTTGCTCAAGCTCTACTGTACTTTCACTCTTTAATTTCTTTATTGATCGTAGATTTTTCAATACTAAGGCACTAAATGATCAAGAGTTGAATTAAGAGGTTTTAACAAGAAATTGAGCTAAATTGCATTGTTTTCAACACAAGTGCATCATGTTTTCTAAAATTTCTGGTATTAATGCTTGTTCCCTTCCTATGTTCACTCACTGAGTTTATACTCACTCTTTTCAACTTTATGTTTTTCATATTCAGAGGTAGTGGGGACCTAGATTGAGGCGTCCATTGACACTCACCTTTTGGTAAGTACCATGGCATTCATAGTTGTACCTTCTGTAAAGGCCAACCATATAAAATACTTGTCATGACACATATGTGATGGATAACATGTCTGCATGCTAGGAGAGTCCCGAAGAATTTACAAAAGTCGGTATTGTACCTAGAGGTACAATAAAGTTGATTTAAGCCTCAAACTAGATCAAATAGAGATTTTAGGGTCATGACAAGTATTTTATATGGTTGGCCTTTACATGGATTTTACCCAATATTATCATGGATAATTGAAGGAATTTATATGGTGGAGAGAGCAAGCTTAATAGTTAAGAAATAAAAATGGACCAATGAAATGGTGACACATGGCATATTTATAACCATTAAATATTTAGCTTTAAAATTCATACAAAATCAGCCCATTTCTCATTCATATGGCCGGCCAAAGAAGAACAAAGGAGGAATGGTGAATTACACTACCCATGCTTTCTTTTTCATTTTCCATTGTTAGATTTCATGTTTTCATGGTGAATTCATGGCTGGTTGGAATGGGTATGGAGAGAGAATGAAGTTGGATTGATTTGATTCTAAGTTATGTTAGTGTTTTTAGTTAGTTTATCATGTTTAGAAACAAAACAACAAGAAAAGAATTCATTTTCCCCATCAACCGTCAATGGCTGAATTTCCTAGGGAGGATATTGTGGCTGAAATTGATGATATTTCATGATATTTTGGTGATATTTGATGTTTGGTGAGGCTAGAAATTAAATGGGAAATTTTGGTGTGAAAATATGAATTTTTACCTAATGTATAGACATGTGTGATTATTGACCCGAGACTGATAAATTCAATCTCATTCGCAGTCACTGAGGTAATTTAGGTATAATTGGAGTGTAGAAAGTGAAAGAAATTGATTTAGAGTTAAATTGGAGGTTTTAGCCAATTACATCGAGAATAGTGCGAGTTAGGTCAAATACCGTATTTAAACGGCTATTCGAACATTTTGCATCACATTTCATGCATTCATATAGATTTATAGAGCCTGGAATAGTTTATGATAAATTGACACAATTTATTGAATTTCGTGTCACGTATGATGTATAGGTGGTGAGCCCTCTAACAAGGGTAAAGAGATTGTGCCCGAAGACCGAGAATATGAGTATATCTAACTCTTAGTACTATGAGTAACCTTATCATCATTTTAATTATCTAAAGTATGTTTTAATTCAGTTTTGGTGAAATTGTATGAAAATGATTTTAAATGGTTAATTTTAGGTTTTATAAACAAAAATGAGTTTAAATGAAAATATTTTATAAATTGTCTTGAAACAAAATAATAATTTTGAAAATAGAGTAATTGAAGACCACTGATACGTTGTAAATTTAAAATTTAATTGATGACTTATGTTATTGTGTTGGCATGACTAGCAGAGCTGTGTCTTATGAATTGTGTGAATTGCTTTATTTTACCCTTGCAGGCTGGGTAGTAATATATTAACCCTGTCATCTGTCAAAATTTTATTGTATGGTGGGTTTGACCTGCTGCAGTGGGTTGGGTTCTGTGGACTAGCCTATTAGAGGGGCACGGAATCCTGTTATATTTTACCTCGGTTGGAGAGGGGAGTAGGGTAACTCTCGAGGTATAACTTTTAGAGTTCACTTCACGCCAAATCACCACGTGAGAGGGAACTAGGCCAACGCCAAGGAACGACTATGTTTTCAAAATAAAACATGACTTTCTAATAGCCTTGGCGGACTCAGTTGGGATAGCCCTCGACCAAGGTATCCCAGATAACTGAGTATGATAATAATTTTTGGCATGAGCCAAGCTTTTTAAGAAATTCATAAGCCATATTGATTACTTGATTTAAATAAATTGATTTCATTTGGTTGAAATAAGTTAAAAGGTGATAAATTACAATTTGACGAAATATTTTAATAGTCTCCTTTTATTCGACTTTAGATATTTTGAATGATGTTTGTTTACTCACTAGGATTTCATAATCTCACCACCCTCCTTTTCACCCATTTCAGGCTCAAAATAGATTGTAGATAATTGATATCGACGAGGACTACAGTTAGATTTGCCACATCCAAAAGTTGTAGGTTCATTTCTTTTGATACTTTTAGTCATTCGTGGGCCCATGTCACTATAAATTAAATTTTATACTTTGGTTATCTGTATTACAACATGTATGAATTTGTTTTGCTTTTACACTGTAAAAATTATTTACATAGTGTTCTAAAAATATTATTTTATTAGAAAATTAAATATTTTATTCTATATTTTAATTTTATTCTAATAGTCATAATTTCATTTTAAATGAATGTATTAGACATCCAAAATTATTTTTGACTATGAAAGATGTGTTTTCCACTTATATACTACATTTTTAACTGATTTTAAGATTTTTGGGAAAAATGACCAAAATACCCCTGTGAGACGAAAATTAATATTTTATTTGTTTTAAGTTGGAAACAGTTTAAAATATTTTAGAACGTGGTATTTGGCAACAGTTACTCACAGGGGAAATGAAAAGCTTATACGAGAGCCTTGCGAGGTTTCTATCGGCATTCGGGGTTAAGAATGTTTGTCGAGGCTTCGCGGCTGTTGTCACGGGCTCGATGGGGAGTTCCGGGTCTTGACACCTTCACCCAAGGTCACTCCGTTGGAAGTCAATGAGTATTTTTGCTTGTGTATACGTACATGTGATGTAAATCACTAAGATGCATGTTGTAAACAATATATGTTTATTTTGATTAACGTTGCCACTATGACTTGGCAATGGGTGACATTATTTTGGATAATATAAATGTAAGTAGTTTACTGCCATGTAAAATTGTTGAAATAATCATACTTGAGAATCATGAAATATGACATTTAAAGTGATGGATAGAATGATGAACAGGATCATATAAAAAGGCTTGCTTGGGCTTAGTGTGCTATGCCCATTGGGCCTATGCGCTGGTCATGGCCCAAGAATTGGGTTGCGACAAAGTTGGTATCAGAGTCCTAGGTTGTCTAGGTCCAAGGATTTTCATTATTGGTCCAGCGAAGTAATAGGGTCTTTATGTGGAAACTTCGGTTGTCAATTGTGAATCGTGGCACATTTTACAACCAAGCAACCGCATAGATTCCCTATTCTAGAAACCACCTTTTTCTTTAGGTATGGTTATAAAATGTGTTTAATAACAGGTGTTTTCTCTTGTCTAGGTAAGAATGCTGCCTAAGACACGAGCCGCCTCAAGACGAATGGGGGAGCAAGATGCTCCTAATGAAATGACGGGTAGGCCACAACCATCCACACCTATAGGGCGAGGTAGACGTGGCAAGGCCACTATGTCAGTGAGGGCGGATACACCTATGAGTAGACATAAGGAGGAACAGTCCTTAGGTAATGCGGATAGACACCCAACCAGGGGCATTACCATCGAGGACTTGGCTACAGGTCTATAGGGGATTAATAGGGTTGTAAAGATTATGGCAACCCGTATGGTGTTAGGAATTTTGAGAATATGGTGCCCTGGAAAGCATGTATATTCTCATGCTTAAATTCATTAAAGTTATTTGTAATGAAAGTACATTTTGATAATAAGACGAAGATTCTGTTTTAATAAGCATTCATTATCTAGTTATTAAGGTACCAAGATTCTATTGAGATATTAAAATACATTTGTATGAAGCGTCATACATAGGAGACATGTACTTTAATTGAATCTAAAAATTGGTCACAGCCATATAATAAAACTGGTCACTTTATTGTGTTAAGGGTGTAGTGTCCAGATTACTTCCAATGAAATGAATGTGATTCATTTCAAGGGAATGATGAGTCTTAAATGATTGAAATGGTTGACTTCAAGTAATTACACTATAACATGAACTGGAATCATGTGAGAATCAAATTTAAGTTTTACCATTACTTAAATCTTGATCTCACATTTACACATTTGCTTATAGTGGAAACGAAATCCTGATAGATAGTGGACTCGTGTTTAATCTCCTTATAATCTTTGATTTACCATGAGCATGATCATCATAAAGCGTTGATCTAGACTTCGTATCTTGGGATTATAATCGAAATGAACATTTGGGTACATATATCCAGATAATGGAGTTCATAGCATTAACATCACTTCTAGTAATTTTAAGAAGATTGGTGATTAATCTGGGCCTAGTGGATTGATGAATTAGCTACTCATCACATCTGGATACTCAAAAGATTAGATCTAGAGTATTGAATCACTAATTGGATGAAATTTAATACTAAGGGGCAAAACTGGCATAAAGGGTAAAACGGTAATTTCACCTTTTATCCTTGGATGGTTATGAGGGTTCACAATATAAGGTTTGCAATTGGACAACTAATAATCAATATCAAATATTGAATTGTTTCTTGTAATTATAGTTAATCCAAAAGTGAAACCATGAATCTATGGTGGAGTGATTTCATGGTTAATAAGCTTGAATTATTTTTAATGAGATTAAGAATAATTCTAAGTTTATTGGAGCTTGGAATATCTATGTCCAAATAGATTTCCCACTTAGCTTCGTAGAATTCAACTTGTTTAAGTTGGAATGCATGTTTTAATTTGATTAATTAAATTATGTACAAAAAATTGGCAGCTTTAACATGTTTGTCTTAATTTAGATAAGAAAACATGTTTGGTCTTAATTTAGACAAGAAAATATGTTTGTCATAATTTAAGACAACAAAAATAGTTTTTGTCTTAATCTAGACAAGAATACATATTTGTCTCAAATTTAGACAAGATCAAATATTTTTTGTCTTAATTACGGATAAGAGTTGTCTTAAATTAAAAGAATTTTAGGAGGATTCTTGAAAAATGAATCTAGAAATCAATGTTGATAAAAGGAGACTCCACGTTTGACTATTACTCTTTTATTTATTATTAATTCTTTTTAAATAAAAATGGATAATAATAAAATAAGAGTTATTTTTCAATAAGGAGTTTTATTTTACCAAGAACTCTAAATGATAATTAAAGAATTAAATTATTTATTTTTTAATTTTCATTTTGATAATTATGGAACATGTTTGATGCTTCCATAACTCTAAATGGATGGTCAAGATTGATTCAAAGGTGTTTCATTTGATTAAACCTTTGAAGCAAGAGTTTTAATAAAAATAGAATAGATTGGAAGAAAATAATAGAATGTACTTTTTCTTGAAAAAAGATTCAGCCGTCACTTTTTTTCTATTCTCTTCTTCCAAGCATTTCCAAAGAAAAGAGAACAAAATCGGTTGCCATCTTGTAGTCTTGCATTCCACACCTTGTCCACTCAAGGTTCAAGTTAAAAGTATTCTTGAAAAATAAGTGGTAAACTTGTTTAGTCGAGAAATCGTTCATTGGTGTGGTGGAATCCGAAAATAAGAATATCAAAATAAAAGGTATGGTTTTTCTTACTTAATAGATTCTTATTTTTTTTTGGTGTGATAATCTTACTTGCAATAATAATAATGTGTGTTTCAACTTGTGTAATTGGATTGCTTGCTTCCTTTATAAAATAAATTTTTGAAATCCATGCTTTACACAATCACATTAATTCACTAAGATCCTACTCCAACAATTGGTATCAGAGCTAGGTTTATTGCAAGTTTATTTCCTATATTTATTTTGCATGGTTGGCACCTTTGCATATGTTTAACTATCTTGATGTGATCAATGTATGGTTGTATGTTATGATGCATGATTCAAGGTTTTTGCCACATTAATTGTCCTAGAAAATTTTACATGTAACATTTTTCTTTTGGTTATGTAACAAGAACGGTGGCTTATCATCGCCATATTTCCTTCTTGATTTTTTTTATTTTTCCTTATATTTAAGTAACTAGGAAAACCCATGTAATTTTAATATTTCTTGATGTATTTGGAGCATCCATGGAGAAAGAAGTTCCAAGCCAAAAGGAAAAAGGTAATTAGATGATATTTGATCTCTTTAATTTTTTTTTTGGAAAAAGGAGTTTTCTTGTATTTATTTATTTTAAACAAAAAGAGTTTTTCTTATATTAAAATTATGTTATTATAAAAATATATTTTTTTATTAAAATATTTTTTAAAAAAAAGAGGAAAAAGAGGGTGCGGTGTGCTGTTGGGCAGTGTGTGCTGCTGTCGGACAGCAGCACACACTGCTGGGCAGCAAGACAAACTACTGCTAGGTGCAGCAACAAGTGCTGCCACAAGGCAACAGCCCACCCTTTGGCTATTGGGCAATAGCCCATTATGGTGGGCCACTTCTAATTTTTTTTATAAAATTATTTTTAAAAGAATTATTTTTTAAGAAAAATATTATTATATATATTCTTAAAAATTTTCCAAAATTCTTTTTATTTTTGGAAAATTAATTTTATTTTAGCCTTGGATTAAAAAATATATTTTATTTTGGTATTAATTAATGAAATTAATTAATTGGACAAAACAGAATTATTTTTTTAAATTGGGTTAAAATTAAAATTAAAATTAAGGTTTTTTAAATAGTCATAAAATTCAAAATAGTGCGAGATGGATGTGATCCTAACAAGCAGCGAAAGTAAGCAAAATTGAAAAGAATTACAAGTTGTAATTTTATTTTATTTTTCCTAGGATGGACATTAATGTGGCTTATTATATATATATATATAAATATTTATACGTATCTATATAAATGATATTAGATATTATTTGTATGCTTGACAACATGTTATCTAGAATTAAGGTGCCAACATCTCTTAAGGAATGCCATGCATACATTATGTATTTTTGTTTAAAAGGAATTTTATAATATGAGATACATAATGAATATAGGAAAAGAAATCACATCTAGACAAGATGGTAATATGGATATTCTAAATATGCATATAAAAAATCTGATAAAAAGTCAATCAAAACCCTAAGTATAAAAATATTGAGTGGGAGAGGATGCTACTAATCCTAATGTCACAGCCCAATTCCAGGGCCATAACAGGCACAAAGGCCCAATGGGCTCAGCCCACTAAGCCCAAGCAAGCCTATTTATATAATCTTATACATTAATCTATATTTCTTTAAACTCCAAAATTCTTAATGTTCAAATATAGTTCCTTTGAGAACAATTCATACAACCCAATTATGCATTCAGAATGGCATCATCATCCATAATATAGATATATAGCTTGACAAATGAATCTTAGCATTTCACAACGAGTATTCATATACACAAAATTAGACCTTGACCATCAGCGGAGTGACTCTGGGCATAGTTGCTAACGTTTAGTGTCATGTTAAAACTACCGAGCAATGGATAGGGAGGAGCACTTCGTCCTAGGATCCAATTGTTAGCTTTAAAATTATTATAGTTTTGATTATGACAAAATGATCAAATTTGCTTGAACATTATTTGAGTAATCTTTGACAAATTCTTGAAATGATTTAACTCCCATACATTTGTTCTTACACACAAGCTTGACTCTTGAAGTTATTGAACTATATCTATAAGCTTGTATGACTTAGGTGTATGAGTGCTTATGATTCTCATTCATTAAAGTTTGATTTAAAGATTAAAGAAAAATCTTGATGCACTCATTAAGGGGAAGTTTTGAATATCTTGTTTAATGATGAAAAAGAAAAAGGAGAGAAGGAAGACTAAGTTAAATACAGTTAAATAAGTCTTCATGTTTAATTTATATGTGTGATGGTCAGTTTTGGTTTTGTTGAATATTATGTAAAGAAAAGTAGATGCATTCACTAAGGGGGAGCACCTCATTATGCATAAAGATTTGAAGCATTCATATTGAAAATAGACATTGCATTATTAATCTTGGAGTGTTTTGTGATCATCAAAAATAAGATATAGAGAATGTTGACTCTACATGTTTTTGATGATAGCAAAATATTCCCATTCATTTGTGTCTAACATTTCTACCTAAATGTGCAAGACAAAAAGTCATATGAAAATAATAAATCAATCTTCCAATTGTGCATATCAAAGACCATGAAAATAAAGAAAAACGATTGATCAACAAAAAGGAAGTTTATTGATGAAACAAGGAAGAATGTTGGTTGACCAAGTTTCAAATTGAAGGAATGGCGGGGTGAAGAGTTTTAGAAACAGAACCAACTTAGTCAACCAAGTCAATCGACTGACTACTCCCTACCAAAATCTGAAACCTGAAACAGAACCAACTTAGTCGATCAAGTCAGTCGACTAAGAGCTCTTTGTCTGCAATTTGAACTAGAGCACGACAAGAAAAATTAACGGCTAGAACTCATCCTCAACTATTTTCAATGGCCATAAACTGTCAAATTGCCATCAGAGTTGTTTCTCCAAGTATAAAAGGGTCTTCCAATGGTTAGAAATCAGTTTTGAGAAGTTTTGAAGAGATTTGAGTCATTAAGAGCTGAAAAACCAGAGAATTTTCTCTTCACCTCACTGTATCTAAATGCCCATTCTTTGTACTTGTATTCTGCACTCAACTGTGTACCATGTAGATCAACTTCTGATCATAGGTACTTTTTTCTACTTATCTTCTTATATTCTTCGAATGAGGGAGTCACTCTAAGTGTTTTTTTCAAGCTAGGATTGCTTGAATGTGTTAAGGTTCTAACTTAGCCTTAAGAAGTTAAGTGTTGGGTTTTGGTTGATCTAGTGAAAAAGCATTGTTGTAGGTTGTGGTTGAGCCTTTGAAAAACCACGTTGGGTTTTGGTTGAGCTTGTGAAAAACCATTGTGAAAGGTTGTGGTTGAGCCTTTGAAAAACCACTTTGGGTTTTAGTTTATCCCGTGAAAAACTAGTGTACAAGGTTTTGGTTGAGCCTTGTAAAAGCCATTGTAAAGCTTGGTGAAAGCTTGTGAATTTCACCGGTTATTAGTGGAATTGTTGTGAAAATCCTTGGTTGGATAATCAAGGTAGTGGATGTAGGTCTTGGACCAAACCACTATAAATTGTTGTGCACTGTATACTCTATTTTTATTTTCTTTGTTTTGAAAATTAGTTCTTCATTTTGTCAAGAGCCGATTTTTGCTATTCACCCCCCCCACTAGCACATATTATCTAGACCAACAAGTGGTATTAGAGCCTAACCCTCATTTTTAAGGCCTAACATCCTTAGGCTAGATCCTAATAGCTCTAAAAAATTCTATTGATATTGAGGGTTAATGCATAAATGTGCCTCCTCTATTTAATGGATCAAACTATCCTTATTAGAGTACTAGAATGTCCATTTATATTAGGTCTTATGACTATGAGATATGGGATGCCATTACCGATGGTCTTTTCATTCCTATGATCACAAATTCCATAAATGGTGAGAAAACTCCTAAAGATAAAAATAAGTGGATAGAAGTTGAAATGAGGAGAGCACAAATAAACTCGAAGGCCATGCACACTCTCATATGTGCACTTGATTATAGAGAATACGATAAAGTATTCATGTACAAAAGTGTCATGAAAATTTGGCAAAAATTAGAAGAGTTATATGGAGAAACAAATATGGAAAAGGAATTGGAAGACAACTCTTGCGAGAATCAATGCTCAACAAGCAACATGGCAAATGCAAACAAGGAATCAAGTGAAGATGAATACTCAAATCAAATTCAATTATGCTACATGGCTCTTGAAGACATAAAGGTAATTTCTTCATCTTGTGAACTTAATTCATATGCTTTTGATGAATTACATGATGTTTTTGAGGATTTAGCTTTTAAGTTTGAGAAAATGAATATAAAGAACAAGACAATCATTTCCACACTCGATGTTTTTTTTTTTTATATACTGGAAATTCACGTAGGGCCCAGCTACCCTGTTAAATTTTATTAATAACGAAATAAAAGTACAAAGAAAGGGGGCATAAACCGTACCTCCGAGTTACATGATTATAAGTAAAGTTCATAGAAACACCTAGAGTAAGGAAAACTATTTTACGTGCATATCTTTTGATGCTACAGTAAAACAAATTTTCCTTACTATTACATGGAGACAATAAACTAGAATGAAATATAAAACAGAGAATGTAAAAAAGAAAAGCACCTAGGATGGAGTGTTTCATTTTATGGCCATATTTTAACTATCGTCATAAAATTGAAACATGTCCATTTTACAAAAATCTATTAGAGTAACTAAGCAGGAAAAATAAACTAGGAGTACTACTTCTTTACATTCATTAAAAACAACCATAAGGTAAATTAACTCTATCCAATCTGAGAATACCTCTGAGCTGATCTTCTGCTTGCGAGAATACCTTCAGATTTTGGTGCGTATGTCCCTGATTCGCAAGATGGTCTGCTACTTGGTTTCCCTCTCTATGGATGTGCGAAATCCTAAAAGAGATACTACTTAAGGATCTACGAATAGAGGCAAGCAAGTTCCGAGTCCTAGAAGATCCCTGATGACCCTCATTAATCATGTGTACCACTACTTTCGCATCCATTTCAATCCAAAGTCTAGAAACACTATATTCAGTACACAACAATAGACCCCTGTGCAGAGCCATCAATTCTGCTTGTAAAGAATCACACGATCCAAAATTTTCGGAGAAACCAAAGATCAAGGTACCAGTATGATCGCGAAGAAGTCCTCCTCCAGTAGCATTCTGAAAATTGTGCTTTGAACTACCATCAACATTCAACTTAAACTCACTTGTTGATGGTTTATGCCAAGAGAATATTCTTGGTGGATGTGGGACTGCCTGCTGAAATATTAGACCCCATGTCTGAGCAATCTGAAGATCTCCCCTCCATTGCCACCGCTGGAATTGTCTCCCATGAAATAGTTGGTGGATGAGCTTGAGTACTCTCCACACCACTCTGTTAGGATACATACCAAGGTTCCTATGTTTTGCATCATTCCTTTCAACCCATAAGAACCAAAAAATGAATAAAGGCATTAACGTGCGTATGCGTCCTTTTTTTGTATAATCTCTGGAGTACAGCCATGCCCACATAATCTGATTAACAGTCTGGGGATGAATAATATTGATTTGGAAGAATTTTGTGAAATAAATCCAAACCTGTACGACAATTGGGCATTCCCACATGACATGCAATAGAGACTCCTCTGAATTGCAATGTTGACATTTAGAAGCTAACTGGAAACCCTTGGTTTTCAACCGCAAATCAACTGGGATCCAGTCCTGTAATAACCTCCAAAGGAAGAAAGAGATAGTTAGAGGAATGCTTTTATGCCAAATTAAATCAAACACGGGGTTTACCGACTGGTGTTGATGAACTATCTCCCAAGCGGACTTAGTAGTGAATTGCCCATCTGAGGTAGGCACCCAAAATGCCTTATCATCATTAAGAGGATCAATCAGAATGTTTAGAATTTCCACCACCACTTCCTCCGGCAGCACATTGTTCAGCTTATCCACGTTCCATGTACCATCATCGTAAAAATGGGAAACTCTCGTCATCGATGATGCAAATACTGGAAAACGATTGACCAAGGGGGTATCACCCATCCAGCAATCATGCCAAAAGAATAACTCTCCCTTACCAATCCGCCATCTAATGTAATTCTCTGCGGTTGAATAGCTAGCAAGCATTCGTTTCCATGTTTGTGAATCATGAAGTTTCTGTTGGACGTACCTCAGAATTTGGGTTGTACAATATTTAGTCCGCATAAATTGCGTCCAAATGTTGTTACAGGACACAAACCTCCACCAAAGCTTCATGCTAAAAGCCTCAAATACATCACCTAGGCCTCGGATGTCTAATCCTCCCTCACTGGATGGAAATGTGATCTTATGCCACGCACTCCAATGAATGTGTCTAGTGCCTGTTGAGCCTCCCCATAAGAAATTGTTGAACATTCTGTCTATTTTTTTAGTCACACAAATAGGAGGCTTGAGGACCTAGAGCAAATAGATAGGTAAGGAAGACAGAACACTCCGTAATAACGTAATTCGCCCACCTGGAGAAAGAATTTTATTGTCCCATCCTTCAATGCGCTCTCGAATCTTTTCCACCAGATCATCAAACAACATTACCTTTTTCGGACCTTTGTATAGTGATAGGTAGGCATTTATGGATGAATCCAGTGGCTTGAAAGATGATTTGTTTGCGCAAATTCGCCACATTTTGGTGAGTGATGAAGCAACTTTTAGAGTGGTTTATTCGCTGTCCAGAAATCTCCTCATAAGCCTGCAAGAATGTTAGAATTTTCTGCAAGGAGGACTTGGCACCATTAGTGAATATAAGAATATCATCTGCAAAAGCCAAGTGGCTAACTGACATGGAGCAATCGGAAATAAAGTGCAGGGATGGATATTGAGCAAATAAAGCATTTAACCCTCGAGATAAGTATTCGGCAGCAAGAATGAATAGAAGAGGAGAAATGGAATCGCCCTGTCTGAGTCCTCTTTCTGACTTGAAATATCCCATAGCACCACCATTAATTAACAATGAAAACCAGCAATTAGATATGCAACGATGGACCATCCCAATCCACTGTGAATTAAATCCGAACTGCTCAAGCATTCTAAAAAGAAAATCCCATTCAAGCCGATCATATGCCTTCATCATGTCTAACTTGAGACCTATATTTCCACCCATTGACTTTCGATCAATCTTCCCAATTAGTTCTTGTGCAAGTAGGATGTTGTCGCTGATCAATCTCCCCCCTACAAAGCCACTTTGATTATCTGTAATGATGGAAGAGAGCACCTTTGCGAGACGATTAGCTAAAATCTTAGTAATGATTTTATTCAAGATATTGCAAAGACTTATCGGTCTAAAATCGCTCCATGTCGAGGCATTGTGATTCTTGGGCAACAACACTATTGTTGTGGATGTGATTCCCCTTGGGAAGTCAGCCCCATGAAAAAAATCAATTACTGCGTCTAGGAGGTCATTTGTAACTATAACCCAGCATTGTTGATAGAAATAAGAGGAGAATCCATCAGGGCCAGCAATGCTATCCTTGTCGATATTGAAAACTGCCTCTTTTAGCTCCTCCCTTGATGGCTCTGCACATAAACTCAGATTATCGTTATCAGAAATAATAGCCGGAATCAACGAAGCATCAAACCTGGCCATACTACACGGTTCCTTTTTCATGAGTGAGGAAAAGAAATCCACTGCAGAGGACTTCACAGCATCCGGTTCTTCAATCCAATTGCCATCCGAATTTTGAATCTTGAATATGTGGCTTTTGATTCTTTTTTTCTTAACCCGCATGTGAAAAAACTTGGTATTGTGCTCACCCTCTACAAGCCATTTAATACCAGATTTCTGCTTCCAGAATAATTCTTCAACACTAAGATAATGATTCAACTGAGCATATGCTTTGTTCATTGCTGCCCGATTCTCACATGACTGTTCCTGTTGGAAAATTAATTCACAATCTGCTGCTCTTTGTTCCGCCACCTTTAAGTTGTGAAATATGTCTCTAAAGACCTCCTTATTCCACCTTTTTAGTGACAGCTTTAACCGACGTTGCTTCGCCCAAAAAGCCTGTAGACTTGAGCCAAAAATGGGAAAATTCCAATTTTGCTCCACAAACTTTTTAAAATCATGATGAAGTACCCAAGCATGAAGAAACCGAAAGGAAGAGGGAACTTTTTCCTGATTCATTGAGCAAGAAATCAGTAGTGGACAATGGTCAGACCCATCTCTATTAAGGTGCTGTATACGAGTAGTTGAAAAGAATTCTGCCCAATGATGATTATACACCATCCTATCTAACCGTTGAAACATTCGATTATTGGTCCAAGTGAATGGACTGCCTTCATAACCACCATCCATTAACCCACAATCAAGTAAGGTTGAGACAAAGTCCTCCATAGACCCTCCATGCGGAGCAGCCCCATTCAACTTTTGCCCACTATGTAAAATGGCATTAAAATCACCCCCCACAATCCATGGCGAATGAATACTGACAGACAAACTCCTCAAGCAATCCCAAAGCACCATTCGCTCTGTCCTGGTGCATTTTGCATAGATAAAAGATGCCAGTAACGGGGCTTCCAACCATGATATGGATAGCTTAACATGGAGACACTGAACGTGATCGAGTAATACTTCACAACTTAGATCAAATGAGTGAAACATCCATATTTTTTGGGAGCAATTCACAAAGAATTTTTCAAAACCCAACTTTTTTCTGATAAAATCAGCTTTAGTAGCTTCCACCATGGGTTCCAAAATGACTAAAATTTTTAACTTGTGCATTAATTGCAGTTTTTTTATTCTCCTTTGGATAGCTGCACTTGAGATACCCCTCACATTCCACACTAGTTCACAAATCATGATCGGGTTCTAGCTTTAAAACTCACCGAGATGGAATCACCCTTTGAGACCCCTTCATTTTCCCCCAAATCCATAGCTTCTCCTGATGTTAAAATAAAAGCTTTGCCTATAGAAATTTCAGTATCTGAGTGTCTTCTGTGTCGCATTAGTGGGTGCACTTCCATATCTGTACGGCTAGCACCTGAAATAGAGGGCACATCACTCAGCTCCTTGTTGTTCATGCACTTGCGTGAAGCTGACTCCAAATTAGGTGGATTTTCTGCTTGATCTTCCATCGTTCCCCATGTGTAAGCCTCCTTTAAAGTAACCCGATTATTTCCTTCTACGTTCTCAGTGTGACTTGCATCTTGGTCATCTGAGGCATAATCCCCACTTCCTTTCAGAGTATCCGTTGATTCCTTTTGCCCATTGACTTCATTTTCTACCATTATCATACTGGCCCCATGCTGTAAAGTTGGCATAATAAAATAATTTTTTGACTTCATGCTTGTACTTTCATGCGAACATGCTACTGCTGAGACAACCCGGTTATTTCTTTTTAAACTTTTAATCTGCCTTGCACCGTGTCCCACTATTGGACTGTGTTCGTCACTTCCTTCCCGTATGCCCACTGGCAAAATCTGAATCCATGCCCCACTATCTGCCCTTTGCTTATCATTCTCCTGCAATAAGTTATCCACTTGCGCTGGTTGATTAATAAAGTAATTTTTTGAATTTTTACCTTCCCTCGCATGTACTGGTTTGTGCACCATTGTCTCATCTCCTTTTGCAGCCCTTGTCATGTCCTTGTCTATCATTTTTATTGCACTGTTTGTTGGGTCTCGCATGTCCTTCATGGTCTGTGCTTCGGTCCTACTAACTGCCGCTGCCCCTGGTGCCTTGGGCAGGTCTCTTTCTCTTTTGGTGCTTGGCATGGTCAACAACTTTTTTGTCTTTTGGCCATGCACCCCATGCACGTGAAAGATTTCCTGCCCAGCGTTTTCCCCCATGTTTGGCTTTGCTGGACGTGCTGTCACCATCTCGATTCCCCTCGGTAGTTCCATTCTACCGTTCTGGGTATCCACGCGCACCTTCTCGTCGTCCGTAGCTCCACGGTGCCCGACCGCCACCTCTTCTTGCGGTTCATCGATGACCATAATTGTATTACTGTTATTTTCCTTTACTTGGGCTGAAGCCTGGGACAGCTTCTGCTCATTTTCGACTTTGTCCCTAAGTCTCTCACCTATCGGAACTCATGATGGAGCAGCAGCCGGAATACTATCCGCTCACTGTGCTGTAATTATTTCCTCTCTCTTGCCTTTCGTATTCTGCTGCTGTTGGTTACTTTTGGAACCCTTACTGCTCATCTGCAGCTCCTCTTTTCTTCCTCAAATCACAGCTCCTTCATTTCTTTACCCGGTCGCCATGCCTATCGGTTTGTGCCGAGCAGCGACAGCATTGATTTCCTCCACTTTTGACTGCATTAATCCATTCTTGCCCCTCCGTTCGATAACCTGCCATTGTTTGCTCGATCCCGGTTCCTCCAGATTAATCACCACCTGCTCACCTGCTACTTTCGCTTGCATGTTCCTTATCAGTTGTTCCTCACTTCTCAGGGTTTTTCTTTTTTCTT
Source organism: Theobroma cacao (assembly GCF_053813885.1). NCBI lineage: Eukaryota > Viridiplantae > Streptophyta > Magnoliopsida > Malvales > Malvaceae > Theobroma > Theobroma cacao. The sequence continues at coordinate 25,947,278 of NC_142641.1, forward strand.
GATCTTTTGTTTCTTTTGTCTCCCTCTCTCGGTCTTCGTCATGCACAGCCTTTTCCTTCAATAACGGTTTCTGTCGTAGGACCTCTACCTTCTCTGGTCTATTTCCAAGCACAAGACATGCTGAAATATCGTGACCTACATGGCAGCAGTGGGTGCAATACGCCGGTAGTTTTGAAAACTCTACGCTTTGTGTAAAACCTCCAGTCACATTCCCGGTTTTTCGATCCCTACTCACAATCCAAATATGATCTAATGGAGGCTTTCCTACTGCCTTTGCAATCATCATCAGCGCAGATTTTTCTTGGAGATGGGTTCTTAGATTCGGGAAGGAAATCCAAATGGGGACCAAGGAAGATTCTTTTTCTGGTTGAAAATCCTAGGACTAGTGTGGGTACAAGATATGATTTATGATTAATGCATGAATATATGAGGTGTATGCTAGTTATGTTGAGGCATGAAATGTGTAAAGGCTTGTATGATGGTTTTCATCTAAGCTATTATTTTTTGTCTAGGAGGTGTTTTCCATATACTACATGAGATGTTTGAGGAAGCATGATGAATGCTATTTGATTATATATGTAATGCATGTTTTACATACGATATGATGAAAGAGTAGGCATGAGGAAATGCCATGAGATGTGTGTATGATGTGAAATTCCATATACCTTATGAGATGAGTAAGAATGTATGTGATAGGCATTCCACATACTAATTGCTTTAAGTATAAAAGCTTAACGAGTGCGATCGAATCCACTCACATGGGGTGTATTGACGACTTCACTCCTATGATGCATCATACACACCCAAGGTGAAATAGGGTTGTACATTGTCGGCCCAAGGTTGATGGGGGTTGTACCATCACAGTGTGTGAGTTCAATGGTTATGGAATGATAAGAGTGTATTGACGACTTCACTCTTATGTTACAGATCAGATATAGCATATTGATAGCAGTTAGTGTCACGGATACCAGTGTCCGATCTTCATTCTTTGGTAGATGTTTAACAACCATTTGATGCCTAGAGGGTTGATCACGTTCCGTGGACGAGTCGGTCTTTACTTTATGTTTATGTTTATAGACTATGAATATGTTTATGTTGTTATTTCCAGTGTTGGGCATTTTACATGAATAAATGTATGTATGAGATTATGGTGGTGGCTCTAGAGCCTATATGAACACCTGAGGGTGCTGATGATGTTTAATGTTTATGTTATCATGCATTGTGATAATGGCAATTGTATATATATATATATATCAAATGCTTGAACTTATATAATTAAATCGAGAAATTCCTTAATTTTATAATGAGTATTACGAATGCATGCATGATGATTTTATATGTAAATGGATGTTTTCAAATGCTTTCGCATAAAATGATGAATGTTTAATGATGTTATGGTAAGAGGCTTACTTGGGCCTAACAGGTTATGCTTGTCTAAGTCCATGCATCGGTCATGATTCTTCTAGGAAATAGGATGTGACAAAGTTGGTACTAGAGCCAGGTTAATAAAGTCCTAAGATTTCTTTGGTTGTTACTGGAATGTTGGAGTCGTATGTAGGAATTTTATTTTTGTTTTGTGTACTCGAGCACAAAATTGAGAATGAGAGACCTGCATATAATTCCTTGTATGTTTAACCCCATTATAGTTAAAATATGTCTAGAATTATTGTAAGTCTATAGTGTTGAGTCTTACAACATACGTTGCTCTTGACTAGGTGAAACATGAGACCTAGGACACGAGCTAGTGCTGAAGACATTGCAGAGTGTGAGGCTTCCATAGATATTACTGTTGACCACGCACGCCTACTACTAGAGGCCATGGCAAGCGTGGTAAGGTTGCTAGTTCAGGGAGGACAAATAACCCCACAAGTGCACAAACAAAAGGATAGGGTCGCAAGATAGTAGTTAAGGGACAAGCTCCCAAGGTTGTAGCACCACCTACACTGACAGTGACCTTAGAGGATCTAGTCACCAACTTACAAGGAGTCATTCAAACGATGGAGCTGCTAGCTCAAGAGATATTAGATTAGAGGAGACGGAATGAGGGCCACCCTACTATTTTGGCTTCGCTTGGGTCACGAAGTCATGATGACTACTAGCACTCTATCATTGCTAGGGTTGCATCTGAGGTTCCATTATTAGAGTTTATGAGGCTGAGACTACCATGGTTTTCGAGATCTGATACGACTACGGATGCTCAGAAGATCTTCGATGAGATATCAATGATATGTAATGCTCTTAGTTGTACTAGCACTAGATTAGTTTAATATGCTATTTCCAGGCTAGGAAAGGTAGCTCGACAGTGGTATGAGATGTTACGCAGTGATATAGCTATTGATGCTACTCTGATGACTTGGGAGGTGTTTAGCATAGTGTTCTTAAAGCACTTTCTGACAGATAGCATGCAAAAAGTTAGAGCACATGAGTTTGAGACCTTGGTGCAGTGATCTGGCATCTTAGTGGCGGAGTATAGTGTGAGATTCACTGAGTTAGCTAGGTATGCCCCATACTTGGCCATTACGGAGAATATGAGGACCCAAAGGTTCTTAAATGGATTGTTCAACCACTATATAAAGTTATAGCATCACATGAGTTCACTAGCTATTTAAAGCAGTGAATTGTGCTCAGAGGTTAGAGCTTAGGGATATGCAAGATCGATCAAATGGACTCAAGCCCAAGAGGGCCAAGATTAGAGGCCACTAAGGCCATCGAGATTCCTCAAGCTGACAAGGCCAACATGGGGGTTTATAAATATCTCATAAGGGGAAAGATACTAAGAAAGATGGAGTTAGTAAAGATCATCAAGTGACTTCACCTCAGGGTCAGTGGGGTGTTAGATAGAGTCATCCTCCTTTCTCTCCATGTTTCATTTGCGGTAAGAAGCATAGAGGACAATGCATGCAAGGTTCCACCTCGTGTTACACTGGTGGATAGTTTGGACATTTTGCCAAGGACTGCCCTACTAGTCATTCCTCTCAGGGAGATACATAAGGGCATACACATGCAGTTTTACCACCTTCGCCAGTTGTTGTGTAGCCTATCAGAACTACTAGAAGAAATAGAGGTAAAGGCATTAGTACAGCTATTCAGGGTAGAGCTTCAAGATCTGGATTTGGAGCTTAGGGTACTATTGGTTATGGATAGGCTACAGTTTATGCTTTGACTCAGCAGGATGCGTAGGCATCCAATGTAGTGGTTACAAGTATACTACCTATTCGTTCTATTAATGCACATGTATTCTATGACCCTGGTGCTACACATTCTTTTGTATTTCCATACTTTGCACCTAGATTGGGTATTGAGCGTTCTGAAAAGGAGTAAGACTTGGTAAGTTCCACCCCCTTGAGAAAGGTGTTTATGGAAAAACATGAGTATTGAGATTGCGTGTTCTAAGTTAAGGAGAAGGACACCTTAGCAAATCTAGTGTTGATGGACATGATGGAGTTTAATGTGATTCTTGGGATGGATTGGTTATCTCCTAACTATGTTAGTGTGGATTGACACCACAAAAGGGTTAGATTTGACTACCCTAGAGAGACACTCTTCTACATATAGGGTGATGGCATCATGGCCTCAATTAGCATGATATTGGGCATGACTGCTAGTCACTTAATGAGACATGGAGGTCAAGGATTTTTGGCTGTGGTGATAGACACCCAAGTGGAGGTAGTTAGTGTGGCAAATGTACCTACTGTGAGGGAGTTCATAAATGTATTCTTAGAGGCATTACCAGGATTACCCCTAAAGTGAGAAACAGAATTTCGCATAGACGTAGTGCAGGACACCAATCCGATTTCTATACCACCATATCAAATGGCATTGGCCGATCTTAAAGAGCTCAAGGATTAGTTGGAGGATTTATTAGACAAGGGCTTCATTCTCCTTAGCGTTTCACCTTGAGGTGCACCAGTATTGTTTGTGAAAAAAAAGACGATTCCATAAGGCTTTGTATTGACTATAGGCAGTTGAACAAAGTGACTATTAAGAACAAGCATCCCCTCCCACGCATCGTTGATTTGTTTGATTAGTTGCAAGGTGCTAAGTGTTTCTCTAAGATTGACTTACAATTGAGTTATCACTAATTAAGGATTAGGGGTATCACTAGTTAAGGATTAAGGGTGTAGACATACCTAAGACTACATTTTGCATGAGGTATATTCATTATGAGTTTTTGGTTATGTCATTTGGATTAACTAATGCGCCTACAACTTTTATGGATATGATGAACATGGTATTTAGACCATACTTGGATAAGTTTGTGGTCGTGTTCATCGATGATATCTTAATGTATTCGAGAAGTTAGGAAAAACATGAGCAGCACTTAAAGATTGTACTATAGACATTAAGGGAGCACCAACTATATGCCAAGTTCTCCAAGTGAGAGTTTTGGCTTGACAATGTTATCTTTTTAGGCCATATAGTGTCTAAGGATGGAGTGATGGTAGACCCAAAGAAGATTGAGGCAGTAAAGAAATAGCCAAGGCCTAGTTCAGTAACTGAGATTCGGAGTTTTATAAGGCTAGCCAAATACTATAAGATATTCGTTAAGGATTTCCCCAAGATTGTTACTCCCATGACGAAGTTGACACAGAAGAACATCAAGTTTATATGGACAGATGCATGTGAGGAGAGCTTCGAGAAGCTCAAGACTTTTCTGACAATAGCTCCATTGTTGAGTTTACCATGTGGTTCAGAGGGTTATGCCGTCTACTATGACGAATCATGAGTAGGACTCGGGTGCGTGTTGATACAGCACAATAAGGTTATCACTTATGCGTCTAGAAAACTCAAGAGACAATAGTAGAATTACCCTACACATGATTTGGAGATTGCTGCCATAGTCTTTGCCTTACAGATTTGGACGAATTATTTGTATCGTGAGACTTGTGAGGTTTATGCAGATCATAAAAGCGTCAAGTATATTTTTAGGCAAAGGGATATCAACCTTAGGCAACGTCGATGGATGAAGCTGCTTAAGGATTATGACTGCTCAATATTGTATCATCCCAACAAAGCCAATGTGGTGGTAGATGCCTTAAGTCAAAAATCTTTAGGGACTCTAGCCCATATCTCAGTCGAGAAAATATCATTGGTGCAATGTATGCATAAGTTGGGGGATATGGGCATTCAATTTGAGGTTAATGATATTGAAGCATTATTAGCCCATTTTAGGGTTAGACCGATGTTGATGAAGCAAATCAAGGAAGCTCAAGATAAAGATGATTTTATAACTAGAGTTTTAGAGAATCCTCGAAAGAGGAAAAGGTAGATGTTTACTAAAGGCACCAATGGATTACTCAAATATGGATCTAGGGTGTATGTATTAGATATTGACAATTTGAGACGAGAGATCCTAAAGGAGGCACACATGGTTGTATATGTTGTTAATCTAGGCACCATTAAGATGTGCGACGACTTAAGGGAGATGTATTGGTGGGAAGGCCTTAAGAAGGATGTGGCTAAGTTTATAGTTAAGTGTTTAGTTTGCTAACAGGTTAAGGAAGAGCATTAGAGACCTACTAGATTACTACAGTTTTTGCCTATTCCTGAGAGGAAGGGAGAGCATATTTTTATGGACTTTGTGACCTAACTACCTCGTCCAAGTAAGAGGTATGATTTTATTTGGGTGATTATGGATAAATTGACTAAGTTCGCTCATTTTCTACAAGTGAAGACCAATTATGGAGCGGCATAGTATGCTAAGCTATATATTGATGAGGTAGTACGATTACACGGAGTCCCAATCACTATAGTATCGAATAAAGGCACATAGTTCACTAGTCGATTTTAGGGAAAAGTGTAGGAGGTTTTGGGGACAAAATTGAATTTTAGCACTACTTTTCATCCACAGACAAATGAACAGTCAGAAAGGACCATTCAAATACTATAGGATATGTTGATGGCATGTGTCAGATTTTGGAGTCACTTGGAACCGACACTTGCCATTAATTGAATTCGCCTAAAATAATAGTTTTCAAGCTAACATTGAGATGGTGCCTTATGAAGCTTTATATGAGCGAAGATGTAGGTCACCTATATGTTGGTTTAAGGTTGGTTAGAGAAAGTTACTTGGACCAAAATTAGTTCAAGAAACCATAGACAAGATACAGTTGATTAGAGAGAGGATGCTGGCAACGCTGAGTCACCACAAGGGTCAAGCCCAGCTCGACAATATGTTTATTATGCCATTCCTACATAAGAATGCATGTTTGCTTACTTGGGTACCTCAAAAATAGTTAAAAGACGATATTGTACCAAATGGTACAACTAAGTTGATTTAAGCCTCGAACTAGTCCAAATAGAGATTTTAAGATACAATTGAGAACTTTAAAACCCCAGAATGACTTAAAATGGTGATTCGGAGTTCGAGGACCAATTTGGAGTCAAATTGAAATTTTCATGACCTAGGGGCAAAATGGTTATTTTGCTAGCCGAGGTTAAGATGTGAGTGTTGGATGAAATTTTTTACTAAGATTGATCATTAGGAGTATAATTTGAGTTTGAGAAGTGAAAAATTTTAATTCTGACAATTTTTTGAGCATAAGGGTAAAATAGTCATTTTGCAAGGGCAAAATTATAATTTTACATCACCCAACACTTGTCCAGCACATGGATTTTACCCAATATTATCATGGATAATTGAGAAAATTTAAATGGTGGAGAGAGATTGCTTAATGGGTAAGTATGACACATGGACCAATGGAATGGTGACATGTGTCAAATTTTCATCCATTTATTATTTGGCTTAAAAATCAGCACAAAATCAGCCCATTTCTCTTCATATGGCCGGCCAAAGCAAGAACAAAGGAAGAAAAGAAAGAACAAGAACCCTAGGATGAAAATTCAAGAGAAAATTGGTGGATTTCGAGTAATCAAGCAATCAAAGGTAAAATTTCTTGATTTTGACTTGTGATCTGCCCGTCCCATACATTATTTTGCATTTTCCATGGTTGAATCACATGATTTCATGATGGGTATCTTGCTGGCTGAGCACTTAGAGAGAGGTTTTGATGCTTGATTTGGTTAAAGTTCAATGTATTTTAGTGTTTTTAGTTGATTGGTGATGTGTAGCATGAAAATCAAGCAAGAAAATTTCATGTTCTTCCATCACCCATCATTGGCCGAATTCTCCATGTGGAATATTGAGGATGATTTTGATTTTATTTCAAGTGATTTGGTTAGAAATTAGTGATTTATGGTGTTAGAATCAAGTAGGAAAAATCATAGTGTTGATGCACCCACCATGGCTGAATTTTCCAAGAGAAAATGGGAGGATGATTTTGCCATATTTCAAGTTATTTAACTTGTGTTTGATGGTTTAGAGAATTGGAAGAAAAATGGAATTATTTGGAGTTGAATTGGACGTATTCGCCAATTAATCGGATGATAGATCGAATTAGGCGAATACCATTTTATTTAGGTACATAATTGAATTTATATTGAACACCGTATTTAGATAGTTACCCGAGTATTTCACATCCCATTTCATGCATTAGTATAGAGCCTGAATTGGTTTTATAACAATTTAGTACAAATGTAGTAAATGGCTTATTGTGCATTATGTCTAGGTGGTGATCATTCTGGTAAAAGTAAAGAGATAGTACCCAAGGATCAAGAATCGGAGTATTTGAAACTCAATTCCATTACAATGAGTAACCTTATTATCGTCTTAATTATCTAAAGTGGTTTTTATCTGATTTTGTGATTTTATGAAAAAATGAATTTAAATGGTAAATCTTTATGCTTTATAAACAAAATGTGTTTAAATGAAATGATTTTATAAATTATTTTGAAATTGAATGATGGCTTTGAAAATAGAGTAATTGGAGACCATTTGATGTATTGTGAATTTATGGTTCTAATTGATTGGCTTATGGTAATATTGGCATGAATGGCTGAATTGGTATTTGTGTTGAAAATGTATAAACTGTTGTTTGCCTTGATAGACTGGATAATGATAAAATTGCCATGTCATGCTGTTAAATTTTATTGAATTGATGGGTTATTGATTAGTCGCTGCAGTTGACAGGTTCCGTGGACCAGCCTATTAGAGGGGCACGGTAACCCTATTATATTCGTACCTCAGTATGAGAGGCGCGGTTGGATAACTCTTGAGGTTAAAACTTTAGAGTTCACTTCACGTCAAACCACCACGTGAGGGTGAACTCAGCCAACGCCAAGGAACAGCTATGTTTTCAAAATAAAAACATGATTTATGCGTACATGACTTTTTAACAGCCTTGGCGGACTAGATTGGGATAGCCATCGGCCAAGGTATCCCTGATAACTGAGTATGAGAATAATTTTGACACGAGACAAACTTTTCAGAAAATCATAAGCCTCGTTGTTCATTTTGGTGAAATGAATCTATTTTATCTTATTAAAATGAGTTCGAAATGTTGAGAATCATTTTTATGCCAATCTATTTTATCTGTCTCTATTTACTCAGCTTTAGATATTTTAGATGGTATTTGTTTACTCACTAGGATTATATAATCTCACCACCCTCCTTTCCACCCATTTCAGGCTTAGGATAGTCGGTAGATACCTCATTTCGTTGAGGGCTACAGTTGGACTTGCATCCTCACAAACTGTAGGTTCATAGCCTTCATTACTTTTGGTAGTTCGTAGGCCTACGTGTCACTGTAAATTAAATTTTATACTTTGGTTATCTGTATTATAGTATGTATGAATTTTTTTAGCTTTTACGCTACAAAAATTATTTACCGGTAACTCTATAAATATTGTTTTATAAGAAAATAGAATATTTTATTGAATATTTTTATTTTATTCAAATAGTTATAGTTTCATTTTAAATGAATGTTTTAGACATCTAAACTTATTTTTGATTATGAAATATGTGTTTTCCACTCGCATACTACATTTTTAGCTGGTTTCGAGACTTTTGAGGAAAAATGACCAAAATGCCCCTGTGAGACAAATTATTTTTCTAGTGTTTTGATTTGGAAATAGTTTATAATATCTCAAAACATGATATTTAACAACTGTCGCTCATAGGGGAGGTGAGAAAAACTAATATAAAAGCCTTGCGAGGTTTCGATCGGCATTTCGGGCGATGAATGTCTATCGGGACTTCGCGACGGTTGTCACAAGCTCAAGGAGAGTACCGGATTGTGACAAAAAGTCATATGCCGACCATAGATGTCGAAAGTTGAAGTTTGAGGTTAGTGACCATGTGTTCTTACGAGTCTCTCTAACCAAAGGTATTATGAGGTTTGGCAAAAATGGCAAATTGAGTTCAAGGCATATCAGACCATTTGAGATATTAAAGAAGGTTAGCGTGGTAGCATACTGGTTAGCACTTTTGCAAGATCTTGCTATTGTTCATCTAGTGTTTCGTGTTTTGGTACTACAAAAATAACAACCGGATCCTTCTCACGTGATTCAGTATGAGTCTTTGCAACTAGAGGATGATTTAAGCTGTAAAAAGGTGCCGATAGCCATTTTTGATAGGCAAGTGAAAAAGTTATGCTCCAAAGAGGTAGCCTTAGTCAAGGTACAATAGTGTAACCACACCAGTGAAGAGGTCACTTAGGAAGCTGCACATGACTTGTGAGCATGATACCCACATTTATTTAGTGAAGATTAGTGCCTTAGTTAAATTCGATGATGAATTTTCCCAAATGAGGGACAATGTGAAACCCCACCATAATGTGAGATTTGCTAAGTTAGAAATCCTTAGATGAACAATTTAAATTGTGTTTTTGAAAACTTGAAATTTACTTTAGTGAATGGAAAATTTCATGGTGCAAAGTTTTGAGATGATTTTGTGTTTGGAATGTTAAAAAGTAAGTTTTGATATTAGAAAAATTTATGTTTGGATGCATTAAGATGATTTACAAAGTTAGTGTTAAAAGGAGTTCAATTGGACATATTTCTAAGGTTTATTTTTGTTTTTGTATCTAATATATTAATAGATGTTCTTCATATATTGCTAGATACAACCTAGAAAGGGTTTATCAAAGGTGCCTTGAAGAACATTTATGGATAGATAAGCAAATCTATCCATAGATAACTAGATCTATTGATAGATGGCTCTTATCTATTGATAGATGGCCATCAAGAAGCTTCCAAAAAGGGTTCTTAAGCTTATTTATTGATAGATAGCCTTGATCTATCAATAGATAATGTCGTTTTCGTAAAAATAAAAAGGGTAAAAGCATATTTTCACTTCCCAAACTATAAATATGACCCAATACATGAGGCTTTCTCAACCTTTAGCCATTTTTTGAAAGGTAAAACCTCTCTAAAACCCTTTCAACTCATTTTTTTATGAAAAATCATTGCTTTTGATGATTTTGATCTTGGTTTGAAGTTTAAAGCTAAAAATGACATTTTTATGCTATAAAACCTTTCAAGCTCACATTTTAATGTTGGAAATTTATGATTTTTGCCTAGACGTTTCTGTTGAGGATTAAAGCTAAGGTTTTTGTGATTTTCTTCAACATCTAAGCTCATTTAAGGTAAGTTTAGAAGATTTATGCATTTCTAGCTTAATCTAGAGAAAGAAAGTGGATATAGTAAAAAGTGAATATATTTCACAAGTTGCTAGATTAATTATTCCGAGATTATTAGTTTAAAAATTTATTATTATGAATATTGTGTGATAGGAACGATTGACACACTAGATTACACGAAATTGGAGTTGTAATCAAGCTTCCTATAAGGTGAGTGGATACACCACTTTCAAAACTATTTTTATATCTAAAGTTGAAGCATGATTTGAAGTTTAATGGTGAACATGATTTTCTGTAAATATTTGTAAACTAAAAATTTATTTGTGGATGAGGAAAATATTTTAAAATCCGTTTTCAACCTACTATGTATGTAAATATGATATTATGTATTAGTTTTCAACAAGAAGGGACAAGCATCTTAGGTTTGAGTCCACTCGATTACTCTGATCTTCGGACTAGTGTGGGTACGAGATTTGATTTATGATTAATGCATGAATGTATGAGGTGTATGCTATTTATGTTGAGGCATGAAATCTGTCAAGGCTTGTATGATGGTTTTCATCTAAACTATTATGTTTATGTTTATGAGGTGTTTTCCCTATACTACATGAGATGTTTGAGGAAGCATGATGAATGCTATTTGATTATGTATGTAATGCATGTTTTACATACGATATGATGAAAGAGTAAGTATGAGGAAATGACATGAGATGTGTATATGATGTGAAATTTCATTTACTTTATAAGATAAGTAAGCATGTATATGATGGACATTCCACACATTAAATGCTTTGAGTATAAAAGCTTAACGAGTGTGATCTAATCCACTAGCACGAGGTGTAATGAAGACTTCACTCCTATGATGCATCATAAACACCAAAGGAGCAATTAGGTTGTACATTGCTGGCCCAAGGTTGACAATGGTAATGGAATGATTATGATTGCTATCTTTATTATATGTTTCATGTTAAGTTCATCTTGAATAATGTTTATGATATATACTCGACGTTGGCATGAGTTTGTGATTGGAAGAATGAAATGAGCTATAGAGATAGGCCTAAAAGGTAAGGGAATTTAAGGAATGGGAAAAATGTACAATTTTGCCCAAATAATAAAGCTTCAAAGGCTATCTAATCCATAATTTTGCCCAAATAATAGAAGTTTAGAGGCTATCTATCGATACACGTAGAACATCTATCAACAAATAGCATACAAAATGCAACAGGAAGCATTCTGCTTCAAATCTATCAATAGATGTTCATCATCTATTGATAGATGAGTTCCAGAATTGTATGTATTGGCTTGTTTGAAAGCTTTTTAAAGCTAAAAAGGTTTTCCAAATGGCTATTCACACTTGTTTACATCACATATGTTATTTCAATCATGTTTAAACACCATGTTTCATGAGTTAAGTTTAAATTGATCACAATTGACATGATATTATAAGTGCATGTTTATGAAATACTCTTATCCCCTAACTTGGCCCATTCTTGTATCCACTCATGGAGTCTTATGACTCACATGTTATTTTCCCCATTTATTTTGTTGTAGATCAATGATAGCATATTGATAGCAGCCAGTGTCACAGTTACCAATGTCCAGTTTTCATTCTTTGGTAGGTGTCTAGTAACCATTTGATGCCTAAAGGGTTGGTCATGTTCCGCTGACAAGTCGATCTTTACTTTATGTTTATGTTGTTATTTCCAGTGTTGGGCATCTTACACGGATAAATGTATGAATCAGATTATGATGGTGGCTCTAAAGCTTATATGGACACTCGAGGGTGCTGATGATGTTTAATGTTTATGTTATTGTGCACTATCACAGTGGCACTTGTAGATAAATATATATATGTATCAAATGCTTGAGCTTATACAATTAAGTCGAGAAGTTCCTTAATTGTATAGAGTATTACAAATGCATGCATGATGATTTTATATGTAAATGTATGTTTTAAAATGCTTTTACATAAAATGATGAATGTTTAACGATGTTATGGTAAGAGGCTTGCTTAGGCCTAACTGGTTATGCTAATCTGGGTCCATGTGCTGGTCATGATCCTTCTAGGAAATGGGATGTGACAATAAATAGGCAAGGATTGCTACTTAGTTGGCCATCAAAACTATTTAGTAATAAGTTCTAAAACCTTAGAAAAAAAGAAGACTAAAAAATCCCTTTGGAGACGACGTAATTAGTAATAAGTTCTAAAACCTTAGAAAAAGAAGAATCATAAATCCCTTTAGAGACGATGCACTTAAATTGCTTATGAGGTACTATTATCCTTGATCTATAATTTACTTGTGGTATATCTTTAGCTTTGATCTTAAATAACAGTTGTTGTTATTGAAATCAAAATTAAAATTTTGCATCATGAAAAAAATCAAAGAGAAACCATGTTTACCCAAGCGAGATCATGATCGCATCCATAGCAATACCAAAAGCTACTATCTTTGCCAAATAATTGATTAAAAATTAGAAAAAGTAGGCTACCTTACTTATAAAGTAGGCTACCTTCTCTTACCTCCAAAATCTGCCAAATAATCATGGCTTTCAATATTCTTCAAGGTGTTTGGCTAATTTTGGAGGTAAGAGAAGGCTAAAGGCTACTGGTTTAAGGTTTCTTCAATGCTTGGGAGAAAGGGTTTTAGATTGTGGCTAGGCTGTTAGACAATAAGAAGAATAAATTTCTTTATGTTTTTTTCGATTAGAGTCTCATCCTTATATTAAGAAAGAATGTAAGGATTTATATAGTACTAGTGCAATTTTGGCCAATTTTCTTCAATAAGTCAGAGGAATTTCATCCCTTGGGAAGTTTCCAAAAGATTTTGGAAGGTTTTTTTTTTCTTTTGGAATTAGGGGAATGGGATTTGAACCCTACTCCTTAAGTAAGGAGATCATGCACCAACTAATGAGTCAAATTTTCCAAAAGATTTTGGAGGTTGAAAACACTTAATGTCCAAAAATTCAACATGAGAATCAATTAATGTCAACCAAACATTCTATCTTGAAATAAAACCATATTTGACTCCAAAAACAAAAGGAAAATTCACCCATTTTTTCATGGAAAAACCACAAGGTCAGTCTTTCTAGAAATCTAAATGAGTCTTTCTTAGTTACAAATTTGATTTGCACTCAAACTTTTTGTTAGTTGGGAGGAAAAGACTCAAGAGTTTAGTTGAGTCAATTTTTGGTTGATGTAAATCAATTGAATGAAATATTTTGGTCTAATTTTGGTAAATGCTTTTCTTATAATCCTTAAATCATTTAAAGCAAAATTTCTCAAAAAAGCTTTTTCATCACTTGTCCCTCTTGAATAGGTCTCTAGAATATAAGGTACAAAATTCAGTGTTTATAGACTACCATTAGTCAAGGGTACAAAATTGGATGTATACAATTAGGTTTACACGTGAATTATTTAACTAAAAGATATTATTTGTCTCACCATTTTTACCTTAATTGTAATATCTTATTTATGACTTAGTTTCACCTGTGAATTAGTCCACTAATTAACTACATGCCATGGTGAGTATAATTAAATATTTGAAGCAAAATTAGTAGCATGACTCTAATTAATATTTGGGTAAGGGAATGATTATTGGAATTGAAAAATAGCTAAAGAGGTTGTTAGAACGGCTTGTCAGAAACGTTTTTCCAAGAATCTATTAAAGAAAAAGTGAAAAATAACCCAAAGAGAGGAGACTTTGAATCCTTTTATATAACATGATGATCGTAGAAGTGATAAGGGGAAAGGCTTTGCAAAGAAGAGTGGTGCATAGTGCGATCTAGAGGGTGAGGAAATGGCACCGGTGGGATTACCTCCTGGTTTCAGGTTTCATCCAACTGATGAAGAGCTCGTGAATTACTATCTCAAAAGGAAAATAAATGGGCAAGAAATTGAACTCGACATTATTCCCGAGGTTGATCTCTACAAATGTGAACCATGGGACTTATCAGGTCCACTCTTTTTACCTCTTTGCATTATGTATATGATGAATGCAGCAATGGTCACGCATCATCCCTCATTCTATTTTTCCTTTTTTTTCCTGCAACTAAGTCTCCTAGTTCAATGCAACTATGGTTTCGTAAATATTGTGCTCACACTGCTTCGGTGCAATGATCAAAATATAACAGACTGGAAATGCATGCAGTAATGATGTCAGGGAATTATAACAATCGATCAATAGCAGAGTTACATTTTTTTCTTATCATCAAAAGAATACATAAAAGAACTTCACCTCATGACCTTTGTCTTTGTTCAGACTTTTCTCCTCCTAAGAATTTCACATCTCACACTGTGGGAGAAGCATGTTTGCCTTTTTCCTCCTTGCATTATCATAGAAATCTGAACCATTAGCCATGAATTTGTCATTAATTGCCGTTCTTGTATTTGACAGAAAAATCGTTTTTGCCAAGTAGAGACCCGGAGTGGTACTTCTTTGGACCCCGAGATCGGAAGTACCCAAACGGATTCAGAACAAACAGAGCGACTAGGGCAGGATATTGGAAATCTACTGGGAAGGACAGGAGAGTTACTTGTCAAAATCGAGCCATTGGAATGAAGAAGACGCTGGTCTACTACCGAGGCCGTGCCCCTCAGGGAGTAAGGACGGACTGGGTAATGCATGAATATCGCCTTGATGATAAGGAGTGCGAGGACACCTGTGGAATTCAGGTAGTTGGTGCATGATAAAGTTAACGCAAATCCTGGCCATGATGATGATTGCATAAAAAGAGAGACAATCATTGACAAAATGATAGCACTACTAACTTCAATCTCTAACCATCTAGGAAAAACATTCGTTGCCTGCTTTAGTAAAGTTTATCATCATTATAAACATCACCATCTAATTTCAACTCTTATCTTTTTCTTTCCCCTCATTCAACATATTGCAGTTAGATGGCCAAACGGGCGAAACCAAGGGTCCATGATGGAGTTGTACTTTTCTTCGACCCCTTCTCCTTATATTGCTATTATGTTTTAATGAGCAGAGGCCGGACCTGTAGGAGTAGATTCTAGATGCTAGGAGTGTTATCAACTTTTAGGATTAAGCCAGCAACTGAAACAAGTTACTTCTTGCAATCTATTAGCTTGGTTTGCTTTATTCTTTATTGCCATGATAATTACGATATCTTCCATTTTGACTTGAAAAGCAACAAGCATGGTGTTTTCTCATTGCTCTCTTTTTCTTTTTTTTTTTCATCACCTCTTTTACTTCAAAGCAGATAAAGCAAGATAAAGGAAAGGCTTAGCACATGATTTGAGATTTCAAGATTAGAGTGATGATGAATGGACGGATGAAGTCGACGTAGGAAATGCATGACTTGCATGGAAAGTTAGAGCATTGTACACTTTTGCTTTATCAGTCTATAGTTACCCTATAAATTAGTCGAGACAAGTAGGTGACATATTCGTTGCTTGCTAGGGTCTTATTAGATCTCTCAAGTCCGTAAAGTTTGGCTTCACTTTGCCTTTCGTAATAAGACAAAAGCAATATTCTGTCAGACCTAGCTATTATTTTGTTTGCTTTTTACTTTTCTGTCCCGCTTTGATCAAAGTTTGTAGATTCTAAATTATGATTAGGGAAACCATTCCGACTTGCGTATAACTACATCCCAATATCCCAAAAGCGGCATGCACATACTTCGACAGCGTAAGTTGTCGGCTACGTACTTTTTACTTTATTCCAAAAACACCCCTATAAGCCAATGATTTTCGCATTCTACCCCTTGCCTCTCAGAGATTGAACGTATTTGCTTTTTATTTTTGTTCTTGAATTTATTATTTTTCATTTACGTTTATGTTTATCTCCTCTTCTCTTTCTCATATTGAGCATCGTTAATTGAATCCAGAGATTTTCTTGAAGATTTATAAGTTCCTGTTGCACGTGTACACTCGCAGGATTCTTATGCACTATGTCGCGTGTTCAAGAAAAATGGCATCTGCTCAGAAGCAGAAGAGCAAGGGCAGTGTAGTATATCACTGATGGAGTGCTCGCAAGGTGTTGTCAATGATTCTGAAACCATGTCACCAGACCTTCCCTTAGCCTCACCTTCGGGCATTGAAGAGGAAGATAAAGATGACTCATGGATGCAGTTTATCACCGATGATGCATGGTGCTCTTCTAACACTAGTGCTATGGCTGGGGATGAAGCATCTAATGTGGTATTTACCAACTAAAGAGCTAAGAGTTACATAAAAAACATTCAAAAATCTTACAGGTGGTGAATAACATAAAGTTAATTGGCTGAGTTTCTTAAAATAAGACGCAACATTTACAAAATATTTGTAAAATCTCAATCGTTATCTCTGATTGGATGTATTGTTTTGTTACGGTTTGGTTGTTGGCTTTCCATGGAGCCAGTCTATCATGGGGCTCTATGGATTTTCTTTTGACCTTTTTCTTGGAGGGTGATCATTTGGGGCGTCACTTGTGGAACAATAACAAGAAATCAAATATTAGCACTACTTCGGTGTCATTTTTTCTATTTACTAGCTAGCGCGTAGCCCGTGGTTTGGTTAATGCAGGTAGTTATTATTAATAATTAACTAAATTAAATGATAATTTGTCTCGACTAAAATTATCAAAAAGTTATATGCAATTCGACTCAACTAACTGGAAAATCATTAAAAATTCCTACATCCTTGACCTTTCTTCAAAGAACGAAAGTAGAAGACTTGGCGACAATGAGATGGCTCACCAATCTCGGCAAGGCCATCCTCCCTCTCCCTCTTTCACAAACAAAAATGAAAAAGGCCCAGATCGATGGCAAAACTGTAATCCCGCAGGTGTCACTTAAACAACTTACTTATGGATAATTTTTATATAAGGAACTACTTTTGTGCCCATGCATTGCTGCGGGGCCAAATTTTTTTTTATTTTAATGAGTTTTATTTTTTTGAAAATATTTATTTTTATACTTTTTAAAATATGCTAATAAAGTATAATCACTTTATTCTTATAGAAACTTCATTGTCGGATTAATTCAATGTTTTTTATTTTTGTTATTTATTCTTAAATATTGGGTTAATTCAATGTTTTTTTTGTTATTTATTAATTCTTGTAGTTTTTTTAAATTCTAATTCTTAACCTTGATTTTTCCTTACTCATTGGTTGGTGTATGATCCTTTACCTAAAGTTAGAGTTCAAATCCCCATTTTCCTAATTAATAAAAAAAATCTTGATTTTTCCTTGTTATTATTTTAATTTTCTTTCACTATTTTATATTATTTCTTTTTCTAAATTGGCTTCACATGTGTCATTTTTATTAATTAGCAATTAGCATAAATTTTTTTCTAAAATCTCTGAAGACTTTGATCACATTTAAAAAATATTTTCTCACCCTAAGAATTTTTCAAGAAATTTAAAAAATCATAAATATAATGATGTACTTTTTGATGATTTAACTTCCTTTTATTTTATTTTATTTGTTATTAAACTTTTTATGATTTTTTATGAATTTAACTCACATATTGAAATGATTTTTGGACTCTCCCAACATTTTAGTTAAACCCACCAAAATTATTTCTTAGCTGGGAAAATTTCTTGAAAAACTGTCACCAAAAATTCAGTTATAGTTTCCATTGTTAGAGAATTTTTTTTTCGTACAATCATTTTATTGTTATTTTATTCAATTTGTATCAATAAAAACTTATTAATTCCATTCAATTATGATTCAACTTGAAAAAAATATACGTTACAAAGGAATAATACTTCTTTCGTCATTGGACTTAGGCTTAGACGTTGTCTTGAACCGAAAAACATTGAGTCAGGAAAAAGCGCATATGGCCAGAATAGTTTGTTTGAGCTGCCAGCAACCCATTCTTCAATTCTTCTTTTCGGTTTTCATTTTCCCTAAGCTACGTCGTTGCGGGTCTTGGTATAAAAATCCTTAACGAAACCCTGAACAGCCGCCCTTCTCCTTTGCTTTCTATGTTGTTATTTTTTTACATAATATTTGAAAGAGTTTTTAAATTATTTAAAAAAAATTTTAAAAATTTTCTTTTTTATTACATTTAATTAAGTCTTTATATTTTTTTTTCAAACTAAATAAATGATCAATTTTATAATAAAGTCATTATATTTAACATTACTATAAGGTCAATAAATAATGACCATCTTATTTATAACATGAAATTGTAGCCATAGATCAAAAGCTAATATGAACATTGGTGAACACATTCAAACTACTTTCCAAGAAAAAAAGATGAAAAATATTCACTACTCTGCCAACCCATGGTACTTAGAAACTCCTCTAAAAAACCCACTACTTCGCCACCTTAGAGATGACCAGAGTCACTCCGTTGATTGTCAAAGCTTAATTATGAGTATATGAATACTTGAGGTGAAATACTAAGATTCATTGGTCAAGCTATATATGTATATTATGGTAGATGATGCCATTATGAATGCATAATTGAAGTTTGTGAAATGTTTTCAAAGGAACGATATTTGAACACTACGAATCTTGGATTTTTAAAGAAACGTGGATCAATGTATAAGATTATATGAATAAGCTTGCTTGGGCTTAGTGGGCTGAGCCCATTGGGCCCTTGCGCTGGTCATGGCCCGAAAATTGGGCTGTGACGTAGCTGGTATCAGAGCCCTAGGTTTAGTTGAGTCCTAGGGATTCCTGTGTTGTCAGCAGAGTTGTCACAGCCCAAATTCTCGAGCCATGACCAGCGCATAGGTCCAATGGGCATAGCCCACCAAGCCCAAGCAAGCTTATTATGTAATCTTGCTTAACATCCCATCAACTATTCTCAAGTCACTTTTCATAATTCCAACTTATAATCACTTTAATAATGGGCTATAGCAATCAAGAATTTCATTAATATAAACCCAAAATGATGTTAACATTTCAACTCATGGCGGCATTAACAGTTAAAATATACATATTTCATCTAAGACACGTATCTTAGTATTTTACACCATATGAACATACTCATAAAACAAAATGACTCTTGACTTCCAGCGGAATGACCACAGTGAAGATGCGGCTACTGAGATGCCATAGTACCTACCAAGAAAGTGAGCATATGTGTGCAACTCAATCTAGGTCCCAATTGCTTCCAAATCTGAAAACATGAATTTTAAAAACGCGAGTATAAAACTCAGTGAGTGAACATAAGAAGGGAACAAGCAATCAATAGGAAGAATTTGGAAATCATGATGCACTTGTTTCAAAAACAATGCAATTGATTTAATTCTTACTAAAAACCCCTCATTTCAAACTTTGATTAATAACCTCATAGTATTGCAACAACCCATGATCCATCCATGAAGTTAAATGGGTGAAAAATATGTCAAAAATCGAATAAGGTAGCATGCAGAATAGAATGTTTCTCGCTGCAGCGAGAAACAGTATCAGTTTCTTTGCACTAAAAATCCATTTGGTGTTGCAATGAACTCAATCTACAAGAAAATGGGAATTTCTCAAGATTCATCATGCCAAATTTCACATGCATTTGAATCATATATCATATTCACGAACTTTCATTTCGTAAGCATAGATATGCATAAATACATAGATAAACATCAATATCATCATAATCACACTTGACTCATGTGCATCCCCCCACATCGTGCACATAGCCGGCTCCATCATGTGCATCCCCCCACATCTGCACAATCAGTGCCATTGTGTACATCACCCCACATCGTGCACACGGGCACTATCATCATCCATCTCCCACACCACCATCATCGCCGGCATGTGCATTCCCCCACATCGTGGACACATACGGTTATAATCATCATACACAATATCAAATATCATGCACAACATATATATATATATATATATATATATATATATATATCATCATAATGCAATAGTGCATGAATCCATAACAACCACATATCACAACATAAAACCATTTAGCAAAAGCTTGTTCACAAGGCACTTGTTTTAAGAAAAAGTTGTATAAAATCATTCAAATGCTTTGTACAAAATAGTCACATTCCCAAAACGATTTTAAAATGCAGTTCACTCACCGGTATTGCTGAACCTCTAATCGACTCTAACCTCCACTAATGGTTCAAATGGGCAAGTGAGGCCTTGTTGGAACCTATACACACACAGCATCATAACCAATCCAATTTACATTAATATCACTCCAAAAGCTAGTTTCTAATTCAAATTCTTCTAGTAATTCCTAATTAGCTTCCAACTATATCAAATCGCTATTCCTTTCACTACTCTAATCACATTAAAAATGAATAAACAACTCAACAATAAAACAGCACATAATCCTAATTACTAGCCATTATCAACAACTTAAAACCAAGCCTAGTTCATCACTCACCTTAGGGTTTCTTTGTAGTTGAATTCTCTTCCAATAGCTTCCAAACAATAATGGAAAATCTCTCTTTCTCTCTCTAAACCTTCAACTAGTGAGAGAAAGTGCTGAACAAGGACTTTTTGAGGGTTTTAAAGTGAGAGAGTGAACGAGCGCAAGGGTTCTAGTCAAAAGGGCACAAAGGTATGAAAATTTGAGCTAGAGAGAGAAAGTTGTGAGATTTTCACATCAAGCTTCCATGGAGGATGGAAGCAACGTGAGATGGAAGAAGAAGAAAGAGAAGAAGCTGCTAGAGAATGAAGAAGCTGTTGGAAGAAAAAGATATTTATAGCTCAAGCTTATCCATTCCACTTGAAATTACGAAAATGCCCTTAGCACATTAACTTGTTCTCCTTCAATCCTTGGTGTAATCTTTTTACTCTTTTGATACTAAAACAAGTCCATAATGGTCTAGACATGCTCGGGTTTACAAAACTTAAAAATTTTGACTTGAGGTGAAAAAAGACCATTTTGCCCGTATGGTGAAAATTATTAAAACTTCTAGTTTTCTTCGTGTTTTCATCATTACACATTATTTATTCAGTCTTATGCCTATTTAGACCTTAAAATATCATAAAACCTTTTTCTGAGAGCTTTTTAGAGGAAATGACGAAACTACCCCTAGCCCGTGTTATTGTGTCTATGCGTAGTTATGAGCCTATAGGGGTTGAGGTCCTCGAATTCAAATTGGCGTAAGCTGAATAATCAAAGTTCTAGAGTTTTGCCACATCACTTTCGTCGGTCATTCTTAACATAGAATCTTGATTTATGCATCATATCGACTTTCAATCTTATAGAAAACTCGACGATGTCATAGTATATAGTTATGTGTACTACTCTTGTTGGATCAAAACAATATCATCCTTCATCTTATGAAGAGAATTCAAGTAAGCTATTAATTCTGGTCACACCTCAATCAAATCATCCTTAAATCATCAATTATGCATGTTTATGTAACCATCTGCAATTCCTCTACTTTGATATTTTATCAAACCTTCCAACATTCAAGCATTTATTCCACCATTAACTATGGGTCTAAATGGTCAACCAACCTCTATTCCGTTTTACATACCTCCATACAAATTCCATTCAAGAATTTCATAATACATAAGGATCCAACACTCTTTATTTATTCATATATGTTTAACATCACGGATGATTCAAATCCGATAACCATTAGTAACCATATTCCCAAAAAGAAACTCCAATACTTTCATGATCAAGTGCTCACTAGATAAATCTCAACTTATACTGTAAAACCCGACCCTATAAATACATGTTATGACATACATGCATTGAGTAGCATGTTATTACGCTAGAAAAGCACCTAAGAATAGACGAAACCTGATATTGTACCTAACGGTACACTTAAATTGATTTAACCTCGAACTAGTTCAAATAGGAATTGTAGGATGAAATTTAATATTTTATAGTCCAGGAATGACTAAAAATGATTGTTCGGAGTTCGAGGGTTCATTTGGGGTAAAATTAGAAATTTTGATATTCAAGGGCAAAATCGTCATTTTGCCACCTAAGATAATAATTTGATCATGGAGTGAAATTTTTGACCAAGATTAACTATTTGGAGTATAATTTAATGATAGGAAGTTAAAAAGTTTAATTCTGGTGATTTGTGAAGTGTAGGGGCAAAATCGTAATGTTGCCACCCACGGACAAAATTTGAGATTTTGAGAGAATTTAGATCAAATTTGACAAATTGGAGAATGTTATGAGTATAAGGGGTGAAAAATATGTCTATGGGTAATTTTTCAATTATTTTAATGAAAAGTCAGCCATTTAAACCCAAATTTTGAGTGTTGGCCGGCCATAAGGAAGAAAAAGAGAGGAAATAGAGAGGAAAGGAAGAAAAAAAGAAAAACCAAAGAGAAACAAGAAAATTCAAAGAGAAATTCGCGGTTTTCGACCGTTTACGCGTCTAACGGTAAGATTTTTCGATTTTAGCTTGATTTCTACCTTTCCTATGCCTTTATTTCCATTTAGCATGCTTGAGGAGAGAGATCAAAAAGTGATATCAAGGGCTGGACGAAATTCTAGGGGAGAGAAATTGAAATTTTTAGGTTTTGATTTTTAGTTAAATTGATAGTTTTAGTTAGTTAAATGTGTTTAGAAATTAAATTGGGCAAGAAATCATTAAATTTTCACAATACCCACTCTTGGCTGGATGCTCAATCCTGTACAATGATGATGAATTGATTTTATTCTAAGGGAAATGAAGAGAAAATGATGAAAAACGATTAAACGTGATAGAAAAACAAAGTAGAAAATTAACCAAGTTAATGTCCCATTTTTGGCTGAATTTTCCAAGGAAGGGAGTGAGCTGATTTTGTTGTTTTTAGAAGGTTATTGGCTGATATTTAATGGTTAGAAATGTTGGAAAGAGAATGGGATGATTTAGAGCTAAAATGGAGCGCGTTAGCAATTTATCGGGCAAAGTGCCAAAAATAGGTTAATACCGCGTTTAAGCCGTTTTAGGCTATTGCATTTCATACCATGCATTAGTATAGGATTTAAGTTAATTATATAGTGATTTAGCATCAATGTGATGAATTGTGTAAATTTTTGTAATGTGTCTAGGAGGAGAGCCTTCCGGAAAAGGCAAAGAAGTCGTACCCGACGAGTAGTGATCGGGGCGCTTAGAAAGCTTTTAGTTTGTACAAAGGGTGAGTAAACTTATTATTATTGTAAATTATCTAGAGTTTATTTTAAATGCCCTTTATCTATTTTATGAAATGAGAACGAGATTAAAACGGGATTTTTGATGTTTTAGGAATAAATGTGACAAATAAAAATATATTGTATTGATTATGAAATTGAGTAATTGGAGGCTACAAATTAACTTGAAAAATATATATTTTCCTAGGAATGGCTTATGAGAAATGAGTATATGTGGCTATATTTTGTGAATGCATTGGGAAATTTATGTAAGTTGTTTTACTATGCAGGCTGGATAAATAAATAAAAGCCACGTTATGCTGTCGAAATTTTATTAAAATTGGTGGGTTAGTCACTGCAGTGACGGGTTTTCGTGGACTACCTATTAGAGGGGCACGGTAAACCCAGTTATATAGTTACTCCGGTTGTAGAGGCGAGGAGGGTAACTCCCGGGGTAGTATTAGAGCTCACTTCACGTCGAACCCCCACGTGAATGTGTAACTCGGCCAACGCCAAGGGACGACTGGTTTTAAAAATTAAAATGTGTTTCACGTGTGAATATTTTAACACCCTTGGCGGACTCGGTTAGATGCCTTGGCCAAGGTATCTCCGAGGATTAGTTTTGGCTTGAGCCTTGTTTTAATAAAAGACATAAGCCTTAACAACTATTTTGGTAAATTACCAATATTTTATGGTTTAAGAAATAAATTGAAAACATTATGAAATGGGCTGAAATTTGTTGTTTAAACTTGCCTCTATTTTACTCGCCTTTAGATATTTATGATAATGTCTGTTTACTCATTGGGATTTTATAATCTCACCACCCTCCTTTCCACCCATTTCAGGTTCAGTATAGACTGTAGATAGCTGATCTCATCGAGGACTACCATTGGATCTGCATTTTCCAGATCGTAGGTTCACAGTCCTCTTTACTTTTGTTTATTCGGGGGCCCTCTTGTTATTGTAAATTAAATTAAATATTTTGGCTTACTGTATTTCAGTATGTATAAATTTATTTAGCTTTTATGCTATAAAAATTATTCACGTATAACTCTATAAATATTGTTTTATAAGAAAATAGAATATTTTCCTTAATATTTCTTTTATTTTCTTATTATATTCAAATAACCGTAATTTCGTTTTAAATGAAGATTTTAGACTTTTAAACTCATTTTGAATATGAATTATGTGTTTTGTACTTGTATATTACGTTTTAGTCAGTTTCGAAATTTTTGAAAAAAAATGACCAAAATACCCCTGTGTGGCGAAAATTTTATTTTGATTGTTTTTTTATCTAAAATAGTATATATTCTCTAAAAACTCGATATTTAACAATGATTGCTCACAGGAAAGGAAAGAAACTGATATGTAAGCCTTGCGGGGTTCCGGTTGGCATTCCGGATAATGAGTGTCAATCGGGACGTCGCGGCGATTGTCATGGGCTCGAGGGGAGTACCGGGTCGTGACATATACCATAAGGCATTTCAATAAATTATGACATTTTACATACGCCTTTATAATCTTAACCAATCTCTTAATCAATAACTCAACCTCTCAAGATTAAAGTTGCTCAAAATTTTCCCTTTAAAGTTCCTTTCCAAGTCTTATTTTGATTACTAATCATTTCTATATTTCCAATGTCATAGCTAATTTGCTCGTCATCAATCACTTACAAGATATCTAACTTGGTGTTTCTCAAATTTACTCCAAACATCAGATCTAATGGCCTCATTAGTTTATCAATCTGAAGATCAAATTAAACATTTATCTCTCCTTAAGTGCACTTTAAAATTTAAGAATCATCTATTAAGGCCTTTATGATATTAACTTCTTTTAGTCTTTTTTACCTTAAAAAATTAAATCCATAATCATTCATCTTGAATCATGAGCTTTATACTAATCAAGGCAAATTTTACACTTTTAATTATACGAATTCAAATGCACACCTTTACGCATAAGTTATAAACTTTTCCCCACATCTTTATATCTCAAAACTATATATATTGAAGTTATACCAAAACTGATACATCATTTTCCATTGCCCCTTAAGATATTAAATTCATGTCATACTTCTCTATTTGTGTACTTCATAATAACCTAACAATTTCTAGCTCACAGTTAAGCTAGTTTATATGTCAAGCCTCTCAAGCTATATTAAAACATCAAATTTTATCATGATATAATAAGATTTAATGAACTCATACCTAAAGTATAAACACTTACTTTTAAGCTAACAACATTATAATCCACTTGTTCACTGCCAAAATCAGTAATAAATTATCTTAATCATTGTCTAGCACTATAACCATTGATAGAATATCATCATCGAATCAAATTATAACTAACTCTACGTGAGCTTTTATACCAATATGCAACATATATATCCATACATATATATTTCCAAAAATTTTAACTTCGAATAGCCTTAGGCATATAAGCCCAATAAGCCGTTTGTAAAATCAAAATAACCAACAATCAAGTTTAGAATAATTTCTTTTCTTAGTTGGTTAGATCATGCTCATCATTTGTGGTAAATACACAGAGTTGATTTCAATATTCCATTCTCATACAAGAGTCAACCACTAATTGGCATTATCTCCAAGCACCACGTGTTTTATAGGTCGATTTTCTGAGTCGAAATTTATATTGTAGTATTCCATCTCTAGGTCATGTCTCATTACCAAATCTTTATTTCTATATGAGTACTTGAATTCTCAAATCATTGTCCTTTTTTTCTAAGTAGATTTCTACAATTTTCGTAGTGCATTTCTATTCCCTTACCAAGGGTAGTATCATTTAATCAAACCATGTCACCCTCTTTTTCTAAACATTTGAAGCATAATTTAACCTTCCACTATCGCTATCAAGCACTTTACCTTGATAGTTACTCAAAATAAATTTGAACTTGTTGGGAAGCACATTTCACAATTTATGCTTTGCGTCTACAATTATGTCGAGACCAGAACCTCACCGGGTCCACAAAACGGTAGGATAATCATTGCCTCAAACCAGTATTTCTAAGTATACTTATGTTTGTATCATATCTTCATACTTATGTGACATGTCAGTCACGAGCCCAACTTGACTGTATAGCCATTAGTTCTTTAAGCTTTAATGTTTGCTCATTGTGAAAAGTCTTTCGAATTTATCTCATCAGGGTATTCATAAGGTGGATACATGTCCATATTTTACAGTTCAAGGCTTAAAGCATTGAACACAACCTCATCATTGATGTTCTACGCTATATTATATAATACAAAATATAATCTAATAACTATGACAATGAAATTCTAAAGATCCACCTTTAGCTACCAATCATAGCTCCCTTTATGAACACATACTTTACACTGCTTGATTGTTCACAGGCTACTCATGGCCATCCAAATTCGACCTCTTATAGAAAGTCAAGCTAATATATTCTCTTATGCTTTTCCATACATTTCCAAAACACTTAAACACTTCCTTTAATAGGGTTCCATTGAGAACTTAATCAATCAAAGGCTTATCTTCAAAGCCACTCATAACTTTAATCGTTCATTGTATGCCCGATAGCACTTTAGCTCACTAACCCCACTAGACATTATTTTAAAATCTCCCAAGGTGTTCGTGTTCTTAGTTAGGATCATACCATCTAACTTAGTATAATTGCATTAATCATCCTTAAGCTCTTTATGCTCAGCATATCAACATTCATATTTCCCCCTCATTCATGTTATTGACCTTGTTAAGGTATATGTGGCTTTTCAACTATCACGACCCAAATTTCGGGCCATGACCGGTGCATAGGCCCAATGGACGTAGTCCACTAAGCCCAAGCAAGCCTATTAATCTGACGTGTTCATCATTCCATCATAAACTGCTAAGTCATATTTCAAAACTTAGAATCAAAATATTATTAAACACTGCCATCTCATACTGGCATACCAAACAAGTGCATATACATTATCTACAACATATATCTTAATAATTACATTAGGTTTGTCTATACACAACAAAAGAATACTCGACTTCCAGTGAAGGGACTTGAACGAATGTACAACTACTGAATGCCGAGACACCTACCAAAAGATGGATACAAGTCTACGAGGACACCTCGTCCTAGTTACCTGCTGCCTTGTGATTTGAAAACATGAAGTTGAAAATGGTGAGTATAAACCCAGTGAGTGAACAAGAAAGGGAACAAGCATACCATAAGAAATGTTTAACGAAATCATGATGCATTCTTTTTCAAAACAATGCAATTTGTTTTTGATCTTATTAAACCCCTCATGTAAACCCCACATGAGAAAAATCACTTATTAGAAGAAGTCAATGCTCAACAAGGGATTTGGAGAGTGAAAAATTTAATAGCATTCATGCGAATCAAGTCAATAAATGACGAGTCCTCGCTACAGTGACACTTGATTTAAATTATCAACTAACCAAGGGTTTCTTGACTGGCCGAGGGTTTCTCACCAAACCTCATCATATTAAGCTTGATTCACTTATTCCTTAATGTTGGAAATCCATGCTCAAATATGGTAGCAAAGAAATGGAAAATAGGGCAACAATTGATCAAAATGAGGTGAAAAACAAAAAGTTTTTCGCTGCAGTGAGATTTTGGTCATAAAACAGTACCTTTCTCATTGCAGCGAAAATGGATTCTCGCTGCAGCGAGTTTTCTGCCAGCCTATCCTTTCAAAACTTGAGAGTTTCTCTCTGCAGCGAAATGAATCTCACTGCAGCGAGAATCAGAACATCAAGAAAAAGGTTTCCTTTTCCCTTAAAACAAAGCCATCTTGCTCAATAACAAAAGCAACATGTAACACATGCAAACTCCCAAATTTCAACAAATTAAATGCTCATATTTTTGCATTTACAACCATATACCATATATGTATATATATAGATATCAATCATCAAATACACCCTCCCATCATCATCATCTCATATGCAACTGCTTATGCGCACTCCCACTCACACATAGCCGGGTCTGCAACGGCTTATGCGCACTCCCACTTACACATAGCCGAGTCAGCAACAGCTTATGTGCACTCCCATTCACACATAGCCGGGTCAGCAACGGCTTATGTGCACTCCTACTCGCACATAGCCAGATCCACATCAACATACAAATAAGCACCCAATGCATATCATGCATATCATCATATTTTGACAACACATAACCCATTGTATAGCACATTTTCACAATATAACATTACTTCATCAAAGGCTTCTTCCCAAGGTACATTTTCAAAGACAAGTTGGACAAAATCATTCATTTTTCCCAAAACAAGTTTGAAATGCAAGTCCACTCACTGGTATATTGTTGAGCCTTTCACTGACTCTAATTTCCTCTAATTGTCCAAATGGGATGATGGGCCTTCCTTAGAACCTACCATCATATTAACATCACCATTATGTTAATTCACAACTATAAACCCTAAAAGCTATCTCTTAACTAGCTTTCAATTGTCTCTTTAAATGGCTATCTATGTTCACTATCTTAATCACTATAAAATGAATGAACATACTCAACAATAAAACAGCTCATAATCCTAATTACTACCCATTATTCACAGCTAAAAATCAAGCTTAGTTCATCACTTACCCTAGGGCTCCTTTGTAGTCAAATTATCTTCCAATAGCTTCCAAATCAATGGGGTAATTCTCTTTTTCTCTCTCTACAATGCCCAACTAGTGAGAAAAAGTATGGAAATAAGATTTATCAAGGGTTTTGAAGTGAGAGAGTGAAAGAATACAAGGGTTCTAGTCAAAAGGGCTCAAAGGTATGAAAACTAGAGCTAGAGAGAGAAAATTATGCAAGCTCCATATCAAGCTTCCATGGAGGTTAGAGGCAACGTGAGATGGAAGAAGAAGAAGAAGACAAGCTGCTAGAAAATGGGAGAAGAAGCTGCTGGAAGAAAGATATTTATAGCCAATCTTATCCATTCCCTTAAAATTATCAAATTACCCCTTCACAATTTAGCTTATTCTCCTCTAATCTTTTATGAAATTTTTTTGCTCTTTTGACACTGGGACAAGGTCCATAATGGTCTAGACATCTTGGGTTCATGATAACTTAAAATTTTAACCCGAGGTGAAAAATGACCATTTTGCCCCTACCATGAAAATCATCAAAATTTTGGTTTCCTTTCATTTTACCCCTAATTTCACCATCCATTTATGCCTTAGGCCTACTTAGGCCATAATATTGATTAAAATCTTACTTTTATAGGCTTACTAAGAAAATGACGAAATTACCCCTGATCAGGGATATCGCATATACTTCCCTTTACGAGTCTATAAAGGTCAAGGTCTCACATCAACCTTTCACAATACATTCCACATTTATGCTAGGGCATTCTAAATCTCATGCCAAGCCTATAGGCATGTAACCATAAATCAAGGTAAACTCCCCTATGGGATATCTCCTTCCATATGATGCATGGGGATCACAAGATGTACAACTCCAAGTGTATGCCTACATATCGATAACCTCCATATATTTTATGATCATGGAAACCACAATTTGCAAAACTAGCTTTCTATCACGAGTTTACGGTCGGAACATTAGTCTCCACATATGTCACTTTGGACATACTTCACTACTAACATTCGTATACCTTTACCACAACATCTATGCAAATTGATTAAGCAATGATCTCGAAATTTACTCTTAGGTACACATATATTAAATTGTACACCACTTAGTATTAAGATCTTGACTTTACTCATCAATTCTTAACCAATTACATCCATAAGATAGACAATTCACTAAATTTTTTGTATCTTGCTTTTGCAGTCATAAGATCAAAATTTCTTAAGCTTAGAATGCAAAAGCTTCCTCTTAGAGCATATATGAAAATCCACATGTTTTAAGTGCCTTACCTTTGGAGAAGTCACATTCAAGACTAATCATTTGCATCATAGGTTGCATATTGAACCAAACATATTTTTAAATTGACCTTTAAAGCAATTCATATATCGATCTTCATATAGAACTCCTTATGGCACTTAGACTAAATTTGTCATTTCCATGTCATTTAATTTCAAACTACTAAATCCACATCTAGTCCTTTAATCCTTTGGTTCCACACTAAGCATAGCAAAATTCAAGCTCATCTTTAGAGTAGATCATTTACTAGCCTTTTACTTCATGACCATACATCAATTACAATAATCCGGGGTTTTCACCCTTGAGCTAATTCATACAATTATAACCATAAACCACAATAATTCAATTCAAGCCTTAGAATCTCGTAATCACTTAGTTGAAATCAAAACCAACTCCATTTAAGGTACTACACACATATTCAACACTTTTACGCTTATAAAATATTTCAAAAGCCCACACCATTTCTATAGAGGCATTTCAAGCTCAATTAACATAGTACACTTACCTCCGTGCACATAAACATTGGTTTACATTTTCCTCGATACTTAAATTTATAAACCTCAAGCGAGTCATAACAATCACTATTCATTCTAGTCAAAATACAGCTCTTATTACCATTATCGTATGTCCTCCCTATATTAACTTTAAATACAATCCATAATCTCCAAATTTTTTTTATTTTCTTTAACCATGGGTTCAAATCATAATTCCACCAAATGAATAAATTATTACAGACCTAACAGTCCAGCTCCACCTTCCTCCATCCTTAGTCAAAGGAATATATCATTATATTGACCTTTCATTAGTAGCATTTGCTTAAAAATCTTTCCAATAATGGTTTGTGTCTCGGGTGGCATCTCAAACCTAGACAACAACACCACTTATGACCTTTACATAATGTTAGCATAAGGGTAGGTTACTAGGAATAGGAGTTCATATACCCTCTTGTCTATGATTTGTGCTACAGTCACAAACCATAAAGAAGACTCTACATTAACTCCGACAACTCCGCTGACTGACACGAGAATCCCTAGAACTCGACTAAACCTAGAGCTCTGATACCACCTTTGTCACAGCCCAAATTCTTGAGCCATGACAAGCGCATGGGCCAAATGGGCATAGCCCACCAAGCCCAAGCAAGCCTATTATGTAATCTTGCTTAACATCCGATCAACTATTCTCAAGTCACCTTTCATAATTCCAACTTATAATCACTTTAATAATGGGCTATAGCAATCAAGAATTTCATTAATATAAACCCAAAATGATGTTAACATTTCAATTCATGGTGGCATTAACAGTTAAAATATACATTTTCATCTAAGACACGTATCTTAGTATTTTACATCACATGAACGTACTCATAAAACAAAATGACTCTTGACTTCCAGCGGAGTGACCACAGTGAATATGCTGCTATTGAGATGCCATAGTACCTACCAATAAAGCGAGCATATGTGTGCAACTCAATCTAGGTCCCAACTGCCTCCAAATCTGAAAACATGAATTTTAAAAACGTGAGTATAAAACTTAGTGAGTGAACATAAGAAGGGAACAAGCAATTAATAGGAAGAATTTGGAAATCATGATGCACTTGTTTCAAAAACAATGCAATTGATTTAATTTCTTACTAAAAACCCTCATTTCAAACTTTGATTAATAACCTCATAGTGTTGCAACAAACCATGATCCATCCATGAAGTTAAATGGGTGAAAAATATGTCAAAAACCGAATAAGGTAGCATGTAGGACAGAATGTTTCTCGCTGCAGCGAAGTTCATTCTCGTTGTAGCGAGAAACAATATCAGTTTGCATGTGTTTCAGCGTTTCTAGCATATCTTCAGTTACAGAAGTCCAATTGACCTTATTTTTAAAACATTAGAAAGCTAAGAGGCATGGATACAACTTTTATGTTTACCACTTTTTCCAATTCAAAAGGGAAGGTGGTCAAAATCTTCATCAAAGTGAAAGCACTGCATCATAACCCGAGAGTTTCTCGCTGCAGCTAGATTTATTCTCGCTGCAATGATTTCTGGCTGCCAAAACAGAATGTTTCTCGCTGCAATGAACTCAATTTGCAAGAAAATGGGAATTTCTGACGATTCATCATGTCAAATTTCACATGCATTTGAATCATATATCATATTCATGAACTTTCATTTCATAAGCATAGATATGCATAAATACATAGATAAACATCAATATCATCATAATCACACCCGGCTTATGTGCATCCCCCCACATCATGCACAATTAGTGCCATTGTTTACATCCCCCCACATCGTGCATACGAGCACTATCATCATCCATCTCCCACACCACCATCATCATCGGCATGTGGATTCCCCCACATCGTGCACACACGGTTATAATCATCATACACAATATCAACTATCATGCACAACATATATATATATATCATCATAATGCAATAGTGCATGAATCCATAACAACCACATATCACAACATAAAACCATTTAGCAAAAGCTTGTTCCCAAGGCACTTGTTTTAAGAAAAAGTTGTATAAAATCATTGAAATGCTTTGTACAAAACAGTCACATTCCCAAAATGATTTTGAAATGCAATTAACTCACTAGTATTGCTGAACCTCTAATCGACTCTAACCTCCACTAATGGTTCAAATGGGCAAGTGAGGCCTTGTTGGAACCTATACACACACAACATCACAACCAATCCAATTTACATTAATATCACTCCAAAAGCTAGTTTCTAATTCAAATTCTTCTAGTCATTCCTAATTGGCTTCCAACTATATAAAATGGCTATTCCTTGCACTACTTTAATCACATTAAAAATGAATAAACAACTCAACAATAAAACAGCTCATAATCCCAATTACTAGCCATTATCAACAACTTAAAACCAAGCCTAGTTCATCACTCACCTTAGGGTTTCTTTGTAGTTGAATTTTCTTCTAATAGCTTTCAAACAATTGTGGAAAATCTCTCTTTCTCTCTCTAAACCTCCAACTAGTGAGAGAAAGTGCTGAACAAGGACTTTTTGAGGGTTTTAAAGTGAGAGAGTGAAAGAGCACAAGTGTTCTAGTCAAAAGGGCACATAGGTATGAAAATTAGAGCTAGAGAGAGAAAGTTATGAAAGTTTCATATCAAGCTTCCATGGAGGATGGAGGAAATGTGAGATGGAAAAAGAAGAAGGAGAAGAAGCTGCTGAAAGAAAAAGATATTTATAGCTCAAGCTTATCCATTCCACTTGAAATTACGAAAATGCCCTTAGCACATTAACTTGTTCTCCTTCAATCCCTGGTGCAATCTTTTTACTCTTTTGATACTAAAACAAGTCCATAATGGTCTAGAAATGCTCGGATTTACGAAACTTAAAAATTTTGACCCGAGATGAAAAATGACCATTTTGCCCCTATGGTGAAAATTATTGAAACTTCTAGTTTTCTTTGTGTTTTCATCATTACACATTATTTATTCGATCTTATACCTATTTAGATCTTAAAATATCATAAAACCTTATTCTGGGAGCTTTTTAGAGGAAATGATGAAACTACCCCTAGCCCGTGTTATTGCGTTTATGCGTAGTTATGAGCCTATAAGGGTTGAGGTCTCACAAGAGTTGTTGGAGTTCATGTAAAGTCTGGTCCTTGGATTATGGGTGGGCAATGCAAGTCAAGGACGGGAGGCTACCTAGGCCCCTACTTTATTAGAAACCCACATATTATTATGATGTATAAATGGATAAGTAATCAATGCTTGGTTGCCTATAGGTGGAGGTGCACCGGTTGCACACTCCATGTGTAGAAGAGACAGGAGTCCCGATGCCCCTCATAGTACTAGTGAAGGATCACAATAATCCATTGCCAGGAGCCAATGGTGCCCTGATCTAGGTAATCCGAAAGGTGACCCATCTCGAATTCCTATTAACTAGATTCCACCAGAATTAGAAGAATGATTTCATGATAAGAAAAGCCTCGAGAGTAGCGAGAGTCTTGAAAGTGAGGACAGCTTTGACATTCAGGAAGTTGCAAGAAATTTCCTTTGGAAAAGATTTGAGGAATGGCATAGGGAAAAGATAAAAGAGGCAATTGCAAAGGGGAATATTCGTCCTAGGAAAATATCTGCTGTCTGACACTTTCCTCCTGGTTGTGGAATAGGTGCTGCGTTTGTGAGTAGTGAGGAATACAGGAGGATACAGCAAACTTGGATTGAGAATAAAAGATGAGAAAATCTCAAGAGGAAAAAGAGGACTTGGAAGAAGATCCGTCGATGTGCTCGGATCAAGGCGACGAGGATCCTAAAGATACTTAATATTTTCGTTGAATTTCGTATCACTTTAAGTCTAAGTAGATGCAGTGTAAGGGAAATAGTAGTAGTTATCCGTCCAAAGGAGTTAAGAATTGGCTTTTATTTTGTATGACTCGAACGGATTACAAAGTAGTTGTTTAAATGATTAGATGTGTATGGGAATCTTTTTCTATGACAAAGGTAGACTAGCAATACAATTATTGAGGAAGGATATTCACCTTAGTGGCGTGGTTGGTCGCCTTAGATAATTATTAAGGATCGACGTAGAAAGTCATTAATGGTACAAACAACTACGAGGCCTGACAAATGATTACCAATTAATTGTGGAAAGGTGAAATTTGAAATCACAGTTGCAGTTACAATTTGGAAGGATATGGGAGAAATCAATGAGGTTGTAGGTGACACTTAGAATGGATGATGTGATTAAGTCAAGGATTGTAAAATTTAAGTATGGAGGAAACTACAAAATGATGCCATGACATTATAAGATGATAATTTGGCATAAATATGGAACTTGGGAAAAGGTGAACCCTTGATTTAATAAAGATTATGAATGTAAAGCGTGGAGAAAGATGAACTATTTTCATGGTCATTTGTACTAAAAGTCAACAAAACTATTTGAGTTACATGACAAGAAAGACAATTAATTGTGAATGTTAAGGAATTGTGGAATGTCATAAATGTTGAATAATTTTGTGTCTGGCATTATATATTGAGAATTTACTACACAATATGGCAAGATTGTCCTAAGGTGACACTTATTGGTTGAAGATAAATGTTAAAGGATAAAAATGAGTTTGAAAATATTGACTTGGCTTAGTGCATATGATAAACAAAAGAGAAGATACATCTGGTCATGAAAATTGTGGGATAGGCCTAAAAGAGAGCCAAAATGGATGAGCATGATCGCTGTAGTAACTTTAAAAATGGAAGAACTTATTCGTGGAAAAAATTTCCACCAGCCACAGTGCTACAACACTAACTCTTTAGCACTACAGCGTTGAAACTATCCCATTCCAGCAGTTGCGACGCTGCAACACTGATTGTCCAGCGCTGCAGCACTACGAATACCTCATGTCTATGATGCATGAGCAAGATGGGAGTGGCACGATAATGAGCTTACAAGCGGAATTATGGTCTTTGGTCATTGAGCTTTGTATATGGGCATGTAATCAAAAGAGAGGTTGAAAGATTCTTGAGATAACTACATTGAGATAAGATGCCATGTGAAGTATTAAGATGAATAATATGCTGACCAAAGTCAAATCCTAAGAAATAAAGGAGACAAGAGATTAAGACTTGTCAAAGGCTAAGGAAAAAAGGGAGTGAAGAGTTAGATGAATATATGAGATATTGATAAGGGATGTCAATACCAAGTGATGAAAGTGTGAATCAAGGATTAAAAAGGTTAGTAACAACACAAGGCCAATTGTGTGGCACAGTAGAAACCTATGAAGATGAATTGGGGATTGAATGGATGAGTATGTATTTATATATCTTTAAGAATAAGTGCATGTCTATAGGATGATATGTTCGGGATGTTAAAGAGCATATAAGAGACTAAGTGTTTCAAGAATGCACAAACATCTTTGACAAGGAATTACCAATCATACACGGCGAGTATAAAATGTGGGATTTTTAAAAAACTTGCTGAGGAGCCTAACGGCTAAGTCACGGGTTAAGTGATCACATGCTGTGAGACATGAGTTTAAGATAGGTATCCCCAAGGAAATACTCAAAAGGAGTTTTGCTAGGGATCTTGTGAAAGCAAGCATTAAGTTATGTGGTTATAAAAAGGAAGCCGTAAGATGGAAGTGATATTCGTATTGACATTGAAAAGTACTTGAGGAGGACCTTGTTTCAAGTCTTGCAGTTTCAAGTACAAACTACAGATTGGTCCAAGGAGAATCATGTCACATTAGTATGGAAAAATAGAACAAAGGATGATTGAAGATAATCTTGATAATGAAGTCCAATAATGAAAACTTCCTAATGTAGTATGGAAATTAGAATTCGAAAATGCTTGAGGCATGCACAATTCAAATGAGTCTAAGTTTTAGGTGACTCATTAAAGTCAAAATGCAACAAGGATATAATATCTATATGTTAGAGGTATGAAGAATAATGGAGAAATAAGGATGACTTTTAGGGATTGTGGTATTGCATAAGATGCAATGATCCAATAAAGATAAACCTTTGAAAGATCAACGAGATTATAAAGCATATACGAATACCGGATTGCAATGTAATGCAAATGACATTTAGCAAGTGAGATGTGATTAATGACATTGTGATGGAAGGATATATATAGTACGATGAAACTCAAGCATATAAATGGGAAATGATATAAACGATGTGAAGTTATGCATAGGCATAACAAGAATGTTGACATGAACTATGAGGATTATTATATTGAATCTTTGATAGAGATGGGGATGAATAAAGGGAGATGTAGTCCAAGGCACGTGAACACATGGATCCCTATGCATAACGAGGAATGTTGACATTTGGAAATGAATGTACATACATATATGTGAAATTGATGACTTGACCAACTGAGGTGAAGAATTGTTCTAAGTAATTTGAGATTTGAACTCGATAATTGATGATTTGTATAGATAGTACAATGATAAAATATCCCATTAGAAGTTGAGCTATGTTGATATAAAAAATTTTGGAGAAATAGTCAAAGAAATAATAC
Source organism: Theobroma cacao (assembly GCF_053813885.1). Classification (NCBI taxonomy): domain Eukaryota; kingdom Viridiplantae; phylum Streptophyta; class Magnoliopsida; order Malvales; family Malvaceae; genus Theobroma; species Theobroma cacao. The sequence goes on from NC_142641.1 coordinate 25,984,638, forward strand.
AAAGAAAATGTAATCTATAACGTGGTTAAGCCATACAAGATGGACTAATACGATTAAGAAGATGGAAGTTGTAGAAATTGAAGGTAAACATGAGTATGTAGGAATAATTGAAGCCATTAACCTCCCCCAACGTTGAGAATACATACAGGAATGAATATTGCATGTTAATGATGCTATAAGCTACATAATAGTGTATGAGGATAAGATGAATGAATGAATGTCGAGAAGTTTGACAAGGAATGAAGTAATAAGATGGTAATTGGTATACATAAGTAAGTATAAAATGTGACTGAAATCGGTATGATTAAGATGGAGTTATGGTTCAAATTTAATGATGGGGATAACGATATACTCAACGTCTTAAAATATGAGATAATGATCGTGAAGGCTACCATTGATTTGATTCTAAAGGATGATAATAGACATAAGTGAAGCATTCTAGTCGAACTGGAGGTAAACGAGGTGAATGAATGACTGGAGGTTTGACAAGAATCGAAATAAAGATATGTTTGAGGTTAGTGACGGAATTAAAGGCATACTTGGGATTGTAGTGATAAGAAAGAATAATTGAGAAGGGTACCGTGGTTTTAACTCAAAGATGATAATAGATATAAGATACGTACCATGATCTTGTAAAGTGTTCTAGTCAAATTGAAGGTAATGATTCCTATGAAGAAGGAAATGGAATAAGATCATTGAGGGAGATTAATAACCAGGCGTTGAGGAAAATTCGAGGACAAATTTTATTTGAGTGGGGGAGATTGTAATGCCCCGTACTTTGATATGGTGACTAATACAGGTTATCTGATGCCAATTAAGGTTAATCATAATGTTTAGAAGTGATGAAAGATGAAAAGAACAGTTTGGGAAAAAATATTTCGCACGCGAGGAAATAATAAAAGAATAATAATATTTTTATCGAAGAAGAATTTGCGAGATAAAAAGTGATTTGAAAGTGAATTGAGGCATAATAAGGTATTTTGGGTACCAAGGAGACAAGAGGAAATTTTTGGAATAAAATAATAATTTATTAATAAAATAATATTAAAACATTAATATTTTATTCAGTATCAAAATTTTCCATGAAGGAGGAGTATCTGGTCAATCTAAGTGGGGGAGAAGAGGAATGAGAAAATTTTAAAGAGAAATGACGTTAATGGGGCTACGTGTCTTTATTTAGTAAAGATAGAGCGGGTAAATAAATATTTTAAATATTATGGGGACACCGCGTTAGAGTACAAACTTTATACTTTGTTTGTACATGTGTAGGAGAAGATAATAGAGGGAAATTGGAGTTAAATGAGTGTTGAGAGGACTAAATTAAAAAAAGAAGAAACTTGGAGGGCAAAATGATAATTTTGCACAAAGTTTGGTCAAAGCTTCCAAAGGAAGCTTTGACTCTCATCCTTATCAGCCCAAAACCGTCCTTATCTTCTCCAACAAGATGTTTCTTCTTCATTCATGAAGCTTCCAACGCCATTCTCTCATTCTCTCATGGAAAGTTAAGTTTCTTTCATTTTCTTTCCTTGTTTTCTTTTCATTTCCTTTCTCTTCTTGCTTCTTTCTTCTCCCAACTCCTTGTGCACCAAAGTTACAACTTCTAACTCAAATTTCTAGCACTCCCAAACCCAAGGAGAGAGAAAGAAAAATCTCTCTTTCTCTCCTTTATTTCTATTTTTACTTCACTTTCAACAACACTTGGATTTTTGGCTTCAAATCTTCATTTTCAAGGTTGAAAGGTATATATTTTCAACTTTTGGAAATTTTGAATTTATGGTTATATTTTCGGATTTATTTCGTAATTTCTTCAAATTATTTTTCTTGGAAAGATTAGGTTTTTCATTGATTTCCATGCCTTTGAGCTCACCAAGGTAAAGAATCTTTACATTTGGAAATAGTTGATATGATGGGTGTGAGACCTTAACCTCTATAGGCTTGTAACTAAGTATAGATGTAATAATACAAGCTAGGGGTAGTTTCGTCATTTTCTCTAATAAGCTTCCAGAAGAAAGTTTTATGATATTTTAAGGCTTAAATGGGTATAAGACTGCATAAATGATGTGTGCTGATGAAAACACGAAGAAAACTAGAAGTTTCAACAATTTTCATAATAGGGGCAAAATGGTCATTTTTCACCTCGAGTTAAAATTTTAAGTTTTTATAAACCTAAACATGTCTAGACCATTATGGATCTTGTCCCAGTGTTAAAAGAGTAAAAAGATTGCATAAAAGATTGGAGGAGAATAAGTTAATTGGTGGAGGGGCATTATCGTAATTTTAAGGGAAAAGATAAGATTGCCAATAAATATCTTGAATTTTCAGCAGCTTCTAGAGATTTTCTAGCATTTGGCCTTCTTCTTCTTCTCCTCTCTCACGTTTCTTCAAAACTCCATGGAAGCTTGATTGAAGCTTGAATGATTTTCTCTCTAGCTTTAGTTTTCACACCTTTGAACCCTTTTGACTAGAATCTTTGAATTCTTTCATCCTCTCACTTCAAAACCCTTGATAAAGCTTATTTCCAAACTTTCTCTCACTAGTTGGGCATTCTAGAGAGAGAAAAAGAGAATTACCCCATTGATTTGGAAGCAATTGGAACAGAATTTGACTACAAAGGAGCCCTAGGGAAAGTGATGAACTAAGCTCGATTTTTAGCTGTAGAAAATGGCTAGTAATTGGGATTTATGAGCTGTTTTATTGTTGACTATGTTCATTACTTTTTAGTGATTAAGATAGTGAACATACATAGCTGTTTAATGTGGCAATTGAAAACTAGCTAAGAGATAGCTTTTAGAGTTCATAGTGTGTAAATTGATCTATTGTTTATGTTAATATGATCCTAGGTTTTAAGGAAGCCCCATCATCTCATTTGGACAATTAGGGGAATTGGAGTCATCTAAAGGCTTTACAATCAATTGGTGAGTGGATTGCCTTCAAAACTCATTTTGGGAATATAATGTATTTGACAAACGTTTGAATGATTTTATACGATTTTTCATGAAAATGAATGCCTTGGGAACAAGCTCTTGAGAAATGATTTATGTTATGATATGTGGTTATTATGGATTTCTATGTGGCTGCATTATGTTGATATACATATATGCTTGAATATAATGTGTAATTATATTGACTCGGCTATGTGCAAGTAGGGAGTGCGCATAAGCCGAGGATGACCCGGTTATGTGCGAGTAGGGAGTGCGCATAACCAGGTGATGACCAAACCATGTGCGAGTAGGGAGTGCGCATGAGCTGGTGAGGATGATGATGGGATGGTGTGATGATGATGATGGGTATATGCGTATATATATATAAATATGTAAATATGTGTGTTATAGGAAATTGATGGATAATGGTTTATGGTTGTAATGCATGTGAAACTTGACATGTTAAACCTTGAGAAATTGTTATGTGTTTCATATTGGTTTTGAACATTTCAAGCAGGGTGGTTTTGTTTGTGAGAAAGGAAAATTTTCATTTGATGCCCTGTATTTCGCTGCAGCGAGAATCATTCTCGCTGCAACGAGAAACTCTCGAGTTTTGAAAAGGTAGGCTGGCCGAAAACTCACTGCAGTGAGGACGCATTTTCACTGCAGCGAGAATGACACTGTAGCTTCTCGTTACAGCGAAATACATTCTCGCTGCAACTAGAAACTTTCTGTTTCTGGGTTGCAATTTCGCTGCAGTGAGATTCAATCTCGCTGCAGCGAAAAACTTTCTGTTTTGGTCTCCTATCTTGTTCAATTGCTGTCCTATCTTTCACTTCTTTGCTACCATATCAGAGCATGGACTTCCAACATTAAGGATTAAATGAGTTAAGTTTAAAATGAGGAGGTTTAGTGAGAAATCCTAGGCCAGTTGAGAAACCCTCGTTCGGTTAATAACTAAATCCCAACGTCATTGCAACGAAAATTCATTCTCGTTGCAGCGTAGCTGCAGCGAGAATGCCTTTTTGCTGCAGCGAAGATTCATTGTCATATTTGACTTACTTGTGTAATATTGAAGCTTTTATTCTTTAAATGGTTCGTTATGTATGGGTTAATGATTTTCAAATGATTAATCATTTAAAGGCTTGATGAAGGGTTTTTTAATAAGAATAGAAACAAATTGCATTGTTTTGAAAAAGAATGCATCATGATTTCATGAAAGATTCCTTATGGTATGCTTGTTCCCTTCCTTGTTCACTCACTGGGTTTATACTCACCATTTTGAAATTCATATTTTTAGATCACGAGGCAGTTGGTAACTAGGACGAGGTGTCCTTGTAGACCTGTGTCCATCTTTTGGTAGGTTTCTCGGCATTCAGTAGCTGTACATTCATCCGAGTCCCTCCGTTAGAAGTCGAGTGTTATTTTGTTTTGTATAGACAAACTTAATGTAAATTATTGGAATACATGTTGTAGACATTGTATGTAAATTTTTAAGGAGTAATGCCAGTACGAGTTGGCAATGTATATCACTATTTTGATTCAAAAGTATGAAATATGACTTAGCGATATTTGATGAAATGATGAGTAGGATAAATTGATAAGCTTGCTTCGGCTTAATAGACTACGTTTATTAGGCCCTTGAGCCGGTCATGGCCGAAAAATTTGGGTCGTGACAATGGGTTTGAGAATTAGACTAGAAATTTAGGTTAAATGTTTGGTTAGAGGGTAGATTACCTAATGTAAATTTTTTAGAATTTAGATTTAAATTTATGACTTAATTGAGGTTGTTATGGTTTATTGATAAATATAGGTTTAATGGTATTTTGGGACTACCTGGATTAGAACCTTGTCGGTGTTAGTTTTTTCAGGTGAGTGAACTTGCATTTCAAAATGTTTTGGGGAAATGTTTACGTGTTTCAATGAATCATTTGGGAATTTTATCGATTTTTGCTTTAAAATTTCCTAGGAACAAGCCCTTGATAAAATGTTTGATGTTGTGAAATGTGAAATGAGCAAAAGGAGGAATCCATATGTGTTTGTATAATGTTGATATATATATATATATATATACTATGTCATAAATGGTACCATTGTGTGACAAATGCAACTGTGCATGTGCAGGGTGAGTGTGCACTTGTCGGTGATGACGGTGGTGAGGGAGATGGATGGTGATACTGTCCGACTATGTGCACGATGTGGTGGGATGCACATGAGCCAGGTGAGATGCACATAATGAATCTTGAAAATTTGCCGTTTATTTGCAAATTGATTTTATTGCAACGAGAAACATTCTGTTTTATTGCCTTACTTGGATAATTACTGGAAATTTCCCTATTTTTTAATTTCATACTGAATACGGTTCCTTCATCATTAAATGATTTTACAACTAAAAGTTTAATGGAGGGATTCTAATAAGAACTTGAACTAAATGGCATTGTTTTTACATAAATGCATCATGTGTTCTAAACCATTCCTTGTCACTGCTTGTTCCCTTCCTATGTTCACTCACTGAGTTTATACTCACGTTTTTAAAATTCATGTTTTAGGTTTCCTAAGTTAAAGGTGATTGGATCCTAACACAAGGTGCTCCTCCCTATCCATTGCTCGGTAGGTTTACCATGACATTAAATGTTAGTAACCGTGACCAGAGTCACTCCGCTGACAGTCAAGGCCTATTTATGTGTATATGAATACTTGAGGTGAGATAATAAGATTCATTGGTCAAGCTATATATGTATATTATGGTAGATGATGCCATTATGAATGCATAATTGGGGTTTGTGAGTTGTTTTCAAAGGAACTATATTTGAACACTATGAATCTTGAATTTTTAAAGAAACGTGGATCAATGTATAAGATTATATGAATAGGCTTGCTTGGGCTTAGTGGGCTGAGTCCATTGGGCCCTTGGGCCGGTCATGGCCCAAAAATTGGGCTGTGACACAAATGTTAGGAAAGTCAATACGATTTGACTAACATTTTAGTGTACAGTCTATAAGTGTAATTCATTCCCTCCTTATATATCCCGAAGATAATAAGAGCATGGCGCAGTTTCTATTCTTATTGATCTCCATATTTGTTCTTGAAGTTAGATCATTATCTTTATGGAGACTTATTAAACTTTTTTTCATAATCTCCAAGTAGCCTTGACCAAAGACATCAACAAGCTAATATCAACCAACAACTAGAGGATATGTCCTCTAAATCACTTGGGGTGATGATTCCTTTCTTGACTACGCATTTGCCTTCACATGCTTCATACAACCAACCATATCTTGTTTTGGCATCCTTGGTAGAACATGTAGTGATATGATCAAACATATAGCACTCCACATATAATATAACCTGGTGTCTCAAGTCAAATGAGTATTTATACAACTAACACATGGGAAACATTTGCATAAACACTAGAGTGAGATACCAAATGCATTTCTCATGTTGTGTCATGTTTAGTGAACCCACTCTCCTAAGGCAAGCACTCATATTCTAGTTCTAAGTATCTCTATACTCCAACCTATGAGATCGATTGCTTACTTCACAAGTAAAAAACATAGTATGTGCCAATCTTTGAGCATTATTGATGCCCTGTCGCAATAATACTACGATCAAGAACTTTTAGGAACAATCCTTTGATGCATAAGGATCTCATAATTGTATCTCAATACAATTTCTTCGCAAATCATATATAGTTCCATGGGCTTTATCCACATAAGTATAGATACTAATTAAAATTACAAACTCATGGATAGAACTACCTTAATGTTATTATAAATAACAAATGTCATACATAAATAGATTAAAGTGCAATCCCATACAACCACTGATTGGCTTGTAAGGTTCACACTAACACTAAGTCCTCTCCCTTAGCTCTCCAAGGAATTTCAAATCCACTTAAGGAAACGTGTTTCTTAACAAGATCACGTATTAAAACCTTACAATGGCTTTTTCACGAGATTAAGCAACAACCCTTACAATGCCTTTTACTAGGAGTAAGCACAATCCATACAATGCCTTTTGTCGAAAGCAAGCACAACTCATGTACTAACTTTTCAAGGCTAATGTTAGACTTGAATTACATCATGTTTTAATTTGACAAAAATCACATGTTTTCTTAAATTTAATGTCAAGCATTTGAAATTGTCTTATTTAAATTTTTAGTCCTTTAAGGTTACAAAATTGTTTAAAAAGCCATACATCCTTAGAAAACATCTTACAAGCTTTCAAACAATGAAATTTCAGCTAAGAAATCAAGAGCAAACATGCCTTGAATTGTTTATTTGAATTTAGGTACAAGGTAATGAGAAAATAGATGGAGAGAAGCATTAAATGCTAAGGGAACTTCAAGACACAAGTTAAGAGTCCATCCTAGAAAAGCTCAAGTCCATTTGAAGGTTGAAAGAGTGCAAAACTTGAAGATCATAAAGCCCTAATCGACTAGAAAGGAAGCACAATGAACCCTGTTCTAGAAAGACCAAGAAAATCTAGTTCAGAATAGCCATAATCAATAATAGAGGAAGCATAGTCGACCTTGTTCCAAAAAGACCAAGAAAATTCAATTGAAGAATAGCTATGGTCAACTATAGAAGAGGTACAATTGACCTTGACAAGTCAAAAGCTAAAAAAGTCAACTTTAAGAAGCCATAGTCAACTATAAAAGACGCATAGTCAACTATAGCAGGCCAAATTTGAAGAATATATGCTTTCTAGAAGTGGATCAACTAAAGAACTTATATATCGACTATGGAAGCCCTAATTAAGAAAATTTGAAGAACATAGTAGACCTTTAAGCTTTAACAGCGGCCAAATTTGATTCAAACTTGTGTTTAATGGCTTCATATCATGCTCTGGCTATAAATAGGTACATTCAAGCCATGTTGAAGTAAGAGAAGACCTGATATAAAGTTTCAAACCTCAGAGAGACTACCCACAAGCTTATCTTCACTCTTTAGCATATTTTCAGCCTACCATCAAGCTTTCAAAGTTGAATATTTACTTCATTCAAGTTGAAATTTCTTCTTTCACTACAAACAAGCTTAAAATTTCAGCACCCAACCTTTGTAGAGGCATTTTCTAGCTGAAATTTGTACTCTATTGCAGAGGTTCTAGCTTAACCTTGAAAATCTATCTTGTAAAAGTTATCACTTCCTTTAAAAAAAAAGAATCCTTTGTGGATTGTGTGAATTACCGCTTGATCTCGTAAAAAGCAAGAATCACTTTGTAGATTATGTAAGGGTTATCGCTTCAAATTAAAAAGCAAGAAAATTTGGTAGTGGATTGAAATTCCTTGGTTACTAAGGGAGTGGATCGAAAAGATCGAACCGCTATAAATTGTTTGTGTCTTTTTTTAGTTTTTGTATAATTATTTATTGTTTATACTTGCCTTAGAAAATAAATTCATATCGATTTGTTGATTTTCTCTCAAAAAAATATTTTTTTCTTGATTCATTATATACGTAGTGATTTATTGTTAGATATTTGCTTTTAGTGTTAAAAAACATTTGTTGGTAAAAATGTTTGATTTTGATAAATAGTTATTTTTCAAGAAATTTTTATAAATACCAATTCACCCCCATTTTGGTATATTGTTATTGAGACTTCTACACTAACAATTGGTATCAGAGCTTGGTCTCAAATTTTGGAAGTCAACTGCCTTTAAGAGGTCCTTTGTAGAAGCTCAAATCATTGAAAATGAAGGTGACACCAACCATGTTTGGTGAAAAGCAATCAATCCAAAGGACACCCTTTTTTGTAGGGATTAACTATCCTTATTGGAAAAAATGTATGGAAATGTTTATATAATCTATGGACTTAAATTTCTAGAATGTCATATGAGATGGTCCACATGTTCCAAGTAAGGAGATAAATAGTAAAGTAGTCATTAAGATTAGTTAAGAATGAAATAACAAAGATAAGAAATTAATTCAAATAGACTATAAGGCTCATAACACTCTTCTTTGTGCCTTAGGAGCTAGTGAGTTTAATAAATTGTCTATGTGGGAAAATACAAAACAAATTTGGGACACACTAGAGACTATTTATGAAGAAACTAATCAAGTCAAGGAATCCAAAATTGGATTGCTTACACATGACTATGAGCATTCTAGAGTGAAAGAGGGTGAGTTAATTAATGATTTGTTTGAAAGATTTACTAATATTATAGGAGGTTTAAAAGCCTTAGGAAAGGATTTCCCAAATGCACAACTTGTAAAGAAAATCCTTTATAGCCTACAAAAATCATGGAAACCTAAAGTTACGGCTATAGAAAAGGCTAGCAACCTAATTGACTTTGAGTCAGAAGAGCTCATAGGTTCCCTACTCACTTATGAAATGACACTTATATATGAGAATGAGAGAGAAGAACCTAAAAAAGAAGAAGTCAAACAAAAAAGAATAGCCCTTAAATCTATAGTTGAGGATGAAGAAAGAAGCATTAGGAATGAGGGTGAAAATGAGGAGGACATAGCTATGCTAGCTAGGAAATTTAATAGTTACATGTAGAAAAAGTTTAAAGCTAGGAAACCTTTAAGAATGGATGTGCCTGAGGAAGAACATACATGAGATCACTTGATATATTTTGATTGCAAAAGGCCTGATCACACAAAATATTAATGTCCCAACAATAACAACATGAGGAACACTTTAAAAAGATTCAAGAAGAAAGGGATGATAACAACTTGGAGTAATAGTGATGACTCCCAAGTTGAGGAGGATGATGAAGTTGCAAACCTTTTTTTCATGTCATTTTGTCATGACCCAGTACTCCCCTTGAGCCCGTGACAACCGTCGCGATGTCCCGGTAGACATTCGTTATCCGGAGTGCCAACCGGAACCCCGCAAGGCTTTAGTACCATTTTTTTCATCTCCCCTGTGAGTAATCATTGCCAAACCTCGTTTTTAAAGAATTTTAAGGTTTTTCCATTTCAAAACTGAGGAAAAATAATTTTTGCCTCACAAGGTTATTTTCGTCATTTTTTCTTGAAATTTTCCAAACTTGACTGAAAATGTAGTAGATGAGTGGAAAACACATATTTCATGATTTAAAATAAATTTGGGTGTCTAAAACATTTATTAAAAATGATATTGCAACTATTTGAATAAAATAAAAATATTCAATAAAATATTCTAATTTCTTGTAAAACAATATTTATAGAGTCATCGGTAAATAATTTTTATAATGTAAAAGCTAAATAAATTCATACGTACTATAATACAGATAACCGGGATATAAAATTTACTTTACAGTGATTGTGGGCCCACAAGGAACAAAAGTGCACAAAGATAGTAAACCTATAGTTTTTGGAGCAGTAAAGCCGACTAAAACTCCTTGACGATATCTGCTATCCATAGGTTACCTCGGGGCCTGAAATGGTTGGAAAGGAGGGTGGTGAGATTATAAAATCTTAGTGAGTAAACAGATACCATTTAAACTGTCTAAAGTCGAGTAAATGGAGACAAATAAAACGGTTTAACAAACTGAAATTCATCACCTTTCAACTTGTTTCAACCAAATAAAATCAATTCATATAAATCGAGTAATTAACATGGCTTATGAATTTTTTAAAACTTTGGCTCGTGCCGAAATCATTCTCATACCCAGTTATCAGGGATACCTTGGCCGCGGGCTATCCCAAATCGAGTTCACCAAGGCTATTAAAAAGTTATGTACTCATAAATAATGTTTTTATTTTGAAAATATAGTCGTTCCTTGGCGTTGGCTAAGTTTGCCCTCATGTGGTGGTTTGGCGTGAAGCGAACTCTAAAAGTTATACCTCGGGAGTTACCTTACTCGCCTCTCCAACCGAGCTAAGAATATGACTAGGTTCCGTGCCCCTCTAATAAGCTAGTCCATAGTACCAGCCCATTGCAGCAAGCTAAACCCACCATACAATAAAATTTGCAACAGCATGACATGGCAATTTTATCATTATCCAGCCTATCAAGGCAAACAACAATTTATACATTTCAACACAAATACCAATTCAGCCATTCATACCAATATTGTCATAAGCTAATCAATTAGAACCATAAATTCATAATACATCATATGGTCTCCAATTACTCTATTTTCAAAGCCATTATTCAATTTTAAAACAATTTTATGGAATCATTTCATTAAATCACATTTGGTTTATAAAATCAAAAAATTAATCATTTAATTCATTTTTCATGAAATTCACAAAATCGGATAAAAACCACTTTAGATAATTAAGACGATAGTAAGGTTACTCACAGTACTAGGAGTTCGATATACTCCTATTCCTAGTCTTCGGGCACAATCTCTTTACCCTTGTTAGAGGGCTCACCACCTATACATCATACGTGATACGAATTTCAATAAATTGTGTCCATTTATCATAAACTATTTCAAGCTCTATAAATCTATATGAATGCACAAAATGTGATGCAAAATGTTCGAATAGTCGTTTAAATACGGTATTCGACCTAATTCGCACTATTCTCTGCGTAATTGACTAAAACCTCCAATTTAACTCCAAATCGATTTCTTTCACTTTCTAGACTCCAATTAAACCTCAATGACTGTGAATATGATTCAATTTATCAGTCCAAACCATAAATCGCATATGTCTATACATTAGGTAAAAATTCAGATTTTCATGCCAAAATTTCTCATTAAGTTTCTAGCCTCACCAATCATTAAATACCACCAAAATATCATGAAATATCATCAATTTCAGCCTCAATATCCTCCCTAAAAAATTCGGCCTCTTCTAGGTTTGTGAAGAACAAAGTGATTCCTTGCTAGATTTTCATACTTTCCATTACCAAACAACCAAAAACACTTAATTAGCTTGAAATCTAGCAAAATCAATGCTTAAAACCTCTCCTCTCAAATTTGGCCAGCATGGGTTCATCATGCAAACCTGAGTTCTAAGCATGGAAAATGAAAAAGAAAGCATGGGTAGTGTAAATCACAAGATAAAATCACAAAATCTTACCTTTATTAGCTTAATCCCTTGAAATCCCACACTTTTTCTTCAATTTTCCCACCTAGGGTTTGTGTTCTTTCCTTTCCTCTTCACTTCATGCTTTGGCCGCCCATATGGGTGAGAAATGGGCTGATTTTGTGCTAATTTATAAGAAAAATAATAAATGGATGAGATTTTGACACATGTCACCATTCCATTGGTCCATGTGTCATACTTAGCCATTAAGCAATCTCTCTCCACTACTTAAATTTCCTCAATTATCCATGATAATATTAGGTAAAATCCATGTGCTGGACAAGTGTTGGGTGGTGTAAAATTACGATTTTGCCCTTGGGCGGTAAAATGACTATTTTGCATCACATTTCGTGCATTCATATAGATTTATAGAGCCTGAAATAGTTTATGATAAATTGACACAAATTATTGAAATTTGTGTCACGTATGATGTATAGGTGGTGAATCCTCCGCTAAAGGCAAAAAATTGTACCCGAGGATCTGTAGTCAGAATACTCTAGAAATTCGACTCCCGAAATTGTGAGTAACCTTATCATTATTTTAATTATCTAAGGTGGTCTTTTTATTCGATTTTGTGAATTTTATGAAAAATGAATTAAATGATTAATTTTTCGATTTTATAAACAAAATGTGATTTAATGAAATGATTTCATAAAATTGTTTTGAAATTGAATGATGGCTTTCAAAATAGAGTAACTGGAGACCACTTGATGTGTTGTAATTTATGATTCTAATTGATGGCTTATGATAATGTGTTGGCATGACTGGTTGGAATTATGGTTTGTGAATTGTATGAATTGTTCTGTTTTACATTTACAGGTTGGGTAGTATAATATTAGTCATGTCATGCTGTCAAAATTTTATTGTATGGTGGGTTTAGCTTGCTGCAGTGGGCGGGTTCTGTGGACCAGCCTTTTTGATAGGCACAAAATTCAGTTATATATGACCTCGATCGGAAAGGCGCGTAGGGTATCTCCTGAGGTATGGTTAGAGTTCATGTCATGCCGAACCACCTCGTGATGATGAACTCCGCTAACGTCAAGGAACGACTGAGTTTTTAAAATAAAAACATGTTTACGTGTATACGAACTTTTCAATAGCCCTGGCGAACTCGGTTAAATGCCTCGGCCAAGGTATTCTCGAGAATGATTTTGGCGGGAGCCAAGCTTTTAAGATACTCATAAGCCATGCTGATTATTTAAATGAAATGAATATTTATGTTATGAAATACATATTGAGATGGAATATTTTAATCGTCTCCATTTACTCAACTTTGGATATTTTGAATGGTGTTTGTTTACTCACTGGGATTTTATAATCTCACCACCCTTCTTTCCACCAATTTCAAGCTCAGAATAGGCTGTAAATAGCTGATTTCATCGAGGGCTATCATTGGATTTGCATCCTCCAAACTGTAGGTTCACAGTCTTTTCTTATTTTTGGTTATTCGGGGGCCCACTGGTTATTGTAAATTAAGTTAAATACTCTGGCTTACTGTATTACAGTATGTATGAATTTATTTAGCTTTTATGCTACAAAAATTATTTACCAGTAACTCTATAAATATTGTTTTATAAGAAAATAGAATATTTTATTGAATATTTTTATTATATTCAAATAATCATAATTTCATTTTAAATGAAGGTTTTAGATGTTTAAACTTATTTTTGATTATGAATTATATGTTTTGTACTCGCTTACTACATTTTTAGCAGATTTCGAGATTTTTGAGGAAAAATGACAAATATGCCCCTGTGAGGAAAAAATTATTTTTCTATTGTTTTGAATTGGAAATAGTTTATAATCTCTCAAAACATGATTTTAGTAACTAATACTCGCGGGGGAAGTGAGAAAAACTGATGTTAAGCTTTGCGAGGTTTCGATTGACATTTCGGGTAATGAATGTCTATCGGGAAGTCTCGACGATTGTCACGGGCTCGATGGGAGTTCTCGGTTGGGATAAAAAGCGTACAAGTTTGAAAACCCAACAAGATGCCACTCCTAAGTAGGAAAGCGTAATATCAACACGTGGACCCATTTCCACGTAATAACAATTAAGGAGCATTGTTTCCACCGGATTCCCACATGCCATGGCAATCTTGACGATGTTGGCTGACATCGGAGAAATCAAGTGGTCGCAACCACGTATCACAACTTGTGGCCTAGCCATATATAATAACTCATGACCTTGCCACGTATAATCACAGACCATGGCCCCAGCCACGTTTAATAGCCCGTTGGTGATCCAAAGGTTCTCTAGCTATAGCTCACTTGTGCACAAGGGTCACATTATCCCGATGTGACATTTGACCTACTCTAGACGCTCTCGGCTTGTCAAAATCGTTTTCAAAACCAAATCAAGTTTTTTAAGGCTATTTCTTTAAAACATTTGAAATCAAGGTTCGATAATCCTTCAAATTGCTTTTCACATTAAATGGCATGTTGTAAACACTTTATACAAAGATCGGAACAAAACTGGTGCTCAAAACTTGCATTTTAAATCATTTAACAAACGCATTTAGCTATGCATATTACACAAAAATACAAGGCACAGATTTTGATTCAAACATCGTAAAAAGGCTTGTTTATCAGTTTCTAAAACACTTTACTCATATAGCTTATCTATAGATATATCCAAAACAACGTTCAAAACAACTTGCATCCACAATTTCCTATGAGTTCTACCAGCTCATGCTTTCCACAATAACAGTGTATAAATCATTGTAAATCCATTTAGAAATTGCCTATCAAGGTTAACAGCTCATGCTTTCCATAATTGCATTTAATGAAATCTGGCAACATTTATAAGACGTATAACATTACATAGCTATGGAAATTTTGAAATAAGCACCCCCTACTCACCCACAATAGCGAGATGCTACATCGCTATTGATTCGTGTGCGTATATAACTAATCCTCCTTGTCGGTTACTCCTCACCTTGTCCGGCACACCACCATGGTACACTTCCTCTATTTACACGCTTCCTAGCAGCCATTCAAACCCAATTCACTTATGTACTCATGCATGGCAGCAAATTAACTAATAAATTCTTAACTAGGTTTCCATAGTTAATTCATGCTTACACAATCATACTTGGTAGCAATGATAAATCTACTTTCATCAAGCATTTTTCTAAGTTTGTATGCACCACAATTTACATTCATATGCTGCCAACAATTGCACAATTATTCCTCACAATATTAAACTAACAGTAGGCCTCAAAATGTAGTATCAAACTTACCATTGTTCTTTCACCTGAACTCTACTAAACACCCACGGGTTTGGTGACTTCCATGTCACCAAATTTCCTTCAAATCTAGCCAATCTTTGCTGCCACAAGACATTTCTCTAAGTCATCAACTCATTTTTAAAGATTACTCAAGCTAAAAACCAAATCCTTACCTTTCCTTGCTTGAATAACAAAACTGAGCTTAATACCTCCATTGACCCTCCACGGGTTCCCTTTCTTGAATTTGAAGACTCTTTGATTGATGAAACAACACAAATTTACAAGATGAGGGAGGAAACCTCACAGTTTCTCATAATTTTGCGCAAACTGTGCCTTTCCTTTCTTTCTCTCTTTTTCTTTCTTTCTTTCCTTTCCTTTCCTTTCTTCTTTCTTCTTTCTTTCTTCTCCTTTCTCTTTCCTTTTTGTCTCTGGATGGACTCCTCAAGGCTGAGCCTTGAGAAATGGTTTTCTTTTCCCTTCACGAGGGCGGATTGCTCAATGCCTTCCTTTTTCCTTTATTTTTCTTTTCTTTCTTCTTTATTTTCCTTACATGGGTAGACTGCCCAAGGTTGATTAGTTCTTTTGGCTTCTTTTCCACTTATTTTATGTGATCAAATCACATGGCAAAAGCTTGCCACCTTTCCATGCACCACTTGCATTTTAATTCTTTACTTTTCATCATTTTTCATTTTCATTTTTTTTATTCCTCACACCATATTTACTTTATGTTTTATTTAATCATTCATTGTCCCATCCAAACCACTTTCACCCCATTTTCTTCTTACTTCATTTGACCACCATTGCACCAATCACATTTCGTGCAAACAAATTTTCATCTTATTCTTTCTTTTACTTCACATGGTGGGGGTCTCACATGTCCTTCGCTAACTTTTCCTTTTTTTGCATGCTATGATTACATGTAATAGTAACTTTTACATGTACATCACATATTCCTCATAGTCTAACCTTCCTTAGTTAGTAAATTCCCCTTTTTAACTTCAAATATCAAAATTGCAAATAAGTCCTCAAACTTTTCTTTATTTACCACATGACCCCTCAAACTTTCATCCTTTACAATTGGGTCCTTCTAACATTTCTTAAGCTCCAATTTCCTTCTATTTTTTTCCTTTACCCGTGCACAAATAGAATATAAGGTTTGCATTTCACCACAGTATCACCATAATATTTAAATTTATACTTACCCGCGCTAGCTTTATTTAATAGAACTCGCGAGCCCCAATAACATTGTTTTTCCTTCAAAATTCTTTCTTTCTTCTTCTCCCCCACTTTGATTTGTCATATAATCCTCCTTCATGACTAATTTCAGCAATGGATAAAATATTATTTTATTTCTAAATATTTTTTTCACTCGTTACTGCTCTTTGACACTTAAATTTATATCCATTGACCCTTCGTCTCATCGATCGAGTCTTATTAGCTTCCAAACGAGGGTACGGGGTGTTATAATTCCTTGAGATTGTAATATTCTAATGCTTAGTCTATAATCAATTCTTGAAATATATTTTAAGTTTGTTCTCAATGATTGCTTCAAGATTGTTTTCTTGGCCAAGCATATGAAATTGTTTATAATAAACAAATTAAACTTCATGAAAAATTTTTTTAGTTCATCTATCATTGTGCTTAAGTCACATGTTTACATGATATCCCATCTTGCTTGACCTTAAGATTTAAAGTCTATAATTTGACTTGAGTTATGATCTTGAATGAGAAATTTAAATTGTCAAGTTAGATCATTATATGTTTGGTTGACATAGTTAAAGAATCTTTCATTGATAATGATATTATCTTGACGAGAATACTTCTCCTTGAATCAATAGTCTTATATATATCTTGGAGAAAAATTTATTGAAATGCTTGTTTGAAAATACAATGGAAAATAGATTACCAAATAAGGCTTAATAATGTTATTTTCTTGGTATGCTCTTGTTGAGAAAATTCCTTATTGAATTGTCATTGTTATAAGAATCATTTTAATTGCTTGATTGCTAGTGCTTGGACAATGCATAATGAAAATTAAAAAAAAGGTGCTTAATGCTAATAATATCTTGGATTTGTATTGGGACTAATGTGCATACTCTTTTCAAAATTATGAGTATTTGAAGCATATATTGAATATTTGTTAATATACTCATGCTTTACTAGTTCCGTAAAAATATGGGTATAAGATTAACATATTGAATGTTCATTGTAATGCTTCGCTATAATATGCTTATGAGTTATCCCTATATTTGTCTCATGATTCATCTAAGGGAGGGTAAGATTGTGCTTTAATATGATTAACTATTTAATCTCTTTTTCCTTGTTGGAATTAATTTAGTGAATGCTTAAAAAGGGAGATGACCATTGACATTGTCTTATGATTCTTAAGCAATTAAAATCTTCAACAATGATCATGGTAAAATCTCAACAAATGGTGTTCATCTCTATGGGTAATATCTCTTAAACACCGCATTAAATTTATACTTAATAATGTCTCACATTCGTGCTTAAATGATGATTACTTGTATATAAATTTGTGAATATATTTGCATCATTGGTTGTGTATTCAATTTGTTTGTCTTTAGATACTTGCATGATTACTTAATTACTTAGTTGAATGAATGAGTGAACATAGTGGTATATAAAGTTGCACGCATAGAAGTATATCATGTTCACATTATATGTAGACTTATAAATACTTTGTATTCAACTATGCATATCTAAATTGAACTTAAAAAGATAAAATGTCCACACTTTGCCTGTATATATACATATCTATGTGTGGCACCCTTGGTTGATCAATTTATGATATCTCTTGGTTGAGAATATTTATATGTGCCTTCATTGCAATGTTGAATATATTTCTTCACACTTTCCTTGAATATCTTGAGAACAAATATGTTATGATTTTTGGATGTGCTAAATTAATATATTTCCTTATGCCTTGCTTGAATATCTACTGATTGGGAATACATCTTTTTTTTATGTTCTCATATCATGGTGATTAGATATATTTCTTGATCTATTGATTGAATATTTGAGTAGAAATATATCTCATTGTTTTGATTTGATGGTTAGAAATTATTATTGAACTTAATGTTTATCTATAATTGATGATTATCGCTGACCATCGTCTCTTAAGTTTAAGTTCTTAAAGCTCACACTTCTATTCCTTTTTTGATATAACAAAAAGAGGGAGAAGGTTTATGAGCACATTGAGATGCTCTGACATTAGTTGACTTGCTTTTGAAACATTTTTTAACTTCATGCATATATTGAGGGGGAAAATTTTTTTAAAAGTTCATACTCAATTCTTATATCCTTCTCATTTATACTTAAATGTTTTCAAAGGCATAGAGACTAATTAACGTAGGGGGAGGCTCAAGAAATTTCAAATGCTATATGTTCATGCTTTTATCATATCAAAAGGGGGAGATTGTTAGACTTGAATTACATCATGTTTTGATCTGACAAAAGTCACATATCTTGTTGAATTTAATATCAAGCATTTGAAATTGCCTCAATTACATTTTTAGTCCCCTAAGCTTACAATTGTTTGAAAAGCCATGCATCCTTAGAAAACATCTTATAAGCTTTCACATAATGCATTTTCAGCTAAGAAATCAAGGGCAAACATGCCTTGAATTGTTTATTTGAATACAAGCATAAGGCAATTGATAATTCTATTTTATAGAATTATTTTAGTCTAATTTTGTTATTAAATATTAGCTAAGTCCTTAATTTTCAATTTTAATTTACTTATTTTTAGTTGTTTTTAAAATTAGTTTATTTTTAAGTGAGTTATTTTAATTTTATGTTATTTCTTTTAATTTGGTTATTATTTATTAGTTTTTATATTTTTCGTAGGAACTAAAAGAATTGTGCTTAATTTTGAAAAGTAAGGTGTTGAAAGACCCGAAAGTTTGCTTGCATATGTTTCAGGGTTTTAGCCATAAATTGTGCTACAAAACTCTAAATGATGCGATTCTTGGACAATTGGAAAGCTAAGAGATAAGGCTACAATTTTATGAGATCACTTTACCTAGTTCTACACTGAAGATAGAGAAAATTGCATCGAAAAATGGTTGGATGTACTATAGCGTGAATGAAAATTTTTAAAGGCTGACAATTGATTTTTTAGGCCTCTCGTTACACTTTTAAGCCCAATTAAATCATAGCTCAACTTAGGGAACTACAGGTTAAGTTTATTAGTATAAATAGGATATTTTTAAGAACATTAAGGTAGACAACTTTTGGGAGACTCAAGAAGCTAGAAGTTGAGGCTGAAACTTGGAGAGCATGGCTGCAAATATTTGTTTTGTTTTCTTCCTTGGCTTTTATTTTTTTTGTTACTCTCAGTGATTGAAATTATTATAATGTTATTTGTCTTTGCAATCATGAGTAGCTGATTTTCTTTTTTTGAGATTGCAATTGAACTCACATGTACTCTAAATTTTTAATCTCTTTCTTACTTATCTTTAATGGGATTTGAATTGTTTATTCCAATTTGTTCTTAATGCTTTTAATTGATTGGCCACCAATTAAACTGATATGGGAACCTAACCAAACTTGGGAAAGGAAGTTTAGTGTAGACTAAAATTGGGATAGCAAATCATCATATTAATTGATTTGCGTATAAGATAAGGATATACCTATAGGCCATATGTCTCCAGATTAGAGCATGAACTTAATGAATCTGTTTTAATTTCAATTCACATAGGGATATAGTTGTGAGATCCTGTCAAGCTCGATTAAAAGACGGTATTGTACCGAGTGGTACAACTAAGTTAAATCGAGCCTTGAACTTGTTCAAATAGAAATTCTAAGAGGAATTTAAAAATTTTAAAACCAACAGAATGGCTTAAAATAGTAATTTGGAGTTCAAGGTCCAGTTTGGAGTCCATCAGAAAATTGACCAATTAGGGACAAAACGGTCATTTTACCATTTGATGATAAAATGGAGATTTTTAGCCAAGATTTGATCACATTTGACCAAGAATAATTATATGAAATAAAAGTATGATTATTGGAGTATAAAATGATGTTTAGCAGTGAAAAATTGTGATTCTCGATATTTATGGAGCACAAGGGTAAAATGGTAATTTTGCCACTAGAGGACTAAACGAAAATTTTTTTAAACAATTTTTGCCCCATTTGGTTAATATTGATCAATATTAGTGTTATTTTAAGTTGAAAAGTAGAAATAATGAGATTCCGGTACATTTCGGAGTATAGGGGCAAAATCATAATTTTTTTGTCCCGGAGGCAAATCAGAAAAATTTTTGCCCCAGCACTTGTCAAGACCAAGGGATTTTAATTGTGGTAGGAGTGGATAAATACCAGAATATTTGTGGTGGAAAATTAAGAAGAAAAAGTCAAAAAGTTAAAAATTGGGCCAATAAGCATGTGACACAGGCATGCTTGATTATTTTATTATTTTCTACAGAAATCAGCCCATTAAATCCCCAATTCCCTCACCATATTCGGCCTAGGCATCCAGCAACAAGAAAAAAGGAAGAACAAAAGGAAAAACAAGAAAACCTAGGTGGAAATTCAAAGAAAAAGTGAAGAAATCAAGGAAACAAGCTAGGTAAGTTAAAATTTCTTTAATTCTCCTTGATACCTAGCTTACCCATGCTTTTGTTCTTGATTTCCATGGTTGAATATTGAGTTATCATGATGAATTCAATTCTGAAAAATGGGTATGGAAGAGGAATTGTTGTTGGAATAATTTGATTTTAGACTATGTTAGTATTTCGGGATAGTTAAGCATGGTTATGAACAAAAACACAAAAGAAATATTCAATTTCTCTAGGGTTCCTTTTTGGCCGAACCATGAGGGCTGAATATCAATGGGGGATTGTTTTTATTTCAAGGAAAATGGCATGGAAAATGATGAATTAAGGTGAAACGGTTATGTAGAAAAAAAATTCGATGCTAGTGCACCAAATGACCAAATTTTTCTATAAGGAACTGTGAGTCTAATGCTGAATTTGGCTTTATTTAAATGTATGTGGTAAATTAAGGTATTAGAGGAGAAATGAATTAATTTGGAGGTGATTTGGACACAATCGCCGATTAATCGGGTGATCGGTCGAATTTAATCGATACCGTGATTAAGCGGTAATCGGACATATTTTTGCATTTACATATCAAGCATTAGTAATTTCAATTAATTTATATCAATTTAGGGACAATATAGTAAATTCCTTGACTTTGTTATTTGTCAAGGTGGTGAGACGTCCGGAAAAGGCAAAGGAATTGCGCCTGAGGACTATTAGTCTGAGTTCACCCGGAATCCGAATTTTCGACACCTGTGAGTGGGCTGCCTATCAAAATTGTTTTGGGAATATGACTGTTTTGAACAAAGTGTTTGAATGATTTTATGCAATTTTTCATGAAAATGAATGCCTTGGGAACAAGCTTTTGAGAAAAAGTTTATGTTATGAAATGTGGTTATTATGGATTTCTATGTGGCTGCATTATGTTGATATACATATATGCTTGAAAATAATGTCGTGTAATTATGTTGACTCGGCTATGTGCTTGTAGGGAGTGCGCATAAGCCGAGGATGACCCGATTATGTGCGAGTAGGGAGTGCGCATAACCCGGTGATGACCCGATTATGTGCGAGTAGGGAGTGCGCATAACCCGGTGATGACCCAACCATGTGCGAGTAGGGAGTGCGCATGAGCTGGTGATGATGATGATGAGCTGGTGATGATGATGATGGGTTGGTGAGATGATGATGATGGGTATATACGTATATATATATATACATATGTAAATGTGTGTGTTATAGCAAATTGATGGACAATGATTTATGGTTGTAATGTACGTGAAATTTGACACATTGTACTTTGAGAATTTTCATGAATTTTATGTTGATTTTATTAGTTTAGTAGGATGGCTTTTTGTTGAGTGAGGAAAACTGTTTCTCATGTTGCTTCGTATTCGCAGCAGCGAAATTCATGCTCTCTGCAGCGAGAAACTCTCGGGTTCGGAGGGGTTTTAAATAGGAATGAACTAAATTGCATTGTTTTGAAACAAGTGCATCATGATTTTAAGTTCTCCTTAATTGTTGCTTGTTCACTTCCTTGTTCACTCACTGAGTATTGTACTCACATTTTATAAAAATTCATGTTTTCAGATCAGGTGACTGTTGGACTCTAGATCGAGGAGTCCCCGTAGTGCATCTCCTAGGTATGTGTCTGGCATTCGATAGTAATCCCTTTTATTGTAAATGTCTCCGCTGGAAGTCATGGGTCCTTTTGTATTATGAATACAATCTAACAATGTGAATATGTGTATGCAATGTGAATATGTGTATGCAATGTAAATTGCTAAATACATTACTGGTATAGTGCATGTATATTATTATCGATAATGCCATTGTGTTTTGGCTATGTTCACACCCGAGAAAAGGTGTGTGTGTATGCATGATATGATAAATTTGTTAAGCAAAGGTAAATGGATAGGCTTGCTTGGGCTTAGTGAGCTATGCTTATTGAGCTCATGCGCTGGTCATGGCCCGAGAAATTGGGTCGTGACAATAGTGGTATCAGAGCTCTAAGTTTGTCTAGATCCTAGGGCTTTCATTTGTTGGTCTAGCGGAGTGTCGGGTTTTTATGTGGGAACTTCGGTTGTGAAGTGTGAACCGCGGTACATTTTACGAACAAGAGACCGCATAGATTCCCAATCTGAGAAACCACCTTATCTCTTTAATTGTGGTTAATGACAGGTGTTTGCTCTTGTCTAGGTAAGAATGCCGCCTAAGAGACGGGCCACTTTAAGACAAGTGGGGGAGCAAGATGCCCCTACTGGGATGACTAATCGGCCACATGCACCAACCCGTAAGGGGCGAGGTAGACATGGCAGGGTCGCTAGGCTGGTTAGAGCGAGTACTCCTGTGAATAGGAGAGATAAGGGACAGCCCTTAGGTGATACTGTTAGGCCACCGACGAGAGGCATTACTTTGAGGACTTGGCGACGGGTCTGCAGGGAGTCAATCGGGTTGTAGAGATGATGGCAGCCCGTATGGAGGATATACAAAAGATAGTAGAGGGGAGACATGTGGAGCAAGAGTCCCCTAGTTCCCAAAACCAGACAGACTGCCAACCTCCCGAGGGTGACAAAGGTCAGATAGAGGTTTCACTCACTGACTTTCTGAAGCTTAAGCCTCCCTCATTTACGAGGTCAGATGTATCGGAGAAGATTTGTAATGCTATGGGGTGTTCTAGCGTTAGGTCAGTGGAGCTAGTAGCTTTTCAATTGGAGGATGTAGCACAGGAATGGTATGACTCCTTGCGAAGGGGTAGGCCGACAGATGCTACACCACTGACTTGGAGTGAATTTAGTACAGCCTTCTTAGATTGATTTTTATCGCACAGTGTGCGAAATGCCCGAGCCAGAGAGTTTGAGGCATTGGTGCAAACTCCGGGCATGACGGTGTCGGAGTATGATATAAAATTTACGCAACTATCACGGTATGCACCTTACTTGGTTTCCACAAATGAGATGAAAATCTAAAGGTTTGTGGATGGATTAGTGGAACCATTGTTTCAAGCTGTGGCCTCCCGAGATTTCAACACTTACTCTGTGGCCGTGGATTGTGCTCAACGAATTGAAATAAGGACCACTAAGAGTAGGGTTGCAAGGGATAGAGCAAAAAGGGCCAAAATAGAGGGTTATCAAGGCCATAGAGATTTTAGCAGTGGTGGTTCATCTTCTAGCCGTCAGGGTCCACAGAGGGACTCACGGTTACCTCAGCAGGGGAGTGACGCGCCTGGTGCTAATATTAGGGTGGGACAAAGAACCTTCAGTTCTAGGAGGCAGCAAGATTCTAGACAGAGTAGTCAAGTCATTCGCTCTTGTGATTTTTGTGGGAGACGACATGGTGGACGGTGCTTTCTTACTACAAAAACTTGTTACGGGTGTGGTCAATCTGGGCATATTAGGAGGGATTGTCCGATGGCACATCAATCACCAGATTCTGCTTGTGGTTCCACCCAGCCAGCTTCATCTGCTCCGTCAGTTGCTGTCTCATATGGCCGGGAGGTTAGTGGATTGAGAGGTAGAGGTGCTAGTACTTCATCTCAAGGCAAACCAACTGGGTCCAGACATCAAAGTTCTGTTGGTAGAGGCCAGGCAAGGGTGTTTGCTTTAACACAGCAGGAGGCTCAAACATCCAATGCCATTGTCTCAAGTATTCTCTCCGTTTGTAATATGAATGCTCAGGTACTATTTGATCCTGGTGCTACCCATTCTTTTATCTCTCCATGTTTTGTATCTCGGTTGGGTAGAGGTCGTGTTAGGAGAGAGGAAAAATTAGTGGTGTCTACTCCTTTAAAGGAGATATTTGTGGCCGAGTGGGAATATGAGTCTTGTGTAGTGTGAGTCAAGGACAAAGACACTTTGGTGAATCTAGTGGTGCTAGACACCTTAGACTTTGATGTAATCTTGGGGATGGATTGGTTATCACTCTGCCATGCTAGTGTGGACTGCTATCATAAATTGGTTAGATTTGATTTCCCCAGTGAACCATCATTTAGTATTCAGGGGGATAGGAGTAATGCTCCAACCAATTTGATATCGGTCATATCTGCTAGAAGATTATTACGACAGAGTTGTATAGGTTACCTGGCTGTTGTAAAGGATACTCAGGTGAAGATTGGAGATGTAACTCAAGTGTCGGTGGTGAAGGAGTTCGTGGATGTATTTCCTGAGGAGCTACCAAGTTTGCCTCCTGAACAGGAGATTGAGTTTTGCATAGATTTGATTCCCGACACTAGACCTATATCCATACCCCCATATAGAATGGCACCTACAAAGCTTAAAGAGCTTAAGGATCAGTTGGAGGATTTGTTGGATAAAGGTTTCATATGACCTAGTGTATCCCCATGGGGAGCACCAGTGTTATTTGTGAAGAAGAAAGATGGGTCACTTAGGCTGTGCATTGATTATCGACAGCTTAATAAAGTGACGGTGAAGAATAAGTATCCTCTCCCAAGGATAGATGATTTATTTGATCAATTACAAGGAGCACAATGCTTTTCTAAGATAGATCTGCGATCTGGGTACCATCAGTTGAGAATCCGGAACGAAGATATACCCAAGACCGCATTTCGAACAAGATATGGGCACTATGAGTTCTTAGTGATGTCATTTGGGCTCACAAATGCTCCTGCAGCCTCTATGGATTTGATGAACTGAGTGTTCAAACCTTATTTGGATAAGTTTGTGGTGGTGTTTATTGATGACATTTTGATATATTCAAATAGTCGATAGGAGCATGAGCAGCATCTTAAGATAGTGCTCCAAATTTTGAGAGAACATCGATTGTATGCTAAGTTCTCCAAGTGTGAGTTTTGGCTCGAAAGTGTTGCATTCTTGGGGCATGTGGTATTTAAGGATGGGATACAAGTTGATTCAAAGAAAATTGAAGCAGTGGAAAAATGGCCAAGGCCAACATCAGTTATGGAGATTAGAAGCTTTATGGGTTTAGCTGGCTATTATCGTCGCTTTGTGAAGGACTTCTCCCAAATAGTTGCCCCTTTGACTAAGCTGACACGTAAAGATACAAAATTTGAGTGGTTTGATGCTTGTGAGAATAGTTTTGAGAAGCTTAAGGCATGTCTCACCACAGCTCTAGTGTTAAGCCTACCGCAAGGCACAGGGGGTTACACGGTGTTTTGTGATGCATTGGGGGTTGGTTTAGGATGTGTATTAATGCAACATGGGAAGGTGATTGCGTATGCATCTAGGTAACTTAAAAGGCATGAGCAGAATTACCCCATACATGATTTGGAAATGGTAGTAATCGTGTTTGCCTTAAAGATTTAGAGACATTACTTGTATGGTGAGACTTGCGAGATATACATGAACCACAAAAGTCTGAAGTATATATTTCAGCAGAGGGATCTTAACTTACGACAACGTAGATGAATGGAGTTGCTAAAGGATTATGATTGTACTATTCTTTATCATCCCGGTAAAGCCAATGTAGTGGCGGAAGCCTTAAGTCGAAAATCAATGGGAAGCTTGGCACATATTTCCACTGGTAAGAGATCTTTGGTTAGAGAGATCCATAGCTTGGGAGACATAAATGTGCGTTTGGAAGTTGCGGAGACAAATGCTTTGCTAGCACACTTTAGAGTGAGGCCTATTTTAATGGACAGGATTAAAGAAGCACAAAGTAAAGATGAGTTTGTGACTAAGGCCTTAGAGGATCCTCAGGGTAGGAAAGGAAAAATGTTTAATAAAGGCACAGATGAAGTGTTGAGGTATGGAACCAGACTTTATGTGCCAGATGGTGATGGGTTGAGGAGAGAAATATTGGAGGAAGCTCACATGGCAGCTAATGTGGTACATCCAAGGGCTACAAAGATGTATCAAGATTTGAAAGAGGTGTATTGGTGGGAAGGACTAAAGAGAGATGTAGCTGAGTTTGTTTTCAAGTGCCTGGTTTGTCAGCAAGTTAAGGCTGAGCATCAAAAGCTTGCACGGCTACTACAGCCATTACCAGTACCCGAGTGGAAGTGGGAACATATTGCTATGGACTTTGTAACGGGTTTGCCTTGAACCAGTGGGGGATATGATTTAATTTGGATAGTAGTGGACCGATTAACAAAGTCAGCTCATTTTCTTTCGGTTAAGACTACTTATGGGGCTGCCCAATACGCTCGAGTTTATGTGGATGAGATAGTGCGACTACATGGTATTCCCATTTCTATAGTATCTGACAGAGGAGCTCAGTTTACTAGTAGATTTTGGGGAAAGTTGCAAGAAGCATTAGGCACTAAGTTGGATTTCAGCACAACTTTCCACCCTCAGACTGATGGATAGTCTGAACGGACCATATAGACATTGGAGGATATGTTGAGGGCTTGTGTGATAGACCTTGATGTCAAGTGGGAACAATATGTACCCTTAGCGGAATTTGCCTACAACAACAGTTTCCAAACTAGCATCCAAATGGCACCATTTGAGGCCTTGTATGGACGAAGATGTAGGTCACCCATTGGATGGCTAGAGGTGGGAGAAAGGAAACTTTTGGGGCCTGAATTGGTGCAGGATGCAACCGAGAAAATACACATGATCCGTTAGAGGATGTTAACAGCACAAAGTAGACATAAATCATATGCTGATAACCGACGGAGAGACTTGGAGTTCCAAGTAAGAGATCATGTATTTTTGAAAGTTTCACCAACTAAAGGGGTAATGAGGTTTGGCAAGAAAGGGAAGTTAAGTCCTCGGTATATAGGGCCATTCGAGATCTTAGAAAGGGTTGGAGCGGTGGCTTATCGTTTGGCCTTACCGCCAGACCTTTCAAATATTCATCCCGTGTTACATGTGTCCATGCCTAGGAAGTACAACCCAAATCCATCACATGTAATACAGTATGAAACCATTCAGTTGCAATATGATCTAACCTATGAGGAACAACCGGTAGCTATCCTTGATAGGCAAGTTAAAAAGCTCCGTTCAAAGGATGTAGCCTCAATGAAAGTGTTGTGGCGGAATCACACTAGCGAGGAGGTAACGTGGGAAGCTGAGGATGAGATGCGGACAAAGCATCCACACCTCTTCGATATGTAAAGGTAAGCCACTCTACATAGAATTTAAATTCACAGACCGAATTTTTATTAGTGGGGGAGAATGTGAGACCCTGTCAAGCTAGATTAAAAGACGGTATTGTACCGAGTGGTATACCTACGTTAAATGGAGCCTTGAACTAGATCAAATAGAAATTCTAAGAGGAATTTGAAAACTTTAAAACCAACAGAATGGCTTAGAATAGTGATTTGGAGTTCAAGGTCCAGCTTGGAGTCCATCAAAAAATTGACCAATTAGGGACAAAACGGTCATTTTACCATTTGATGATAAAATGGAGATTTTTAGCCAAGATTTGATCACATTTGATCAAGAATAATTATATGAAATATAATTCTGATTATTGGAGTATAAAATGATGTTTAGCAGTGAAAAATTGTGATTCTCGGTATTTATGGAGCACAAGGGCAAAATGTTAATTTTACCACTAGAGCACTAAACGAAAATTTTTTTAAACAAAATTTGCCCCAGTTGGTTAATATTGATCAATATTAGTGTTATTTTAAGTTGAAAAGTAGAAATAATGAGATTACGGTACATTTTGGAGTATAGGGGCAAAATCGTAATTTTTTCGTCCCGAGGGCAAATCAATAAAATTTTTGCCGCAGCACTTGTCAAGACCAAGGGATTTTAATTGTGGTAGGATTGGATAAATACCAGAATATTTGTGGTGGAAAATTAAGAAGAAAAAGTCAAAAAGTTAAAAATTGAGCCAATAAGCATGTGACACATGGCATGCTTGATTATTTTATTATTTTCTATAGAAATCAGCTTATTAAATCCCCAATTCCCACACCATATTCGGCCTAGGCATCCAGCAACAAGAAAAAAGGAAGAACAAAAGGAAAAACAAGAAAACCTAGGTGGAAATTCAAAGAAAAAGTGAAGAAATCAAGGAAACAAGCTAGGTAAGTTAAAATTTCTTTAATTCTCCTTGATAGCTTACCCATGCTTTTGTTCTTGATTTCCATGGTTGAATATTGAGTTATCATGATGAATTCAATTCTGAAAAATGGGTATGGAAGAGGAATTGTTGTTGGAATAGTTTGATTTTAGACTATGTTAGTATTTAGGGATAGTTAAGCATGGTTATGAACAAAAACACAAAAGAAATATTCAACTTCTCTAGGGTTCCTTGTTGGCCGAACCATGAGGGCTGAATATCAATGGGGGATTGTTTTTATTTCAAGGAAAATGGCATGGAAAATGATGAATTAAGGTGAAACGATTATGTAGAAAAAAATTCGATGCTAGTGCACTAAATGACCAAATTTTTTTATAAGGAACTATGATGGTTCTAATGCTGAATTTGGCTTTATTTAAATGTATGTGGTAAATTAAGGTATTAGAGGAGAAATGAATTAATTTGGAGGTGATTTGGACACAATAGCCGATTAATCGGGTGATTAGTCGAATTTAATCGATGTCGTGATTAAGCGGTAATCGGACATATTTTTGCATTTACATATCAAGCATTAGTAATTTAAATTAATTTATATCAATTTAGGGACAATATAGTAAATTCCTCGACTTTGTTATTTGTCAAGGTGGTGAGACGTCCGGAAAAGACAAAGGAATTGCGCCTGAGGACTATTAGTTTGAGTTCACCCGAAATCCAGATTTTCGACACCTGTGAGTGGATTGCCTATCAAAATTGTTTTGGGAATATGACTGTTTTGAAAAAAGTGTTTGAATGATTTTATGCAATTTTTCATGAAAATGAATGCCTTGGGAACAAGCTTTTGAGAAAAGGTTTATGTTATGAAATGTGGTTATTATGGATTTCTATGTGGCTGCATTATGTTGATATACATATATGCTTGAAAATAATGTCGTGTAATTATGTTGACTCAGCTATGTGCTTGTACGGAGTGCGCAATTGCCGAGGATGACCCGATTATGTGCGAGTAGGGAGTGCGCATAACCCGGTGATGACCCGGTTATGTGCGAGTAGGGAGTGCGCATAACCCGGTGATGACCCAGCCATGTGCGAGTAGGGAGTGCGCATGAGCTGGTGATGATGATGATGAGCTGGTGATGATGATGATGGGTTTGTGAGATGATGATGATGGGTATATACGTACATATATATATATATATATATGTACATATGTAAATGTGTGTGTTATAGCAAATTGATGGACAATGATTTATGGTTGTAATGTACGTGAAATTTGACATAGTGTACTTTGAGAATTTTCATGAATTTTTTATTTATTTTATTAGTTTAGCAGGATGGCTTTTTGTTGAGTGAGGAAAAATGTTTCTCTTGTTCGTTCGTATTCGCTACAGTGAAATCCATGCTCTCTGCAGCGAGAAACTCTCGGGTTCAGAGGGGTTTTAAATAGGAATGAACTAAATTGCATTGTTTTGAAACAAGTGCATCATGATTTTAAATTATCCCTAATTGTTGCTTGTTCCCTTCCTTGTTCACTCACTGAGTATTGTACTCATGTTTTATAAAAATTCATGTTTTCAAATCAAGTGACTATTGGACCCTAGATCGAGGAGTCCCCGTAGTGCATCTCCTGGGTATGTGTTTGGCATTTGATAGTAATCCCTTTTATTTTAAATGTCTCCGCTGGAAGTCATGGGTCCTTTTGTATTATGAATACAATCTAACAATGTGAATATGTGTATGCAATGTAAATTGCTAAATACATGACTGGTATAGTATATGTATATTATTATCGATAATGCCATTGTGTTTTGGCTATGTTCACACTCGGGAAAAGGTGTGTGTGTATGCATGATATGATAAATTTGTTAAGCAAAGGTAAATGGATAGGCTTGCTTGGGCTTAGTGAGCTATGCTCATTGAGCTCATGCGCTGGTCATGAGCCAAGAAATTGGGTCATGACAATAGTGTTTTCGTTAAAATAGATATCTTTATAAGATGAGTCGGGAGACCCTTATAAATAATTTAGGACTCTAGGTTAGCAATTCAACCCATTGAAATAAGTTAAGGAAGGGAGGTAAGATGTAGATGAAGTGTGAGGGATATTGTAATCCTAGGCTTGTTTGATTTAATATTTACTCAAATTATTATTATTTTGATCTTTCTTAGTTTAAATTTTGGTTAAGTATTTTTAGTTAGTTAATTTAATTATTCGATATTGATTGTTTGAATAAGATTAAATTGTTATAATTTTAGTACTTAGTAAAATTTTAGATCAATTCTCTATGGGATCGATACTCTACTTGCTTATATACTATCTATTCGATATGTATACTTGCATAGTAGAATTTTAACTGACAAGTTTTTGGAGTCGTTGCCAAGGAATTGTTTCTAGAATTTATACTGATAGTAATACCAAGCAATTTAGTCTTCAAATTTATTTTTCTTGCTTTAATATTGGATTTTGTTTGCTTGTAGATAACTTTGGTCATTGTACGCAAAGAAGAAACAACTTGAATCTTGTTCCTTTTGATCTTGGGATAGAAAGAACTTTTAGAAGACGTCAAAGGGAGAATTTGCAAGTTGCAGCTTTAAATCATACAATGAATGAGGATAACAAGAACAATGGCAATAATGCCATTAATCTAGTTCCCGAAGCAAATAGAGCACTGTGACATTATGCTG
Source organism: Theobroma cacao (assembly GCF_053813885.1). Lineage (NCBI taxonomy): Eukaryota > Viridiplantae > Streptophyta > Magnoliopsida > Malvales > Malvaceae > Theobroma > Theobroma cacao. Next base: position 26,015,951 of record NC_142641.1, read on the forward strand.
GTCCTCTTTTGCAAGGTTTGTACCAAAGCATTAGGAGACCTTCGATCAATGTAAATAATTTCAAAATTAAACCAGTTTACATTTAGATGATTTAGTCTTCAGTCCAGTTTGGTGGGCTACCTGGTGATGATCCTAATTCTCATTTGGTAAATTTCCTAAAGATTTGAGATACCTTTAAATACAATGGAGTAACTGATGATGCTATTAGATTGAGACTATTTTCATTTTCTCTAAGGGATAAAGCAAAGAGCTGGCTTAATTCACTGCCCAATGGGTCTATCACTACATAAGAAGACTTGGCACAAAAGTTTCAAGCAAAATTTTTTTTGCCTACCAGGACTGCAAAGATAAGGAATGATATCACCTCATTCACACAATTTGATGGTGAGTCCTTGCATAAAGCTTGGGAGAGGTTTAAAGAACTACTTAAAAGATGTCCGCATCATGGGATTCCTGATTGGTTGCAAGTTCAAACATTCTACAATGAGCTAGTAAGAATGCTACAGACGCTTATAATTTGATGGAAGAGATGGCCTCAAATAATTATCAATGACCTTCAATAAGGTCTGGTTCAAGAAAGGTTGTTGGAGCTTATGAAATTGATGCACTTAACACCTTAATTGCTCAAGTAACTACCCAAGTGGCTTGTGAGACCTCAACCTCTATAGGCTTGTAACTAAGTATAGATGTAATAATACGAGCCAGGGGTAGTTTCATCATTTTCTCTAATAAGCTTCCAGAAGAAAGTTTTATGATATTTTAAGGCTTAAATGGGCATAAGACTGCATAAATGATGTGTGCTGATGAAAGCACGAAGAAAACTAGAAGCTTCAACAATTTTCATGGTAGGGGCAAAATGGTCATTTTTCACCTCGGGTTAAAATTTTAAGTTTTTATGAACCCGAACATGTCTAGACCATTATGGACTTTGTCCCAGTGTTAAAAGAGTAAAAACATTGGAGGAGAGTAAGTTAATTGGTTGAAGGGTAAATTGGTAATTTTATGGGAATGGATAAATTTGGCCTATAAATATCTTGAATTTCCAACAGCTTCTTGAAATTTCTAGCAACTGTCTTCTTCTTCCCTTCTCCTCTCTCACGTTTCTTCAATTCTTCCATGGGAGTTTTCTTCAAGCTTCCATAACTCTCTCTCTCTAGCTCCAATTTTCATGCTTTTGGTGTACTCTTCCATAAACCCTTATGCTTTTTCATCCTCTCACTTTAAAACCCTTTAAAAATCTGATTTTCATACTTTCTCTCACAAGTTGGGCATTCTAGAGAGAGAAAAAGAGAATTACCCCATTGATTTGGAAGCAATTGGAAGAGAATTTGACTACAAAGGAGCCTTAGGGTAAGTGATGAATTAAGCTTGGTTTTTAGCTGCAAAAAATGGCTAGTAATTAGGATTTAGGAGCTGTTTATTGTTGATTATGTTCATTACTTTTAGTGATTAAGATAGTGAACATAGATGGCCATTTAATGTGGCAATTGAAAGCTAGTTTAGAGATATCTTTTAGGGGTCATAGTGTGTAAATTGATCTATTGTTTATGTTAATGTGATCCTAGGTTTTAAGGAAGCTCCATCATCTCATTTGGACAATTAGGGGAATTAGAGTCATCTAAGGGCTTTACAATCAATTGGTGAGTGGACTTCCTTCAAAACTTATTTTGGGAATATAATGTATTTGACAAACGTTTGAATGATTTTATAGGATTATTCATGAAAATGAATGCCTTGGGAACAAGCTCTTGAGAAATGATTTATGTTATGATATGTGGTTATTATGGATTTCTATGTGGTTGCATTATGTTGATATACATATATGCTTGAATATAATGTTGTGTAATTATATTGACTCGGCTATGTGCGAGTAGGGGTGCGCATAAGCCGAGGATGACCCGGTTATGTGCGAGTAGAGAGTGCGCATAACCCGGTGATGCCCAGCCATGTGCGAGTAGGGAGTGCGCATGAGCTGGTGATGATGATGATGGGATGGTGTGATGATGATGATGGGTATATGCGTATATATATATATATATATATATATATATACATATGTAAATATGTGTGTTAGAGGAAATTGATGGATAATGGTTTATGGTTGTAATGCATGTGAAACTTGACATGTTAAACCTTGAGAAATTGTTATGTGTTTCATATTGGTTTTGAACATTTCAAGCAGGGTGGTTTTCTTTGGGAGAAAGGGAAATTTTCATTTGATGCCCTGTATTTCGCTGCAGCGAGAAACTCTCAAGTTTTGAAAGGGTAGGCTGGTCGAAAACTCGCTGCAGTGAGGATGCATTTTCGCTGCAGCGAGAATGACACTGTAACTTCTTGCTGCAGTGAAATACATTCTCGCTGCAGCAAGAAACTTTCTGTTTCTGGGTAGCAATTTCGCTGCAGCGAGAAACATTCTGTTTTTGGGTTACAATTTTGCTGTAGCGAAAAACTTTCTGTTTTGGTCTCCTATCTTGTTCAATTACTGTCCTATCTTTCACTTCTTTGCTACCATATCAGAGCATGGACTTCCAACATTAAGGATTAAATGAGTTAAGTTTAAAATGAGGAGGTTTAGTAAGAAATCCTCAGCCAGTTGAGAAACCCTCGTTCGGTTAATAACTAAATCCCAACGTCGCTGCAACGAAAATTCATTCTCGCTGCAGCGTAGCTGTAGTGAGAATGCCTTTCCGCTGCAGCGAAGATTCGTTGTCGTATTTGACTTACTTGTGTAATATTGAAGCTTTTATTCTTCAAATGGTTCGTTATGTATGGGTTAATGATTTTCAAATGATTAATCATTTAAAGGCTTGATGAGGGGTTTTTAATAAGAATAGAAACAAATTGCATTGTTTTGAAAAAGAATGCATTATGATTTCATTAAAGATTCCTTATGGTATGTTTGTTCCCTTCCTTGTTCACTCATTGGGTTTATACTCACCATTTTCAAATTCATGTTTTCAGATCACGAGGTAGCCGGTAACTAGGACGAGGTGTCCTTATAGACCTGTGTCCATCTTTTGGTAGGTGTCTCGGCATTCGGTAGCTGTACATTCATCCGAGTCCCTCTGTTGGAAGTCGAGTGTTATTTTGTTTTGTATAGACAAACTTAATGTAAATTATTAGAATACATGTTGTAGACATTGTATGTAAATTTTTAAGGAGTAATGCCAATACGAGTTGGCAATGTATATCACTATTTTGATTCAAAAGTATGAAATATGACTTAGCGATATTTGATGGAATGATAAGTAGGAGAAATCGATAGGCTTGCTTGGGCTTAATAGACTACGTTTATTGGGCTCTTGTGCCGGTCATGGCTCGAAAATATGGGTCGTGACATGGCTGCACTGTCCAAGAAGTTTGACACTTTGGGAGTTCATGCAGTTCAAAATTCATTTGTAGTTTGTGAGATGTGTGGAGATGGCCATGCAAATTATGAATGTCCATACAATTTTGAATCAGTCCAATTTGTGGGGAACTTCAATAGATAACAGAATCACCCATATTCCAATATTTATAATCCTGGTTGTAGAACCACCCCTACTTTTCATGGAACAACAATTTAGGGCCTTCCAATCCAAAACCCATCATGCCTCATGGTTTAAAACAAAAAGCTAGACCACAAATTCCTAAAAAGAAGTCCTAATTGGAATAACTTCTCTTGCAATATATATCCAAGACTCATGCTATAATTCAAAGTCAAAGAGCCTCCTTGAGAAATCTTGAAACCTAAGTGGGACAGCTTGTAAACTCCATCAATAATAGACCTCAAGGTTCCTTGCTCGGTGACACATAAATCAATCCTAAAGATAAGGAACAATGCCAAGCAATCATTTTAAGAAATGGAAAAGAGATTGAAAGGGTGCATGAAAAAGTTATTGAACTTGAGAATGAACATGTTGATAAGGAAGAAATGTGTGAGAAAGAGAGTGAAGTTGAACAAAAAGAAGATGACAAGGCTGAAAATCAAAAAACTTCTAAAGTCATCCGTCCTCCGCCACCTTTTTCCCAAAGGCTCCAAAAGCAAAAGCTTGAAAAGCAATCTCAGAAGTTCATCAACGTCTTCAAGAAATTACACATAAATATTCTTTTTGCTGAAGCTTTGGAACAAATGCCAGCTATGTCGAGTTCTTGAAGGACATCTTCTCCAAAAAAAGAAAGCTAGGTGAGTTTGAAACTATCTCCCTTACAGAAGAATGTAGTGCAATTCTCCAAAATAAACTACGACCAAAACTTAAAGATCCAGGTAGTTTCACAATCCCTTGCACTATTGGTAATTTTTTTTTTTTGCAAAAGCTTTGAGTGATTTAGGTGCAAGTATCAATTTAATGCCTTGGTCAATTTTTGAGAAACTGGGGTTGGGGGAATACAAACCCTCTTCTGTTACTTAGAAATTGGCTGATCGTTCTTATGTGTACCTAAGGGGAATTATTGAAGATGTTCTTGTCAAGGTAGATAAATTTATTTTTTCAGTTGATTTTATAATTCTTGACATGGAAGAAAATAGGCAAATTCCAATCATCCTTGGAAAACCATTCTTAGCAACTACTAGAGCTTTGGTTGATGTTGAAAAAGTAGAGCTCACTTTGAGAGTTCAAGACCAACAGGTAACATTTAATATTTTTAAAGCTTTAAAATTGCCTATGACATCTGAAAACTGCTTTTCTGTGAGTGTTGTAAATGACTTTACACAAGATATTTTCTTAGAAGAATATCCTAATGATCCTCTTGAAGGATGTTTTGTTGTTAATTCTGATAAAGATAATGATGAATTTATTGAATATTCAAATCCGTTAAATGCTCACTCCAAACTTAGAACTAATCATCAATATGAGTCTTTAGATGTTTCAACTTCTTTGTTGCCATCTTCCAAGCCCTCCATTGAGGAACCACCTATTTTGGAACTCAAACCTCTACCTACACACTTGAGGTATGTTTTTCTTGGAAAATCTTCTACTCTTCCAGTTATTATTTCTGCTTCTCTTACTAACATGTAAGATGAAAAGTTATTGAGGATACTTAAAGAATTCAAGAAAGGAATAGGGAGGACCATAACTGATATTAAAGGAGCTAGCCCTTTTGTTTGCATGCACAAAATTCTCTTTGAAGAAAATCACAAAGCCACTATTGAACATCAAAGAAGATTGAATCCCATCATGAAAAAAGTGGTCAAGAAAGCAATCATCAAGTGGTTGGATGCTAGAATAATTTATCTTATTTTTGATAGCTTATGGGTAAGTCCAGTTCAATGTGTTCCTAAGAAAGGAAGAATAACTGTGGTTGCCAATGACAATAATGAGCTCATTATAACAAGAATTGTGACTAGATGGAGAGTGTGCATGGACTACCGCAAGTTCAACAAAGCTACAAGGAAAGATCACTTCCCTCTTCCATTCATTGATCAAATGTTGGATCGATTAGCTGGTAAGGAATATTATTGCTTTTTAGATGGTTATTCTGGTTATAACCAAATTGTTATTGCTCCTGAAGATCAAGAAAAGACTACATTTACATGTCTTTATGGCCCTTTTGCTTTTAGAAGAATGCCATTTGGATTATGTAATGCACTAGCCACCTTTTAGAGATGTATGATGGCCATATTCACAAACATGGTGGAGAAATGTTTGGAGGTATTTATGGATAATTTTTCTATCTTTGCAAATAATTTTGATGATTGTCTCTTAAATCTTGCTAGGGTACTCAAGAGATGTGAAGAAACAAATTTGGTGCTTAATTGGGAGAAATATCACTTTTGCGAGGATTCGACCAAATGCTCAAACATGAAAATAATTAATAAATTAAAATTATAACGCAACAGAAAAATAAACTAATATTAAATCACAGAAACAGTAGAATCCTATAGGATCAATGTTTGTGTTTTTCATGTAACTTTCAAATTAATTATGAGCACTTATAAGTTTAAGAGCTACATACCTTGCTCTAGATATCGTAATCAAGAGCCAATTAAATCAAAATCTTTGCTTCTTCACCTTTAGGATTTGTCAAATCTTCAGCCACCCAAGTGTTTGGCCTCTAACAGTAATCCACACAATGACTGAATAAGACCTTCTTAAAGGTAGGATTTTACTTGTGCTAGCAAGTTTTGTTTCTAAAACAAAAAGATAAAACTTTTTGTCGAATCTTATTTCTGTCAAGCAAAGAAAACTATTTTTCTTTTCTTATTTTATGAAAAGGTTGAAAAGTGGTTTTTTTACGCTTAGAGTTCTTAGTTTGTTAATATAACATATTTATATAGCCAAACTAAGTTGTAACTCTAAATACAACAATAGTATTTTAATTTAATTAAGTCTCTGAGAACTCAATTAATTTTTGACTTTATTTTGGTTTCTTTTAATTAAGTCCAACTTAATTAATTATCTTTATTTAATCCCAATCATGTCACTTAATGTGTGCGACCCATTAGACTTTTAACATGCTGGCAATAAATATAAATCATAATCAAATATCAATTTGATAATTAATTTATATTTATAGATCATGAGCAGCATCTAGCAATACATCATGACCACCCAAATGTTAGAGAGTCATTTAAAGAATTTGACAAAGCCCTTCAATGATAAGCCTTTCAGTGCAATACGGTCCTTTCATCAAATATCTCGGATATGTCATTAAGCATGGCTCAGTGTCTACTTATAACATTCCATATTAGTTCTCATAATTCATGACTAACCTTATGAATTTAGGAAACTAACTTTCCTCAAATTCATCATGCTTTGGCGAAAGACTTTATACAAGTTAATCAAGAATTGTGAACAAGTGAGATACATCCCCTCATATCACTTAAGGTGATGAATCCTTTCTTTACCACTCATTCACCTTCGCATGCTTCATGGCATACCCAAAAACACCCTGTTTAGGCATCTGGTAGCCTTCAGACCCCGTAGGGGTGAAATGAAAGTATGTCATTCCCCATACAAGATGACCTAGAGTCTCAAGTCCAAGGACTAGTTGCACGACTATCACATGAGAACATTTTCCATAGACACTTGAGTGAAATACCAAATGGAGTTCTCATAGCGGGCCATGTTCAGTGAACTTGTTCTTTAACAAGCACCTACACATTATCTCCAAGTATCCCATATACTTCAATGTATGAGATCGATTGCTTACTTCCCAAGTAAGGAGGCTTAACATGTACCAGTCTTTGAGCATTGTTAATGCCCTGTCTTGACAATACAATGACTAGGAACAATTTTACGAACATGGCTTTGATGCATAGTGATCTCATAATTGTAACAACTTTACAATTCTCTTGCAAGGCCTTTATGTTCCATGGGCTTTATCCAATTAGTACTTAATAACTCCTTATTATTGCACTAACATGAAGGAAAACATCTATCACATATAGTTATGTGAAGTATGCATTAAATGACAATATATATTTCTTGATCAATCCAATTGGCTCATGGGCATATATCAACAATCTCCCACTTGCACTTGAGTCAATTGCTAGTGTATCCAATATCAAACTCTTTCGCTTAACAATTGTGTCTCTACTAATACAAATCAAATTGCAATATTTGAAAATATGTTAATTTATATGTTTGACAATCTCCATTGTCATATCGAAATACTAATTTAGATCACAACGAGACTTTGATTCCATTATTATGGCTCTTGTTGTTACTTTAACAACTCAAAATCATTTATTGGTTCATTAAACCAATGATCCAAATATCTCTTCTTTTGTAGCCTAAACAAAAGATTTGTATCTGATTATAGATATAATCATGCAGTTATCTCTTGTTTTGAAACCAATCCAATACAGCGGCTCAATCATGACTTTATATCCTTTTTAACATTTAGGATTTCCTCTATGTTAAACTCCTTTAACATGTAATCCTATATTCTTATGTTGAATCCCTTTTTAGGCTCTAAATCTTTAGTCTCATTTTGTTTTCCTTAGACTAGTAAATGTATCTTATACACTTTTAATGAGTAACTTATCTTACTCTCACTAATGTTATTATATGCACAAAATATGTTTATCTTATTCAATGTATTCAACTATTTTGAATTTATTACATTGAATAAAGATTATTATCCAATCATTCATGTTGGATTATTTAGTAAACTCATCTTACATGAGTAGTCTAATACCCCATAATTTGATATGGTGACAAATAAAGCTTATCGGATACGAATTGAGGCCAATTATAATGTTTAAAAGTGATGAAAGATGAAAGGAATAGTTTAGGATAAAATATTTCGCACATGAGGATATAATAATATTTTTATCGAAAGAGAAATTGTGAGATAAAAGGTGATTCGGAAGTCAATTGAGGCATAATAAGGTATTTTAGGTACCAAGGAGACAAGAGAAAATTTTTAGAATAAATAATATTTTATTAATAAAATAATATTAAAATATTAATATTTAACCGGATCTCGAAATCAAAATCAGTCATGAAGAAGGATCATATGGTTGATCCAAGTGGGGGAGAAGAAATACAATAAATTTTTGGAGATGAACGACGAAAGTGAAATACGTGTGTTTTGCTAAGTCGAGCCAATGCGGATAAGTAAATATTTAAATATTATGGTAATACTGCGTTGAAGTGCAGTTTTGATATTTTGGTGGTACACGTACAGAGGAAGGAAGATAGATGACAATTGAAATTTTTAGACGTATCAAAAGGATCGAATTTAAAATATAAAGGTTGAAGGATTATGTAGTGGAATTAAATGGAAGAAATAAAATAAAAAAATAGTAAAATAATAATACATGTATATAAATAAAATAAAGAAATACCAACATGGGTAGTCACCCATGTGGTCAATAAAAAGAGTCAAAAACTCTTTATTTTATATGATGGAAGGGGGGCCGGCCATGTGGAACAAGGTGAAGAAAGAAAAAAAGATGGGGGGGGGCGACCAAATTGGAAGACAAATGAAGAAAAAAAACATAAAAAATAAGTGAATAAATAAAGTAAAGAAGAAGAAAGAGAGAAGTCGGTTAGTGGAAAAGAAGAAAAAGAAACAAGAAGAAGGCGTTGGGCATAAGAGAGTAAAAGGAGAACAAAAAAAAAGACCAAAAAGAAAAGAAGAGAAAGCCGAGTGGTGAGAAAGAAAAGGAGAAGAGAAGGAGCTGAGTTGAAGGGGCAGTTTTGCTGCCATTTAGAGAGGAAAGGAGAGTTATTTTTCTATCAATTTAAGGGTGAGAGGAGTAGCTTTAGCTGCTGATTTTGAAGGCTGAAAGGTGCGGTTTTGGCTATTGATTTTGAAGGCTAAAAGGTGCGGTTTTGGTTGCTGATCTTTGAAGCTTTGGCTGTCGAGTTTTGAGGGAGGAAAGGAGCAACTTAGCTCTTGATTTTTGAGGAAAAATAGAGTAGTTTGGCTACTAATTTTTGAGGAAAAATAGAGCAGCTTAGCTACTGATTTTGATGTTGATATGAGCAACTTCGGCTGTTAAAAATTTTTGGTTGAAAGAAGCAAGAAATTGTTGCCTGCGGTGAGAGGGAGAGAGAGGAGGAAGTTACGGCCAACTTGTGCATGTAAGAAAGGAAAAAGAAAGACAAGCAAGGTGCTGATGACCGGCAGGAGAGAGGAGAAAGAGAAAGAGAGAAAGAAAAGAAAAGAAAATATATATATAATAATGATGCTAGAATAAAATAATATATATAGATATATTAATTAAGTGGGTTTCAATATTTGGAGAAATAAATAAGTGGTGCAATGTGGTGAAAGGTTGAAGGAAATAACGAACGATCGTTAAAAAGGAGTAGCTCGATACGTCTTTGAATTAATGGAGACATAACATCCCGCTATTGTGTGGTGAGTAGGGGGTGCCAATTTTAAACTTTCCATAAATATATACCTATATGTATGATTTATTTTAAACGTGAAAATTGTGGATAGCATGTGCTGGTAGCAAGCTTAAGAAATTGTGATTACAAATTATGTTCAACAATTGTTTTGAATATATATATGTATAAATTATATGTAAAGTGTTTTCAAAATCGAGAAGCAAGCCCTTCACACTGTTTTAAAGGAAAATGTGCCTTATATATATGTGCAGTGTGCATTCATGGTTATATTGCTTATTCACCATGCAAATTATTGTTCTGAAATTCATGTATAAATATATTTTAAGAAAATGATAGATTTTATCATACCTTGTGACGAATGCTTTGGAAATAAATTTTGAAATGAGCTTTTAAGGACATAACATAATTGTAAAATGGTTTTACAAACCGAGAGTGTCAAGAGTAGGCCGGATGTCACATCGATTAAATGTGACCCTCATGCATAAGTGAGCTCTAGCTAGAGAACCATTGGGTCGTTTGCCGGCGGTTAGGCGTGGTTGGGGCCACGACCTATGATATATGTATGTGTGGTTAGGGCACCAGATGATTATGCTGTTGCGAACGCTTGATTCTCCGATGTCGACCAACATCGTGAGACTGCCATGGCACATGGAAATCTGATGGAAGCGATGCTCCTGGATGTTATTACGTGGTAGCGAGACCATGGGTTTACTTTCATTCCCTACTCGAGAATGGCATCTCTAGGGTTACAAACTCATATTTCCTTGCATGGTGAAAACGAAATTTAAAAGGTTTTTCTGTAGCTCCCCTTATCTTTACGGTGAAATGAATTTTAACTCCTCAAGTGCGAGGTGATTTGTGATTTACGTATGAGTTTGATTAACATTTGATTTCATGGGAGCTTGCCGAATACATTGATTTGATTTGAGAAAAATGTCAATTGATTTTGACGCTGGAATTTTCTTTATGTACAATTGTTTTGAAACAATATTTCAAATGATTGTCTTGAATAAGGTTATTGATCTGTTTTGTAGCAAAAACTTTTATCTACTTGGTTGATTTACCACTTGAAATGATTACAATGCATAAGAAATTCTCTGTTTTTCATATAAGGCACAAACTCTCGTTTGAAATAAATTATTTTTATAATCCTGCATTTTAATATTCAATTGATCTGCTATTTGCTTGTTTCCCATCTATCCTCTGCTCACGGAGTCGATGATCACTGAGTCTATGAGACTCACACCCCTCTTTTTCCCCTTTTTGCAGACAGGGATTAGTCTAGCATGTAATCGTTAGTGCGTACGGTCCATCGCAGATAGGTAAAGGCATCTCATAGCATTTTATCCTGAGTCTTTTTGCTGTTAGAGGTTGAGTTGTAGTACTTGGTTTTACTATGTAAACAAATATTAGTTTTGATATAAACGAAAATTTGAGATTTTTGAACTCAATGTATTTAATTGTGATATCATGACTTTAAGTCAAATTTTAATGGCAATGCTTGTTGTTGAATTCACGTTATGAATATATATGGCTCAAACATTAATATGGTTTAGTAAAAGTGTACAATGAGTTATTGAGAAATTTCATTAAGGCTTGTTCGGGACTTGACGGGATATTCTAGAGGTCTCGGACGTCGGTAGCAACTGAGGAAGGGTCATTACAAGTAGTGCATCAATATGCATCCTACTAATGGTTTGTATTTAATGGATTCATCTCATGAATTATGCATCTTTATGCATCCCATTAAATCAAAAATTTTTTCGGTGTGCATAGATCTTATCTATTGGATTTCATAATTTCATAACCTTTAACTTTTAAAGTGTCACTAGTTCCCACTATTTCTATCATGTATAGAAATCTTGCCAAGTAAAATTATTTATTTTCCCTTTGGGGAGTTATATCCATAACTTTTATGTATACTTACATGCCATTAGTCATTCATCATTGGTTATGGGATGAAATCTTATCAAAGATTAGTTCACGTGATTAATTGGGTTTGGAATGCTTTTGTCACAACCCGGAACTCCCATCGAGCCCGTGACAACTGCCGCGACGTCTCGATCGACATTCATTACCCGAAATGTCAACCGGAACCCCGTAAGGCTTTAATATCAGCTTCTCATTTCCCCTGTGGGTAACTGTTGCCAAATACCACATTTTAAAAGATTTTAAACTGTTTCCAACTTAAACAAATAAAATAATAATTTTTGTCTCACAGGGGTATTTTTTGTCATTTATCCCAAAAATCTCAAAATCAGTTAAAAATATAGTATGTAAGTGGAAAACACATATTTCATAATCAAAAATAATTTTGGATGTCTAAAACATTCGTTTAAAATGGAATTATGACTGTTAGAATAAAATAAAAGTATTAAATAAAATATTCAATTTTCACATAAAATAATATTTCAAGAACACTGCATAAATAATTTTTATAGTGTAAAAGTAAAATAAATTCCTACATACTGTAATGCAGATAACCAAAGTATAGAATTAATTTACAGTGACACGTGGGCCCACGAATGACCAAAAGTATCAAAAGAAATGAACCTACAGTTTTTGGATGTGGCAAGTTCAACTGTAATCCTCGCCGATATCAGTTATCTATAATCTATTCTGAGCCTGAAATGGGTGGAAAGGAGGGTGGTATGTCACGACCCGAAACTCCCATCGGGCTCGTGATAACCGCCGCGACATCTCGATAGGCACTCATTACCCCAAATGCCGATCGAAACCCCGCAAGGCTTAGCATCAGCTTTCGCATATCCCCGGTGAGCGACAGTTATTAAATCTTGCATTTCAAGAAATCATAATTCATTTCCAAATCAAATCAATAAAATATTATTTTCTGGCTCACAGGGGCATTTTCGCTATTTTTCTTTGAAATTACCAAAACCCTCTAAAAACATGGTGTAAAAGCTAAATATGTTCATACATATTTTAAATCAAATAACTAAAGTATAAAATTACTTTTACAATGACACTTGGGCCCCCAACTAACTAATAAGATGTGAGTCTGTGAACCTATAATTTTGTCAATGCAAGGCTAACTGAAGTCCTTGATGCAATCGGCTATCTACCGGCTATCTCGAACCTGAAATGTGGAGAATTAAGGGTGATGAGATTATAAAATCCCAGTGAGTAAACAGACACCATCTAAACTATCTAAAGGTGAGTAAATGGAGACAATTAAAAAATAATTAACTTCAGCAAATTTTTCACATCACGAATATTCATTTCAACCAAATAATCAATATGGCTAGTGAATTACTCAAAACTTGGCTCATGCCAAATCCTGTACTCGGTGACACCTGGACCAGGGGTATCTAATTGAGCCCGCCAAGGCTGTTAAAAATTCATATTTTGCATAAATCATATTTTTATTTTGAAACATAGCCGTTCCTTGGCGTTGGCTGAGTCTCACTCTCACGCGGTGGTCCACGTGAAGTGCACTCAAAAAGCCCACCTCAAGAGATACCCTACGCGCCTCTACGACCAAGGTGAGAATATAAAGGAGTTTACCGTGCCCCTCTAATAGGTTGGCCCATGGAACCCCCCACTACTGCAGTAGCTAATCTTTTATCTACCACCTGATTTATAAAATCTTTTTCTGCATGACATGGCAATTTATCGCAACCTAGCCTCTCAAGGCTAAATACACAGTACAAATAATTCTAACATCAAAATTAGTTTAGCCATTCATGCTCATTTATTGTCATAAGCCATTCAATTTAAAACCATAAATTTGCAACACAAGCAGGCAGTCTCCAATTATTCTATTTTCAAAATCAGTATTCGATTTTCCAGAAAATTTATAAAATCATTTTATAAAATCACAATTTCTCTTAAAACATTGCAATTTACCATTTAAACCCATTTTTCATAAAATCACACAATTGTATAAAACTACTCTAGATAATTAAGACGATAATAAGTTTACTCACAGTTTCTGAAAACTAAATTCGGGTACTCCAACTATTACTCCTCAAGTGCGATTTCTTTGCCCTTGCTAGAGGATTCGCCACCTTGATAAATTGTACAATTAAGAGGTTTACTACTTTGGTACTAAACCAAAATAAACTAATTTATACTACTAATGCATGCTTTGAAGTGCAAAATGTCTAAATTTTGCCTAAACGAGATGTTAGCCTATTTCGATCTTTTACCTGATAAATCGATATATGCATCCGTTTAAACTCCAAATTAATTTTTTTCAATTTCTATACCTCAATTGCACCCAAATTGACTTAATGTCCCTCAGTGTGGTGCAAATTATCAATCTCGATAGCAAATTACGAAAATACCCCTAAGGGTAAAAATTCATATTTTTGCTCCGAAAATTCCCATTATTTTTCTAGGCTCATAATTCATCATTATTCATCATAATTCATCAAATAAACATCAAGATCAGTAGCCAATATTCCCCTAGAAAATTTGGCATAATGGGTTTCAATGGGCGAAAATTATTTCTCTAGCTTATTTTTGCTATATTTCAATATAACCTAACTAAAATCACTTAATTCAATTAAAATCAACCAAAACTCAAGTTCAAAACTCATTCATGGAGGTTTGGCTAGCATGGGTGTCCATACCCACTTTCTAATTTTGCATGGAAATGAGAAAAAAATGCATGGGTAGTGAAAATCACAAGGAAAATCAATGAAATTTACCTTTTTAATGCTTGATTTCTTAATTTCTCTTGATTTTCCCCAAATTGTTTCAGCTAGGGCTCTTATTTCTTTTCCCCCTTTTTCTCTCCTGGTTTGGACAGCTAAAGAAGATGAGAATTCTGGAATTTTGACATTTTTAAAGGCTAAAATAATATAATATTATTTTATTCATTTTTTTGTTTTATTAATTCCTTAAATTCTAGCCATCCATTTATTTCCAAATTTTGACCATATACTTGTCCCACATATCCATAGCTTAGATAAAATTCTCAGACTTATCCAAAGTCTTGGTGGAGTAATTTTTGAAATTTACACTTTTGCCCCCGTAAAAGTAAAAAATTACATTTTTGCCTCAAAAACTGAAAAATTGCCCATAGACATATTTTTCATCCCTTATACTCATACCATTCTCCAATTTGTCAAATGTGATCTATATTCTCTCAAAATCTCAAATTTTATCCGCGAATGGAAAAATTACGATTTTGCCCCTACACTCCAAAAAGCACTGGAATTAAACTTTTTCACTGCCAAACCCTCAAATTAAACTCCAATAAGTTTAATATAATCAATCTTAATCAAATAGGATTAAAAATTTCCATATTCGTCCTCAAGTGGTAAATTATCATTTTACCCCTAGAATACTTAAAGTCCGGATTAACTCCATATCGGACTTCAAACTCTGAATCCTCATTTTAAATCAACCCATGGGTTTTAGTTTTCTCAAATTCATCCTCGATTCTCTATTTAAACTAGTTCAAGACTTATTTGACTGAACCGTACCATTAGGGGTAATATAGTCATTTAACTTGTTTTTCGGGGCAATTCAATATACAAACATACTATCCAAAGCATATGAATGATATATTGTAAAACCCGACCCTATAAATACATGTCATGACATACATGCACTGAGTAGCATGTTATTATGCTAGGAAAGCACATAAGAAAAGACGAAACCCGATATCGTACCTAACGGTACACTTGAGTTGATTTAACCTCGAACTAGTTCAAATAGGAATTGTAGGATGAAATTTAATATTTTATAGTTCAGGAATGACTAAAAATGATTGTTCGGAGTTCGAGGGTTCATTTGGGGTAAAATTAGAAATTTTGATATTCAAGGGCAAAATCGTCATTTTGCCACCTAAGATAATAATTTGATCATGGAGTGAAATTTTTGACCAAGATTAACTATTTGGAGTATAATTTAATGATAGGAAGTGAAAAAAAGTTTAATTCTGGTGATTTTTGGAGTGTAGGGGCAAAATCGTAATTTTGCCACCCATGGACAAAATTTGAGATTTTGAGAGAATTTTGATCAAATTTGACAAATTGGAGAATGGTATGAGTATAAGGGATGAAAAATATGTCTATGGGCAATTTTTCAATTTTTGGGGCAAAAATGTAATTTTTGACTTTTACGGGGGCAAAAGTGTAAATTGCAAAAATTACTCCACCGAGACTTTGGATGAGTCTGAGAATTTTATCTAAGCTATGAATATATGAGACAAGTGTATGGTGAAAATTTGGAAACAAATGGATGAAATTTTAAAAATGGGCCAATGGGAAAGTGACACATGGCATTTTTTAATGAAATAATATTATTTTAATGAAAAGTCAGCCATTTAAACCCAAATTTTGAGTGCTGGCCGGCCATAAGGAAGAAAAACAGAGGAAATAGAGAGGAAAGGAAGAAGAAAAGAAAAACCAAAGAGAAACAAGAAAATTCAAAGAGAAATTCGCGGTTTTCGACCGTTTACGCGTCTAACGGTAAGATTTTTCGATTTTAGCTTGATTTCTACCTTTCCTATGCCTTTATTTCCATTTAGCATGCTTGAGGAGAGAGATCAAAAAGTGATATCAAGGGCTGGACGAAATTCTAGGAGAGAGAAATTGAAATTTTTAGGTTTTGATTTTTAGTTAAATTGATAGTTTTAGTTAGTTAAATGTGTTTAGAAATTAAATTGGGCAAGAAATCAGTAAATTTTCACAATACCCACTCTTGGCTGGATGCTCAATGCTGTACAATGATGATGAATTGATTTTATTCTAAGGAAAATGAAGAGAAATGATGAAAAACGATTAAACGTGATAGAAAAACAAAGTAGAAAATTTACCGAGTTAATGTCCCATTTTTGGCTGAATTTTCCAAGGAAGGGAGTGAGCTGATTTTGTTGTTTTTAGAAGGTTATTGGCTGATATTTAATGGTTAGAAATGTTGGAGAGAGAATGGGATGATTTAGAGCTAAAATGGAGCGCGTTAGCAATTTATCGGGCAAAGTGCCAAAAATAGGTTAATACCGCATTTAAGTCGTTTTAGGCTATTGCATTTCATACCATGCATTAGTATAGGATTTAAGTTAATTATATAGTGATTTAGCATCAATGTGATGAATTGTGTAAATTTTTGTAATGTGTCTAGGAGGAGAGCCTTCCGGAAAAGGCAAAGAAGTCATACCCGACGAGTAGTGATCGGGGCGCTTGAAAGCTTTTATTTTGTACAAACGGTGAGTAAACTTATTATTATTGTAAATTATCTAGAGTTTATTTTAAATGCCCTTTATGTATTTTATGAAATGAGAACGAGATTAAAACGGGATTTTTGATGTTTTAGGAATAAATGTGACAAATAAAAATATATTGTATTGATTATGAAATTGAGTAATTGGAGGCTACAAATTGACTTGAAAAATATATATTTTCCTAGGAATGGCTTATGAGAAATGAGTATATGTGGCTATATTTTGTGAATGCATTGGGAAATTTATGTAAGTTGATTTTACTATGCAGGCTGGATAAATAAATAAAAGCCACGCTATACTGTCGAAATTTTATTAAAATTGGTGGGTTAGTCACTGCAGTGACGGGTTTCCGTGGACTGCCTATTAGAGGGGCACGGTAAACCCAGTTATATAGTTACCCCGGTTGTAGAGGCGAGGAGGGTAACTCCCGGGGTAGTATTAGAGCTCACTTCACGTCGAACCCCCACGTGAATGTGTAACTCGGCCAACGCCAAGGGACGGCTGGTTTTAAAAATAAAAATGTGTTTCACGTGTGAATATTTTAACACCCTTGGCGGACTCGGTTAGATGCCTCGGCCAAGGTATCCCCGAGGATTAGTTTTGGCTTGAGCCTTGTTTTAATAAAAGACATAAGCCTTAACAATTGTTTTGGTAAATTACAAATATTTTATGGTTTAAGAAATAAATTGAAAACATTATGAAATGGGTTGAAATTTATTGTTTAAACTTGCCTCCATTTTACTCGCCTTTAGATATTTATGATAATGTCTGTTTACTCATTGGGATTGCAAAATCTCACCCAACTCCTTTCCACCCATTTCAGGTTCAGTATAGACTGTAGATAGCTGATCTCATCGAGGACTACTATTGGATCTGCATTTTCCAAATCGTAGGTTCACAGTCCTCTTTACTTTTGTTTATTCGGGGGCCCTCTGGTTATTGTAAATTAAATTAAATATTTTGGCTTACTGTATTTCAGTATGTATAAATTTATTTAGCTTTTACGCTATAAAAATTATTCACGTATAACTTTATAAATATTGTTTTATAAGAAAATAGAATATTTCCCTTAATATTTCTTTTATTTTCTTATTTTATTCAAATAATCGTAATTTCGTTTTAAATGAAGATTTTAGACTTTTAAACTCATTTTGAATATGAATTATGTATTTTGTACTTGTATATTACGTTTTAGCCAGTTTTGAAATTTTTGAGAAAAAAATGACCAAAATACCCCTATGTGGCGAAAATTTTATTTTGATTGTTTTTGATCTAAAATAGTATATATTCTCTAAAGACTCGATATCTAACAATGATTGCTCACAAGAAAGGAAAGAAACTGATATGTAAGCCTTGCGGGGTTCCGGTTGGCATTCCGGATAATGAGTGTCAATCGGGACGTCGCGGCGATTGTCATGGGCCTGAGGGAGGTTCCGGGTCGTGACAATTCGATTGGTATCAGAGCTTTTGGTTTTAAAGATCAAAATTTTTAGTTTTAAAGTTGTTTTAAAAATTTACAATATCAGTGTGGCCCCGGATTAAGTTAAGTTAGGTTAGGTTGAATAGAATGCATGCATCTGCATATAGAGCCTAAGGTTACCTAAACTTGCTCGTATTTTTATAGATTACAATGCCTCCTCGACGCGGACGTCCACCTCTCACTAGATCGGTTGGGAGGGGAAAAGGTCGTTCCCAACGTCATCAGCCAAATACAGTAGAGGAGGAATCAGCTGCATCTACCCTTCGGGCAGCACCTACTGCTGAGCAGGCCGATAGTCCTCCACATCCTCCATCTCCTCAGCCACCTACGGGTATTCCCGCCATGCCTACTGAGGCAGCACAAGCATTGGCAGCTTTCTTTGCAGCAATGGCTGGTCAAGCTCAAACTGGTCAAGTTCCACCTGTAGTGCCTCCAACTACTCCTTTAGTTCCACCACCAGTACAGGATGTATCCATTTCCAAGAAGCTGAAGGAGGCTAGGCAATTGGGTTGTGTATCTTTCACGGGTGAGTTGGATGCCACGGTGGCAAAGGACTGGATTAATCAGGTTTCAGAGACACTCTCTGATATGAGATTAGACGACGACATGAAGCTGATGGTGGCTACGAGATTATTAGAGAAGAGGGCTCGTACTTGGTGGAATTCGGTGAAGTCCCGTTCCGCTACTCCTCAGACATGGTCTGATTTTCTCAGGGAATTCGATGGTCAGTATTTCACTTATTTCCATCAGAAAGAAAAGAAGAGAGAATTTCTGAGTTTGAAACAGGGAAATCTAACTGTAGAGGAGTACGAGACTCGTTTTAACGAGTTGATGTTATATGTGCCGGATCTGGTGAAATCTGAGCAGGATCAGGCCAGTTATTTCGAGGAAGGGCTCCGTAATGAGATTAGAGAGCGAATGACAGTGACTGGTAGGGAGCCACATAAGGAGGTGGTACAGATGGCTTTACGGGCTGAGAAGCTCGCGACTGAGAATAGGAGGATTCGAACTGAGTTTGCAAAAAGGAGGAATCCTGGTATGTCTTCTAGTCATCCAGTAAAAAGAGGCAAGGACTCAACGACTTCAGGGAGCACTACTTCTGTTTCCGTGACATCTCCTCGACCTCCATTTCCACCATCACAGCAGAGACTTTCGAGGTTTAGCAGATCTGCTATGACTGGTTCTGGGAAGAGTTTCGGAGGTTCTGACAGATGCAGAAATTGTGGGAATTATCATAGTGGGCTATGTAGAGAGCCAACAAGATGTTTCCAATGTGGACAGACGGGTCATATTAGGAGTAATTGCCCACGGTTAGGACGAGCCACGGTAATTGCATCATCTTCACCAGCTCGCACTGATATACAGAGGAGAGATTCTTCTGGGTTGCCACCGAGACAGGGAGTGGCCATACGGTCCGGTGTGGAGAGTAATACCCCGGCACATCCACCTTCGAGACCACAGACTCGTACCTCGACAAGAGTTTTCGCTGTGACGGAAGATGAGGCACAAGTCCGACCTGGAGCAGTGACAGGTACTATGTCTTTATTTGATAAAGATGCTTATGTTTTGATAGATTCTGGCTCAGATAGGTCTTATATGAGCACCACATTTGCATCAATTGCTGATAGAAACTTGTCACCATTAGAGGAAGAAATTGTAATTCATACCCCTTTAGGAGAAAAGCTAGTTAGAAACAGTTGTTATAGAGACTGTGGGGTAAGGGTAGGCGAGGAAGAATTTAGGGGTGACTTAATTCCTCTAGAGATCTTGGATTTTGATCTAATATTGGGTATGGACTGGTTAACTGCACATCGGGCGAACGTGGATTGTTTCCGAAAGGAAGTTATTCTCCGAAATTCGGAGGGAGCAGAGATTGTGTTTGTAGGGAAACGTCGAGTATTACCGTCTTGTGTAATCTCGGCCATCAAAGCTTCGAAATTAGTGCAAAAAGGGTATCCGGCTTATTTGGCATACGTGATTGATACTTCAAATGGGGAACCTAAGTTAGAGGATGTCCCGATAGTAAGTGAGTTTCCTGATGTATTTCCTGATGATTTACCGGGACTGCCTCCTGATCGAGAGCTTGAGTTCCCTATTGATTTACTTCCGGGTACCGCACCTATTTCTATCCCTCCATATAGAATGGCTCCGGCAGAGTTGAAGGAGTTGAAAGTACAATTGCAAGAGTTGGTGGACAAGGGTTTTATACGCCCTAGTATATCTCCATGGGGAGCACCGGTTTTATTTGTGAAAAAGAAAGACGGTACACTTCGATTATGTATCGATTACCGACAGCTTAACAGAATGACCATTAAGAACAAGTATCCGTTACCGAGGATTGATGATCTTTTCGATCAATTACAGGGAGCTACAGTGTTTTCCAAGGTTGATCTAAGGTCTGGGTATCATCAGTTGAGGATTAAAGAACAGGATGTACCCAAGACAGCATTCAGGACTCGGTACGGTCATTATGAGTTCTTGGTCATGCCTTTCGGGTTAACTAATGCACCGGCAGCTTTTATGGATCTCATGAATAGGGTGTTCCACCCTTACTTGGACAAGTTTGTTATTGTGTTCATTGATGACATACTGGTTTACTCGAGAGATAATGATGAGCACGCTGCCCACTTGCGTATAGTATTACAAACTTTGAGGGAAAGACAGTTGTATGCAAAGTTTTCGAAGTGTGAGTTTTGGTTACAGGAAGTGGTATTCTTGGGACACGTAGTATCGAGAACTGGAATATATGTTGATCCTAAGAAAGTAGAGGCAATTTTACAATGGGAGCAACCTAAGACAGTGACGGAGATTCGTAGTTTCCTCGGATTAGCCGGTTATTATCGGAGGTTTGTTCAGGGGTTTTCCTTAATAGCAGCTCCTTTGACCCGTCTAACTCGTAAGGGAGTTAAGTTTGTGTGGGATGATGTTTGTGAGAATCGATTTCAGGAGCTAAAGAACAGGTTAACCTCCGCTCCCGTTTTAACACTTCCTGTTAATGGTAAGGGATTTGTAGTATATAGTGATGCCTCAAAGTTGGGGTTAGGGTGCGTATTGATGCAGGATGAAAAAGTTGTGGCTTATGCTTCTAGACAGCTAAAGAGGCATGAAGCAAATTACCCTACCCATGATTTAGAGTTAGCAGCAGTGGTGTTTGCTTTAAAAATCTGGAGGCATTACTTGTATGGTGAGCATTGTCGGATATTTACGGATCATAAGAGTTTAAAATATTTGCTCACCCAAAAGGAGCTTAATTTGAGGCAAAGGCGATGGTTGGAGTTGATAAAAGATTATGACTTGGTGATAGACTATCATCCGGGAAAGGCGAACGTTGTAGCTGATGCCTTAAGTCGTAAGTCTTCATCGTCTTTAGCAGCACTTCAGAGTTGTTATTTTTCAGCATTAATAGAGATGAAATCTCTTGGGGTCCAGTTGAGAAATGGTGAGGATGGATCCTTATTGGCAAACTTCATTGTGCGACCTTCGTTACTTAATCAGATCAAGGACATTCAGAGGTCTGATGATGAGTTAAGAAAAGAAATTCAAAAACTGACCGATGGGGGAGTCAGTGAGTTCAGATTTGGAGAGGATAACGTCTTGATGTTTAAAGATCGAGTTTGTGTTCCTGAGGGAAACCAGTTGAGACAGGCGATCATGGAAGAAGCTCATTCATCTGCTTATGCATTACATCCCGGAAGCACCAAGATGTATAGGACTATCAGGGAGAATTATTGGTGGCCGGGTATGAAGCGAGACGTAGCAGAATTCGTAGCAAAGTGTCTCGTATGTCAGCAAGTTAAGGCGGAGCATCAGAGGCCAGCAGGTACACTTCAGTCTTTACCTGTTCCCGAGTGGAAATGGGAGCATGTAACTATGGATTTTGTTTTGGGATTATCGCGGACACAGAGGGGAAAGGATGCGATCTGGGTGATCGTAGATCGGTTGACTAAGTCCGCTCATTTTTTAGCTGTCCATAGTACATACTCTATTGAGAAGCTGGCTCAGCTCTATATAGATGAGATTGTGAGGCTACATGGAGTTCCCGTTTCTATAGTGTCAGATCGAGATCCTCGATTCACTTCTCGATTCTGGCCGAAATTTCAAGAAGCTCTCGGAACCAAATTGAAATTTAGCACTGCTTTTCACCCACAGACGGATGGTCAGTCAGAGAGGACTATCCAGACCTTGGAGGATATGTTACGGGCTTGTGTCATTGACTTTATTGGGAGTTGGGACAGACATTTGCCATTGGTGGAGTTCGCGTATAATAACAGTTTTCAGTCTAGTATTGGGATGGCACCATACGAGGCTTTGTATGGAAGGAAGTGCCGAACTCCGCTCTGTTGGGATGAAGTAGGTGAAAGGAAGTTAGTGGGTGTGGAATTGATCGAGCTAACTAATGACAAGATCAAGGTTATACGAGAGAGGCTAAAGGTAGCCCAGGATAGGCAGAAGAGCTATGCAGATAAACGGAGAAAAGACTTGGAGTTTGAGATCGATGATAAAGTTTTTCTTAAGGTTTCTCCTTGGAAAGGTAATAATTTGAATACTTTGAAGTATTAAATCTTATTGATTATACTATCATGATAAATTATGGTGTTTTATTGGATAATGAAAGGTGTGATTCGATTTGCGAAGAGGGGAAAGCTCAACCCGAGATATATTGGACCATTCCGAATAATTGAAAGGATTGGACCAGTGGCTTATCGGTTAGAATTACCTCCAGAGTTAGATCGGATCCACAACGTTTTCCATGTCTCCATGCTTAAGAAATATGTACCAGATCCCTCTCACGTCCTCGAAGCACCTCCGATCGAGTTGCATGACGATTTGAAGTTCGAGGTACAACCTGTGAGTATCTTGGATCGAAAGGATCGAGTACTGAGAAACAAGAGTATTTCAATGGTCAAAGTATTGTGGAAAAATGCTCGAATGGAGGAAATGACATGGGAAGTAGAGCATCAGATGAGGAACCAATACCCGCATCTATTTGTTGAATCTGGTAAGTGAAATTTTGAGGTCAAAATTTTATTTTTAGGGGGGTAGTATTGTAAAACCCGACCCTATAAATACATGTCATGACATACATGCACTGAGTAGCATGTTATTATGCTAGGAAAGCACATAAGAAAAGACGAAACCCGATATCGTACCTAACGGTACACTTGAGTTGATTTAACCTCGAACTAGTTCAAATAGGAATTGTAGGATGAAATTTAATATTTTATAGTTCAGGAATGACTAAAAATGATTGTTCGGAGTTCGAGGGTTCATTTGGGGTAAAATTAGAAATTTTGATATTCAAGGGCAAAATCGTCATTTTGCCACCTAAGATAATAATTTGATCATGGAGTGAAATTTTTGACCAAGATTAACTATTTGGAGTATAATTTAATGATAGGAAGTGAAAAAAAGTTTAATTCTGGTGATTTTTGGAGTGTAGGGGCAAAATCGTAATTTTGCCACCCATGGACAAAATT
The DNA here is from genome assembly GCF_053813885.1 of Theobroma cacao. NCBI lineage: Eukaryota > Viridiplantae > Streptophyta > Magnoliopsida > Malvales > Malvaceae > Theobroma > Theobroma cacao. Next base: position 26,039,891 of record NC_142641.1, read on the forward strand.
TGAGATTTTGAGAGAATTTTGATCAAATTTGACAAATTGGAGAATGGTATGAGTATAAGGGATGAAAAATATGTCTATGGGCAATTTTTCAATTTTTGGGGCAAAAATGTAATTTTTGACTTTTACGGGGGCAAAAGTGTAAATTGCAAAAATTACTCCACCGAGACTTTGGATGAGTCTGAGAATTTTATCTAAGCTATGAATATATGAGACAAGTGTATGGTGAAAATTTGGAAACAAATGGATGAAATTTTAAAAATGGGCCAATGGGAAAGTGACACATGGCATTTTTTAATGAAATAATATTATTTTAATGAAAAGTCAGCCATTTAAACCCAAATTTTGAGTGCTGGCCGGCCATAAGGAAGAAAAACAGAGGAAATAGAGAGGAAAGGAAGAAGAAAAGAAAAACCAAAGAGAAACAAGAAAATTCAAAGAGAAATTCGCGGTTTTCGACCGTTTACGCGTCTAACGGTAAGATTTTTCGATTTTAGCTTGATTTCTACCTTTCCTATGCCTTTATTTCCATTTAGCATGCTTGAGGAGAGAGATCAAAAAGTGATATCAAGGGCTGGACGAAATTCTAGGAGAGAGAAATTGAAATTTTTAGGTTTTGATTTTTAGTTAAATTGATAGTTTTAGTTAGTTAAATGTGTTTAGAAATTAAATTGGGCAAGAAATCAGTAAATTTTCACAATACCCACTCTTGGCTGGATGCTCAATGCTGTACAATGATGATGAATTGATTTTATTCTAAGGAAAATGAAGAGAAATGATGAAAAACGATTAAACGTGATAGAAAAACAAAGTAGAAAATTTACCGAGTTAATGTCCCATTTTTGGCTGAATTTTCCAAGGAAGGGAGTGAGCTGATTTTGTTGTTTTTAGAAGGTTATTGGCTGATATTTAATGGTTAGAAATGTTGGAGAGAGAATGGGATGATTTAGAGCTAAAATGGAGCGCGTTAGCAATTTATCGGGCAAAGTGCCAAAAATAGGTTAATACCGCATTTAAGTCGTTTTAGGCTATTGCATTTCATACCATGCATTAGTATAGGATTTAAGTTAATTATATAGTGATTTAGCATCAATGTGATGAATTGTGTAAATTTTTGTAATGTGTCTAGGAGGAGAGCCTTCCGGAAAAGGCAAAGAAGTCGTACCCGACGAGTAGTGATCGGGGCGCTTGAAAGCTTTTATTTTGTACAAACGGTGAGTAAACTTATTATTATTGTAAATTATCTAGAGTTTATTTTAAATGCCCTTTATGTATTTTATGAAATGAGAACGAGATTAAAACGGGATTTTTGATGTTTTAGGAATAAATGTGACAAATAAAAATATATTGTATTGATTATGAAATTGAGTAATTGGAGGCTACAAATTGACTTGAAAAATATATATTTTCCTAGGAATGGCTTATGAGAAATGAGTATATGTGGCTATATTTTGTGAATGCATTGGGAAATTTATGTAAGTTGATTTTACTATGCAGGCTGGATAAATAAATAAAAGCCACGCTATACTGTCGAAATTTTATTAAAATTGGTGGGTTAGTCACTGCAGTGACGGGTTTCCGTGGACTGCCTATTAGAGGGGCACGGTAAACCCAGTTATATAGTTACTCCGGTTGTAGAGGCGAGGAGGGTAACTCCCGGGGTAGTATTAGAGCTCACTTCACGTCGAACCCCCACGTGAATGTGTAACTCGGCCAACGCCAAGGGACGGCTGGTTTTAAAAATAAAAATGTGTTTCACGTGTGAATATTTTAACACCCTTGGCGGACTCGGTTAGATGCCTCGGCCAAGGTATCCCCGAGGATTAGTTTTGGCTTGAGCCTTGTTTTAGTAAAAGACATAAGCCTTAACAATTGTTTTGGTAAATTACAAATATTTTATGGTTTAAGAAATAAATTGAAAACATTATGAAATGGGTTGAAATTTATTGTTTAAACTTACCTCCATTTTACTCGCCTTTAGATATTTATGATAATGTCTGTTTACTCATTGGGATTGCAAAATCTCACCCAACTCCTTTCCACCCATTTCAGGTTCAGTATAGACTGTAGATAGCTGATCTCATCGAGGACTACTATTGGATCTGCATTTTCCAAATCGTAGGTTCACAGTCCTCTTTACTTTTGTTTATTCGGGGGCCCTCTGGTTATTGTAAATTAAATTAAATATTTTGGCTTACTGTATTTCAGTATGTATAAATTTATTTAGCTTTTACGCTATAAAAATTATTCACGTATAACTTTATAAATATTGTTTTATAAGAAAATAGAATATTTCCCTTAATATTTCTTTTATTTTCTTATTTTATTCAAATAATCGTAATTTCGTTTTAAATGAAGATTTTAGACTTTTAAACTCATTTTGAATATGAATTATGTATTTTGTACTTGTATATTACGTTTTAGCCAGTTTTGAAATTTTTGAGAAAAAAATGACCAAAATACCCCTATGTGGCGAAAATTTTATTTTGATTGTTTTTGATCTAAAATAGTATATATTCTCTAAAGACTCGATATCTAACAATGATTGCTCACAAGAAAGGAAAGAAACTGATATGTAAGCCTTGCGGGGTTCCGGTTGGCATTCCGGATAATGAGTGTCAATCGGGACGTCGCGGCGATTGTCATGGGCCTGAGGGAGGTTCCGGGTCGTGACATATATCACAGATAATTTAGGGTCGGATGTTACATGGTGAGATTATAAAATCCTAGTGAGTAAACAAACATCACTCAAAATATCTAGAGTCGAGTAAAAGGAGACTATTAAAACATTTCATCAAACTGTAATTTATCATCTTTCAACTTATTTCAATCAAATGAAATCAATTTATTTAAAGCAAGTAATCAGTATGGCTTATGAATTTCTTAAAAAGCTTGGCTCATGCCAAAAATTATTATCATACTCCGTTATTTGGGATACCTTGGCCGAGGGCTATCCCAACTGAGCCCGCCAAGGCTATTAGAAAGTCATGTTTTTATTTTGAAAAAATAGCCGTTCCTTGGCGTTGGTCGAGTTCCCCTTCACGCGGTGGTTTGGCGTGAAGTGAACTCTAAAAGTTATACCTTGAGAGTTACCCTACTCGCCTCTCCAATCGAGGTAAAAATATAACAGGATTCTGTGCCCCTCTAATAGGATAGTCCACAGAACCCAGCTCACTGCAGCAAGTCAAACCCACCATACAATAAAATTTTGACAGCATGACAGGGCTAATATATTACTACCTAGCCTGCAAGGGTAAAATAAAGCAATTCATACAATTCATAAAAAAATATAGCCCATCCAGTCATGCCAATACAATAACATAAGCCATTAATTCAATTTTAAATTTACAACATATCAGTGGTCTCCAATTACTCTATTTTCAAAATCGTTATTTCGTTTCAAGACAATTTATAAAATATTTTCATTTAAACTCATTTTGTTTACAAAACATAAAAATTTACCATTTTAACTCATTTTCATAAAATTCACTAAAACCGAATAAAAACATAATTTAGATAATTAAAGTGATGGTAAGGTTACTCACAGTGTTTAGAGTAGGGATTTTTGAAATACTCAAACTACTGGTCCTCGGGTGCAATTCCCTTGCCTTTATAGAAGGACTCATCACCTTGACACAGTACAAAATCGAGAAATTCACCACATTGGTACTAAATTGAAATTAAACTAATTTAGACTACTAATGCTTGATATGGAATGCAAAAACGTCTAAATTTTACCTAAACGTGGTGTTAGCCTATTTCGGTCTTTTACCCTATAAATCGATATACGCGTCTGTTTAAACTCCAAATTAATTTTTTCCAATTTCTATACCTCAATTGCACCCAAATTGACTTAATTTCTCTCAGTGTGGTGCAAATTATCAGTCTCGACAACAAATTACGAAAATACCCCTAGTGGATAAAAATTCGTATTTTTGCTCAAAAAATTCCCATTATTTTTCTAGGCTCATAATTCATCATTATTCATCATAATTCCTCAAATAAACATCAAGATCAGCAGCCAATATTCCCCTAGAAAATTCGGCATAGTAGGTTTCAATGGGAGAAAATTATATCTCTAGCTTATTTTTGCTATATTTCAATATAACCTAACTAAAATCACTTAATTCAATTAAAATCAACCAAAACTCAAGTTCAAAACTCATCCATGGAGGTTTGGCCAGCATGGGTGTCCATACCCACTTTCTAATTTTTCATGGCAATGAGAAAAAAATGCATGGGTAGTGAAAATCACAAGGAAAATCAATAAAATTTACCTTTTTAATGCTTGATTTCTTGATTTCTCTTGATTTTCCCCAAGTTTTTCAAGTAGGGCTCTTATTTCTTTTCCCTCATTTCTCTACTGGTTTGGACGGCTGAAGAAGATGAGAATTCTGGAATTTTGACCTTTTTAAAGGCTAAAATAATATAATATTATTTTATTTATTTTTTTAATGTTTTATTAATTCCTTAAATTCTAGCCATCCATTTGTTTCCAAATTTTCACCATACACTTGTCCCACATATCCATAGCTTAGATAAAATTCTCAGACTTATCCAATGAAATACCCCATACTTTGATCTGGTGATAAACAAAGTTGAGCGAATGCAAATTGAAGTCAATTAAAATGTTTAAAAGTGATAGGAGACGAAAGGAGTAGTTTAGGATAAAATATTTCGCAAGTGAGAAAATAACAATAAAATAATAATAATTTTATCGAAGGAGAATTTGTGAGATAAAAAATGATTCGAAAGTCAAGTGAGGCATAATAAGGTATTTCAGGTACCAAGGAGATAAGATAAAATTTTTAAAATATTAATATTTAACCGAATATCGAAATTAGTCATGAAGAAGGATCATATGGCTGATCCAAGTGGGAGAGAAGATGACAAGCCCGACTCTATAAAAATATTTGCCATGACATACATGTGATGGATAGCATGTTTGAATGCTAAGAGAGTCCCCAAAAAAATTTACAAAAGTCGGTATTGTACCTAGAGGTACAACAAAGTTGAGTTAAACCTCGAACTAGATCAAATAGAGAATTTATGATGAAATTAAGAATTTTAAAGTCCCATAATGGTTTAATATGGTGATTCGGAGTTCGAGGATCAATTTGGAGTCAAACAAAAATTTTCGCTATCTAGGGGCAAAGTGGTCATTTGCCACCTGGGGACAAAATGAGAATTTTTAGAAAAGATTTTTGGCCCCATTTGACTTATTGGAGTAAGATTTGAAGTTTAGAAGTGAAAAATTTTAATTTCGGTATAATTTAGAGTAAAAGGGTAAAATGGTAATTTTGCCATCTAAAATCGAAAATTTAATTTTTGAAAGGATTTTGATCAAATTTAATTATTTGGAGTGTGAAATGAGTATGAGGAGTGAAAATTATGCATTATGGCAAATTTTCAATTGTTGGGGTAAAAATGTAATTTTTGAAAAGTTTAGGGGCAAAAGTGTAATTTTGAAAAATTTGCTCCACCAAAACTTTGAAAAAATCTGGAAATTTCACTTAAGACTTGGATAAGTCAAAGGGAATGCATGGTGAAAAAAAAAAAGTAGGACAAGTGGATGGCTAGAAAAAAAAATGCATTAATAAAATATTCAAAATATGAATAAAATAATATTATTCATTAAACAATAAAAAGGCATAAAAAAATCAGCCCATAACCCATTCTTCTTCTTCAACATTCGGCCAAGCAAGAAACAAGAGAGAGAAAGGAGAAAATAAAACCCTAGCCAAGAAATTTAAAGGGAAAATAGGTAAAAATTCAAAAATCAAGTGAAAAAAAGGTAACATTTCTTAAATTTGTCTTGTGCTTTACCTTTCCCATGCATTTCCCATCATTTTCCATAGTTGAATCATGTCATTTGAGGATGATTTCAATTCTGGTCATATGGGTTTAGAGAGAGAAAGTTGTTAGATAAATTTGATTTTAAGCTATGTTAGTGTTTAGTGTTTGTTTAGCATGTTTATGAGTAAAACAACAAGAAAAATATTTATATTCTCCATGAATTTCTCTAAGCCGAATCTAGCCAATGGTATGTGAGGATGAGGTTGACTTTATTTTAAGAGAATTGGGTGGAAAAATGATGAATTATGAGGTTGGAAATTAAATGGGAATTTTCGGTGCAATAAATTGAAATTTTTACCCACTAGGGGTAAAAGCGTAATTTATAGTCCGGACTGATAAATTGGACCAAATTCACAGTCATTGAGGTATTGTGGATATAATTGGATAATTGAAATTGAAATGGATGGAATTGGAGTCGAATTGGAGATTTTAGGAATTTACACCGTGTATAGACGAGTTAGGTCCGACACCGCAATTAAGCGATTGTCTAGACATTTCAAATCCTATCTAGTGCATACACATGGATAAGAGCCTGAAATAATTTATGATAAATTGACACAATTTATTGAATTTTGTGTCATGGATTATGGATAGGTGGTGAGTCAATTGTTTCGGGTAAGAGACTGCACCCGAGGGCGGAAGATAGGAGTATTTCTACTCCTAATATTGTGAGTAAACTTATTATCGTCTTAATTATCTAGAGTAGTTTTATACAACTGTGTGATTTTATGGAAAATGGGTTTAAATTGTAAATTGCTATGTTTTAGGAGAAATTGTGATTTTATAAAATGATTTTATAAATTTTCTGAAAAATCGAATACTGGTTTTGAAAATAGAGTAATTGGAGACTGCCTGCTTGTGTTGTAAATTTATGGTTTTAAATTGAATGGCTTATGACAATATATGAGCATGAATGGCTAAACTGATTTTGGTGTCAGAATTATTTGTATTGTGTATTCAGCCTTGAGAGGCTAGATTGCGATAAATTGCCATGCCATGCTAGAATGAATTTTATTGAATTGGTGGAGTATATTTTAATTATTTACTGCAGAGGGGGTTCCGTGGACCAGCTTATTAGAGGGGCACGGTAAACTCCATTATATTATTACTTCGAATGGAGAGGCGCGTAGGGTATCTCCTGAGGTAAAGCTTAGGATTCACTTCACGCCAAACCACCACGTGAAGGGAAACTCAGCCAACGCCAAGGAACGACTGGATTTTTCTCAAACTAAAAATATGTTTTAAGTGTATACAAAATTTTAACCGCCTTGGCGGACTCGGTTGGATGCCCTGCGCAAGGTATCACCGAGTATGAGTTTTGGCACGAGCCAAAGTTTTAAGAAATTCATAAGCCAAGTTGATTACTCGATTTTTATGGATTGATTTTATTTGGTTGAAATGAACTGAAAGGTAATGAAATTATAGTATGATGACTTATTTTAATTGTCTCCATTTACTCGACTTTAGATAGTTTAGATGGTATCTATTTACTCACTGGGATTTTATAATCTCACCACCCTCATTTCCTCATATTTCAGGCTCGGGGAATTCCATAGTTAGCTGACTTTGACAAGGACCTTCATTTGGACTCGAATCGGTAAAAGCTGTAGGTTTCCAGCTTCCGATGCATTTTGGATAGATGTGGGCCCATGTGTCACTATAAAAGAAATTTTATACTTTGGTTATTTGCTTTATAGTATATATGAATATAATTATCTTTTACACTATAAGAATTATGTACCGATAGTTTTATGAAAATTATTTTACAAGAAAATAGTTTATTTTATTGAATATTTTTGTTCTATTCAAATGGTCAAATTTTCACTTCAAATGAACGTTTTAGATACTTAATTTTTTTTTTAAATCATTAAATATATATTTTCGGTTTACCTACTACATTTTTAGCAAGTTTCGAGGTTTTCGACAAAAATGACAAAAATGCCCCTGTGAGCAAAAAAAAAATGTTATGTTATGATTTGAAAATGATTTGTAATCTTTCATATTTTGATTATTTGATAACTATTGCTTATCGGGGAAGTGCGAAAGTTGATACGAGAGTCTTGCGAGGTTTCGATCGACATTCGGGGTGAAGAATGTTTGTCGAGGCTTCGCGGCGGTTGTTACGGGCCCGATGGGGAGTTTGGGTCGTGACATCCAAAGTCTTGGTTGAGTAATTTTTTGAAATTTACACTTTTACCCCTATAAAAGTGAAAAATTACATTTTTACCCCAAAAACTGAAAAATTGCCCATACACATATTTTTCATCCCTTATACTCATACCATTCTCCAATTTTTCAAATTTGATCTAAATTCTCTCAAAATCTCAAATTTTGTCCGCGTGTGGTAAAATTATGATTTTACCCCTACACTCTAGAAATCATTGGAATTAAACTTTGTCACTGCCAAACCCTCAAATTATACTCCAATAAGTCAAATGGGGCCAAAAAAATCTTTTCTAAAAATTCCCATTGTGTCCTTAGGTGGCAAATGACCATTTTACCCCTAGACAGTGAAAAATTTGATTTGACTCGAAATTGATCCTTGAACTCCAAATCACTATATTAAACCATTCTGGGACTTTAATATTCTTAATTTCATTTTAAATTCTCTATTTGATCTAGTTCGAGGCTTAAATTAACTTAATTGTATCATTTGGTACATTGTCGTCTTTTAACGATTTTTCTTTCGGGGCTTTCCAAGTATGCAAGCATATTGTCAATCATATGAATGACATGATAAGTATTATAAGGTTAGGCTTGGCAACACTACCCCCCTTAAAATAAAATTTTGACCTCAAAATTTCATATACTGAACTCAGAGAAAAGGTGGGGGTATTGTTTTCTCATCTAATGCTCGACTTTTTATGTCCTCCCCTTTATAGGGAATTTCGATTTGTTCACCTCATTTACTTCCAATTCAACTCGAGTACTTCACTTATGTCTATTATTATCCTTTAAAATCAAATCAACAATAACCTTCATAATTATGATCTCTTATATCGAGACACCAAGTATGCTTCTATTACTATCATTAAACTTGAACCATAACTCCATCCCAATCATACTGATTTTGGTCGCATCTTATACTTATTTAGGTATACCAATCACTATCTTATTACTTCATTCCATATTCAATTTCTCAACTTTCATTCATTCATCCCATCCTCATACACTATTGTGTAGTTTACAATATCATTAACACGCCATACTCATTCTTGTACATATCCTCAGCGTTCGGGAAAATTAATGGCTTTAATTATTTCCACATACTTCATATTTACTTTGCATTTAGGAAATTTCAATCTTCTTAATCCTATTAGTCCATCTTATATGGCTTAATCGTACTATAGATGATATTCCCTTAACTATTTCTCCAAAATTCCTTAGGTCGCCATAAATCATCTTCTGATAAGATTCTTAATTGTTACATTATCTATACAACTCATCAAATATATTGAGTTCAAATCTCGAACCACTAAAACCATTATTCATTTTAGTTGGGTACATCACTACTCCACACATACATATACATGTACATTCAAATGTCTATATTCCTCATTATGTATACGGGTCTCTATTTTCAAATGCCTTCAGACTAATTTCTCTTTGTTCATTCCCATCCATAATCAAGATTCAATAGAATAATCTTCATAATTCATACAAATTCTCATCATGCCTGTGCATAGTTCCTCGTTATTTATATACTTATACTCTCTTCTTATCATTTCCAATTATATGCTTAAGTTTCCTTGTACTGTATATCATTGCATCACAATGTCATCTCCATTGAATTATAATCTATTATGCGTGTCTGTTTTATAATCCCATTGGTATCTCAAAGATTTATCTTGACTTGATCATTGCATCTTATGCAATACTATAATTCCTAAAAGTCATCCTTATTCCTCGATTATCCTTCATGTCTCCTATATATATTGTATCCTTATTGCATTCCGATATTGATTTGTCACTTAAAACTCAGATTCATTTGAATCATGTATGCCTCACGCATTTTCGAATTCCAATTCCCATAATATATTAAGAAAGTTTCATTATCTGACTTCATTATCAAGGTTAACTTATATCATCCTTTATTCCACTCTTTCATATGAATATAACACCATTCTTCCTTAACTAATTTACAAATTGTACTTGAAATTACAAGACTTGAAACTAAATTCTCCTCAAGTACTTTTTAATGTTAACACTTATACCACTCTCAGCTTATAGCTTCCTTTTTATAACTACATAACTTAGTGCTTGGTTTCACAAGATCCATGGCAGAACTTCTCTTGAGTATTTCCTTAGGGATATTTATTTTAAATTTATGTCTCACAACATATGATCATTTAACCCGTAACTTAGCCATTTGGCTCCTTAGCAAGTTTCAAAGTCACGCATCTTATGCTCATCATGAATAACTTATAATTCTTTCTCAAGGGCGTTTAAACATTCTCGAAACACTTAATCACTTATTTACTCTTTTATACACCAAGTATATCATTTCCATAAAGGCATGCCCAACTACTCATGCTTCAATTAATCTCCATGGGTTTCTAGCATGTCACCTAGTTTACTTGTGTTGTTACTAATCCTTTCCTTTCAACAATGTCAAGACAAGATCAGTATATTCTCATAACAATATTCTATATAAACTCATTTGCTATTTCATTATTGAAATCTTTACTTGCATTTTCCTCACTTGGTGTTGACATCTCTTATCAGTATCTCATACATTCATTTAACCTTTCGCTCGCTTCCTTTTTAGTCTTTAACAAGACTTAATCTCTTGTCTTCTTTATTTCTTAAGATTTGACTTCAGTTATCATATTATTCATCTTAACACTCCACATGTTAATTTATTTTTTATGTAGCCATCTCAAAAATTCTCTAACTTTTCTTTCTCTTACATGCCAATATATATAAGGCAATAAAAAAAAAAAACTCTGCAATTTCACTCATCATCTTTATCTTAATACCTCCCAATGCACTTAAGACTCCAAACAACAAAGCTTAGCATGAAAACCAATGACCATTCTTCAACTCGTGAGTTTCATCTTCATGCCACTCTCAATTTGCTCTTGCTTTCTAGCCATTAGGGGTTCTTAACGTGATAGCTTTTGATAGTCAGTACTATGGCATTGCAACGGTTTGAATTCACTTTATCTTAGCAACTCTTCCACCTTTAAAGCTACTACCTCAATTATTCACAATCGTGTGGCTTCCCTTTGAGTCTATACCACAATTAGCAAGACTAACTTTCTATCACAACTGTGCGATCAAAACATTGATTTAACGTATTTATTTTGCCACTAACATTCATATATCTTTACCATAACATTTAATACAAGTTTGCTTAACCAAAAATCTCCAAATTTATTCATAGCTACATGTATCCCAAATTGCTCATCACTTATCATCAGTCAATAAATCCCACTCGAAAATACCCTTTCCATATTGTATAGTGATTTCACCATATAGCATCACTGCACTATGTTCCTCCATTCTACTATCACGCATACTCCATAGAAATTAATTAAAAGATTTACATACCTTAACTAATGCTAATTCAATTTAATCATATCTTAAATACTTCAAACTTGTAAATTACAACTCCAAATGTATGTCCATATATTGATAATCTTTATATATTTCATGATCATGAAAACTACAACTTACAAACTAGCTTTCTATCATATGTACTTTATTAGAGCACTAATTTCAACATATTTAATCTACCCTTGGTGGTATGTCAAAATCATCGTTGTCTTGGTTGCAATCCAGAGGAATCTCTCCTCTGCATATCCGTATGAGCTAGTGGAGATGGAGTAGCTATCGTAGCCCGTCCTAACTGTGGGCAATCTCTCATAATGTGACCCGGTTGATCACAACAAAAACATCGTGCAAGCCCTCTACACAGCCTAACATGATAATTCTCACAATTTCGGCATCTACGTGAACTTCCTGAAACAGAGGATTCTTTGCCCCTTTTTAGTGGCTGACTAGAAGATACACTTTGATTTCTCCTATTCGCTAACTCAGCTCGCAGACTCCTATTTTCATTCGCAAGTTTCTCAACTCTTAAAGCCATTCGCACCACCTCTTTAGCCACGGTTGCGTCTGACTCACCCATAAAAGAAACACAACTATGTTGCCTAGCCTTTTTAAGCTTCTTAGAATTAGAAACATTCAGCACTGGTGGTGGGACAGGAGGTGGGGGTGGTGGTACTGAAGGAGCAGCTGGAGGAACTGTAGGAAGAGCTTGACCAGCCTGAGCCTGGCCAGCAATAGTAGTAAAGAAGGCTGCCAATGCCTGAACTGCCTCAAGAGGCATGACAGAAATACTAGTAAGTGGCGGAAGAGGTGGAGGATGTGGAGGAGTCTCGGTCTATTCAGCAGCAGGTGCTGCTCGAATGGTGGATACAGTCGATTCCTCCTTTATTGCACCTAACTGACGACGTTGGAAACGACCTCTTCCCTTCCCAGCTGATCTAGTGAGAGGTGGTTGTTCGCGCCGAGGAGACATAATAATCTATAAGAGGGAACAAGGTGAGTTTAGGCAACCTCAGGCTTTATATGCGTATGCATGTATTTTATTCAACCTAACCTAACTTAACTCGGGGCCACACTGACATTGTAAATTTTTAAAACAGCTTTAAAATAACATTAAATCCAAAAACTCTAATCTTTAAAATCAAAAGCTCTGATACCAACTTAATTATCACGACCCGGAACTCCCATCAAGCCCGAGTCAACCGTCGCGACGTCTCGATCGACATTCATTACCCGAAATGTCAACCGGAACCCTGCAAGGCTTTAATATCAGCTTCTCATTTCCCCTGTGGGTAACTGTTGCCAAATACCACATTCTAAAAGATTTTAAACTATTTCCAACTTAAACAAATAAAATAATAATTTATCTCACAGGGGTATTTTTTGTCATTTATCTCAAAAATCTCAAAATCAGTTAAAAATATAGTATGTAAGTGGAAAACACATATTTCATAATCAAAAATAATTTTGGATGTCTAAAACATTCGTTTAAAATAGAATTATGACTGTTGGAATAAAATAAAAGTATTAAATAAAATATTCAATTTTCACATAAAACAATATTTCAAGAACACTGCATAAATAATTTTTATAGTGTAAAAGTAAACTAAATTCCTACATACTGTAATGCAGATAACCAAAGTATAGAATTAACTTACAGTGACACGTGGGCCCACGAATGACCAAAAGTATCAAAAGAAATGAACATACAGTTTTTGGATGTGGCAAGCTCAACTGTAATCCTCGCCGATACCAGTTATCTACAATTTATTCTGAGCCTGAAATGGGTGGAAAGGAGGGTGGTGAGATTATAAAATCCAGTGAGTAAACAAACATCACTCAAAATATCTAAAGTCGAGTAAAAGGAGACTATTAAAACATTTCATTAAACTGTAATTTATCATCTTTCAACTTATTTCAACCAAATGAAATCAATTTATTTAAAGCAAGTAATCAGTATGGCTTATGAATTTCTTAAAAAGCTTGGCTCATGCCAAAAATTGTTATCATACTCAGTTATTTGGGATACCTTGGCCGAGGGCTATCCCAACTGAGCCCGCCAAGGCTATTAGAAAGTCATATTTTTATTTTGAAAACATAGCCGTTCCTTGGTGTTGACCGAGTTCCCCTTTACGTGGTGGTTTGGCGTGAAGTGAACTCTAAAAGTTATACTTTGGAAGTTACCCTACTTGCCTCTCCAACCGAGGTAAAAATATAACAGGATTCTGTGCCCCTCTAATAGGCTAGTCCACAGAATCCAGCCCACTGCAGCAGGTCAAACCCACCATACAATAAAATTTTGACAGCATGACAAGGCTAATATATTACTACCTAGCCTCTAAGGCTAAAATAAAGCAATTCATACAATTCATAAAAAAATACAACCCAACCAATCATGCCAATACAATAACATAAGCCATTAATTCAATTTTAAATTTACAACATATCAGTGGCCTCCAATTACTCTATTTTCAAAATCATTATTTCGTTTCAAGACAATTTATAAAATATTTTCATTTTAACTCATTTTGTTTACAAAACATAAAAATTTACCATTTTAACTCATTTTCATAAAATTCACCAAAACCGAATAAAAACATACTTTAGATAATTAAAGTGATGGTAAGGTTACTCACAGTGTCTAGAGTAGGGATTTTCGAAATACTCAGACTACTGGTCCTCGACTGCAATTCCCTTGCCTTTATCGGAGGACTCACCACCTTGACACAGTACAAAATCGAGAAATTCACCACACTGGTACTAAATTGAAATTAAACTAATTTAGACTACTAATGCTTGATATGAAATGCAAAAATGTCTAAATTTTGCCTAAACACGGTGTTAGCCTATTTCGGTCTTTTACCCGATAAATCGATATACGCGTCTGTTTAAACTCCAAATTAATTTTTTCCAATTTCTATACCTCAATTGCACCCAAATTTACTTAATTTCTCTCAATGTGGTGCAAATTATTAGTCTCGACAATAAATTACGAAAATACCCCTAGTGGGTAAAAATTTGTATTTTTACTCTAAAAATTCTCATTATTTTTCTAGGCTCATAATTCATCATTATTCATCATAATTCCTCAAATAAACATCAAGATTAGCAGCCAATATTCCCCTAGAAAATTCGGCATATTAGGTTTCAATGGGAGAAAATTATATCTCTAGCTTATTTTTGCTATATTTCAATATAACCTAACTAAAATCACTTAATTCAATTAAAATCAACCAAAACTCAAGTTCAAAACTCATCCATGGAGGTTTGGCTAGCATGGGTGTCCATACCCACTTTCTAATTTTGCATGGAAATGAGAAAAAAATGCATGGGTAGTGAAAATCACAAGGAAAATCAATGAAATTTACCTTTTTAATGCTTGATTTTCCCCAAATTTTTCAGGTAGGGTTCTTATTTCTTTTCCCTCTTTTTCCCTCTTTTCTCTACTGGTTTGGACGGGTGAAGAAGATGAGAATTCTGGAATTTTGACATTTTTAAAGGCTAAAATAATATAATATTATTTTATTTATTTTTTTAATGTTTTATTAATTCCTTAAATTCTAGTCATCCATTTGTTTCCAAATTTTCACCATACACTTGTCCCACATATCCATAGTTTAGATAAAATTCTCAGACTTATCCAAAGTCTTGGTGGAGTAATTTTTTGAAATTTACACTTTTACCCTTGTAAAAGTCAAAAATTACATTTTTGCCCCAAAAATTGAAAAATTGCCCATACACATATTTTTCATCCCTTATACTCATACTATTATCCAATTTCTCAAATTTGATCTAAATTCTCTCAAAATCTTAAATTTTGTCCACGTGTGGTAAAATTATGATTTTACCCCTACACTCTAGAAATCATCGGAATTAAACTTTTTCACTGCCAAACCCTCAAATTATACTCCAATAAGTCAAATGGGGCCAAAAAAATCTTTTCTAAAAATTCCCATTGTGTCCCTAGGTGGCAAATGACCATTTTACCCCTAGACAGTGAAAATTTTGATTTCACTCGAAATTGATCCTCGGACTCCAAATCACTATATTAAACCATTCTGAGACTTTAATATTCTTAATTTTATTTTAAATTCTCTATTTGATCTTGTTCGAGGCTTAAATTAACTTAATTGTATCATTTGGTACATTGTCGTCTTGTAACGATTTTTCTTTCGGGGCTTTCCAAGTATGCAAGCATATTGTCAATCATATGAATGACATGACAAGTATTTTATAAGGTCGGGCTTGACAGCTTTGTAATTCATCTTTTATGAATTTGATATGATAATCAATTGTTATTTAGTTCTAAGCAATCTAATTTAGATCCAAGATTTCATTAAGAATGCTCTTTGACTAAATATGTTCCTAATGCTATTATGAATTCATTGAGTTAGGACTCAATTTTATCTAAGTCAACTCATTAATTTCCTTTTTGATTCATAATCAAAAGAAAAATAATATCACAATAATCTTATCATTATGACTTAGTATTGATTATCATATATGCAAGGTTATACTTTAAGGATAAATAATTTAGAACAATTCCAAAATAAAATGAGATGTGATGTAAACATATAAATATATATATATATATAAGCTAAGCATCTCATGCTAGCAAAATATAAATCTATGTTTCCTAAACATAAAATAAATATTTAGGCATAGGTCTAAAACCAAAAACATCTCATATTGATAATCATGCCACGAAAACATTCAATGTTCTAAAATTATTTATTGTTCCACAATCTAATCTAGGTCGACAAGCTTGATCACCATGAACTAAGGTTGTCCCCTTCATGATCCTGTTCTTCACTGCTCCTTGTCATTAGTTCCTTCAATATGTCATACATATTAAAACCATTAATAAAGAGTTGATCGAAAAATCAATCTGATTTCTTTCGTACCCCTCAAGGTATCATATACAAAGTAGTGAAAAATAAATCATCATATGATTCATACCTAATGTGGAAGCTTCTTTTTGTTTCTTCCCTTTGATGGATTCAAGATAATCCTTGCAATTGCACTTTAATGCCCTAGTTTACTGCAAAAATGGCATTTGCCATTGTCCTTGTCCTTCTTCACTCCTCTAATAGGCTTTATACCTTTTGAAGTTAATGCCTTCTCATCCTTATCTTTCTTAGAAAATTTTCTTTTCTTATTTTTATTTTTCTTAAAAGAGACAAGATGAACTAAAAGCTTCTCCTTCAAAATGGTGTTCTCAACTTGTGTGAGCATATTCAATAAGCTTGAAAGGGTTACCTCAATCTTGTTCATATTGAAGTTCAACACAAATTGTGAATAGCTCTCTAGTAGCAAAGAAAGTATAAGGTCTATGCTCAAATCATGATCCATAACCCAACCTAACTGCTCAAGTCGCGTGATATATCCTTTCATCTTCAGCACATGAGGCCTCACTAGGCTTCCCATAAACATCTTACATCAGAACAATTCCCTTGAAATGTTGAATCTCTCTACGCGACTTTTCTTATCGAACATTTCTCTAAGGTTTGGGATAATATCCAAGGCATTCATAGCTTTATGTTACTTTTGAAGATCTGGACCCATACTAGCCAACATCACACATGTGGCTTGATCGAGATCATCCATATAAACTATATAGGCCTCATTTTCCTCATTTTTAGCATCATCGCTAGGTTCCTCGGGAGTAGGACTATCTAGGACACAAGCCTTTTTGTCTTGTTTCAAGACAATTTTGATATTATGAAACTAGTCAATGAAATTTGGGCCTGTCAACTTGTTTGCATCAAGTATGCTTCTAAGTGACAAACTATTTGCCATGATAGATTTATATCCTATATAAATCAACATAAATAATTATTAGTCATTACGCAAATTATATAATCATAAAGACAAGGTTTTATAATCTTATATGATTATTCTCAATATTTTATCAAAATAATAGCCCTCATCTACTATTTGGAGAAATTTAACCTTTAAACTTCTTATTGAGCAAGGACCCTTTTTATCCCACCATGACCTTGAGTTACTCAACAAGCCATAATGAAACTAATTAGGTAGGTAACTTAGCTTACCAATTGTATCTTATACAACTCCTAGATCAGTTAGGTGACAACTCTTTGTCTAAACGTATCATATACATTTTGACTAACTATGCCTCTAATACTATGCGGTCATGTGTGACACATCTGAACAACATGGTACTAGTTGAGTAAGACCCACTAATAACTCAAATGTACTCATGTAAAAGTTTGGCTTTGAGTGACTCAACAAGCCTCCAATTAAAAAAGCAGCTTGGTTATCTTGTTATATGGTGGAAGGCAACTTTTGACTCAATATTTTAATGAGAGATTTTATTTATTAATTCATTAATTAAGGTCTCATTGATTTGGCATTGTTGACATACATAGCATTTATCGCATTTCACATATATCATATATACACTGAAAAATAAATCTATCCTATGCCAACTACTAGGATGATTATGGACTTTACTAGTTCTAATTTCCTTGAGCCATTAAGGAAATCAGTTGGTCAAATTCCTAGGGGACTTACACAAACATCATCTTCAAGCTTTGCTTGTAATCTCCTTGAATCTCCATGGCACCTTTGGATCTCCATCTTTACACTTTGATGTAACTAATTACATTTTATAATCAAGAAACCTCGAGTTACATTTGAGGGGAGTTAGGTGAAAAAAGAATTTTACAACCTAGAGAAAATAGAGATATAAGGCAGGGTGAGCAGACCCTATTTTAAAATAAATACCATAAGAAATAAATTTAACCATCCATGACCTAATCTTCTAAGGACTAAGTCTATAATCATCCTCATGCTTTATAATCACAATCAAAAGCATAAAAATAAATGGAAGCTCAATATCACTTAGTGATCTTGTGTGTTATTTGAGAAAAGCATCAATTAATTCACTTAAAGTGTTAGACTCAAATTATTTGGTATTATTTTATTTCAATTTAGTGTTTAGAAATTCTCATTTTCAAAACACTTAAGTAAACATCTGACTCCATATTTCTTATTAGAAATTCATCGAAATAAAACTTTCCTTTTTAAGACTTTATACAAGTTAATTCTTTCCATAATTAAAATTCCTTTTAATCTTGGAAACCTTTTTTATTTTAGGTAAACTTCCTAAAATATATCTAAGACAACATTTTAATTTTTAACATTTAGAACATGGATTAGTTTCCAAAATTGTATGTTGCTCAAGTTACCTAAATGGTGACTTAACTAATTTTCGGAAACTTCTAGTCAAACCAAAATTTTAAGGAATGTTCAATGTTATCACATAACTTTAGGAATTTCTTGTAAAGTAGGAAACTATTTCCTATGAATTTCCCAAATTAAAATACTATCCTTAATTTTAGGAATTTCTTTTAAAGTAGGAAACAATTTCCTATTTTTATGAATCACCCAAAATTAAAATAGATGGTATTTAAGTGCTCTTAAAACTCCATAAATCATGAGTCAAACTTATGAAAAAGGTGCTGGAAATTTCCAGCAAGTATGTTTAACAATTAAACACAAAAATCATGAAGAATTAAGCCACCAAAACTAATCATAGTTGTCCAAAATTTTCTACATTGAATCTTGGTTGTTTTGGAACTCGAAAACATGATTTTTATGGACCCTTTTCATACTAAATCAATTCTGGCTGAAACATACAGTAATTTAATTTGATGAAACTAATTTTTAACAATTAAAAACTGCTCATAACATTTACCTAATGTTAGTAAAAAATAATTGGCACATTAGTCCCGAAAACACCTCAAAACTATTCGGTTTTAACTTGGCTTCGCGAGCCTTTTAATCCATTCATTAATTCTTCGACTAAACATGATTTTAAACCTTTTAAAACATGTTTTAATGAATTAATTATATGCTGTCCAGATTTAAATTAAAATAGACAAAAAAATTTAAAGAAAGCCTTTCAAATTGATATATACCAAATCAACACATAAACCAATTCTATTGATTATCACCAAGAATCAAGCATGCAAATTACATGAAAAACATCAAACAAAGGCTCTAATACCACTGCTGGGATTCGACCTCATGCTCAAACATGAAAATAATCAATAAATTAAAATTATAATGCAACAGAATAATAAACTAATATTAAATTAGAGACACAATTGAATCCTACAAGATCAATGTTTGTGTTTTTTATGTAACTTTCAAATTAAATATGAACACTCATAAGTTTAAGAGCTACATACCTTACTCTAGATATTGTAATCAAGAGTCAATTAAATCAAAATCAACAATGACCTCTCCCCGGTCGCTGTCGGCGTCCAAGACTTCCGAAAAAGACCCGCCAAGTCTCGAACAATCCTATCTAGAATTTGCTCGTTAATCCACTACATTCAATCACCATATAATATTGATACTTTCATATACTAAATTGAACCATAAATATGAAAATCAATACAAATTTTTTTTCCTTTTATCCGTAAGTTATAATCTCCAAATTAATGCTTATATAAAAATTTAGAATTCGTTTACAACTTAACAAATAAAAGGCTACGAATTGACCCCTAACAGCGGAGCGACTCGGAATAAAATGCTAGGAGATGCCTTTACCTATTCACAGTGGACCGAACGCATCATTGACTACACGCTAGGCTGATCCCTATCTGCAAAAGGGGAAAAAAAGGGGTGTGAGTCTCATAGACTTAGTGATAATCATCGACTTAGCGAGTAGGGCGTAGATGGAAAACAAGCAAACGACAGATCAGTTGAATATAAAAATGCAAGACTTTAAAAGCAATTTGTTTCAAATGAGGGTTTGTGCCTTATATAAAAATCGAGAATTTCTTATAAAGTATAAATAATCGAGGTAATAAAATTTTTCGTATCAAAATATATTAATAATCATTTTCGAATCAAATCAATAAAATTTAGCAAGCTCCTGCGTAACCAAATAATATTTAAAATCATGCCCAAATTATAACTCACCCCATATGCGAGGAATTACAAATTTATTTCACAGATAAACATATAAGAGAGTTGCGAAAAACCGTTTAATTCTTTTTTCACCATGCTGAGAAATATAATTCATAATATTAAAACTTATTTCAACTCATATAAAACCATTACATTTTTGTCAAAAATAAACAACATGGCTTATGACTTTTTTTAAAAACTTGGCTTGTGCCAAAATCATTCTCATACCCAGTTATCAGGGATGCCTTGATCGAGGGCTATCCCAATCTAGTTCGCCAAGGCTGTTAAAAAGTTCTGTACGCATAAATCATGTTTTTATTTTGAAAACATAGTTGTTCCTTGGCGTTAGCAAAGTTCATCATCACGAGGTGGTTCGGCGTGACGTGAACTCTATCCATACCTCAGGAGATACCCTACGCGCCTTTTCGACTGAGGTACATATATATATCTGGATTCCGTGCCCCTCTAATAGGCTGGTCTACAAAACCTGCCCACTGTAGCAAGCTAACCCACCATACAATAAAATCTCAACCGCATGACATGACAATTATATCACAATCCAACCTATCAAGGCAAATAACAGTTTATACACTTTCAATACAAATACCAATCCAGCCATTTATGCCCACATTATCATAAGCCATTCGATTCGAAATACACTTTATAACACAACAAGTAGTAATCTCCAATTACTCTTGAATTTCTTAGTTAAAAATGAAATCACCTTTTAAAAGAATTCAAATTTGATCTTCAAGGGGATATTTTAAATCTTTCTCAAAATATTGATCCCCACATCACGTTAAAACTCTTTTTTCGTAAAATGTTCATTGTAAATATTTGCATGATATTTTGTATCAAAATAGCATGGTGAATATGTAATAAATTTCATGAATACACACCACACAAATAATAAGGCACAATTTCCTTTGATGTAAATCTTTTCGAAAAACTTGTTTCTCGGTTTAAACACTTTATGTATAATATATATATATATATATTCCAAATGATTTTTGAAAATAACTTACGCCCACAACTCCTTAAAATTCTATCAACGCATGCTTTCTATAAATTTTGCACTTCACGTAAAATATACGTACATGTATATATATATACAGAATTTTTAAAATTGACACCCTTTACTCACCTCAAAATAGTGGGATATTGCTTCACTATTGATTCGTACGCGTATAATTATTCCTATTTGTCGATCACATACTTCGTTCGGCATGCCTCCATGACAACCTTCCTAGCAACAATTTAAACTTGGTATACTTAATCAGACATTTATATGGGTAGCAACTTAAGTAAAAATTCCTTAAGCAACTTGCATATTTTTCATCCAAAATATGCACAATATTAAACTACCCATAAATCTTAAAATATAAAATTAACTTACCATTGGGCCTTTTTCATTTTTTTATGACCTTTGGACCCTCTCCATGGGCTTCTCCATTTTTCCTATTTGGGCCAAACCTATTTATTTTTATTTCCTATTGGGCCATGCCCACTTATTTTCTATTAGGTCATGCCCATTTATTTTCTATTTGAGCCATGCCCATTTTTATTTTCTACTTCTTTTCTTTTTCTTTCTTTTTCTCTCTTTCATCGTCACTCCCTTCACCACCATGTCTTCCTCTCTTCACCACCGTGGCTTCCTCTCTTCCTTGGCTCGTTTTCTTCCTCCTTCGGTGGCAGCACTTTCAGCTCTCTTTTCCTAAAAAATTTGGCAGCACCAAGTTGCTTTTTCTCCCTCAAATTGGCATCACAATGCTGTTCAATTTTTTTTGCACAAATTGGCAGCAAACAGCTCCAATTTTTCGGCACAAATTGGCAGCAAACAGCTCCAATTTTTCTGCACAAATTGGCAGCAAACAACTCTAATTTTTCTGTAGCAAACAGCTCCAATTTTTTTGCACGAACAGCTCTAATTTTTCTGCACAAACAACTCCAATTTTTCTACAGCAAACAGCTCCAATTTATCTGCACAAATTGGCAGCAAACAATTCAAATTTTCAGCAGCCAAAGTTGTCCTTCAATGGCAGCAAAAACCTCCAAAAATTTCCAGCAACAAATTCACACAATTTCAGCAGTAACAACCTTGAATTTTTAGTACCAAAATCAGCCATAAAAACCTAAAAAATTCCAGCAATTAACCTAAAAAAAAAATCAGCTTTCTTACCTAAAAAATTTCAACTTTTTCTTCCTCCAAAAATTACAACAAAAAGCTTTCTTTTCCTCCCTCAAAGTGCAACAAAACTGTGCCAAGAAAAGAGCAGAATTTTCGTTCCTTTTTCTCTTCCTCTCCCATGGTTTTTCTCTCCCTTTTTCTCTTCATTTCTTTCTTCCTCTCTCAACCGACTTCCTCTCCTTTTCTTTATTCTTTGATTTAGCCTTTTGGTCTTTTCTTTGCTTTTCATAGCCGATTTCTCCTTTCTTTGCTCTCACATGGCCGGTCCCACCATCATTTCTACATTATTCTCTTTATTTTCTTAGTTTCTTTGTGTCTTTGTTTTCTTAGTTTCTTTGTGTCTTTGTTCCCTTAATTTTTTTGTATGGCCGGCCATTGAATTTAGAATTCTTGGGTTTGACTTTTCTTCATTCCCATCCATACCACATCATTCCCATTCTTTTTATTTCCTTATTATTTTATTATTTATTTATTTTATTTTCTCTAAATAATGCAATTTACATGTAATTCCTCAACTTCATTTTATTTGTTACTCAATCTTCCAATTTTTGTATCTTAAAATTTGATCATTCTGACACATTTAAAAATTTTAATTTTCATCTATCTTTCTTCCTTTGCACGCGTATAACCAAAATATCGAAATTGTACTTCAACGCGGTGTCACCATAATATTTAAATATTTACTTACCTGCGTTAGCTCGATTTAATAAAATCACACTGACACAATTATCGTCGTTTTCCTTCAAAATTTTTCTTTACTTCTTTTGCCCCACTTAAATTAGTCATATTCCATTTTTCATGACTAATTCTGTCATGACCCGGAACCTCCCTCATGCCCATGCAACCATCGAGAAGTCCCGATTTACACTCATTACCCGGAATACTAATCGAAACCCCGCAAGGCTTACGTATCAGTTTCTTGCCTTTCTTGTGAGCAATCGTTGTTAAACATTCCGTTTTAAACAATGACCAGTCATTTCCAGCTCAAGTAAATCAAAAGACAAAATTATTTTAAAAAGATTTATAGACAAATATTACTATTCAAAATATTGATTAAAATATAGCATTTTTATATAAAATAATATTTATAGAAACACATGTAAAAATCTTTTGTAACGTGGAAGTAAAATAAATTGATACATACAATAATTTACAAAGTTATAATGTACAATAATAATTACAATGACAAGTGGCCCGTAAATACACCAAATGTTGGTGATAGTAGCCTACTGTCTGTGAGATAGAGGGGTCAACTGGAATCCTTGACAAAATGTGGTACTACAAGCTACCACAGGCCTGTAATATTTGGAAAGGAGGTGGGTGAGATTTTGCAATCCTAATGAGTAAACAGACATTATCATAAATATCTAAAAGTGAGTAAAATAGAGGCAAGTTTAAACAACAAATCACAAACCATTTCATAAGGTTTTCAATTTATTTCTTAAATCATAAAATATTTGTAATTTACCAAAACAGTTGTTAAGGCCTATGACTTTTATTAGAGACAAAGCTCAAGCCAAAAACTAGTCCTCGGGGATTCCTTGGTCGAGGCATCTAACCGAGTCCACCAAGGTTGTTAAGATATTTACATGTGAGTTTTGAAAACAAGCCGTTCCTTGGCGTTGGTCGAGTTACACATTCACGTGGGGGTTCGACGTGAAGTGAGCTCTAGCACTACCCAAGGAGTTACCCTCCTCACCTCTACAACCTGAGTAACTATATAATCGGGTTTACCGTGCCCCTCTAATAGGCAGTCCACGGAAACCCGTCACTGTAGTGACTAAACCCACCAATTTTAATAAAATTTTGACAATATAACGTGGCTTTTATTTATTTACCCCGCTTGCATAATAAAAGACAGCTTACATAAATTCCCAATGCAAATTATAAAATATAGCCACATATACTCATATATCATAAGCCATTCATAGGAAAATATATTTTTCAAGACAATTGGCAGCCTCCAATTACTCTATTTCATGATTAAAAGTTTCTTATTTCAGATAATCAACACAATGTATTTATTTGGCACATTATTTCTAAAACATCAAAAGTCCCATTTTAATCTCATTTTCATTTCATAAAATAAATAATGAGCATTTAAAAATAAACTCTAGATAATTTACAATAATAATAGGTTTACTCACCGTTTGTACAAATTAAATGATTTCTAGGTGCCCCGATCACTGTTTGTCGGGTACGACTTCCTTGCCTTTACTTAAAGGCTCTCCTCCTAGACACATTGCAAAAATTACACAATTCACCACATTGATGCTAAATCACTATATAATTGACTTAAATCCTATACTAATGCATGGTATGAAATGCAATAGCCTAAAACAGCTTAAACGCGGTGTTAACCTATTTTTGGCACTTTACCCGATAAATTGCTAATGCGCTCCATTTTAGCTCTAAATTGTCCCATTTTCTCTCCAACATTTCTAACCATTAAATATCAGCCAATAACCCTTTAAAATCACCAAAATCAGCTCACTTTCCTCCTTGAAAAATTCGGTCAAAAATGGGACATTAACTCGGTAAATTTTCCACTTTGTTTTTCTATTACATTTAACCATTTTTCATCATTTTCTTTTCATTTCACTTAGAATAAAAATCAGTTCATCATCATTGTACATCATTGAATATTCGGCCAAGGGTGGGTATTGTGAGAATTTCATGCTTTCTTGCCCAATTTGATTTCTATACACATTTAACTAACTAAAACTACCAATTTAACTAAGAATCAAAACCTAAAAAATTCAAAATCCTCTCCCTTGAAATTTGGCCAGCCCTTGGTATCACTTTTTGATATCTCTCCTCAAGCATGCTAAATGGAAACAAAGGCATAGGAAAGGTAGAAAAGCTAAAGTCGAAAAATCTTACCGTTAGACGCGTAAACAAACGAAAAACGCGAATTCCCCTTTGAATTTTCTAGTTTTCCTTTGGTTTTTCTCTTTTCTTCCTTTCCTCTCTATTTTCTCTCCTATTTTCTCCTTATGGCTGGCCATCACCTGATGTGGGGTTTAAATGGGCTATTTTCCTTTAAAATAATATTAAACAATTAAAAAGTGCTATGTGTCACTTTTCCATTGGCCCGTTTTTAAAATTTTATCCTTTAAACTTCAATTTTTCACCACTTAACATACCATAGTTATTCATACTAAAATAAGTAAATCTTATGATTTTGACAAGTTTTGGGTGGTGAAAATTACGGTTTTTACCTCGAGATGATAAAATTACCGTTTTGCCCCTATGTTCTGAAAATTGCCGGAATTGAAATTTTTCACTTCCTATCATTAAATTATACTCCAAATAGTTAATCTTCGTAAAAAATATCACTCCATGATCAAATTATTATCTTAAGTGGCAAAATGATGATTTTACCCCTAAACATCAAAATTTTCAATTTTTTTCCAAATGAACTCTCGAACTCTGAACAATCATTTTTAGTCATTCTTGGATTGTAAAATATTAAATTTTATCCTACGATTCCTATTTGAACTAGTTCGAGGTTAAATCAACTCAAGTATACCATTAGGTACAATACCGAGTTTCGTCTATTCTTAGGAACTTTTCTAGCGTAATAAAATGCTACTCAGTGCATGTATTTCATGACATGTGTTTATAGGGTCGGGTTTTACAAATTTCGATAACATATAAAATATTCATATTTTAATATTATTTTATTTCAAAATTTTCACTTGCCTTCTTTAGTCCCCGAAACACATCATTACATCTCGGTTTACTTCCGAATCATCCTTTAGCTTACTAATTCCTCTCCAACGAAAATATTATTATTTAATTATTGTTTCTGCACGCACAAAGCATTTTATTCTTGAACGCTCATTTCATCCTTTGTCACTCTTTAGCACGCCAATTCTATCATGACCCAAATTTCGGGTCATGACCGACGCATGGGCCTAATGGACGTAGTCCACTAAGCCCAAGGAAGCTTAATAGTCTGACGTGTTCATCATTCCGTCATAAACTGCTAAGTCATTTTTCAAAACTTAGAATCAAAATAGCAATAGACATTGCCAACTCGTGTTGGCATTTCTCATTTATTATATACATGCATTGTCTACAACATGTATTCCAATAATGTACATTAGTTAGCCTATACATCTCAAAAAGAAGACTTGACTTCCAGCTGAGGGACTTGAATGAATGTACAGCTACTGAATGCCGAGACACCTACTAAAAGATGGACACAGGTCTACAAGGACACCTTATCCTAGTTACCGGTTGCCTCGTGATTTAAAAACATGAATTTGAAAATGGTGAGTATAAACCCAATGAGTGAAAAAGGAAGGGAACAAGCATACCATAAGGAATCTTTAATGAAATAATGATGCATTCTTTTTCAAAACAATGCAATTTGTTTCTATTCTTATTAAAAACCCCTCATCAAGCCTTTAAATGATTAATCATTTGAAAATCAATAACCCATACATAACAAACCATTTGAAGAATAAAAGCTTCAATATTACACAAGTAAGTCAAATACGACAACGAGAATGCCTTTCCGCTGTAGCGACGTTGGGATTTAGTTATTAACCGAACGAGGGTTTCTCCACTGGTCGAGGATTTCTCACTAAACCTCCTCATTTTAAACTTAACTCATTTAATCCTTAATGTTGGAAGTCCATGCTCTGATATGGTAGCAAATAAGTAAAAGATACGGCAGCAATTCAACAAGTTAGGAAACCAAAACGGAAAGTTTTTCGCTGCAACGAGATTCAATCTCGCTGCAACAAAATTGTAACCCAGAAACAGAATGTTTCTCGCTGCAGTGAAATTCAATCTCGCTGTAGCGAAATTACAACCCAGAAACAGAAAGTTTCTTGCTGCAGCGAGAAGCTACAGTGTCATTCTCGCTGCAGTGAGTTTTCAACCAGCGTACCCTTTCAAAACCCGAGAGTTTTTCGTTGCAGCGAGAATGATTCTTGCTGCAGCGAAATACAGGGCATCAAATGAAAATTTCCCTTTCTCCCAAAGAAAACCACCCTGCTTGAAATGTTCAAAACCAATATGAAACACATAACAATTTCTCAAGGTTTAACATGTCAAGTTTCACATGCATTACAACCATAAACCATTATCCATCAATTTCCTATAACACACATATTTACATATGTATATATATATATATATATATATATATATATACGCATATACCCATCATCATCATCACACCATCCCATCATCATCATCACCAGGTCATGCGCACTCCCTACTCGCACATGGCTGGGTCATCACCAGGTTATGCGTACTCCCTACTCACACATAACCGGGTCATCCTCGACTTATGCGCACTCTCTACTCGCACATAGCCGAGTCAATATAATTACACAACATTATATTCAAGCATATATGTATATCAACATAATGCAGCCACATAGAAATCCATAATAACCACATATCATAACATAAATCATTTTTCAAGAGCTTGTTCCCAAGGCATTCATTTTCATGAAAAATCGTATAAAATCATTCAAATGTTTGTCAAATACATTATATTCCTAAAATAAGTTTTGAAGGCAGTCCACTCACCAATTGATTGTAAAGCCTTTAGATGACTCAAAGTTCCCTAATTGTCCAAATGAGATGATGAGGCTTCCTTAAAACCTAGGATCACATTAGCATAAACAATAGATCAATTTACACACTATGAACTTTAAAAGCTATCTTTTAGCTAGTTTTCAATTGCAACATTAAACGGCTATCTATGTTCACTATCTTAATCACTAAAAGGTAATGAACATAGTCAACAATAAAACAGCTCATAACTCTAAATTACTAGCCATTTTCTGCAGCTAAAAATTGAGCTTAGTTCATTACTTACCCTAGGGCTCCTTTGTAGTCAAATCCTCTTCCAATTGCTTTCAAATCAATGGTGTAATTTTCTCTTTCTCTCTCTAAAACGTCTAACTAGTGAGAGAAAGTATGAAAACCATATTTTTGAAGGGTTTTAAAGTGAGAGGATGAAAGAGCATAAGGGTTTGTGGAAGAGTACACCAAAAGCATGAAAATTGGAGCTAGAGAGAGAAAGTTATGGAAGCTTGAAGAAAACTCCTATGGAGGAATTGAAGAAACGTGAGATAAGAGAAGGGAGAAAGAAGACCAGCTGCTGGAAATTCAAGAAAGTGCTAGAAATTTCAAGATATTTATAGGCCAACTTATCCATTCCCATAAAATTACCAAATTACGCTTCCACCAATTCACTTACTCTCCTCCAATCTTTTATGCAATCTTTTTGCTCTTTTAACACTGGGACAGGATCCATAATGGTCTAAACATACTCGAGTTCATAAAAACATAAAATTTTAACCCAAGGTGAAAAATGACCATTTTACCCCTATTATGAAAATTGTTAAAACTTCTAGTTTTCTTCGTGTTGTCATCAGTACACATCATTTATGCAGTCTTATACCCATTTAGACCTTAAAATATCATAAAACTTTCTTCTGGAAGCTTATTAGAGAAAATGACGAAATTACCCCTAGCTTGTATTATTACATCTATGCTTAGTTACAAGCCTATAGAGGTTGGGGTCTCACAAATTCACATCAAACGATCATTCGTTTGATCAATAAGATCTTATTTGTGCCCAACGAGGGTGTAGGGTATTACAAAATCTTTGCTTCTTCACCTTTAGGATTTGTCAAATCTTCAGCCACCCAAGTGTTTGGCCGCTAACAGTAATCCACACAGTGACTGAATAAGACCTTCCCAAAGGTAGGATTTTACTTGTGCTAGGAAGTTTTGTTTCTAAAACAAAAAGACTAAAACTTCTTGTCGAATCTTATTTTTGTCAAGCAAAGAAAACTATTTTTCTTTTCTTATTTTATGAAACGGTTGAGAAGTGGTTTCTTTTTAGGCTTAGAGTTTTTAGTTTGCTAATATAACATATTTATATAGCCAAACTAAGTTGTAACTCTAAATACAACAGTAGTATTTTAATTTAATTTAGTCTCCAAGAACTCAATTAATTTTCCACTTCATTTTGGTCTCTTTTAATTAAGTCCAACTTAATTAATTATCCTTATTTAATCCTAATCATGTCACTTAATGTGTGTGACCCATTAGGCTTCTAACATGTTGGCAATAAATATAAATCATAATCAAATATCAATTTGATAATTAATTTATATTTATAGATCATGAACGTCATCTAGCGATACATCATGACCACCCAAATGTTAGAGAGTCAATTAAAGAATTTGACAAAGCCCTTCAATGATAAGCCTCTTAGTGCAATACAGTCCTTTCATCAAATATCCCGAATATGTCATTAAGCATGGCTCAGTGTCTACTTATAACATTCCATATTAGTTCTCATAATTCATGGCTAGCCTTATGAATTTAGGAAACTAGATTTCCTCAAATTCATCATGCTTTGGCCAAAGACTTTATACAAATTAATCAAGAATTAAGAACAAGTGAGATACATCCCTTCATATCACTTGGGGTGATGAATCCTCTCTTGACCACTCATTCACCTTTGCATGCTTCATGACATACCCAAAAACACCCTGTTTAGATATCTGGTCGCCTCCAGACCCGTAGGGGTGAAATCAAAGTATGTCATTTCCCATACAAAATGACCTGGTGTCTCAAGTCCAAGGACTAGTTGCACGTGTCATGATCTGAAACTCTCATTGAGCCCGTGACGACCGCCACAACGTCTCGATAGACATTCATTACCTGAAATGTCAATCGAAACCTCGCAAGGCTTAACATCAGTTTTTCTCGCTTCCCCTGTGAGTATTAGTTACTAAAATCATGTTTTGAGAGATTATAAACTATTTCCAAATCAAAAGAATAGAAAAATAATTTTTTTCTCACAATGGCATTTTGGTCATTTTTCCTCAAAAATTTCGAAACCAGCTAAAAATATAGTATGCGAGTATAAAACACATAATTCATAATCAAAAATAAGTTTAAACGGCTATAACCTTCATTTAAAATGAAATTATGATTATTTGGATATAATAAAAAAATAAAAGAAATATTCAATAAAATATTCTATTTTCTTATAAAATAATATTTTTAGAGTTATACGTAAATAATTTTTGCAGCGTAAAAAGCAAAATAAATTCATACATACTATAATACAGTAAGCCAGAGTATTTAATTTAATTTAAAATAACTAGTGGGTCCCCAAATAACCAAAAGTAAGGAAGACTGTGAACCTACAGTTTGGAGGATGCAAATCCAATGGTAGCCTCGATGAAATCAGCTATCTACAGCCTATTCTGAGCTTGGAATGGGTGGAAAGGAGGGTGGTGAGATTATATAATCCCAGTGAGTAAACAAATACTGAAATACCCCATACTTTGATATAGTGATAAATAAAGTTGATCGAATGCAAATTGAGGTCAATTAAAATATTTAGAAGTGATAAAAGACGAAAGGAGTAGTTTAGGATAAAATATTTCGCAAGTGAGAAAATAATAATAATTTTATCGGAGGAGAATTTGTGAGATAAAAGGCGATTTGGAAGTCAAGTGAGGCATAATAAGGTATTTTGGGTACCAAGGAGACAAGATAAAATTTTTAGAATAAAATAATGTTTTATTAATAAAATAATATTAAAATATTAATATTTAGCCGGATGTCGAAATCAATCAAGAAGAAGGATCATATGGTGGATCCAAATGGGGCAGAAGATGACAAGCCCGACTCTACAGAAATATTTGTCATGACATACATGTGGTGGATAGCATGTTTACATGCTAAGAGAGTCTTGAAAAATTTACAAAAGTCGGTATTGTACCTAGACGTACAACAAAGTTGATTTAAACCTCGAGCTAGATCAAATAGAGAATTTATGATGAAATTAAGAATTTTAAAGTCCCAGAATGGGTTAATATGGTGATTCGGAGTTCGAGGATCAATTTGGAGTCAAACCGAAATTTTCGCTATCTAGGGGTAAAATGGTCATTTGCCACCTAGGGACAAAATGGGAATTTTTAGAAAATATTTTTGGCCCCATTTGACTTATTGGAGTAAGATTTGAGGTTTAGAAGTGAAAAATTTTAATTTCGGTATAATTTGGAGTAAAAGGGTAAAATGGTAATTTTGCCACTCGAAATAAAAAATTTAATTTTTGAAAGGATTTTGATCAAATTTAATTATTTGGAGTGTGAAATGAGTATGAGGAGTGCAAATTATGCATTATGGCAAATTTTCAATTTTTGGGGCAAAAATGTAATTTTTGAAAAGTTCGGGGGCAAAAGTGTAATTTTGAAGAATTTGCTCCACCAAAACTTTGAAAAAATCTGGAAATTTCACTTAAGACTTGGATAAGTCAAAGGGAATGCATGGTGGAAAAAGTAGGACAAATGGATGGCTAGAAAAAAAAATGAATTAATAAAATATTTAAAATATGAATAAAATAATATTATTTCATTAAACAATAAAAAAGGCATAAAAAAATCAGCCCACCCATTCTTCTTCTTCAACATTCGGCCAAGCAAGAAACAAGAGAGAGAAAGGAGAAAATAAAACCCTAGCTAAGAAATTTAAAGGGAAAATAGGTGGAAATTCAAAAATCAAGTGAAAAAAGGTAACATTTCTGAAATTTGTCTTGTGCTTTACCTTTCCCATGCATTTTCCATCATTTTTCATGGTTGAATCATGTGATTTGAGGATGATTTGAATTCTGGTCATATGGGTTTAGAGAGAGAAAGTTGTTAGATAAATTTGATTTTGAGCTATGTTAGTGTTTAGTGTTAGTTTAGCATGTTTATGAGTAAAACAACAAGAAAAATATTTATCTTCTCCATGAATTTCCCTAGGCCGAATCTAGCCAATGGTATGTGAGGATGAGGTTGACTTTATTTTAAGAGAATTGGGTGGAAAAATGATGAATTATGAGGTTGGAAATTAAATGGGAATTTTCGGTGCAATAAATTGAAATTTTTACCCACTAGGGGTAAAAGCGTAATTTATAATCCAGACTGATAAATTGGACCAAATTCACAGTCATTGAGGTATTGTGGATATAATTGGATAATTGAAACTGAAATGGATGGAATTGGAGTCGAATTGGGGATTTTAGGAATTTACACCGTGTATAGGCGAGTTAGGTCGGACACTGTAATTAAGCGATTGTCTAGACATTTCAAATCCTATCTAGTGCATACGCATAGATATGAGCCTGAAATAATTTATGATAAATTGACACAATTTACTGAATTTTGTGTCATGGATTATGG
Source organism: Theobroma cacao (assembly GCF_053813885.1). Classification (NCBI taxonomy): domain Eukaryota; kingdom Viridiplantae; phylum Streptophyta; class Magnoliopsida; order Malvales; family Malvaceae; genus Theobroma; species Theobroma cacao. The sequence goes on from NC_142641.1 coordinate 26,072,651, forward strand.
ATAGGTGGTGAGTCAATTGTTTCGGGTAAGAGACTGCACCCGAGGGCGGAAGATAGGAGTATTTCTACTCCTAATACTGTGAGTAAACTTATTATCGTCTTAATTATCTAGAGTAGTTTTATACAATTGTGTGATTTTATAAAAAAATGAGTTTAAATGGTAAATTGCTATGTTTTAAGAGAAATTGTGATTTTATAAAATGATTTTATAAATTTTCTAAAAAATCGAATATTGGTTTTGAAAATAGAGTAATTGGAGACTGCCTGCTTGTGTTGTAAATTTATGGTTTTAAATTGAATGGCTTATGACAATATATGAGCATGAATGGCTAAATTGATTTTGGTGTCAGAATTATTTGTATTGTGTATTCAGCCTTGAGAGGCTAGATTGTGATAAATTGTCATGCCATGCTAGAATGAATTTTATTGAATTGGTGGAGTATATATTAATTATTTACTGTAGAGGGGGTTCCGTGGACCAGCCTATTAGAGGGGCACGGTAAACTCCATTATATTATTACCTCGAACGGAGAGGCGCGTAGGGTATCTCCTAGGGTAAAGCTTAGGGTTCACTTCACGCTAAACCACCACGTGAAGGGGAACTCAGCCAACGCCAAGGAACGGCTGTATTTTTCTCAAACTAAAAATATATTTTAAGTGTATATGAAATTTTAACAGCCTTGGCGAACTCGGTTGGATGCCCTGCGCAAGGTATCACTGAGTATGAGTTTTGGCACAAGCCAAAGTTTTAAGAAATTCATAAGCCAAGTTGATTACTCGATTTATATGGATTGATTTGATTTGGTTGAAATGAACTGAAAGGTAATGAAATTACAGTATGATGACTTGTTTTAATTGTCTCCATTTACTCGGCTTTAGATACTTTTGATGGTATCTGTTTACTCACTGGGATTATAAAATCTCACCCCTTCTTCCTATACATTTTTCAGGCTCAGGACAGTTTGTAGATAGTCGAGTAGGACGAGAACTAAGCTCGAAACTGCATTATAGAAAGTAAGAGTTCACAGTCTTACATCATCTTGGTCAATTGGAGCCCACGTGTCATTGCAGATCAAAACTTATATTTTGGTTATCTGTATTTCTATTCATACAATTTTTACTTTACTTTCATGTGCGAAAAATTATTTATGAATATTTCTATAAAAATTTATTTTATGAGAAAATAGGATATTTTATTTATTATTTTTGAATAGTACTAGTTGTCAACAATTTGCTTTCAAATGAACGTTTTAGATACTTAATTGTTTTTAAATCATTAAATATATATTTTCTGCTTACCTACTACATTTTTAGCAAGTTTTGAGATTTTTGATGAAAAATTACGAAAATACCCCTGTGAGCCAGAGAATAATATTTTATTGTTCTTATTTGAAAATGACTTATGATTTTTTTGAAACGCGAGATTTAATAATTGTTGCTCACCGAGGAAATGCAGAAGTTGATGCTAAGCCTTGCGGGGTTTCAATCGGCATTCGGGGTGAAGAATGTCTGTCGAGGCCTCGCGGCGGTTGTCACGGGCCCGATGGGGAGTTCCGGGTCGTGACAAATACCATCTAAAATATCTAAAGTCGAGTAAATGGAGACAAATAAAATAATTTAACATACTGTAATTCATCACCTTTCAACTTGTTTCAACCAAACAGAATCAATTCATATAAATCGAGTAATCAACATGGCTTATGAATTTCTTAAAACTTTGGCTTGTGCCAAAATCATTCTCATACTCAGTTATCAGGGATACCTTGATCGAGGGCTATCCCAACCGAATCTGCCAAGGCTGTTAAAAAGTTATGTACGCATAAATCATGTTTTTATTTTGAAAACATAGCCGTTCCTTGGCGTTGGCTGAGTTCACCCTCACGTGGTGGTTTGGCGTGAAGTGAACTTTAAAGTGTTAACCTCAGGAGTTATCCATCCGCGCCTCTCATATTGAGGTATGAATATAATAGGGTTACCGTGCCCCTCTAATAGCCTGGTCCACGGAACCCGCCCACTGCAGTGACTAATTTATAACCCACCATACAATAAAATTTGCAATAGCATGACATGGCAATTATTTTATTTTACAACCTCTCAAGGCAAATTAACAGTTCATACATTTCAACACATATACCTATTCAGCCATTCATGCAAATATTATCATAAGCCATTCAATTCAAACCATGATTTATAATACAACAATTAGTCTCCAATTACTCAATTTTCAAAGCCATCATTCAATTTCAAGACAATTTTATAAAATCATTTTATTTAAACACATTTTGTTTATAAAACCTAAAGATTTACCATTTAAACTCATTTTTCATAAAATCACAAAATTGGATAAAAATCACTTTAGATAATTAAGACGATAGTAAGGTTACTCACTATTTTAGGAGTTGAATTTCGAGTACTCCGATTCTTGATCCTCGAGTACTATCTCTTTACTTTTGCCAGAATGCTCACCACCTAGACATAATGCACAATAAGCCATTTACTACATTTGAGCTAAATTGTTATAAAACCATTTTAGGCTTTATACTAATGCATGAAATGGGATGTGAAATACTCGGGTAACTATCTAAATACGGTGTTCAATATAAATTCAATTATGTACCTAAATAAAATGGTATTGGCCTAATTCGATCTATCACCCGATTAATTGGCCAATACGTCCAATTCAACTCCAATTAACTCCATTTTTCTTCCAATTCTCCAAACCATCAAACACAAGTTAAATAACTTGAAATATGGCAAAATCATCCTCACATTTTCTCTTGAAAAAATCGGCCATGGTGGGTGCATCAACACTATAATTTTTCTTACTTGATTCTCACACCATAAATCACTAATTCTTAACCAAATCACTTAAAAAATAAATCAAAATCATCCTCAATATTCCACATGAAGAATTCGGCCAATGATGGGTGATGGAATAACATGAATTTTTCTTGCTTGATTTTCATGCTACACATCACCAATCAACTAAAAACACTAAAATACATTGAAATCTAACCAAATCAAGCATCAAAACCTCTCTCTAAGTGTTCAGCTAGTAAGATACCCATCATGAAATCATGTGATTCAACCATGGAAAATGCAAAAGAATGTATAGGAAAGGTAGATCACATGCCAGAAATGAAAAATTTTACCTTTTGTCACTTGTTTCCTTGAATTTTCACACTTTTCCCTTGAATTTTTCCACCTAGGGTTTTTGTTCTTCTTTTCTTCCTTTGTTCTTCCTTTGGCCTGCCATATGAAGAGAAATAGGCTGATTTTGTGCTAATTTATAAGGAAAAGAATAAATGGTTAAGAATTTGACACATGTCACCATTCCATTGGTCCATGTGTCATACTTACCCATTAAGCAATCTCTCTCCATCACTTAAATTTCCTCAATTATCCATGATAATATTGGGTAAAATACATGTGCTGGACAAGTGTTGGGTGGTGTAAAATTACAATTTTGCCCTTGGGGTGGCAAATTGACTATTTTACCCCTATGCTCGAAAAAATGTCGAAATTAAAATTTTTCACTTCTCAAAATCAAATTATGTTCTAAATAGTCAATCTTGATCAAAAACTTCTTCCAACATTCCAATTTTAACCTCGGGTGGCAAAATGACCATTTTGCCCCTAGGTCATGAAAATTCTAATTTGACTCCAAATTGGTCCTCGAACTCCGAATCACCATTTTAAGTCATTATGAGATTTTAAAATTCTCAATTTCATCTTAAAATCTCTATTTGGTCTAGTTTGAGGCTTAAAACAACTTAATTGTACCATTTGGTACATTGCCGTCCTTTAGCGATTTTCGAGGTACCCAAGTAAGCAAACATGCATTCTTATGTAAGAATGGCATAATAAACATATTGTAGAGTTGGGCTTGACAGCACGACTATCACATGAGAACATTTTCCATAGACACTTGAGTGAAATACCAAATGGAGTTCTCATAGCGGGTCATGTTCAGTGAACTTGTTCTTTAACAAGCACCTACACATTATCCTCAAGTATCCCATATACTTCAATCTATGACATCGATTGATTACTTCCTAAGTAAGGAGGCTTAACATGTACCAGTCTTTGAGCATTGTCAATGCCTTGTCTTGACAATACAATGACTAGGAACAATTTTACGAACATGGCTTTGATGCATAGTGATCTCATAATTGTAACAACTTTACAATTCTCTTGCAAGGCCTTTATGTTCCATGGGCTTCATCCAATTAGTACTTAATAACTCCTTATTATTGCACTAACATGAAGGAAAACCTCTATCACATATAGTTATGTGATTAAATATGCATTAAATGTTAATATATATTTCTTGATCAATCTAATTGGCTCAAGGGCACAAGATCATGGTAATGGCATTGAGGTAGATAAAGCAAAAATTGAAGCAATTGAGAAATTACCACCTTCAACAAATGTCAAAGGTATTAGAAGTTTTCTTGGTCATGCTGGTTTTTATAGAAGATTTATTAAAGACTTTTCAAAAATTTCTAAACCACTTTGCAATTTATTAAAAAAAGATGTGCCATTTAAGTTTGATAATGAATGTCTTGTTGCTTTTGATGAATTGAGGAAAAGATTGATATCTACACCTATCATAATTAGTCCCGATTGGACTCTTCCTTTTGAACTAATATGTGATGCGAGTGATTATACGGTGGAAGCTATTTTGGGACAAAGGAAGGATAAAATCTTTCATTCCATCATTATGCTAGCAAGAGTTTGAATGAGGCCCAGAAAAATTATACCACAACAGAAAAAGAGCTCTTGGTTGTAGTTTTTGATTTTGACAAATTTCACTCCTAACTCGTGGGGACAAAGGTGGTGGTGTACACTGACCATTCAACTATCAAATTTTTGATTGCCAAGAAGGATGCTACACCAAGATTGATAAGGTGGATTCTTTTGCTACAAGAGTTTGATTTAGAGATTCCTGACAAAAAAGGAATAGAAAACCAAGTGGCAGACCACCTCTCAAGATTGGAGATGGAAGCTCAAGGTAAGGATTGAACTTTAATCAAGGAGACATTTCCTAACGAACAAAACCTTCAAGTTGGTAAGAAATCGCTTCCTTGTTATGTTGATTTCGTGAATTTTGTGGTAAGCAATATTATTTCCCTTGATTTAAATTTTCATCAGAAAAAGAAATTTTTGCATGATGTAAAATTTTATTTATGGGATGAGCCTTACTTGTTCAAGTAGTGTAAAGACTAGATCTTTAGAAAATGTGCCCCGAAAGGAGAAATTCAAAATGCACTTCACCATTACCATTCTTCAAATTATGGAGGACAGTTTAGAGGAACAAAGACTGCTGCTAAAGTCCTCCAATCAGGTTTGAATTAGCCTACATTATTTAAAGATGCTCATAATTTTGTTTTGCATTGTGACAGGTGCCAAAGGATGGGAACTATCTTAAGGTGACATGAGATGCCTCTCAACAACATCCTAGAGATAGAAATTTTTTATGTATGGGGTATTGACTTCATGGGTCGATTCATATCCTCATACAACAACAAAATACATCTTGCTTGCTATAGATTTTGTCTCCAAATGGGTTAAAACGGCAGCTTTTCCTAATAATGATTCAAAGGTGGTGATGAATTTCATTAAGAAGAATACTTTCATTCGATTTGGCACTCCAAGGGCAATTGTTAGTGATGAGGGGAGTCACTTTCGCAACAAGTATTTTGATGCACTTCTGGAAAAATATGGAGTTAAACACAAGGTTGCAACTGCATACCATCCTCAAACTAGTGGCCAAACGAAAGTATCAAATAGAGAAATCAAGAGGATTTTAGAGAAAATAGTGTGTCCCACAAGAAAAGATTGGATGATGCATTTTGGGCATATAGGACTACTTACAAGACCCCAATTGGCATGTCTCCATATAAGTTGGCCTTTGGCAAAGCTTGTCACTTACCGGTGGAACTTGAACACAATGCTTATTGGGCCGTGAAGAAGTTAAATTTTGATTTACAAGTAGCAGGTGAGCAAACGTTGTTGCAATTAAATTGTGAGACTTCAACCTCTATAGGCTCATAACTAGGCATGGAGACAATAACGCGAGCTAGGGGTAGTTTTGTCATTTCCTTAGTAAGCTCTTAAAAGTAAGTTTTAAACAATATTAAGACCTAAATGAATGATGAAAATATGGGTAAAATGATGAAGGAAATCAAAATGATGATGATTTCCACAGTAGAGGCAAAATGGTCATTTTTCACCTTAAGTCAAAATTTTTAAGTTTTTGCGACCTCGAGCATTTCTAGACCATTATGGACTTTGTTTCAGTGTCAATAGAGTAAAAAGTTTGCATAAAGGATTGGAGGAGAACAAGCTAACTTGTTGAGGGCATTTTGGTAATTTAAGTGGAATGGATAAGCTTGAGTTATAAATATCATCTTCCAATAGCTTTGTGAAACCTTGACCTTCATAGACGCGTAACTCGAAGTGAAACTTATGTTTAAAGGTTTAATTTGAGCTAATGATGCTAGTTTTATGTTACTTATAATTATTTTATGTCGTTATAGGAGTAGGATCAAAAATAATTTTAATTGGTGAAGAAAGGTGCATAATGAACAGTAACCCTGTTTGCATATGTTTCTATTTTTCGAGTACATCTCCCACTACAGAAGTCAAAATGATATTATTTTTAGACCATTAGAAAGCTAAGAGACAGAGCTACAACTTTTATATTTATCACTTTTCCTAGTTCTAGCGGGAAGATTGTCAAAATCTTTGTCGAAGTGAAAGAACTGTGCTAGAATAACAGAAATTGGCAGAATGTTTGAGCGCCACGGCGCTGGAAATTGAGAGCTGCGGCCCTCATCGTAAATTCCATAAATAACAAGATTTTGGGGTTTTTGAAGCAAGGACTTTTGAGGGCTACTTAAGGGACCTCTTTCAGAGGATTTTGGACCTTGTCCTAGTGTTAAAAGCATACAAGATTGCACAAGAACTAGAGGAATACAAGTGGCATTGCTAAGGGCATTATTATAATTTCATGAACAATTGGATAAGTTTTAACTATAAATATCTTCATTCTCCAGCACCTTCCTCAGATTTCCAGCACTTCAACTTCTTCTTCTTTCTCCCATCCCACATTTCTTCACCTTCCATGGGAGCACTCTTCAAGCTTCCATAACCCTCTCAAGTTAACCTTCATTTTCATGCTTTTGTGCTTTTTTTTATAGAACCTTTTATGCTCTTTCACTCTTTCACCTTAAAACCCTTGAAATGTCTTAGATCAATACTTTCTCTCACTAACTAGGATTTTAGAAAGAGAAAGAAAGACCTTCTATAATAGTTTGGGAATTCTTGAGGAGATATTCAATTGCAAATCTAGCAAGGTGAGAATTTAAATTGAGTTGAAAGTTTAGTTGTTGAGAATGATTAATAGTTAGATTTATGAGTGTTTTGTAGTTGAGGTAGTTTATTCATTTTGGTGTGATTATAATAGTGTAAATAATTAGCCACTTGATGGTAGTTGGAAGCTAGTTAGGAATAATTAGTGGAACATGATTTAGGAGATAGCTTTTAGAATTATAGTTATGTGATTGAGTTAATTATGATGCCAATGTGTGATAGGTTCCACCGAAACCTCATATCACCATTCGGGGCATTAGTGGAATTTGGAGCTACTTTAAGAATCAACAAAGACAGGTGAGTAGACTTGCATTTCAAAATTTGTTTTGGGAATGTGAAGGTAATTGTACAAACATTTGAAAGATTTTATCCAGCTTTTCTTTAAAAATGTACCTTGGGAACAAGCCTTTGGTGAAGTGTTTTTATGTTGTGAAAATGTGCTATATAAATGGTTTATGTGCTATCACAATATGATGATATGTATAATATGCATTGGGTGTTTCTTTCGTATGTTGATGTGGACCCAACTATGTGTGAGTACAAGTGCGCATACGTTGATGATGACCGGGCTATATGCGAGTAAGAGTGCGCATAAGCTGATGCTAACCCGGCTATGTGCGAGTAGGAGTGCACATAAGCCGATGCTAACCGGGTTATGTGCGAGTAGGAGTGTGCATAAGCCGATGCTGACCAAGCCATGTACTAGTGGGGAGTGCACATGAGCTGATGACGATGGGAGAGTGTACATGGTGATGGATATATATATATATACATATATGTTTGCACATGTGTGACTATAATGTATGTGGAATTCTGCTTGCTGAACCTTGAGCATTTTTTTTAGTGTTCCAAATTGATTTGCATTACAGTGAAATGGTTTATTTGGGATGAAAGGAAGTCTTTCTTGTTGCTCTGTTTCTCGCTGCAGCGAGAATGAAACTTTCTATGCCGCTTATCACTTGGTTGGTTTTTGCTATATTTTCCACTTGTCCAATTTCATGTTGAATATGAATTCTCTATCATGACATGATTTATCAACCAAGGGTTCAATTAAGGGTTTTAATAAGGACTTAAGCTAAAGTGCATTATGATTTTAAACTTTTCCTTATTATATTGCTTGTTCCCTTCCTTGTTCACTCACTAGGTTTATACACACCATTTTCAACTTCATGTTTTCAGATCAAGAGGCAGTTGGTAACTAGGTCGAGGTGTATTCGTATATTCAACCCTTGGTAGGTGTCTCGGCATTCAGTAGCTGTACATTTCTTTAAGTCTCTTCGCTAGAAGTCGAGTACTTTCTTTTGTTGTGTATAGACAGACCCAATGTAAATTATTAAGACGTATGTTTAGATAATACATGTATCTTTGATTGGTAATGCCACTACGAGTTGGCAATGTTTAGTATTATTTTAATTCAAAGTTATGAAATGTGATTTAGCAACTTTGATGGAACGATGAACAGGTCATATTAATAGGCTTGCTTATGCTTAGTGGGCTATGTCCATTGAGCCCTTGCGTCGGTCATGGCTGGGATTTGGGTCATGACAAGCTTCTTCTCCCATATTTTAACAACTTCTTCTCTTTCACGTTGCTTTCATCCTCCATGGAAGCTTGATATGAAAGCTCCATAACCTTCCTCAAAATAGCTCAAATTCTCAAGCTTTTGTGCACTTTTGCATAGAACCCTTGTACTCTTTCACTTTCTCACTTTAAAACCCTTGAAAAATCCTACTTCCATATTCTCTCTCACTAGCTAAGTGTTTAGAGAGAGAAAGAGGGAGCTTTTATAATAGCTTGGAGAATTATTGGAAAGAATTTTAATTTTACAAAGCTATCAAGGTGAGTAGTAAATTAGAGTTGATTTTTAGTGTTGAGAATGATTAATGTTTAGACTTGTGGGTGTTTTGGTAGTTAAGGTTGTTCATTCAATTTAGAGTGATTAGGATAGTGAACATAGATAGCCACTTAAATGATAATTGGAAGCTAGCTAAGAGAAAGCTTTTAGAATTTATAAGTATGTGAATTGACTTAATTGTGATGCTAATGTGATGATTAGGTTCCAACGAAGCCCCACTGTCCCATTTGGACCATTAGGGAAGTTAGAGTCGACTAAAGGTTCAACAAAATACCGATGAGTGAACTTGCATTTCAAAATCATTTTGGGAGATATAATTGTATTTGTATGAAATGTTGGAATGATTTATTCCAACTTTTCTTTAAAAATGTGTGCTGGGGAACAAGCCCTTGATAAATTGTTTTGATGTTGTGAAAATGTGAAATGTGTAAAAGGACAAACCTATGTGCTCCTATATCATGTTGATATATATATATATACAAATATATGTTGTGCATTGCTGAATAACATTGTGTAATGATATTGACTCGGCTATGTGCAAGTGGGAGTGCGCATAAGCCGATGCTGACCCTGCTATGTGCGAGTGGGAGTGCGCATAAGCTGATGTTAACCCGGCCATGTGCTAGTGGGGAGTGCATATAAGCTGATGATGATGGATATATATATATATATATACATACATAGATATGTGTGTTATAGAAAGTTCATGAGTATGATATATGGTTTTGTACATGTGAATCTTGCATGTTGATCTTTAGAAAAATTTCTAAAACATGTTCATGTTGATTTTGTCATTTCAACAGGATGGCCTTTTTTCTTGAGAGAATGGAAACTTTTTTTTGGTGCTCTGTTTCTCGCTACAGCGAGAAAATTTTTGGAGCTTCTCACTGCAGAGAGATTCAATTTTGCTGCAACATGAAACATTCTGTTTTGGCCACTTGAATCTCGCTGCAGCGAGAAACTTTCTGTCCGGTATGCTATCTTGCTGATTCTTGCCATATTTTTCCATTTCATCTACACCATAGTTGATCATGGACTCCCAACATTTAGGGGTTTATTTAATTAAGTTTGAAATGAGGAATTTTGGTGAGAAACCCTTGGCCAGCTAAGAAACCCTCAACCAGTTGATAATTGGAGCCCAATATGACTTGAATTGAGTGAATGCTAAGAAACCCTCGGCCATCATGGACTCGTCGTTTACTTGACTTGAATTGCATGAATGCTATTAAAGTTTTCACTCTTCAAAACCTTTGTTGTGCATGGACCCTTTTCATCAAGTGATTTACCCATTTGAGGTTTACATGACGGGTTTAATAAGAACTAAACTAAATTGCATTGTTTTAAAGATAAATGCATCATGATTTCTTTAAGTCTTCCTTATTGTTTGCTTGTTCCCTTCCTTTGTTCACTCATTGGGTTTATTTCACTCATTGGGTTTATACTCACCGTTTTCAACTTCATGTTTTCATATCAGGAGGTAGTCGGTAACTAGGTCGAGGTGTCCTCGTAGATTAGACTCTTGGTAGGTGTCTCGGTATTTAGTAGCTATACTTTCGCCCGAGTCTCTTCGCTGGCAGTCGAGTACTCTTTTGTTGTGTATAGACAAACCCCATGTAAATTATTAAGACATATGTTTTAGACAATACATGTATATTTGATTGGTAATGCCACTACAAGTTGGCAATGCTTAGTATTAATTTGATTCGAAGTTATGAAATGTGACTTAGCAACTTTTGATGGAATGATGAACAGGTTATATTAATAGGCTTGCTTGGGCTTAGTGGACTACGTCCATTAGGCCCATGCCCCGGTCATGGCCCAAAATTTGGGTCGTGACATAAATGAACTTGATGAATCTCGCCTTCAAGCTTATGAGAATGCCAAACTCTATAAAGAGAAAACAAAGCAATGGCATGATAAGAAAAAAGTGGAAAAAAGCTTTAAGCCGGGACAATTAGTGTTGCTCTATAACTCTCACTTGAAATTATTTCTGAGAATGCTTAAATCAAGGTGATCTAGTCTATTCATTGTCAATGACGTATTTCCACATGGAGCAATCGAAGTTAGAAGGACAGATGGTTGAAAATTTAAAGTCAATGGACAAAGATTGAAGCATTATTGGGGAGGCAAAATTAATCGTCACAAGTCCTCAATACACTTCCTTGACATGGCCTAGAGTCCAAGTCAGTCCAGCCGAAGACTATATAAATGAAGCAATTCTTAGGAGGCAACCTAAGCTCCTTAGTCGTACTTATTTTCGTCTTTCATTTAAGTTTTGTTAGTTGCAATTTGTTCTTTTGATCTAATTCTTTTTTATGTTTCCTTTCCAAGTAATTGGTTAAAAAAATTCAAAAAATAAAAAAAGAAAAAAGTCAAAGCTGCGACCCTCAAATTAAGTGTCGTGGCCCTGAAATAAGGAACAACACAGGCTAAAACAGAATGTTTTAGCACTGCTGCACTCCCTTTGAGTGCTGCGGCATTGAAAAAATGCTTTAAACAGAATGTTTGAGTGCTGTGGCACTCAAACATGAAGCGGAAGGCCTCGGGTGCTAGGAGATGAGAACCGTAATGCTAGAATGGTACCCAAACGTTCCAAGCCAAGCTCGAATGGCACCTTTGATAGATCAAAGTTCATCTCTACCGATGCCTCCGCTCGATATCATACATCGTTGATCAACAAAGTGCCAATTCCTGAACAAGGGATAGATATTCCCATCCTTCCTTATAAGGAGGTTCATGACATGCTTCGAGACAGACATTAACAGCTATTTAGTGACCAACCTGAAGCTGCAGTTGTGCCTGTAGTCCTAGAGTTTTATGCAAATGCGGTTGAGCATGTTGATGGTGTTGCGTTTGTCCGTGGCAAACAAGTCCCTTTCCACAGTCAAGTTATCAACATAATTTTTAGACCCCCAATATTGAGAATGATGATATGGGCAATACTTGGGCGATCATCAGGATTGTAATGAGATTATATTGATGCTTTGTGATGAGGGAGCCCAATGGAAGACCTCACATGGTGAGCCAATTTCATTTAAATGAAGTGCCATGAAAAAGGAGTTGAAAGTTTGGTTACACTTTGTAGCAACACGATTACTCCCGTCCACTCATATCAGCGATGTCACGAGGGATCACGCAATTCTCATTTATGCCATTGTAATGCATAAATCCATTAACATTAGTAAGGTCATCTCTCATGCCATCTTACATATGGGCCGTAGTAAATGAGATGGTATCGGTTTTCCTTCCTTGATTACTACATTATGTGTGAGAGTTGGTGTACATATGAGTGATAAAGAAGAGTTGCAACAACTGAAAATTCTCATCACCATGGGTATTCTTAAGCGATTGGAGGAATCTACACTTGAAACTGGTAGTTCTTTGCAAGCCACCCCCATACCTTCCCAGGCGGCGCCCACATGTAGTGTTGCTTAATGGATAAAGTGCATAGATCATAGATTAGATTGACATGAAAGGCAAAATCGGGCAATTGAACAAATGATGAGAGCCTCTGCTGAACACATCGGGATGGATTTGTAGATTTTGGTGGTGACGATGAAGAGGACTTGTAGATTGTAGCTTCGACGTTAGGGGAGTATTCTTTTCCTTTTTCTATAATTTCCTTTTATCACATTGAGGACAATGTTTGTTCCAAGTTTAAGGGAGTGCTTTAGAATTTTGTTGGTTTATTTTTTTTTTGTTATGTTTAGTTAGCTTTATTTTAAGATATGTCTTGCATGTTTTATTTGTGTTAAAAAAAAATTTGACATAGTTGCACCTCACTCATAATTGTCCCAATCCTAGGTTGATATTTTAATTATCTTTTGATTCTTAGCTTTTGTGAAGCATATAGTTATGCTTTAACTTTATGTGATATTCTTGTGTTAGCTTTATTTGAGAATGTGACTTCCAATAATTTGAGCACTATACTTTTTTACTTAAAATTATCATGTGGTTTGGAGAAAGGTTATGTTGATAAAAAGTATAGTGAAGTCAAAGACTCTAGAATTTGTTTGATCCTCTCTCGAGGCGAAATTCTAGATAACACTTAGGATGGAACATGATTTAGGCTATCTTTGAACTATTTGATCCTTTCAAGCTAACCTGGTTAAACTTTTATCCCTAGTATACCCCATTGAGCCTAATTTCCCCTTTCTTTGTTTAACCACATGATAATAACCTTAGCCTTCAAACAAAATTCCAATTTTGTAACCTTCACTCCTAAGCATGTATATTGTTTTAGGAAATATAGATTGAGCTAAATATTGAAAAAGATAAAAAGGTGGAGTTGTTAAAAAAAAATTCAAAAAAATTGTTAAAATTCTCCCCATTACCTACAATAAAAAAAAAGAAATAAGTTTAGGGGTGTGGAATTATGATAAAAAAAAAAGAGAAAAAGAAGAAGTGTTGAACAAAAAGAAAAAAAATTGCTGAAAATGGTGTACTTGGTAAAGGAAAATAAAGCTCTATAGTACCTAAAATAATTACATGCTTAGGGTGAAGTTGAACCTAAATATATCCTTTGTCAACCTTAGCCTTACATTACATGCTTGATAAAGACCTATTGATCCTTGAATAAGTGTTAATCTACATTGGTGGAAAGAGAGATGAAAGGCAAACTTATGGGATCCTAGTACTAATCTATGCTTAAATTTGGCATAAACTAATCTGAATTGCATGATATTCTTTGTAAGAGAGCATTCACACACACACGGGAAGTCCATTCGAAAAATAAGTTTTCACTTGAATTGATGCATTACTTTAAGAATTAGCTATATGTTACTTTAAGTTGGAATTTGAGTTAATTTCTAAGAAAAAATTTGGAAATCATGATTTGGTACTTCTATCTCCTGCACAAAGATTTTTATTTTCAGTTTTCTTTTTGTGATTTGCTTTTGCTCGAGGACTAGCAAAATCTTAAGTTTGAGGTGTGATAATTCTATTTTATAGAATTATTTTAGACCAATTTTGTTATTAAATGTTAGCTAAGTCCTTAATTTTCAATTATAATTTACTTATTTTTAGTTTTCTTTATAATTAGTTTATTTTAAGTGAGTTATTTAATTTTATATTATTTCTTTTAATTTGATTATTATTTATTAGCTTTTATATTTTTCATAGGAACTAAAAGAATTAAGCTTAATTTTAGAAAGTGAGGTGTTGAAAGACCGGGAAGTTTGCTTGCATATGCTTTAGTGTTTTAACCTTAACTTGTGCTGCTACAAAACTTCAAATGATGTGATGCTTGGACCATTAGAAAGCTAAGATATAAAGCTACAACTTTCATGAAGATCACTTTACCCAGTCCTGCCTCAAAGATAGAGAAAATGGTGTTGGAAAATGGTTGGACGTATTGTGGCGGGAATGGAAATTTTTAAAGGCTGACAATTGATGTTTTGGGCCTCTCATTACACTTTTAAGCCCAATTAAATCATAGGTCAACTCAGGGAACTATAAGTTAAGTTTATTAGTATAAATAGGATATTTTTAAGAATATTAGGGTAGACAACTTTTGGAAGACTCAAGAAGCTAGAAGTTGAGGCTGAAACTTGGAAAGCAAGGCAGCAAATATTTGTTTTGTTTTCTCCCTTGGCTTTTATTTTTCTTGTTACTCTCAATGGTCGAAATTATTATAATATTATTTGTCTTTGCGATCATGAGTAGCTAATTTTCTTTTTCTAGGATTGCAATTGAGTCACATGTAAACTAAATTTTTAATCTCTTTCTTACTTACCTTTAATTGGATTTGAATTGTTTATTCCAATTTGTTCTTAATGCTCTTAATTGCTTGGCCACCAATTAAATTGATTTAGGAAACTAAATAAACTTGAAAAAGGGAATTTAGTGTAGACTAAAATTGGGATAGCATATGATCATATTAATTGATTTGCGTATAGGATAAGGATATACTTATACGCTATATGCAGCCAGATTAGAGCATGAACTTAATGAATTTGTTTTAATTTCAATTCACATAAGGATATAGTGTTTTGATTAAAATAGATATTTTTATAAGATAAGTTAGGAGACCCTTATAAATAATTTAAGACTCTAGGTTAGCAATTCAACTCATTGAAATAAGTTAAGGGATAGAGGTAAGATTTAAATGAAGTGTGAGGGATATTGTAATCCTAGGCTTGTTTGATTTGATATTTACTCAAGTTATTATTATTTTAATTTTTCTTAGTTTAAACTTTGGTTAAGTATTTTTAGTTAGCTAATTTAATTATTCGATATTGATTGTTTGGATAAGATTAAATTGTTATAAGTTTAGTACTTAGTAAAATTTTAGATTAATTCTCTATGGGATCGATACTCTGCTTGCTTATATACTATCTATTCGATACGTATACTTGCGTAGTAGAATTTTAACTAACAACAATGAGAAAGTAGCTAGAGGGAAGCATAAAAAAGCTAAGGGAACTTCAAGACACAAGTCAAAAGTACATCCTAGAGAAGCTCAAGTCGATTCAAAAGCTGAACGAGTGCAAAACTTGAAGATCATAAAGCCCCAGTCGATTAGAAAAGAAGCACAATTGACCTTGTTCCAAAAAGATCAAGAAAATCAAGTTTAGAACGGCCACAGTCGACTACATAAGAAGCATGGTTAACCTGTCCCAGAAAGACCAAGAAAATCGAGTTGAAGAACAGCCATAGTCAACTATAAAAAAGGTATAGTCAACCCTCAAAAGTCAAAAGTCAGAAAAAGACAACTTTAAGAAGCCATAGTTGACTATCAGAAAGGCATGTTGACTATAAAATGCCAGATTTGAAGAATACTGCTCTATTGAAGTGGATCAACTAGAGAACTTATATACTCGACTATGGAAGCCCTAATTGAGAAAATTTGAAAAACATAGTCGACCTTAGGAGCGTTGTAGTCAACCATTGAGCTTCAGCAAACGCTAGATTTGATTCAAACTTGTGTCTAACGAATCAAAATCATGTTTTAGCTATAAATAGACGTATTTGAGCCATGTTGAAGTAAGAGAAGACTTGAGATAAAGTTTCAAACCCTAGAGAGACTACCCACAAGCTTATCTTCACTCTTGAGCATATTTTTAGTCTTCCATCAAGCTTTCAACATTGAATCCTTGATTCATTCAAGCAGAAATTTCTTCTCTAATTGCAAACAAGCTTAAAATCTTAGCATCCAACCTTGTAAAGGCATTTTCTAGTTGAAATTAGTACTCCATTGTAAAGGTCCTACCTTAACCTTAAAAAGCTAGAACACAAGAGACAATGGTTAATGATAATGGTTAATGAGAATCCCTATGAAAAAGCTTCTTATCATAAAAGTAAGAATCCTTTATGGATTGTGTGGGTTATCACTTGATCCTGTGAAAAAGCAATAATCCCTTTGTGGATTGCGTAAGGGTTGTCGTTTGCTATTAAAAAGTAAGAATCCTTGGTAATGGATTAAAATTCCTTGGTTGCTAAGGGAGTGGATGTAGGCATCGAAAAGGCCGAACCACTATAAATTGTTTTTGTCTCTCTTTAGTTTTTGCATCATTATTTATTGTTTATACTTGCCTTAGAAATATATTCATATTGATTTCTTGATTTTCTCTTAGAAAAATATTTTCTCTTGATTCATTATATTTATACTTATCAATTTATTGTTACATATTTGCTTTTAGTGTTAGAAAACATTTTTTGGTAAAAAGGTTTGATTTTAATAAATAGATTTTTTTAAAGAAATTTTTATAAATACCAATTCAGCCTTTCTTAGTATATTGTTATTGAGACTTCTACGCTAACAGCTATGTTAAAACCTTTACAAAGAATAAAAAGAGTGCCTCTAAAATGGTAGATTTTTTTAAGTAGGTACTAAGGAGGAAGAATGCTATAAAATGGGTACAAAGCTTGGAGTGAAAGCACATATGATATTTCAGCTTAAGAAGGCTTGGTTTTGCTTGGTTTTTTTTCTTTTCTTTTCAAGAATTTGATCTTCAATAGTTTTGCCTTTTTCTCTTTTCTTCCTCACTTTGAAATGCTTCCAAATAATTCTTTTATAGTTGAGAAAGTCACGAAGCCGTTAGAGATGAATCTCATGAGAAAGTAGTCATTAGACACAAGTTTGGAACAAATCAAGTCATTGTTGAAGTTTTAGGATTGATTACAAGGCTATTAGGATCGACTATGTTCTTCAAAATCTTCAAATTATGGCTTTCGTAGTCGAGTATAAACTTTTTCTACTTGATCCACTTCCCAAGAGCATGTAAGTTTGAGGTTCTACGTTTAAGGATCAACTACCAAGCCTTGGGGATCAACTAATATTGCTTGAAATTGAAACTTTCACTTGTCTATTGTTCAAGGATCGACTACTGCTCGATGATGATTAACTACAGCTCTTTTAAATTTGATTTTCCACTATTTATTGTGTTGGTCCCAAAAGAAATGCTAGAGAGGGGGTCAATATCACTTTAAACAAATATTTTTGAAAGAAATCCTTCAAGTTTAAAACCTTTTGGAAGAAATGAGATGCAAGGTTTGAAAACTCGTTGAGGTTAGTGAACACCAAGAAAAGAAAGATGAAGAAAAGTGGACAAAACTCAATATTTATAGTGGTTCACTCCACTTGACCTACATCCATTACCTTGATTTTCCCAATCAAGGATTTTTAACCTAACATCACTAAAACCAATGGAATTAACAACTTCCACCAAGCTTTTACAAGGTGAACTATTAACCCAAGCTCAAAACCCTTGCAAGCTTTCCCAAGCTTAGTCTACTCCTTAGAGTGTCTTTCACACTCTAAGTAAACAATGAATAAAGAGAAGATAGAATACAATTGATCACTTCTTGATTTAAGATGTACAAGTTCAAGCTTAAACACTTTTTCAAAGATAAGAGTGAAATACAAGTGTCGAAAGAAGGCTTTTTGGTATTCTAAGCTCAAAATCACTTTGCATGGCTTCTCTCATCATTTATGATAATGTGAACCTCTTTATATACTTAGAGGATAGCTTCTAGCCATTAGAAATAGTTTTAGAGCAAAAACAGCCATCATTTTATCTTCTAGCAACTATTTTTCAAATTTATTTGCAATGCCTTGTTAATCAATTAAAGATGAGTTTTAATTAGTTAAAGTTTTTATGTCCTGCAATTTGCTTCATTATATTAACCGATTAAATCCACCTTTAACTGATTAAGAACATTCTATTTTTAGACTTCTTTAACCAATAGTCTTCTTTTAATTATTTAGTTCTCCCTTTAACTGATTGAGGTTTTCCCTCTTTCAACTTTAACTGGTTGAAATGAGTATTAATCGATTAAAATAACTTAAAATTTGAATTTTTTTTATTTGGTGCCTTTCAACAATCATCTTCATTTTTGAAATTGAATTTTGGCACTTTTTAAGTACTTCAAGTTTGACCTTTATTCGATTAACCTTTTTGGTTAACCAATCAATAACCTTTTGTTTTACGTGCAATACCCTCTTAACTGATTAAACCTTGTGTTAACCAGTTAAGACCTTTCTGCTTGTCCTTAGTGTAGCACCTAGAATTGCTTTAGCTAATTAAGGATCTTTGTTAATCGGATAAGACTAATTTGTCTTCCTTGAAGCTCTTTCTTATTTGTTTGTTTAACCAAGTAACTCATCTTGCAACTGAATTGGCATCTTGACTTGCTTTCCAATACCAAATATAATAATGAATTTAAGCTTTCTCTTACACACTCAAATAACATAGTTAGACTTAAAGAATGAGGAATGCTTTATTATCATCAAAAACATATACAGTCAGCAATCTCCCCTTTTTAATGATGATAAAACACCCATAAATTAAGAGTGTAATGCCTTTAAAACTTTGTTAAGTACTTAGACATTCCAAAAGCAAATTCATGGGAGTTTTTAACATGAATAATTTAAGTGCAAAACTCATTCAAGCAATTTTGATCATTTTTGTCATTTCAAAACTATAATCAATTTAAAGCTAATTAAGCTAACAATTTCCCACTTTTTGATATAACAAAAACTTTGAGCAAAATTTGCTTTTAAAAATACTCCCTCTAAGTTTAATCATGAAGTACTTTGATTTGAAATGTTAAGCTTTTATAAAGACTACGAGAGATGATAAAATATTTAAGGATTTGAAAAACTCCCCTTCAGTAGTTGCAAGGTTCAAATTGGGCTCAAATACTCCTTTTTGAAGATGCAAATTTTCTCAATATCTCTCTCTCTTTTTGCTATATCCAAAAGGAAGATAAAAGCATAATAAGCACAATAAGAAACATACCAACTGATAGAAATCAACATTAGGCTCAATAAACCAATTGATAGCTATAAATAAAAGCTCCCCATTCGTAAAAACAAATAAGCACAAATCAATTGTGAGGGATAAAATTATTTTAAAGCTTATTATAACAATTGGCAAAACATTAGTGAAAGCTCCCCCTTTGTAAAGGACATTAAGCATACTAAGCATATCAATTGTTAATTGCAAAACACATTTAAGAAAGATTTAATCAATTTCAAAGCTCAAGTGAGAAGATGTCACGACCCAAATTTCGGGCCATGACCGACGCATGGGCCTAGTGGACGTAGCCCACTAAGCCCAAGCAAGCCTCTTTACGTAATCCCGTTCACTATCCCATCAATTTTTCATCACCATTACTAGACCACCATTTGTTATTTGCAACTAGACGTATTTTCATATTACAACATAGATACCAAAAATTTACATTTTGTATGATCTCAAAATAAGGTTATTCATAGCCATCTCATAATGGCACCATCATTCCAAACTATACATGCATCGTTAGCAAAGTGATTCCTAGCAATTTACATTTAATGTACATGTACTCATATAAATGACTTCTAACGACCAGCGGAGTGACTTTGGTTAGGGTACGGCTATCGAATGCCATGATACCTACCAAGAGTGAATGCAAGTGGATGCCTTAGTCTCGGTCCCAACTATCTATGATTCTGAAAATATGCGATTTAAAAGAGTGAGTATAAACTCAGTGAGTCAACATAAGAAGGGAACAAGCAGTGATAAGGAATGTTTTAGAAAACCTAATGCACTTACGATAAACCATGCAATTTAGTCTAAATTTTTAGTTAAAACCCCTCATTTCAAACTTTGAATGTTTAATACCTTAATGTTACAAAACCCATGATGAACCATAAAGTTGAATAGAATGAAAATTTCAGCAATGACCAAGCAAGACAAACAAATAGATGGTTTTCTCGCTACAGCGAAAAGGCATTCTTGGTTTGCATATGCTTTAGTATTTCAAGTATATCTCCCACTACAGAAGTCCAATTGACATGATTTTTCCTTCATTAGAAAGATAAGGCTGGGCTACAACTTTATGTTTACCACTTTGCCAAGTTTTGATCGGAAGGTGACCCAAATCTTTGTCAAAGTGAAAGCACTGCATCACAATTTTGGAACCACCCGAGAGTTTCTTGCTCCAGCGAGAATGAATCTCGCTGCACTGAGAAGCTTCAAGAAATTTCTTGCTACATTCTCGCTGCAACGAGAACCAGACCAGTGTAACCCCCCCAACCCTAGAGTTTCTCACTGCGACGAGAATGAATCTTGTTGCTACGAGAAACAGAGTAATTTAGTTAAAAGGGGTATTGTTATATCAAAAAGCCATTTTCTTGCTGAAATGAAAAGTAATTTGGGAGCAATTAACAACGCCAACATACAACACAATCACAATTATTTTCATAAACTTTCTATAACATATATATATACATACATCATCATGCATACCATCTTGCCACACTCAACTCATGTGCACTCCCTACACGCACAATGCAATATCATCATCATCAGCTCATGTGCACTCCCTACATGCACAATGCAATATCATCATCATCAGCTCATATGCACTCACGCACCGCACATAGTTAGGTCATCATCAGCTCATGTGCACTCCCACACCGCATATAGCTAGGTCATCATCAGCTCACGTGCACTCCCACATCGCATATAGTTGGGTCCTCATTATCACACAAAAGGAGCATCCAAAGCAAATATACATATCAATATAATGTGAGAATGCATGAACTATTCATATTGCACATTTCACAAGATGGAAACTTTCATCAAGGGCTTGTTGCCCAAGTATATTTTTAAAGCAAAAACAAATGAAACTTTCAAATGATTTATTTAAACACGTAGGCACTTCCAAAAACATTTGTTAAATCTTTACCCAACTCCAACTTCCTCTAATGGTCCAAATGGGGCGGTGGGGCTTAAAGAGCTCAAAAGGTTTTATGAAAAAGTGCATAAAAGCATGAAAATTGGAGTTAACTTGAGAGAAGTTTTGGAGGTTTCAAAACAAGCTTCCATGGAGGATGAAAGAAACGTGAGATGGGAGGAAAAAGAAGAAGAAGCTACTGGAAAATGAGAAGAAGCTACTGGAAAATGATAATTATAGCTAAAGTTTATCCAAACTTCACTTAAATTACGAAAATACCCTTAACAAGTAGGCTTTGTCTTCCTCCAATCCTTTGTGCAATCTTTTTACTCTTTTGACACTGAGACACAATCCGTAATAGTCTAGAAATGCTTGGGTTCACAAAAACTTAAAAATTTTGGCTCGAGATGAAAAATTACCATTTTGCCCCTACCTTGGAAATCATCATTATTTCTATTTTCTTCGTTATTTTATCCTTATTTTCATCATTCATTTATTCCTTAGGCCTCCTTAGGCCTTAATATTATTTGAAAGCATACTTCTAGGGGCTCATTAAGGAAATGATGAAATTATACCTAGTCCGTGATATCGCGTCTACTTGTAGCTACGAGTCTATAAAGATCAAGGTCTCACATTCTCCCTGACTAAAAGAAATTCGGTCCCCAAATTTAAATTGAACTATAAGGTAGCATACCTTTATGTATTAAAAAGGTGCGGATACTTTGTTCGCATCTTCTCCTCAGCTTCCCACGTTACCTCCTCGCTGGTGTGGTTTCGTCATAACACTTTCACTGATGCTACTTCCTTGAATGGAGCTTTTTGACTTGCTTATCAAGGATAGCCACTGGTTGCTACTCATAGGTTAAATCATCTTGTAATTGGATGGTTTCATACCGTATTACATGAGATGGATCTGGGTTATACTTCTTAAGCATTGACACATGAAATATGGGTGAATATTCAATAGGTCTATTGGTAGCACCAAATAATAAGCCACTGCTCCAACCCTTTCTAAGATCTCGAAGAGTCCTATATACCAAGGACTTAATTTTCCTTTCTTGTCGAACCTCATTACCCCTTTTGTTTGTGAGACTTTCAAAAACACGTGATCTCCCACTTGAAACTCCAAGTCTCTCCGTCTGTTATCAGCATATGATTTCTGTCTACTTTGTGCTGATAACATCCTCTGTCAAATCATGCGTATTTTCTCGATGGCATCCTATACCAATTCTGGCCCCAAGAGTTTCCTTTCTCCCACCTCAAGCCATCCAATGGGTGACCTACATCTCTGTCCATATAATGCTTCAAATGGTGCCATCTGGATGCTAGCTTAGAAACTATTATTGTGAGCAAACTCCACTAAGGGTAGATACCGATCCCATTTGACCCCAAGGTCTATTACACATGCCCTCAGTATATCTTCCAATGTTTGTATTGTTCGTTCAGATTTCCCATCAGTCTGAGGGTGGAAAGCCATGCTGAAATCCAACTTTGTGCCCAACGCTTCTTGCAACTTTCCCCAGAACCTACTGGTGAATTGTGCTCTTCTGTCAGATACTATAGAAATGGGGATGACATGCAGTCGTACTATTTCATCCACATAAACTCGAGCGTATTGGACAGCCCCGTAAGTAGTCTTAACTGGAAGAAAATGGGCTGACTTCGTTAACTGGTCTATTATGATCCAAATCGAGTCGTAGCCCCCACTAGTTCGAGGCAAGCTCATTACAAAGTCCATTGCAACATGCTCCCACTTCCATTTAGGCATTGGTAATGGTTGTAGTAGCCCTACAAGCCTTTGATGCTCGGTCTTAATCTGCTTACAAACCAGGCACTTGGAGACAAACTCAGCTACATCTTTCTTAAGTCCTTCCTACCAATATACCTCTTTAAAATCTTGATACATCTTTCTAGCCCTTGGATGTACCACATATGCTGCCATGTGCGCCTCCTCTAATATTTCTCTCCTCAATCCATCACTATCGGGCACCTAAAGTCTAGTTCCATACGTCAATACTCCATCTGTGCCTTTAGTAAACATTTTTCCTTTCCCTCTCTGAGGGTCCTCCAAGGCCTTAGTTACGAACTCATCTTTACCTTGGGCTTCTCTGATTCGATCTATTAAAATAGGCCTCACTCTAAAATGTGCTAGCAATGTATTTGCCTTCGAAACTTCCAAATGCACACCCATGTCTCCCAAGCTATGCATCTCCCTAATCAAGGATCTCTTATCTGTAAAGATATGTGTCAAGCTCCCCATCGATTTTCGGCTCAAGGCATCCTCCACTACATTTGCCTTACCGGGATGGTAAAGAATAATACAATCATAATCCTTTAGCAACTCCATCCACCTACATTGCCACAAGTTAAGATCCTTTTGCTGAAATATATACTTTAAGCTTTCGTGGTTCATATATATCTCGCAAGTCTCACCGTACAAGTAATGTCTCTAAATCTTTAAGGTAAACACGATTGCTGCCATCTCCAAATCGTGTGCGGGGTAATTTTGCTCATACCTTTTAAGTTGCCTTAATGCATATGGAATCACCTTCCCATGCTGCATTAATACACACCCTAAACCAACCCGCGATGCATCATAAAATACCGTATAACCCCTTGTACCTTGCAGTGGGCTTAATACTGGAGTTGTGGTGAGACATACTTTAAGCTTCTCAAAGCTATCCTCACAAGCATTTGACCACTCAAATTTTGTATCTTTACGTGTTAGCTTAGTCAGAGGGGTGACTGTTTTGGAGAAGTCTTTAACAAAAAGATGATAATAGCCAGCCAAACCCAAAAAGCTTCTAATCTCCGTAACTGATGTTGGCCTTGGCCACTTTTCCACTGCCTTAACTTTCTTTGGATTGACTTGTACCTCATCATTGGATACCACATGTCCCAAGAATGCAACGCTTTCAAGCCAGAACTCACACTTGGAGAACTTGGTATACAATCGATGCTTTCTCAAAGTTTGGAGCACTATCTTAAGATGCTGCTCGTGCTCCTCTCGGCTTTTCGAGTAGATCAAGATGTCATCAATAAACACCACCATGAACTTGTCCAAATAGGGCTTGAACACTCAGTTCATCAAATCCATAAAGGCCGCAGGGGCATTGGTAAGCCCGAATGACATCACCAAGAACTCAAAGTGCCCATATCTTGTTCGAAATGTGATTTTTGGTATATCTTCATTTTGGATCCTCAACTGATTGTACCCAGATCGCAGATCTATCTTAGAGAAACATTGTGGTCCTTGTAGTTGATCAAATAAATCATCTATTCTTGGAAAAGGGTACTTATTCTTCATAGTCACTTTATTAAGCTGTCGGTAGTCAATGCACAATCTAAGCGACCCATCTTTTTTCTTTACAAATAGCACCGACCGGTGCTCCCCATGGTGAAACTCTAGGACAGATGAAGCCTTTATCCAACAAATCTTCTAACTGATCCTTAAGCTCTTTAAGTTTCATAGGTGCCATTCTTTATGAAGGTGTCAATATAGGTCTAGTGTCGAGAATCAAATCTATGCAAAATTCAATCTCTCGCTTGGGAGGCAAACCTGGTAGTTCCTTGAGAAATACATCCATGAACTCATTCACTACCGACACTTGGCTTATGTCTCTGACCTTCGCTTGGGTACCCCTCACAACAGCCAAGTAACCTTGATAACCTTGTCTTAATAGCCTTCTAGTAGACATGATAGATATGAAATTGGTTGGAGCATTGCTCCTATCCCCCTGAATACTAAATGATGGTTCACTGGAAAAATCAAATCTAACCAATTTATGATAACAGTCCACACTAGCATGGCAGGGTGATAACCAATCCATTTCCAAGATCATGTCAAAATCTAAGGTGTCTAATACAACTAGATTTACCAAGGTTTCTTTGTCCTTGACTCGAACTACACAGGACTTATATTCCCATTTCGCCATAAATACCTCTTTTAAAGGGGTAGACACCACTAACTGTTCTTCTCTTATAACATAATCTTTACCCAAACGAGATGCAAAACATGGAAAAATAAAAGAGTGGGTAGCACCAGGATCAAAAAATACTCGAGCATTCGTATTACAAACTGAGAGAATACTTGATACCACTGCGTTGGATGTTTGGGCTTCTTGAGGTGTTACAGCAAACACCCTTGCGTGTCCCCTATCAATGAAACTATGACGTCTAGACCCAGAAGGCCTACCTTGAGAGGAAGTAACAGCACCTCTACCTCTTGATCCACTAGCCTCTCTGTCACAGCCTAGATCTCGGGTCATGACCGACGCATGGGCCCAATGGGCATAGCCCACTAAGCCCAAGCAAGCCTTTTTATACAATCCCAATCATCATTCCCAACCATCATTTCTAAAACCACAAATTGTAATTCTCTACTAAAATATTTCAATAACATTTTATAGTGACCCAATACTTACAATTTTATTATGTCAAAGTAATGTCACCCGTCTACCAACTTTTAGTGGCATCAGTAATCAAATATACCTATTTGACTTATAACATGGATACTAGTGGATTTCATTACATATGCGTGTTCACAAGTAACAGACCCTTGACCGTCAGCGGAGTGACCGTGGGTGAAGATACAGCTACTAAGATGCTAGAGTACCTACCAAGAAGGCGAGCATACATGAACAACTCAATCTAGGTCCCAACTGCCTCCGAATCTGAAAACATGAAGTTTAAAAACATGAGTATAAAACTCAATGAGTGAACATAAGAAAGGAACAAGCAATCGATAAGGAGAACTTGGAAATCATGATGCACTTGTTTCAAAAACAATGCAATTGATTTAATTTCATACTAAAAACCCCCTATTTTCAAACTTTTATTAATAACCTCATAGTGTTGCGAAAACCCATGATCAATCCATGAAGTTAAATGGGTGAAAAATATGTCAAAATCAAGCAAGGTAGCAAGCATGACAGCAAGTTTCTTGTTGCAGTGAGAAACAGTCTCAGTTTGCATATATTTTTGTTTTTCAAGAATATCTCCCACTGCAGAAGTCCAATTGACATGATTTTAAGACATTAGAAAGATAAAAGGCTAGGATACAACTTTTATGTTTACCACTTTGCCTAGTTCTGACGGGAAGGTGGTCAAAATCATTGTCAAAATGGAAGAACTGCACCAAAATTTTGGAACTACTGGAGAGTTTCTCGTTGCAGTGAGAATCCATTTTCGCTGCAGCGAGAATTCTTTTTCGTTGCAGTGAGAAACAAGGTTGGTTTGTGCCCCCACCACCCGAGAGTTTCTCCCTGCGGTGAGAGTGCATTCTCGTTGAAACGAGATTCAAGGCAGATGACAAATTAAGGGATTTTCACATGCCACAAAATCCATTCCTACCGTATTGCACATCAAAGTGAATACATTGACAATAATCAAGTTTCTCATTATTCATTTCAATCACATATTATAATCATAAACTTTCTATCACATATACATATATAAACATACATAAACACGTACACCACCCCACTTCATTCATCATCATAGTCGGGTCATCATCATTGACTTATGCGCACTCCCTACTAACACATAGCCGGGTCATCATCAACTCATGTGTACTCCCACATCACACATACCTGGGTCATCATTATCACACAACATTATTCATCAATGCATAACATATATTCATATATATACATACCAATATAATATAGGAGCACATGGATTCATCCTTTTACATAATTCACATTTTCACAACATCAAAACATTTCATCAAGGGCTTGCTCCCATGCATAATTTAATGAAAACCAAGTAAAATCATTTAAATGCTTCATCCCACCACATATGTATTTCCAAAAAACACTTTGATACAAGTTCACTCACCGGTCTTGTTGATTCTTTTACTTGACTCTAACCTCAACTAATGCTCCAAATGGACATGTGAGGCCTTGTTGGAACTTATACACACATAACATCACAACCCAACCCAAATTGGCATTAATATAATTCCAAAAGCTCTTTCCTAATCAAGTTCTACTAGTTATTCCTAACTAGCTTCCAATTGCCATTAAGTGGCTAGTTATTCACATTACTCTAGCCACCCTAAGAGTGAATAAACAACCTTAATGATAAAACACTCATAAACCCCATTGTTAGCCATTATCAACAACTAAAGAAATTTAACCTTAACTTATACTCACCTTGATGGTCTTTGTAGTTGAATTCTCTTTCAAAATTCTTGAAGCTAACAAGAAAAATCACTCTCTCTCTCTCTCTACATGTCTAGCTAGTGAGAGGAAGATAGAAGTAAGACTTTTTAAGGGTTTTAAGGTGAGAGAGTGAAAGAGCACAAAAGGTTCTATGAAAAAGTGCTCAAAAGCATGAAAATTGAAATTAGAGAGAGAAAGTTATGGAAGCTTTAAGGGAGGCTCCCATGGAGATGAAGAAATGTGAGATGGGAAGGGAAAAAGAAATGGCTGGAATCTGCTGGAAATTACTGGAGCTTTAGATATTTATATCTAAAGTTTATCCAATTTTTCATGTAATTTACCAAAATGCCCTCCATAAGGTGACTTTGTCTTTTTCTTTCCTTCGGTTCAACGTTTTACTCTTTGGACACTAAGACAAAGTCCATAATAGTCTACTAGTACTCAAGTTCGCAAAAACTTAAAAATTTAGACCCGAGATACAAAATGACCATTTTGCCCTTACCTTGGAAATCATCATTATTTCTATTTCCTTCATCATTTTATCCTTATTTTCATCATTCATTTGTGCCTTAGGCCTACTTAAGCCTTAATAATGTTTTAAAGCATACTTCTAGCATCTCACTAAAGAAAATAACGAAATTACCCTTAGTATATTTTATCGCGTCTCCTTTTAGTTACGTGTTTATAGAGGTCGAGGTTTCACAAGTTCACTTCTGAATTACCCTTTTTACTCAGTAATCAACCTTAATTAGCAACCGATAAGAATTATTAGCCACCACCTCAAAGTACGAGGTACTACACTCCTGATCAGATGAGGCGGCTAGTGAAGGAGCAGAAGAGGCTGGTTGGGTGAAACCGTGAGTAGAACCTTGGGATTGATAAGCCATCTGGCAATTCCTCTTAATATGTCCAAGTTGACTACATAAGAAACAAACTCCCGTATCACGGAGGCATCTTCCTCTATGCCGTCCCCCACAAGTATCACAACAATGGATAACTTGACTACCTTGCCTCGAATCCTGTTGGATCCTAACACTAAAGGTTCTCTGTCCCGCCCCAATACTAGCACTAGGCGAGTCACTCCCCTATTAGGGTAATTGTAAGTCCCTCTATGAGCCTTGACGACCAGAGGACGAAATACTACCATTGAAGTCTCTGCGACCTTGATAGCCCTCTGTCTTGGCCCTCTTTGCTCTATCCCTTATAGCCCTACTCTCACTGGTCCTCATCTCAATCCGATGAGCACAATCCACTGCTGCGGAGTAGGTATTGAAATCTTGGGATGCCACAGCCCTAAATAATGGCTCCACTAGCCCATCCACAAACCTCTGAATCTTTATCTCCTCAATAGAAACTAGATAGGGCGTATACTGAGCCAGCTGCGTAAATTTGATGTTGTATTCTGACACAGTTGTTGGTCCCAAGTAAATGTGCTAGAGGGGGGTGAATAGCACTTTTTGACTCTTGGTAATATGAGGAACTAATTCGAAAAGCAATGAAAATAAAAAACATAGTAGACAATGTCCAGGAATTTAGAGTGGTTCAGTCCAAGACCTACACCCACTACCTTGATTATCCAACCAAGGATTTTCAAACTAATCCACTATGAACCAGTGAAATTCACAAGCTTTCACAAAGCTTTACAATGGCTTTTACTAGGCTTAGCCAAAACCTTGCACAATAGTTTTTCCCCGAGCTCAACTATAACTCAACACCTAACTTTTCAAGGCTAAGTTAGAACCTATACCCAATCAAGCAATCCTAGCTTGAATCAATCCATTAAAGTGACTTGCTCACTCTAAGAATATAAGGAGAAAAGTGAAAAGAGTGTACTTATGATCACAAAGTTGATGTAAGTGGTACAAGTTGAAGTGCAAAACATAACTACAAAGATAGGCGTTGAGTGCAGTAAAGTGCAGAGAGATTTTTGCTGGTTTTTGAGCTCTTTTTGCTTAAAAGCCTTCAAAACTACATTTCTAGCCGTTAGAACCCTCTTTTATACTTTGAGAAACAACTTTGATGGCAGTTTGACAATTTTCTAGTCGTTGGAAATAGTTGGGAGTTGGTTCTAGCAGTTAATCTATCTTTTAGTGCAGAGTTTAAAATTGCAGGCAGAATGCTCTTAGTCGACTAACCGATATCTTAGTCGACTAAGTTGTCTTTGTCTTCTGATCCTAGTTTCTGGCAGTTCGAGCAGTGTGCACTTAGTCGACTAACTCATTCCTTGGTCAACTAAGTTGGTTATGTTTCACAATACTCTTCAGCCAGCCAACTTTTGATTTAAATCTTAGTTGACTAACTCTTCATTAATCGACTTAGGCGCTTATGTCTTGTTGATCAATTGTGACTTCCTTATTTCTATTCTCTTTGATATGTGCATTTGAATGATTGATTAAATATTTGCATACAGTTTTTCTCTTGCACACTCAATTAGAAATATTAGACACAAATGAATGGGAATGTTTTATTATCATCAAAAACTAATGGAGCCAACAACAGTCATACTTGGGGTCTGTACTAATGCCTGAAACTCCCTAGCCCATGCATTACATACACTAAGTGGTAAGAGTCGATCTAAGAAGGCTGTACAGAACTCCTTCCAAGTCAACAACGTTGCATCCATCGACCTACCTCTATGCAAGGAGCCATACCACTCTTGCGCCACGTCTTCTAATCGAAAGGTGGCTAGCTCGACTGATCTAGTACTAGAGCATCCCAAGGCCTCACAAATTTTCTCCATGTTGTCTAAGTAAAACTTTAGTTTCTCCGATGCATCAAACCTTGAAAATGAAGGAGACTTAAGCTTTAGGAAATCAGGAAGGGAAATTTCTAAATGACCCTTCTCAACCTCAAGATGTTGGCAATCGGCCTACCCTTGGGAACTAAGGGATTCTTGTACTGTAGGTCTCCCCTCCACTATCCTCTGCATATCGTCTATACGGGTTACCATCATCTCTACAACCCGATTAACTCCCTGTAGGCCTGTCACCAAGTTCTCATTGGTGATGCCCTTAGTTGGTTGTCTATCCGTATCGCCCGAAGATCGTCCCTTCTCTAGTCTACTCACAAGCGTATCCGCCCTCACCGACCTAGTGGCCCCGCCACGTCTACCTCGCCTCCTAAGGGTGGGTGCCCATGGCCTATCTGTCATCTCATTAGGAGCATCTTACTCCACCATTCATCTTGAGGCGGCTCGTGTCTTAGGCGGCATTCTTACCTAGACATGAGCAAACACTTGTTATTAAATACTATTTGCGATTATAATCGTATCTAAGGAAAAAGGTGGTTTCTAAGATAAGGAATCTATGCGGTCCCTTGGTTGTAAAATGTGCCACGGTTTACACTTCACAACCAAAGTTTTCACATAAAGACCCGACACTCCGCTGGACCAACAAAAGAAAGTCTTACAACCTAAACAACCTAGGGCTCTGATACCAAGTTTGTCACAACCCAAATTTCCGGCCATGACTAGCGCATGGGCCCAGTGGACGTAGCCCACAAAGCCCAAGCAAGCTTTTTTACGTAATCCCGTTCACTATCCCATCAATTTTTCATCATCATTACTAGACCACCATTTGTAAGATACAACTAGATGTATTTTCATAATACAACATAGATACTAAAAATTTACATTTTGTATGATCTGAAAATAAGGTTATTCATAGCCATCTCATAATGGCACCATCATTCCAAACTATACATGCATCGTTAGCAAAGTGATTCCTAGCAATTTACATTTAATGTACATGTACTCATATAAAAAACTTTTAATGACCAGCAGAGTGGCTTTGGTGAGGGTACGGCTATCGAATGCCATGATACCTACCAAGAGTGAATGCAAGTGGACGCCTTAGTCTTAGTCCCAACTATCTACAAATCTAAAAACATGCAATTTAAAAGAGTGAATATAAACTCAGTGAGTGAACATAAGAAGGGAACATGCAATGACAAGGAATGTTTTAGAAAACCTGATGCACTTACAATAAACCATGCAATTTAGTCTAAATTTTTGGTTAAAACCCCTCATTTCAAACTTTGAATGTTTAATCCTTTAATGTTACAAAACCCATGATGAACCATAAAGTTGAATAGAATGAAAATTTCAGCAATGACCAAGCAAGACAAACAAACAGAGGGTTTTCTCGTTGCAGTGAAAAGGCATTCTTAGTTTGCATACACTTCGACTTTTCAAGCATATCTCCCACTAAAGAAGTTCAATTGACATGACTTTTTAGTCATGAGAAATCTAAGAGGCTGGGCTACAACTTTTATGTTTAGCACTTTGCCTAGTTCTAATCAGAAGGTGGTCAAAATCTTTGTTAAATTGAAAGCACTACACCAGAATTTTGGAACCACTTGAGAGTTTCTCGCTGCAACGAGAACCAGGCTAATGTAAGCCCCCCAACCCGAAAGTTTCTTGTTGCAGTGAAAAATAGAGCAATTTAGTTAAACGGGGTATTGTTACATCAAAAAGCCATTTTCTTGCTAAAATGAAAAGCAATTTGGGGCAATTAACAATGCCAACATACAACACAATCATAATTATTTTCATAAACATTCTATAACATATATATATACATACATCATTATGCATACCATCCCGCCACACTCTCCTCATGTGCACTCCCACACTGCACATACCTAGGTCATCATCAGCTCATGTGCACTCCCACACCATACATAGTTGGGTCCTCATTATCACACAAAATGAGCATGCAAAGCATAATATACATATCAATATAATGTGAGAACGCATGAACTATTCATATTGCACATTTCACAAGATAAAAACATTTCATGAAGGGCTTGTTCCCCAAGTATATTTTTAAAGCAAAAACAAAGGAAACTTTCAAATGATTTATTTAAACATGTAGGCACTTCCCAAAACATTTTGAAATGCAAGCTCACTCACTTGTATTTGTTAAATCATTACCTAACTCCAACTTCCTCTAATGGTCCAAATGGGGCAGTGGGGCTTCGTTGGAACCTATCATCACATTAGCATCACAATTAACTCAATTCACATAACTATAAATTCTAAAAGCTATCTCCTAAATCATGTTCTACTAGTTATTCTTAACTAACTTCCAATTGCCATTAAGCGGCTATTTACTTTCACTATTCTACTCACAATAAAGATGAATAAATAATCCTCAACTACAAAACATTTACAAATCTATCCACTAGCCATTTTCAACAACTTAAAAATCAACTCTAATTCACTACTCACCTTGGTAGCTTTGTAATTGAATTCCTTTCCAAAAATTTCAAGCTATTATAGAAGCTCCCTCTTTTTCTCTCTAAAACACCTAGCTAGTGAGAGGAAGTATGGAAGTAAGACTTTTTAAGGGTTTTAAACTGAGAGAGTGAAAGAGCACAAAAGGTTCTATGAAAAAGTGCACAAAGCATGAAAATTGGAGTTAACTTGAGAGACGTTATGGAGGTTTCAAAACAAGTCCATGGAGGATGAAAGAAACGTGAGATGGGAGGAAGAAGAAGAAGAAGTTGTTGGAAAATGAGAATAAGCTACTGAAAAATGATATTTATAGCTAAAGTTTATCCAAACTCCACTTAAATTATGAAAATGCCTTTAACGAGTAGGCTTTGTCTTCCTCTAATCCTTTGTGCAATCTTTTTACTCTTTTGACACTGAGACATAGTCTATAATAGTCTAGAAATACTCAGGTTCACGAAAGCTTAAAAATTTCGACTCGAGACAAAAAATGACCATTTTCCCCCTACCTTGGAAATCATCATTATTTCTGTTTCCTTCGTCATTTTATCCTTATTTTCATCATTCATTTATGCCTTTGGTCTACTTAGGCCTTAATATTGTTTGAAAGCATACTTCAAGGGGCTCACTAAGAAAATGATGAAATTACCCCTAGTCCATGATATCGCGTCTACTTCTAGCTACGAGTCTATAAAGATCAAGGTCTAACAGAAGACATGATATAAGGCTTGATACTAATTTAAAGCCAGATGTGAATTAAATGAACTTAAAGCTTGATATCAATATTTGGAATGAACAAAGAAACTTGATATCAATTGTTGATTTCAACATTGAAGCATAAGTGAGAAGCAATGAAAAGCACAATATCAATTCGATGTTTAAATATTACGAATAGCGAACGACACCAACTATTGGATTCCCACCACAACTTGTTGTTGAAGATACCAAGTGCTAATGTCACCAATTTTGATTGAAAGAATTCATGCAGACATATATGTCAATGATTAACTCAACCTTAAGAAGTCTTAAGGTCATTATCAATTATTAGTAAAAGAAATCATGAAACAAAAGGAGAAAGGACAAGAAAAATAATCACTTTAAAGCATAATCTTACTCCCCTTTAGAGAAATCATGAAACCAATAAGTTACCAACTGTTAAAAAACCATATGTTAGGAAAGAAATGAGTATTTAACTAGATATTCAACATGTTCATCCAGTGCTCAAGTGTTCATGGAACTAGATGAGTATGAGAATTTAAATGAATGTTCAACATATGCATCAAATACTCATATTTTTGAGAAATATTTGCAAAGTAGTTCCTAAGTGTTAAGCTTGAGTTACATCATGTTTTGATTTGACAAAAATTATATGTTATCTTGATCTTAATGTCAAGCATTTGAAATTGTTTCAAATATATTTTTAATCTCATAAGGTCAAATAGTTATTTGAAAAGCCATGCATCATTAGTAAACATCTTATAAGCTTTCAAATAATGCATATTCAGCTAAGAATACAAGAGCAAACATGCCTTAAAATGTTATTTGAATGTAGGAACAAGGCAAAGAAGAAATAGTTGAAAAGCGGCACCAAAAAGCTAAAGAAACCTCAAGACACAAGTCAAGAGTCGTTCCTAGAGAAGCTCAAGTCAATCTAAAGGTTGAAAGAGTGCAAAACTTGAAGATTATAAAGCCATAATCGATTATAAAGTGTCTACAATCGACCTTGTTCCAGAAAACGTAAGAAAACCATGTTTTGAATAGACATAATCGACCTTGATAAGTCAAAAGCATGAAAAAGTCAACTTTACACAAACATAGTCGACTATAGGGGAAGTATAGTCAACTATAGCAACTTAGTTTTGCAAAATACACGCTATTGGGAGAAGGATTGAGTAGAAGAAGTTTATAGTCATATATGGAGCCCTAATTTAAGAAATTTGAAAAACATAGTCTACCCTAAGATCATTATAGTTGACCCCCAAGCTTCAACAACAGTCATATTTGATTCAAACTTGTGTCTAACGACTCCATACTTCACCTCAACTATAAATAGCTACATTTAAGCCATTTAGAAGCAAGAGGAAACATGAACCAAAGCTTCAAAACCTAGAGAGACCTTTAAAACTTATCCTTACTGTCTAGCTTCATTTTAGTCTACCACAAAGCTTACAAAGTTGAATACTTGCTTTATTTGAGCTTATATTTCTTCTCTTACTATACCCAAGCTAAAATCTCTAGCATCTAACCTTTGTAGAGGCATTTTCTTGTTCAAATTTATACTCTATTGTAAAGGTTATAGCTTAACCTTGAAAAGCTATTTGTAAGGGTTTATGGTTGAGCCTGTAAAAACAATTGTTGGTGGGTTATCGCTTGATCTCATTAAAAAGTAAGAATCCCTTGTGTAGATTGTGTAAGAGTTATTGCTTCTATTTGAAAAGCAATAATCCCTTTGTGGATTATGCAAGGATTATCGCTTCTTGTTAAAAAGCTAGAATCCTTTTATGGATTGTGTAAGGGTTATTGCTTCCCATTAAAAAACAAGAATCCTTGATAATGGATTGAAATTCCATGGTTACCAAGGGAATGGCTATAGGCATCGAAAGGGCCGAACCATTATAAATTCTTTATGTCACTTTTTAATTTTCTACATTTTTATTCATTACTTATATTTGCCTTAAGAAAATAGTTTCATATTGATTTATTGTTTTACATTTCAAAAAATATTTTTCCCTTTATTTTTCACAGCTAGCATTTAACTTAGAGAAAATATTTTTCTTGGGTATATTTGTTGTCAAGTTTGCACACACAAGTTTGTAGATCGAACACGTAATATGGGCAGTAAGTCCATAATCGTGTCCTTTAGAGAATTAATTAAAGCTAAATTAAAGCAAACACTAAATTAATTAACAAAAACTAAAATTCAATTGAGAAAATCAATAGACTAAAACCTAGGATTATAAGTTCATTCAACACTTCATTTGATACCAGCTTCTCTTATTATTTATATTCATGGTTGGTTTTACTGACCTAGAATCCAAAGCTATGTACAAGTCTCTACTGAGATGCATGTATAAATACCTAACTTAATTGGGTCACCATATGTCTATAGTAATCAATTAAATAAGGTTCATTAAGCTTATGTCTACCTTAATCGCAAATCAAATCACCTAAGTGACGTGAACATGTACTATTCAAATCTTAGTCCAATCTAAAATCTCTTTGTCGAGTCTTAATTAGTTTCACAAATTAGTTAATTGTTGGCCAAACAATTAAAAGCTTTAATAGAAAATTTGAATAAGCAAAACTATACCCATTCATAGTAAATAAAAGAGAAACAAATTTTTTGATTACATGTTAAAATCCTCCGCAATCCGAGAAAAGTAAATTAGTTAATAGCATTTAAATAAAACATCATCCAAAAAAAATTAGTCATTAATCCAAGTCAAAGAAAATAAGAGAAACACAAAAATAGAGAAAGAAAATAATGATTGAAGCTTTTGATCTTGATTATCTCTCAATTCTCTTGCTTTCTTGCTTTGTTTTTGGCTCATTTTCTCTAGAATAGTTGTTTGCCATCCTCCTCCTTGTTTTTCTCCAAAAGACCTATTCATAGCCACTTCAAAAGCCTTAATTTTCAAAAATCGTAACTACAAAAAAAATAGGAATTTCTTTGAGCACTGCAGCTCTCATTTTCTAGAGCTACAGCCCTGACTTCTTTATTTTGGTGCTCGTGCTCTACTCCCTTTCAGTGTCATGGCTCTAATCATCCAAAGCCGTAGTTCTCAAGGTTTTGCCTTGACTTTTGCTCTCCTAGTGTAGTAACTTCATTTTGACAAAGATTTGACCATATTTCAATCAAATTTGGGCAAACTAGTAAAAATCAAGGTTGTAGCCCTTCCTTTTAGCTTTCCATTGGTCCAAAAATCTCATCAATAAAACTTCTATAGTGCAAGTTATGCATTCTCTACAGGTTCAAAAAATTCTGCTCCTATCCATCCTTACATGGTTCACCTCCATGAAGCTTTATGCACTTGAAAACCTTCAAAACAAAGACTAAATTAGTGATCGCTCAAATTAGGACTTCTAACATGAAAATGAGCTCAAATTACTCGAATTAAAGTAGTTCAACATGCATTAAACTAAATAATGGAAAACATAAAACTACCTAAAATCAACTTAAAAATACAAGGCCTTAACTATATTTAGCAATCAAAATATAGCAAAACAACTTTATATAATAGAGTTATCACACCCCCAAACTTACTATTTAGCTAGTCTTCAAGAAAAACCTAGGAAAACAAAATAACATAGTTGACAACTTGAAACAAAAAATAGGATGCACCAAGTCATTGACAACCTTTTAATTTCCTCATAAATTATCTAATTTTGCCAACTCAAAGCAAAACATAAAATATTATCTAAATTGACATTACATTCAAATACAAGCTTGAATGGACTCCCTTGTGTGTGTGAAATCTCTTACAATGAATATTATGCACTTTGGATTGGTTTATGCTCATGCAAACTTCAAACTAGTTTAAAGTTTCATATGTTTTCTTTTTATCTCTCTCTCCACTAATGTTGGCTATCACTTAACCAAGGATCCTTAGGACTTTATTTAGCTTGTAACGTATGGCTAAGGTCAAGGTCGGATGTGGGACAAGATGTAGCTCAAATCAACCAAAGCACATAGTTGTTCTAGAACCTACATAGCTTTATATTTCTTCATCGAGTACACCTTTTTCTTTTTATTTCACTTTTCATTCATCAAATAATTTTTTTTTCAATTTAACACCCCTAAACTTGTTTCTTTCAATGGTAGTGGGATGAATGCTTCACAAAAATTTTTCATTTTTCTCTAACTTCATTTTTTCACTTTTTCGTTGACTAGCTAAACATATATTTCCTAAAACAATATATATGCTTAAAAGTGAGGGTTGTAAAATTGGAAAATCTGCTGTAAAGCTAAGCCAATTTATTCATGTGTTTAACCAAAGAAAAGGACAATTTAAGCTCAAAAGGGGTATACTAGGAATACAAATTGAACTAGGTTAGCTTGAAAGGCTCAATCAGTCGAAAAATGGCCTAAATCATCTCCCTAACTAATTGTAGCATAAGATTTTGCCTTGAGGGACAATCAACCAAATTCTAGAATTCTAAACATGGTTCAAAAATTTACATTTACCTAAGCTTTCTCTAAACATACATAGTAATTCAATACAAGATATATAATGCTCAAGTATGGAAATCTCATCTGATTATGATGCTAAACATAAGAATTCTCATGACATTCAAACAATATTCATGTTTACTATGAGCAAAAGGTCAACAACATAAATGGTTATCATCATTGGATTGGTAAATCAAATTCATTGGTGCACTAATTCTAGCTTTAGTTCTCAACACCTTCCTACATTAAAATTTTCCTAAATTATCATGCTAAAAAACTAAACTTAAACTTCAAATCATAAACATAAAAATTTTAAAACTCTCCCCTTAAACTTAAAGTTAACATTGTCTCCAATGTTACTAAAAGTAAAGAAGAGAAAATACTCCCCTAAATCTGTAGACGCATTATACTAGTCATCCTCATCCTCCTCATCAATGTCATCATCAGAGTTAGAATCACTTGGCAAAGAAGGGAAAGCACCCATATCCATTCCCATGTGCTCAACATAAACTTGTATCATTTGCTTAATGGCCCAACTATTCCTCTCTTGACGATCTAGACGACAATCAATACGTTCCATGCATTGTGACATACTACGAGTTGGGGCTTTCGGTGGAGGTTGTGTGGTAGCATGTGAAGAACTACCACCTACCACAGCAAATTCCTTTAATCTCCAAAGTATTCCTACATCGATTGGAACTTTAGGAAGCTGTAACTATTCTTTATCATTCCATCTAACACCAACTCTCTGACACAAGGCAGTTATCAAAGAGGGAAAGCCTATACCGTCCCATTTTGTTTGATTCATGTGTAATATAGCATTAAAGATGACCTTGGCAATGTCGATGGATTTACCTATCATAATGGCATATATAAGAATTGCTCTATCCCTCATAACATTGTTGATGTGTGTAAACAAAAGCAACCTTGCTGCTACAAAGTGTAATCACACTTTTATTTCCTTCTTCATTACACTTTTCTTGAATGATATGGCTTTGCATCTGACATTTTCCATTGCACACCCGTAATACAAAGCTCTAAGAGTATTGCATCCCAATCTTAATGGTCAGGTAAGTATTGCCCATAGCCATCATTTTTAATATTTGAAGTCTCAAAGAATTCATTGATGGCTTAACTATGGAAAGGTACATGTTTACCATGCACAAATGCAACACCATCAACATGTTCAAATACATTGGCATAAAACTCCCTGACCACTAAAATTCTACGGCTTCCAATTGAGCACAGAATTTTTGCCAATGTCATTCTAAAATCATTTGATGTAGCCCCTCATAGCAAACTATGGGAAAATTCAAACCTTGTTCAAGTATGGGTGCCTTATTTATCAATAAGCTATAGTATCTTGTGGAAGCAATCGCAAGTACAAACTTCATTCAATTGAAAAAAGCACTTGAACTTGGTCGTGTTCTCTTTGGTTCCATTACTGCAAGAAATCTCAATAATCAACTAGGACAAAAGCAACCTAAACTATAGGCGTTCAATAAGTCTCAAATTGTCTAAAAGATTATCACCAAAATATGATAATTTAAAATGATCAAGTGTCTAAATTCAACAATCCACCAAATAATTCTAAATCAACATACCTAAACCAAAAATTTTCAGAAATTTCTACATACTCATTATCCACAAAACAAAAGTAGCCCATTTAACATGAATTTCCATTAAATCTAACAATGTCAAAGACTAACAACAAAAATTCACAAGAAGTAATGAAAAACTTTGAATAAAAGAACTTGCTTGAGAGACTTTGTTGAGAACTTGATTGTTGAAACTTTGAAAGAGGTGGAATGAGTTTTGGAAGTTGTCTGGGTGTAAAAAAAATTAAAGAATTAACCTTGGGTGTTAGAAAATTTGAAAAGTAGGAAGATAAAAGGAAAGCAAGAAACGAGAAAGGGAAATTTGGGGTTGTGCAACTAGGTAATGGAAGAGAAAAAGAAGAAAAGATGAAAGAAAAATGAGTAGGGTTGGGCCTCGAACTAGCATTATGACTCACATATTTAAGAGTCGTGGTTTTCAACATTCTGTTCTTTGTGGGCTTTTTGCTTCAAGTTTCGATGCCGTGGCACTACCCTTTAAGGGCCGTGGCACTAAACATTCTATTTTGCATAAGTAGTTTGTGTTAAGTTTCAGCACTACTGCTTTGACCTTTGAGGGCCATGACACTAGGCCTTCTATTTTTAGTAAGGAGTTCACATCGAGTGGCAGCACCAAGATGCTGGGCATTCT
The DNA here is from genome assembly GCF_053813885.1 of Theobroma cacao. NCBI lineage: Eukaryota > Viridiplantae > Streptophyta > Magnoliopsida > Malvales > Malvaceae > Theobroma > Theobroma cacao. Next base: position 26,112,858 of record NC_142641.1, read on the forward strand.
TTTTTTTATTTGAATCCTAAAACCTACAAAACACAAGAAACAAAATAATTATAATTATAAAAAAAATCAAATGAAAGGTAAAAAATTGTAAATAAAAATCAACATAAATTAAATGAAATAAACAAAAAAATAAGCTAAGTTTAGAAACTTGGGTTGCCTCCTAATAAGTGTTTTTATTTATAGTCGATAGCTAGACTCTCTTGGAAGTTCATTTAGGATTGGAAAGATGGATAAAGGATTGTTAACGATTAATGTCACCTCCAAATTAATGCTTCAACTGTTGCCCATTCACCTTAAATGCTTCATTTGATAACCCATCTATTATTTCCATTGCTTCATGTGGAATTACCTTCGATACAAGAAAAGGTCTTAACCATCTTGATTTCAATTTGTCCCAAAATAACTTTAAGCATGAGTTAAACAACATCACGTGTTGACCTATCTTCAAACAATGCTCAACAATCTTTTGATCATGCCATCTTTTTGTCTTTTCTTTGTAAATTTTGGCATTTTCATAAGCATCCAAGTGCAGTTCATCCATTTCATTCAATTGAAGTAAACGCTTCTCATCAGCTGCTTCTAAATCAAAATTTTATTTCTTGATGGCCCAAAATGCATTATGCTCCACTTAATTGGAAGGTAACATGCTTTTTCAAATACCATTCGATTTAGGGACATACATATTAGAGTTTTATAAGTGGTCCAATATACCCATAGTGCATCATTAAGTCTACTAGCCCAATCCTTCCTTGATGGAGATACGACTTTCTCTATAATCCTCTTAATTTTTCGATTTGACACTACGACTTGTCCACTCATCTAAAGGTGATAAGTTGTGGCCACCTTATGTGTCACTCCATACTTTGCAAGCAAAGTTGTCAAGTATTTATTACAAAAATGACTCCTTTCATCACTTACTATAGTCCTTGGTGTTTTGAATTTAGTGAAAATATTCTTTTTCATAAATTTTAGCACAACTTTAACATCATTTGTACGCAAAGTTGAGGCTTTCAGCCACTTTAACACATAGCCAACGACCAGCAAGATTGTTGAAGAAGGATACTAACTGTCCCATGAAATCAATTCCCCAAACATCAAAAATTTTCACTTCAAGAATGTTATTAAGTGATGTCTCATGTCTTCTTGAAATGCTCCCCACACTTTGACACCTATCACAATGCAAAACAAAATGGTGAGCATCCTTAAAAAGTGTTGGCTAATACAAACCTGAATGAAGAACTTTGGCTGCCATTTTATCTCTTGCAAAGTGGCTCCCATATTATAAACAATGACAATGCCCTAATATGCTTTCAACTTTCTCTTTTGGAATGCACCTTCTTAACATTCTGTTAGGACAATGCTTAAATAAAAATGGTTCATCTCACACATAATATCTCACATTATGTAGAAAGTTCTTTCTTTAATGAAAAGTTAAATTGGGATGGAGAATCTTGCTTACAATAAAATTGACATAGTTAACATACCTTGGTAAATTATTTTGACTAACCTGTAACAATTGTTCATCGAGGAATGTCTCGTTGATTAATGTTAAGTCCTTACCATTGTTGTCATGCTGTAACCTCGATAGATGGTGTGCTACTTAATTCTCTATACCTTTTCTGTTGCTGATTTCCAAATCAAACTCTTGTAGTAACAAAATCCATCTTATCAACCTTGGATTGGTATCTGTCTTAGCAATCAAATATTTAATTGAGAGTAGTTAGTATAAACAATAACTTTTGTGCCAATAAAGGATGAGTGAAACTTGTCAAATGCATAAACAACATCTAATAATTCGTTTTTAGTAATGGTGTAATGCATCTAAGTTTCAGTCAAAGTTTTGCTCGCATAATAAATAGAATGAAAAATTTTATCTTTTTGTTGTCCTAGCATTGCATCTACAGTATAATCACTAGCATCACACATAAGCTCAAATGGAAGTGACCAATCAATAACTACAATAATGGGTGTAAATGTCAATTTCTTTTTCAATTCTATAAATGCAGCATGACATGTATAATTAAATTTTAATGGGACATCTTTTTCTAAGAGATTACACAAAGGTTTAGCAATTTTAGAAAAATCCTTAATGAATAACCAATAAAAACCAATGTGTCCAAGGAAACTCCTAATACCTTTGATCGAGGTTTGTGGTGGAAGCTTCTCGATTGTATCCCAATTTGCTTTGTCCACATCTAATCCTTTGCTTGACACCTTGTGACCAAGAACAAGGACTTCTTGTACCATAAAATTGCACTTCTCCCAATTTAACACTAGGTTTGTTTCTTCACATCTTTTCAACACCTTGTCAAGATTCAGCAAACATTCATCAAAATTATTTCCAAATATCAAGAAGTCATCCATAAATATCTCTAACATTTTCTCCACCATATTTAAAAAGATAACCATCATGCATCGTTGAAAATGTGGCTAAAGCATTGCAAAGTCCAATTGGCATTTTCCTAAAGGTGAAAGTGCTATAAAGACAGGTGAAGGTTGTCTTTTCTTGATCCTCTAGAGCTATTACGATCTGATTATATACTGAATACCCATCCAAGGAACCATAGTACTCATTTCCTGCTAACCTATCCAACATCTGATCAATAAATGGTAAAGGGAAATGGTTTTTCCTTGTGGCCTTATTTAGCTCTCAATAGTCCATGCAATCTCTCCATCTAGTGAATGCCTTTGTGGGAATGAGCTCATTGTTTTCATTTGCAACCACCATCATCCCACCTTTCTTTGGTACACATTGCACCGGACTTACCCAATCATTATCTGAAATAGGATAAATGATGCCATCATCTAACCACTTGATAATCGTTTTCTTCACCACCTCCTTCATGACTGGATTTAATCTCCTTTGATTCTCGATAGTGGTTTTATGATTGTATAATAAAATCTTATGCATGCATATTGAAGGGGTTATCCCTTTTTTTGCATTTGTCCACCCCAAAGCTTTCTTATGCTCTTTTAGAACTCTTAACAACATATATTCCTTGTGAGACCTCAACCTCTATAGGCTAATAACGAGGCATTGGCGTAATAACCCGAGCCAAGGGTAGTTTCGTCATTTCCTTTAATAAATTCCTAGAAGGAAGTTTTCTAATATTTAAGCTCTAAATAAGCATAAAGACCAAATAAATGATGTATAATGATGAAAACACGAAGAAAACTAGATGTGGTAATAATGTTATAACAGGGGCAAAATGGTCATTTTGCACCCCAAGTCAAAATTTTTAAGTTTTCGTAAACTCGAGTATATTTAGACCATTGTGGACTTGGCCTCAGTGTCAAAAGAGTAAAAAGATTTCATAGAGGATTGGAGAAGAACAAGCTATCTTGCAAGGGCATTTTCGTAATTTCAAGTAGAATGGATAAGCTTGAGCTATAAATATCTTTTTCTTCCAGCAGCTTCTTCATTCTCCAGCAACTTCTTCTTCTTCTTCTTCTTCCATCTAACGTTGCTTCCATCCTCCATGGAAGCTTGATATGAAACTTTCACAACTTTCTCTCTCTAGCTCTAATTTTCATACCTTTGTGCCCTTTTGACTAGAACCCTTGTGCTCTTTCACTCTCTCACTTTAAAACCCTCAAAAAGTCCTTGTTCAACACTTTATCTCACTAGTTGTAGGTTTTAGAGAGAGAAAAAGAGATTTTCCACATTTGTTTGGAAGCTATTGGAAGAGAATTCAACTACAAAGAAACCCTAAGGTGAGTGATGAACTAGGCTTGGTTTTAAGTTGTTGATAATGGCTAGTAATTGGGATTATGAGCTGTTTTATTATTGAGTTGTTTACTCATTTTTAGTGTGATTAGAGTAGTGCAAGGAATAGCCATTTGATATAGTTGGAAGCCAATTAGGAATGACTAGTAGAATTTGAATTAGAAACTAGCTTTTGGAGTGATATTAATGTAAATTGGATTGTTTGTGATGTTGTGTGTGTATAGGTTCCAACAAGGCCTCACATGTCCATTTGAAGTATTAGTTGAGGTTAGAGTCAAGCAAAAGAAACAACAAGACCAGTGAGTGAACTTGCATTTCAAAGTATTTTTAGGAATGTGAATGTGTTTGCACAAGACATTAAATTATTTTATCAAACTTTTCTTAAGAATGGGTGCCTTGGGAACAAGCCCTTGATAAATTATCTTTGTGTTGTGATATGTGGCTATTATGGATTCATATACTGCTACATTATGTTGATATATATTTACATATGAATATATTATTGTTTAATGATATTAACTCGGCTATGTGCGAGTAGGGAGTGCGCATAAGCTGATGATGACCCGGTTATGTGCGAGTAGGGAGTGCACATAAATCGATGATGACCTAGCCATGCGTGAGTAGGGAGTGCACATGAGCTGATGATGATGGGATGGTGTGCATGATGATGATGGGTATATATATATATATGTAAATATGTGTGCTATAGGAAGTTTATGAGTAATGGTATATGGTTGTAATGCATGTGAAATTTGGCATGATGAATCTTGAGAAATTTCCATTTTCTTGCAAATTGATCTTTATTGCAGCACCAAATGGATTTTTTGTGCAAAGGAGGCCCCTTTTTCACTTAAGTGCCCTGTTTCTCGCTGCAGCGAGAAACATTTTGTTTTGGCAGCAGAAAACTCGCTGTAGGGAAAATAAATCTCGCTGCAGCGAGAAACTCTAGGGTTCTGATTTAATACCTTCACTTTGATGAAGATTTTGACCCCTTCTCGTCTGAAATGGTAAAAGGCGAAAACATAAAAATTGTAGCCCTACCTTTTAGCTTTCTAATGGTCTAAAAATCAGGTCAATTGGATTTCTGTAGCGGGAGATATTATAGAAAAACTTAAACACATGCACATTGCCACTATTTCTCACTATAGCGAGAAACTTTATGTTTTGGCCACCCGAATCTCGCTGCAGCAAGAATGAACTTTGCCACAGTGAGAAACTTGCTACCTTGCTTGATTTTGACCTACTTTTCACCCATTTAATTTCATGGATTGATCATGGGTTTGTGAAACACTATGAGGGTATTAATCCAAGTTTGAAATGAGGGGTTTTTAGTAAGAAATTAAATCAATTGCATTGTTTTTGAAACAAGTGCATCATGATTTCCAAATTCTTCCTATTGATTGCTTGTTCCCTTTTTATGTTCACTCACTGAGTTTTATACTCACGTTTTTAAAATTCATGTTTTTAGATTTGGAGGCAGTTAGGACCTAGATTGAGTTGCACACATATGCTTGCTTTCTTGGTAGGTACTATGGCATCTCAATAGCCGCATCTTCACTGTGGTCACTCCGCTGGAAGTCAAGAGTCATTTTGTTTTATGAGTATGTTCATGTGATGTAAAATACTAAGATACGTGTCTTAGACAAAATATGTATATTTTAACTGTTAATGCCACCATGAGTTGAAATGTTAACATCATTTTGGGTTTATATTAATGAAATTCTTGATTGCTATAGCCCATTATTAAAGTGATTATAAGTTAGAATTGAGAAAGATGACTTGAGAATAGTTGATGGGATGTTAAGCAATATTACATAATAGGCTTGCTTGAGCTTGGTGGGCTTTGCCCATTGGGCCTATGCGCTTGTCATGGCCCGGGAATTTGAGCTATGACATTCTTGCTTGTTAGTGAGATCATATGAAACAATAATAGGAAAATTAGATGAGTCACCAAGATATGCATACCTCAAATGGTTTGGCAATGGTTTGAAATCCAACTTAAGGGATTCTTCAATAAACGGCTTCACTGGTGAAGATGAAAAGAAAGAGAGATCTAACGACTCAAATTGTGTTCCCATAGATGACATGGGGCATTCAACACATCTATGACATCCTTAACACTTGTTACAGATTTAGTAACCAACGATCCCTCAAATGGGTGATTAGGATGTCTTTCCCTAAAAACTTCACTTACAACCCCATCCACCACACTAAATGCTGAACAATCATCATGATCATTAGTAAACTTTAAAGTTTTAAAAATGTTAAATGTTACCTCTTGATCTTACACTCTTAAGGTAATCTCTCCCTTTTCGACATCGATGAGTGCTCTAGTGGTGTCTAAAAAAGGTCTCCTAAGGATAATAGGAACTTCTCTATCCTTCTCCATATCGAGTACTATGAAGTCCATTGGAAATATGAATTTATCCACTTTGACAAGTACATCTTCCACTATACCTCTCAAATATGTGAGGGTTTTATCTACCAATTGTAAAGTCACAGTAGTGTACTTAATCCTTGCCAAACCCAACTTGTTGTAGATAGACAAAGGCATCAAATTAATACTTGCCCCCTAAATCACTCAATGCCTTAGCAAAAAATAAGGCACCAATTGTGCATGGAATAGTGAAGCCGGCAAGGTCCTTAAGCTTTGAACGAAGCTTGTCTATATGATTGCACTGCATTGCTCAATGAGTGCTACTATCTCAAATTCACCTAACTGCCTCTTTTTGGAGAAAATATCCTTCAAAAATTTTACATATGAAGGCATTTGCTCTAAAGCCTCAGTAAAAAGAACGTTGATGTGAAGCTTTTTAAACACCACATTAAATTTCCAAAACTGGCTTTCCTCTTATTATTTCTTGAGACGTTGAGGAAAAAATGACGGTGGTAGAGTTGTCTTAGTTTTCTTTTCTTGACACTATCCAGTAAAACTTGCAGTCTATGTTCCGTTCTCAACTATCTTGTCTTTTTGTTCAATTTGCTTTAGGTTATTTTCTATTTCCTTACCATTTCTTAAGGTAATGGCTTTGACATGTTCCTTACATTTCTTCCTCAAATTTGCCTTTATATCAGTAGGTAGTGTTCCTTTAGCTCTATTGTTTAATGAGTTAGCAAATTGACCAACCAAGGTCTCAAGGTTTTGAATTGATGCTGTTTGTCTTTGAATAAGAGTTGTTTGATTTTAAATGATGCAATCATTCTTTGTCATGAACTGCATTAGCGAATCCTCTATAGATGGGTTTTTCTCTAGGATAGGTGCTCTGGCTTGCTGTTAGAACCTTAGAAGTATGCTCAATCTTTAGGTTGAAGATGACCCCTGATTGTTAGACCAAGAGAAGTTAGAATGGTTTGTCCACCATGAGTTGTAGGTGTTGGAGCAAGGATTGTTCTACTGTCTGTTCCCCACAAATTGCATTATTTTTGTACTGCTTGTACATTGATTACTTGCATGCTTATCTCCACAATACTCACAAACTACAAAATGACTTTGAATGAAGTTAGCACTAAAATATTCAAGTTTCTTAGTTAAAACTACTGCTTGTGATGATAATGTTGTGAAGGCATCCACATCATGAACTTCAACTACTCTCTTATTCGTTGATCGCCTTGTTGGCCACTGATTGTTATTTCAAGCCATCTCCTCCAATAGATCATATGTCTCATCAATTGACGTAGCCATTAAAGCTTCTCCCACAATGGCATCAAATGGTGGTTCAAACATGACCACTAAATCCATTGTAAAATGTCTGTAGTTGTTGCCACTTTGGAAGACCATGATGAGGGCACCGCCTAAGCAAGTCCTTGTATCTTTCCTAAGCCTCATACATTGATTCAGCAATGTGGCTGCATGAATGATGTGATATCATTCCTCATTTTCATTGTTTTGTTTGGAGGAAAGAACTTAGCAATGAACTTTTGGGAAAAATCATCCCATGTTGTTATATAGTGCATTCAGCCACACTTTAGCTTTGTCGCTTTTTGAAAAAAGGAAAAACCTCAAATGAATTTCATCATCTGTGACACCATTGTGTTTAAAAAGTGTCACAATATCCACAAAATTCAAGATGTGGGCATTTGGATCATCATTTGGAAGGCCCCAAAATTAGACTAAAGTTTGAACCATGGTAATGATGGCTAGCTTACTCATGAAATTGTTGGCATGAATAGTCAACCTTCAAATGCTCGATGGAATCCCATGTACCAACGGAACAACATAATCCCTTAAGAAATGATTTTATGCCATAACTCGCTCTTGGATTTGCTACTCACCATGTTGATCAACCATTGTATTAATTTGAGCAAAACCTTGTTGATTCTCTTGTTTAAGTTTCAGATTGTTCTCTCGATTGTTAGGTCACAAGGTATAATCTCCAAGCTTTTTGCTCTTCTCATATAATGATGGAATGAATTTGAAAAACAAAGAAAGCAAAAACTCAAATTAAGACTAATTTGTTGAATTGTAATATTAGAAAAATAAATAGGAAAACAAATCCTCAACAATGACGCAAAAAACTTGTTGTCAATTTTGCACTCACAAGTATACATATTGAACAGAATAATATGTCCAGATAAGTCTAGAATCTTATCCCGCAAGGATTTGCTCCTAATTGTTTACTAAGTACTAAGATTATGATAAACTAATCTTATTCAAGTAACTCGATGTTTTAGAAAATTAATTAAAATTAAATTAAAACAAACGTTAAATTAATTAATAGAAACTAAAATTCAATTGAGAAAAGTAACAGACTAAAACCTAGGATTATGGGTTCATTCAACATTTCATCTGATACTAGCTTCTCATATTATTTGTATTCATAGGTGGTTTTACTAACCTAGAATCCAAAGCTATGTACAAGTCTCCATTAAGCAGCTAATACAAATACCTAACTTATTTGGGTCACTATATATTTGTAGTAATCAGTTAAATAAAGTTCACTAAGCTAGTGTTCTAATTTAGCTATGTATAGCAATTGGTTTATGTCTAACCCAATTGGGAATCAAATCACCTAAGTGGCGTGAACATACACTATTCATATCTTAGTCTAATCTAAAATCTCTTTGTTGAGTCTCAATTAGATTCACAAATTAGTTAATTGTTGGCCAAACAATCAAAAACAGTAAGAGCAAATTTGAATAAGCAAAACTATACCATCCATAGTAAGTAAAAGAGAAACCAAAATTCAGAATACATGTTGAAATCCACTACAATCCTAAAAAGGTAAATTAGTTTACAATATCTAAATAGAATATCATCCGAAGAAATTTTTCCATTACTTTAAGTAAAAAAAAATAAGAGAAAGATAAAAGTAGAGAAGAAAAACTAATGATTGAAGCTTTTGATCTTAATTTTCTCTCAATTTCTCTTGCTTTTTGTTTTGTTTTTGGCTCTTTTTCTCCAAAATAATTATTTTCTGTCTTCTTCTTTATTTTACTCCAAAAAGACTTATTTATAGCCACTTCAAAAGCCCTAATTTTTAAAAATCATAAGTGCAGAAAAATAGCAATTTCTTTGAGTGCCGCGGCTCTCATTTTCCAAAGTTGTGGCCCTCACTTCTCTGTGTTGGTGCTCGTGCTCTACTCCTTTTCAGTGTCGTAGTTATCATCATCCAAAGCCACGACTCTCAAGGTTCTGTTTTGATATCTACTCTTAAGGTTATGATCAGAGCTTGGCAAAGTGGTAAACATGAAAGTTATAGTCCTTCCTTATAGCTTTCTAGTGGTCTAAAAATCTTGTCAATTGAACTTTTATAATGCAAGTTATGCCTAAAATACTCTACAAGTTTAGAAAATTCAACACTTATCCATCCTTGCACGATTCAGCTCAATGAAGCTTTATGCACTTGAGAGCTTTCAAAACAAAGACTAAATCAATGATGGCTTAAATTAGGACTTTTAACATGAAAATATGCTCAAATTGCTTGAATTAAAGTAGTTCAACGTGCATTAAACTAAATAACAAAAAGCATAAAAACTACTTAAAATCAACTTAAAAACACAAGGACTTAGCTATAATTAGCAGTCAAAATGTTGCAAAATAACTTTATATATTAGAGTTATTGATATTATTTTTGTGCTTACTAATTTATTGTTAAAAACTTGTTTTTGATATTGGAAAATATTTTTGGGTAAAAAAGTTTTGATTTTTATACTTAGATCTTTGAAGAAATTTTTTAAATATCAATTCAGCCCCCTTTTAGTATATTGCTCTTTGAAGCTTTTACACTAACAATTGGTATTAGAGCTTGGTCATAAATTTTGTAGGCTTAACTGCCTTTGAAAGATCCGTTGTAAAAGCTCAACTCAATAAAAATGAAGGTTACGACAACCATGCTTAGTGAAGGGCAATCGATCTAAAGCCCACCTCTCTTTGTTGGTAATAATTATCCTTATTTGAAAAAGAGAATGGAACTATTTATTCAATCTATGAATTTGGATGTGTCAAGTGTAATTTTAGATGGTCCTTATGTACCTTATAAGGAAGTAGATAGCAAGATAGTGATTAAAACTAGACATAGTGGAATGATAAGGATAAGAAATTAATTTAAATCAATTGCAAGGCATACAATACCTTTCTTTATGCCTTAGGAGCTAGTGAGTTTAATAAGGTATCACTGTGTGAAATGCCAAGTAAAGTTGGGATACCTTAAAAACCACATATGAGGGCACCAACCAAGTGAAAGAATCTAAATTGGATTGCTTACACATGATTATGAGCTCTTTAGGGTGAAAGAAAGTGAATCAATTAATGAGATGTTTGAAATATTCACAAATATTGTTAGTGTTTAAAGGATTTAGGGAAAAATTTTCCCAATGCCCAACTTGTCAAGAAAATCCTATATAGCCTCCAAAAATCTTAGAGACCTAAAGTCACAAGTATACATAAATCTAGGAATTTAAATGATTTTAAGCTAGAAGAGCTTATAGGTTCCCTTCTCACTTATGAGTTGACACTTAAATACGAGAGTGAGAGAAAAGAACCTTAAAGGGCAAACAAAAGGGTCTAGCACTTAAATCTTTAGTTGAGGAAGATAAAAAAACATCAAAAGTGAAAGTGAAATTGAAGGAGATTTAGCTATGTTAGTAAGAAAATTTAATAAGTTCATAAAGAAGAACACTAGAGATAGAAAACCTATGAAGAGAATGTGCTTGAGGAAGAGTGTCCAAAAGACCACTTAACATGTTTGGATTCCAAGAAGCTCGGGCATACCAAGTATGAATGCCCTAACAAAAGAAGAACTTCAAGAAACTTCAAAAAGAAAAGGATGATGGCATGTCACATCCCATTTTCTAGAGGGATTGTGATCGACACTAAGACCTATGTGGGTATGACCCACTAGACCCTAGTAAGCCTCTTAACATCATTCTATCATTAATCAATCACATTTGGCTCATTTGCCATCATCATCATCATCAAACATGCATAACATGAGACATATAATCATAAAAATTTGTACATAGGTGAATCACATAATTATGGACTTTTCAACATCAAAGGTGTGAACGCTTTCATTCATAATAATTGTACTTAATACATCATATATAAATTATGTAAATTTGCACCCCAAGTGTGTAACGATCGTTCCTTGATCGTTACCGGCGTCCGAGACTTGCAGGAGAACCCGCCAAATCCCGAACAAGCCTTAGTTGAATCTTTGGTTATTATGCCATCAATTTATGAAACTATTTGAACCATATACCTTTTTGTAATAAGAATTAAACATAGTCGTAATAAACCATCTTAACCTTTATTCACCATACCCGTAAAGATTACATTATAGTCTATAATTATTCAATTGTACACTACTTACAAATACATTATACTATGAACGACTGGACCTCTAGTAGCGGAGCAACTTGGAATAAAGTGCTACAAGATGCCTTTACCTATCCGCAGTAGACAACATGTGCCGATGGACACATGCTAGGCCGAACACTATCTGTAAAAAGGAAATAAGGGGGTGAGTCTCACAGACTCAATGATCATCAGCTCCGTGAGCAGGGAGTAGATGGGAAACAAGCTTAAGGCAGATCATTTGAATGATAAAACCAAAATAAAAATAATAATCTTAGCAAAATAAAATCACAAATAGAATGTTTGTGCCTTGTAAAAATGACGCCATCAAATCATTGTGCAATATTTCACTTGGTAAAACGATGCTGAAAACAAATGTAGTAAAACCAAGTTCAATCATAGAAAACATCATTTACTATCAAAATACAAGAAACAGTATAAAAGTATGCACGCTCCCAAGTTGTGTGGCATGTAAAGAAATCAATTTATAAAGCCACATAAACCAGCTTGTGATCGTCAAATAAGCACTAAAAGCTTTTATTCAAATAAGGGGAGCTGTAAAGAAAATCTTAACTCTACACCATGCAAAAGAGTACGTGTCTTAAAACTCAGAAGGCTCTCGAGTAGGAAAGTATAATATCAACACGTGGACCCACTTCCACGTAATAACAATCCAGGAGCACCACCTCCACTGGATTCCCACATGCCATGGCAATCTCGATGATGTTGGTCGACATCGGAGAATCAAGCAATTGCAATCACGAATATCACTTGTGGCCTAGCCACATATCACAACCAATGGCCTTACCACGTATATCAAAGACCATGGCCTCAGCCATGTCTAACAACTCGTCGGTGACCCAAAGGTTCTCTAGCTAGAGCTCACTTGTGCACAAGGGTCACACTTAATCGAAGTGACATCCAGCCTCCTCTAGACACTCTTAGTTTGTTAAAACCGTTTTCAAAGCCAAATCAAGTTTTTCAAGACCTTTTCCTTTAAATCGTTTGAAATCAAGGTTTGATAACCCATCAAATCGCATTTCTCATTAATTGGCATGGTGTAAATACTTGTATTTAAATGATTTTAACAAATGCTTTTAGCTATGTAGATCACACAAAAATATAAGGCACAAATTTTGGTACAAACAGCGTAAAAAGGCTTGTTTCCCAATTTCTAAAACATTTTACATATATAGATTATCTATAGGCATATCCAAACCAACTTTCAAAACATCTTGCATCCATAAAATACCTAGGATTCTACCAGCTCATGCTTTCCACAAATTTGCATTTAAAATAAATCATTACATATATATTTTATAGATATTTGGAAATCGACACCCTCTACTCACCTTACAATAGCGGGATGCTTCGTCGCTATTGATTCGGGTGCATATCTAGCTATTTCTATTTGTCAATCACTCGTTACCTTGTCCGGCACGCCACCACGGTAAACTTTCCTAGCAATAAATTAAACTCAATATATTTAGTGTATATCATTTCCACTTCTCTTTCTCATTCAATCATGAATCCTCATTCTACTAACTTGCATCTTAACACATTTTTTCTAAGGTTATTCGTATCCTTTGTTTGCATAATTCTTTAGATTATAAGTACTAGTAACTTATTCATAACCTTTTAAACCTTTCACAACAACACATATCCACACATTACTTTTTTCTGAGCTTTCAACTATCATAATTGCTTCTAACCGTTCCCATGACATCACAATAACACTACACATTGTATACCTTACCTTTGTGGTGAATTTGACCTTGCAGGCAACCTCAATGCTCTTCCAATATTCCACTCACCAAGCTGCCAACAATCGCATAATCATTCCTCACAATATTCAACTATCCGTAGGCTTCAAAATAGAGTGTTAAGCTTACCGCTTTTCTTTCACCTTGAACCCATTATGCACCCACGGGTTTGGTGGCTTGCATGTCACAAATTGTCCTCCAATCAAGCTGATCTTTGCTGCCACAAGACATTTCTCTTAGTCATCAACTCATTTTCAAGGATTACTCAAGCTAAAAACAAAAATCCTTACCATTCCTTGCTTGAATCACAAAATCAAGCTTTATACATCCTTTGACTCTCCACGGCTTCTCTCTTGAGTATTGAAGGTTCCTTGAGTGAAACAACAACATAAATCTACAAGATGGAGGAGGAAATCTCATGGTTCATCTTGCTTTTGTGCAAAATCGAGCCTTTTCTTCCTTTCTCTCTTTTTTTTTCTTTCTTTCTTTCCTTTCCTTTCTCTTTTCTTCTTTCTTTCCTCTCCTTTCTCTTTTCTTCTTGGTTATGGGCAAACTTCTCAAGGCCAAGCCTTGAAAATGGCTTTCATTTTCTCATTTTTCTCTCCCATGGGCGGATTGCCCAAAGTCCCTCACCTTTTTCTCTTATTTCCTTTTCTTTTCTCTTTATTTTTCCTTCATGGGTGGATTGCCCAAAGCTTGCTCATTTTAACCTTTTTCCTTTTTCCTTTTATGTGGTAAAATGGCAAGTCAAAAGGGCTTTTGAACTTTTCCACCCTCCACCTTCATTGCCCATTCTTTCTTCATTTCTTATTTACATGCCATGCCATCCAATTACCTTTCTTTGTTTTCTTTCTATTAAATATTATATTTATGCCTTTCTCTTTTCAAATCACATCACCTTTCTTACTTGTTTATTATGGGCTATCTTTGCCAAACCATGGTTTTCTCCAATTAAATATCTTTTTATTCTTTCTCTCTTGTCAACTTTCACATGGTGGGGTCCCACATATTTCCCATTAACTCCTCCTTTCTTGCATGCAATGATTTGCATACAATAATGAATTTCACATGCATGTCTCATATTCCCCATAATCTAGCCTTTCCTTAAGTAATTGATCTCCATTGGCCTCCAAATATTAAAATTGTACATAAGTCCTCAAACTTTCCTTCATTTACCGTGTAACCCTCCAAACTTTCATTTTTTAAGACTTGGTCCTTCTAACACGTTTTAAATTTCAATTTCCTTCTATTTTTCATTCTTTACACATGTAAAATCAAAATATCCAAGTTGCACTTCACCAAGGTCTTACCATAATATTTAAATATATACTTACCCACGTTTGCTCTATTTAATAAAGGCACGCGAGCCCCATTAACGTCGTTTTTCTTCAAAATTCCTTCTTATCTCTTCTCCCCCACTTAGATTAGTCATATAATCCTCCTTCATGACTAATTTCGACAACAGTTAAAATATTAATGTTTTAATATTTTTTTATTAATAAAATATTAGCTTATTCCAAAATTCTCCACTTGTCTCCTTGGGTCCCAAAATGTCTTATTATGCCCCGGTTCACTTCCAAATCACCTTTTAACTCACTAATTCATCATCAATAAAGATATCATTATTTAATTGCTATTTTCTTCCGTGCAAAAATTTTATTCCAAACTAGTCCTTTCACCCTTCATCACTCTTAAACATTCTAATTAACCTCAATTGATATCCGATAAGCTTTATTAGCCACCATATCAAAGTACAAGGTGTTACAAGGTGCTTATGAGGCCTTAGGCCATCCTCATAGCATTTACATAACATCATAAGAAATATCTTGTCATTTAATAAATTAACAATTATCCACAAACAAACATTTATAAATGAAAATTTAGAAACCGACTCGTCAAGCGATAGATGACCCGACTCTCTAGGCTTTAAGAAGGCTGTTATACCACATACAAAGAAAGAAGAACGGATCACGTCTCTGTGACTCAAGTGGCTAATGAGCTATGATTGATTTGTAATAAAAATATATGGGGAAAAGGAACTTGTGAGTAACAAAAACTCTGTGAGTGAATATGGGGAAGGGACAAGCTAAAGGGGAGAGTTTTTACACAAATTACATTGTTAATGTAAACATGAATCTTGAGATAAACATACTTCATATTTCGAATTTTCATAAAATAAGTTATCATAATCAGTCTCATTTTCATGGTGAAATCAACATTTCACAAACATACAGTTCATTAAATAAGTTAAACATTTATGAAAATTCTTTAGGAAAAACATAGAAGCTGTACCTTACCTATGATATCGAATCCTTTCAAAGGGAAACGATACTTAAGGATACAAGCCAAGCTAAAGGTGTTTTACTCCAATCTTTTCATAAATTGTGTGAGTTGCTTATGTGCTAAAGATTCTCCAAGAGAAAACAATCATAACATTTAGCGATCATTGTTCAATCCATATAATACAAGTATTTTCCCTTCTATATAACTCAAATGATCATTTTCAATCCATAAAGCTCAAGTGGCCATTCTTCATGATCTATATCTCAACCAACGCATTGGGACTTATTCTATCTATTAACCCATCTTGGCTATCATATATTAACCCCTCTTAGCTATCATATAACTTAGAGTTTAATCTACCACTCAATCAAACATCATAAACACAAGAAACATTCACAAGAGGCATCACAATAACAAAAGTAATATGCAGTAATCATAAATGCAGGATGCCTACTGGGTCTTGGCCCATGTTTCAGCTCCCACGTCTTGGCATCATAAATAGGTGGTGTGTGTTGGGATTTGACCTTATGCTCAAATATGAAAATAATCAATAAATTAAAAATATAACACAACGGAAAAATAAACTAGCATTTAATCAAAGAAGCAGCTGAATCCTACAGGTCAATGTTTGTGTTTTTCATGCAATTTTTAATTTAATTATGAATATTCATAAGTTTAAGAGTTACATACCTTGCTCTACATATCGTAATCAAGAGCTAATTAAATCCAAAAGGCTTGTGATAGAACAGAAATCGAAAAGAGAATAAGATAGTATAAAATCTTGCAACCAAAATTTTTGCTTCTTCACCTTTAGGATTTTTCAAATCTTCAGCCACCTAAGTGTTTGGCCTCTAACAGTAATCTACATAGTGACTAAATAAGACCTTTTCAAAGGTAGAATTTTTTTTACTTGTGCTAGCAAGTTTTGTTTCTAAAATAAAAGGATCAAAAATTCTTACCGAATCTTATTTTTGTTAAACAAAGAAAACTAATTTTCTTTTCTTATTTTATGAAATGGTTGAGTAGAGGCTTAGAGTTTTAGTTTGCTAACATAATATATTTATATAGCAAAACTAAGTTGTAACCCTAAATACAACAATTGTATTTTAATTTAATTAATTCTTTGTGAACTTAATAATTTTCCACTTTATTTTGGTCTATTCTAATTAAGTCCAACTTAATTAATTATCCTTATTCAATCCCAATCATGTCACTTAATGTGTGTGACCCATTAGGCTTCTAACATGTTGGCAATAAATATAAATCCTAAACAAATAGCAATTTGATAATTGATTTATATTTATGGATCATAAGCGGTATCTAGCAATACATCATGACCACCCAAATGTTAGAAAGTCAATTAAAGAATTTGACAAAACCCTTCAGTATAAGCCTCTCGGTGCAATACAATCCTTTCATCAAATATCTCGGATATGTCATAAAGCATGGCTCAGTGTCTACTTATAACATTCCATATTAGTTCTCATAATTCATGACTATTCTTATGAATTTAGGGAACTAACTTTCTTCAAATTCATCATGCTTTGGCTAAAGACTTTATACAACTTAATCAGAATTGAGAACAAGTGTGATACATCCCCTCACATCACTAGAGGTGATGAATCCTCTCTTGACCACTCATTCACCTTCGTATGCTTCATGGCATACCCAAAAACACCCTGTTTAGGCATCTGGTCGCTTCCAAACCCATAGGGGTGAAATCAAAATATGTCATTCCCCATACAAGATGACCTAATGTCTCAAGTCTAAGGACTAGTTGCACAACTATCACATGAGAACATATTCCATAGACACTTAAGTGAAATACCAAATGGAGTTCTCATAGTAGGTCATGCTCAGTGAACTTGTTCTCGAACAAACAGCCACATGTTATCCTCAAGTATCCCATATACTTCAATCTATGAGATCGATTGCTAACTTCCTAAGTAAGGAGGCTTAACATGTACCAGTCTTTGAGCACTGCAATGCCCTATCTTGACAATACAATGACCAGGAACAATTTTAGGAATATGGCTTTGATGCATTAGTGATCTCATAATTGTAACGACTTTACAATTCTCTTGCAAGGCTTTTTTGTTCTATAGGCTTCATCTAATTAGTACTTAATAACTCCTTATTATTACACTAACATGAAGGAAAACCTCCATCACATATAATTATGCGATTAAATATGCATTAAATAACAATATATATTCCTTAACCAATCCAATTGGCTCAAGGGCATATACCAACAATCTCCCATTGGCACTTGAATCAATTGCTAACATATCCAATATCAAACTCTTTTGCTTAGCGATTGTGTCTCTACTAGGCAACTCAAAGTACAATATTTGAGAATATATTAATTTATATATTTGATAATCTCCATTGCCATATATCGAAATACTAATTTAGATCACAACGAGACCTTGATTCCATTATTATGGCTCTTGTTGTTACTTTAACAACTCAAAATCATTTATTGGTTCCTTAAACCAATGATCCAATTATCTCTTCTTTTGTAGCCTATACAAAAGGTTGGTATTCGACTATAGATATAATCATGCAGTTATCTTTTGTTTGGAACCATTCCAATACAATTGCTCAATCATGACTTTATGTCACTTTTAACATTTAAGATTCTCTTTATGTTAAACTCCTTTAACATGTAATCCTAAATTCTTTTGTTGAGTCCCTTTTTAGACTCTAACTCTTTAGTCCCATTATAATAATTTTTTTTCTTAGACTAGAAAATGTATCTTATACACTTTTAATGAGTAACTTATCTTACTCCCACTAAACTTATGATGTGCACAAAATATGTTTATCTTATTCAATGTATTCAACTATTTTGAATTTTTTACATTGAATAAAGACTATTATCCAATCATTCATGTTAGATTATTTAGTAGACTCATTTTATATAAGTAGTGCATCCACTCACCTTAACAAAAGCGTGCTTCTGGGCCTTGCTTCATCAAACCTTGCTCTTCTTATGATATTTGAGCTCAACAAAACCTTTCACAACAATTTCTAACATAAGTTCCTAGTTTCTACCAAAAACCCATTTTTTTAAAATAGTAAATTTATTGAAAAATCCTTCTTTGAAGTTCCAATAAATTTCCATACTTCAAACCTAATCCATAAATGAACAACCTTAACTTTCCTTACCTTCACAACCTCCTTAAAGAGCAAAATCCATAAAATCTATAGCTCAAAAACAGATTTGAATGAGCTAAAATTAGAAAATCCTAATGTTAGGTCGCACCCATGAGATTTAAACTCAAAAATGCCAAATCTTACCTTAGATTTGAGTTGGAAGGTTAAATCTTTGTCTAATGGGGTCTTTGGAGGTTGGGAGAGGGTTTTGATGGTATTGAAGATGAGTTGGAGGCTAGAAAAGTGTAAAATGAATTTTAAGACTCGAGTTAGGCTTTATATATTTTCCAAGTTGAGCCTAAGAACCGACTTCTTGATAGGGCTCCTAGACTTGCAAGAACAAACTTCTCAATTTTCTAGAGTTGATTCTTTTAGTCTAGAAACTTTTCTAACTTGTAAGAACAGACTTTTTAATTTTCAAGAATCGATTCTTTTACTCCAAAAACTATTCTCACTTGTAAGAATCAATCTTTCATTGCTTGAATTCGATTCTTGACACTTCCAATTTCTATCTAAGGTTTATATACACCTTGGAATTGACCTCTCTTGCCCTATAATCGATTATTCAAGCTTAGATTGTAAAAATTACCTTTCTTTAGCCACCATTTCATATCATATTCTCATCTAATCGTACTACATCAACTATACCATCATCATAGCAAGAATTTCATGCCAATATAGTTAGAAAAACTCATCCAACATCTAACATTGTATTGAATCATAATTCATTCACATAATACAAGAGCTATCATATTAAAGCCTAATCAATATCTTGGGTTTCCTTTTTCACCCATTCTTGCAACCATCATTCTTCCATGATTGTAACTCCACAATTTGGAGAGATTAAACATCAAATGACAATAAATTTTCATTGGTAATTATCACCAAATATAATTCATAAAAAGTTAAAATTTTTACCGAATTCCACAGTATGAAAAGTGGGGTTTCACATTCTTCCCGCCTTAGGAAATTCGTCCTCGAATTTCTCAACTTACTCATAACTTTTCTAATTACGTCATGTTACTCTTTCCAGAGCTGTTACCTTAAATCAGGGTTCTTCAACCTGTCTTCCAAAGACATTACACTATGCCACATACAATGACATCACAAATTTAATTTACATGGACTTCGCTATCCTTAGTTGCCTAAACCTCTAGGTGGCATTTCTAAATGATCTATCATAGAAGCTTAGCATTTCCATCATGTATTTCCATATGATCTCAACTTTGTAGTCCAACTTAACATGGTTACATGTGCATTCCTCAATCGTCTGCTAACTTGCCACAATTTTAGGTGTCAAAATTTCATGATCCAATTATGTTGTCAATTATTCTCAACATCAAACCATATTTATGATTCATGCATACTCATATACCTCTATTTTCGATGGTAGTACAAAGGTACCATTATTCACATCATTCTTAGGCCATCGTGGTACATGTAACTTATCCCATCCATAGTGAACTCATTACTATATGTAGTTCTTGTGGTCATGGGTTGAGCAACACATTTTCCTAAACTTTAGTGTTTTTTTTTCAAGGTGTGGTAATCGCCTCATATTTAGCTTCAATGATCCTAAAAAATCAACAGATCCATAGCTATAACATCACTTAGGCATAATCTTACCTTATCATAGACATTCATTTCATGATCTTAACAGTAGGCATCTATCCGTTCACACCTACTTCACTTAATTGTGGGAATCGAACTCATCCGCACTCATACTTCCTATATGTGGGCTTTTATCATCAACTCTCACCTCCTCATAAAGGTGACTATAATCATCAACACTAGATTTCATGAAAAGGTTGGCTTTCTAACATCTTACAATCATTGCCTTGCGATTGGTGTTCATCTACCTTCTTAGGCATTTTTTATTATGTCTTATTTGAACTTCATGCATCCTAATCTATCTTTATGGTCTACACTACTTTGGCATCATTATGCTTATAACATTGTATACATGGTTACTACCATACTTAACCAAGCTAATAACCATTCGTCACCTTTTCAGTATATATATCAACTATGGATTCACAATCACAAATATGTAATTCATTCACAATATATTGACAACTCATGAATAGCCTTAAAGTCTTTTTCTACTTAGTACTTTAAAATGGATCAACCACGATCTTATCACCATTTTCTCATACTAGGATTAAATATATCATTCAACCTTTATGTATACATTCATATTTTAGGTCTCACACCATGCAAAGTAGCATCTTGTCACAACCCGAACCCAAGGGTCAGTGACCGACACACGAGCCAAGCAAGTAAGCCCACTAAACTCAAGCAAGCTTAAGAGTTCACAACCATATAACACAAAGACAAGGGATTCAATAATCAAATATTCACAATAAAACCCAATATAATACATTATCCCTGGCACATAATTCATACAAATGTTTATAGGGCCATACGTTGGCCATCCAAGATGGGTTCCTACATAACAACCCTTACATGAGTTCATATGGTACATTATGCCTACATACATAACCATAGTGGAAGACTTCAACTGACTCAGTGGAGTGACTAACACGTAACTGGAACCTACCAGAAATCAAAATTGGTTTATCTATAAACAACCCTTTCCACGCACCTCTGTGGTCTATTTATATTTCCTATAATACTCAGTGAGTGGTGTAGATAAACAAAATCATATATAATAAAACACATATATAAATATATGCACCATCCGTGCATCTGGATGTTTTAACAAACATCTCTAAATATAAGGCACATCATTATCCCTAAAATCTCCAATGCGAGGGCATATCATTATCCTCAATGTATCCAAAGATTATCACACATATCATTAGGTTTACCCTCGAAACTGATCAAAGTTATTCAAATCATTCTCCATAGCACACTCTAGTCACCGGAGTATCGCATCAAATTTATCTCATATTTATCTAAGCCTCCCCATGGCTATCTCATATCATCTACAAATTAAATCAATGAGTGGTTCTCCCCTGGACATAATCAAATCACACTTGGTGGCCAACTGGTTGAGAGTTGAATGATGCTTAGGGCAAAGCGAATGGCAAAAAACAAATTAGGTGCATGCCGAAACAATGAGCATAGAACAAATCACGTTTAGTGCCGAAGTAGCTAGTGGATAATCAAATCATCGACCGCAGTAATCTCTCGAAGATCGGCATCACCTGGAGTATTCTCAAATGGGTGGCATTAAAGCACTATAGGCAAGAATCACAAGCAGGATTATTGCCACCGCCCCTGCTTGCCACCATCCCTGTAGGCACACAAAGGTCACAAGGTGATGGAACTCCACTCATCCACAAATCAGATCAACATCCAAAATTCATCCCTTAAACGAAAACACAAATCCACAAATAAGGCCATCATGCCTTTATCACTCATATGTCCTCATCAAACCACAAATCATATTCATCAAGCTTCACTCATCTTTAAGCTTAAATAGAATTCTAAGTGCCTTTATGTCTCCAAGGCATCATTCAATCAAACCTTCTTAGCATACTATTTGCCTAGGGTAATCTACTCCTAGGGATTCATCATAGCCTTTAGACCTCTTAGCCTAGGCTTGCAAAACATAGGCCGCTCGTGTGGCTCACATCACAACACATAAACACTCAATCCATATTTGGGTTCTCTAGCCTAGGCATTTTCATCTAGGCAACCATATATACATATATCTACATACCCACATTCTAATACCATGGTAGCGCCTTCATCAAGGCAGCATGCATCACATGCATTTTTCATTAACCCACTCAAAATGACAAATTGGAAGTAATCCCACCATCGAGCTCAACTTTGGCCTCCAATCATCCTTTAGCTCACCAACATGTCACCAACATGTCTAATTACTTCATCTCCTCCTTAGAACATATCAAAACATCCAATTGTTAATTAAATCCTGACTTTTGAAAAATGCTAGCTTTTCCACAATTAACCAAATTTTAGCAATCCAACTATTTAAGCACAAATTCTTCATTAACGAGCTAAACCCATACCTTGTAAGCTGGATTGCATGAATCTTGGCTCCAAATTCCAACTGAATTGAGGGAGATTTACCTAAGATAGAGAAATTGCATTTCTTAGAATCTAACTAATTAAACTGATAAATGATTGATAAATACATTTAATCTTACCTCAACAACATTTCCACAAGCTTGGATTAGCTTCAAATAGGTCCAAGAATCTGTTCAGGGCCTTAGGGTTTTAAGATGGTAAAGAAAGAAAAAGTTTGGGAATTTTTGTAAAATGGGTGAATTGCCCATGAACCCCTTTTTATTTTTTCCTTTCCTCATTGATGTTTCGATATATTTGGCAATATATTGATACATTTGCCCTAATTTTGAGTAAATGTATCGATACATTTCAAGTAGAATGGCCCTAGGTGCTCTCTGCTTTAAATGTATTGATAAATTGGGGTAATGTATTGGTACATGTTCATCAAATTTCCAAATCTATCAATACATCTTTAAATGTATAGATAGAATTCCTCCAGAGCACCTCATATTGTTCTTCCTACCAAGAATGTATCGATATATGAGGGGATGTATTGATACATCTTCCCCTGTATACAGTTTTTAAGCTTTCAAAACTGTCAAAAATCCTAGTTTAACACCCAAAAATCATTCCCTGTTAATATTACACCTCAAATCACATACACATAAATTCATAAACATAACATCAAGCTTAGATCAAAACCTCTAACTATGGGATATATCACATATTTCCACAAAATTTGCCTAAGTGTCAACATATACACTCTCAAACACTTGGCATACATAACATATCACCAAAGTGCTCAAAGTACCAAATATTTCATAATTCGTTCTCAATTAACTTAATGTACACCAAAAAGTGGGGGTTTTACCATCTCCTCTCTTTATAAGAAATTCATCCTTGAATTTTAAATCATACTTCATAGGTTACAATTATTAATCCTCAAACAGGTGGGGATATTTCTTTTGCATTTCCTTCTCGAGTTCCCATGTGGTTTCCTTAACCAAATGGCTTCACCACAGTACTTTTACCATAGCAATGTCCATGGAGTGAAGATGTTTCACTTGTTGATCCAATACGGCTATGAGTTGCTCCTCATAACTAAGTCCATCTTGCAACTGGACTTCATCATATCGTATCACATGCAAAGGATCCGAAACATACTTCCTAAGCATGGACACAAGAAAAATCGGATGAACATTTAATAAATCAGGTAGCAACGCCAAGTGATAAGTAAGTGCGCCCCCAGGCCTTAGTACCTTAAAAGGTCTGATGTATCTAGGGCTTAATTTCCCTTTCTTCCCAAATCTCTTAACCCCTTTGGTTGGATAGATTTTCAAAAACACATAGTCGTCAACTTCAAACTCTAAAGGTTCTCGCCTATTATCAACTTATGATTTCTGCCGACTTTGAGCCATTTACAGCCTAGCTTGTATCACCTGGATGCATCACTCCACTTCTTGGGCCATCTTCGACCCTAAGAGCTTTCGTTCCCCAACTTCAAACCAACTAATAGGCGATCTATATATTTGTCCATACAAGGCGTCATAGGGAGCCATATCAATCGTGGTTTGATAGCTATTGTTATACGCAAACTTGGCCAAAGGCAAATAATAGTTCCACAAAACTCCAAAGTCGAGCACAATCACTCTCAACATATCCTTGAGCATCTAGATGGTGCCCTCTAATTGGCTATCTGTTTGTGAGTGGAAAGCTGTACTAAAATCCAATCTTGTGCCCAAGGCCTCTTGCAATTTCCTCCAAAATTAGCTCATGAGCTGCGATCCTCTATCGAACACTATCATTACCCAAACACCATATAGCTTCACAATCTCAATAATGTAAATTTGGGCATACCGACCTGCTCCATACTTAGTCTTGACTGGCAAAAAGTGAGTTTACTTAGTTAACCAATCAATTATCACCCAAATGGCACCATAGCCACCTCACCTCATGGTAAACCTGTCACAAAGTCCATGGCTACATGTTCCCAATTCCACTCAGGTATTGGTAACGGTTGTAATAGTCTCGATGGTCTATGATGCTCAACTTTCACTTGCTGGCAAGTCAAACACTTAAAGACATGTTCGGCCACATCTCACTTTAATCCTAGCCACCAATACATAAACTTCAAATCATGATACATCTCGATGGCTCCAAGGTGTATCGCATAGGCTACCACATGCGCCTCTTTTGAAATCTCATTTCTCAAATTATCTATATTTGGCACATAAATTCGTGATCAATATCTCATTAAACCATCTATGTCATATACAAAGTCTCGAGTTCTATCCTCGCTCATATCCCCAAATATTCATCTTAATCTTGGGCATTCTTAATTTAATCTACTATCATGGATCTAACACTAAAGTGGGCCAACAAGGGGTTCAAGTGACTAATCTCCAAATACACTCACATATTGCCCAGATCATACAAACTCTACACCAAGGGTCGTCTCTGCACAATCATATGTGCCAAACTCCCCATCCACTTCCAACTTAGAGCATCTACTACCACATTAGCTTTGCCTAGATGGTAAAGTATAGTGCAACCATAATCTTTTAATAACTCTAACCACTTATGCTGCCTTAAATTCAAATCCCTCTGCTAAAATATATACTTCAAGCTCTTGTGGTCTGTATATATTTTGCAAGTCTTTCCATACAAATAATGTCTTCAAATCTTTAAAGTGAATACAATCATTGCCATTCCCAAATCATGCATAGGGTAGTTTTGCTCATGCCTTTTTAATTGTCGTGAGTCATATGCTATGACCTTCCCGTGTTGCATCAACATGCAACCCAATCTAACCTGTGATACGTCACAATACACAGTGTAGCCTTTAGATCCACACGACAAGCTTAACACAGGTGTAGAAGTGAGGTAGGCTTCAAGCTTCTAGAAACTAGCCTCACAATCATCAGACTAGTCGAACTAGACTTCTTTTTGAGTCAGTATTGTCAAAAGGGATGCGATCTTAGAAAAATCTTGCACAAATTGTTTGTAATATCTAGCTAAGCCCAGAAAACTTCTAACTTCAATTACAAACATTGGCCTTGGCCTCCTACCTTGTTGGGATCTACTTGCACCCCTTGTTCAGTCACAACATGTCCCAAGAAACTGACTTTACTTAGCCAAAACTCACATCTCAAAAACTTAGCATACAATCCATGTTTTCTTAGGAATTGTAGCACAATTCATAGATGTTGTGCATGTTCCTTCAAACTTTTAAAATAAACCAATATGTCATATATGAACACGACCATAAATTTATCCAAATACACCGAAAAAACCTTATTCATAAAATCCATAAATGTCGCGGGTGCATTAATGAGTCTAAACGACCTCACTAAGAACTCATAATGTCCATATTATGTGTAAAACATCGTCTTGGGTACATCTCCCTTATTCTTAACTGGTGATATCCTAAGTGCAAATCAATTTTAGTGAAGCACATGATAGCCTACAACTAATCAAACAAATCATCAATCCTCGGGAGTGGATATTTGTCCATCACAGTGACCTTATTCAATTATCGGTAATCAATGTATAGTTGAAGACTACCATCTTTTTTCTTCTCAAATAGCACTGAAGCTCCCCGAGGTGACACACTGAAACTAATAAAATCCTTATTTAATAAGTCCTCCAATTTCCCTTTTATCTCCCTTAACTTATCTGGTGCATTCAATAAGGAGGTATGGAAATTAGCTACATACTCGAAATCAGGTCAATGCAAAATTCAATCTTCTTCTTGAGAGGCAATCCAAGCAATTCCTCTTGAAATACATCCCGATACTCACCCACTATTAGTATGAAATCCACATTCCTTTCTTCCATTAAAATATCTCTTGTCATCGTCAGGTACCTTTGGCATTGGTCTGGCAGCTACATTTGCTGCAACTTCTATAGACACTAGGCTACCATGCTCGTATATCATAAATTAGGATTCCCCTAAGAACTTAAACTTCACCAATTTGTAATAAAGTTCTACCTTGGAAAAATAGGATGCTAACTAGTCCATGCCCAAAATCACATTAAAGTCCAAAGTTAGTAGCAACACCAGGTCTGGTAATGTATCCTTGTCCCTTAAAACTGCACAAGATTTATATAGATACTCCGCCACAAATATCTCCTCCAAAGAAGTAATCACAATCAAGGGTTTCTCCATGTTACTACAAAGCCAATTTAATTTTGACACAAAGTACGAGGACATAAAGGAATGTGTCAATCCGAGATCAAAAAGAACTAATCTTCAGTACCACACATAGGAAGTGTACTTGTGACCAATGCATTGGAAGTTTGAGTATCTTGTGGTGTCAAAACAAATACACGTGCTTGACCTCCATTTTCATTATCTGGCTATGTCTATCTGCCACGAGATAATGAAGCCACACTTTTACCTTTGTCATCTATAACATTCCTCCCAATTTGTGTCATTTTAAGTGGGGTAGTAGCCACTTGTCTCACATGACCATAGTCACTCTCTGCTGACTGCCTTTAGATTGAGCAATATCTCATCAAATGCTCAATCTGACCACATCCGAAACACAATCTCGCTAACCTGTGGCATAGTCCACCATGTGCCTTACCATAATAATTACATAAAACACCTTTTTATCTAGGGCCCAAATTAGATGCTCTACTAGACTACTTTCATCTAGATGGTGGGTTAAATGAATCACTATTTCTTGATAGCCTGCATGTAGGAGTAGTTCCCTCATGACTCTGATGGTGTATGAATGTGGGACTCTTAGTCGTACCAAAATCTCTTTGACCTTGATAGCCCTATGCTCGAGCTTTTAGACCCCTACTTTCTTCCATTCTTGATTCCAATCTCTTGGTTTCAATCATCCTAGCCGCATCCACCACTACCACATATGAAGTAAACCTCTAAATGGCCAAAACCCTAAAAAGTGACTCAATTAGTCCCCAAATAAACCTCTTAATCATTTTCTGTTTGGTTAGGACCAAATCATGAGCATATCTTGAGAGTTGGGTAAAGCAAACATCATACTCCATCACTGACATTGTTAAAGTCTGTCTCAAAGTCACAAACTCTTATGCCTTTGTGTCTTTCATGCTCGCAAGCAAAAAGTGATCCAGAAAAACTTGGACAAATTCCTCTCATGTTATTAGGGTTGACGTTGATCTAGAGTTCAGAACCCAAAGGCAATCATTAAGTGAATTGTATCTTCTTTGTGTTAGTTGACCTAAATCGCATAATTACTACTAGGGTAGGGCTCGACCTTTAAACCATATGTAGGATGAGTTTCTGCCTTATACAGCTCGAGTCGAAGACCGTGAGAAGTTTAGGAAAGATAAAGAGACCCAGTAGCTGCTGGTCAGGGCGTGGATAAGCCCGTGTTCTGACATTTGACTCTTTAACTAGGTCGAGCTACTTCCTATTTTACTCTCCCACCTGGTAGAGCTAGCTAAGTCTCCTTCCTCTTCCACAATAAGATCTTGTTTTATATATTCCTAGTCTCGTGAGCTTACTCTTATTCTTTTATCAACTTTGAAATCTCAAGAAAAATAGCAAGCTCTTTTATCTTGCTAGTCTATCATTCCATCTAGTGATCAAAAGGGTTAGGCAAACCATGGCTAAAAGAGCTTTATTCGAACTGGTAACTGGTGAAAGAGTATGAACCCTTCATCACTATGGATTAGATACAAGGGGGAAAAAGTTTTAGATCAATGGGACATTGATCTCAATCTACCTTTATGGGTCTACTCCTTTTAAGTGTCACCAACAAAATTCTAGCCACATCTTTCAATCTAAAACCCACCAATTCCACTGACCGATGTGTGGAGCATCCCAAAGTTAAATAGATACACTCTATATCTTTCAAAAATCTCTGTGGATTTTCCTCAGCATCTGAACCAGTAAAGGATAGGGGCTTCAGTTTCATAAAATCTGCCAAAGTGACCTCAATAGCCCCTTTTTGATGTTCACACTGAGGCACATAGTCTGAATCTTAAAAACTAGAATCAACCCATTCCTCATATGGTACCTTACTTTTATTACGAAACTCAGCAAATTCGTGGGCCAAACTTTGTAATCTTGCTATTAAATCCTCTAGGGTGACACTTCTTCTTGTAGGGTACTAATCCTCAATTCCCACATTCTTATCATCGGTGTACATATAACTTGGTTCTACATTTTGAGTGCATGTCATTGTCTTACTCTTACCATAGCTCCTTGATGTGGACACTCGTGGTGGTTTCATAGGCTCATCTAGGACATCTTACTCTTCTATGGCCCTTAAGGTTGCTTTCTTCTTAAGTAACATCCTATACCAAGACAAAGCAATACTATGTTCATAATCATAATTCCAAAATCCAAACAGTAGGCTTGTTAAAATTTTTGGAAGTTCATGTAGCTTTATGTTCATAATTAGTGCTACAGTCACCAACCATGAATAAAACTTTACACTAATTCCCAACACTTCGTTGATGCACATTAGAGGACCTATGACACTCTAAAACCTAGGTGCTCTAATGCCAACTTTATTATGACCCAAAGCAAGGGGTCCGTGACAAATGCATGAGCCCAACAGTCAAGCCCACTAGATCAGAGCAAGCCTCAAAGTTCACAACCTTATAACACAAAGCCAAGGGATTCAATAATCAAATATTCACAATAAAACCCAATATAATACATTATCCCTGGCACATAATTCATACAAATGTTTATAGGGCCATATGTTGGCCATCCAAGACGAGTTCATACATAACAACCCTTACATGAGTCATATGGCACATCATGCCTACATACATAACCATAGCAGAAGCCTTCAACTTGCTCAACGAAGTGACCGACAAGTAACTAGAACTTACCAGATGCCAAAACTAGTCTATCTATAGATAATCCTTGCCACACACCTCCGTGGTCTATTTATATGCACATGGTACACAAGTGAGTACTATCATACTCAGTGAGTGGTGTAGATAAACAAAATCAAATATATTAAACACATATATAAATATATGCACCATTTATGCATCTAGATGTTCCAACAAACATCTCCAAATATAAGGCACATCATTAACCTTAAAATATCCAATGTGAGGGCATATCAACATCCTCAATGTATCCGAAGATCATCACACATATCATTAGGTTTACTCTCGAAATCAATCAAAGTTATTCAAATCATTCTCCACGGCACACTCTAGTCATCGAAGTATCTCATCAAATTCATCTCACATTTATCTAAGCTTCTCCACGGCTATCTCAAACCATATACAAATCAAATCAATGAGTGGTCCTCCCTTGGACATAATCAAATCACACTCAGTAGCCAACCAGTGGAAAGTCAAATCACATTTAGGGCAAAGTCGCAAGTGGAGAACAAATCATGCACATGTCGAAACAATGGGCTGAGAATGAATCGCACTTAGTGCCGAAGTAGCTAACGGAGAATCAAATCATTGACCAAAGTAATCTCCTGATAATTAGCAACACCTAAAGTATTCTCAAACAAGTGGCATCAAAGCATTGCAGGTGGGAATCACAGTCCGGATTATTGCCACCATCCCTACTTACCACTGTCCCTACTTACCACCATCCCTACAAGCACACAAAGGTCATAGGGGGATGGAACTCCGCTCATCCACAAATGAGATCACCGTCCCAAATTCATCCCTCGGACGGAAACACAAATCCACAAAAAAGGCCATCATGCCTTTATCATCCATATTTTCTTATCAAACCATAAATCACACTCATCGAGCTTCAATTGTCTTTAAGCTTGGATAGGGTTATAAGTGCCTTTATGTCTCCAAGGCATCATTGAATCAAATCCTTATAGCATATTATTTGGCTAGGTAATCTACTTCTAGGGATTCATCATAGCCTCAAGACTTCCTAGTCCAGGCTCGCAAAACATAGCCACCCTGTATTGGTCACATCATAATACACAAACACTCAATCCATATTTGGTTTCTTTAACCTAGGCACTTACATCTAGGCAACCATATATACATATACATGCATACACACATTCTAATACCATGTAGCGCCTTCATCAAGGAGTCATGCATCACATGCATTTTAAATTAACCTACTCATAGTGACAACTTAGAAGTAATCCCACCGTCGAGCTCAACTTTAACCTCCAATTGTCGTCTAGCTCACCAACACATCCAATTACTTCATTTCCTCCTTAGAACACATCAAAACATCCAATTGTTAATTAAATCCTAGCTTTCAAAAAATGCCAGTTTTTCCATAATTGATTAAATCTAAGCAATCCAACTATTTAAGTTCCAATTCTTCATTAACAAGCTAAACCCATACCTTATAAGCTGGATTGCATGAATCTTGGCTCTAAATTCTAACTAAATTAGGGGAAATTTACTTAAGCTAGAGAAGTTGGATTTCATAGAATCTAACCAATTAAATTCAAAAATGATTTGCAAATACGTTTAATCTTAGTTCAATAACATTTTCCCAAGCTCGGATTAGCTCCAAATAGCTTCAAGAATCCATTTAGGGCCTTAAGGTTTTAAAATGTTAGAGAGAGAAAGAGTTTAAGGCTTTTTGTTAAATGGGTGAAATGCTTGTGAACTCTTTTTTATTTTTGCCTTTCTTCAATGATGTATTGATACATTTGGCAATATATCGATACATTTGCCCTAATTTAAAGTAAATGTATCGATACATTGAGGTAATTTATCGATACATTTCAGGTAGAATGGTCCTAGGTGCTCTTTGCGACAAATGTATCGATACATTAGGCCAATGTGTCGATACATGTTCATCAAATTTCCAAATCTATCGATACATCCTTGAATGCATTGATAGGATTCCTACAGAACACCTTATATTATTCTTCCTGCCAAGAATGTAATGATACATCTTCCTCTGTAAGCAATTCTTAAGCTTCCAAAACATCCAAAAATCCTAGTTTAACAGCTCAAAATCATTCCTTGTTAATGTCACACCTTAAATAATTCATTTAACTTAATCCCATACACATAACTTTAGAAACATAACATCGAGCTTAGATCAAAACCTCAAACTATGGGATTTCTCACATATTTCCTCAAAATTTGCCTTAATGTCAACCTATACACTCTCAAACACTTGGCATACATAGCTGTCACAGCCTAATTCCCGGGCCATGATCAGCGCATTGACCAAATGGGCATAGCCCACTAAGCCCAAGCAAGGCTTTTTATGTGATCCTGTTCATTATTCTATCCATCACTTTAAATGTCATATTTCGTGATTCTCAAGTATGATTATTTCAACAATAAAACATGGCAGTCAACTACTTACATTTGTATTATCCAAAATAATGTCACCCATTGTCAACTCATTGTGGTAACGTTAATCAAAATAAACATATATTGTTTATGACATGTATCTTAGTGGCTTACATCACATGTAAGTATACATAGGCAAAAAGACTCACTGACTTCTAGCGGAGTGACCTTGGGTGAAGGTGCAGCTACTGAATGCCATGGTACCTATCAAAAGATGAGTGTCAGTGGACGCCTCAGTCTAGGTCCCAACTATCTCTGAATCTGAAAAACATGAAGTTGAAAAAAGTGAGTATAAACCCAGTGAGTGAACATAGGAAGGGAACAAGCATTAATACGGGAAGTTTAGAAAACATGATGCATTTGTATTGAAAACAATGCAATTTAGCTCAATTTCTGGTTAAAACATCTTAATGCAACCCTTAATCATTTAGTGCCTTAGTATTGAAAGATCCATTATCAATAAAGAAATTAAAAAGTGAAAGTACAGTAAAGTTCAAGCAAGGCAAGCATAGCGGAGCGAATCTCGTTACGGATGAAAGGCATTCTCGCTGCAACGAACTTCAGGACAAATTTTTGAACCAATAAACCGAGAGTTTCTCACTGTAGTGAGAATGCAATTTCGCTACAGTGAAAATCCGGGTAGGCATTTTACCCAACCACCCGAGAGTTTCTCCCTGCAGCGAGAATGCATTTTTGCTCCAGCGAAATTATGGGCTAGTCAAGCCCCCAGCACTCGAGAGTTCCTCACTACAACGAGAATGAATTTCGCTGCAACGAGAAACAGGGCAATGAAATTAAAAGAATTTTGGTCACAACGAAAACCCATTTTTTTGCTGTAGTGAAAATCAATTGGAAAGCATTTGTCAAATAGTAACATTCAATATTCAATGCAAACATATAATACTTTCCCTAACCTCTCTATGTATGTGTGTACATGTATATAACTCCCATCTCACAAGCTCATGTGCACTTCCATACTGCACATAGCTAGAATCATCCTGTGCACTCCCACACCTCACAAGGCAACATCATCATGTGTACTCCCACATCACACATGGCATATATCGTCAGTGTGTGCACTCACACAACACACCACTATCACGCACATGGCATATATCATCAGTGTGTGCACTCACACAGCACACCACTATCACTGTCATGTGCACTACAACACTGCACACGCACGGTTACAATTATCACCAAATAGTGCCATTCAATGCATAACATACACATCAACATAATGTAGAAACACATGAATTCGTCACATTCATATTTCACAACATAAAAACGTTTCATCAAGGGCTTGTTCCCATCTAAATTTTAAAGAAAAACCAATAAAAGATTTGCAAGTGGTTCAATCAAGCATATAATCATTTATTCCAAAACATTTTAATGCAAGTTCACTCAGTTGTCTTTATTGATTCTTTAATCGACTCCGACTTCCACTAATGCTCTAAGTGGAGATGTGGGGTCTAGTTGGAACCTATCACACACAATAGCATCACACCAACTCAATTGACATGAATATTATTCCAAAAGCTATTTTCCTAAATCAAGTTTTGCTAGTTATTTCTAACTAGCTTCCAATTACCATTTGACTAGTCATTAGTTTACACTACTCTAGTCACACTAAGAATAAATAAACAACCCTCAACAATAAATAACCCACAACTCTAATTATTGGCCATCATCAACAACTTAAAAGCAAACCTAACTCACTACTGACCTTGGTGGTTTTATAGTTGAATTCCTTTCCAAGAGTTTGTCAAGCTATTATGGAAAGTCTCTCTCTCTCTCTCTAAAACATCCAACTACTGAGAGAAAGTATTGAGAAAAGACTTTTGAGGGTTCTTGAGGTGTAGAAGTGAAAGAGCACAAAGAATTCTATGAAAAAATGTACCAAAACATGGGAATTGAAGTTACTTTGAGAAAGTTATGGATGTTTCAAGGGATGGCTTCCATGGAAGATGGAAACATTAAATGGAGAAGAGAAATGGGAAGAAGAAGAAGAAGCTGCTGGAAGTGGCGAGAAAGTTCTGGAAAAAATGAGATATTTATCCTATAGTTGACTAAGTTCCACTTATTTACAAAAATGCCATTACATAGTTGACTTTGCCTTTTTCTTCCCTTTTGGCTCAGACTTTTTACTCTTTTGACGTTGAGAAAAAGTCCACAAGAGATTAAAGGTACTCAAGTTTAGGAAAACTTAAAAATTTAGATTTGAGACCCAAAATGACCATTTTGCCGCTACCGTGAAAATCATCATTATTTCAATTTTCTTCGTTTTATTCATTATTAATAACTCATTGATTTATTCCTTAGGCCTACTTAGACCTTAATAATGTTAGAAAAACCTACTTCTAGGAGCTCACCAAGAAAATGAGAGAACTACCCCTAACCCATGTCATCGTGTCTACCTCCATTACATGTCTATGAAGGTCTAGGTTTCACATTCTCCCCCACTAAAAGAAATTTGGTCCCCGAATTTAAATCTAACTATAAGGTAGCATACCTTTACGCATTGAAGAGGTGCAGATACTTTGTTCGCATCTCTTCTTCAGCTTCCCACATTACCTCTTCACTGATGTGGTTTCGCCATAGCACTTTTACTGAGGCTACATCCTTTGAATGGAGCTTTTTAACTTGCCTATCAAGAATAGGCACTGGTTGTTCTTCATAGGTTAAGTCATCTCTCAACTAAATGGTTTCATACTGTATTACATGAGATGGATCCGGGTTATACTTTCTAAGCATTGACACATGAAACATCGGATGAATATTGGAGAGGTCTGGTAGTAGTGCCAACTGGTATGCTACTGCTCTAACCTTTTCTAAGATCTCAAAAAGGCCTACATACTGAGGACTTAATTTTCCTTTCTTGCTGAATCTCATTACCCTTTTTGTTGGTAAGACCTTCAAAAATACATGATCCCTCACTTGAAACTCTAAGTCTCTCTTTCTGTTATCAGTGTATGACTTTTGTCTACTTTGTGCTGATAACATCCTCTATCGAATCAAGCGTATCTTCTCGGTGGCGTCTTGTACCAACTCTAGCCCCAAGAGTTTCCTTTCTCCAACCTCTAGCCATCTAATGGGTGACCTAGACTTCCATCCATATAATGCCTCAAATGGTGCCATTTGGATGCTAGCTTGGAAGTTATTGTTGTAAGCAAACTCCACTAAGGGTAGATACCAATCCCATCTAACCCAAAAGTCTATTACACATGCCCTCAGCATATCTTTTAATGTCTATATTGTTTGTTCAGATTGCCCATCAGTCTGAGGGTGGAAGGTCGTGCTAAAATCCAATTTAGTGCCCAATGCTTCTTGCAACTTTTCCCAAAACCTACTGGTGAATTTTGTCCCTCTGTTAGATACTATAGAAATGGGAATACCATGTAGTTGTACTATCTTGTCCACATAAACTTGGGCATACTAGGCAGCCCCGTATGTAGTTTTAATCGAATAAAATGAGTTGACTTTGTTAACCAATCTACTATGATCCAAATCAAGTTATAGCCCCCACTAGTTCGAGGCAAGCCCCGTTACAAAGTCCATTACAACATGCTCCCACTTCTATTCGAGCACCAGTAATGGCTGTAGTAGCCCTGTTGGCCTTTGGTGCTCGGCCTTAACCTGCTGGCAAACTGGGCACTTGGAGACAAACTTCACTACATCTTTCTTAAGTCCTTCCCACTAGTATACGTCCCTCAAATCTTGATACATCTTTGTAGCTCCTAGATGCACCACGTATGCTGCCATATGCCCCTCCTCTAATATTTTTCTCCTCAATCCATCACTATCAGGCACATAAAGTCCGGTTCCATACCTCAATACTCCATCTGTGCCTGTAGTAAACATTTTTCCTTTCCCTCCCTGAGGTTCCTTCAAGGCCTTGGCTACAAACTCATCTTTACTTTAGACTTCCTTAATCTGGTCTATTAAAATAGGTCTAACTCTAAAATGTGCTAACAATGCATTTGTCTTTGAAACTTCAAAATGCACACCCACATCTCCTAATCCCTACATCTCCTGAATCAAAGACGTCTTATCCAAAGATATATGTGCTAGACTCCCCATCGATTTCAAACTTAAGGCATCCGCCATTACATTAGCCTTACCGAGATGATAGAGAATGGTGCAATCATAATCCTTAAGCAACTCTATCCACCTACGTTGCCGCAAGTTAAGATCCCTCTACTGAAATATGTACTTTAAACTCTTGTGTTCTGTATATATCTCGCAAGTCTCACCATACAAATAATGTCTCCAAATTTTTAAGGCAAACATGATTGCTGCCATCTCCAAATCTTGTGTGGGGTAATTTTGCTATTGCCTTTTAAGTTGTCTTGATGCATATGCAATCACCTTCCCATGCTACATTAATACACACCTTAAACCAACCCATGTTGCATCACAAAATATCGTGTAACCTCTTGTGCCTTGCAGTAGGCTTAATACTGGAGTGGTGGTGAGACAAGCCTTAAACTTCTCAAAGCTATCCTCACAATCATCCAACCACACAAATTTTGTATCCTTATGTGTCAGCCTAGTCAGAGGAGCGGCTATTTTGGAGAAATCCTTCACAAAACGACAGTAATAGCTGGCCAAATCCAAAAAGCTTCTAATCTTTGTAACTGAGGTTGGCCTTGGCCACTTTTCTACTGCCTCAACTTTTTTTGGATCAACTTGTACCCCCTCCTTGGAAACCATATGTCTTAAAAAGGCAACACTTTCGAGCCAGAACTCACACTTGGAGAACTTGGCATACAATTGATGTTCCCTCAAGGTTTGGAGCACTACTTTAAGGGGTTGCTTGTGCTCCTCTTTACTCCTCAAGTATATCAAGATGTCATCAATACATACCACCACAAACTTGTCCAAATAAGGCTTGAACACTCGGCTCATCAAATCCATAAATGTTGTAGAGCCATTCGTGAGTCCAAATGACATTACTAAAAACTCATACTGCTCAGATCTTGTTCGAAATGCGGTCTTTGGTACATCCTCATTTTGAATCCTTAATTGATGGTACCTAGACTGTAAATCGATTTTTGAGAAACATTGTGCTCCTTGTAATTGGTCAAATAAATCATCTATTCTCGGAATGGGGTACTTATTCTTCATTGTCACTTTATTAAGCTGTAGGTAGTCAATACATAATCTAAGTGACCCATCTTTCTTCTTTACAAATAGCATTGGTGGTCCCCATGGTGAGACACTGGGGCGAATGCAGCCTTTATCCAACAAATCTTCTAATTGATCCTTAAGTTCCTTAAGCTCCGTAGGTGCCATTTTATATGAGGGTATGAATATGGGTCTAGTGTCCGGAATCAAGTCTATGCAAAATTCAATCTCTCGCTCGGAAGGCAACCCTAGTAGTTCATCTAGAAGCACATCTATAAACTCATTCACTACCGACACTTGGTTTATATCCCGACCTCCGTTTGGGTATCTCTCACAATAGCCAAGTAACTTGGACAACCCTGTCTTAATTACCTTTTAGTAGACATGACGGATATCTAATTGGTTTGAGCATTACTCCTATCCCCCTGAATACTAAATGATGGCTTGCCTGGAAAATCAAATCTAACCAATTTATGATAATAGTCCACGTTGGCATGACAAGGCAATAGCCAATCTTTTCCCAAGATCACATCAAAATCTAAAATGTCTAATTGCACTAGATTTACCAAAGTGCCTTTGTCCTTGACCCGAGCTACACAGGACCTATATTCCCACCCTGCCACAAATACCTCACTAAAAGGGGTAGACACCATTAATTTTTCTTCTCTCATAACACAATCTTTACCTAATAGGGGTGCAAAGCATGGAGAAACAAAAGAGTGCGTAGAATTAGGATCAAACAATACTCGAGCATTCATACTATAAATAAAAAGAATACTTGAGACCATAGCATTGGATGTCTGGGCCTCTTGTGGTGTTAAAGCAAATACCCTTGCGTGACCCTTACCAGTGGAACTCTGACGTCCAAACCCAGATGGCCTGCCCTAAGAGGAAGTAACAGCACCTCTACCTCTTGATCCACTAGCCTCCTAATCAAACGAGGCGGCCATTGAAGGAGCAGACAAAGCTAGCTGAGTGGAGTCGCAAGCAGAACCTTGTGATTGATAAGCCATCGAGCAATTCCTCCTAATATATCCAAGTTCACCACACAAGAAACAAACTACTGTAGCACGGAGGCATCTTCCTCTATGTCATCCCCCACATATATTGCAACGATTGATAACTTGACTACCTTGCCTTAAATCTTGCTGCCTCCCAACACCGAAGGTTTTCTATTCTACTCCAATGATTGCACTAGCCAAGTCACTCCCCTGTTGGGGTAACCGCGAGTCTCTTTATGGGCCTTGCAGGCTAGAAGATGAAATACCACAACTGAAGTCTCTGTGACCTTGATGGCCTTCTGTCTTGGCCCTCTTGACTCTATCCCTTGCAGCCCTACTCTCATTGCTCCTCATCTCAATCCGTTGAGCGCAGTCTACGACTACGGAGTACGTGTCAAAATCCTTGGATGCTACAACTCTAAACAATGGCTCCACTAGCCCATCCACAAACCTTCGAATCTTTATCTCTTCTTTGAAAACTAGATATGGTGCATACTGAGCCAACTGAGTGAATTTGATGTCGTATTCAGACATCGTCATACTTGGGGTCTGTACTAATGCTTCAAACTCTCTAGCTCTCGTGTTTCATACACTGGTGGGTAAGAATCAATCCAAAAACTCTGTACTGAACTCATTCCAAGTCAATGGTGTTGCATCCGTTGGCCTACCTCTACGTAATGAGCCATACCACTCTTGTGCCACATCCTCTAATCGAAAAGCAGTTAACTCAACTAATCTAGTACTAGAACATCCCAAGGCCTCACAAATCTTTTCCATCTTGTCTAAGAAAACCTAGGGTTTCTCCGATGCATTAGACCTAGTAAACAATGAAGGCTTAAGCTTTAGGAAGTTAGGAAGTGAAACCTCTACATAACCCCTCTCAACCTCTATGTGTTGGCGATCAACCTGTCCTTGTGAACTAGGGGACTCTTGAGCATGTCTCCCCTTTACTATTCTCTGTATGTCATCCATACAGGTTGCCATCATCTTTACAACCCTATTAACCCCTTGTAGACCTGCAACCATGTCTTCAATGGTAACGCCCCAAATTAGTTGTCTATCCGCATCACCTAAGGACTATTCCTCCTCATGTCTACTCATAGACGTATCCACCCTCACCGGCCTAATGGCCCTACCACGTCTGCCTCACCCTCTAAGGGTGGGTGCCGATGGCCTACCTATCATCTCGTTAAGAGCATCTTGCTCCCCATCCATCTCGAGGCGGCTCGTGTCTTAGGTGGCATTCTTACTTAAACAAGAGCAAACACCTATTATTAAACACATTTTATAATTATAACTTAGGAAAAAATGTGGTTTCTAGAATAGGGAATTTATACGGTCTCATAGTTGTAAAATGTGTCACGATTCACAATTCACAACTAAAGTTTCCACATAAAAACCCGATACTCTGTTGCACCAATAATGAAAATCCTCATACCTAAACAACTTAAGGCTCTAATACGAACTTTGTCACAGCTTAATTCTCGGGCCATGATCGGCGCATGGACTCAATGGGCATAACCCACTAAGCCCAAGTAAGCCTTTTTATGTGATCCTGTTCATTATTCCATCCATCACTTTAAATGTCATATTTTGTGATTCTCAAGTTTGATTATTTCAACAATATAAAATGGCAGTCAACTACTTACATATATATTATCCAAAATAATATCACTCATTGCCAACTCAAAGTGGCAACGTTAATCAAAATAAACATATATTGTTTATGACATGTATCTTAGTGGTTTACATCACATGTATGTATACACAGACAAAAAGACTTATTGACTTCCAGCAAAGTGACCTTGGGTAAAGGTATAGC
Organism: Theobroma cacao; assembly: GCF_053813885.1. NCBI lineage: Eukaryota > Viridiplantae > Streptophyta > Magnoliopsida > Malvales > Malvaceae > Theobroma > Theobroma cacao. Next base: position 26,152,804 of record NC_142641.1, read on the forward strand.
TACTGAATGCCATGGTACCTACCAAAAGGTGAATGTCAATAGACGCCTCAGTCTAGGTCCCAACGATCTCTGAATCTAAAAAACATAAAGTTGAAAAGAGTGAGTATAAACCCAGTGAGTGAACATAGAAAGGGAACAAGCATTAATATGGGAAGTTTTAGAAAACATGATGCACTTGTATTGAAAACAATGCAATTTAGCTCAATTTTTGGCTAAAACCTATTAATGCAACCGTTAATCATTTAGTGCCTTAGTATTGAAAAATTCATGATCATTAAAGAAATTAAAGTGTGAAAGTAAAGTAGAGTTTGAGCAAGGCAAGCATAGTGGAGCGAATCTCGCTGCAGCGGAAAGGCATTCTCGCTACAGCGAACTTCAAGGAAAAATTTTTGAACCAACGACTCGAGAGTTTCTCACTATCACAAGAATGCAATTTCGCTGTAGCGAAAATCTAGGCATGCATTTTACCCAACCACCGAGAATTTCTCGCTGCAGTGAAAATGCATTTTTGCTACAGCAAAATTCTGGGCTAGTCAAGCCCCAACACTCGAGAGTTTCTCGCTGCAGCGAGAATGAATTTTGCTGCAGTGAGAAACAAGGCAATGAAATTAAAAGAATTTTGGTCACAACGAAAACCCATTTTTTTGCTGTAGTGAAAATCAATTGGATAGCATTTGTCAAATAGTAACATTCAATATTCAATGTAAACACATAATACTTTCCCTAACCCCTCTATGTACGTATATACATGTATACAACTCCCATCTCACCAGGTCATGTACATTTCCACACCGCACATAGCTAGAATCATCTTGTGCACTCCCACACCGCACAAGGCAATATCATCATGTGCACTCCCACATCGCACATGGCATATATCATCAGTGTGTGCACTCACACAGCACACCACTATCACGCATATGGCATATATCATCAGTGTGTGCACTCGCACAGCACACCACTATCACGCACATGATGTCACGACCCGAAGCCTCCCTCTGGCCCATGATAACCGTCGTGACGTCCCGATTGACACTCATTGATCGGAATGCCAATCGGAACCCCGCAAGGCTTACATATCAATTTCTTGCCTTTTTTGTGAGCAATCGTTTTTAAACATTCCGTTTTAAACAATTACCAGTCGTTTCCGACTCAAGTAAATCAAAAGACAAAATTATTTTAAAAGGATTTATAGACAAATATTACTATTCAAAATATTGATTAAAATATAGTATTTTTATATAAAACAATATTTATAGAAACACGTGTAAAAATCTTTTGTAATGTGGAAGTAAAATAAATTCATACATACAATAATTTACAAAGTTATAATATACAATAATAATTATAATGACAAGTGGCTCCTAAATACACCAAGTGTTGGTGATAGTAACCTACTGTTTGTAAGATAGAGGTGTCAACTGGAATCCTCGATAAAATCGGTATCTACAAGCTACCACAGGCCTGAAATATTTGGAAAGGAGGTGGATGAGACTTTGCAATCCTAATGAGTAAACAGATATTATCATAAATATCTAAAGGCGAGTAAAATGGAGGCTAGTTTAAACAACAAATCACAAACCATTTCATAAGGTTTTCAATTTATTTCTTAAACCATAAAATATTTGTAATTTACCAAAACAGTTCTTAAGGCTTCTGACTTTTATTAAAAACAAGGCTCAAGCCAAAACTAATCCACGGGGATACCTTGGCCGAGGCATCTAACTGAGTCCGTCAAGGTTGTTAAGATATTTACATGTGAAACACATTTTTATTTTTAAAACAAGCCGTTCCTTGGCGTTAGCCAAGTTACACATTCACGTGGGGGTTCGAAGTGAAGTGAGCTCTAATACTACCCCGAGAGTTACCCTCCTCGCCTCTACTACCGAAGTAACTATATAACTGGGTTTACCGTGCCCCTCTAATAGGCAGTTCACGGAAACCTGTCACTGCAGTGACTAAACCCACCAATTTTAATAAAATTTCGACAATATAACGTGGCTTTTATTTATTTACCCAGCCTGCATAGTAAAAGACAGCTTACATAAATTCCCAATGCAATTATCAAATATAGCCACATATATACTCATATATCATAAGTCATTCATAGGAAAATATATATTTCAAAATAATTGGTAGCCTCCAATTACTCAATTTCATAATCAACATAATATATTTTTATTTGTCACATTTATTTCTAAAACATCAAAAATCACATTTTAATCTCATTTTCATTTCATAAAATCCATGAAAAGCATTTAAAAATAAACTCTAGATAATTTACAATAATAATAGGTTTACTCACTGTTTGTATAAACTAATTGCTTTTTAGGTGCCCTGATCACTGTTCGTCGAGTACGACTTTCTTGCCTTTACCGGAAGGCTCTCCTCCTAGACACATTGCAAAAATTTCACAATTTACCACATTGATGCTAAATCACTATATAATTTACTTAAATCCTATACTAATGCATGGTATGAAATGCAATAGCCTAAAACGGCTTAAACGCAATATTAACCTATTTTTGGCACATTACCCGTTAAATTTCTAACGCGTTCCATTTTAGCTCTAAATTGTCCCATTTTCTCTCCAACATTTCTAACCATTAAATATCAGCCAATAACTCACTAAAATCACCAAAATTAGCTCACTTTCCTCCTTGGAAAATTTGGCCAAAAATGGGACATTAATTCGGTAAATCTTCCCTTTTGTTTTTCTATCACATTTAACCATTTTTCATCATTTTCTCTTCATTTCTCTTAGAATAAAAATCAGTTCATCATCATTGTACATCATTGAACATTCAGCCAAGGGTGGGTATTGTGAAAATTTCATGCTTTCTTGCCCAATTTGATTTCTATACACATTTAACTAACCAAAACTATCAATTTAACTAAAAATCAAAACATAAAAATTTCAAATTCCTCCCCTTTGAATTTTGTCCAGCCCTTGATATCACTTTTTGATCTCTCTCCTCAAGTAAGCTAAATGGAAACAAAGGCATAAGAAAGGTAGAAATCAAGCTAAAGTCGAAAAATCTAACCGTTAGACCCGTAAACGGTCGAAAAACACGATTTTCCCTTTGAATTTTCTAGTTTTCCTTTGGTTTTTCTCTTTTCTTCCTTTCCTCTCTATTTACTCTCTTGTTCTCTCCCTATGGCCGGCCATCACTTAATATGGGGTTTAAATGGCTGACTTTTTATTAAAATAATATTAAATCATTAAAAAGTGCCATGCGTCGCTTTCCCATTGGCCCATTTTTAAAATTTCATCCATTAAACTTTTATTTTTCACCACTTGAAATACCATAGTTATTCATACCAAAAATAAGTATATCCTATGATTTTGACAAGTTTTCGGTGGTGAAAATTATGATTTTTACCCCGGGGTGACAAAATTATCGTTTTGCCCCTATGTTTCGAAAATTGTCGGAATTGAAATTTGTCACTTCCTATCATTAAATTATGCTCCAAATAGTTAATCTTGGTCAAAAATTTCACTCCATGATCAAATTATTATCTTAGGTGGCAAAATGACGATTTTGCCCCTAAACATCAAAATTTTCAATTTTTTCCCAAATGAACCCTCGAACTCTGAACAATCATTTTTAGTCATTCCTGGACTGTAAAATATTAAATTTCATTCTACGATTCCTATTTGAACTAGTTCAAGGTTAAATTAACTCAAGTGTACCGTTAGGTACAATACCGGGTTTCGTCTATTCTTAGGAACTTTCCTAGCGTAATAACATGCTACTCAGTGCATGTATGTCATCACATGTATTTATAGGGTCGGGTTTTACATATCATTAGTGTGTGCACTCGCATATCACATACTCAGTGCAAGAAAAAAAAGATGCTACTGGAAGTGAGGAGAAAGTGCTGGAAAAAATGAGATATTTATCCTATAGTTGACTAAGTTTCACTTGTTTACAAAAATGCCATTACATAATTGACTTTGCCTTCTTCTTCCCTTTTAGCTTAGACTTTTTACTCTTTTGACACTGAGAAAAGGTCCACAAGAGATTAGAGGTACTCCAGTTCAGGAAAACTTAAAAATTTGGACTCGATATCCAAAATGACCATTTTGCCCCTACCATAGAAATCATCATTATTTCAATTTTCTTCATTTTTTCATTATTATATACCTCATTCATTTATTCCTTAGGCCTACTTAAACCTTAATAATGGTAGAAAAACCCACTTCTAGGAGCTCACCAAGAAAATGACAGAACAACCCCTAACCCACGTCATCGTGTCTACCTCCACTACATGTCTAGAAGGTCTAGGTTTCACAATAGCATATCACCAAAGTCCTCAAAGTACCATATATTTTATAAGTCATTCTCAATTAACTTAATTTACACCTAAGAACTCTATTATATAGAGTTATTTTGACACATTTTTGGGGCTAAGTAGCTAGACTTTTGAGATTTTATGTTCAGATTTTAGCATTTTAGGTGTTATTCTAGTTTAAGTTTGATTACATGTTGAGTATGTAATTTAAGTTATTTGAGTTTAATTTTATATTATTTTGTTTTAAATTACTTTAAGAGTAGTATTGCTTATTTCTCTTATTGCTTTTGTAGGAAATTTGATGAAAAAGGCTCATTTTATTAAAATTCGTGCAAGTATGGTGATGGCTTCATTCGTATATGTTTTGGTATTTTGACCAGATCTCTCTCTACAGAACTTCAAATAAGGTTAATCTTAAACTAATAGAATTATAAGAGGAAGTTCTATAACTTTTATATTTACTACTTTGCCTAGTTCTGATCGGATCATGGTCAAAATATTTGTCTAATTCGGAGCACTGCAGCAATATGCATGGATTGAACATGACGTGGTATTTGGATTATATCTTTCAACCCAGAATTTCAAACAATGTGATTCTTAATACATTGGAAATTTAAGACATAGGGATACAACTTTTACATTTAACCCTTTTTCCATTTCAAACTAGATCATGGTGAAAATCACATTCGAAGTTGATAGACCGCCTCATTACTGGGAGAACAAGGCTACAACGTTGGTGAAAGGAAGCGCATCATACATTTTCCTAAGAGCACAGCACCACGGTGCTGAAAGAGTTACACCGTGGCACTCCCAAGGCAAAAATTCAATGTCGCAATGCCAAGAAATCAATGCTACAATGCTGGATGATTTTCAAAAAATAAAAATTTGATGGGATTTTGGAAATTAGGTTACTTGGAGCCTATCTAAAGGACTTTTTTTAGAGGTTTTAAGGAAGAGGTAGCAAGCAACTATTCTAGAGATTTGGAGCCAAGAACAAAGCAAAAAAAATAAGAGAATTTGAGAGAGAATTGAGATTGCAAAGCTTCAATAATTAGTTTCTTTCTCTATTTTTGTGTTTTTTTATTTTCTTTGACTTGGATTCATGGCTAAATTTCTTTAGATGTTGTTTTTATTATTTATTATGAGTTAAATTATCTTTTTAGGATTGTGGTGGATTTCAACATGTAGTTTGAATATTAGTTTCTCTTTTATTTATCATGAATGGGTATAGTTTTGCTTATTCAAATCTGTTCTTAATGTTTTTCATTGTTCAGCCAGCAATTAATTGATTTGTGAATCTAATTGAGACTCGACAGAGAGATTTTAGATTGGACTAAGATTTGAATAGTGTATGTTCACATCACTTAGGTGATCTGATTCGCAATTCAGGTAGACATACACTAATTGCCATACATAGCCACATTAGGACACTTGCTTAATGAACTTAATTTAATTGATTCCTATAGACATATAGTGAACTAATTAAGTTAGTTATTTGCACAAGCAACTTGACGGAGACTTGTCTATAGCTTTGAATTCTAGGTTAGTAAAACCACCTAAGAAAGATAAATAACAAGAAAAACTGGTATCAGATGAAATGTTGAATGAACCCATAATCTTAGGTCTTTAATATACTATTTTTCTCAACTTATTTAGTTTGTTAGTTTATTTAGTGTTGATTTTTAATGGTTTTTAATTAATTTTTCTTTAATTTTTGGATTACATAAATAAGATTAATTTGTTTTATAATTTCAGTACTTGGTGAAACTTTAGAAACAAATCTCTGTGGGAATGATGCTCTACTTCATCCTATATTACTTATTCGATACGTATACTTGCATGTGCAAAATTGACAACACCACCAAAAAGTGGGGGTTTTATACATCCATTAATGCTAATTTATCCATATCTTTTCTATAACGAATCCAACTTCCATCACTTTGTCTCTAACTACACTTGACCATTGGTTCACCAAATTCATGAATCGTTTCTCATTTTCACATAAGTATATTTACTCCCAATTCCATAGACCGATTTGTCAGGTAGCAAATGGTCGGTTCATGAAAGTGGTAATCATCAAATATTCATAATTCATCATTAATCACTTTGTCATTTTCATCTTTAAGTCAAACCAATTTGCCAACATAAACATAAACCATAAGCAATATCACTCGGCAAGGGTTTCATTCGATATAGACTAAATGTACTCAACCATGTGTCAAACATAACATCATATAAGCAACTATCAATAATATCTATTAAGATCATGGATTTCTATTTGTTAGAATGTGTTAACTTAATAATAATAAGGAAAATATCCAAAAAGGGATGAATTGGGTATCCAAAATTTTCTTTCTAGCAAATCAACGTTTGAAGCTTGATGACAAGTTTTTCACATTTGTTTTCTCTTTGAAAGAAACCAAAGGAAATGAACAAACAAGTTGAAAACAAATTTTCAGAACTCTTCAAAGTAAAATATGCAAACATATCAAAAAGGATTTGAGGAGTAAGTAAAAGAATAAGTTCAAAAAGAAATATTCAAATCCTTTGAAGAGTAAATTAAAAAACAAATTTGAAAACAATAACTCACATATCTTCACAATCAAGTAAAAACAAACAAGTATAAAAGTGAATAGTGAGTGAGCTATGAGTTTCAAAATTTTCTTCAAAGTAAAAAGCATAAGTTTAAGAAGAAGGAAAAGTCTCAAAACTTGCTCTTACTTTAGAACATGTCAAAAACAATTTGAAAATCAAATAAGCAAGTAGAAAATAGATTCTAAAGAACTCTTCAAAGTGAAGTGCATAAATCAAAAGTGTAAAGTAATTTGAAGAGTAAATCAAAGAATAAAGCAAGGCAAGTGAAGACTTTCAAAACTCTTCAAACCAATGTAAAAACCATAGTATCTCAAAGTGAGTCAAAAGTGATTTGAAGATTGAGTTGAAGAAAAAACAAGTTCAAAAATAAATGTTCAAATCTCTTCATAGCCAAGTAAATGCACAAGTAAGAATTAGTAAAGAGTAAAGAGAAAATGCACAAGTTCAAGAGCAAGGAAAATAGATAAAAGACACAAATCATTTATAGAAGTTTGACCCTCTCCATAGGAGCCTAGATCCTCTCCCTTCTCATCAAGTAGAACTTTTACAACAATGCCTTTTTCACGGGACCAAGCATAATCCATATAATGCCTTTTCACAGGAGCAAGCATAACCCTTTGCCTTTTTAAGGATCAGGCATAATCTCTTACCTTTGAAAGATTAGGCATAACAGTTCTCTCTAACAAGCTCAAAGCAAATGATACCTCTAAAAAGTGGGTTTTTCTTAGTAAGTGCAATGGAAGAAGAGTTTAAAAGAGCTAAAATTGATTACAAAAGATATGAGTGAAAACACAAGGAATTTGAAGCTCAAAGGCAGCTCACAAGCTCTTTGGAAAAATAAGAATGGCTTATTATAACTTGGTTTTGCTCTTTTTTTTCTTCTTCTTCTTCATCTAGGGGATTACATACAACATCCATAAAGTTTGCTTGTAGTATTCTTGTCCTCCTTGTCGCCTTGGTTCTTCATCTTTGATTTTACACAAAAAATAAATAAATTCCTAATCTATCCTAATTTTAACTACATATGAATGTAGAAACCTCAAGTTACATTCAAAGGGAGTAAGATGAGGAAAAAATTTTACAAACTGAGATAAAGAGTTAAGGCAGGACACGCAGGCCTTATTTAAAAAATACCAAGAATTTACATTTAACCATAGCACAATCATATTGAGCCTAAGTCCATAGTCATCCACATACATTCATCAATAGGAATAAAATTTAAAGGCATGTTTTATTCAAATTGTTAATCATATAAAGTATTTGAGATTAGCAATTTTCAACATTTTAATATGCCAATTTCAAATTTTCGGGTAACCACTTAATTCTATACATGGAAACTTTTTCCATATATTGAAAGTATTACTAATCAAAATTAGCAACTTATCCAATCTTAATCTTATTAGGATTAGAACGCCTATCCACCAGCAGATAGTTAGCAATTTTAAAGAAATAGGAAAAAAAGAAAAAAAATCTTATTAGGATTAGAATCAAAATTCCACCACAAATTAAAATTCTTAAATATTTTAAGAAATCAATTTAATTAAAATTATATGTATTCTATCACCTAATCTTAATAAGTAATAAAGATTTAAGACAACAAGAATTTTAATTAAACTCACAAATTAAAACAATTTTCAATTTATCCTACTAAACATTTTAGGTAACCATTTTTACTAATCAAATCTAATTAAAGATTGCATGCATTTATTTATACCTAATCTTATTAGGTTATTTAGATTAAAATCTAAGAAAAGAAAATCTTTAACTAGACTTAGTGTTTTGTTTAAATTTTCTTCCTTAATTAAAGGAAATGTATTCATGATGAAAGACTTGCCTTTATTTGTTTTTTGACTTCCATAATTCTAGGAATCAAATTCCTTAATTTATGGTGTTAACAAAGCATTTTTTTGATATCCTTAATTTAAGAAATCAATTCTTTAATTCAAAATATCTAAATTTATTTTCTTTATGGAACTATTTCCATAATTATCCAATCAGTTTTTAAACATTATTGACTCACATCATTTTAATAATCAAATTTCCTAATTTTATGGTGCCAATTTACATCAGTTTCTACAACCATGTTTTTAAGAATCATATTCCTAATTCCCTTGTGTCAAAATTATCCCTCTGATGGAACTTTGCCATAAATATTCAGATAGCCAATATGTAAACTAAACTTCATCAATTAAGGATGCAATTCAGGTAAGTCTCATTGCGAAATTGTGGCATTAGTTTGTTGTCAGAAACATTAGTGCAGCCACTGTTTTGTGGTTTTATGGGGCCTTATATGTAAGAATTTTAGTCCCAGATTTATTGTTTGGTGAGCCATCATATGTAACTATTCCATATCTAATTTTCACAATTTTTGGATGGAAATTGATTAGCCAAATTACCCAAAATCATGGTCTTATTATTGTTGCTAGCAATAGTGTATTACCCATGGTCTTTTGGCTTCAAAACAGCCCTACATTAGTGACTTAATTCCCCAATTTTATTTCTGGTTAGCCAACATATGAAACCTTTCCATATTAAATTTTCATGACTTTCAGATGTAAATAAGCTACCTAAAACACCCAAAAACCATGACCTATGTTTGTTGCATACAACCACAATTTCAGCTACTTGTGTGGCATTATGCTAGCACAAATTTAGGGATCAACTCCCTTAATTTTAAAACATCTTATTAGGCAACATTTGTAACCTTTTCAAACTTAAATCATCAGCCAATAAGTGTAACAAATTGCACACTTTTAGGCTTCTTTTAAGTTGCCACAAAAGCTAAATAGTGGCCTAAAGCTGTTGTTGGCTGCAATGGTTTTAGCCATAGTTTTGTCATTTTTGTACCAACCCCTCTTGAAACAATTCCAATGTACATTGCTTCCTTTAATTTCTAGAATTTTTAAAGGCCATTAGATTCCTTTTCAAAGCTAAAAACCAAACCACAACAGGAGCTAAATAGAATCAAATTCTATCACTTAAACCTCATCAAAACATAATGAATTTAAATCTTTCTTTGTTAATCTCTTTTGTGCAACTAATGCACACATTAATCTACAAAATTTAGACACTAAAACTTAGATTAGTACATCCAAAAACTGTTGGTCCTAAATATATGTGCTAGAAGGGAGGTGAATAGCACTTTTTGGCTCTTACTAAAATTGACTACTGATTAGGGACAAATGCAAGATAAAAGAAAGATTTAAGGATGAATGAAAAACTAAAAACGGAGCAGAAAACCACACAAGAATTTATAGTGGTTCGATCTAAGACCTACATCCACTACCTTGATTGTTCAACCAAGGATTTTCCAAACACATCCACTATGAATGGTGAAATTCACAAGCTTTCACCAAGCTTTTACAATCGCTTTTACTAGGCTCAGCCAAAACCCAAACTAACTTTTCTCATATAAGTTAGAACCTATACATCCAATCAAGCAATCCAAGCTTGAACAAATTCCCTTAGAGTGTCTCGCACATTTTAAGTATACAAGGAGAAGAGAAATAAAGGTGTACCTATGATCACTGACTTGATTTAAGTGGTACAAAGTGAAGTGTTTGAATCTTTTACAAGAATAGGCGTGAAATGCAGAAAGCATGCTGAAGGTTTTTATAATTTTTTGAGCTCTTTATGGACTTGGAAGCCTTAATTACTTTCCTAGCCGTTGGAAGTCCCTTTTATACTTCAAAAATCAGCTTTGATGTGTGTTAGGCGATTTCTGATCGTTGGAAACAGTTTAGTAATAAATCTGGCCATTAATCTGTCTTCCAGTGCACATTACAAATTTTCAGACAGAATACTTAGTTGACTAGCATATGTCTTCGTCGACTAAGTCATCTCTGTTTTCTGGCCTCAACTTCTCGCAGTGAGGACTTAGTTGACTAACTTACTTCTTGGTCAACTAAGTTGGTTCTGTTTTGAAATCCAAATTTCTGGCAGTATGCTCTTAGTTGACTAACCCTCTTATTGGTCGTCTAAGTCCTTTCTGTCTCTCAACACTCTTGAGCCCACCAACTTCTAATTTAAATTTTAGCTAACTAATACCCTTCATTATTCGACTAAGAGACTTCTGTTTTGTTGATTAATTGTGGCTCCTTATTCATATGACTTTGATATGTGCCTTTGAATGATTAACTTGTTATTATTAGCATGCAATTCTTGTCCTGCACACTTAAGTAGAAATATTAGACACAAATGAATGGGAATGTTTTATTATCATCAAAAACTAATAGAGCCAACAAAAACAAGGTTTAAAATTTACAAATTAAATCTATCTAGAAAATTAAAATATCTTCAAAATAATTTTGAAAAATTTAAAATCTTAACCTTTTATAAACCCGAACCCCTCAAATCCAATTATAGCATGGAATTAACAATAATGAAACATTAAAATGTATTAAAACAAGCCAAGAGAGGCTTTAATACCACTGTTGGAAACAACATGTGTCTAGATCATCGCAGCGAATAACAATAAAATTGAATTATCTAAACAACAATATACATGCCGTCACCGATGGATCACCTTGGTAGGTTTTAATACAAACAAAACAATTAAAAGGTAATTAGAAATATTACCTAGCCAAGTGATGTAGTAATCATGATGGTAAATCCTCTTGAAAAAGTGAAGGCTCAACAGACTTCGAAAAGGTGAAGAACACAAGCCACCCAAGTGTATGGCCTCCAAGGTTTCACACATAGCTGCACTTGAACCTTCAGCAACGTAGGAGTTTTCAACTACTCTTTATGCTAGCAAAGTGGATAACAATTGTCTTTTTTCTCACACAATCAATGGTCATACCATACAAGAGAATTTTTTCTTAAGACTTCTCTCTCAATGGGGCAACTAGACAGTTTCTTGACTATTTTTTGTCTTGGTTTTTTTTCTCTTTTGTTTTTCTAACAACTAGGGTTATGTGAGGATTAGTTAAAAGTGATATTTATATTGAAGTTAAATAACTCCTTCAATTGTAACTAAGGCCTTAATATTATAACCATTTATAATATTGACCCACTATTTAATTAAACCCTTTTAATTAAGTCATTGTAAATTAAAATCAAAATTAATTTATTTTATTTGATTGCAATTAAGGCTTTAATATTATAATTATTTATAATATTTACCTAAAACTTAATGAAACTATTTTAATTAAGTCCTTTAGAAGTTAAAAAACCTAATGTATGATTTAAGTCCAACTTAAATCGTCACCCTCCCAATTTAATTCATAATGCAACTTATTGTATGTGACCCATTAAGTTCCTAACATATTGGCAATGGAATTGAATTGAAATCATAATTAATTAATTTAAATGAATCATATTCATTATAAATTATTTAGTTCAATTCCATAAACCAAGATTGGCAACTAGCAATGAATCATGGCCACTCAATTTTTACGAAAGTCAAATGGTTCTTTGATAATTTTTCAGTGTACAGTCTACCAATGTAATTCATTCTCTCATCATATATCCTAGAAATGATAAGAGTATGATGTAATGTCTACTCTTATAGATCTTCAAATTCGTTCTTGAGCTTAGATCATTAGCTCTATAGAGACTTATAAAACTCTTTTCATAATCTCCGAGTTACCTTAGCCAAGGACTTCAATAAGCTAATATTAACCAAGAACTGTTAAGATATGTTCCTTGAAACACTTGAGGTGATGATTCATATCTTGACCACTTACTTGCCTTCACATGCTACATGCTACAACTAACCATATCCTGATTTGGCATTCTTGGTAGGACCTATAAGGATATGATCAAATATATAACACTCCACATATAAGACAACTTGATGTCTCTAGTCTAAAGAGTATTTACACGACTAACACATGAGAAATATTTGCAAACACAAGAGTGAGATACCAAATGCATTTCTTATGTCGGATCATGTTTAGTGAACTTGTTCCAATAATAAACACCTACATTCTAGTTTCAAGTATCTCTATACTTCAACCTATGAGATCGGCTACTTACTTCTCAAGTAAGGAATATAGAATGTACCAGTCTCTAGGCATCATTAAGGTCTAGTCTCAATGATACATTGACCAAGAACATTTAAAGATTATGCTTTGATGCATAAGGATCTCATAATTATAACCCATTACAATTCCCTTGCAAGGCATATTAATTTCATGGACTTTTATAATTGATGTCTTATTGATGAATGAAAACCTCTAATCATTCAATGTGAATAATATGATTGTATGTCTGAAATTAAGCCTTGATCAATCTCAATTTGTCGTAAGGCTCATTCCTATAGAACTAAGTATTTCCAAATCCACGGAATCATTAACCTAAGCTCTAATATCAATGTATGTCTAGGATAACATCAAAATCTTGCATCTTCAGCTATACTAATCAACTATTAGTGCACAATTTTCTAAACGCATAACATAATTCTTATTCAGAGAAAAATAGAGGTTTTTCTTAAACATTTAGGATATATATTTAGAATAAATTGCTTTTCTTTTATTTGCATCTGTTAGACTTGAAAATGATTTATGTTTTAATTTAAAAAAATTGCATGATGATTTAAAGATTGATCACAAGCATTTGAAGTATTGAAATGTTTTTTACTCATCATTCCAATCCTCTAAAGTTTTAGAAAATGTTTAAAGAATCGTTCATACTTAGAAATTATCAAAGAGTCATCAAATCATAAGTTTTCAACTAGAGGAAACAAAGAGCAAACATTTCACAGCTCAATATTCGACTATAGAAAAGCCATACTCAACTATGCATGCACAAATGAGGAAAAAATGAAGCCATATTAAACTACAGTGCCTTTATATTCAACCCTATGGTAGATTGCATGAAATATTGAAGTCAACATCAAATAGTTGACTATAAGAGAAGCATACTTGTCTATGGAAGGAAGAAAGTAAGATTGAAAGACTCTCGGGAAAAGTGTCAAGCGTAGCATTTAAATACTCCACTATTGAAGCCTTAATTCAAATTTTCAAAAGGCCTAGTCAACTTCAAAGCTCTTATACTCGACTACAGAGACTCAACAATAGCTATTTCAATCTAAACTTGTCACTAACGGCTCTATTCTCATAAAGAAGTATAAAGGAAGCTACCCATTCGTTAAGAATAAAGAGAAGACTTAGAATTTCACTCCAATCTTTGAGAAACGCTTCAAGATCATTTTTCCCTCTCTTACACTTTACTATTTGTTTTCCTTCTGGCTTTCAAAGCCATTCATTGATATTCTTAAGTTGATATTGTGAGATTTTTTGTACACATTGTACTCAAAGTTGAAACACTTAAGTCACCAACCTTCAAAAGGCATTTGTTACTATCACTCTTTGTAACCACTCTTGTAAAGGTTTTAACTTAGCCTTGTAAAGGTTCTAACTTAGCCTTGAAAAGTTAGTGTGAGTTGTGCTTGAGCTCAATAAAAAATAATTGTGAAGTTATGCTTAAGCCCGAAAAAAGGCAAATTGTGAGGGTTTTGCTTGATTCCGTTAATAAGCCTTTTCCATAGAGGATTTGAAACTTCTTGGCAAGCCAAGGGAAAGGATATAATGATTTGAGAAAGCTGAACCTCTATAAAATACTTATGTCTTGATTTCCATTTTAAGTTTGATTTTCATTGTTGCAAATTTATTTAAAGAAAATCAATTTCCTTACTTTCAACATAAGTAGTATCTTTTGCTTCAAGAAAAATTTAATCTTTGTCAAGTTAACAAAGGATTTTTCAAAAAGTGCAATTCACTCTCCTCTTGGTCATGTTTACTTTGAGCTTACTACACCACCAGCATCTATACCTTAAAAAATTATGAGGACTATATAATAATCATCATTAGTATTGAGAGCACATTCACGTTTTTTCCCATTAACGTTATTTGTTTTCATAGGGAAAACTTGTTGAATATGTTATACCCTTGGGATTAAGAGTATTGAACATTATAGGATCTAAACTTACCACCCTTAGATCCTTTGGTGATTGACTTGTTTATTCAACCCTCAACCATCTATGTTGAGTCAATTAAATCTCTCTACCTCTTTTTCTTATTTTTCTTTTACGCTTCACAAGAAATTAGAATACTTGTACTTGTTCTAACATTATTGTATCTTTCCCACACATCAAATCAAATTTAAATTAAATGAAAATTTGTATCTTTTTTTATTTACACAAAATACATAAATTTATGATATGTTTATAAATTATAATTCATAATTTAATCATATTCTTAATTATTTAAGTGAAAATATTACTTAGAGCATGTTTGATGATAATTCTATTTTATAGAATTATTTTAGTCCAATTTTGTCATTAAATATTAGCTAAGTCCTCAATTTTTAATCATAATTTACTTATTTTTAGTATTTTTATAATTAGTTTATTTTTAAGTTAGTTATTTTCATTTTATGTTATTTCGTTTAATTTGGTTATTATTTATTGGTTTTTATATTTTTCGTAGGAACTAAAAGACTTGGGCTTAATTTTGGAAAGTAAAGTGTTGAAAGACCCAGAAGTTTGTTTGTATATGCTTCAGTGTTTTGACCATAACTCATGCTACAGAATCCCAAATGATGTGATTCTTGGACCATTAGAAATTTAAGAGAGAGAGTTACAACTTTCATGAAGATTACTTTACCAATTTCTATTTTGAAGATAGAGAAAATCGAATTGGAAAATGGCTGGACGTAATGTGGTGAGAATGGAAATTTTAAAGGGTGACATTTGAATTTTTTTGGGCCTTTCATTACACTTTTAAACCCAATTAAATCATAGGTCAACTTAGGGAACTGTAGGTTAAGTTCATTAGTATAAGTAGGATATTTTTAAGACCATTAGGGAAGACAACTTTGGAGATTCAAGAAGCTAGAAGTTGAGGTCGAAACTTGGAGAGTAAGACAGCAAATATTTGTTTTGTTTTCCTCCTTGGCTTTTATTTTTCTTGTTACTCTCAATGGTTGAAATTATTATAATGTTATTTGTCTTTGCAAACAAGAGTAGCTAATTGTCTTTTTCTAATATTACAATTGAACTCACATGTAATCTAAATTTTTAATCTCTTTCTTACTTATCTTCAATGGGATTTGAATTGTTTATTCCAATTTGTTCTTAATACTTTTAATTGCTTGGCCACCAATTAAATTGATTTAGGAACCTAAGCAAACTTGGGAAAGGGAGTTTAGTGTAGACTAAAATTGGAATAGCATATGATCATATTAATTGATTTGTGTATAAGATAGGGATACACTTATAGGTCATATTTAGCCAAATTAGAGCTTGAACTTAATGAATCTGTTTTAATTTCAATTAACATAGGGATATAGTGTTTTGGTTAAAATAGATAATTTTATAAGATGAGTCGGGAGACCCTTATAAATAGATTAGGACTCTATGTTAGCAATTCAACCCATTGAAATAAGTTAAGGAAAAGAGGTAAGATTTAGATGAAGTATGAGGGATATTGTAATCCTAGGCTTGTTTGATTTGATATTTACTCAAGTTATTATCATTTTGATTTTTTGTAGTTTAAATTTGGTTAAATATTTTTAGTTAGTTAATTTAGTTATTTAATATTTGATTGTTTGGATAAGATTAAATTGTTCTAATTTTAGTACTTAGTAAAATTTTAGATCAATTCTTTGTGGGATCGATACTCTACTTGCTTATAGACTATCTATTCGATACGCATACTTGCGTAGAAGAATTTTAACTGACAAGTTTTTTAGTGTTGCTGCCAGGGAATTGTTTCTAGAATTTATACTAATACTAATACTAAGCAATTTAGTCTTACTTCAAATTTTATTTTTCTTGTTTTAATATTACATTTTGTTTGCTTGCAGATTTCTTCGGTCATTGTATGCAAAGAAAAAACAACTTGAATCTTGTTCCTTTTGATCCTGAGATAGAAAGAACTTTCAGAAGACGTCAAAGGGAGAATTTGCAAGTTACAGCTTTAAATCAAACAATGGCTAAGGATAACAATAACAATGGCAATAATGCTATTAATCTAGTTCCCAAAGCAAATAGAGCACTACAGGATTATGTTGTTCCTTTTTTGCAAGGCTTGCACCAAAGCATTAGGAGACTTTCCATCAATGCAAATAATTTTGAAATTAAACCAGCTTACATTCAGATGATTCAGTCTTCAGTCCAGTTTGGTGGGTTACCTAGTGATGATCCTAATTCTCATTTGGTAAATTTTCTGAAGATTTGTGATACCTTTAAATATAATGGAGTAATTGATGATGCTATTCGATTAAGACTGTTTTCGTTTTCTCAAAGGGATAAAGTAAAAAGCTGGCTTAATTCATTGCCTAATAGGTGTATCACTACATGGGAAGACTTGGTACAAAAGTTTCTAGCAAAATTTTTTTCGCTTGCCAAGACTGCAACGATGAAGAACGATATCACCTCATTCACACAATTTGATGGTAAGTCCTTATGAAATTGATGCACTTAGCACCTTAATTGCTCAAGTGCTACGCAGGTGGTTGCACTGTCCAAGAAGTTTGACACATTGGGAGTTCATGCAATTCAAAATTCATGTGTAGGTTGTGAGATGTGAGGAGATGGCCATTCAAATGATCAATGTCCATGCAATTTTGAATCAGTCCAATTTGTGGGGAACTTCAATAGACAGCAGAATAGCCCATATTCCAATACTTATAATCTTGGGTAGAGAAACCACCTTAACTTTTCATGGAATAATAATGCAGGGCCTTCTAATCCAAAACCCATCATGCCTCCTGGTTTTCAACAACAAGCTAGACCACAAATTCCTAAAAAAAGTCCCAATTGGAAGGATTTCTCTTGCAATATATATCCAAGACTGATGTTATAATTCAAAGTAAAAGAGCCTCCTTGAGAAATCTTGATATCTAAGTGGGATAGCTTGCAAACTCCATTAACAATAGACCTCAAGGTTCCTTACCCAGTGACACAAAAATCAATCCTAAAGGTAAGGAATTGTGAGACCTTGATCTTTATAAACTTGTAGCTAGAAGTAGACGCGATATCACGGACTAGAGGTAATTTCATCATTTCTTTAGTGAGCCCCTAGAAGTATGCGTTCAAACAATATTAAGGCCTAAGTAGGCCTAAGGTATAAATGAATGATGAAAATAAGGATAAAATGACGAAAGAAATAGAAATAATGATGATTTCCAAGGTAGGGGGTCATTTTTTCATCTCGAGTCGAAATTTTAAATTTTCGTGAACTGAGTATTTCTAGACTATTATGGACTTTGTCCCAATGTCAAAAGAGTAAAAAGATTACGCAAAGGATTGGAGGAGAACAAGCCAACTTGTTAAGGGTATTTTCGTAATTTAAGTAGAGTTTGGATAAGCTTTAGCTATAAATATCATTTTTTCAGCAGCTTCTTCATTTCTCCAGCAACTTCTTCTTCTTCTCATCCCAACTCACGTTTCTTTCATCCTCCATGAAAGCTTCTCTTAAAGCTTCCATCACCCTCTCAAGTTAACCTCAAATTTCATGCTTTTACACACCTTGTTATAGGGTTTTTCATACTCTTTTACTATTTCAACTTAAAAAAAATCTCAAAAGTCTTACTCCTATACTTTCTCTCACTATCTAGGTGTTTTAGAGAGAGAAAGAGAAAGCTTCTACAATAACTTGAAAACTCTTAGAAAGGGATTCAATTATAAAGCTACCAAGGTGAGTAGTGAAGTAAAGTTGAATTTTAAGTGTTGAGAATGGCTAGTGATTAGACTTGTGAGTGTTCTGTAGTTGAGGTTGTTTATTCATTTTAGAGTGATTAGGATAGTGAAAATAGATAGCCACTTAATGGCAATTGGAAGCTAGTTAGAAGATAGCTTTTAGAATTTATATTTATGTGAATTGAGTTAATTGTGATGCTAATGTGATGATAGGTTCAAACGAAGCCCCACTGCTCCATTTGAACCATTAGAGGAAGTTAGAATTCGGTAAAGATTTAACAAATACCGGTGAGTGAACTTGCATTTCAAAATGTTTTGGGAAGTGCCTACATGTTTAAATAAATCATTTGAAAGTTCCGTTTGTTTTTGCTTTAAAAATATACTTAGGGAACAAGCCCTTGATGAAATGTTTCTAACTTGTGGAATGTGCAGTATGACTAGTTCATGCGTTCTCACATTATATTGATATGTATATTGTCACGACTCGGTACTCTCTTCGAGCCCGTGACAACTACCGCGATGTCTCGATAGACATTCATTATCGAAAATGTCAACCGAAACCTCACAAGGCTCTTGCATCAATTTTATGTCTCCCATGTGAGCAACAGTTACTAAATATCATGTTTTAAGGGAATATAAACTATTTTTAAATCAAAAACAAATAAAAAGTAATTTCTACTGCACAGGGATATTTTTGTCATTTTTACCTAAAAATTTTGAAACCTGGTGAAAATACAATATATGATCAAAAAATATACATTTCTTATCTAAAAATAAATTTAGGTATCTAAATCATCCATTTAAAGTGAATTTTTATCTAATAGAACAAAATAAAAATATTGGATAAAATATTTCATTTTCTTATAAAACAATATTTATAGAATCCTGCATAAACAATTTTTGTAGCGTAAAAGTAAAATAAATTCATATATATAATAGCACACTAAACCAGGTATACAAAAATATTCTACAATGACATGTGGGCCCCAAAATAACCGAAACTATACAAGACTGTAGACCTTCAATTTCTAAGGATGCAAATCCAAAAGCAACCCTCGACAAAATCGGCTGTCTACAGACTGTCCTGAGTCTAAAATGGGTAAAAAGAAGGGGTGAGTTTTTATAAACCCAATGAGTAAGCAAAGTTCATCTACAACATCTAAAGCTGAGTAAATGGAGAGAGTTAAATCATCCCATCATAATATGATTCATAACATTTAAAACTCATTTCAATTCATATAAAACAATTACATTTCATCAAAATAATCAACAAGGCTTATGATTCTCTTAAAAACTTGGCTTGTGCCAAAACTCATACTCAGTGACACCTTGGTCGGGGTATCCAACCGAGTCCGCCAAGGATGTTAATGTGACGACCCAAATTTCGAGCCATGACCGGCATATGGGCCCAATGGACGTAGTCCACTAAGCCCAAGCAAGCCTAATAGTCCGACGTGTTCATCATTCCATCATAAACTGCTAAGTCATTTTTCAAAACTTAAAATCAAAATAGTAATAAACATTGCCAACTCGTATTGGCATTTCTCATTTATTATATACATACATTGTCTACATCATGTATTCCAATAATGTACATTAGGTTCGCTTATACATCTCAAAAAGAAGACTTGACTTCCAACGGAGGGACTCGGATGAATGTACAGCTACTGAATGCCGAGACACCTACCAAAAGATGGACACAAGTCTACAAGGATACCTCGTCCTAGTTACCGGCTGGCTCGTGATCTGAAAACATGAATTTGAAATGGTGAGTATAAACCCAGTGAGTGAACAAGGAAGGGAACAAGCAACAACAAAGGAAAATTTAAAATCATGAAGCACTTGTTTCAAAACAATGCAATTTGGTTCATTCCTAATAAAACCCCTTATCGAGCCCTTAAGTGATTAATCATTTGAAAATCATGAACCCATACATAGCGAATCATTTGAAGAATGAAAGCTTTAATATTGCACAAGCAAGTCAAATATAACAACGAATCTTCGCTGCAGCGACGTTGGAATTTAGTTATTAACCGAACTAGGGTTTCTCAATTGGCCGAGAGTTTCTCACTAAACCTCCTCACTTTAAACTTAACTCTTTTAATCTTTAATATTGGAAGTCCATGCTCGCATATGGTAGTAAAGAAGTGAAAGATAAGGTAGCAATTGGACAAGGTAAGAGACCAAAACAGAAAGTTTTTCGTTGCAGCGAGATTTAATCTCGTGCAGCGAAATTTTTACCCAGAAACAGAATGTTTCTTGCTGCAGTGAAATTGCAACCCAGAAAACAGAAAGTTTCTCGTTGCAACGAGAATGCATTTCGCTACAGCGAGAAGCTACAGTGTCATTCTCGCTGCAACGAAAATGCATCCTCGCTGCAGCGAGTTTCTGACCAACCTACCCTTTCAAAACCAGAGAGTTTCTCGCTACAGCGAGAATGATTCTCACTGCAGCGAAATACAGGGCATCAATGCAAAATTTACCTTTCTCCCAAAGGAAAAACCACTCTGCCAAAAGGTCCAAACCAACATGAAAACACATAACAATTTCTCAAGATTTAACATGTCAAGTTTCACATGCATTACAACCATAACCCATTATCCATCAATTACCTAGAACACACATATTTACATATATATATATATATATATATATATATACATATATACCCATCATCATCATCACACCATCCCATCATCATCATCACCAGCTCAAGCGCACTCCCTACTCGCACATGGCTAGGTCATCACCGGGTTATGCACACTCCCTACTCGCACATAACCAGGTCATCCTCGGCTTATGCGCACTCCCTACTCGCACATAGCCGAGTCAATATAATTACACAACATTATACTCAAGCATATATGTATATCATCATAATGTAGCCACATAGAAATCCATAATAATCACATTTCATAACATAAATCTTTTCTCAAAAGCTTGTTCCCAAGGCATTCATTTTCATGAAAAATTGTATAAAATCATTCAAACACTTTGTCAAATCCATCATATTCCCAAAATTAGTTTTGAAGGTAGTCCACTCACCAATTGATTGTAGAACCTTTAGTTGACTCAAATTCCCCTAATGATCCAATTGGAATGATGGGGCTTCCTTAAAACCTAGGATCACATTAACATAAACAATAGATCAATTTACACGCTATGAACTCTAAAAGCTATCTCTTAGCTAGTTTTCAATTGCCACTTTAAATGGCTATCTATGTTCACTATCTTAATCACAAAAAAGTAATGAACATACTAAACAATAAAACAGCTCATAAATCACAATTACTAGCCATTTTCTACAGCTAAAAATCAAACTTGGTGCGTCACTCACCTTAGGGTTCCTTTGTAGTTGGATTCTCTTCCAATAGCTTCCAAATCAATAAAGTGATTCTCTCTTTCTCTTTCTAGAACACCCAACTAGTGAGAGAAAATATGAAAACAAGATATTTCAAGGTTTTTGAAGTGAGAAGATGAAATAGCACAAGGGTTTATGGAAGGGTGCACCAAAAGCATGAAAATTGGAGCTAGAGAGAGAAAGTTGTGGAAGTTTGAAAATCAAGCTTCCATGGAGTTTGAAGAAACTTGAGAGAGGATAAGGGAAGAAGAAGACCAGCTACTGAAAATTCAAGAAGGTGCTGGAAATTTCTAGATATTTATAGGCTAACTTATCCATTCCCATAAAATTACTAAATTGCCCTTCCACCAATTAACTTACTCTCCTCTAATCTTTTATGCAATCTTTTTGCTCTCTTAACACTGGGACAAGATCCATAATGGTCTAAACATGCTCGGGTTCATAAAAACTTAAAATTTTAATCCGAGGTGAAAAATGACCATTTTGCCCCTATTATGAAAATTGTTGAAACTTCTAGTTTTCTTCGTGTTTTCATCAGCACACATCATTTATACTGTCTTATGCCTATTTAGGCCTTAAAATATCATAAAACTTTCTTCTGGAAGCTTATTAGAGAAAATGATGAAACTACCCCTAGCCCATATTATTACATCTATACTTAGTTACAAGCCTATAGAAGTTGGGGTATCACAGTTAAAACGACATATACCCATAAAACATGTTTTTACTTTTAAAATATAGCCATTCCTTGGCGTTGGCTGAGTTTCATCCTCACGTGGTGGTTCGGCGTGAAGTGAACTCTAAACTTACCTTAAGAGATACCCTCTGCGCCTCTCGTAGTAAGGTAAAATATAACAGGGTTTATCATGCCCCTCTAATAGGCTGGTCCACGGAAACCCGCCCACTGCAGTAAGCTAATCAAATAACCCACCAAATCAATAAAAATTTCGATAGCATGACATGGCTAATATAATATTACCCAGCCTGTCAAGGTAAAACAAAACAGTTCATATAATCCACAAACCATATATCCAGCCATTCAAGCCATCACATTGTCATAAGCCATCAATTCAAACCATATATATATATATATATAGATAACACAAGTATATAGTCTCCACTTACTCAATTTCCAAAATCATCATTGAATTGCAAAGCAATTTATAAATCTCATTCATTTAACCAACACTTAACTTATAAAACATAAAAATCTACGGTTTAAGTTCATTATTCTTTAAAATCATAAAAACGAATATAAACTACTTTAGATAGTTAAGGTGAACATTTGATTACTCACAATAACGGGAGTTTGAAGTACTCCTATTCTTGGTCCTCGAGTATGATATCTTTACCTTTATCAAAGGGCTCACCACCTATACATAATACATGACACGTAATTCAATATATTTGTGCCAAACTGTTATAAAACTATTTCAGCCTCTATATGAATGCATGAAATTAAATGAGAATTGTTCGAACAATCACTTAAAGACGGTGTTCTACGTGGATTCAATTATGATCGGACTGAATTTGTGTTCGACCTAACTCGAACTATACACTGTTGAATTAACCAAAACATCCGATTCAACTTCAAATATATTCATTACACTTCCAATATTCCAAATACACCAAAGTACCTCAATGAGCTTGATTGTGACTTAATTCATCGTAACCGAAATTCATTTCCATTCCGAACTAACGTGCTAATCAGTGTTAACACAGTCCAATAAATCCATCTATATCATTAAGAATCAAATCCAAGTCCATTCACTATGATT
Organism: Theobroma cacao; assembly: GCF_053813885.1. NCBI lineage: Eukaryota > Viridiplantae > Streptophyta > Magnoliopsida > Malvales > Malvaceae > Theobroma > Theobroma cacao. Next base: position 26,176,481 of record NC_142641.1, read on the forward strand.
TTCTCATTATTGTTCAAGTCGTTTACTAAAGGAACTATACTTTTCGATAACCGTTTTCGATATCCAATACCATAAATCATCAATTACGAGCTAAATAACATGAGATACAACAAAATCCATCATCAACATTTCACCTATAACATTCGGCCAAAGAGGCTTGTTGAAGGGCATGTGATTTTCTTGCTTGTTTTTCATGCCAAACATCATCAAACAACTAAAAACACTAAGATATCATGAAATCTAGCAAAATCCATCATCAAAACCTCTCTCCCTATGTTCGGCCAGCAAGTATTCCCTCATGGAAACTTGTGTTTCAACCATAGAAAATGAAAAAGAATGCATGGGAAAGGTAGATTTTAAGCTAAAATTGAAAAATCTTAGCTTTGATTGCTTTGTTCTTTGAAATTCAAAAAATTTGTCTTGAATTTTCCTCTCTAGGGTTTGTTTCTATTCTTTTCTCTTTGTTCTTTGCTTTGGCCGGCCATGAAGAGTGAAATGGGAGAGTTTATGTTGATTTTATAAAGGAAATTATCAAAATATTAAAGTTTGACATGTGTCACCATGTGATTGGTCCATGGTTAAAACTTAACAATTAAGCATTTTCTCACCACCACATGTAATCTCTTAATTATCCCAAGTATAAAATAAGAATAGGTGAAATTCATGGGCTTGACAAGTGTTATGGTGGTGTAAAAATTCAAAAATTCCAATTATGTCCTCATGGACACTTGAAATGACCGTTTTGCCCTTATGCTTGGAATTGAAAATTTTCACTTCTCAAATTCAAATTATGTTCCAACTAGTCAAACTTGGTCAAAAATCTCTTCCAACACTTCAATTTTGCCCTCGGGTGGCAAAATGACCATTTTGCCCTTACGTTATGAAAATTCTTAATTTGACTCCAAATTAATCCTCGAACTCTGAATCACCATATTAAGACATTCTAAGGTTCAATAACTCTCAAATATATCCTAAAATCTTTATTCAAACTAGTTCAAGGTTTTAATTGACTTAATTGTACCACTAGGTATGATACCGACTTTTAACGATTCTTTGAGGCATCCCAGTATGTAGATATGCTATCAAGTTCATGAATGACATGACAAGTATATAATAGAGTAGGGCTTGACATATATTATGCTTTGGATGCTCCTTTGGTGTGATAATGAGGATCTAGTTATGTGCGGTGTGGGAGTGCACATGTGTTGTTGAATTTTCTCATGCAAGTGCACGCATCGTTAATAAGTAATATAGTAATGAAGTAGAGTATCGTTCCCACGGAGAATTGTTTAATTCCTACTATTAACTACTAAAATTATAACACCCTAGTTTTATCCAAACAATTAAAATAGAAAAGAAAAATTAAAACTAAAAAACTAAAATCAAATAGTAAATAAAACTCACTTAACTACCAGACCAAGATTATAATATCCCTCAATACTTCATCTAATTATTGTCTCTCTCTCTTAACTTAGTTAAATGGATTAAATTGCTAACCTAGAGTCCTAAATTATTTACAAGTCTTTGTCAAGTTTCTTATAAAAATACTTCTCCCAATTAATTTACTATATGTCTATTCAAATTAAATTGAAGAAAGATTCATTAAGTTTGTGCTCTAATACTGGCTACGTAAGGCTTATAAATGTATGTTTACCCTATATGCAAATCAAACCACCTAATCAACTAAGTGCATTTGATCATACGCTATTTCATTCAAGGTCTACCTAAATCTCCTTCGTCAAGGTTTAACTTAGGTTTCCAATTCAATCTAATTGGTGATCAGGCAATTGAAGCATTAAGAACAGAATAAAATAAACAACTTAAATCTATCAAACATAAGTAACAAAGAGATAAATAATTCAGACTATATATTGAGTTCAATCATAATCTTAGATAAACAATTTACTTTCCCATCAAGTCACGCATTATCATCGAATAAAATATAAACATTAAAACCCAAAACCACGAAAATAAGAGAATAAAAGAAAATATAGAAAAACGTAAGAATTGTATTCTTGATCTTCAAATCTCCCTGAGTTCTGTAAATTCTTCTTAGCTTTAATGACTCTGTGGCTTGACTCTTAAATGTCAATCTGGTGTTCCCTTCCTTTCTTGAGTCCTCCGAAAGGTTGTTTTTATAGGCTTTGGAGTTAGACCAAGTTAAGTGAAGAAAGAAGCAATTTCAGCTAGGATTTCCTCATCAAACTATGTAAGTAGCAGTTTTACCAAATTAATTAACAAAAATTGAAATTGCTCTAGGACTGCTGCAATGCTTCAACTTTGATAAGATTTTTAACATCTTCCAGACCGAACTAGGTAAAGTGATAAACATAAAAGTTGTATATTTTTTTCTTATCTTTTCAATGGTCATTTGGAGCCCTTTAGAGAAAGTTATGGCTAAAATACCAAAACGTGTACATTAGAAGTTTGCACCTCGAAATTGCTCTCCTTCTTCCATTAAAATTCTTCTTTCAAACACCTACAAAAGCATAAATAAATCAATAACAACCTATCTTAACCACATCACACCAAATTAAACATAAAATTAACCAAGATTAGATTGACTCACCAAATTGACTCACCTACTAATTTCTATGCATTACTACAAAAACTAAGCCAAATTATTGTCAAAATTAAGCCCAAATAACTCTATATCATAGAGTTATCAACATGAGCTGATGATGACCTAGCTATGTGCGGTGTGGGAGTGCACATGAGCTGATGATGATGATATTGCATTGTGCGTGTAAGGAGTGCACATGAGCTGAGTGTGGTGGATAGAATGCATGATGACATATGTATATGTATATGTGTATATATATATATATCTATATCTATATCTATATATATATATATATATCTATATCTATATCTATATCTATATATATATATATATCTATATCTATATTTATATATATAGATATATATCTATATATATAGATATATCTATATCTATATATATCTATATCTATATCTATATCTATATATATCTATATATATCTATATATATATATATAGATATAGATATAGATATAGATATAGATATAGATATATCTATATATATATATATATATATATCTATATATGTTCCAGAAAGTTTATGAAAATAATTGTGATTGTGTTGTATGTTGGCATTGTTAATTGCTCCTAAATTGCTTTTCATTTCAGCAAGAAAATGGCTTTTTGATGTAACAATACCCCTTTTAACTAAATTGCTCTATTTCTTACTGCAACAAGAAACTCTCAAGTTGGGAGGGGGTTACCTTGGCGTGGTTCTCGCTGCAGCAAGAATGTATTCTCTCTGCAGCGAGAAATTTCCTGAAGCTTCTCGCTGTAGTGAGAAACTCTCGGCTGGTTCTAAAATTCTAGTGTAGTGTTTTAAATTTGACAAAGATTTTGACCACCTTGTGATCAGAACTGGGCAAAGTGGTAAACATAAAAGTTGTAGCCCAGCCTCTTATCTTTCTAATGATTTAAAAATCATGTCAATTGGACTTCTGTAGTGGGAGATATGCTTCAAAAACAGAAGCATATGCAAACCAAGAATGCCTTTTCGCTGCAGCGAGAAAACCCTCTGTTTGTTTGTCTTGCTTGGTAATTGCTAAAATTTTCATTCTATTCAACTTTATGGTTCATCATGGGTTTTGTAACATTAAGGGATTAAACATTCAAAGTTTGAAATGAGGGGTTTTAACCCAAAATTTAGACTAAATTGCATGGTTTATTGTAAGTGCATCATGTTTTCTAAAACATTCCTTGTCATTGCTTGTTCCCTTCTTATGTTCACTCACTGAGTTTATACTCACTCTTTTAAATTGCATGTTTTTAGATTCATAGATAGTTGGGAACGAGACTAAGGCATCCACTTGCATTCACTCTAGGTAGGTATCATGGCATTTGATAGTCGTACCCTCACCAAAGTCACTCCGCTGGTTGTCAGAAGTCTTTTATATGAGTACATGTACATTAAATGTAAATTGCTAGGAATCACTTTGCTAACGATGCATGTATAGTTTGGAATGATAGTTCCATTATGAGATCGCTATGAATAACCTTATTTTGAGATCATAAAAAATGTAATTTTTTTATATCTATGTTGTATTATGAATATACGTCTAGTTGCAAATTACAAATGGTGGTCTAGTAATGGTGATGAAAAATTGATGGGATAGTGAACAGGATTACGTAAAGAGGCTTGCTTGGGCTTAGTGGGCTACGTCCATTGGGCCCATGCACGGTCATGGCCCAGAATTTGGGTCATGACAGACTTGGTATCAAAGCCAAGTTGTTTAGGTCCTAGGACTTCTTTTTGTTGGTCCAGCGGAGTGTTGGGTCTTTATGTGGAAACTTCGATTGTGAAGTATGAACCGCGGCACATTCTACAACCAAGGGACTACATAGATTCCCAATCTTAAAACCACCTTTTTCCTTAGATACGATTATAATCGCAAAATGTGTTTAATAACAGGTGTTTGCTCTTGTCTAGGTAAGAATGTAGCCTAAGACACGAGCCACCTCAAGACGGATGAGGGAGCAAAGTGCTCCTAATGAGATGACAAATAGGCCACGGGCACCCACCCTTAGGAGGCAAGGTAGACGTGGCGGGGCCACTAGGCCGGTGAGGGTGGATACGCTTGTGAGTAGAAGAGAGGAGGGACAGTTTTTGAGCGATGCGAATAGACAACCAACTGGGGGCATCACCATCAACGACTTGGCGGCAAGCCTACAAGGAGTTAATCAAGTTGTAGAGATGATGGCAACCCGTATGGACGATATACAGAGGATAGTGGTGCTAGGAACGGCGTGATTAGAGCATCAACACAGTGGAATAAATAAAAGTTGAAATAAAAATAAAGCCATGCCTCCTACTTTTGAATCACCTTGGTTGTTTAATGCAAAGTTATGTACCACGTAAAATCAGAAAAAGAATGTACCTTTCCAAGTGATATCGTAATCAAATAGATTCCTTTTGGTGACAAAACACAAACACCTTTGGTGTGAAAGAATCCCAGCCACTCAATCGCTTGGCCTTCAATGATGCACACACGATTGTAACGGATCCTTCTCAAGGAGAGAGCTTTATGCCACGGGCTTGTGCTAGCAAGTGGACAACGATTTGTCCTCTTTTCTTCTTTGATTTCTAGCAAAGAATCAAAGGAGAAGTTTTCAAAAGAAAATAAACGTCTCAAGAGTGGTAGCACTCAAGAGAAAAATCCTTCTCCACCAAAAAAAGAATGGCTATAATGTGATATTTATATCTAGGTTTAACTTATTAAAATTTGCAAAATAAGTCCTTAATATTATAACAATTATAATATTTAACCAATACCTAATTAAACTCTTTTACTTAGGTCCTTAACAGTTAAAACCTAGAATTTGATTTAAGTCTAACTTAAATCATCACACTCTCAATTTAATCCAAATTGCAACCTTTGTGTGTAACCCATTAGGTTCCCAACATGTTGGCAATGGAATTGAATTATAATATTATTAATTAATTAATTTAAATGAATCATATTTAATTTTAAATTAACTAATTCAATTCCATAGACCATGATTGGCATCTAGCAATGCATCATGGCCACCCAATTGTTAGGAGAGTCAAAGGATTCTTTGACAACCTTTCAGTGTACAATTTTTCAGTGTAATTCATCCCCTCATCATATATCCTAAAGATGATAAGAGCTTGGTGCAGTGCCTACTCTTATTGATCTCCACATTTTTTCTTGCAGTTAGATCATTAGCTTTATGGGAACTTATGAAACTCATTTTATAATCTCCTAATCACCTTGGCCAAGGATTTGATTAAGCTAATATCAACCAAGAACTAATGAGATATTTCCCCTTGAATCACTTGGGGTGATGATTCCTATCTTGACCACTCATCTGCCTTCACATGCTTCATGCTATACCCAAAAGCATCTTGTTTTGGCATCCTTGTTAGGCACCTATAGGGATGAAATCAAAGCATAGCACTCCACACATAAGACAACCTAGTGTCTCAAGTCTAGAGAGTATCTACACAATTGACACATAAGAAGTATTGCATAGACACTTGAGTGAAATACCAAATGCACTTCTCATGGTGGGTCATGTTCAGTGAACTCACTCTCCCATGGCAATCACCCACATGCTAGTTCCAAGTATCTTTATACTTCAACCTATGAGAACGATTGCTTACTTCACAAGTAAAGAACATAACATGTGCCAACCTTTTAGCATTATTGATGCCCTGTCTCAATAATACAATGATCAGGAACTTTTAGGAACAATGCTCTAATGCATAAGGATCTCATAATCGTATCCCAATATAATTCCTTTGCAAGGCATATATAGTTCCATGGGATTTATCTACATAAGTACAAAAAAGTAATTAAATTACAAACTTATGAATAAAGAACTATCTCAATGTTATTATGAATAACAAAATGTCATACATGAATATCTCAAAATTGCAATTCCCATACAACCACAAATTGGCTTGTAGGGCTTATATTAACAATCTCCCACTAGCACTAAAGCCAATCGCCTATGTATCTAATACTAATGTTCTCAACATGACGATTATGCTTCTACTAGGACAGTGCTTTAGTGAGAGGATCGGTAATATTATCCTCAGTGGGTATACGCTCTATGCAAATGTCTCATCTTCCAATTATCTCCCTGATCACATGGTAATGCCGCAATACATGTTTGGATTTCTGATGAGACCTTGGTTCCTTTGCTTGTGCAATGGCTCCATTGTTATCACATTACAAAGGTATTGGATCAACAATGCTAGGAAACACATCTAGTTAAGTAATCAACTTTTTAATCTAAACTGCCTCTTTCGCTGCCTCAAACACAGAGATGTATTTAGCCTCGGTTGTAGAATCTGCAGTCATCTCTTGTTTGGAACTTTTCCAACTCACTGCACCTAAATTGAGTGTGAACACATATTCACTTTGTGACTTGCTATCATCTTTGTCAATTTGAAAGCTTGTATCTATATAACCCCTAACTTGGAGTTCACCTCTTTCATAAACCAGAAATACATCCTTAGTTCTTCGTAAGTACTTCAGGATGTTTTTCACAACTATCTAGTGACTTTCACTAGGATTGGCTTGGTATCTACTCGTGACACTTAGAGCATAAGATACATCTGGTCTAGTGCAAAGCATCGCATACATGATAGATCCTATTGCTGAAGAATATGGGATCTTATCCTTGCGATCTCTCTCTTCTTAATTCTTTAGACACATGTCCTTGGAGAGATAGTTGCCTTGCGACATAGGCAAGTGTCCTTTCTTAGACTTTATCATGCTAAACCTCTTTAGCACCTTGTCTATGTATGTGGATTGGGAAAAACCTAACAACCTTTTAAACTTATCTCTATAGATCTTTATTCTTAGAAAGTAAGTTGTTTTTCCCAAATCCTTCATGGAGAATTGTTTGGACAGCAAAATCTTTGTAGATTGCAACAATGGTATATCATTTCCTATGAGCAATTGTCATCAACATATAACACTAGGAAAATTATGGCGCTCCCACTAACCTTTTTATAAACACATGGTTCATCTTCATTTTTTATGAAGTCAAACCCTTTTACAACTTCATCAAAACGGATGTTCCAACTCCGAGAAGCTTGCTTAAGTCCATAAATGGACGTTTGAAGCTTGCACACCTTATTAGCATTAGCATTGGATATAAAACCTTCAGGTTGTGTCATGTACACTTCCTCTTGCAAGTTTCCATTAAGGAATGCAGTTTTTACATCCATTTGCCATATTTCATAATCATGGTATGCAGCAATTGCAAGCAAAATCCTTATGGATTTAAGCATAGCAACTGGTGAAAAGGTTTTTTCAAAGTTAATACCTTGTCTTTGTTTGTAACCTTTTGCTACCAGTCTAACTTTAAAGGTTTGCACCTTGCCATCTACATAAGTCTTTCTCTTAAAGATCCACTTGCACCTAATGGGTTTTATCCCTTCAGGTGGATCCACCAAAGTCCATACTTGGTTGGTATCCATGGCATCCATTTCAGATTTCATGGCTTCTAGCCATTTCTCAGAATCGATGTCCAACATCACCTCCTCATAGGTTGCAGGCTCATCATTTATGGGCAATGCATCCCTTTCCAAGGGAAATCCATATCTCTTTGGAGCTTGACGTATTCTACTAGACCTTTCAAGTGGTTGTGCCTCTTGAGATTGTGGTTGTATATCAGATGTCACAATCTTAGGTTCAAGTTATAATGAAATGTCAATTTGTGGGTCTCGAACTTCTTCGAGTACAACTTTACTCCCACTAACCCTTTCATTTAAGAACTCTTTCTCAAGAAAAGTGGCATGCCTTGAGACAAACACCTTTTGCTCAATAAGATTATAAAAATAATATCTGTGTGTTTTTTTAGGATATCCCACAAATTTACACTTATCTGATCTTGCTTCTAGCTTATCAGACATTATACGCTTCACATAAGTAGTACATCCCCAAATCCTAGCATAAGATAAGTTGGGCATTTTCCCACTCCATATCTCATATGGTGTCTTATCAGCTGATTTGGTAGGAACCTAGTTCAGTATGCGAACAGCAGTTTCTAGGGCATATCCCCAAAAAGATATAGGAAGATCTACACGACTCATCATGGATCGAACCATGTTCAATAATGTTCGATTCCTTCTCTCAGATACCCCATTGTGCTGTCGAGTCCCTGGAAGAGTCCATTGTGCGAGAATCCCATTCTCTTTCAGATAATCCTGAAACTCTTGGCTACGATATTCTCCTCCTCGATCAGATCTAAGAGTGAGAATACTCTTCTTAGTTTGTTTCTCAACCTCTGCTCTGTATTCTTTGAACTTGTCAAAGGATTCAGATTTATATTTCATCAAATATACATAACCATAGCGAGAATGGTCATCTATGAAGGTGATGAAGTAGGAGTATACTCCTCTAGCACTAATATTCATAGGACCACATACATCTGAATGTACAAGTCCTAGTAACACCCCAGCTCGTTCACTCTTTTTAGTGAAGGGTGACTTGGTCATCTTACCAAGGAGACAACACTCACATGTTCCATAAGATTCATAATTAAATGGATCGATGTAACCTTGTTTATGTAACTTGGTTAAGCGAGTCTCATTGATGTGTCCAAGCCTACAGTGCTAGATGTAAGATAGTTTTGGATCATCTTTTTTTGCTTTCTTGACCTCTATATTAAGTATGGGTCTCTTAGGATCAAGAATATAGAGATCGTTCGAATGTGTCCCTGCACCATAATGCATCTCTCCCTTGAGAAAGAACAACAATTGTTCTTAATGCAAAATTCCATATCATCATATAATGCCAAGTATGACACAGATATAATATTTCGAGATATGGAAAGAACATAGTAACAGTCTCTTAATTCCAAGATCAACCCAGAAGGTAAAGGTATGGTAATTGTCCCTACAGCCAATGCAGCAACCTTTGCTCCAGTACCTACTCTTAGGACCACCTCTCCCTTCGTTAATCTTCTACTTGTTTCTAGCACCTTCATGTCATTACATAAGTGTGACCCACATCCAGTATCTAATACCCATGATGACGGATCAATATTAGACAGATAGATATTTGAGAACATTTCTCAACTTGATATACCAACCTAAACATTTTGGCTCAAATTTCATGATGACATCAAGTATGCCGCACAAAGTAATATGTATTCGCATTCTAACAACCTAGACATTTAAAGAACGTTTATGAGTAATCATGTATTATAATCAATTAAAATGAGATTGTAAATCTTATATTGATTGCTCCCACTATTTTCTTCAAGATGATAACCCTCCATATCACCTTGAGAGATCTCTACTAGGATTCTCTTAATGGGCTAGGATCCCATCCATCTAGTCATGGCCTTGAATGTGTTCAACAAGCCATGATAGCTAGATTAGGTAGGTAACTGAGCTTACCAATTGTATCTCTATACAACTCCCAGATCAGCTAGGTGACAACACATTGCCTAAACATATCATATATGTTTCACCTAGCCATTGCCTCTAGTTTCCATAATAATCAAGTTTCCAAGCATCCGAATTTTATGAAACTAGTTGAGTAAGACCCACCATCAATAGCTCAAACATACTCGTGTAAAAGTGTGACCTTGAGTGTGCTCAACAAGTCTCCGATTAAAAGAGTAGCCAGGTTATCTTGCTAAATGGTGGAAGACAACTTAATCATGTGTGGCATGTGACTCAATATTTACCGAGGGATTTTCTTTTTTTTCTTTTAACTTAGTTAAGGTCTCATCTTTGCATGCATAGCATTTATTAATTACATAAATAAATCTATCTCATGCATACTACTTTGGATGATTATGAACTTTATCTATACTAATTTCCTTGAGCCATCGAAGGAAATTAGCTTGGTCAAACCTAGGGGATAACATACAACATGTTGTAATCTTCCTCCTCGTATCTTAATGGCTCCTTTAGGTCTTCATCTACGAATTGTAAAATAACTCCTAAACTAATCCTAATTCTACACTTATATGTAACTAATTACATTTTAGTAAAGAAACCTCGTGGTACATCCAAGGGGAGTTAGGTGAGGAAAGAATTTTACAATCTCTGAAAATCAAGAGAAAGGCAGGGTGCGCAGACCCCATTTAATAAATAAATACCATTATACAATTTAACCATACATCCACAATCATATTGGGCCTAGTCCATAATCATCCACATACATCCATCCACATGAACATAAAATTAAAACTATGTCTTATTCTAATTGTTAATCATATGAGGCATCCGAAATTAGTGTACAACTAATTTCGAGTTCATTTTTAATTCCGTGTATGGAAACAGTCTTCCATGTATGAAAAGTCTTTACTAATCAGTATTAGTAATATTATCCATTCCTAATCTCATTAGGATTAGAATAAATTATTATTACAAATTAAAACATTTTTAATTTGTAATCTTTAAACGTTTTAAGTAACTTTTACTAATTCTTTTGAATTAAAGATTATGTGTCTTCAATTATCTAATCTCATTAGATAATTTAAATATAATATTTAAGACAACATTATCTTTAATTATATTTAAGTGTCCTATTCGAATTTCACTTCTTAAAAGAAGGAAATTAATTCATGATATTTATCTGGTCCATATTTGTCACACTCCCATATTTGTAGGAATCAAATTCCTAAATTTATGGATGTGATTAATTAAATCTTGATATCCTTATTTTAAGGAATCAAATTCCCAAATTTAAATATACCAAATTTATCTTTCTGGAACTTTTCCATAAGATATTATTTAGTAAATTAGAGTTTTTAATTGCACCAATTTAGGCTGCAAATATGGACACTAAAATCCCAAAAACCATGACTATACAAAATTCTGGCAGCAGTGTACCAGTCACAGTTTTATGGCTTGATGCGGCATCAAATCAGAAAATTTAATTCCCCAATTTTAACCATAGTCAGCTAACATATGGGACCTTTCCATATTAAAATTTTATAATTTTTGGACTTGATTTAGATGGTCAAAACCCCAAAAAAACGCAGCCTATGTATCCTGTACATAGCTGTAGTTTTTGGGTTGCATATGTGGCATTATGATGGCATAAATAAAGGGATTAAATCCCTTAATTTTAGTGATCTTCCAGGCATCTTTTGAACATATTCAAACTTCAAAATTTATCCAAAAAGGTACAACAATTGCACAATGTTAGGACTCTTTGAAGATGACTTTCTCAGCAAAATCATGACCTGAAACTACTGCTGGCAGCAATGGTTTCAGCCATGATTTCACAGCCTTTCCTTCACCATTTTCAGCTGGTAATTGACCATATTGAAAAAATTTCAATGTAGATTACTTCCAAATTTTTTCAGAATTTTTGGAGGCTTTTAGACCCCTGTTAAAAACTGAAAATCAAACCACATGCAAATCTGGACAGAATCTAATTCTATCACCAAACCGCATATTGTTTCCCATGAATTCGAATCCTTTTCTTGCTAAACTCTTTTGTGCATCTCATGCACATATTGTTCTGCAAAATTGAGACACTTAAACAAGATTAGTTGCTGAAACAAATAAGTATTAAAAATCAAAACTCGAATATGTGATAAACTACTTTAAAACATAATCGAAATTTAACACTTACTTGCTTTCTTCCAAATCCCTCACATCCAATCAGAATTGAAATTAACAATAACAAGACATACCTTTGCATTAAAACAAGCCAAGGGAGGCTCTGATACAACTGTTAGGAATGGCATGATTAGAGCATCAACGCAGTGGAATAAAAAAAAGGTTGAAATAAAAATAAAACCATGCCTCTTACCTTTGGATCACCTTAATTGTTTAATGCAAAGTTATGTACCATATAAAATCAGAAAAAGAATGTACCTAGATCCTACTCTAATAGTATTGCATAGACACTTGAGTGAAATACCAAATGCACTTCTCATGGCAGGTCATGTTCAGTGAACTTGCTCTCCCATGGCAAGCACCCACATGTTAGTTCCAAGTATCTTTATACTTCAACCTATGAGAACGATTGCTTACTTCACAAGTAAGGAACATAACATGAGCCAATCTTTGAGCATTATTGATGCCCTATCTCAATAATACAATGATCAGAAACTTTTAGGAACAATGCTTTAATACATAAGGATCTCATAATTGTATCCCAATACAATTCCTTTGCAAGGCATATATAGTTCCATGGGCTTTATGTACATAAGTACAAAATAGTAATTAAATTACAAACTTATGGACAAAGAACTACCTCAATGTTATTATGAATAACAAAATGTCATACATGAATATCTCAAAATTGTAATTCCTATACAACCACAGATTGGCTTGTAAGGCTTATACTAACAAGTGGAGGGGAGACCTGCAGTACAAGAATCCCCTAGTTTCCAAGGGCAGGCCGATCGCCAACATCTTGAGGTTGAGAGGGGTCATTTAGAGATTTCCCTTCCTAATTTCCTCAAGCTTAAGCCTCCATCATTTTCAAGGTTGGGTGCATCGGAGAAACCCTAGATTGACTTAGATAAGATGGAGAAAATTTATGAGGCCCTGGGATTCCATAGTACTATATCAGTAGAGCTAACCGCCTTCTGATTAGAGGACATGGCGCAAGAGTGGTATGGCTCCTTGCGTAGAGGTAGGTCGGTGAATGCAACGTCGTTGACTTGAAAGGAGTTCAGTACATCCTTCTTAGATCAATTTTTACCACTCAGTGTACGTAATGCACTGGCTAGGGAGTTTGAGGCATTAGTACAGACCCCAAGTATGACGGCGTCGGAATACGACATCAAATTCACGCAGCTGGCTTGGTATGCACCCTATCTAGTTTCTACTGAGGAAATAAAGATTTAAAGGTTTGTGGATGGGCTAGTGGAGCCATTGTTTAGGGTTGTGGCATCTCGAGATTTCAATACCTACTCCGCAGTAGTGGATTACGCTCAGTGGATTGAGATGAGGACTAGTGAAAGTAGGGCTACGAGGGATAGAGCAAAGAAGGCCAAGACTTCAGTCTTGGCTATCAAGGTTGCAGAGACTTCAGTGGTAGTGTTTCGTCCTTTGGCTGTTATGGCCCACAGAGGGACTCACAATTACCTCAACAGGGGAGTGACTCACCTAGTGCTAGTATTGGGGCGAGACAAAGAACCTTCAGTGTTGGGAGGCAGCAAGATTCGAGGCAGGGTTGTCAAGTTATCCGTCATTGCAATACTTGTGGGGGACGACATAGAGGAAGATGCCTCTGTGCTACGAGAGTTTGTTTCTTGTGTGGTCAACCTAGACATATTAAGAGGAATTATCCGATGGCTTATCAATCCCAAGGTTCTACTCACGGTTTTGCCCAACCAGCCTTGTCTGCTTCTTCAATAGCTGCCTCATCTAATTCGAAGGCTAGCAGATCAAGCGGATCAATAGGTAGAGGTGCTGTTACTTTCTCTCGAGGCAGGCTTTTTGGGTTTAGACGTTAAAGTTCCACCGTTAGGGGTCACACAAGGGTGTTTATTTTAACACCATAAGAAGCCCAGACATCCAACGCAGTGGTATCAGGTATTCTCTCAGTTTATAATATGAATGCTTGGGTATTGTTTGATCTTGGTGTTACCCGCTCTTTTATTTCTCCATGTTTTGCATCTCATTTGGGCAAAGATCGTGTTATAAGTGAAGAACAATTAGTGGTGTCTACCCCTTTAAAGGATGTATTTATGGCAAAATGGGAATATAAGTCCTATGTAGTTCGAGTCAAGGACAAAGAAACCTTGGTAAATCTAGTTGTATTAGACACCTTAGATTTTGACGTGATCTTGGGAATGGAATGGTTATTGCCCTGCCATGCCAGCGTGGACTGTTATCATAAATTGGTTAGATTTGATTTTCCCAATGAACCATCATTTAGCATTCAGGGGGATAGGAGCAATCCTCCAACGAATTTGATATCTATTATGTCTACTATAAGGCTATTAAGACAGGGTTGTCAACGTTACTTGGCTGTTGTGAGAGATACCTAAGCGAAGGTCAAAGACATAAGCCAAGTGTCGGTAGTGAATGAGTTCATGGATGTATTTCTCAAGGAACTACCAAGTTTGCCTCCCGAGCGAGAGATTGAATTTTGCATAGATTTGATTCCCGACACTAGACCTATATCCATACCCCTATATAGAATGGCACTTGCGGAGCTTAAAGAGCTTAAGGATCAGTTAGAAGATTTGTTGGATAAAGGATTCATCCGTCCTAGCATCTCACCATGGGGAGCACCGATGCTATTTGTAAAAAAAAAAGATGGGTCGCTTAGATTGTGCATTAACTACCGACATCTTAATAAAGTGACGGTGAAGAATAAGTACCCCCTTCCAAGAATAGATGATTTATTTGATCAACTACAAGGAGCACAATCTTTCTCTAAGATAGATCTGCGATCTGGGTATCATCAGTTGAGGATCCAAAATGAAGATATACCAAAGATCGCATTTCGAACAAGATATGGGCACTATGAGTTCTTGGTGATGTTATTCAGGCTTACGAATGGCCCTACGACCTTTATGGATTTGATGAACTAAGTGTTCAAGCCTATTTGGACAAGTTCATGGTGGTGTTTATTGATGACATCTTGATCTACTCGAAGAGCCGAGAGGAGCACGAGCAGCATCTTAAAATAGTGCTCCAAACTTTGAGAAAACATCGATTGTATGCCAAGTTGCATTCTTGGGACATGTGGTATCCAATGATGGGGTACAAGTCGATCCAAAGAAAGTTAAGGCAGTGGAAAAGTAGCCAAGGCCAACATCAGTTACGGAGATTAGAAGCTTTTTGGGTTTGGCTAGCTATTATCATCGTTTTGTGAAGGACTTCTCCAAAATAGTAGCCCCTCTAACTAAGCTAACACGTAAAGATACAAAATTTGAGTGGTCATGTCAAGCCCTACCTTATAAAATATTAGCCATGTCATTCATGTGATTGACAATATGTTTGCATACTTGGAAAGCCCCGAAAAATTATCAAAAGTCGGTAGTGTACCTAGTAGTGCAACTAAGTTGAATTAAGCCTCAAACTAGACCAAATAAAGATTTTAAGATGAAATTTAGAATTTTAAAACCCCAGAATGACTTAAAATGGTGATTCGGAGTTCGAGGACCGATTTGGAGTCAAATTGGAATTTTCGTGACTTAGGGGTAAAATGGTCATTTTGACACCCGAGGTTAAGATGTGAGTGTTGGATGAACTTTTTGACTAAGATTGACTATTTAGAACATAATTTGAGTTTGAGAAGTGAAAAATTTTAATTCCAACATTTTTTTCAAGCATAGGGGTAAAATAGTCATTTTGCCACCCCATGGGCAAAATTGTAATTTTACACCACTCAACACTTGTCTAGCACATGGATTTTACCCAATATTATCATGGACAATTGAGGAAATTTATATGGTGGAGAGAGATTGCTTAATGAGTAAGAATGACACATGGACCAATGGAATGGTGACATGTGTCAAATTCTCATCCATTTAATATTTTTCTTATAAATTAGCATAAAATCAGCCTATTTCTCTTCATATGGCAGGCCAAAACAAGAACAAAGGAAGAACAAAGGAAGAAAAGCAGAACAAAAACCATAGGTGGAAAAATTCAAGGGAAAAGTGTGAAATTTCAAGGAAACAAGTGAAAAAAGGTAAGATTTTTCAATTCTAGCTTGTGATTTATCTTTCCTATGGATTCTTTTTCATTTTCCATGGTTAAGAATCAAGATTTCATGATGAATCCCTTGCTGGCCGGACATGGGGGGAGGAGTTTTGATGCTTGATTTGGTTAGATTTTAAGATATTTTAGTGTTTTTAGTTAGTTAGTGATGTGTAGCGTGAAAATCAAGCAAGAAAAATTCATTTTCTCCCATCACCCATCATTGGCCGAATTTTTCATGTAAAGTGTGGATGGTGGATTTGATTTTATTTCAAGTGAATTGGTTAGGAAATGATGAATTACGGTGAGAAAATCAAGTAGGAAAAATCATACTGTTGATGCACCCACCCTGGCAGAAATTCCCAAGAGAAAATGTGAAGATGATTTTGCTAAATTTTATGCTATTTGATTTGTGTTTGATGGTTTGGAGAATTGGAAGAAAAATGGAGTTGATTGGAGTTAAATGGGACATATTGGCCAATTAATCGAGTGATAGATCGAATTAGGCCAATACCATTTTATTTAGGAGCACAATTGAATTTGTGTAGAACACCATGTTTAGACGATAATCCGAACAATTTACATTCCATTTCATGCATCCATATAGTTTTATAACCGTTTAACACCAATGTGGTAAATTGCTTGATTATGCATTATGTCTAGGTGGTGAATCCTCCGATAAAGGCAAAGAAATTATACCCGAGGATCAATAGTCGAAGTACTCTAAATATTCGACTCCCGAAATAGTGAGTAACCTTATCATCATTTTAATTATCTAAAGTGGTCTTTTTATTCGATTTTGTGAATGTTATGAAAAATGAGTTAAATGGTTAATTTTTAGGTTTTATAAACAAAATGTGTTTAAATGAAATGATTTTATAAATTGTCTTGAAATTGAATGATGGCTTTGAAAATAGAGTAATTGGAGACCATTTGATGTATTGTGAATTTATGGTTCTAATTGATTGGCTTATTGCAATATTGGCATGAATGGCTGAATTGGTATTTATGTTGAAATTGTATAAACTGTTGTTTGCCTTGATAGGCTGGATAATGATAAAATTGCAATGTCATGCTGTTGAATTTTTATTGTATGGTGGGTTTAGCTTGCTGCAGTGGGCGGGTTCTGTGGACCAGCCTATTAGAGGGGCACGAAATCTAGTTATATATATACCTCAGTCAGAGAGGCGCGTAGGGTATCTCCTGAGGTATGGTTAGAGTTCACGTCACGTCGAACCACCTTGTAATGATGAACTCCGCTAATGCCAAGGAACGGCTGTGTTTTTCAAAGTAAAAATATGTTTATGGGTATACGAAACTTTTTAACAGCCTTGGCGGACTCGATTAAATGCCTTAGCCAAGGTATTCCCGAGAATGATTTGGCAGGAGCCAAGCTTTTAAGATACTCATAAGCCATGTTGATTTTTTAAATGAAATGAATATTTATGTCATGAATTACATATTGAGATGGAATATTTTAATCGTCTCCATTTACTCGACTTTAGATATTTTGAATGGTGTTTGTTTACTCACTGGGATTATATAATCTCACCACCCTCCTTTTCACTCATTTCAGGCTCAGAATAAGCTGTAGATAGCTGATTTCATCGAGGGCTATCATTGGATTTGCATCCTCCAAATTGTAAGTTCACAGTCTTTCTTACTTTTGGTTATTCGGGGGCTCACTGGTTATTGTAAATTAAGTTAAATACTCTGGATTACTATATTACAATATGTATGAATTTATTTAGCTTTTACGCTACAAAAATTATTTACTAGTAACTCTATAAATATTGTCTTATAAGAAAATAGAATATTTTATTAAATATTTTTATTATATTCAAATAGTCATAATTTCATTTTAAATGAAGGTTTTAGATGTTTAAACTTATTTTTTATTATGAATTATGTGTTTTGTACTCGCATACTACATTTTTAGCGAATTTTGAGATTTTTGAGGAAAAATGACCAAAATGCCCCTGTGAGAGAAAAATTATTTTTCTATTGTTTTGATTTGGAAATAGTTTATAATCTCCCAAAACATGATTTTAGTAACTAATACTCACGGGAGAAACGAGAAATACTGATGTTAAGCCTTGCGAGGTTTCGATTGACATTTCAGGTAATGATTGTCTATCGGGACGTCACGGCGATTGTCACGGGCTCAATGGGAGTTTCGGGTCATGACAATTAGATTGGTATCAGAGCTTTTGGTTTTAAGGTTATTTTAAAAATTTACAGTGTCAGTGTGGCCCCGGGTTAAGTTGGGTTAGGTTGAATAGGATGCATGCATTTGCATATAGAACCTAAGGTTGCCTAAACTTACTTGTTTCCTTTTATAGATTATTATGCCTCCTCGACGCGAACACCCACCTCTCACTAGATCGGCTGAGAGGGGAAAAGGTCGTTCCCAATGTCAATAGCTAGATGCAGTAGAGGAGGAATCAGCTACGTCCACCATTCGGGCAGCACCTGCTGCTGAACGGGCCGAGACTCCTCCACATTCTCCACATTCTTCACATCCTCCGCCACCTACTAATATTCCTGCCATGTCTCCTGAGGTAGTCCAGTCATTGGCAGCCTTCTTTACCACTATAGCTGGCCAAGCTCAGGCTGGTCAGGCTCCTCCTATAGTACTACCAGTTGCTCCTTCAATACCACCACCCCCACCTCCTGTTCCACCACTAGTGCCGGATGTCTTTATTTTTAAGAAGCTTAAGGAGGTTAGGCAACTTGGTTGTGTTTCTTTTACAAGTGAGTTAGTCTCAGCAGTAGCCAAAGATTAGATTAATCAAGCTTCAGAGACACTCTCTGATATGAGGTTGGATGATGACATGAAGTTGATGGTGGCCACGAGATTACTAGATAAGAGAGCCCGTACATGGTGGAATTCAAAAAAATCTCGTTCCACTACTCCTCCGACTTGGACAAACTTTCTAAGAGAATTTGATAGTTAGTATTTCACTTATTTCCATCATAAAGAAAAGAAAAGAGAATTTTTGAGTTTGAAATAGGGGAATTTAACAGTAGAGGAGTACGAGGCTCCTTTTAATGAGCTAATGTTATATGTGCCGGATCTGGTGAAATTTGAGCAGGATCAGACCAATTATTTCGAGGAAAGGCTCCGTAATGAGATTAGAGAGCGGATGACAGTGACTGGTAGGGAGCCACATAATGAGGTGGTACATATGGCTTTAAGGGCCGAGAAGCTTGCAAATGAAAATAGGAGAATGCGAGCTGAGTTTGCAAAAAGGATAAAAACGAGTGTATCTTCCAATCAACCACCAAAAATGGGCAAAGACTCATCTGCTTCAGGGAGTACTACCTCTGTTTTAGTGACATATCCTCGACTTCCATTTTCATAGACACAGCAGAGGCCTCCGAGATTCAGCAAATCTGCGATGACTACTTCTGGGAAGAGTTTCAGAGGTTCTAATAGATGCAAGAAGTGTGGGAAGAATTATTGTGGGCCGTGTAGGGGATCAGTACGATGTTTTCATTATGGTCAGTCGGGCCACATTAGGAGTGATTGCCCACAACTAAGACGGGCTACTGCAACAGCTCCATCTCCACTAACTCGTACGGATATGCAGAGGAGAGATCTTTATTGGTTACCACTGAGGTAGGGAGTGGCAATACAGTCCGGTGTAGAGAGTAACACCTCAGCATATCCACCTTCGAGGCCACAGACTCGTACTTCAACAAGAGTTTTCGCTGTGACGGAAGATGAGACACGGGTCTGACCTAGAGCAGTGACAAGTACTATGTCTTTATTTGATAAAGATGCTTATGTTTTGATAGATTCTGGCTCAGATAGGTCTTATGTAAGTATGGCATTTGTATCAATTACTGATAGAAACCTGTCACCATTAGAGGAAGAAATTGTAGTTCACACCCCTTTAGGAGAAAAGCTAGGTAGAAACAGTTGTTATAAAGATTGTGGAGTAATGGTTGGTGAGGAAGAATTTAGGGGTGACTTGATTCCTCTAGAGATCCAAGATTTCGATTTGATATTGGGTATGGACTAGTTAACTGCACATCAGGCAAATGCGGATTGTTTCATGAAATAAGTTGTTCTTCAGAATTCGAAGGGAGCAGAGATTGTTTTTGCAGGGAAACATCAAGTATTACCTTCTTGTCTAATCTCGACCATCAAAGCTTTAAAACTGCTGCATAAAGGGTATCCGGCATATTTAGCACACGTGATCGATACTTCAAAAAGGGAACCTAAATTAAAGGATGTCCCAATAGTTAGTGAGTTTCCTGATGTATTTCCTGACGAATTACCGGGACTACCTCCTGAGTGAGAGCTTGAATTCCCTATTGATTTACTTTCGGGTACCATACCTATTTCTATCTCTCCTTATCGAATGGCTTCGGCAGAGTTGAAGGAACTAAAAGTCCAGCTGCAAGATTTGGTGGATAAGGATTTTATTCGCCCTAGCATTTTTTCTTGGGGAGCACCAGTCATATTTGTAAAGAAGAAGGATGGCACTCTTCGATTGTGTATCGATTACCGTCAGCTGAACCGAGTGACCATCAAGAATAAATACCCTCTACCATGGATCGATGATCTTTTTGATCAATTACGAGGTGCTGTGGTGTTTTCTAAGATTGACTTAAGGTGTGGGTATTATCAGTTGAAGATTAAAGAGCAGGATGTACCCAAGACTGCTTTTAGGACGCGTTATGGGCATTATGAGTTTTTGGTGATGCCGTTTGGTTTGACTAATGCCTTGACAGCTTTTATAGATCTTATGAACAGGGTGTTCCATCCATAGTTGGATAAGTTCGTGATAGTATTCATAGATGACATCCTAGTTTATTCGAAGAATGATGATGAACATGCTGCCTATTTACGTATTGTGTTGCAAACCATGCGTGAAAAACAACTCTATGCCAAGTTCTCTAAATGTGAGTTCTGGTTAAAGGAAGTGGTTTTCTTGGGACATGTGGTGTCCGAAGCTGAAATTTATGTCAATCCCAAGAAGATTGAAGCAATCTTATAATGGGAGCAATCGAGAACGGTAACTGAGATTCGCAGTTTCCTTGGCTTAGCCAATTATTATCAAAGATTTGTTCATGGATTTTCATTGATAGCTGCTCCTTTGACTCGTCTGACTCGTAAAGGAGTTAAGTTTGAGTGGGATGATGTTTGTGAGAGTCGATTTCAGGAGCTAAAGAACCGGTTAACCTCCGCTCCCGTTCTAACACTTCCTGTTGGTGGGAAAGAATTTGTGGTATACAGTAATGCCTCTAAGTTGGGATTAGGGTGTGTATTGATGCAGGATGAAAAAGTAATAACTTATGCTTCCCGGCAGTTGAAATAGCATAAGACAAATTGCCCTACCCATGATTTAGAGTTAGCAGTAGTAGTCTTCGCATTGAAGATTTGTAGGCATTATTTATATGGTGAGCGTTGTCGGATTTTTACTGATCATAAAAGTTTAAAATATTTGCTCACCCAAAAAGAACTTAATTTGAGACAAAGACTGTGGCTAGAGTTGATTAAGGATTATGACTTAGTGATTGATTATCATCCGGGAAAGGCAAATGTTGTAGCGGATGCCTTAAGTCATAAATCCTCATCATCGTTAGTAACGCTTCGGAGTTCCTATTTTTCGATGTTACTTGAGATGAAGTCTCTAGGGATTCAGTTGAATAATGGTGAGGATGGAACCCTACTTGCTAGTTTCGTTGTAAGACCTTCATTGTTGATTCAAATCAGAGAATTGCATAAATTTGATGATTGGTTGAAACAGGAAGTTCAAAAGCTGCAAGATGGAGAAACTAGTGAGTTTAGACTCAGTGATGATGGTACTTTGATGCTTGGAGACCGGATTTATGTTCCTAAAGATGACCAGTTGAGACAAGCTATTTTAGAGGAAGCTCATTCTTCCGCCTATGCTTTACATCTCGAAAACACCAAGATGTATCGGACTATTAAAGAAAGTTATTGGCGACCGAGTATGAAACGAGACATAGCAGAGTTTGTAGCAAAATGTCTCACATGCCAACAGATTAAGGCAGAGCATCAAAAACCATCAGGTACTCTTCAACCTTTACCAATTCCTAAATGGAAGTGGGAACACGTGACTATGGACTTTGTATTGGGTCTGCCGCGAACACAGAGTGGGAAGGATGCTATTTGGGTGATTGTGGATAGATTGACTAAGTCCACCCATTTCTTGGCTATCCATAGCACATATTCTATTGAGAAACTGGCAAAACTTTATATAGATGAGATTGTGAGATTACATGGAGTTTCAGTTTCTATTGTGTCAAATCGAGACCCTCGATTTACTTCTGGATTTGGGCCAAAATTTAAGGAAACTCTCAGAACTAATTTGAGATTTAGCACTGCCTTTCATCCGCAGACTGATGGTCAATCTGAAAGGACTATTTAGACTCTAGAAGATATGCTACGAGCTTGTGTCATTGACTTCATTGGGAGTTGAGACAAACACTTGCCATTGGTGGAGTTTGCGTATAAAAACAATTTTCACTCTAGTATTGAGATGGCACCATACGAGGCTCTGTATGGAAGGAAGTGTCGAACTCCACTCTGTTGGGATGAAGTGGGTGAAAGGAAATTGATTAATGTAGAATTGATTGAGCTGACAAATGACAAGATCAAGGTTATCCGAGAGCGATTAAAGACAACTCAAGATAGGCATAAGAGTTATTCTGATAAACAAAGGAAAAATTTGGAATTTGAAGTGGACGATAAAGTTTTTCTTAAGGTTTCTCCTTGGAAAGGTTATAATTTGAAAATTCCAAGTATTAAATCTTATTTGATTACACTATTGTGATAATTTGTGGCATTTATTGGATAATGAAAGGTGTGATTTGATTCGCGAAGGCGGGAAAGCTCAACCCAAGACACATTGGACCTTTTCGTATCATTGAAAGGATTGGGCCAGTGGCTTATAGACTTGAATTACCCCCGGAGTTAGATCAAATTCACAATGTTTTCCACGTTTCGATGTTGAAAAAGTATGTACCTGATCCCTCCCAATTGAGTTGCATGAAGATTTGAAGTTCGAGGTGCAGCCTGTACGTATTTTAGATCGAAAGGATCGAGTGCTAAGGAACAAGAGCATTCCAATGGTGAAAGTATTGTGGAAGGATGCTCGAATGGAGGAGATGACGTAGGAAGTCAAGCACCAGATGAGAAACCAATATCCACATCTTTTCTTCGAATCCGGTAAGTGAAATTTTGAGGTCAAAATTTTATTTTAAGGGGGGTTAGTGCTGTCAAGCCCTATCTTATAAAATATTAGTCATGTCATTCATGTGATTGACAATATGTTTGCATACTTGGAAAGCCCCGAAAAATTGTCAAAAGTCGGTAGTGTACCTAGTAGTTTAACTAAGTTGAATTAAGCCTTGAACTAGACCAAATAAAGATTTTAAGATGAAATTTAGAATATTAAAACCCCAGAATGACTTAAAATGGTGATTTGAAGTTCGAGGACCGATTTGGAGTCAAATTGGAATTTTCATGACCTAGGAGCAAAATGGTCATTTTGACACCCGAAGTTAAGATGTGAGTGCTCGATGAAATTTTTTACTAAGATTGACTATTTAGAACATAATTTGAGTTTAAGAAGTGAAAAATTTTAATTCCAACATTTTTTTCAAGCATAGGGGTAAAATAATCATTTTGCCACCCTATGGGTAAATTTGTAATTTTACACCACCCAACACTTGTCCAACACATGGATTTTACCTAATATTATCATGGATAATTGAGAAAATTTATATGGTGGAGAGAAATTGCTTAATGAGTAAGAATGACACATGGACCAATGGAATGGTGACATGTGTCAAATTCTCATCCATTTAATATTTTTCTTATAAATTAGCATAAAATCAGCCTATTTCTCTTCATATGGCAGGCCAAAACAAGAACAAAGGAAGAACAAAGGAAGAAAAGAAGAACAAAAACCATAGGTGGAAAAATTCAAGGGAAAAGTGTGAAATTTCAAGGAAACAAGTGAAAAAAGGTAAGATTTTTCAATTCTAGCTTGTGATTTACCTTTCCTATGCATTTTTTTTCATTTTCCATGGTTGAGAATCAAGATTTCATGATGAATCCCTGGCTAGCCGGACATGGGGGGAGGAGTTTTGATGCTTGATTTGGTTAGATTTTGAGATATTTTAGTGTTTTTAGTTAGTTAATGATGTGTAGCGTGAAAATCAAGCAAGAAAAATTCATTTTCTCCCATCACCCATCATTGGCCGAATTTTCCATGTAAAGTGTGGATGGTGGATTTGATTTTATTTCAAGTGAATTGGTTAGGAAATGATGAATTACGGTGAGAAAATCAAGTAGGAAAAATCATACTGTTGATGCACCCACCCTGGCAGAAATTCCCAAGAGAAAATGTGAAGATGATTTTGCTAAATTTTATGCTATTTGATTTGTGTTTGATGGTTTGGAGAATTGGAAGAAAAATGGAGTTGATTGGAGTTAAATGGGACATATTGGCCAATTAATCGAGTGATAGATCGAATTAGGCCAATACCATTTTATTTAGGAGCACAATTGAATTTGTGTAGAACACCATGTTTAGACGATAATCCGAACAATTTACATTCCATTTCATGCATCCATATAGTTTTATAACCGTTTAACACCAATGTGGTAAATTGCTTGATTATGCATTATGTCTAGGTGGTGAATCCTCCGATAAAGGCAAAAAAATTATACCCGAGGATCAATAGTCGAAGTACTCTAAATATTCGACTCCCGAAATAGTGAGTAACCTTATCATCATTTTAATTATCTAAAGTGGTCTTTTTATTCGATTTTGTGAATGTTATGAAAAATGAGTTAAATGGTTAATTTTTAGGTTTTATAAACAAAATGTGTTTAAATGAAATGATTTTATAAATTGTCTTGAAATTGAATGATGGCTTTGAAAATAGAGTAATTGGAGACCATTTGATGTATTGTGAATTTATGGTTCTAATTGATTGGCTTATTGCAATATTGGCATGAATGGCTGAATTGGTACTTGTGTTGAAATTGTATAAACTGTTGTTTGCCTTGATAGGCTAGATAATGATAAAATTGCCATGTCATGCTATTGAATTTTTATTGTATGGTGGGCTTAGCTTATTGCAATGGGCGGGTTTTGTGGACCAGCCTATTAGAGGGGCACGAAATCCGGTTATATATATACCTCGGTCGGAGAGGCGCGTAAGGTATCTCTTAAGGTATGGTTAGAGTTCACGTCACGCCGAACCACCTCGTGATGATGAACTCCGCTAATGCCAAAGAACGACTGTGTTTTTCAAACTAAAAATATGTTTATGGGTATACGAAACTTTTTAACAGCCTTGGCGGACTCCGTTAAATGCCCTGGCCAAGGTATTCCCGAGAATGATTTGGCAGGAGCCAAGCTTTTAAGATACTCATAAGCCATGTTGATTATTGAAATGAAATGACTATTTATGTCATGAATTACATACTGAGATGGAATATTTTAATCGTCTCCATTTACTCAACTTTAGATATTTTGAATGGTGTTTGTTTACTCACTGGGATTATATAATCTCACCACCCTCCTTTCCACCCATTTCAGGCTCAAAATAGGTTGTAGATAGCTGATTTCATCAAGGGCTATCATTGGATTTGCATCCTCCAAACTGTAAGTTCACAGTCTTTCTTGCTTTTGGTTATTCGAGGGCCCACTGGTTATTATAAATTAAGTTAAATATTCTGACTTACTGTATTACAGTATGTATGAATTTATTTAGCTTTTACACTGCAAAACTTATTTATCGATAATTTTATAAATATTGTTTTATAAGAAAATAGAATATTTTATTAAATATTTTTATTATATTTAAATAGTCATAATTTCATTTTAAATGAAGGTTTTAGATGTTTAAACTTATTTTTTATTATGAATTATGTGTTTTGCACTCGCATACTATATTTTTAGCAGATTTCGAGATTTTTAAGGAAAAATGACCAAAATGCCCTTGTGAGAAAAAAATTATATTTTTGTTGTTTTGATTTGGAAATAGTTTATAATCTCTCAAAACATGATTTTAGTAACTAATACTCACGGGGAAAGCGAGAAATACTGATGTTAAGCCTTGCGAGGTTTCAATTGACATTCCAAGTAATGAATGTCTATCGGGACGTCGCGACGGTTGTCACGGGCTCGATGGGAGTTCCGGGTCGTGACATGTCAGATGCTTGTGAGGATAGTTTTGAGAAGCTTAAGGCATGTCTCACCACAACTCTAGTATTAAGCCTATTGCAAGGCACAGGGGGTTATACGGTATTCTGTGATGCATCGCGGGTTGGTTTAGGGTTTGTATTAATGCAGCATGGGAAGGTGATTGCATATGCATCAAGGCAACTTAAAAGGCATGAGCAAAATTACCCCGCACACGATTTGGAGATGGCAACAATCATGTTTGCCTTAAAGATTTGGCTACATTACTTGTATGGTGAGACTTGCGAGATATATACGGGCCACAAAAGCCTAAAGTATATATTTCAGTTGAGAGATCTTAACTTGCGGCAACGTAGGTGGATGGAGTTGCTAAAGGATTATGATTGTACCATCCTGGTAAGGCAAATGTAGTGGCGGATGCCTTGAGCCGAAAATCGATGGGGAGCCTGGAACATATCTCTACAGATTGGAGATCCTTGATTAGGGAGATGCATAGCTTGGGAGACATGGGTGTGCATTTGGAAGTTTCGGAGGCAAATACATTGCTAGCACATTTTAGAGTGAGGCCTATTTTAATAGATCGGATCAGAGAAGCCCAAGGTAAAGATGAGTTTGTAACTAAGGCCATAGAGGACCCTCAATGAAGGAAAGGAAAGATGCTTACTAAAGGCACAGATGGAGTATTAAGGTATGGAACCAAACTTTATGTGCCTTATAGTGATGGATTGAGGAGAGAAATATAGAGGAGATGCACATGGCAGCCTATGTGGTACATCTAGGGGCTACAAAGATGTATCAAGATTTGAAAGAGGTATATTAGTGGAAAGGACTTAAGAAAGATGCAGCTGAGTTTGTCTCCAAGTGCCTAGTTTGTCAGTAGGTTAAGGCCGAGCATCAAAGGCTTGTAGGGCTACTACAGCCATTACCAGTGCCCGAATGGAAGTGGGTAATAAGGTTCGACAAGAAAGGAAAATTAAGTCCTCGGTATATAAGACCCTTCGAGATCTTAGAAAGGGTTGGAGCAATGGCTTATCGTTTCGCACTACCACCAAACCTCTTGAATATTCACCCCATATTCCATGTGTCAATGCTTAGGTAGTATAACCCAGATCTATCTCATGTAATACGGTATGAAACCATCCAGTTGCAAGATGATTTAACCTATGAGGAGCAATCAGTGGCTATCCTTGATAAGCAAGTCAAAAAGCTCTGTTCAAAGGAAATAGCATCAGTGAAAGTGTTATGGCAAAACCACACAAGCGATAAGGTAACGTGGGAAGCTGATTAGGAGATGCGAACAAAGTATTTGCACTTCTTTAATACATAAAGGTATGCTACCTTATAGTTCGATTTAAATTCGAGGATCGAATTTCTTTTAGTGGGGGAAAATGTGAGACCTTGATCTTTATAGACTCATAGATACAAGTAGACGCGATATCACAAATTAAGGGTAATTTCATCATTTCTTTAGGGAGCCCCTAGAAGTATGCTTTTAAACAATATTAAGGCCTAAGTAGGCCTAAGGCATCAATGAATGATGAAAATAAGGATAAAATGACGAAGGAAATAGAAATAATGATGATTTTCAAGGTAGGGTCAAAATGGTCATTTTTTTCATATCGAGTTGAAATTTTAAGTTTTTGTGAACTCGAGTATTTCTAGACTATTATGGACTTTGTCCCAGTGTCAAAAGAGTAAAAAGATTGCACAAAGGATTGGAGGAGAACAAGCCAACTTGTTAAGGGCATTTTCATAATTTAAGTAGAGTTTGGATAAGCTTTAGCTATAAATATCATTTTTTCAGCAGCTTCTTCATTTCTCCAGCAGCTTCTTCTTCTTTTCATCCCCACACACGTTTCTTTCATCCTCCATGAAAGCTTATCTCAAAGCTTCCATCACCCTTTCAAGTTAACCTCAAATTTCATGCTTTTACACACCTTGTTATAGGGTTTTTCATACTCTTTTACTATTTCACCTTAAAAAAACCCTCAAAAGTCTTACTCTTATACTTTCTCTCACTATCTAGGTGTTTTAGAGAGAGAAAGAGAGAGCTTCTACAATAACTTGAAAACTCTTAGAAAGGGATTCAATTATAAAGCTACCTAGGTGAGTAGTGAAGTAGAGTTGATTTTTAAGTGTTGAGAATGGCTAGTGATTAGACTTGCGAGTGTTTTGTAGTTGAGGTTGTTTATTCATTTTAGAGTGATTAGGATAGTGAAAATAGATAGCCACTTAATGGTATTTGAAAGCTAGCTAAGAGATAGCTTTTAGAATTTATAGTTATGTGAATTGAGTTAATTGTGATGCTAATGTGATGATAGGTTCCAACGAAGCCCCATCGCTCCATTTGGACCATTAGAGGAAGTTGGAGTTAGGTCAAGATTTAACAAATACCGGTGAGTGAACTTGCATTTCAAAATGTTTTGGGAAGTGCCTACATGTTTAAATAAATCATTTGAAAGTTTCATTTGTTTTTGCTTTAAAAATATACTTGGGGAACAAGCCCTTGATGAAATGTTTCTATCTTGTGAAATGTGCAATATGAATAGTTCATGCGTTTTCACATTATATTGATATGTATATTATGCTTTAGATGCTCCTTTTGTATGATAATGAGGACCCAGCTATGTGCGATGTGGGAGTGCACATGAGCTGATGATGACCCAGCTATGTGTGGTGTGCGAGTGCACATGAGCTGATGATGAGCTAATGATGACCCATCTATGTGCGGTGTGGGAGTGAACATGAGCTGATGATGATGATATTGCAATGTGCGTGTAAGGAGTGCACATGAGCTGAGTGTGGCGAGATGGTATGCATGATGACGTATGTATATATATATGTTATAGAAAGTTTATGAAAATAATTGTGATTGTGTTGTATGTTGGCATTGTTAATTGCTCCCAAATTACTTTTCATTTCAGCAAGAAAATGGCTTTTTGATGTAATAATAGCCCTTTTAACTAAATTGCTCAGTTTCTCGCTGCAGCGAGAAACTCTCGGGTTAGGAGGGGGTTACATTGGCCGGGTTCTCGCTACAATGAGAACGTATTCTTGCTGCAGCAAGAAATTTCCTGAAGCTTCTCGCTACAGTGAGAATGGATCTCGCTGCAGCAAGAAACTCTAAGGTGGTTCCAAAATTCTAATGCAGTGCTTTAAATTTGACAAAGATTTTGACCACTTTTCGATCAGAACTGGGCAAAGTGGTAAACATGAAAGTTGTACCCCAGCCTCTTAGCTTTCTAATGACGAAAAAATCATGTCAATTGGACTTCTGTAGTGGAAGATATACTTGAAAAACTGAAGCATATGCAAACTAAGAATGCTTTTTTGCTACAGTGAGAAAACCCTCTGTTTGTTTGTCTTGCTTGGTCATTGTTGAAATTTTCATTCTATTCAACTTTATGGTTCATGGGTTTTGTAACATTAAGGGATTAAACATGAAAAGTTTGAAATGAGGGGTTTTAACCAAAAATTTAGACTAACTTACATGGTTTATCGTAAGTGCATCATGTTTTCTAAAACATTCCTTGTCATTGCTTGTTCCCTTCTTATGTTCACTCACTGAGTTTATACTCTTTCGTTTAGATTGCATGTTTTCAGATTCATAGATAGTTCAGACCGAAACTAAGGTGTCCACTTGCATTCACTCTTGGTAGGTATCATGGCATTCGATAGCCGTACCCTCACCAAAGTCACTTCGTTGGTCGTCAGAAGTCTTTTATATGAGTACATGTACATTAAATGTAAATTGCTAGGAATCACTTCGCTAACGATGCATGTATAGTTTGGAATGATGGTGCCATTATGAGATGGCTATGAATAACCTTATTTTGAGATCATAAAAAATGTAAATTTTAGGTATCTACGTTGCATTATGAATATACGTCTAGTTGCAAATTACAAATGGTGGTCTAGTAATGGTGATGAAAAATTGATGGGATAGTGAATGGGGATTACGTAAAAAGGCTTGCTTGGGCTTAGTGGGCTATGTCCACTGGGCCCATGCATCCGTCGTGGCCCAAAATTTAGGTCATGACAGGAACAATGTCAAGTAATCACTTTAAGGAGTGGAAAAGAGATTGAAGGGGTGAATGAAAAAGCAATTGAACCTGATAATGAACATCTTGATAAGGAAGGAATGTGTAAGAAAGGGAGTGAAATTGAACAGAAAGAATATGACAAGGCTGAAAATCAAAGAACTTCTCAAGTCATCCATCGTTCACCACCTTTTCCCCAAAAGCTCTAAAAGCAAAAGCTTGAAAAGCAATTTTAGAAGTTCCTTAATGTCTTCAAGAAATTACTCATAAATATTCCTTTTGCTGAAGCTTTGGAACAAATGCCCAGCTATGTCAAGTTCTTGAAGGACATCATCTCCAAAAAGGGATAGCTCGGCGAGTTTGAAACGGTCTCCCTTACAGAAGAGTGTAGTGCAATTCTCCAAAATAAACTGGCACCAAAACTCAAAGATTCAGGTAGTTTCACAATCCTTTGCACTATTGGTAATTTATTTTTTGCAAAAGCTTTGAGTGATTTAGGTGGAAGTATCAATTTAATGCCTTGGTCAATTTTTGAGAAACTTGGTTTGGGGGGATGCAAACCCACTTTTGTTACTTTGCAACTAGCTTATCGTTCCAATGTGTACCCAAGGGGAATTATTGAAGATGTTCTTGTCAAGGTAGATAAATTTATTTTTTCAGTTGATTTTATAATTCTTGACATGGAAAAAGATAGGCAAATTCCAATCATCCTTGGGAGGCCATTGTTAGCAACTACGAGAGCTTTGATTGATGTTAAAAAGGGTGAGCTCACTTTGAGAGTTCAAGACCAACAGGTAACATTCAATATTTTCAAAGCTTTAAAATTACCTGTGACATCTGAAGACTGTTTTTCTGTGGGTATGGTAAATAACTTTACAAAAGATGTTTTCTTAGAAGAAAATCCCAATGATCCTTTTGAAGCATGTTTAGTTGCTAATTCTGACAGGGATGATGATGAATTTATTGAATATTCAACTTTGTTAAATTCTCAATCCAAATTTAGAACTAATCATCAATATGACTATTGTCACAACCCAATTCCCAGGCCATGACCGGCGCAAGGGCCCAATGGACTCAGCCCACTAAGCCCAGGCAAGCCTATTTATATAATCTTATACATTACTCCATGTTTCTTTAAACTCCAAAATTCATAATGTTCAAATATAGTTCCTTTGAAAACAATTCATACAACCCAATTATGCATTCAGAATGGCATCATCATCCATAATATACATATATAGCTTGACAAATGAATCTTAGCATTTCACAACAAGTATTCATATACACATAATTAGACCTTGACCGTCAGTAGAGTGACTCTAGGCATGGTTGCTAACGTTCAGTGTCATGTTAAACCTACCGAGCAATGGGTAGGGAGAAGCACCTCGTCCTAGGATCCAATCACCTTTAACTCAGAAAACCTAAAACATGAAGTTTAAAAACATGAGTATAAACTCAGTGAGCGAACATAGGCAGGGAACAAGCAACGATAAGGGAAGTTTAGAAATCATGATGCACTTAAGTTCAAAAACAAAGCAATTTAGTTTAATTCTTGTTAAAAACCCCTCATTCAAACCTTTGGTGGTTTAATCTCTAGATGATGAAGGATCCATGAACAACAACAAGTTAAAGAGTGAAAACTTTAGTATAATTCAAACAAGTCAAGCATAATAGATTGATTTTCGCTGCAGCGAAAAGGCATTCTCGCTGCAGCGAAATTATGGCCAGATAAAATCTATTGGGTTTTCACTGCCACAAGGAAGATCCACTCATGCCACATTGTACATTAAATTGAACATATTGACAATAATTAAGTTTTCTCAATATTCAATGTAATCACACATTATTTCATACCTTTTTCTATAGCATATAAAAACATATCTGTAGCATATATATATATATATACAAGCATGTATACAACCACCACCTCACCCAGCTCATGTGCACTCCTTACTCGGACACATTAACATCATCGTGTGCACTCCCTACTCGCACACATCAACATCATCGTGTGCACTCCCTACTTGCACACATCAACATCACTATCGACACTTCTGCACCCCGTCATCACCAGCATGTGCATCCCCCACATCGTGCACACGCACGGTTATATTTATTACACAATATTAACTATCAATACGCAACATATATATTTATATCAACATCATATAAGGCACAAGGATTCATCATATGGCACACTCATAACGTAAAACATTTTAATAAAGGCTTGTTCCCTTGCATAATCTTTAAGGAAAAATCAAATAAAAATCATTCACACGCTTCGTCCAAATACTTATACATTTCTCAAAATATTTTCAATGCAAGTTCACTCACCTAACTAAACTAGCACTGACAAGGTCCTAATCCAGGTAGTCCCGAAATACCATTAAAACCTATATTTATCAATAAACCATAACAACCTCAATTAAGTCATCAATTAAATCTAATAATTCTAATGAATTTACATTAGGCAATCTACCCTCTAACCTAACATTTAACCTAAGTTTCTAGTCTAATTTACAAACCCATTTGGCCAACTACTCTAATTTAAAATTTCATTACCTAGATGAGCTTGGAGGCATGAAGATCAACAAAAAACCTAATCTTACCAAGAAAAATAATTTGAAGAAATTAGGAAATAAATCTGAAAATATAACCATAAATTCCAAAATTCCAAAAGTTAGAAATATATACCTTTCAACCTTGAAAATGAAGATTTGAAGCAAAAAATCCAAGTGTTGTTAAAAGTGAAGTAGAAATAGAAAAAAAAGAAAGAAAGAGAGATTTTTCTTTCTCTCTCCTTGGGTTTGAAAGTGCTGGAAATTGGGGTTAGAAGTTGTAACTTTGGTGCACAAGGAGTTGGGAGAAGGAAGAAGCAAAACAAGGAAAGAAAATGAAAGAAAATTAACTTTTCATGGTGGAGAATGAGAAAATGGCATGGGATGGAGGAAAAAGAAGAAAATCTAGTGGGAGAGGATAAGGACGGTCATGGCTTAAAAAGAAAGGGTTCAAAGCTTCCTTGGGAAGCTTTGACCAACCAAATGAAAAAATTACCATTTTACCCTCTAAGGTTTTTACCCTTTTTAATTGTGTTAAGCCCAACTGTACAATATGTTTATTATGCCATTCCTACATAAGAATATATGTTTGCTTACTTGGGTACCTCGAAAATCGTTAAAGGACGGTATTGTACCAAATGGTACAATTAAGTTGAATTAAGCCTCAAACTAGTCCAAATAGAGATTTTAAGATGAAATTGAGAATTTTAAAACCCCGATAATGACTTAAAATGGTGATTCAGAGTTCAAGGACCGATTCGGAGTCAAATTGGAATTTTCATGACCTAAGGGTAAAATGGTCATTTTGCCACCCGAGGTTAAAATTGGAATGTTGGCAGAAGTTTTTGATCAAGATTGACTATTTAGAACATAATTTGAGTTTGAGAAGTGAAAAATTTTAATTTCGGCATTTTTTCAAGCATAAGGGCAAAATAGTCATATTGCCACCCCAATGGCAAAAATTGTAATTTTACACCACCCAACATTTGTCCTGCACATGGATTTTACCCAATATTATCATGGATAATTAAGGAAATTTAAGTGATGGAGAGAGATTGCTTAATGGGTAAGTATGACACATGGACTAATGGAATTGTGACATGTGTCAAATTTTCATCCATTTATTATTTGGCTTAAAAATCAGCACAAAATCAGCCCATTTCTCTTCATATGGCCCGCCAAAGCAAGAACAAAGGAAGAAAAGGAAGAACAAAACCCTAGGTGGAAAAATTCAAGGAAAAAGTGTGAAAATTCAAGGAAACAAGTGAAAAAAAGGTAAGATTTTTCAATTAAGCTTGAGATCTCTCTTTCTTAAGCATTTTTTTCTTATTTTCCATGGTTGAATCACATGAAATCATGATGGGTCTCTTGCTAGCCAAACACTTAGAGAGAGATTTTGATGGTCGATTTGGTTAGATTTTAAAATATTCTAGTGTTTTTAGTTGATTGGTGATGTGTAGCATGAAAATCAAGCAAGAAAAATTCATATTCTCCCATTACCCATCATTGGTCGAATTCTCTATGTAGAATATTGATGATGATTTTGATTTTATTTCAAGTGATTTGGTTAGGAATTAGTGATTTATGGTGTGAGAATCAAGCTTGAAAAATTATAGTGTTGATGCACCCGCCATGGCCGAAGTTTCCAAAAGAAAATGTGAGGATGATTTTGCCATATTTCAAGTTATTTAATTTGTGTTTGATGATTTGGAGAATTGGAAGAAAAATGGAATTATTTGGAGTTGAATTGGACATATTGGCCAATTAATTGGGTGATAGATCGAATTAAGCCAATACCGTTTTATTTAGGTACACAATTGAATTTGTGTAGAACACTGTATTTAGATAGTTACCCGAGTATTTCACATCCCACTTCATGCATTAGTATAGAGCCTGAATTGGTTTTATAACAATTTAGCACAAATGTAGTAAATGGCTTGTTGTGCATTATGTCTAGGCGGTGAACATTCAGGCAAAAGTAAAGAGATAGTACCCGAGGATCAAGAATCGGAGTACTCAAAATTTGACTCCCAAAATAGTGAGTAACCTTATTATCGTCTTAATTATCTAAAGTGATTTTTATCTGATTTTGTGATTTTATGGCAAATGAGTTTAAATGGTAAATCTTTATGTTTTATAAACAAAATGTGTTTAATGAAATGATTTTATAAATTGTCTTGAAATTGAATGATGGCTTTGAAAATAGAGCAATTGGAGACCATTTAATGTATTGTGAATTTATGGTTCTAATTGATTGGCTTATGGAAATATTGGCATGAATGGCTGAATTGGTATTTGTGTTGAAAATGTATAAACTATTGTTTGCCTTGATAGGCTGGATAATGATAAAATTGTCATGTCATGCTGTTAAATTTTATTGAATTGGTGGGTTATTGATTAGTCGCTGTAGTGGACGGGTTCTATGGACCAGCCTTTTGAGAGGGGGCACGGTAACCTTATTATATTCATACCTCAGTATGAGAGGCGCGGATGGATAACTCCTGAGGTTAACACTTGAGAGTTCACTTCACGCCAAACGACCACGTGAGGGTGAACTCAGCCAACGCCAAGGAACGACTATGTTTTCAAAATAAAAACATGATTTATGCGTACATAACTTTTTATCATCCTTAGCGGACTCAGTTGGGATAGCCCTCGACCAAGGTATCCTTGATAACTGAGTATGAGAATGATTTTGGCACGAGCCAAAGTTTTAAGAAATTCATAAGCCATGTTGATTACTCGATTTATATGAATTGATTTTATTTGGTTGAAATGAGTTAAAAGGTGATGAATTACAGTATGTTAAACTATTTTATCTATCTCCATTTACTCAGCTTTAGATATTTTAAATGGTATTTGTTTACTCACTGGGATTATATAATCTCACCACCCTCCTTTCCACCCATTTCAGGCTCAGGATAGTCGGTAAATAGTTCATTTCGTTGAGGGTTATAGTTGGACTTGCATCCTCAAAAACTGTAGGTTTACCGCTTTTGATACTTTTGGTTATTCGTGGGCCCACATGTCACTGTAAATTAAATTTTATACTTTGGTTATCTGTATTACAGTATGTATGAATTTATTTAGCTTTTACGCTATAAAAATTATTTATCGGTAACTCTATAAATATTGTTTTATAAAAAAATTGAATATTTTATTGACTATTTTTATTATATTCAAATAGTTATAATTTCACTTTAAATGAATGTTTTAGATATCTAAACTTATTTTTTATTATGAAAGATGTGTTTTCCACTTGCATACTACATTTTTAGCTAGTTTCGAGATTTTTGAGAAAAAATGACCAAAATGCCCTTGTGAGACAGAAATCATTTTTTATTGATTTAAGTTTGAAATAGCTTAAAATCTTTTAGAACATGATATTTGGCAACGGTTACTCACAAGGGAAATGAGAAACTGATATTAAAGCCTTGCGGGGTTCCAGTTGACATTTCGGGTAATGAATGTCAATCGGGACACCGAGCGGTTGTCACGGGCTCGAGAGGAGTATCGGGTCATGACAAATTGTATCCTCCCACCACTCATTTAACTCCAATTTCTTTCTATTACCTTCTTTACACATGTACAAACGAAGTATAAAGTTTGTACTCCAACGCGGTGTCCCCATAATATTTAAGATATTTATTTACCCGCGCTATCTTTATTTAACAAAGACACGCTGGCCCCATTAACATCATTTTTCTCCAAAATTTTCTTGTTCTTCTTCTCTCCCACTTAGATTGACCATATACTCCTCTTTCATGGAAAATTTTGACATTGAATAAAATATCAATATTTTAATATTATTTTATTCCAAAAATTTCCTCTTGTCTCCTTGGTACCCAAAATACCTTATTATGTCTCAATTCACTTCTAAATCACTTTTTATCTTGCAAATTCTTCCTTGATAAAAATATTATTATTTTATTATTATTTCCTCGCGTGCGAAATATTTTATTCTAAACTATTCCTTTCATCTTTCATCATTTTTAAACACTATAATTAACCTCAATTGGCATCCAATAAGCTTTATTAGCCACCATATCAAAGTATGGGGTATTACAAGTATTTAGACGTTTCACTTCGTTGATGTCAGCTTCTAAGCCCTCTATTGAGGAACCATCTACTTTGGAACTCAAACCTCTGCCTGCACACTTGAGGTATGCTTTTCTTTGAAAATCTTCTACCCTTCTAGTTATTATTTCTACCTCTCTTACTAACATGAAAGAGGAGAAGTTATTGAAAACACTTAGAGAATTCAAGAAAGCAATAGGGTGGACCATAACTAATATTAAGGGAATTAGCCCTTCTGTTTGCATGCACAAAATTCTCCTTGAAGAAAATCACAAAGCCACAATTGAACAGCAAAGAAGATTGAATCCCATCATGAAAGAAGTAGTCAAGAAAGAAATCATCAAGTGGTTGGATGCTGGAATAATTTATCTTATCTTTGATAACTCATGGGTAAGTCCAGTTCAATGTGTTCCTAAGAAAGGAGGAATGACTGTGGTTGCCAATGACAATAATGAGCTCATTCCAACAAGAACTATGACTGGATAGAAAGTGTGCATAGACTACCACAAGCTCAACAAAACTATAAGGAAAGATCACTTCCCTTTTCTATTCATTGATCAAATGTTGGATCGCTTGGCTAGTAAGGAATATTATTGCTTTCTAGATGGTTATTCTGGTTAAAACCAAATCGCTACTGCTCCTGAAGATCAAGAAAAAACTACATTTACATGTCTTTATGGCACTTTTGCTTTTATAAGCACACCATTTGGATTATGTAATGCACCTGCCACCTTTTAGAGATGTATGATGGCCATATTCACAAACATGGTGGAGAAATATTTTGAGGTATTTATGGTTGATTTTTCTGTTTTTGGAAATAATTTTGATGATTGTCTCTTAAATCTTGCTAGGTTACTTAAGAGATGTGAAGCAACAAATTTGGTGCTTAACTAGGAGAAATGTTACTTCATGGTGCGATAAAGTAAAAATTGAAGCAATTGAGAAATTACCACCTCCAACAAATGTTAAAGGTATTAAAAGTTTTCTTGGTCATGCTAGTTTTTATAGAAGATTTATTAAAGACTTTTCAAAAATTTCTAAATCACTTTGCAATTTATTGGAAAAAGAAGTGCCATTTAAGTTTGATAATGAATGTCCTGTTGCTTTTGATGAATTAAAGTAAAGATTAATATTTGCACCTGTCATAATTAGTCCCGATTGAACTCTTTCTTTTGAACTAATGTGTGATGCGAGTGATTATGCGGTGGGAGCTGTTTTAGGACAATGGAAGGATAAAATCTTTCATTCCATCTATTATGCTAGCAAGACTTTGAATAAGGCCCAAAAAAATTATACCACAACAGAAAAAGTGCTCTTGGTTGTAGTTTTTGCTTTTGACAAATTTTGCTCATATGGGGACAAAGGTGATAGTGTACACTGACCATTCAGGTATCAAATATTTGATTGCCAAAAAGGATGCTAAACTAAGATTGATAAGGTGGATTCTTTAGCTACAAGAGTTTAATCTAGAGATTCGTGATAGAAAAAGAACAGAAAATTAAGTGGCAGACCACTTCTCAAGATTAGAGATGGAAGCTCAAGGTAAGGATTCAACTTTAATCAAGGAGACGTTTCCTGATGAACAAATCCTTCAAGTTGGTAAGAAATCACTTCCTTGGTATGCTGATTTCGTGAATTATTTGGTAATTAATATTATTCCCCCTTATTTAAATTTTCATCAAAAAAAGAAATTTTTGCATAATGTTAAATTTTATTTTTGGGATGATCGTTACTTGTTCAAGCAGTGTAAAGACCATATCTTTAGAAAATGTGTCCCGAAAAAAGAAATTTAAAGTGTGCTTCACCATTGCAATTCTTCATATTATGGAGGACACTTTGGAGGAATAAAGATTGCTGCTAAAGTCCAATCAGGTTTGTATTAGCCTACATTATTTAAGGATGCTCACAATTTTGTTTTGCATTATGACAGGTGCCAAAGAGTGGGTAATATCTCAAGGCGACATGAGATGCCTCTCAACAACATCCTGGAGATAGAAATTTTTTATGTATGGGGTATGGACTTCATGAGTCCATTCATATCTTCATACAACAACAAATACATCTTGTTTGTTGTTGATTAATGTCTCCAAATTGGTTGAAGCGGTAGCTTTTCCTGTTAATGTCTCAAAGGTGGTGATGAATTTCATTAAGAAGAATATTTTCACTCGATTTGGCACTCCAAGGGCAATTATTATTGATGAGGGAATCACTTTTGCAACAAGTATTTTGATGCACTTTTGGCAAAATATGGAGTTAAACACAAGGTTGCAACTGCATACCATCCTCAAACTAGTGGCCAAGCGAAGGTATAAAATAGAGAAATCAAGAGGATTTTGGAGAAAACAGTGTGCCCTACAAGAAAAGATTGGGCAAAAAGATTGGATGATGCACTGTGGGCATATAGGACTGCTTACAAGACCCTAATCGGTATGTCTCCATAAAAGTTGCTCTTTGGCAAAGCTTATCACTTACCAGTGGAACTTGAACACAATGCGTATTGGGCCGTGAAGAAGTTAAATTTTGATTTACAAGTAGCAGGTGAGCAAAGGTTGTTGCAATTAAATGAACTTGATGAATTTCGCCTTCAAGCTTATGAGAATGCCAAACTCTATAAAGAGAAAACAAAGCAATGGCATGATAAGAAGATAGTGGATAGAAACTTTGAGCTAGGACAATTAGTGTTACTCTATAATTCTCACTTGAAATTATTTCTGAGAAAGCTCAAATCAAGATTGTCTGGTCCTTTCATTGTCAATGAGGTATTTCCACATGGAGCAATCGAAGTTAGGGGGACAGATGGTCGAAAATTTAAATTCAATGGACAAATATTGAAGCATTATTAGGGAGGCAAAATTAATAGTCAAAAGTCCTTAATACACTTCCTTGACATGGCCTAAAGTCCAAGTCAGTCCAACCGAAGACCATAAATGAAACGCTTGTTAAGAGGCAACCCAAGCTTCTCAACCTTGCTTATTTTCATCTTTATTTTATTTAATGCTTTTTCATTTATTTCTTTTAATCCAATTTTTTATGTTTCCTTTTGTAGGTAATTGGTTTCAAAAAAATCAAAAAATATTAAAAAAAAAAAAAGTCATCGTCGCAGCCCTGAAAATGAGTGTTGCAGCCTTGAAAAAGAAATTGTTGAAATAGAATGTTTCAGCACCGCAGCCCTCAAAGGGAGAGCCACGACGCTGGACAAAGCAAGAAACGGGTAGAACATTTGAGTGTCGCAGTGTTGGATAGGGCCTCAGCCCCAACCCTATAAAAACCCTTCTTTTTTTTACTCTTTCATTCTTCGTTTTCTTCTCCTACCGTTTTCTCCCTCTCCTCTTTAAAAAATTTTGCTCCCATTCCTCACATAAAAAAAAACAACAAAATTTTTTTCTTCTTCATTTACAATTTTTACATCTTTTCCATACCTTTTTCTTTTTGTCTGGCCTTCAATCCTCCCTCAAGTTAAGTTCTCTCTCTACCATATATTTGATTTTTGTCTAGTAAGAGAAAGATTGTTGTGTGACAATAGGGTCATTGTCAAATTTTATGATTGAATGAGTCCATTGTGTAGGTTTATTCATGGGTTTTCCTACTCCCTAATGGTTTATGCTTGGAGTGCAAAAAAATTTTATGATTAGTGCCAAATCCTTGTTACCCATCTAATGGATTCATGGACTTTTTGTTTGTTGCAAATATAATTGTTAAATGTTTGTTGATGTGAGTAGATGTTGGGTTTGTTGCATTTTTGCTAATGGGTGGGGCAAGTAGAAATAAATTATGGACTTGTTGGTGCATAAACATGTAGTCCTTGATAATTTTGGATGAATGCAATGCCATAGAATTATTTTATTTTTTTTAGACTGTTGCATGGTGAAATCTATGATTATGAGAATGCTGTATGAATATGTAAGGAATAGAAAATTTATGTTGCATCTTAAGGAGTGAGATGGTAAATGGAATTATTGAATTTGGATTGTTGAATTGGACAGAAATTAATTAAATTAGTGCTTGTGGATCTTTCATATTTTAATGGTTGTGCACGCAACACTACTTGCATACTTTTTCTCTAAATGTGTTTTGATAATTGAATTTTTTTTTGTAGGAATGGCACCAAAATGATCCAAACCAAGCTCCAACGGCGCCTTTGAAAGATCGAAGCTAATCTCTGCCGATGCCTCTGCGAGATATCATACATTGTTGATCAACAAAGGGCCAATTCCTAAATGAGGGATAGATATCCCCATCCTTCCTTATGAGGAGATTCATGACATGCTTCGAGGCAGACATTGGCAGCTATTTAGTGACCAACCTGAAGCCATAGTTGTTCCTGTAGTCTAAAAGTTTTATGCAAATGCAGTTGAGCATGTTGATGGTGTTGCGTGTTTGTCCGTGGCAAAAAAGTCTCTTTTCACAGTCAAGCTATCAACGCATTTTTTGAAACCCCCTATATTAAGAATGATGAATATGGGCAGTACTTGGGTGATCATCAGGATTACAATGAGATTATATCGACGTTTTGTGTTGAGGGAGCCCAATGGAAGACCTCACATGGTGAGCCCATTTCATTTAAACAAAGTGCCATAAAAAAGGAGCTGAAAGTTTAGTTACACTTTGTAGCGGCACGATTACTCTCGTCCACTCATATCAGTGATGTCACAACGGATCGCACAGTTCTCATTTATGCCATTGTAACGCGTAATTGACATTGGTAAGGTCATCTCTCATGCCATCTTACATATGGGCCACACTAAACGAGATGGTATCGATTTTCCTTCCTTGATTACTGCATTATGTGCGAGAGCTGGTGTACACTTGAGCAATAAAAAGGAGTTGCAACAACTGAAAATTCCCATCACCATAGGTATTCTTAAGCGATTGAAAGGATCTGCACCTAGTAGTTTTTCTCAAGCCACCCCCCCAACACCTTCCCAAGCGGCTCCCACACGTAATGTTGTTCAATGGATGGAGCGCATAGATCGTAGATTAGACCGACACGAAAGGTAAAATCGGGCAATTGAACAAATGATGAGAGCCTATGTCAAACACATCAGGATGGATATGACTACTTTTCCTTCGTTGCCTACAGATTCTGACTCTGAGGATGATTTTGGTGGTGATGATAAGGGGGACTTGTAGACTACAGCTTCGGAGTTAGGGAAGTATTCTTGTCCTTTTTCTTTATTTTTCTTTTATCACATTAAGGACAATGTTTGTTCCAAGTTTGGGGGAGTGCTTTAGAATTTTGTTGGTTTATTTTTTTTATGTTTAGTTAGCTTTATTTCAAGATATGTCTTGCATGTTTTATTTATGTTTTACATGTTTTACTTTTGTTTCAAAAAAAAATTTTGAGATAGTTGCACCTCACTCATGATTTTCCCAATCCTAGGATCATATTTTAATTATCTTTCGATTTGTAGCTTTTGGGAAGCATATAGTTATGATTTAATTTTATACAATATTCTTGTGTTAACTTTATTTTAGAATGTGACTTTCAATAATTTGAGCACTATACTCTTTTGCTTAGAATAATCATGTGATTTAGAGAAAGTTTATGTTGATAAAAAATATAGTGAAGTCAAGGATTCTAGAATTTGTTTGATTCTCTCTCGAGGTGAAATTTTAGATAACACTTAGGATGGGACCTAATTTAGGCCATCTTTGGACTGTTTGATCCTTTCAAGCTAACCTTGTTAAACTTTTTTTCCTAGTATACCCCTTTGAGCCTAATTTCCCCTTTCTTTGTTTAACCACATGATAATAACCTTAGTCTTAAAATAAAATTCCAATTTTGTAACCCTCACTCCTAAGTATGTATATTATTTTAGGAAATATAAATTGAGCTAAATGTTGAAAAAGGTAGAAAGGTGGAGTTACTGAAAAAAAAATTCAAACATTGTTAGAATTCATCCCACTACCTACAATAAAAAAAGAAATAAGTTTGGGAGTGTGGAATTATGATAAAAATAAATAAGAGAAAAAGAATAAGTGTTGAACAAAAAAGAAAAAAATTGCTGAAAATGGTGTACTTGGTAAAGGAAAATAAAGCTTTATTGGTCATAAAATAATTACATGCTTAAGGTGAATTTGAGCCTAAATATATCCTTTATCATACCTAAATCCTAGCCTATATCCTTTATCATACTTAAACCCTAGCCTTACACTACAAGCTTGATAAAAACCTATTGATCCTTAAATAAGTATTAATCTACATTAGTGGAGAGAGTGATGAAAAGCAAACTTATAGGATCCTAGTACTAATCTATGCTTAAATTTGGCATAAACTAATCCGAATTGCATGATATTCTTTATAAGAGAGCATTCACACACACAGAGGAAGTCCATTCGAAAAATAAGTTCCCACTCGAATTGATGCATGACTTTAAAGATTAGCTATTTGTTACTTTAAGCTAGAATTTGAGTTAATTTCTAAGGGAAAAATTAGGAAATCATGATTTGGTACTTTTATCTCTCGTTTAAGGATTTTTATGTTTAGTTTTTTTGTGTGTTTTTTTTTTCTCAAGGACTAGCAAAATCTTAAGTTTGGGGGTGTGATAATTTTATTTTATAGAATTATTTTAATCTAATTTTGTTATTAAATATTCGCTAAGTCCTCAATTTTTAATTATAATTTACTTATTTTTAGTGTATTTATAATTTGTTTATTTTTAAGTTAGTTACTTTAATTTTATGTTATTTCTTTTAATTTGGTTATTATTTATTAGTTTTTATATTTTTCGTAGGAACTAAAAGACTTGGGCTTAATTTTGGAAAGTAAGGTGTTGAAAGACCTAAAAGTCTGTTTGTATATACTTTATTTTTTTGGCCATAACCCGCACTACAGAACTCCAAATGATATGATTCTTAAACCATTGGAAAGCTAAGAGATAGAGTTACAACTTTGATGAAGATTACTTAACCTAGTTCTACATTGAAGATAGATAAAATTATGTCAAAAAATAGCTAGACGTAATGTGGAGAGAATGAAATTTTAAAGGGTGACAATTGAATTTTTTTTTAGCCTTTCATTACACTTTTAAGCACAATTAAATCATAGGTCAACATAGGAAACTATAGGTTAAGTTTATTAGTGTAAATAGGATACTTTTAAAAGCATTAGGGGAGACAACTTTGGAGATTCAAGAAGCTAGAAATTGAGGCTGAAACTTAAAGAGCAAGGCGGTAAATATTTGTTTTGTTTTCTTCCTTGGCTTTTATTTTTCTTGTTAGTCTCAATGGTTGAAATTATTATAATGTTATTTGTCTTTGCAATCATGAGTAGCTAATTATCTTTTTCTAAGATTGCAATTAAACTCATATGTAATCTAAATTTTTAATCTCTTTCTTACTTATCTTTAATGGGATTTGAATTGTTTATTCCAATTTGTTCTTAATGCTTTTAATTGCTTGGCCACTAATTAAATTGATTTAGAAACCTAAACAAACTTGGGAAAAGGAGTTTAGTGTAAACTAAAATTGGGATAGCATATGATCATATTAGTTGATTTGCGTATAGGATAGGGATATACCTATAGGCCATATGTAGCCAGATTAGAGCTTGAACTTAATGAATCTGTTTTAATTTCAATTCACATAGGGATATAGTGTTTTGGTTAAAATAGATATTTTTATGAGATGAGTTAAGAAACCTTTATAAATAATTTAGAACTCTAACTTAGCAATTCAACCTATTGAAATAAGTTAAGGAAGAGAGGTAAGATTTAGATAAAGTGTGAGGGATATTGTAATCCTAGGCTTGTTTGATTTGATATTTACTCAAGTTATTATTATTTTGATTTTTTGTAGTTTAAATTTTAGTTAAGTATTTTTAGTTA
The DNA here is from genome assembly GCF_053813885.1 of Theobroma cacao. NCBI lineage: Eukaryota > Viridiplantae > Streptophyta > Magnoliopsida > Malvales > Malvaceae > Theobroma > Theobroma cacao. Next base: position 26,221,352 of record NC_142641.1, read on the forward strand.
GTTAATTTAGTTATTTGATACTGATTGTTTGAATAAGATTAAATTGTTCTAATTTTAGTACTTAGTAAAATTTTATACCAATTCTTTGTGGGATCGATACTCTACTTGCTTATATACTATCTATTCAATACGTGTACTTGTGTAGTAGATTTTTAACTGACATTTGACCATGCTTTTTCTTAGCTTCAAATTTATTATGAAAAATAATAGCTTTCAAAATTAAGCAAAATTGTTTGGTAAATTTACTTTTATAAGCTCTTTTTTATAGATAAGGTTTTTGACAAAATAATTTATATAAACTCTAATTTTGGTTAAAATTACCATAAAGGGTTTTTAATAAATAATTTTATATAAGCTCTAATTTTGAGAGGGCAATGTTGCGATTATATTTAAAAAATGAAGACATTTCTAAAACAAACAGAAAAATTCTCCCGAAAAGCTGACGTGTTTTTAAAATAAAGAAAGAGAAAGTTCCTTTTTGGAGCTATTCCTAAAGCTCTTTTTCATTTTTTAGATTTAGTTCTTTAAAAAAAGCTGTTTCATTTAAAAGCTTCTCAAAATCTTGTTTGACCTAGCTTCTGCTTTTAAGAGATAAATAAGATGAAAAAACCCATGATCAATCCATGAAGTTAAATGGGTGAAAAATATGTCAAAATCAAGCAAGGTAGAAAGCATGACAACAAGTTTCTCGCTGTAGCGAGAAACATTCTTGGTTTGCATATGTTTCGGTTTTTCAAGCATAACTCTTATTACAGAAGTCCAATTGACATGATTTTTGGACCATTAGAAATCTAAGAGATTGGGATACAACTTTGATGTTTACCACTTTGCCCAGTTCTAACCGGAAGGTGGTCAAAATCATTGTCAAAGTGAAAGTACTGCACTAGGATTTTGGAACCACCCGAGAGTTTCTCGCTGTAGCGAGAATCCATTTTTGCTGCAGCGAGAATTCTTTTTCATTACAATGAGAAATAGGGCTGGTTTGTGCCCCCACCACTCGAGAGTTTCTCGCTGCAACGAGATTCAGGGCAGATGACAATTAAGGGATTTTCACATGCCACAAAATCTATTCTTACCATATTGCACATCAAAGTGAACACATTGACAATAATCAAGTTTCTCATTATTCATTTTAATCACATATTATAATCATAAACTTTCTATCACATATACATATATAAACATATATAAACACGTACACCACCCCACTTCATTCATCGTCATGTGCACTCCATGCTCGCACATTCTATCATCATCATGTGTGCACTTCCTACTCACACACTTCAACATCATCACATAACATTATTCATCAATGCACAACATATATTCATATATATACATACCAACATAATATAGGAGTACATGGATTCATCTTTCTACACATTTCACATTTTCACAATATTAAAACATTTTATCAAGGGCTTGTTCCTATGCATAATTTAATGAAGAGCCAAGTAAAATCATTTAAATGTTTCATCCCAACACATATGTATGTCCCAGAAACACTTTGATGTAAGTTCACTCATCGATATTTGTTGAATCTTTAATTGACTCTAACTTCGATTATTACTTCAAACGGACATGTGAGGCCTTGTTGGAACCTATCACACACAATATAACCATAAAAAATATAACAGCACACAATTCTAATTATTAGCCATCTCTAACCACTTAAAATCAACCCTAACTCATCTCTCACCTTGGTGGACTTATAGTTGAACTCCTTTTCAAGAGTTTTCAAGCTACAATGGCAAGTCTCTCTTTCTCTCTCTAAAACTTTCAACTAGTGAGAGAAAGTGCTGAACAAAGACTTTTGAGGGTTTTAAGGTGACAGAGTGAAAGAGCACAAAAGGTTCTATGAAAAAGTGCTCAAAAGCATGGAAATTGAAGCTAGAGAGAGAGAGAGAGAGTTATGGAAGCTTTAAGGGAGGCTTCCATGGAAGATGAAGAAACGTGAGATGGGAGGAAGAAGAACAAGAAGCTACTGAAAAAATGAGGAAGTTGCTGGAGAATTGAGATATTTATAGCCTAAGCTTATCCAAACTTCACTTAAATTATGAAAATGCCCTTAACAAGTTGGCTTTGTCTTCTTCCAATCCTTTGTGCAATCTTTTTACTCTTTTGACACTGAGGCAAAGTCCATAATAGTCTAGAAATACTCGGGTTCACAAAAACTTGAAAATTTTGACCAGAGATGAAAATTGACCATTTTGCCTCTACCTTGGAAATCATCATTATTTCTATTTCCTTCGTCATTTTATCCTTATTTTCATCATTCATTTATGTCTTAGGCCTACTTAGGCCTTAATAACATTAGAAAACCCACTTCTAGGAGCTTGCCAAGAAAATGACCAAACTACCCCTACTCCACATCATAAGGTCTACCTACACTACATGTCTGTGAAGGTGAGGTCTCACAGATTTGTCGTTTGCGGGCTTGACGAAGCTGGTTGAAGATGTTATTGGGGTAAACTCAGAAATTCACGAGATTGAGTTACATGCATTGATCAGTACACTTGGAGAGCTATCACTCCCAATTATCAAGGACAATAAAGATGTTGCATTAATTCTGCTAGAGCAGAGAAATGTTCTGGCAGTGTACGTCACTATTAAAGAATGCCATATAAATGTTATGTCACATGACAAAGCTGTACAACATGGTAATCACCTCAATCAAAATGAGATTTACAATGCTTCACATATACCACAACATTTAGTCCCTAACCCACAACAATGAAATTGATGTATGCACAAGAGTTTGTTAACCCAGTAGACACACGACATTCACAAAACAATGTGCTACACAATTTCGATCAGCATATGCATCGAACTAATTATTTGCTTCTGTCTAACAAATACAATGATCTGGTGAAACTGTAGAGAATGTAATGCCATTTTCAAATGAGACTACAACACTTGAGGACAATATGCGACGTTGGAGGATGACATTGCGACGTTAGAGGATAATGTTGCATCTGATAACGAAAATGAGGATTTGTTCTTTACTAGTGAAGATAGATTTGATGACAATTCAAATGATGGGCTTGATGAATGGCATGCTAACAGTTTAGACAATGATTAGCTTTATGACAGTGACATTTCAAATTGCAATAATGTGGAAGGTGAAACGGAACATATTGGAGGTGTTGATGTAGGAAATGTTCAGTGTGATGACCCCATATACAATTACCCCATCGCTGGTGACAACGACATTCGTTCGCCTAAAACATTGCTCGATGATAGTTATCAGAAAAAGAAAAATGTAAGGATATCTCATACGTGGCTAATTCTAGCTGCAGAAAAGTTCTCCTTCCAAACAATTACCATATAGGAGTTGACATGCGCTAATGATCGCTTATACAAAAGAATAATGTTTTCCTCAAAGGCTGAGTTGAAATGAGCTTTGAACATGTTGGCTTTAAAAAAGCAGTTTGAGATAAGAGTAAAAAGGTCATGTAAAGGTTGTTTTGAGGTTGCTTGTAAGGACAAGGCATGCAAGTTCAGTGTGCCTGCAATGAAGTTACCTAAAGAAGAATATTGGCAAGTTCGGACCTTCCACAAAATACACATGTGTATTGTCGATGGTTTGCAAGGGCGATTTCGAACCACGAGTGTGAAAATAATTGGTGAACTTATGTCACACAAGCTTCAAGCTAAAAGAGTAGCATTGAGACCTAAAGACATAATTGGTGAGATGAGGGTTTAGTAGGGATCGAAATGCTTGTATGGTAAGGCTTGGCAAGCAAAGGAGTGTACGAAGAGGCTAGTTTTCGGTCCCCTTAAGGAGTCATTTCAACTACTACTCTCGTATTTTTATATGTTGGAATGAGAAAATCTTAGCACAGTCACTGCAGTGGCTACTAAGAGGCACAATGATTCAAATATTATTTCTGGTCATACGGAGCTTATATTCGGGGGTTTAGGGATGTAATGCATCTTATAGTTGCAATTAATGCAACACATCTGAAAGGTAGGTTCAAAGGTGTTATGTTTGTTGCTGTATGCAAAGATGCAAATGAGTGCGCATATCCAGTTGCATTTGGAATAGGCCATGTTGAGGATGAAGACTCGTGGACGTGGTATCTTAGCAAGCTACATTATGTGGTTAGTTGTCCTAAAAACACTATGTTCATTTCTAATCAACATCTCGACATTAGAAAGCAATCCAAAATGCATTCTCAGAAGCACACCACAGTTTATGCGGTTACCACTTGAAGAAAAACTTTAAAAACAAGTTCAAGCATGATGACGTTTCAATGATTTTCACTCATGCTCAATACTGCTATAAGGTTTTCGATTTCAACAAACATATGGACTAGCTCAAGCAGATTAATGCGAAAGCCCATTTTGACCTTATGAGAATAAGCCTTGGGAGATAGGCATGTGCACGATCACCCGTAAGGCAATACCAACTCATGACATCTAACATTGCCGAATGTGTTAACTCATGCTTGAAGCATGCAAGACAAATGCCAATCACTGTTATGATCGAGTTCATCAAAGACATGTTCTAGTGTTGGTTCCATGATCGGTACGAGGAGGTCATCAAGGTGTCCATGCCCCTCAGCCCTTAGGTTGCCAGGAAGTTAAGCAAACGGTTCAATGATGCACATCACTTTGTAGTTAAACCTATCAATTAAGTAGAGTTCAAAGTTAAAGACGAGAAGATGGACGAACTTGTAAACTTGTCGAGGAATATGTGTTCATGTTATGAGTTCCAAACAGATTTACTACCATGTAGCCATGCCATTGTGGCAACAAGGTAAGGATATGTTTATTTCTTATTTGAACCCTGATTAACATAGCTTTTACATTATGCTTCAACATTGAATTCATTAGATTTTTCAGTAAATGCAAACATGAAGCTGTTGAATTCTGCACTAACTACTACAAGACAACCTTTTGGTAGAAAGTTACGTGGGGTCCATTCGCCCGATAGGGCATCCCAGTGACTAGGACATCCCCCTTCATTTGGAACAAATCATCGTTTTGCCACCACCTTGGTGTGGCCAAACAAGAAAACCTAGGAGGAAAAGGATTCCATTAGTTGTTAAAGGCAATCGACCACGGAAATGTTCACAATGCAAGAGGTACGGGGATAATAGATAGAATTGCCCATCCCCATTTATAGTTCCATCCACAAATCAAGCACCATCTCCAAGTCATCAGTGCCTCCACGAAGACGACGACCAAAAGCATGTTCAACTTGTAGACAAACCGATCACACATGCAACACTTGTATAATACGAAAGACAATGTCTAAGAACATAAGGTGTCTTGTAGATGAAGACAATTTGTCAACCTAACTAAATGTGTGAGCCATGTCTTGTACCTTTCTCAAAATTTCCTCTTAAAGTTTCTTACATTCATATTTTGTGTTTAGGGTTTAATAATGGACTAAGAAAATGTCGTTGTTGTATCCATGGGCGAACCCACATTGGAAGGAATATGTAGATATATTATGAGTCTTTCTTTTGTTGATTTATTTTGTAGATATATTATTTGATTATTTGAATTTTGTATTTAGTTTTGATCAATGAATACAAAATTGTCATATTGTTTGTTATTGAACCTGATAATTTGCTATGTAAGATCATATATTATTTAATTCTAATATTTTAATTTATGTCGATGAATAGAATTTTTAACAAGTTTTATAATTTTAGATAAGTAAGTCATAGAAAGATATTCTACAAAAAAATGATCTCACAAAACTCAAATTTTGAGCAACAACAACATTTTACTAATTGTCATATTATATTGTTACATGCTCCAATTATTAAATTTCGTGGCGCACTGAGTCGTTGCAATATTATAAAGTGACACGCCACGTTCCAATTGTTAGATGTCGTTGACATCTTGTCATGACACACTGAGTCATTGTAGTATTATAGGGTGACACACCACACTCCAATTTCACCTATGTTTTTACATTTTGCCGTGACACTCTGAGTCATTGCAGTATTATAGGGTGACACACCATGCTCTAATTTCACCTATGTCATTGGCATCTTGTCGTGACACATTAACTCATTGCAGTATTATAAAGAGGCATGCCACGCTCCAATTGTTAGATGTTGTTGACATCTTGCCATGACATACTGCCATGTCGTTGCAATATTATAGGGTGACACGCCACGCTTGTTAGATGTTGTTGATATCTTGTCATGACACGCCGCCATGTGGTTGTAGTATTATAGGGTGACACGCCACACTTGTTAGATGTCGTTGACATCTTGTCGTGACACGCTGAGTTGTTGCAGTATTATAGGGTGACACAACACACTTCAATTGTGTGGCGTCGTTTACATATTGTTGTGACATGCTGAGCCGTTGCAATATTAGGGTGACACGCCATGCTTGTTAAATGCCATTTACATCTTGTTGTGACACACCATCAGTAAAAGAAGCACAAGCTGAAGGTAAAACAACCAATTAATTTAATTTACATCTTTCGATCATTATAGACACTGTGTCTAAAATGAAAAATTAATGTATAAAATATACGTATATTAAAATTAATTGTATCTACAAAAAATGTGTATACAACTTCCCATATTTTCATTACACAAAGAGGGGCTCGCTTTCACAACTATTGCTAAAAATTTCTAAGGCGTATTGGCTATGCATATTTGCAATCATTTTCTACTTAACTCTGATCGGTTCTAATTGCAAAATATCATTAATGTACCTTACTATAATTATACTGCAGTTGGCACTATCATTCTAGTGATGCACTAATGATTTTGGCAAATGAGTTCCAATGGTGCCGGCGTGGAATCTCATGTCTTGCAGCGCGTTTTGTTGAAATAACCGAATTAGTGGCAGATGATGGGCATCATCATCATCATAAGGGATGTCATATAAGTTACATGCAATCCGATATCCTTAGCAGTAGAAGTTCTTGCGGAGTCCACCACCTTTATCGTCCACTTCACCAAGTCGATCTTCACAACAACTTAATGCCCACCCACATTGCAAAAAGTAAGGATGAAATCGACATCTTCTGATTTTTTCTATATTTCGGCCTACCACCCTCCACGTACATCCGCAACTCAACTAGAATTTTCATAGTCGATCATTCAACTTTAGTTAGATATGTGGTGTAAAGCATAAAGATGGTGTCTTGTGAAATATGTTTACATCAGCGTACAGGTCATGCAGTCCAAAACACATATGTAATTTCAAAATTGAAAAATTTTCAAATAAACTTATGAAGAATATCGCATCAACCACACATGCATGGGTGTTGTACAACTTGGACTTCGACCTTGTAAGTCACTTACATAGTACATTAAGGCATGCGTCAATTTGTTCACTTATCTTTTCCTCTTGAGGATCCTTTAATGATGTGAAAAAGTTAGGCTTTTGATCCCTTAAGATCTCGACTTTCTGCCTGCACATATAACAGAATCAATTTAAAAAGGTTGGGTGAATTAATATTTCATTCAAAAACAGTATTTACAATGTTATTTATGAGCTTACCTTACACGATCATCATTCTTGAAAGCTTCGTATGTTTCCATCATTGAGTTCTTGTCTCACGACCCAGAACCTCTCTCGGGCCCATGACAACCGCCGCGACGTCCCGATTGACACTCATTATCCGGAATGCCAATCGAAACCCCGCAAGGCTAACGAATCAGTTTCTTGCCTTTCCTATGAGCAATCGTTGTTAAATATCGAGTTTTAAGAAAATATAAACTATTTTAGATCAAAAACAATCAAAATAAAATTTTCGCCACATAAGGGTATTTTGGTCATTTTTATCAAAAAATTTCAAAACCTGATAAAGATATAACGTATGGTAGAAAAATATCCACTGCCGATTAAAAATAAATTTTTGTAATCTAAATCATTCATTTAGAGTGAAGAGTTGGCTAATTAAACTAAATAAAAATATTTGATAATATATTTCATTTTCTTATAAAACAATTTTTATAGAACTATACATAAATAATTTTTGTAGCCTGAGAATAAAAAAAATTCATACATACAATAATTTACAAAGTTATAATGTACAATAATAATTACAATGACAAGTGGCCCATAAATACACCCAGTATTGGTGATAGTAACCTACTGTCTGTGGGATAGAGGGGTCAACTGAAATCCTCGACAAAATTGGATATCTACAAGCTACCACAGGCCTGAAATATTTGGAAATGAGGTGGGTGAGATTTTTCAATCCCAATGAGTAAACAGACATTATCATAAATATCTAAAGGCGAGTAAAATGGAGGCAAGTTTAAACAACAAATCACAAACCATTTCATAAGGTTTTCAATTTATTTCTTAAACCATAAAATATTTGTAATTTAACAAAACAGTTGTCAAGGCTTATAACCTTTATTAAAAACATCGCTCAAGCCAAAATCTAGTCCTCGGGGATACCTTGGCCGAGGCATCTAACCGAGTCTGCCAAGGTTGTTAAGATATTTACATGTTAAACACATTCTAATTTTGAAAACAAGTCGTTCCTTGGCGTTGGCCGAGTTACACATTCACGTGGGCGTTCGACGTGAAGTGAACTCTAACACTACCTCGGGAGTTACCCTCACCTCTACAACCGAAGTAACTATAAAATCGGGTTTACCGTGCCCCTCTAATAGGCAGTCCACTAAAAGTCGTCACTGTAGTGACTAACCCACCAATTTTAATAAAATTTCGACAGTATAACATGGCTTTTATTTATTTACCCAGCCTGCATAGTAAAAACAGCTTACATTTATTCCCAAGGTAATTATAACATATAGCCACATATACTCATATATCATAAGCCATTCATAGGAAAATATATATTTCAAAATAATTGGCAGCCTCCAATTACTCAATTTCATAATCAACACAACATATTTTTATTTGTCACATTTATTTCTAAAACATCAAAAATCTCGTTTTAATCTCGTTTTCATTTCATAAAATACATAAAGAGCATTTAAAAATAAACTCTAGATAATTTATAATAATAATAGGTTTACTCACCATTTGTACAGATGAAATGCTTCCTAGGTACCCCGATCACTGTTGGTCGGGTACGACTTCCTTGTTTTTATCGGAAGGCTCTCCTCCTAGACACATTGCAAAATTTACCCAATTCACCACATTGATGCTAAATCACTATATAATTGACTTAAATCCTATACTAATAAATGGTATGAAATGCAATAGCCTAAAATGGCTTAAACGCGGTATTAACCTATTTTTGGTACTTTACTCGATAAATTGCTAACGCTCTCCATTTTAGCTCTAAATCGTCCCATTCTCTCTCCAACATTTCTAACCATTAAATATCAGCCAATAACCTTCTAAAATCACCAAAATCAGTTCACTTTTCTCCTTGGAAAATTCGACCAAAAATGGGATATTAACTCGGTAAATTTTCTACTTTGTTTTTTATCACATTTAACCATTTTTCATCATTTTCTCTTCATTTCTCTTAGAATAAAAATCAGATCATCATCATTGTACCTCATTGCAGATTCGGCCAAGGGTGGGTATTGTGAAAATTTAATGCTTTCTTGCCCAATTTAATTTCTAAACACATTTAACTAACAAAAACTATCAATTTAACTAAAAATCAAAACCTAAAAATTTCAATTTCTCCCCCCTTGAAATTCGGCCAGCCCTTGATGTCACTTTTAGATCTCTTACCTCAAGCATGGGGTTTAAATGGGCTGATTTTCCATTAAAATAACATTAAATAATTAAAAAGTGCCATGTGTCATTTTTCCATTGGCCCATTTTTAAAATTTCATCCTTTAAACTTAAATTTTTCACCACTTAACATACCATAGTTGTTCATACCAAAAATAAATAAATCCTATGATTTTGACAAGTTTTGGGTGGTGAAAATTACGATTTTTACCCCAAATGCACCCTCGAACTCCGAACAATAATTTTTAGTCATTCCTGGACTATAAAATATTAAATTTCATCCTACAATTCCTATTTAAACTAGTTCAAGGTTAAATCAACTCAAGTGTATCGTTAGGTACGATACCGGGTTTCGTTTATTCTTAGGTGCTTTCCTAGCATAATAACATGCTACTCAGTGCATGTATGTCATGACATGTGTTTATAGGGTCGGGTTTTACATCTTGACATCTCGACGATTTATCAATGTGTTAACATACAAACTTGCCATGTATTTGATAGCCATTGTGACACGTGCCTATTCAGTTGGGTCTAAAATTAGTGCTTCACGATGCTGGACATTGGATAACTCTAATGATAACAATCGTGATGCGCTGCCTTCAAAAGTGCTCTAACAATCAGTTTTTCCTTCAGCCTGAACTGATTCAAGGTTTCCATCCCCTCCCGCAACTACCTTGATGACCACATCGGTCTGAAGAATATGGTCTCCTTCAACTTGAACTAATTCAAGGTTCCCATCCCCTCTAGCAGCTACCTCAATAACCTCATCGGCTTGAGGAACATGGTCTCCTTCAGTCTCAACTGATTCAAGGCCCTCATCCCCTCTCGCAGTTGCATGACAACTGCATAAGCTTGAGGAAGATGGTCTCTTTCAACATCAACTGATTGAAGGGTCACATCCCCTGCCATAGCATCATCGACAACATCATCAACATGAGTTACATTGTCTCCTTCAGCACCAACAATGCCATGGTCAATGTCTTCATCATCAACACCAAGTTCATCATCTTGCCTATCATTGGCATCATCTTGCTGCTCACCATCATGGTGAGATAAAGCACCACCCTACATAATGAAACAAATGAGAAATTTTGTTTACTTATAAAATACCCTGAACCCTAAACCAAAAATAAAAAATAGGACTACACCCACTAAACGTAAACCACCAATATATGAGCAAAGCTAGAATAACGTACTCGTAATTTCATGTCATCTAGAATCTGACAAATAATACGATCCTCAAACGTCTACATTGTGTCTTTCAATGACTGAATTGAAGCTTTCAGCTCCAACATGTCTCTTCTCTGCTTCCACATGCCCGTCGCAGCTGAAGGGCTGTGACTACACCGTCAGTGACTATCGTCGAATGGGTCAGTTGCAATAATAGATATTATTGTGTTATTTGATACTCAAATATGGAATTGTTGAACATAAACCATAAGAACCGTCCTTACTAGCGGATCATTACCACTGTGAGTCTGAACAGGTCCCGTTAGTCGTTGAAGAGATGTCTGAACATATATTACTATGTTATTCGATAATCATGTATGAAATTGTTGAACATAAATCGTTAGAACCATCCTTACCGACAACTCGTTACCATTGTGTGTATGAGCAGATCTTGTTGACCGTTGAGGAGATGTCGTCACGTGGGTCAACTGCAATAGTAGATATTACAGTGTTATTCGATAATCATATATAGAATTGTTGAACATAAACCATTAGAACCGTCCTTACCGGTGGCTCATTACCACTATGCGTCTAAGCAAATCCTATCGGTCAATGAGGAGATGTCATAACATGAGTCAACTATAATAATAGATATTATTATGTTATTCGATAATCAAATATGAAATTTTTAAACATAAACCATAAGAACCGTCCTTACCGGCAATTCACTGATATTGCCATGTTCGTCCCTTTCCTCCATCAACTCAAGGCCTGAGTGCTCATCGTCTCTAGAAGCGATGGTGCGCCTCCATTTAACGAGACCAACAGCTCTGTTCTCCTTTAGGTTTCTCTTCTTTACCCTCGCACCTAAACCCCATTTCGCTCGATCCTCTATGTGCCCTATTAGCATGTACTAGTGCCCCATAGATAAGGGGACATCAATGTCCACCTAATATTCCCTTAGGCTTCAAGGTTTCGTGTGCCCACAATTGCAAAAAATGTATTTTGATAAATTTTTTTCATAAATGTTACACAGATTCACAATACAAATTAGTAGCTATTCACTCACTTACTATGATGACTCCAACTTTTCAATTGCCTTGTAAAAGTCTTTCAACTTTTGACTGCACTATTATCTGCACATACATGGGTAAACGTCATCTCAGGAGAGGAAGGGACAACTAATTTCCGAAAATCAGGAATCGTGTCCATTGCCCAGAACTGCAAGTCAAATGTAACCATTATCATACCGTAAATGATAAACGAGTGCAATCATAAATTATTATGTTACAAGAAAACTAGAAAATGTTACATTACAGTACCTGTATCACCCACACAAATCCGTAAATGTTGTAAGGTAAACGATTATCTTTCTGTAAGTTTGTGACAAGCACTTCGAACCTTTTCAATAGGTAGTTCTCGGTCAGCCTCCAAACATAGTGACCTTAGGGGAAGACATTCCAAGCGTCGATGTTCTCCACTAATGACAAGAGCCAAGGTGTCACCCGTTCACAATAGTCTTGACCAAATAAAATATTATTCATGATCAAGATGAGTGCCATCTTAGTTATGTCTCCTAGTCCCGGGAAGTTGCCTCCTTGGAACGTATCAAGCAATGCTTGCAGTTTAACACTTTGCTACCCGTTCCAATATCTCGCATGAATTTTGTCAGGAACAACCTCACACGGTCGTATGAATACATCAGATGGTGGGCTAAGCTTTAGTCCGGTGATAAACTCCTATTTTGATAAACACGCCTTGCTTTTGCCAATGGCAAACCATAACTCATGGTCCATTAACTTTGTTTCAGTGATTCGACAAACCATGATGTTATGTAAGAGAACAGCACAAAAGTAGCCTTGTGGATCAGCATACCGAAGCATGTACGCTTGACTGCATTGTACTCTCTTTTTTCTTAGAGAGTCTTGTTAATATAATGTAGTTGCGATCACTTACAATTGGTGTTAATGGAGACTTTGAATGCCCACTTCTCCCTCAACATAACAAGTAAAGTGTTAAGGTCATCATACTTTTTGAACTCCATTTGCAAAACATAGCACAAATGCACTGTGAGATAGAACAACAAACAGTTAACCCATAATATGCAACACACTAGATTAAAGAAAGAAATATATGTTGTTACACGCTATACAGACTAAGTAAAATGCTGTTACACGCTATGCAAACCAAGTAAAATGTTGCATGTAATGCTACCCTAAACCCAAATACATTTAATCCACAACACGTTAGATTGAAGAATATATGATGTTACACGCGATACAAATCAAGTAAAATGTTGTTACACGTCAACGCTGAGCCATGTCGTGACACGCCAACTATAATTACTAATTCATTACATGAACTATCCTAAAATACCCACTCCAGTGACACGCTAAGGATTATGGAAACTATGCGATTTACACACAACACGCTAGACAAAAGCTAAAAATCCCAAAAATAGTTAACCCATTACACACCAGATCGAAGACCTTTTTATTCTTGTTACATGATATGTAGACCCCCTAACAAATTTTGGTACGACCCTAAACCATGTTAGTAAAAATGTAATAGTTTTCTCCACAATTTACCTAAAAACCATAAAACTAGGAAGAAAATAATTAAAATATATCACTGGCAACAACACAAACATTTCATAGAGCAACCCAGCAAAAAATTACCAAACAGAAGAAAGTTTTAATTAACTACTGACTAACTTCCTCACACAGAACTGACATTGTTGCTGTAATGTCGTTAACTTTGCTCAAAATGAAGTCGAACACTTTGGTCCCTTTGGGAATGACAAATGAATCAAACTCTCTTATTTCCTTCACACAACTGTTTGTGAATGCTGAAAATATAATAAAATGCAATGGCCTTTTAAACACCTCAACAGTTAACATGCATGCCGTGGAATTTCAAATAGTTTCTTTATTTGTCCGCCTTTTTTTCTATTTAAATTTATGTCATGTTACATATTCAAGCCATGGCATGTCACATATTCCATCCATGGTGTGTCACATATTCCATCTATGGCATGTCACATATATTCGCACCATGCCATGTCACACATTCTCACCATGCCATGTCACACATTCCCACCATAGCTTGTCACAAACTCTAAACCCTGCCATGTCACATATTCTCACCATGATGTGTCACATATTCACACCATGGCATGTCACATTCTCACATTAGCATGTCACATATTCTCACTATGTAGTCTCACATATTCTCTCCAGGGCGTGCCATATATTCTCACTCTACCGTGTCACATATTCTCTCCATAGCGTGTCATAAACTATTAACCTTGCTATGTCACAATCGTGTCACATATTCTCACCATGGCGTGTCACATATTCTCACCATGCCATGTCATAGATTCTCACCATGCCATGTAAGACATTCTCACCATGCCGTGTCACACATTTCCACCATTGTGTGTCACAAACTCTAAATCCTTACGTGTCACAACTATGTCACGTATGGCCTGCTGTAGCGCGACCAGTTCATGCTTTGGTTTCACATCTTCCTCATTTCAATTCACCATCATATTAGGGATTTTTGGTTTTACATCATTCTCAAAGCTTTAAATTCATCACGATCGGTTCCTCGTTTGGTTTAATATCAACCTTTTTTTACTATTTGAAACCCATTTTCAACGGAATACAGTAATGCACATTTAACAACAAAACACTAAATCATAATCTTAATCAATATGGCATTCAAATCACTAAACCCATAAAAAAATCGGCAATAGACGTGTCATGTAATATGCACAGAGTTTTGGTTTACGGTAATGTTCGAAATATTAGAAAAACCATCTCCTGCAACATAATTTTTTTTTGCACAAGCTTCTCCAAAAAAAAAAAGATGTTTTGCACAAAATTAAAGGGAACAAATTCTATGCAGATTTATTTTCCCTAATATGCACGCGAATGAGAGTGTGCGTCATGAAGAGGTCTCATTAAGGGCATTTTTGTCTTAAAATCTCATCTCTTGGCTAAAAATAGTTAAAATTATCTGAAGCACTATTTCCAAAAACACCTTATATTTTTGGGTTAAGAAAATTTTAGCTTTTACAAAAATATGCTTTTAGTACTATTTTAATATTTATAATAATCATTTTATTTATGAAGGGCATTGTTATAGTCTACTATAAATGTACTTGTGCATTGCACATGAATACAATAATACATATTGTAATGGATGTACCTAGTTAATTTTATCAAACACTTAAAATAATTAAAAAACAGGGACAAACAAAGCACTTTTTATTTCATTTTCTCATTTGAACCCCTTATAGCTTCTTTTTTGTTCACATCCAAGTGACCTTTCAAATTTTCACATTCAAGTGGCCTTTCAAATCTCTACCAACTACCAAATCTTTTTTCCTATTGTATCCCTACTCACTAAGTTCCTAATTGCTCTTGTTAAGTCAGTTTTTTACAAATAGCTATCTTTTTTTTTTGTTAAGTAACAAATAGCTATTTTTTTTTGTTAAGTTATAGATAGCTATTTGTCTCAATATTATCTTTGTGAGACCCTGTCAAGCTCGATTAAAAGACGATATTGTATCGAGTGGTACAACTAAGTTAAATCGAGCATTGAACTAGTTCAAATAGAAATTCTAAGAGGAATTTGAAAATTTTAAAACCAACAGAATGGCTTAGAATAGTGATTTGGAGTTCAAGGTCCAGTTTGGAGTCCATCAGAAAATTGACCGATTAGGGACAAAACGGTCATTTTACCATTTGATGATAAAATGGAGATTTTTAGCCAAGATTTGATCACATTTGACCAAGAATAATTATATAAAATATAATTATGATTATTGGAGTATAAAATGATGTTTAGCAGTGAAAAATTTTGATTCTCGGTATTTATAGAGCACAAGGGCAAAATGGTAATCTTACCACTAGAGGACTAAACGGAAATTTTTTTTTTTAAGTAATTTTTACCCCATTTGGTTAATATTGATCAATATTAGTGTTATTTTAGGTTGAAAAGTAGAAACAATGAGATTCCGGTACATTTCGGAGTATAGGGGCAAAATCGTAATTTTTTCGTCTCGGGGGCAAATCGGTAAATTTTTCACCCCAGCACTTGTCAAGACCAAGGGATTTTAATTGGGGTAGGATTGGATAAATACCAGAATATTTGTGGTGGAAAATTAAGAAGAAAAAGTCAAAAAGTTAAAAATTGGGCAAATAAGCATGTGACACATGGCATGCTTGATTATTTTATTATTTTCTATAGAAATCAGCCCATTAAATCCCCAATTCCCTCACCATATTCGGCCTAGACATTCAGCAACAAGAAAAAAGGAAGAACAAAAGGAAAAACAAGAAAACCTAGGTGGAAATTCAAAAAAAAAGTGAAGAAATCAAGGAAACAAGCTAGGTAAGTTAAAATTTCTTTAATTCTCCTTGATACCTAGCTTAACCATGCTTTTGTTCTTGATTTCCATGGTTGAATATTGAGTTATCATGATGAATTCAATTCTGAAAAATGGGTATGGAAGAGGAATTGTTGTTGGAATAATTTGATTTTAGACTATGTTAGTGTTTAGGGATAGTTAAGCATGGTTATGAACAAAAACACAAAAGAAATATTCAATTTCTCTAGGGTTCCTTGTTGGCCGAACCATGAGGGCTGAATATCAATGGGGGATTGTTTTTATTTCAAGGAAAATGGCATGGAAAATGATGAAGTAAGGTGAAACGGTTATGTAGAAAAAAATTCGATGCTAGTACACCAAATGACCAAATTTTTTCTATAATGAATTGTGAGGGTTCTAATGCTGAATTTGGCTTTATTTAAATGTATGTGGTAAATTAAGGTATTATAGGAGAAATGAATTAATTTGGAGGTGATTTGGACACAATCATCGATTAATCGGGTGATCGGTCGAATTTAATCGATACCGTGATTAAGCGGTAATCGGACATATTTTTGCATTTACATATCAAGCATTAGTAGTTTAAATTAATTTATATCAATTTAGGGACAATATAGTAAATTCCTCGACTTTGTTATTTGTCAAGGTGGTGAGACGTCCGGAAAAGGCAAAGGAATTACGCTTGAGGACTATTAGTCAGAGTTCACCCGGAATCCGAATTTTCGACAATTGTGAGTGGACTGCCTATCAAAATTGTTTTGGGAATATGACTGTTTTGAACAAAGTGTTTGAATGATTTTATGAAATTTTTCATGAAAATGAATGCCTTGGGAACAAGCTTTTGAGAAAAGGTTTATGTTATGAAATGTGGTTATTATGGATTTCTATGTGGCTGCATTATGTTGATATACATATATGCTTGAATATAATGTTGTGTAATTATGTTGACTCGGCTATGTGCGAGTAGGGAGTGTGCATAAGCCGAGGATGACCCGGTTATGTGCGAGTAGGGAGTGCGCATAATCCGGTGATGACCCAGCCATGTGCGAGTAGGGAGTGCGCATGAGCTGGTGATGATGATGATGATGAGCTGGTGATGATGATGATGGGTTGGTGAGATGATGATGATGGGTATATACGTATATATATATATATATACATATGTAAATGTGTGTGATATAGCAAATTGATGGACAATGATTTATGGTTGTAATGTACGTAAAATTTGACACATTATACTTTGAGAATTTTCATGAATGTTAGGTTGATTTTATTAGTTTAGCAGGATGGCTTTTGTTGAGTGAGGAAAAATGTTTCTCTTGTTGCTTTGTTTTCACTGCATCGAAATTCATGCTCGCTGTAGCGAAAAACTCTGGGGTTTGGAGGGGTTTTAAATAGGAATGAACTAAATTGCATTGTTTGAAACAAGTGCATCATGATTTTAAATTTTTCCTAATTGTTGCTTGTTCCCTTCCTTGTTCACTCACTGGGTTTATACTCACCATTTTCAAATTCATGTTTTCAGATCACGAGGTAGCCGATAATTAGGACGAGGTGTCCTTGTAGATCTGTGTACATCTTCTGGTAGGTGTCTCGGCATTCGGTAGCTGTATATCCATCTGAGTCACTCCGCTGGAGGTCGAGTATTATTTTGTTATGTATAGATGAACTTAAATGTAAATTTTAAAAGAGTAATGCCAGTACGAGTTGGCAATGTATATCACTATTTTGACTCAAAGTCATGAAATAGGATTTAGTGATAATAAATAGAATCATAAGTAAAATAAATAATAGGCTTGCTTGGGTTTAGTGGATTACGTCCATTGGACCCATGTGCCGGTCATGACCCGGAATTTGGGTCGTGACAATCTTCATCATTTTAACTCCCTCTTGGCACTTGCTGTGACTTTTCCTCGTTAGCATTTCCTTCTCTATTGGGCTTTCAACATCAGTATTCAACGCCATGTCATCATCTTCTTCGTCTCCTTTTGAGATATAGTAGGGGCTATATAGTGGTTCTATATTGGCATTATTAAGTCAAAGCAATTTTATTCAAAAATTAAATTAATTAAGTGTTGATGTAAAATAAAAAATCACCTACTTTAATCTATACAACAAAGCCACTAAAGAAGACAAAAGGTGGAGGTCATGAATCATGATAGCCTCGCTAAACCTTAAAGCATATTCAGTGTGATTTGGAAAAATAAATATCTTCCTCTTAGGACCCTTCCATAACCCGTCACGTGTCACCCAAAAGGGGTGACGACGTGGCTAAACTTGGAAGCACCTTTTGGGTCTTTCTTTTAGATATGTTATAGATATTGTTCTTAATATATTTAGTGTTTCCTTTTATGTTTTTTTGGTTGGTCTCTTGCATATGATTTGCCTTTTCTTTAGTGAGTCTTGTGCTTTGTTGGTTATTGCATCGTTGATGTGTTTTCCCTTTATTTCTTGATCTTTTCTTTGTTTTGTAAAGGTTGTGTTCTTTGTTTATTATTGTTGTTTTTTAGTTTGTTTTATGGTCATTTGTTAGAAGAAAGCAAAAGTGTATTTTGTTTTTTTTTATCTTTCATTAATATGGATACCGACAACATGTTTGGGTGTTTATTTATTGAATTAATATTTGATGTATTGACAGTGTATAAAAGGTATACATTGTCAGCTCATCAAATGCTATCACCTCATTAATGAGGTAAAATTAAAAATCTTAGAGACTTAAACTTAAATATTAAAAAGTTTTCAATAATCAGTTAAATAAAAAACAAAAAAATATCTTTTTTTTCCCTCCCTAACTCCATTATTTTCTTCTTCCTTTGTTCTTTTTCTATTAAAATTACTAGAGTAAGGTCGATGCAATGCTGTAAATCCTGACCCATCTAAATTGAAGAAAAGCCCAAACATGCAAAGACAGTCCAAAAATAATGAAAGTTCAACTTTTAAAGAATATAAACACAAAATCAACCCCGAAACTCTCCCATTAACATCAAGTAGAACACGTGTATATGTGTGTGATAGACTATGACTTATTTATTTATTCAAGCCCGTCACGTGTCACCCAAAAGGGCCACGATGTGGCCAAACTTGAAGGCGCTTTTAGATATTTCTTTTAATTTAATGTATACTTTATGTAAATTTTAAATTAAGTTAATATTTTAGTTTTGGATTGAATATTTATCGTAAATATCAACCAACATGTATTAAAATTCACATGAAATATGAAAATAAGAAAAAAATCACTTAATTTAATTTATAAAAATTGGAATACCCATTTCTATTACTATAAAAATTTGCAATAAACGAGTCGCTTCTTTTTTCTATTAAAAAAATCAATAAGAATATTTGTCAATTTTAATAAGTTAAAAAAAAAAAAAAACTTGGCGGTATCATGAAGGAATCGGGGAATGTGTCTCTCTGTCAGAGGAGCAGAGGCCATCTTAATTAGTTATGGATGGATGAGTTGGCGTGGGGAGTGGAGCAAAAACAAGAGAAAAATGAGCATCAACGGCTGGCTGGCTGGCTGGCTGGCTGAGGAAGGGAAAAAGGAAAGTCACAGCATGGTTTGTGCCAGCCAGGCCCTCCCTCAGTCCCTCTTCTCCTTTCCAATATTTTTCCAAGCAAGTGGGCCAATCCCATTCGCTTTCTTCCAAGACTGACTTTTCAAAGTCTTTCTTCTTCTCTCTCTCCATCAGTCAGCGCTTCTGCTTTCTCTTTCTCAGGCACACAGCTCCCTCCATTTCGTTTCTTTTTGTCAAGTTGAAGAAGCCATTCCAACTATCAAAGTGCTTCTTGGTTTTTTCTTTTCCTGTCTCAGTTCCGGTGGGTGAAGGGTGGTGTAATCTCTCTTTTACTACAAGGGAATTCAGCTTTAAGCGGGTTTTTCTTTCTCTCTCAGATTTGGACTTCCGTTTTTAATTCATGTATTTTGTTGTATCGAGAAAGCATTAGTGCGATAAAGGAATAGAAATATGCTAAGCTAAGCTATTGTTAGTCTCTGAAATGCACCATGAAACATAACTCATTCTGCCTTTTAGTCTTGGCACTTAGGTACTGCTTGCTTTTTCTCTCAGAACCATAAGTTAATTTGGATGCAAAACCAAAATACTAGTCATATTTTTTAACAATTAAAAATTAAAATTTTCCTTTCTTGTTTTGGAGAGAAAAAGCATGCTTCTGCTATAATATAGAATAATTATGTTAGAATAGGTGCTCGGTCTTAGTAAACTTTTCATTTTTAATCAGTTATGGTTTTGCTTTATACTTATTTGCTTTTGCTTTTAAGTAATCTTTTATTAGGATGTAAAAAGCATAAAACAAGTTGCAAAAGCGACAACTAGACAGACCAATGCTATTTTAGTGTGGTAAATGAGTTGAATCCCATTTTCATTGGCTTCACTTTGAAATTGGTTTATCCAATATTCTTAGATACGTACCTTTCCATATCCCAGGCTATTGATATCCCATATGGCTTGATATTAATACTGATCTGAGCGTTTCATGCTTGTATCTAACTCTTTCATGGAAAATGTTAAGTGTTGGGTGGAATGAATGTGAATTCATAGCAACTGTCAGCTGAAAAAGCCTCAAAAAGTGTAGGCTTATGTAGCATGTGAGGTAGAGAATGAAACTTAAAAAATATGTTGACCCGAAGGGGTTGAGTTGGATTGAACCTGAGAACAAAACTTGCTCTAATCCTGTCCACAAATACTTGAAAACTATGTTTTCTATGCTTAAAATAGGGAATGATGATAATGACACCAAGGAAAAGAGTGAAGAAACTAAATGGTGGGCTTGAGATTTATAGAGGTTTCGTCTAGCCATGCAGTGCCTGTGTCATAACTCCATAAGTCCATCTTTTTGGGAGTTTCTTCACTTGCTTTGTTTGAGCTTACCATGCAAGCATAATGCACTATCTATCTTAATAAAATCTACTTGATTTCTCAACCCTACATAAGTTTAGCTAACACCCAAAATTTGCAATCTCTACCAAAGACCTTTTTACAAAATTACTAGTTAAAAGCCTCAAAAAGTTTAGAGATGGTATAATGTTCAGAACTTACAAAATGATATGCCAATTTAGGCTCTAGGGGATTTCAATTTGATTATGAATATCTTGAAGATTCAAAAATAATAGCTCTTTGAAAACATTCAATTTTGAACCCTTGTTTTGTAGCTTAGAAGTTAAAATAACCAGTGCTAAATTCTTGGGATATGTTGTCATTGTTTCTTTTTCTCGTTTCAGACTATAATTTTTTGAACTTTATGACCCAAAGATGCCCTTTTGCTTCTCAACAGGTGTCTTTCTTATAGGGTACTGAGTTCAGCATGATGGTCCTTCAAGCAACCTTAGAGCTTTCTTCCGTTTTCTGAAATTTGAATGTTCCAGGTGATTCCATGATATTTTGACCTCTACCAGCAAATATTTTTTTAGCACAGGTATATCATTAGTCACTCATAATTTCATTTAAGCTTCTTTTTTGGAGGTGCCTGTAGGTTTTTGATCTTACCCGTTGGGTCCTCTTGAAGCTACAGAGGGCTTTCAAACTTTTAACGAAGGCCTTTCTTATTTTACCATAGGCAGTTAAAGAGGCTTGTTCTGAGATACAAAGTTTGTCTCGTTTAGGAGAGCCTTTAGGTGCCTTTTGATTAATGGTGACTTCTTTGAGCATTCTATCCTACTGAAGCACCTGACTCATGTTGATTAGGGACCTCTTGCTAACATAATGCCATCAAAATTTTTCGCACCTAGTAATGATATTTGATATCCATTGTACTTTACTACCATTAAAATCAGCACAGTGAAGCCAACATAGAATTCAAAATGAGTAATAAATGCACCCTCTGGTTGCAAGGGACAAGCTAAACTACCGACTTGTTTTGGTGCTGCTAATGATGTAAAAGAATGTGATAACTGCGTTGGGATTCAGAGTGTGATTAATATTAAATATACTGGAGCAAGGTGACGATAATTATTGAAGTAGGAGTGACGGAAGGGGAAGCACTGGCTTTGACAGTTTATGTGCTGTAATTTTAATAAGTGATAGAATCCAAGAAACTGATGCCAAAAAGCAGTTGAAAAAAAAAATACAAAGCATTATTCCTAATGGGAGATTGACTGCATGGATCACATTATGCCATTGTGCTCTATTTAGATAGGACCATATTTTTAGCTGATCATTAAGAGTGAAGCATATTTTTTGATAGTTTCCCATGTGCTCTGCACACCGCCCCCACCCCCCTTCTTTTCTTCCCCACAAGCATCTTCCAAATCTTATCTTCTAATAGTGGCATTTGCAAGCCTCTATCTCACATGCCCAAGCCACCTTAAACATGTTTCCCACATTTCATCCTCAATTGGCAGTGGCCCAACTACTTTTTACTGAATATTGTTATTAAATGATGCCAACAAGCAGTATCATCAATTGGACTTGTGGCAAGCTCAGAAGGGAAAGGCATTCGCTGATGGCATTTCTTATAAGCAGGGTTAGGTAGATATGCAAAATTCAAAGGCTTTACAGATTCTGCATTGCTAATCATAAGCAAAATTAGCAGAGACAGGTGGAGTTGTCTTATAAAAGCAGAGGATTTTTGTAAGATTTCATTAGACCTGGCAGTGGCATTGGGCCTCCAGCAAGAACATGGTTTAAAAGAAAACTGATAGGTTAGGGGGGTCCAGACTTTTTTATACATGATATTAAGACATTTAATTAATTCCCAATTGAATTGTGAGCATTTGCAACTTTAACTCCGAAGATGTCAAGCCTTGGCAGCTTCAATTATTTGTTATTCTAGTTAATTGAACACGAAAGATATGAAAAGAGTGCATTTATGGAACAACTGATAAGTCAATATTGAGGAAACGTTTTGTTAAATTTTTGAGGTAGGCATCCATCCTTAAACCAATTGACAATAGGTGGAGAGAACCTTGTTTTATTTAAGTGCTCAAGATCAAATTTAATCAATGTGAGATTTAATCTATCAGTGCTTAACAGTCTTGTTTTATTTTTTCTGCCAAGAACTTAAAAGTCTTGTTAAGCCTGACCTTTGTGACTTTACATAATTAGGTTATGTAATCAAATTATTATGTAGAGGAAGTGCTAAGATTTGAGCTGGCTGCTCCTTCTCCACAGTGTATTTAATGGCAATTGTGAGATCAAACATGAGAAATCCCGCATATATAATTCTATCACCTATATAAACGTAGAAGCTGTGTACCTCTTGGAGTAGTACCAAGTTACAGAAAGTTCATTCTGAAAAATGAACTTTGAAATTAAATTTGGCTTTTATGTATAATCTCCTTTCTATCAGAGCAGCTGACCTACTTTGATGTCCAATTGTATGCATACTGGAAAATGCATTTTGAGAAAAGTTTGTTATAATTGATATAATGTCTAAATAATTAAGTCAAAAATATCTACACCTACGAAGATTATAGCAGGATGGCGAGGACTAGTTATATGTTCTCTCATTTCCTATCATTGGTGGTTATTATTTGCGTCTGGCCGTATGCTTTGAAGAAAAATAGTTTGGCTCAAATCTATTCAGAGATCGTAGTTTCTTGGACTTATTTCTAAATCCTGGATAACTAATTAAGGAGATAAGGGTCTTTTCCCATTAGATTTAGGAGAGAAATAATCTTCTTTGTGGTTATAATAAGAGTGTAAAAGTAGCAATTGTTGTGGATAAAAAAGGTGAATATGCATTTCACAGCCAAATTGGTGGTTTAGGTTATAAGCCTTTCTTTGTCAAATCAAAGGAGGGAAAAAGGGTGAAGAGGAAGGAAGTAGTTGTTTCTGTGTGAAATGAAATAGCAGGTGAACCACAATAGAGAGGGTATGGTGCCAAGGAATAGAATATCTATATAGAATAAGTAGAAACTGTAACCTTATGATAAGTTCAGATTTATTTCAGGACATATTTAGTTGGGTTGATGGACTCTAACAGTGAACAGACTGCACAAAAACTTATTGACCATCAGTATTGCCCCACTGTAATTTTACCTGCTGCTTTTTTTATCATAGATAATCGAGCATCTGGATGATGTCTCTTTATAAATTAAAATCAAAGTGATGCTGGCTAACTGGATGATCTCTTCATTGTTTAAATCTAGAAGACTAGGAACAGAGTTATTTTCCTTTATGCTCTTGAATTTATCTTTAAATATGCTGGGCTAATTTTTTTGTCTACCCTCCAACCCCCTTTTTTTGAGCCAAACTAAATATATAGCAGCACGTGCAGCTAACTAAGCTGACTGTTTATGTTTCCTTTGTAGATCTAATATATGAGACATGGCATGTTATGATAAAGATGAGGTTCCAATGCTGTCAGATATTCATCCTCAACCATCAGAAAATAATCAGGATTCTCAGTTTCAGGCATTGTTTTCTAGGACTCAGAGTGCTTCAATTTCTATCCCAATGAACTCTATAGAGTCCTATGA
Source organism: Theobroma cacao (assembly GCF_053813885.1). Lineage (NCBI taxonomy): Eukaryota > Viridiplantae > Streptophyta > Magnoliopsida > Malvales > Malvaceae > Theobroma > Theobroma cacao. The sequence goes on from NC_142641.1 coordinate 26,246,014, forward strand.
AAGTACTAATCTTGTCGGACATACTGGCCCCTTGAGGAATGAAAGAAAAATACCATTTATACAGATGAGTGGTCCGCTATATATTAGCCGTAAGCCTGAAAATTCTTTTCATCCAAATCAAAGTGTAGCAGGCCATAAAATGGTGGAGTCTAAGGCAGAAAAATTTCCTTCTTTTAATGGAGTGGATGAAAAAGATTGGTCAGATAACAACTATGTTGGCAAAAATGAACATTTACTGAGGTCTGGACAACTAGGAATGTGCAATGATCCTTACTGCACAACTTGCCCAACATATTACAATTTCAAAGCAGATCAAGAGAAAAACTCAAAAGCTTCAGGAATCTTTGATACCAAGGTATTTTTCTCCACTCAAAATAGTGTTGTTGGTACCAACTGACTTTCATAGATGGTTGTCAATTTATTTCTTGTTAAGTTGTCTTATATGCTTTGGAGTGCATATAGCTTCATTCATGAGAGGTAACTTGTTTTTAAGTCTTCTAGTCTGTTTTCTGTCCTTTGACTAGGATTTTAGCTCAGAGTAGCTAATTTGTGTGTCAGCACACCTATGGAACTCATAACATGAAGTTCTTACAAGTGAATATAATTTATGTGTCTGTCAAGGATGCTATGATTACTGGATTATGTGCACAAGATGGAAAACACCTCTTTTTTTCTTTTGATTGTATGGAAAAGCTTGTTTGAAACTGCAGTTATCTTCACATGAACCTCTTGTCATTATATAGTCTCTGGTGCTGCAATTGTTAGATTGGGGATGTCCATCCTTTTTTTTTGGTATGAAACAACCATCTGCTCATGTAGTAATTTTTAAGATTTTTAGACTTACCATTTAGTTCTATATTCTCGGTACAAGGACCGGCGACCGCTTTTACTATCTCTAGATGGACTATATCTTTGAGTGGATTTGGCCCTAAGGACTAAAAAATTCAAGCATATTAACAAAATGTGAGAAACATTTGTTAGTGTTTAGCTCTGCTAATAAATCTGCCTGTATTTTCCATTTTATTCAAGATATGAGATTTTGAGATTTGTTGTTTTCAACAGTTTGGGCATTTCAAATGGATGCCTTTTCCTCATTAACTCATATTCTCTTAGAAAACCTGGTCAAGAATCAAGCAATTGCACTTTAATGACCCCCTGGCCCCCAAAAGAGAGAAGAAAAGAACTGTATTCGAGAAGTTTGTATATGAAGTAGCTTAAAATAGGATATGTTTTTCCATCAATATCGTTTGTGGTCTACACCAATTTTATATCTAGATTTTTCTCACTTCCACTTTTCAGGGATATTATTGTATCTGTTATATTTGTTGTACATCCTTTAGTTTTAAGTGCTCCATTTTTTTTGCCTTCACAAGTTTAATCAAGTTTTAAAAGCCAGCTGCTTGCTGCTGAGACTATCCGGGTCTCCAATATCCCTGATGAAAGAAATAAACTATGATCATGCTACTAGAAGTTTATTTTGCTTTTATACCGATGACAAGTTTGATTATTGATTTTAGTGAAATGTTTTACTTGTTTGGGTGTTGTCCACCATTTAGACAATGCAGCTCTACCTTCAATTGCACCCTCTAAAATCAGTTCATTGTGAGTGGTAGTGATTTTGTTATTTATTAATTTTTAAAAGTACACACCATTATGGTGATAAGGGAAGTGGGAATGCCTTAAGGTATTACTTTATTGCAGTAGGTGGGCTCTTTGGCCTAAGACCTTTTTAGTGATGGGGAGGTTTAGTAGGACTATCTATAATCATAACATAGTATGCATGGTGTTGCTCAGAAAAGGTTAGCATCACACCAATGCTTATATGTTGAGCATACTCTCATCCAACTTGCTTAAAAAGAGAGGGGAAAAAAGTGAGAGACAAAGTGAAATTGAAAACGTAGAAGCCACAGAAATGATCGATACATGGCAGACAATTTTTTCTTATTTTGTATTTAATTTTTTCAATAAAGATAATACTTTAAAAAGCCCTTGAACTATTCAAAAAAATTCAAATAAGCTCTTATTCTTCTATTGCATTCAATCAAGTCCTATTTTTTTATTTTTGAGTCAAATAGGCCCTTATGACTAACAATTGACTAACTATCATTAGTCAAAATGTCACTTGTCATTTTTATATGATGTGGTATTGATGTGGAGTGTGAAAATGCCATGTGGGCATGTCATCATGCCACATTACTATGCCATGTTATCATCCACTATGATATGTCAACATGCAATGTCGGCACGACGTGGCATAAAATAATTTTAAACCATTATACTTTTATTTTGGATCAAATAAAGTCTTATGACTAACGGTTGACTAACTGTTGTTAGTCAAAATTCTACTTGTTAAAGCGTAAAGACTTATTTGAATTTTCTTGAAATAATTCAAGGGCTTCTTTAGATCTTATGCCTTTTTAATAAGTATCAATATATATTTTTTAAATAAAATGTATCAAAAGTTTTGAGTTAATCTATTGGACAAGACAATTCTTTCATCTAGAAATTATTTTGTAAACTTATCAAATTATCAGAAGGTAATTACTTTGGTTATATTTTTGTTTTAATTAGGTTATATTTTACCACTTAAATTATGATATTTAAAAATAACAAAAATTAACTGAACAACTATATAAACTCAATCCTTGGGTTCTAATATATTTTTTGGTATATATGAAGATCCATTAGATTTTGGGCTACAGAATAAAAGTAATCCCCTTTCATCTCATAAACGCCAATCCTTGCACCCTAGATTTCAAACATGAGACCTTCAAGTTGGAGTTTAAAGTTCTAACTGATGGGGTGTCCTTTTTGAGATAAATAATTGAAGATTTCATAAATACTGAATAGCTAGAATATACCAAAGAGCATTAATGAAAAAAATAGTTAGTCATCATATGGGTTTGGCTCAAGTGGTAGGGCGGGTGGAGGTTTGAGTGAAGGTCTTAGGTTTGGATCTTGCATGAATATCTCTTATACTAAAATGTTTTTATGTATTATAAACTTGTAGATTATTATAACAGTAAAAGTTATAATATATGCTAATAGTTTTCCCATCAGCCTTACTTTAAAATATTCGATACATAATGGTGCTTTTTTTAAAGGGTAAAAGTCTCACTTTATTAAGAATAAGAGGTCATAAAAGCTGCTATGCATGATGTATGGTCTCTATTTATTTATTTATTATGCACATAAAAGCACAGATATTAGTAAAACATTTTTCTTGGTGTAAACGGACATCAAATTTGATATATTCCTAAATTGTTAGTTTCTAAATTTTTTTTAATATTATTGACTTAACATTAATCTTCTCAAAATTAAATTTTAATTGGTTACAAACTTATAGTTCTATTCCACTTTTTTCCTTGGCAGAGAATGGTTAAGATAGTTTTCATTTAGTTTGACTTCTTATCACTTGTTTCCTTAGAAAGGTCCAATTTTTAATTTTAATAATTTCAATTTTTCTTCGATTAAATAACCAAATTAAAATTCTCTCAAAATGGTCTAAAGGAAATTTACAAAGGCATCAAATTTGAAGGTATTTCTGAATTATGCTGTATAATTTTGATATTATTAAATTACACATTAATCTTATTTAAATTAATTTATTTAACTATAAACTCCTAATGCCCTTTTACTTCTTTCTTGGTTGAGAATCGTTAAGAGAAATTTCTCTTATTACTTTTTTGCTTAGGAATAGCGACTTTTTAATTTGAGCAACTACTAGTTTTCTCAGATGAAATAAATCAAATTAAAATTTTTCTTGAAATGCTTAAAAAGAAACTTACTCAGCAAATCTGTTTTGATAAGAGAGTTTTAGTCATATTGAGTTGTTACAATTAAGAAAATGTTGAAATACTCTATATTATTAATTCCAATATTATTAAATCACTTATAAATTAAAAGAAAAAACACAATTCAATCACTTATACTTTGAGTTTTATATATTAAAAAATTCACATTTAAAATTGTAAATCTATAATTAGAAAAAGTACTAAAACACGAATAATTACGTACGTGACTATAATTATTAGTATGATGCTGAATGGAAGAATAACATTTAGATTGATCAAAATATACCTTTTCATTTAATTTACATTGTTAGAAACAATAAAATTATTAAATGGGTACTCAAATTTGGTTAATGACAAAAAGTTTAAGACTTTACCTGTTAAGTTATTACCGCTAGATTTTTCTTACTCTGAAATCATTATCTTATATATATGCATGTATGTGTCGCATTTTTATTAAAATCTATGGAGAAAGGTACCCCTGGCTGCCTCCATGTCGCTTTGCCCCTTCTACAAATGATGCCACTTTTTTTCTTATATGACCAGGAAACGTACTGTAAGTTTTTTTTTTTAAGCCAATGTACTATAAGTTGTATCCATATATTTGTAAGAGTGTAATCCTGAGAGATTTTTGCTTGAAGATACAAGAAACAAGATATTGAAACATGAACCAATTAAGTCTTTATGACATCCAATTATTTGTTCCAAATACCATCATAACCATGCAGCTTTATTTTTGTTCGTTTGCAGTTCCATAATGTTCTCTATGGGGATGCCAAAGGTTGGGCTAGGAGATTGATGTCTTTTCTGAGTTCTTATGTTCCCGGAGTTATGAATCCTCATGCTAAAGTTGTTCAGCAATGGAACCAATTTTTTGTCATTTCATGCTTGATGGCAGTTTTTATAGACCCATTGTTTTTCTTCTTGTTGTCTGTGCAGAAGGTCAGTTCATTTTTGTTTTTCTTCTTATTGCTTTCTTAATTACTATGATTACATATTCTTTTAAGACCTTTTCTTCTCTAGTTGGCCTCATTATCTTAAGGCTAGCAATTGGGTATTGTCTTTTGCAGCAATTTGGATTTACTTGTATTATTTGCTTTGATCTAACATATGGATTCTACAAGATATTGAATTTTTTTGTTACAGACTTTTTTTGATCTTTTTAACATCAAGCATGCTATATCGAATTCTTAAATGGTGCTGGCCTCTTTAGACCTTTTACTTCTATTTACTCCTTTTTCCTCTTTCTTTATGGGCAGGGTGCTTGTTTTAGTTAAAAACATGTGATATAAAGTGTTGTTAAAAGTAGATGATATCAGTTATGTTTGTAGATAAGAATTCCTTACAAACTTTTTAATTAGTGAATGTGTTCTGCTTTTGGAGCTTTATTATTGTGCTAAGTGAGGGAATGAGGTTATGTGAATGGAATGTCGAAGTATACATGCGTGCTAATATTACCATGAGAGATTGTGGGTGGTACAAATTAAGGCAATAACAAGTCAGAATAAAGCCATTCTAGTTCCCTGATGAAGAAATTAGAGGGAGAAAGTGTGAGGGCAAATTAATGCTGCTGATGAGTAATGGGATGGCTTATTTTTAATGCGAGGGGTAGCTAATAGGGGATGTCTTTTGCATGCCTTTAACAATTGAAATAGAAAATTTTATCGGACTAAGGCATGGTGTAGTAGATGCAGTAAAGTGTTGTGCAAAATTTGGAGCAAGAATTTGCATTCAAAACTGAGGTGTGAAAGTATTTTTCTTTTTTTCTTCACTAACAATTTGATTGTTTGAACACAATAAGTGAAATCCCATGATGAGATAAAATGTCTAGAAAGGACATAGTGCTCAAAATTAACTGGGGTTTTTAACCTTTTCAACATAGTGCTCAAAATTAACTGGGGTTTTTAACCTTTTCAACCCCAAATTGAACTTTCAGAACTCAAAAGTAGTAAATACCTGCTTTGCTTTTTGGTTGCGGTTGAGGTGTGTTCACTCCTAATATTACTTTGAGCCAAAACTGGATGTGTGTTTGGCGTTATGTTTGTGGTACTGAGAAACATTAGTGATCCCAAACTGAATGCTAAATGGGGCCTGATAATTTTGAGAATCTCTTACTAGAAGAAGAGATGGGGCTTCGATTTGGCCCATGATTTCATATGCAACAGGACACTGCTTAACCGGACCAGTGCCTGGCACTGGTCTTCTGCGATGAAAGATGTAAAACATACTGATTTAAAGGGACAGAAATGATGTGGAAAAGATATTCTTTCTGTTAACACACCCTTCTCTCAAAACATAAGTACAAGAAAAGTAGAGCCATCATCTGCAAAAGCTCTACATCAGAAAGTAATATGGTAGGCTTTTGTTAGAAAAGGATTGGCCTTTGAGGCAGTGAACTTCAGATTCCTAGCAAAGTACAGGCAAAAACTCTAGCAATCAGGGTCAGCCCTTATAAAGGAGGTCAACTAGGACAAGACCTTAGGTCTTAGTGCAACCTAAGCTGCAAAACTCATAATGTCTTATATCCAAAGTGTTAACTTGTCACATAATCTAACCAATTTTTATGTTTTGATGTAAAAAATTTAAAAATTTAGCACATTTTATCATGTTTTGATAAGATTTCCGTGGTATTTTAACTTTTCATTACCTGCTCTTGATAACAATCAAGGTTCTCTTAATTTAAATCTCATCCATTTTCTCTTTTTGTCCTAAACATATTTCAAATATTATTTTCCGTAGTTAATTAATTAGTTATTGGAAAATTACATTATCTTTTCAATATATATTTTTCCTTTGCTAAAAAATAGTAGCGTACAATCTATAATTGTGTATTTGGCTTTCCTATTTCTACAAATGACATTGCTTCTTATGTAGTATGCTGTAAGCTATTCTGATTTTAAATGCAGGATAACAAGTGCATAGTTATTAACCAGCCTGCAACTAAAGCGTTTGTAGTTTTGAGAAGCATGACTGATTTTATATACCTGCTTAACATGCTCCTTCAGGTAGAGAGCTTCTTCTCCTCTTTTAAATCTTGCTTCTTCATTTTTAGTATCTCTCTCTCTCTCTCTCTCTCTCTCTCTCTCGTAGTTTCCAAAATGCTGAGATGGTAAATGAGAATATTTCTAATACGAAGTAACTCTAACATATCAGAGAAAGGGAAAAGAGACATCGATAGAAGCATATTATCTCATCTAAATATATCAGATTAGACAATGTTGTAAAAACAGGATAACAGATGGGATGAAAATGGGCAACCAGAACCTGTTGGTGCCATATGATTGAGAAGAATATTCATCAAGAGTGAAAATGGATGGATAAGGAGTATTGAAAAGTGTTATGATAAAATGGTTTGGTTACACGTATCTAGAAGGTGGTTTATGCATAATTCAGTTGGACAGGAAATTTAAAATCACATTAAAAATTTTTCATTGGTTTTTTTTCTAATTTTTTTGGGTTTTCCTATTCCTTTGTCAAGAAACAAGTTGAAAAGGGTTTTTTACGTATAGTTTAACCAAAATTATGGTTCAATTGCAAATTATGAGACTTAAAATTTCAAATTTGAACCATTTTATTGAAAAAATTGAAATAATCCGGACAAACAAATCAATTGTGCACCGCACACATATATAAAAAAAAATGCTGATTTTTAAAATATATTATTTCTCCTTTTAAGCTGAGTTTGGCCAAATGGAAAATATGAACTAGACGAAACTAAATTTCTTTCGAGCGGAATTTGAATTAGATAAAATTGAAGCAAAAGTTGCTTATTGTTTCTTGGTTTAGATACTCTTTATATACAATGATACAAGCCTAAGAGGAATGATAATGGTTCCCCAAAGTAGGCCTAAATTAGATTTATAGTCAACATGGATATATACAAAATATTACACAAAAATGCACATATATTTTCAGCACTCCGTCTGTTCTAGATGATTCAAATTTGAAACATTTGAAATTTGGAAACTAATTAGCCAAAACAAGTGATTAGGAAAGAGATGGTACCATGATAGCGACTCTTCGTTCCTCTTAGTGAATGAAGTGAAAATGTATGCAATGTTGTTGGTCTACTCTTGAAAAGCATCATTATGTGCAATTTGAATTACTCTTGTTATCACAGAGTGAAATATGGTTAGGAATGTTATGCTCATATGCATAAGCTGCCAACAGAACCAGACCAGTTCTGCGGTGATATTTGACAAGTGTTGTTCTTGGCTTAACCACTAGAACAAACTGCTTGCTTTTTTATCTTACAAAAAATTAAGGAATCACCCAAAAAGATACAATAACCAATCACAAACATCTATTAATCATTTCCTCTGCCCATTGAGAATAGATAAAAAAATGAAGCATGAAGCTTAATTTAAGACATAACAAATCTTTATATACTGTTCTTTGCAAATATTTGAATATTTTAAGAACTACAACGATGTGTACTGTTCTAGCTGTTAAGAAACAAACTCAGAAAAAATGCACTGCATGATCAATAGCAAGTCATGTAACGATAATATAAATGAGATTACCAACCAATTATCCATGTTCTCAAATAAGATGTTCATTTTGGTAGCTGTTAAGTCAACATTCATGAACCATCCACACAAAGTTGACATTCATTTTAAGAGGGCCATTTATAGTTGTATTATCAGTCAAGCAACTGAATTTGGAATATGATAAGAAGCATATAAAACTTAGCCCTAAGAGGAAAAATCCACTTCTATACCCAAAAAATATTGCAGCAGACCATTATCATTTGTCTTGGATTTTACCAAGATGGTTCTTACTATAGTAAGTACCAAAATATCTCCTGTTATTGTCATATCATCAACATAGAGGAGAAAAACAAAAAAGAAACAAAATCTCACTTATATTTATGAATGAATAATGTTGAATCATAAGGGCTTTGCATGAAACTTAAGTTAAGCACCACTGTACCATATTTCTCAAACCATGCATGTGGTGCCTAGTGAAGATTACATAATGCTCATTGAAGCTTACGAAATTGATTAATTTGGAAAGACAACTATATATTTGTTTTTCATATTCAAAACTTTGGCTAAATCTCATTTCCTGTGCAAGTTTGACAAATATTTATTTGATTGTTCCCATGCAGTTCAGGTTGGCTTATATAGCTCCTGAGTCTAGAGTAGTTGGTGCTGGAGAGTTGGTTGACCATCCAAAGAAAATTGCTGTCAATTACCTTAGCAGATACTTTTTTCTTGACTTATTTGTGGTACTCCCACTACCTCAAGTAAGTTATTCTTGTCTCCCTCATGTATGACAATTTCATGTTTATTGCACTCCACTTGTGATAATCATATTATGTTTATTTCCTTTCTTTTACACATGTTTTTCTTATTCTGAATGAATCTCTGAGCTTGACTTCGTTTTGTTGATATTCATGATTATTTCTTCCATGTTCAAGGTTATCCAAATTCACTTACCAAGTTATAATGTATATATCGCAAATTTTCTATCTTAAGGAGTTTTCTTTTAGCTCAAGTTTAACATCAGTAACGTAAATCATTTCTTTATCAGTTCTTATGCAGCTTGGGGTGTTTATTAGCAAAAAACTGCATGCCATCTACAATTACAATCTCTAGCTCACCAAAGTTTATCATAAAATGACTACTTCTATCTGATGCTCCATTTCCATATTCACCTTATCGTGCATTCTTTGTATTGATGGTAATTAACTTTTTTTTTTTTATCTGTTGTCATAAACTGTCTTTTCATGATTTCATTCCAGATCATGATATTGCTGGTCCTACCGAAATATTTGGGATCATCAGGAGCAAATTTTGCAAAAAATGTTTTACGTACAGCAATTCTTATTCAGTACCTTCCCAGATTGTATAGGTTTCTACCTTTCCTTGCTGGTCAGTCTCCAAGTGGCTTTATATTTGAGTCGGCATGGGCAAATTTTGTCATAAACCTTCTCACATTTATGCTGTCTGGCCATGTTGTTGGGTCATGCTGGTACCTCTTTGGATTACAGGTGGGCAACTGTTATTTTAACATTTAAAAACATTTCTTGATCATTTTTATCCTTTCAGAAACTGTCTTGAAGTGGCATTTTGTGCATAAGATCACTGATAGGATAGGATGAGACAAAATTAATAAGTAAATTGCCTTTCTTTTAGCAGAAGCATAACAAAATGCTCCATCTTATCTTACATGTATACTCATAATTCATTGCAGTACAAGTAATTCTTGTCTCTCCCCGAAAGTTAGGTAAACCAGTTCACTAACTATCTATAGGCTCATTGATTTAGTGGAATTCTCATTTTGCAAAAGTCTCTTTTTCAACTGCAGGAAATCATCCTCCTATATTGCTTGGTTAGTTCACACGATACTAGATTAGCATATAGCTACCTAGTTGGCATATATGATATTCCTCACATGTGAACGATCAAATTCAAGCTCTTGTAGTGTTTTAGTTGAACCAATTCACAGGTGGTATGAGCCATAGCTCTACTTTGATTCAGCACTCATAGTGGCTACAACTATTCACTTCTTACTTCTAAGACACTAAAGTACAATCAACACACAATAACATGTAATAGACTTTCTTTCAGTAGGAGATTCTACCTAATCTTAATTAGAATAATCCTTAGTAAGCACCTTGAGTATTTGGATTATTTGGTTGTATACATTCAAGCAGAAGGGAATGATTTTTCTTCTGTGAGAATAGAAAGGTGAAATTTTAGTACTACCTAAACCTTGTGGTTACCTTTTTGTATTCATACTGAGAGTTATTAGCATTCAAAGACGATATTATCCTCACTACACATTACAACTTATAACACTCCCTCTCTAGCTGGTGCATATACATCATATGCTCCTGCTGATTAATCTATATCTCACTCACCATGTTCGAATCTCATTGTGAAAAAGTCTCTCTAACTTGCAACAATCAACTCAATATGCTTAGTTTATTTGTGAGCAGTTGATTAGAAGCAACTTGTATAGCTGCTTGGTTGTCGCATATACAGATCCATAAGCTATGAATGTTTGAATCCAAGCTCTTCTAGTATGTGTCTTATTCAAGCCGAGTCACAAATATGAACCATTGCTTTCTAATTTCTCTCAGCACCCAATATTATGAGAACAATCTGCTTCTTACTCTTGCAAGACACTCAATTTTGACCAACACAGTCCTATATTTAGGCATCTAGCCTAATTTGCATCTAAATAACCCTCAACCAATGTATCAATGTGATTTTTTGAAGTAAACCATGCACTGGAGAACCCTAAAGATACCTCATAATGTGTATCGTTGCATCCAAATGGCTGGTTCGTGGGGCATGAAGAAACTAAGAACACCAATTGTATAAGAGATATCTGTTTGAGTTACTGTCAAATAGCCTAACTTACCAATTAATTTGCTAAATTGTTCTAGAAGAGATAGTACTCACCAAGATCCAGTTCAGGTTTAGTGTTTGCATCCATAGGAATATCTACAAGTTTTGATCCAACATCCCTGTCCTAGAAAGCAAATCAAATCATACTTTCTATGTGACAAAGATGATGCCAAACAAGGTCTAGCCATGTTGTTGCCCAAGAAGTACTCTTTTGTTCAAATATGTCGTTTGGAATTTACTCTGAGAACCACTTCAACCCTTTTATTCGACACCATCATCGCTTGTGATAACAATATTTACGTAGACAATTAATTATACTTTACCTGCGGGAGTATAGTACTAGAAGATAGAATATTCTTTCTCTCCTATATGAAGACCTAAATAAAGCACTAACACACTAAATCTTCCAAATCAAGACCTGGGAGATTGATTTAACCATCCAAAGATTTCTTTAAACAACATACTAGACCTGATTCCCTTGAGAACCAAACCCTAGTGGTTACCCATGTAAACTTACTCTTCGAAGTCCCCCTCTCAAAAATCCATTTATGATATCTAACAGATGCAACAACCTTTAAAATATCGTAGAAAGAGCAATAAATGAACTGGAGAAATTTTGGCAATAGTTGAAAGAGACTTTGAAGAATCAAAACCAGGCCTTTCGCGAGTAAACTAGCATTAAGTCTACTAATCCAAATGTCAGGATTTTCCTTGACTTGTACAGACCTATTAAAGCCAATCACCAACTTGCCATAGGCATCTGTGTAACTAGTCCAAACAGCTGAAAATGGCAACTCATCTCTTTGAAAGGTGCCTTAGGAAGAATGACAATGAACTTTTGCACAAGTCCGAAAAAATGCAAGAGTTCAGCTTTAGGACTGATAGACTCAAACTCTAATTTTAGGTTTCGTAAGAGTTTCAGAACTACCTCTCTTTGGTTTTGTGTTCGCTTGCATCAATAGCGATTGGCATAGCAGGATGCAACTGTTCATACACTTATTTCCAACTCGACATAATATTCCCCACTTGCAACTAAATTAATCTAAAGATAAATCATAAATGTGAGTCAGATTACTAAAACGAAGTAGTTTGGCATAAAGCAAACATCCTTTAGTGTGTTTACATTAGTATCATATAAGTAATATGTGGTTCCTTCCAGTTCCACAATATACTAAGTGTTTGAGTGTCTACTTGTATATCTATTTTAGTTTTGTATCTGATACCTGCCAGCAAATTTGCGTCCTCATAGGATTTGAAATATAAATAGTTGTATACCTCTTTTGCTTCTGTAAATTTTTTATTTTATTGTATTAAACTGAATAACTTGGTGTAGCATATTCATCAGCTTTCTTTAGATCTTACATTATGAAGTGTGCATTGAGTTCTGCTTGTTTGATTTTCTTGGTTAATAGACAGAAGTTGAAATAGCTTTTGTTAATAAACGCATGAAAGATGATTGTGATTCTTTTATTTGTTTTTTGTCCCCCTTCTAACTTTCTCTTTACCAGAGGGTTAATCAATGTCTTCGAAATGCCTGCCATGACTCCAACATTGTAAATTGTGAGGAGTTTATAGATTGTGGATATGGGCATACTTCTAATCGTACTGAATTGCCAAGTTGGAAGAACAATGCAAATGCTTCTGCCTGTTTTTCAGAAGATGGATTTCCTTATGGAATATATATACAGACAGTCAATCTAACAACAGAACGAAGTATTATTACCAGATATGTATATTCATTGTTTTGGGGATTTCAGGTAATTCATTCACTCTATCATCATTTTGCCAATGTTAACTAAGTTGTACTTCTGTACTTTGTTACATGTTTGGCATTATTTAGTGGCAATAAGTTTAATTAAATAATAAGGATGTTTGGTTGTTCTTTTTGGCCTTTTCTTTAGATTTGTTTTCAAAAACAAAAAATAAATAGTTTTTTCTGATATAAAAGCAAGTATATCTCTGAAGAGTTTAAAATTAAACATTTTAACATTTTTCAAGAGCAAAACACATGAATTTTCTTTTATGTGAATCAATTATGTTTGAACTATGTTGCGTTTTATCCATTAACTCATTTTTTATAAAAAATTTGATATATATATATATATATGTATTTATCTTTTAACTATATGCTTTTGGTTTTTAGCAAATTTTGAGGAAGAAAAAAGTAAGTAAAAAGCAACAACAAAGTGAAGCCTTAGAAACTTGCTGCATAAGCTAGTGATAATTGAGAGAACACATCAAGGGCCACTTGCAAGGCTTAATTTAATGGGCCATGAGGAATATATATTAACACATGTTTTTGCCCATTATGTTATAATAGGTGCAGTACTAGAAAATTCGTTGAAACTTTCATATCCTCGTAGTGGTTTGTTCTACTCATTATTCACATGTATTTTCTTTAGGTTTGCCCTTGTGACGTTAACCAACTCTTTAGTGAGGACTCCTTGTGTGAGTAAATCCAAGTTCATATCTCCAATTGATCTTTGTCTTCAAAAAAGTGTAACATTTCTCCATGCTAAGGTTCATCCTTGATATAATATTAGTCATTAAAATGTATTATTTTCTTGCTGGAAAACTATAAGTTAATTGGATGGGAGTTTAACCTCTAGTGAATGCTCTTGAAAAGGGTTGTTGACAAATTGCTAAGTAACTTTTAAAGCTACAATATACTACCTACATTTCCCTACAGTCATACAAGTAATGTACTATGTTCTTCAAATGATTTGCCAAATTCTCTTGTGCAAAGTCCTATATTCTTTTTCTGCTTTCCCACAAATTTGCGAAACAATTCTACCCTTTGCATTCGTTTTTATCTTTCTTTCCCCCTTCCCTAGAGAATCTTGTTACTGATGAAACATAGAGTAGTGTTGTTTTCAATTTGTTTCCTTTCTACCGACCCATCTTCTGCACTGCTTATGTGCTTAATGCTATCATAAATTCGCCTTTAAGTAATCAACTGAAGGTATTGAAATGGATAAATTCATTAATCTATCATGCGTGCAATTTTGTCTTTCTTCATTGATATATTGAGTTTGTTTGGTTAAATACTATGAGCATTTCTATCAACTAACAATACCTTTCATTGACCCTTTTTTTTTTTTTGGTTAATTCAATGTTATCAAGCAAATCAGTACTCTGGCTGGAAATCAAACTCCAAGCTATTTTGTTTGGGAAGTTCTTTTTACCATGGCCATTGTTGGACTGGGCCTCTTGCTTTTTGCTCTTCTGATTGGAAATATGCAGAACTTTCTCCAGGCACTTGGACGGAGGTATAACATTGCAAAAAGATTGTTTTTCAAAATGCATTTTACATTCCCAAAGAAAGCAGAATTGTTGGCAAATTCTCATAAAGTTGCTCTCTAATGAACAGTAAAACATTCAGGCTTGTTAGAGTTCTATAAACCTACTCCTACAAGGACTCCAAAATTGGAAACCAAGGAAACACTTCAGAAAAATGAAATCTAGAAACAAATCCTTACCTCAAAATCTGCAATTCTCAGCAAATATGAACATTACAAATACCCCTAAAACTTCAAGCTGAAGAAGAGAGAATAAATAAAACTACAACTTTCTATCGTAAAATGAAAAAATAGCTTTATTACCCAGAAGAAAAAATATATTCTAGCTTAAGTAAGGTCCTAAATTGATTCACCATAAATAAAGCTTAGGCTTTCTCATATTCTTGGTATTTTTAATGTTGACTTAGCTTGACATCCTTATTTTCTGCAGCACCTACATAAACTCTCTTTTTTTCTTTTCTTTTTTTTTTTCGTCAAATTGTTTTGCTAATCATTTATCTAATTACTTGGAAGTTTAAAGAGGAGCACTCTGCTTAGCAATTTGTTGCCACTAAATATGCTTTGATGTTATGAAGGCCACAACTTTAGGCCAAGTCCTTGTTTCATGTGGTATCCATGATCTAGACATAAAGTTTAAGATTTGTTTGTTAATCCAAAAGTCCTAATGCCAAGCAAACTTGAGACGCTTTTAACTGTATCTACATATTGCAATAAGCAATGCAAGAAACAAGATTTGGAGACATCCTAATACATTATGAAAATCAACGATCATCAATTTTTGCCTCAACATGACTTGTGTAACAAGAAGTTGATACATGTCTTCATATTCATGTTCTTGTGAAAGAAATTTTTGGAACTTCTTAAAAGTTATTCTTAGTGCCTTAACCTTGACCTTGCCTAATTTTTACTGAATAAATGTTGTATTATTCAAGCTATGATTGATAGTTAGGGTACAAGGTGCTCATCACTTTCCTTTTATTCAGACTTGCATAAGCAGTATACCATTATGATTACAGATGCACTTAAGGAATAGGCTTGACCTTGCAAAATAGCTGATTGATCAATCACTATTTTGTTACATTCTTCTGCTATTAGACCATGTTATTACTAAGATGCCTGTTCTTTCTTCAATGTAACCCTTACATAGCACATCATCATCAATGCCACCAATTATCACCAAAAATTACAATTAATGAAAAATATACCATGCCGGGGTCTTTTATCTGTGATTCTTTTATCTCTAACTTCTTTCTCTCTTTCTCTCTAACCAGCTTTTACTCCTCCATAAACTTTTGCTCTACACAATTTTAAATCTATTTTAACTTGTTTGTAATCTACTTTCAATAAGGAACTTGCTTAGGAATATATAAACTATAATAATCATAACATTGGGGTTAGATTTGATGGAATAGAAGCCTTTAGTTTGTGATTTCAATATGGAAAAACCATTGAATTGGAAGATGTAATGGCCATTCATGGAGTTTGATGACACGAACTCACCACTTCAATGCATTCTGAGCAAACACCATAATGACATTTTCTTGAAAAGGAGTGTCACATAGCTATCCTTATTGATGCAAATCTATGGTGTTTAAGTTTTTAGGCGAAAGAGAGGCTGTGTCCTATGTTGGGGAGAACAGCTAAATCTTGAGCTCAATGGAATTGCATCAATAGAACTGACTATATACATGTTGAACACCACTTGAACACAAATCTAGGTTGATGAGTTCTTAGGTCTTCCATTTATGTCCATGATAGACCCCATTTTTTATTGTTGCTTGAGAATCACGCCAGTTTGTAATCACTAACAATTTTCCCTCATTTACTTGTGATTTCTGGTAATTGATGTAAAACAAAAAGCTCGATGAAGTAAAAATGTCTAGGATTTTATTTAATTACTTTGTCGTATTTTCATGGGTTGTGTTGTAATCTCTAGTATTGAGGGTATTTTAGGTTTATATTTTGTATTTTGCATTTATGTTAAGGTTTAAGGCAATGTTTCAAAAACCGGACCAACAAATGACCCCGTTAGGCCTGGTGGTTCATGGTTCAACCGTCAGTCCAGAACTTGTCTTGGAAAAGTACAGACTAGGAGAGGAGCTTTAAAAGTTGAAAATTTTGGTTGTCCTTTCTAAGTTAACATGTCTATCAAAGCATACCTCTTTATTGTCTTTGACTTTTTAGCTTAATAAAGTGTCTTTCCACTGTCCCTTTTATTTTCCCATTTTTAGTTACTCAATTATTTATTTATTTGAATTTCTTGTCTTGCATTTTTTTTGTTGAATTTGAGTGGATCTGAGAATTTTCTTTTATTGGTTTACTTCATCTGCAACTTTTGCTCATTTTCACAAAGTTCTGCATTAGATCTCTTCTTGTACATCCTCATCAAATAATCCTTTACAAATTTTTATTCTTTTCGTGCGCTCTCAGTCTTTCTCCCTCAAGTCTCACTTTAATCTCAAGCTTACATTTTCTTCTTTGCTCTCTTCATTATATTAAGATGAAGATATATGATAAATAAATTGAAGATTTGTTATTATGAATGATATGGAGGCAGGCATGGTTAAAACTTCATTTTCCAAGCTTTTCGTTTTTTATATATATATATTTTTTGTTTTGATTTGATTCAATCAGATAGGTCGGTTTATATTATTTGAATTTCTTGGTTTTTGACCTTGTTTAGTCTCAAGGGGTTAACTGGACTAGAGGCCTCAACAATTCCTGATCCAAGTGGTAAATCCCTTAAGGTTTTTAAACATTGATCTAAGGGTTAGCTTATAAGGAACTGTGCTATTTCAGTTTATGGTAGCTTTTGGTTAGCATGAGTTACTGAGATTTGACTTGTGGATTACTTGTTGAGATTTTGGATGTTGAGCTTTTCATATTTGAAATTTTGATATTGGAACTATTGAGTTTAAGGTTAAAGATTTTGAAATTGATATTTTGGATTGCTTTAGTGAGCAAGCAGAGCACAATAGAATCATTGTTTAAACACAAACCATAACAAGAGCTACTTTGTCAACAATATCCAATCATGTATTCTGCAAGTGCATAGATGAGGAGGGATTAACTTACATGAACACAAGAGTTATTAAGTTTTGTAGTACCCAAACATAGCATAGTTACTTGGTTTTTTTTTTTTATCAACTTAAAATTTAGTAAGCATGGTTTACATGAATAGAGCTTGAAATTCAATGGTTGGATTAAAAAATTTGTAACTTGTCTACAAAGATAGGGAAGGGTATAAAATTCAATTATTGTTACGCCAGTGTAACTTCATCCCTCCTTTACACACACATGAGGACAGATCCACATATGCCGGTGTAAAACTAAGTTTTACACCCTTTCATATCTTGTTATACAATTTTTTACATTTCATTAATAAACCCATTGGATTTTTCTCTATTCACGTTAATCATGCATGCCAAATTTCAAGTTAATTGAAAATGTCTAATTATTTGTTGAATAACAATAATATTGCGGCCATTAAATATATATTGAGAAGATAGTCTTCTTGATAGATGTTATATGGTTACTTGATTGACTTGAAAATTTATATGCACGATGGATACGAATAGTTGTTAGATCCAATGGTTGGTTTGTTGAAATATTAATTGTATATGAACTTATAGAATGGTGTTGAACTTGATTACTTTTACACCAATATATATATGTATATATATATATATATGTGTATATGTATATGTATATATATATATATATGTGTATATGTATATATATATATATATATATGTGTGTATATGTATATATACCTATATATAACAACATATCAACCAAACTATATTTGATTGAAATTTAAAATAATTAGCTATCCGTCCTAGCTCCACCTGCACAAATACAGCAAGCCATTTTGTTGCAACTAACCCTAAAACTTGTGAACAAAGAGTAAGAAGTATGTCTAATTCAAAAGTCAACTCTTTATCAATAAATAGTCATATGAAAATAGGATATCATACTTGCTTCTCGACCTATTACTTTGCACTTTTAGTCAAGTTGATACCATAACTCAAGTTTGACTTCACTAACATGAGTTTCAAAGCAACTCAAAACTCTATACATATAGCTATGAACTAGAGAATCAAAACAGGCTACCAAATGAGTTAACCAAAGCACAATGGTTTAAAGCCACAACTAGCATGCTATGCAAATAATCTCACTAAGTATTATTATTTTGAGTAGGAAAAACCTGGCCTATTTTTTTTCAACTCAATGTAGTGTAGCTCACTGAATCCAACTTTTAGAACACAGCCAAACCAAATGCCTTAAAACTCAACAAATCAGAATGACTACTAATGAGCATACCAATGACAACAAGCAAAACCAAATTAGTAGAAATTGCATTGTAAAAGAAAGATAAGGACTCAAAGATTTTGGGTGGATTGGCTTGGTAGACTGCATCTATGGTTGATAAGAAAGAAAGTTTCACTATAATCTAACTAGAACTTGAGATTACAAGAGATATGTGCTCAAATTTTGCAACAGTTGTGCCTCAAATACACCTAATGACTTTGTGTT